>NC_138507.1:8907920-10319587 GCF_964252035.2 Podarcis erhardii | reverse complement strand
GAGCTCACGGTAATAATATTAACAGAAATCAAATTTAGTTAATCCCTGACCCTCATAGTTATAGGCAAGTGAGCTAAGATAGCTGAGAATCAGTCAGAAGTCATGGACCACCATGTATGAGTCATAAATTCAGACTTCATCAACCAGACCCACTTTGCCGCTCAGGACATTTGCCCTGGAAAGAAACAAGGAACAGATGTAGTGTTCTCTAGGTTTCAGAAAAATGCAGACACAAAGCCTCAAACTGGTGTTTCAAAAGTAGTAATTTATTACTACATGCAATTTGCTCGATGCATTTTGATAGCAGTCTTACTGAGGGGCACGGTAATTAAGTCCATACGAGAAACCCTGCAGGATCTGGCCAAAGATTAATCTAGCCCTGCATCCTGACTTCAACAGCGATCAAACCAAATACTTCTGGGAAGCCCAGAAGCAATGCATGAAGGCAACAGCCTTCCCCTCTGTCCCCCCCAACAGGTAATTGGGGACGCGAGTGGTGCTGTGGGTTAAACCACAGAGCCTAGGACTTGCTGATCGGTAGGTCGGTGGTTTGAATCCCCGCAACGGGGTGAGCTCCCGTTGCTCGGTCCCAGCTCCTGCCAACCTAGCAGTTCGAAAGCATGTCAAAGTGCAAGTAGATAAATAGGTACCACTCCGGCAGGAAGGTAAACTATACGGGCCTTTGTTAGCAAGGTGATGTCTCTGCTTTTTTAGATGCTGTCTAGGTTTGTCGTTGCTTTTCTCCCAAGAAGCAGGCGTCTTTTAATTTTGTGACTGTTTTTCTTCCAAGAAGCAGGCGTCTTTAAATTTCGTGACTGCTGATAAACATCATAGATAACTTAAAAATAGATGTTAAGATGCATGCAAGATGCTAAATACATGAATAGATGTTCATATTCAAGTAGAAATTAGTCATGACACAGTATGGTAATACATAAAGAATTCAGTTTATGATTTGTTTTAGAATTTGCATTCATTTCAACATCTTATGTTATTCTTTCTTTTTCGTTCAGTGACCCTGATGAAGATTTTGGGGACTCAAATCCCATTGTCCAGATGATGCAAAACAATCAATTCCCATTGAGCCTCAGTTTGGAGACTTTACTTTTAATTTCAGTTTCCTGGTGTTAACCACCTCTCCCCTTTCCTTGTTCATTCTCTGGACAATGTGGCCTTGGAATTTGTAGATTTACAGTACGAATGCCAGAGAAAGCCAGCAAACGGAGTGTAGGAACAATAAAATCTCAGAGAAATTTGCTTTAGTTTGGATTTTCAAATTTGCACTTTCCAATACAATAACTCCAAATTTGCACTTCTCCGAATTATCCGAAGCATTCAAGTAATGCTCATGAAAAGGCACTTATTAGGGTAACATATGCACAGATTACACATATATTAGAGAAAATAACATGCCAAAAATGCAGTATATTGGGGGGAAATGCGTTGCAAAAACGTGTGTATTAGGCAAAATTGCATGATGGGGAGAAATTCGGACTAAACGCTGTTGAATTTTCACAAAAGTTTTAAAAAATAAATAAATAAAAATGCTGCAAATGAATGTGGAAATGTGGGGAACCAAACTTAAGTCTGGGAAAATGAGTAACGAAAATTGACAGTCACCCATCCCTAAAGTAAGGTCTGTGTCTGACCTTATTTAGGCAACAGAGGTGTGAAGTGCCGAATGCCTTGTGATCTAAACATCAGCACCAACTCTCTCTCTAGCCCCCAACCTGTATTTTGACAGATGTCTTAATCTCTCGAGCGGCCTTCGTCTTCCTCGGTTCCCTCCAGGCGCCATCTGCTCCCTGTTTCCAAAGTGGCACCTGACCACCAACTAGGTGCCAACTCTATCATTTCAAACCTGTAAAAATTAGCAAATGGTGGACAGATCCTGGGAATCCAACAGGGAAGCCATAAATGTCTGTAGCTGTTTCTGAGCGACACCTATGTTTTTTCTACTGCTCAGCTAGCCCCATGGGACACGTGTTGGAAGCCATCTCTGTATTTTAGGAGGCGCCAGAGGGCAGAACAGTCTCAGTTTGAGATTTGAATTTGATATGGAGAAACATTTTTGTTCTCTCACGTGCGTTTGTTCCACCGTCGAGGTAGGTTACAAATCCAGAAAACCAGGACTGAGCAAGACCAAGGCTGATGCTTAGCCGTTCATAGTTTTCTGCTCTAGAGAAAAGTATGAAGACAACATTGCTTTGGCAATATTCTTGTAGTCCTTATGGCTCAAAGAGGTATCAAGCGGCTCAAATAACCCTAATGAAGAACTGCAGGACTTGGATGGTAATTCTCAGCTAAAATAAATGAAAATGAGCAGAGCAACAAAGAGTAAACATACTGTTAAAAAATTGACTGTAAAGATAATGCTGAGAGCCTGAGGGCCCTGCTCCTGCCTCTCTCCACCTGGGCCAGGGCAGGGCCTGACAGGTTTAATAAGGACTGCTTCTGCTGCTCAGCAGAGAGAGCTTCTTCTTTTAAATTGCTTTTAAATTGTATTTATATCCTCTAGAAAAAATTGTGTGTGTGAAACCTGCGAGATCAGAGATTCTTAGAAGACTGACGTAAATATATGGACTATTTGAAAAGTAATTGTGATGAACAGATCACGCTAGTAGGACTGCAAGAAGTTTTGTAAGGTGGATTATTTGAAATAATGCAAGAAAGACTAGGAAGAGATTTATTAGTTAAGGACAATTAAAAGTAATATAAAATTAAGAAATGCAGAAAAGTGATAAAGAATGGGAAATCATCAGAGGTGTTGATGGAAGTCTAAAATATTGTATAAGATGAAAAATTATGTTGTGTGACTGTTGGAACTTATTTTGTAAAAACCAATAAAAATATTTTTTTTTTAAAAAATTGTGTGTGTGTTTTAACTGTTTTTAATTGGGTTGTAAGGGCATTTTGTGGGATGAGACTGGGAGGAGAGGCTCTGGGTAGGGGGAGGTATGGTTTGGGAAGAGGGGCGGAGCAGGTAAGGGGCACATGGCAATTCTCCAACCTTGGGGATTGTGGTCGTCATATCAGCCAGCCCTTGAGTCTGTGGCTGCTGTTGCTGAATGCCATGTCAGCCCAGAATAAAATCTTCTTCATCCATTGTCTGATTATGTGGCTGATCTGGCCTGTATCATTGAAACCTGGGTGGATTTTTATCTCACCAGCTGCTCAGCAAGTAGCACTATGGTTGTTTATATCATGTGAGTGTCTGAGAGAGTGAGACAGGAAGTCTCATTACTGTTGGAGTACTGCAAGAGACGCGCGTGGCGCTGTGGGTTAAACCACAGAGCCTAGGACTTGCCAATCAGAAGGTCGACGGTTCGAATCCCCTTGACGGGGTGAGCTCCCGTAGCTTGGTCCCTGCTCCTGCTAACCTAGCAATTCGAAAACACGTCAAAGTGCAAGTAGATACATAGGTACCGTTCCAGCGGGAAGGTAAACGGCGTTTCCTTGCACTGCTCTGGTTCGCCAGAAGCGGCTTAGTCATGCTGACCACATGACCTGGAACTGTCTGTGGACAAACACCGGCTCCCTTGGTCTATAGAGTGAGATGAGCACCGCAACCCCAGAGTCAGTCACAACTGGACCTAATGGTCAGTGGTACCTTTACCTTTACCTTACTGCAAGAGAAGTTACTTTCACTTCTGTGTGAGATGTTGTTCTGTACTGCTGCTGAGAGAGAGCAGACATGCTGGTGGGTTCTCTGTGTTTATAGACTGTTCAGTAAAGTAGTTTTAAAGCTACGGTTGTCTCTTTCTTCTGCAATGAGATGCCAGAAGATGAGTGTGCTTCTCTCAGGAAGGAGGGGTCACTTATCACTGGTCTCTCTGGACTGAGGAAGATTTACAGCCAGATAGTGACCTCCGGAGAAACGCCCCAGTGTCTTGGGAAGGTGGTGGCCTTCCCGGGCGTTTTTCCAACAGTGAACAGGGTGGAGTTGGTCTCACCCAACTGGGCCCACCTGGATGCTGGCATTTTACCATTGTACTATTGAGAGTGTATTAACTTATGGTCTGTGTGTGTGGTTTGGGAGCTGCATGGTCAGGGGAAAAACAATGCTGTCCAATGCTGTAAAGACTGCAGAGAGAATAATTAGGTGCACTCTTCCAACCTTGGATCAAATCTATGCTTCCAGGTGCCATAAGAAAGCTGCAGAGATAGCACAGGATAGTGCGCACCCTGGAAATGATCTCTTTCAGCTTCTGCCTTCTGGAAGAAGGTAAAGGTAAAGTGACCCCTTACCATTAGGTCCAGCCGTGACCGACTCTGGGGTTGCGGCGCTCATCTCGCTTTATTGGCCGAAGGAGCCGGCGTGCAGCTTCTGGGTCATGTGGCCAGCATGACTAAGCTGCTTCTGGCGAACCAGAGCAGCGCACGGAAACACCGTTTACCTTCCCGCCGAAGCGGTACCTATTTATCTACTTGCACTTGGATGTGCTTTCAAACTGCTAGGTTGGCAGGAGCAGGGACCAAGCAACAGGAGCTCACCCCGTCGTGGGGATTCGAACCGCCGACCTTCTGATCAGTAAGTCCTAGGCTCTGTGGTTTAACCCACAGTGCCACCCGCGACCCTTCTGGAAGAAGGTACAGGCTTATAAAGACTAGGACTAGCCACCTGAGAAACAGTTTCTATCCAAATGCGATTCTGGTTTTATACGCAGTGTAAGGTAGTCTCTGTGGGAGTATATTGTATTCAATTATGGGGTATCAGAGTTTTAGGTGGCCAACCAGGCTGGAATAGCTGGGATAGCAGGCTTGATGGTTTCTGAATGTCTGATGTAGATTTTTTTCAATTTTATTGTTCAGTATGGGACAATGACAATACAGTGGTACCTCAGGTTACATACGCTTCAGGTTACATATTCTTCAGGTTACAACTCTGCTATCCCAGAAATAGTACCTCAGGTTAAGAACTTTGCTTCAGGATGAGAACAGAAATCGTGCTCTGGCGGCACGACAGCAGCAGGAGGCCCCATTAGCTAAAGTGGTGCTTCAGGTTAAGAACAGTTTCAGGTTAAGAACAGATTTCCGGAACGAATTAAGTACTTAACCCGAGGTACCACTGTAAAGATTATCGTATCGTATCGTATCGTATCGTATCGTATCGTATCGTATCGTATCGTATCGTATCGTATCGAATGCAGCATTAGGCCAGACTTGAGGATCTGGGAGGAGGAGTTGCTGTGATCTATAGAAATTCTCTCTCTCTATCTCCAGGCTCTCTGTCTAGTTTGGGGGTGGGGAGAATCTAGAGTGCTTGTTCCTGACGTTGGGCAATCGGGACAGAATAGGGATTCTGCTGGTTTACTGCCCGCCTCGCTACCCAGCAGTCTCTCTGCCTGAAGTGACAGAGCTGGTCTTGAAGGCAGTGTTGACGGCTTCCAGACTGTTGGTTCTGGTTGTTTTTTTTTAAATCAATCTTTATTGCATTTTTAAAATTTACAAGAAAAAAGAATAGAAAATAAAAATACTAAAAAAATAAAAATTAAAGAAAAAAAGGTATTTGTCAAATACACAAAGTTATTTAAGGAGTATACACCATAATTTGAGTATTCTGTACAAAAAATTCCTAGAAAGAAGTTACCTTCATATTTCTTCTTTTCTTGCCCCCCCCCTTACAGTCACTTTCTTCCTATTCTACTAAACTGGTCTGAGTCCCTTATATGTTTATTGACCTCCCTCTATCACTTTGTGGCTACAACACAACTATTACCTTTGCGTAATCTGTATTCAAGTCTTAAACGAGAAAATCCCCTTATATCTGCGAAATTAATCTAGACACAACCAAGTGTTGTTATTGGAACCATGTTTTATCAGGTAGTTTTTGAAGCAATCCCATTCTTTTTTTAACCTTGTCACCTGAGCGATTTCTTATGAACTCAGTCATTTTGGCAAGTTCGAGGTACTTGCTCAACTTGAACTGCCATTCCAGACTGCCGGTTCTGGGAGACTTCAACATCCATGCCGAGACAGCTGGCTCTGGGGCGGCTCAGGACTTCATGGCCGCCATGACAACCATGGGGCTGTTCCAACATGTCACCGGCCAATGCACACGGCAAGCCGCACTCTGGACCTGGAAGTGGGTGATCTGAAGGTGGAAGACAGTGACACCAGTCCTGTGCCATGGTCAGATCACTTCCTGTTGAAATTTAGGCTGTCAACATGTTTTCCTCTCCGCAGAGACTGGGGGACCTATTAGGAAGGTCCGCTCTTGGAGGCTGATGGATCCAGTGGGATTCCAAACAGCTCTGGGGGATTTTCTGGGTGATATGACTGGCACCACTGTCAAAGCCCTGGCTGACCTCTGGAACACCTGAACGGCTCGGGCTATTGACACGAGCACCCCTGAGCGCCTTTTTCCACTTTGTGGGAGGGAATCCTTTGCAAACAATCACAGTACCTGGAGACATACAGGTGATGTGTCCACAGTAGTGACCAGTGGAGGAATGACCACTGGGAGGAGCAGAGACAGAAGAAACACTACGATACATCTGCCCCAGCTGCACCAAAAAAAGGCACCGTATTTTTCGCTCTATAGGACGCACTTTCCCCCCTCCTAAAATTAATGGGAAATGTGTGTGCGTCTTATGGAGCAAATGCAGGCTCCTTGGCTTCAGCAATAGCAACGTGAAGCTTCAGGCTTCAGGCTTCAGGCTTCAGGGATAGACTCTCCTGGCTTCTGCGAAAGGAACCTGAAGCCTGCAGAGTGCAGCGGGAACTCGCGCTGCGCTCCGAAGGCTTCAGGGATAGCCACCTGAAGCCTTCGGAGCGCAGTGGGAGGTCCCGCGGTGCTCCGAAGGCTTCGTGTTGCTTTCGCTGAAGCCAGGAAATCAAGACTCTCCTGCCTTCAGCAGAGAGGGAGAGCTGCGCAGTGCCCCTTCAGCCAAGCGGGAGGAGAAATGGAAGGGGCTCCGTTTCTCCTGCCGCTTGGCTGAAGGGGCGCTGAGCAGAGAGGGGGAGAATTTTTCTTTTCTTGTTCTCCCCCTCTAAAACAAGGTGCATCCTATGGTCGGGTGTGTCCCATAGAGCAAAAAATATGGTACCTCCCATTTCTACAGCCCCAGCAGGCCCTATAATTCTCCAATGGTTTGACTTCACACCCAAAGGTGCACATCTCCATTGTCTCCCGAGACAATAGTGATATTGATTTCAGTGGATCTACTCCCATTTCATTGAGTCTTATTAAAAATCCCAGAGATATAAAATGTACAATATGGTTTACATTACTGTAAAAGCAATTTTTAAAAAGTCATTTTTTTTAAATCTAGAGATTTATTTAATACTCAGTAGAAATGCATGCTGCAGCAGAACTTGAGTGATACTTGTAAACACAGCAAATACCGTTTGTGGAGTAGATGGGAACAATATTAAAGAATATAAAACTGTGCGAAAAAACCGACAGTATAAACAGTACAATGAGAATGATTGGAAGACTCGTTTTGTCAGAAGTCTTTTTTATTTAAGTGTTTGTTTAAGTATTAATTAGGAAGTTTAAGTTTTTTTATGCACGCAAATCTGCTTTTTCTTCTTTCTTCTTTCTGGATTTTCTTCTTTTCTTTTTTCTTAATTTTTTTTTTATACAAAGAATATAAATTCTATAAATTTATATTCTTAAATATAAATTCTTTGTATATGTGTGTAATTTAAATTAATAAAGATTTTTTTAAAAAGAAAAGAAAGAAAGAAATGCATGCTGCTAATTATTATATTTGCTTATACTACTTGGCTCTTTATGAGCATAAGAAACTTCAGGTAGCTTCCCCATTCTGAAAAGAACATCATGATTTAACAAAGGCCACCACTGAATATTTTTCATAAAATAAAATGTACCATTACTCTGAAGGTGACTAATCAAGACTTTTAAAGTATAATCTTTGTTTAAATATATACTAATAATAATACCCAATGGTTTCAATATCTTGTTAAGGTCTGCAAAACATTTGATGATCCTGCTGCGAGCCTGAAGCCTTTCTGCCTTATTAACAGCTCATTCATTTGGAAGCTGGCCGAAAATTTGAGAACCCTACTTTCCGCTGCCAATGTTATCACATCGCTCAGTGATCTCCTTTGCTCCAAGAAGCTGCAAATTTAAGATGCCTCATTGGCTCATCAACCTTGCTTAGCAAAACTTGTTTCCAAGTGGTTAAAAAGCGCAAAGTAGTGACTTGGCAATAAGCAAAACCCCAAGCCAGTATCAGATTGCCCTGCAGATCCATCTTGAATCATTCTCTTTTCACTATTACTTCAGCATCGTGAAATGTTATTTATTGGCAGAGTCTGCTGTTCAAGTCATGCCTAAGAGGAAAAGGGCAAACCTCTTGCCGATCCACCAACTGTGGTGTTGCTAAACCAGAGGCTGGAACCACACGCTTCCTGCAATCAGACCAAGTATGGGCCATACTTTAAAGGTGCAAGAGTTGGAGACAGGGCCGTTTTTAGCATATGCGCCGCTGGGGTGCATATTTTGGACCCCAAAATTTAGTTTAGGTAAAGGTAAAGGGACCCCTGACCATCAGGCCCAGTTGTGAACAACTCTGGGGTTGTGGCGCTCATCTCGCTTTATTGGCCGAGGGAGCCGGCGTACAGCTTCCAGGTCATGTGGCCAGTATGACTAAGCCGCTTCTGGCGAACCAGAGCAGCGCACCAAAACGCTGTTTACCTTCCCACTGGAGCGGTACCTATTTATTTACTTGCACTGGTGTGCTTTTGAACTGCTAGGTGGGCAGGAGCAGGGACCGAGCAACGGGAGCTCACCCCATTGCGGGGATTCGAACCGCCGACCTTCTGATCGGCAAGTCCTAGACTCTGTGGTTTAACCCACAGCGTCACCCATGTCCCAAAATTTAGTTTAGCCACCCCCAAATTAACTTTGATTCAGCGTTTTTGGGAGGGGGAAAAGCCAAAGTTGTTGACCATTTTAGGGGAGGCTAACCCAAAGTTTTTTTGGGGGGTCGCTCACCTGTAACAACAATACAGCGGAAACACTGCTTTTGTTTCCTGACTCGGCAGAAATATTTGACTCTACAGAGTAACAGAGTGACGGAGGAGGGGGGCAGAGATATTCGCTCCATTGCTTTTCACTGCCACCAATTGAGAAAGTATAAAGAAATGTATACAGTAGGTATACATTTGGCGCTGCCCAGAATTTGGCGCCCGGGTGCCCTGCACCCCTTGCACCCCCAGGTAAAGACAGCCCTGGTTGAAGAAGACCCACCAGATTTTGTACTGGGACCCCAATCGAGGGCATAAAACTGAGCTATGAGGCTCTGCCCGCACCCCGGTTATAACCCCATCTCAGGAACATCCATGTTTCTGCTTATTTAAGACTAACCAGAACAAAACGTAGGGACGCGGGTGGCGCTGTGGGTAAAACCTCAGCGCCTAGGACTTGCCGATCGCATGGTCGGTGGTTCGAATCCCCCGGCGGGGTTTGCTCCCGTCGTTCGGTCCCAGCGCCTGCCAACCTAGCAGTTCGAAAGCACCTCCGGGTGCAAGTAGATAAATAGGGACCGCTCACCAGCGGGAAGGTAAACGGCGTTCCGTGTGCTGCGCTGGCTCACCAGATGCAGCTTGTCACTCTGGCCACGTGACCCGGAAGTGTCTGCGGACAGCGCTGGCTCCCAGCCTATAGAGTGAGATGAGCGCACAACCCTAGAGTCTGGCAAGACTGGCCCGTACGGGCAGGGGTACCTTTACCTTTTTAGAACAAAACGTGGTTAAATGAACTGCTCCTCTTTCGCATCTCACTGGATTCTTGCTCCATCTCAGATTTGACACAAAATTGGAAACAGGCCTCCTTCTCACCTCCCTGTTTGTCTTATTTAGGCCTATCCTTGCTACTGCTTTTCTGCATTCAAATGCTCAGCTGATGAATACAGTACAAGCTATTCGACCCTTGGGAAGTTGTGGACTCCCCTTCCTTGGAGGTTTTTAAGCAGAGGCCGGATGACCATCTGTCAGAGACGCGTCTGCTGAGATTCTTGCATTGCAGAGAGTTGGACTAGATGACCCTTGGAGTCCCTTCTAACTCTACGGCTCTGTGAATCTATGATTTCATGACCCCAAGCAAAACTGCCCCCTCGCAACAATTTGCAGCCAGAAGCTTACAAAGAGCTCTGGAAATAAAAATGGTGTGGCTATTTGTCTCCTGCTGGTTTTTTAATTTTTAATAATTCTAGGAAAAAATATACAGTGGTGCCTCGCAAGACGAAAAGAATCCGTTCCACGATTCTCTTCGTCTAGCGGTTTTTTCGTCTTGCGAAGCAAGCCCATTGACGGCTTAGCGGCTTAGCGCTATTAGCGGCTTAGCGGCTTTTAGCGGCTTTTAGCGGCTTAGCGGCTTAGCGGCTTAGCGGATCAGCTGATAAGCGGCTTAGCGGCTTAGAAAAAGGGGGGGAAGAAAAAAAAAGTCGGAAAAACTCGCAAGACATTTTCGTCTTGCGAAGCAAGCCCATAGGGAAATTCGTTTTGCGAAGTGCCTCCAAAACGGAAAACCCTTTCGTCTAGCGGGTTTTCCGTCTTGCGAGGCGTTCGTCTTGTGGGGCACCACTGTACTTTATAAGGTGTCTTAGAAACAGTTTAGGATTCATTAGCCTGGTTCCCTAAGATTCATAATGACCATTCATCCCTGTAAGTCAGGAGGGAGGAACCTCTGGTCCGTGGGCCTAATCTGAGCTGACAGACTCCCCCATTTGGTGTGAGGCTGTTTTGGGCATATTTGTTGTCATATTTGGGCATATTTGTTATCATGAGGTGTGGCACAGCTTGTCTAAATGGGGGCCAATTGGTAGTAACTGGAAAGCCCCTTTATTCAGAAATTCCCAAGCATCCGACCATCAGGATGCTTTGCAACTGCTGTGCAAAGTGCTTTGCCAGCCCTATGGGACTTGCAAAATGCTTTATTCAGTACCTCCCAAATGCCAAACAGCCACCTGGGCTTTTAGCAGCTGTCAATCACCTGACAGCATTATGACATTAGATGACTGACAGATGAATTGTCCAGCCCGCCTTTTCAAGTCACTCCACACGCAGATGGTGGCTCAGAAGCCAATTTTCCATGCTGCTATGTTCTTTTTTTCAATATTGGATGGGGTCGGTTGTGTGGGTTCTCCCCACCTGTTCGCCACTTTCTGCCCTTGCCAGGTAAAGATCTAATGAGAAGGGCCCATGCCATTCCACCACTATCACCATCACCAAGTGATCCCAGTATTCACACTGCAGCAATATGGGTTCTGAAGCAGCTCCCAGATCAGGGTGGGCATCAGTGAATGGAGCCTATATATCAGGGGCCAGCAACCTTTTCCAGCCGTGGGCCGGTCCACCGTCCCTCAGACCATGTGGTGGGCCGGACTATATTTTGGAAAAAAACAAACAGACACCAATTCCTATGCCCTACAAATAACCCAGAGATTCATTTTAAATAAAAGCACACATCTACTCATGTAAAAACACCAGGCAGGCTGCACAAATAACCCAGAGATGCATTTTAAATAAAAGGACACATTCTACTCATGTAAAAACACGCTGATTCCCGGACCGTCCGCGGGCTGGACTGAGGCGGCGATTGGGCCTTAGGTTGCCTACCCCTGCTATATATTGTAGAAAGGGCACCAGGCTGCGATCCAAAGTAATGCAAGCCGGTGCATGCAAAGACAACATGACGTCTCTTTCTCTGAAGCCCCAAATCTGCCTCGGAGGGTTGGCTTGTTCTATAGGTCTTTGCCAGCCCACCCATGTGTAGCAGGCTCACCCCCAAGATGGGAAACCTGTATGGTTAGGGTTCCCAGTCAGGAGGACAGCCTACGTACATACAGCAGGATCTCCTCTGCAGATGTTTGCCCATAACGTGTGGAAAGTCGTGGGAAGGGCAAGTCTGGGACTGACAACTGGGACTGATGATGGAGTTGGTCCAACATCACAAGGATCACAGGTTCCTCAAGGCTGTGGGAATGACCTGGCTGGGTGCATCAGGACTGCTTGAGTCTTTCAACTTTTTGTTGGTTTTCATGTAAATACTAGAACAATATATAACTGCAGTAGCTTGTCCAATGGTACATTAAGTTTCATATGCAGTACACAAGTAATAAGTTTATTTATGCATTATCAATTCAAGGAACCTCTCCACAGAGATTCTTGTGTTGTGGGTGGAATAAAAGTATCTTCTGTCTCATTTATAAAGGAAAAGAATGGAGGTCAAGTGTTTAAACTTGAAGTGCCTTTCTGTGGCGAATAAAGCATTCCAATAGAGCCACATTCCAAATATTATTTACCCAGATTTCAGTGGGGATTTCTATAGGTTGTTTCCAGAATTTGGCTATTGTTATTTGGGCTGCTGACAATAGGAAAAAAAATACTAAAATCTCTACATTTAAGGTTATTGTTTAAATTTGAGTCTAATGATAACAAGGCAAGAGCCAAATTGAATAGAAGGGGCCTTCTGACTTTTTAGAAAGCTCACAAAGTCTTCCTCTTCCAAAATTCCCATGATTGCTGCATGGCTGCTGTGGTCCGTCTGTTGACTCGATTGTGCTGACTGATTCTTGTTGTACATTTGTTTTTATTGATACTTTTATTGTTTAATTTTTCTGGAAGCCACCATGAGCCTTAGGAAAGTGAAGTAGAAACAACATAAATTCAATAAGAGATAGACATTAAAATCATTAACTTTTAAACTCATTGAAAAGCATCTAGCATGACAAGTTTCTACCTCTCTCTCTCTTGCATTTATGTCCTGCCTTTCTATAAAGATAATCAAGGCAGCTGTTAAGACGAGCATCGCTTGCGTTGGAAAGCAAAGAAATGGCCCAGGAAAAGAATTCAATTCACAATAAGATAATGCCACCCCACACTTTTTAGGAACAATCCGACAACATCTTTTTAAAAACCCTTTATCACAAGATAAGCATATCACAAATGTTTGCTGGCGTCTCGAAATCAGATAAGGGGTATAAAAAGGAGAGACTTCTGCCATTTTACATCTGCTTTTCTCCGTTTCAGACTTTCCATTTGGACTTGGCTGTTTTGATAATTTGCCATGCCACTAGAACAGGGAGAAGTATTTATCTTGCAACTCTCTTTATTAACTCGTTGTGTTTACGTATTTTAAATATTCTCTACAGATGCGACATATGGCAAATGCTGGCAGGCTGTTCCTCCGTTGCCTCTAAGATCCAGATGCTAATATCATTTCATAACTTGGCTTCCACAGCTCAGATCTGTACCCAGAAGATTCTGTTTTGAATTACCGTCGTATTTGATATTAATACTAAGCATACTCACAGCTGTCCTAGATTGCTGTTTCCACCCCTCCATGGGATTCTGCTCTCAGACAGTGGACATAACACTCTTCTGGGCTTGCCTCTCTAAAGTTCTCCACTTCAGCCAGAACTTGAATGTCGTGTCTACATCAGGGCCTAGTGCAATGTTACATACAGATGCTTGCAATAAAATCCCAAGCAGCCTTAAAAACAGCACACTGGAGGGGGTGGGCAATTTAGATCAGAGGAGCAGTAGTGTCAGAGCCAGTTCCAGGCTTGAGGGGGGGGTGCCTTTGTGCAGTGTCCTCTGGTGGGCTCCCTCCTATTTCTCAGTGGGGTTTTTTTGGGGGGGGGGGGTCAGCAGTAACAAGCAGCAAGCAGAGCGCTCTGAATCGGCCCCAGTTGCTGACAGGCACCCTTTGAATTCTCCCCACAGGTAGACTCTACTCTGTGCAAAATGAAAATGGCGACTCAGGGGGGCTGAATTGGGTGCAGGTCAGTGAATTGACCTCTTTGTTTTTAAGGATCCTCCAGGAAGCCAGCAGTTGTGCCCTGAGAGGATGCGCACGGTGTCAGCAGTGATGCTTGGCCACTGGGGAGCCAGGCACAACCCCAGCCTTCCTTTTTCATTCTGATGACAACTGCTGAAATTACTCCAAGAGAATCTTGAAATGGCAGTGAGTAGGATCACAAGGGACATGGGTGGCGCTGTGGGTTAAACCACAGAGCCTAGGGCTTGCCGATCAGAAGGTCGGCGGTTCAAATCCCCGTGACGGGGTGAGGTCCCTTTGCTCGGTCCCTGCTCCTGACAACCTAGCAGTTCGAAAGGACGTCAAAGTGCAAGTAGATAAATAGGTACCACTCCGGCGGGAAGGTAAACGGCGTTTCCATGCACTGCTCTGGTTCGCCAGAAGCAGCTTAGTCATGCTGGCCAAATGACCTGGAAGCTACCTCGGCCAATAAAGAGAGATGAGCGCCGCAACCCCAGAGTTGTCCGCAACCGGACCTAATGGTCAGGGGCCCCTTTACCTTTACCTTTACCTTTACTTAGGATCAAAGGTATAGAATCATGGAACTGGAGAGCTGGAAGGGACAACAAGGGACCTCTAGTCCAACCCCCTGCAATGCAGGAATCTTTTGCCCAATGTGGGGCTCAAAGTCACAACCCTAAGATTAAGAGTTTCATGTTCTACCAACTGAGCTATCCCACTCTCTCTCTCTTCCAGGCCCCTTTTTCCTGCTGGGTGGCCCTTATTTAGCTGGTCAAATCTCTCCTCCCCTGTGATGATTGATCCATGCTGCTACTCTCCTGTGCTTAATAGGGATTTCCATTAAAATCACAGGAGCTGAAAGGGAAGTGTAAATTTCTCTCCTCTCTGCAATCCCACTATTGCTGCGGAACAGGTCAGAATGGTTAAAGTGGGACTGTTGTTGTTTAGTCATTTAGTTGTGTCTGACTCTTCCTGACCCCATGGACCAGAGCACACCAGGCACTTCTGTCTTCCACTGCCTCCCAGGTTGGTCAAACTCATGCTGGTAGCTTCGTGAACACTGTCCAACCATCTCGTCCTCTGTCGTCCCCTTCTCCTTGTGCCCTCCATCTTTCCCAACATCAGGATCTTTTCCAGGGAGTCTTCTCTTCTCATGAGGTGGCCAAAGTATTGGGGCCTCAGCTTCAGGATCTGTCCTTCCAGTGAGCACTCAGGGCTGATTTCCTTCAGAATGGATAGCTTTGATCTTCTTGCAGTCCATGGGACTCTCAAGAGTCTCCTCCAGCACCATAATTCAAAAGCATCAATTCTTCAGCGATCAGCCTTCTTTATGGTCCAGCTCTCACTTCCATACATCACTACTGGGAAAACCATAGCTTTAACTGTACGGACCTTTGTCGATAAGGTAGTGTCTCTGCTTTTTAAGATGCTGTCTAGGTTTGTCATCACTTTTCTCCCAAGAAGCAGGTGTCTTTTAATTTTGTGACTGCTGTCACCATCTGCAGTGATCATGGAGCCCAAGAAAGTAAAGTTTCTCACTGCCTCTCTCCACAGAGAGTATTTCCGACTGGTGTTGTAAGAGACAAAACCAACTTAGTTGAACAGAGAGATCTTTCTCTAGATACTTTTACAGCTGACCTTCTGATCGGCAAGTCCTAGGCTCTGTGGTTTAACCCACAGCGCCACCCACGTCCCTTTAGATATGATTAGCCCCCTGCCAATCAATGAAAACAGGATAGTGCTACAATCCTGTACAGGACATCTGAGAAGTAAGGTCCTGTGAGCCTCCCTGAATTCAATAGGATTTACTCTTGAGTAGAAATGGTTAGGCTTGTGCCGTTAGTCCCCAGTGGGTACGTATAGGATGGTAACCTATAGGACAGTGTTGTAGCAACATTTTAGGGCCTTAAAACAAATGTGTGTAGCCTGGTGTTGTGTTATTCTTAACACAAAACAAATTACAGTGGTACATCGGAAGTCGAACGGAATCTGTTCTGGAAATCCTTTCAACTTCCAAAACCTTCGGAAACCAAGGCCAGGCTTCCGATCAGCTGCAGGAAGCTCCTGTAGCCAATCGGAAGCTGTGGAAGTCGCGTCAGATGTTTGGGTTCCAAGGAACGTTCGCAAACCGGAACACTCACTTTTGGGTTTGTGGCGTTCGGGAGCCAAAACGTTTGACTCGCAAGGCGTTCAGGATCCAGGGTATGACTATCTAAAATGTATAAGAAGTTCCTAACAGTTGCTGGAAGTGTAAACAAGGTGGGTGGATCTTTTATATATACTGTATTTTTCTGTGTATAAGACTAGATCCCCCCCAAAAAAAATAATGTCAAAAATTTGGGGGTGTCTTATTCATGGGGTCATCTTCCCCCATTTTCTTAAATGAGAGTCCCCAAAAATAGGGGGTGTCTTATACACGGGGGCGTCTTATAGACGGAAAAATACAGTGGTACCTCGGTTTATGAACTTAATCTGTTCCGGAAGTCCGTTCTTAAACCGAAACCGTTCTTAAACTGAGGCGCGCTTTCCCTAATGAGGCCTCCCGCCACTGGTGCCCTTTCACCATTTGGATTCTGTTCTTAAACCAAGGTAAAGTTCACAAACCGGGACACTACTTCTGGTTTTGCGGAGTTCATAGACCAAATAGTTTGTAAATAGGGCTGTTCTTAAACCAAGGTACCACTGTGTATAGGTGTGTGTGTGTGTGTGTGTGTGTGTGTGTGTGTGTTGGACTTGCAAGAAAGTGAGGGTATTTTGGGAAATGATACATGACCAGATAGAAAAGATCTTTAAAACAAGTATACCAAAAAAAGCATGAAGAATTTCTGTTAGGGATTATAGGAGTTTTCATGGCTGGAGTGCTCTAGTTATGGAACACCCCAACTCCCCAAATCAGGCCAGTCTCTTCCTTGGAAATGTCAGGATGAGACATTTCTGGTTGAAGGGGCCTTTGAACAATAGCAGGGACTTCTGATGTGAATTGTTATCAGGGAAAGGACTGAATTATACACTTCTAATTTTAATTGGAGCTCTAGTGATTTGCGTATGTTGGTTTTGTGTTTTTCCATACCCGCCCTGTGGACATGTGGCAGAGGGTGGGATGTACATTTCTTAAACGATAAATACACAAGTCTATGGTATCATTAAACCAACATATGTATTTGGGTTAGGAAGAGGAGATGCAGCCAAACCTCAGGTGGCTGGGAAATGAATGTCATCCGAAGCTCTGCATGGTATCATGTGCTCATTGCAGGCTTTGAAAAAGCAGTTTAACAGGATCAGGAGTATACAGCTGATTCACTTTTGCACATATACTTTTGATGGAAGGTGAGATCGTTTGATGCAGCTGAAATGGTTAATATACAGTGGTGCCCCGCAAGACGAATGCCTAGCAAGATGGAAAACTCGCTAGATGAAAGAGTTTTCCGTTTTGGAGGTGCTTCGCAAAACGAATTTCCTATGGGCTTGCTTCGCAAGACGAAAATGTCTTGCGAGTTCTGGAGGTTTCCCCCCCCTCCCCCCCCTTTTCTAAGCCGCTAAGCCGATAAGCTGCTAAAAGCTGCTAAACCGCTAATAGCGCTAAGCCGCTAAGCCGTCAATGGGCTTGCTTCGCAAGACGAAAAAACCGCTAGATGAAGAGACTCGCGGAACGGATTCTTTTCGTCTTCCGAGGCACCACTGTATATTTTTTCCTAGAATTATTAAAAATGTTTTAAAAGAAGGAAAATTATTTATTTGTTTTGACAATTTATAAATGATTTAATTAAAATGGTCTTTACCGTAAGCTATGTTTATTTACTTATTAATTATTTAAAATATTTCAACTGAACAAAATAAAATAGAAATAGAAAGTTTTTAAAAAGCAAAAACCAAAATAAAATTTAAAAAGGTATATTGTATATCACTACATTGGTACCTTGGGTTACATACGCTTTAGGTTACATACGCTTCAGGTTACAGACCCCGAAATAGTACATCGGGTTAAGAACTTTGCTTCAGAATGAGAACAGAAATCGTGCTCCAGTGACGCAGTGGCAGCGGGAGGCCCCATTAGCTAAAGTGGTGCTTCAGGTAAAGAACAGTTTCAGGTTAAGAATGGACCTCCGGAACGAATTAAGTACTTAACCCGAGGTACCACTGTATATACAAACAACGGGGGTCACGAAGAGTCAGACACGACTAAACAATTAAACAACAAAAGCAACAATACTCTCTATGCTTGTCTACCATAGAGGTATATAAATATTATTATCCAAATACATATATGATTATTTATAACCTATTATGTTTTTTATAAACACATTCAAAATATAAAAAAATTAAAAAATTGTCCAGTAGCAGCTTAGAGACCAACTAAGTTTCTTCTGCTATAAGCTTTCATGTGCATGCACACTTCTTCAGATACACTGAAACAGAAGTCACCAGACCCTTATATATAGTGAGAGGGTGGGGTCTAGTGACTTCTGTTTCAGTGTATCTGAAGAAGTGTGCATGCACACGAAAACTTATGCCCAGAACAAACTTAGTTGGTCTCTAAGGTGCTACTGGGACGTGGGTGGCGCTGTGGGTTAAACCACAGAGCCTAGGGCTTGCCGATCAGAAGGTCGGCGGTTCGAATCCCTGCGACGGGGTGAGCTCCCGTTGCTCAGTCCTTGCTCCTGCCAACCTAGCAGTTCAAAAGCACATCAAAGTGCAAGTAGATAAATAGGTACCGCTCCAGCGGGAAGGTAAACGGCGTTTCCGTGCGCTGCTCTGGTTCACCAGAAGCGGCTTAGTCATGCTGGCCACATGACCCAGAAGCTGTACGCCGGCTCCCTTGGCCAATAAAGCGAGATGAGCGCCGAAACCCCAGAGTCGGCCTTGACTGGACCTATTGGTCAGGGGTCCCTTTACCTAAGGTGCTACTGGACAATTTTAAAATTTATTTCGACGGCCTCAGACCAACACGGCGACCTATCAAACCTATCCATTCTTAAGGAAATCAGCCCTGAGTGCTCACTGGAAGGACAGATCCTGAAACTGAGGCTCCAATACTTTGGCCACCTCATGAGAAGAGAAGACTCCCTGGAAAAGACCCTGATGTTGGGAAAGATGGATGGCACAAGGAGAAGGGAACGACAGAGGATGAGATGGTTGGACAGTGTTCTCGAAGCTACCAGCATGAGTTTGACCAAACTGCGGGAGGCAGTGGAAGACAGGAGTGCCTGGCGTGCTCTGGTCCATGGGGTCACAAAGAGTCGGACATGACTAAACGACTAAACAACAACCTAATTTGCACTTCTTGAACCAATACACAAACTGAAACACAACACAACCGATACACAAACCACTACCCATTTTGAAATCCATGCTTCTTACAAATCTCACAGTGTAGTTCTCCAATCCCAAAACTTGTAGCAAAGAATGCATTACACTTGGGAAAACTCAGCATAAAAACATTAGTGCAAATGCATGATATTGGGAAAAATCATTTGCAAAAAATGAGTATGTTGGTCAAAACTACATACAAGAATGTGTTTGTTAGAAGAAATCCATATTTAAAAGCTTCTCTCCCCCCACCACTCCAATTATGGTTCCAATTTATGCTACAGAATTTTCCTCCTTACTTGACATCAGCTAACATGTGATGGCAGCCTTTATGGTATTCGTCCATTGAAATTCCTGGTGGAATTGCTGAAGATCAGTTAAAATCTCCAGGGAAACACAGGCGTACGACAACCCATGTAGAAAGTGTTGATTTTTAGCCGATTTCCCTCAAAAACAGCTCAAAATCTTCAAATGTTGGGAGATTTCACACACGGAAAAAGCTCAGTCCAGATTTTCACTTTTTGAAATATGGAAACCCTATACTAGGCTATTTTTCAGCTTCTTACTGTGATGGATATTCTAGAATTTTATTTTTATCTGAACATTTTCTATTTTCATTTTTTATTTCTGTGCACTTCCTGAAAATAGCAAAATGGCAGGCTGGATTTAAATATTTTCATTGGTGCACAGAACAAAGAGAAAACAACACTGTCAACTCATAAATGTGCACCCATCACAACCCGGCAAACAGAGAGTCAATCTTTAAAACAGCCAAAACTAAATATATATTTGTAAAAAAATGGGGGGTTGGTGGGGGACAAAAGACATCATTTAAATAAAAAACACACACAGCCAACAACCTCCCAATGGCTTTTAAATGGCAGCTCCTTGTTTCCCAGCTCAACAAGCTGCTATCAGCCTATCTGGCTTGTGTTTGCTTATATATGCTTAGATGCAATCAAGTCTGTTTAAAAGGAAACAGCTCTCTGTTTCCCAGGATCCAAGCAAAGCTCAAATTAAGTCCATCATCAATAAGCTCCTTCCTCACCCTCCTCAGCAGAGCTCCTTACCCTAACCATCAGACTCTTGGCAGTATCACCCTTCTGGGTTTGTTGTATTTGGATTCGAGATTTTCCTTGACCCCAAAAGTGACCGTGAAATGCTAAAAGTATTTTCTTTACTTGCTAAGGAAAACACGGCAGACTTTATTTAGTTATTCAGGGCTCCTCAACCATTCATCTGTCACTTTGTGATTTCTAGAGATTGTATCTGTGGCTTTGTGTCTTCTCTCAGCCGGGGTCCCCCTACACTGTGCTTTGGGTGTGAGGAGAGTTGTCCTAATTTCTTTGTCCTGAAATTGAGGGAAGAGGGGGGGGGGTGGAGAAAGGAAGAAAATTCCATTCAAACTCCCAATCCAAAGTCTTCTACTCTAGACATTCTTTGGAGGCTTGATAACATATTTCATCATGTAGGTTTTCCTACAGTTTTTAAAAACAAGCTAGCCATTTCATTGCTGATTTTTCGGGCGGTTTATGAATACCCTCCAGCATGTCTCCGATGAAAATAGGGATGTCCTATTCCAGTCCTGGTTAGGGAAGGCAGTCCTGGTTAGGGAAGTTTCTAATGTTTAATGCTGTACAGTGGTACCTCGGGTTACATACGCTTCAGGTTACAGACTCTGCTAACCCAGAAATAGTACCTCAGGTTAAGAACTTTGCTTCAGGATGAGAACAGAAATCATGCTCCGGTGGCGCGGCAGCAGCAGGAGGCCCCATTAGCTGAAATGCTGCTTCAGGTTAAGAACAGTTTCAGGTTAAGAACGGACCTCCAGAACGAATTAAGTACGTAACCAGAGGTACCGCTGTATTGTTTTTTAACACTCGATTGGGAGCCGCCCAGAGTGGCTGGGGAAACTCCGCCAGATGGGCAGGGTATAAATAAATTATTATTATTATTATTATTATTATTATTATTATTATTATTATTATTATTTATTATACCCCACCCATCTGACTGGGTTGCCTCAGCCACTCTGGGCAGCTTCCAAAACATATAGAAACATAATAAAACATTAAAGGTAAAGGTAAAAGACCCCTGACAGTTAAGTCCAGTCACAGAGGACTCTGGGGTTGCAGCGCTCATCTCACTTTACAGGCCGAGGGAGCTGGTGTTTGTCCTCGGACAGTTTTTCCAGGTCATGTGGCCAGCATGACTAAGCTGCTTTTGGCGAAACCAGAGAAGCGCACAGTAACGCCATTTACCTTCCCGCCTATTTAGAATCATAGAATCATAGAGTTGGAAGAGACCACAAGGGCCACAGACTGTTTGCTTAATGATCTGCTCCAGAATCTTCCCTGGTATTGATGTCAGACTGACTGGGCGGTAATTATTTGGGTCCTCTCTTTCCCCCTTTTTGAAAATAGGGACAACATTTGCCCTCCTCCAGTCTGCCGGGACTATTTATCCACTTGCACTTTTTTGGGGCGTGTTTTCGAACTGCTAGGTTGGCAGGAGCTGGGACCGAGCAACGGGAGCTCACCCTGTCGCGGGGATTCGAACTGCCGACCTTCTGATCAGCAAGCCCAAGAGGTTCAGTTGTTTAGACCACAGTGCACATCTAAAAACGTCCCTTTGCAAGGCTGCCTTCAGATGTCTTCTAAAGGTTGTATAGGTACCGCCTAGACTTGGGGGTTGCATATCTCCATACCCTCCAACATTTTTCTGATGGAAATAGGGACGTCCTAAGGAAAAGCGGGACATTCCGGGACCAAATCAGAAACCAGGACAGCTTCTGTAAATCTGGGACTGTCCCTGGAAAATAGGGACACTTGGAGGGTCTGGTTTCTGCATCTTCCAGCAACAAGGCTGAAGGCCTTACATGGGCAGGAGTTGTACGCCAAGTGGCGATAGGTGATGTTCTACAATGGAAGGGGTGGCGGTGGTTCTACACAACTAGCTTTAGAATTGTCTCAGTTTGCCCTGTACTGATATGTTTCTAGGCTGAGATCCCGTGTGGAGTAGCAGTAATAATAATAATAATAATAATAATAATAATAATAATAATAATTTTTATTTATACCCCGCCCTCCCCAGCCAAGGCCGGGCTCAGGGCTGCTAACAAGCAGTAATAAAAACAAGTTGAATGAATACAACTTAAAAACAAGATTAAAATACAACATTAAAATATTGAAACATTACAATATATATAAAAAAAGCAGCCTCATCACAGGAGGAGAAAGGAAAAAGAAAAAAGAAAGAGGGGGAGGGAATCAAATTGGCTCCAAGCCAAAGGCCAGGCGGAACAACTCTGTCTTACAGGCCCTGCGGAAAGAAATCAGATCCTGCAGGGCCCTGGTCTCATGAGGCAGAGCGTTCCACCAGGCTGGAGCCAGTGTTGAAAAGGCCCTGGCTCTGGTTGAAGCTAATCTAACTTCCTTAGGGCCAAGGACCTCTAGGGTGTTGCTATTTATGGACCTTGAGGCTCTCCATGGGGCATACCGGGAGAGGCGGTCCCGTAGGTATGAGGGTCCTAGGTTAGAGTGTCAGATTACAACCTGGGAAACCAGGGTTCAAATCCCCACTTGCCCATGAAGCTCACTGGGTGACCTTGGGCCATTCACTGCCTCTCAACCTAGCCTACCTCACAGGGCCACTGTGGGGATTAAATGCGGAAGGGAAGAACCTGTTAGGATATAGTTCCGTTCCACCTTAAGAGGGACAGGCATGACTGTTGTGTGTCACATGCCTGTTTACTTCCATTTTTTAAAAAATAATATTTATTAAGGTTTTAAAGGTTACAAAAAGAAAAAGAAAACACACCAAGTTAAACACAAACTTGTAAAAAAACAGAAAAATAGAAAAATAGAAACAATTAAAAAAACCAAAAAAAAAACAACACAACAAACCTTCCCATAACTTATCTTTCATTTGCTTGTTTCCTTGACCTCCTCACACCTCCCTTTTTTGTATTCTAGTTCGGTTAGCTATTTCAACAAATCCTTTCCATCCTTCCCAATTTTTATCCTATAATTTATCTTAATATAATGTAAATTTACCTTTCCTCCTTTCATCCATTAACAGTCTATTTTTACTTAGTCCTTTATAATATTTCTGCTAAAGCCATGCCTGTTTACTTCCAGCACAGTCTGCTGGGAACGTTTGTATATTGCTTTTGCATTACTCCTGTTTGCTGGAGATGAAAGGAAGCAGACATGTTTTTCCTTTGTTTCTGAACTATGCTGAATAAAGGTAAAGGTAAAGGGACCCCTGACCATTAGGTCCAGTCGTGACCGACTCTGGGTTGCAACGCTCATCTCGCTTTATTGGCCGAGAGAGCCGGTGTACAGCTTCCGGGTCATGTGGCCAGCATGACTAAGCCGCTTCTGGCAAACCAGAGCAGCGCACGGAAACACCATTTACCTTCCTGCCAGAGTGGTACCTATTTATCTACTTGCACTTTGACGTGCTTTCGAACTGCTAGGTTGGCAGGAGCAGGGACCGAGCAACGGGAGCTCACGCTGTCGCAGGGATTCGAACCGCTGACCTTCTGATCGGCAAGCCCTAGGCACTGTGGTTTAAAACACAGTGCCACCCGCATCCCTTATATACACCAAATACCTGAGCCTATATTCCACCTACACCTGTAATCAGTAAAGTTGTGGCCATTTTTAATCTCCATCATTGTCTGAGTTTGTTCTATCACACCACTTAGGACTCGCTCCCTGCAGGAGGGTGCCACTGCGACTGGTACGGCAATAGTTTATCCTTTTTTTTAAAAAAAATAATTTTTATTGATTTTACAACATAAACAAAAAACAAATAAACATAACACGACTTCCCCGAACCTCCCCTTCACTGCATCCATATTTTAAAATTTTTAGCAATTCTTCATCCCATTTTTATATTTAATTCTCTTTAAAAAAAAAATTCTATTTTATAAATTTCAATTTATAGCTGTACTTCTTTGTATCCAATCCCTTGACATCTTAACATTCCGAAATTTTACAACAATTTTTAAGATAGATTTTAAATTTTTTCCAGTCCTCCTCCACTGTCTCTTTCCTCTGGTCACGGATTCTGCCGGTCATCTCTGCCAGTCCCATAAATTCAGTCACCTTGGTCTGCCATTCTTCCAGAGTAGGTAATTCTTTAGTCTTCCAATACTTCGCCAAAAGGATTCTTGCTGCTGTTGTTGCATACATAAAAAAGGTCCTATCTTTCTTTGGTACCAATTGGCCGACTATGCCCAGGAGAAAAGCCTCCGGTTTCTTTACAAATGTCCACTTAAGGATTTTCTTAATTTCATTATAGATCATTTCCCAGTAGGCCTTAATCTTTGGGCAGGTCCACCAAAGGTGATAAAAAGTTCCTTCACATTCATTACACTTCCAACAATTGTTATTGGGCAAATGATATATCTTTGCAAGCTTGACTGGGGTCATGTACCACCTATAGATCATTTTCATTATGTTCTCTTTCAGGGCACTGCATGCCGTAAATTTAATACCTGTGGTCCATAACTGCTCCCAGTCAGCAAACATAATATCATGACCAATATCCTGTGCCCACTTAATATAGCTGATTTAACCGTTTCATCCTGTGTATTCCATTTTAGCAGCAGATTATACATTCTAGACAAATTCTTAGTATTGGGTTCTAGCCATTCTGTTTCTAACTTTGACCTCTCCTTCTGAAATCCTAGTTTTCTGTCCTGCTTAAAAGTTTCATTGATCTGGAAATACTGTAACCAATCTCGGACTTTAGGTTTCAATTTCTCGAAACTCTGTAGTTTCAACTTTTCACCATCATATTCTATAATTTCACAATATTTTGGCCAATCTGTATCCATGTTCAGTCTTTTTACCGCCTTGGCTTCCATTGGTGACAACCACCTAGGGGTTTTACTTTCAAACAAATCTTTATATCGATTCCATACATTATACAATGCTTTCCTAACAATATGGTTTTTAAAATTTCTATGTACCTTTACCTTATCGTACCATAAATATGCATGCCAACCAAAGTTATTATCATAACCTTCCAGGTCCAGAATGTCTGTATTCTCAAGAAGTAGCCATGGTTTCAGCCAGCAAAAAGCTGCTGCTTCATAGTAAAGTTTTAAGTCCGGCAGGGCAAAGCCCCCTCTATCCTTTGCATCAGTTAGAATCTAATAGTTTATCCACTTTGTCGGCATTTTCTCTTGATCATATAGAGCATCTGCCTGGGGCCAAGGAATCGCAGACTCAACATCTGGCAGCTAAAGCATCCTGGCAGCTATTTGGCCAATTGGTACCCATTGGCCAGGCCAGGCCTCCACTGATGTAATGTTGGTTTCTGCTCTCTTCACTGTGCAGCGAAGTGCTTGTCACAAGACAATGTTTACATTCCACAGTCAGAGTTACTGTTGGGTTTTCCCATGGGAAAGGGAGACTGGATGTGACGTACACTGGTTTCCTGTTTTTCACTGTTCTTTGCAGTTCAGTGTGTGCTTTAGAGGAGAGAGGATGCTTTTCTCTGCTCCGGCAGAGGCAAGATGTTTTTTCTGTAACATACCAGCTTTGAAGTGTAAATAAAGCAATATACAGTATGTAGCACGTACTCCTCATCCTTCCGCTGTGCACGGGACTACTGCTTATCAACAACATTTGGTTCCGGGCCCAGAAAAACGCAGTCATCTTAAGAATGGGCTCCAGAAGTCGAATCGGAGTGCCGGCAAAGGATCGGAATGCAGAGGGACAGATCGGAACGGAATCTGCTCTGCGCGTCAAGATGATTGATGAGGTATGTGCTACTGCTCCGGGCAGCCTGCCAGCTTCTAATTAATGGCTTTATGGCTGGACTTTGAACTTTTAAGGCAGTTTTGCCGGGCTGGGGAAATCGAAAGTAACTTTTAAAAGTGCTCTTGGAGTAAAGCAGCTGCAGAAGTGACGCAGCATGGATATAAGGCAGCATAGAGAAAGCACTTTAGAACTTTCCTTTTGAACTTGCCTTTGGAATGAGGTTTGAAGCAGCTGCAGTTAAGCAGAATGGCACAGGCTCACAGAGGCTGTTTTGAACTTGCCTTTGGAATGAAGCAGCACAGACGCAGCTTGTATAAAGCAGCCTGATTTAAAGCAGCAGAGATGACGCAGAAGGCTAATGCCAGAGTCATGATGGCTAGCTGCAGAAGGCTGGCTGAGGCAAGTGGGGAATTTGATACCACTGATCAGCCAAATGCTCAACTCACAGTAGCCTGTGAAACTGCCATGATTCAGAATCAAGCAGATCGCCGGGGTGCTAGCTGCATGGGCAAGTGGGAGACTTCACAGTCGTCATCCCATAGTGCAGTGGAACCACCAGATGGCGCCAAAGCTTTGAAGGCAGTGAAATGCTACTCGTGTGGACGTCTAGGCCATATGAAGAGGGAATGCAAATATCCCAGGGCCAAGACAGAGCAGCGCAGCGAAAGTTCATCGCGTGGAAAAGGCCGAGGCAAAGGCAAAGGTCCAGTGTCCAGGACAACGCAGCCCAAGGCAATGGTCTCACGCTTCACTCCAAAAGTTGCAGAGGTCCAGAAGACGTCTAGATCTTTCTTCGTTGTTGATTCAGCGGCAACGCACCACATGTGCAACGATAAGCGACTGTTCGTGTCTTTTACACCGCAGGAAGGTGCGATTCATCAGGCGGATGACCACACCATCCCCAGTAAAGGCTATGGAACTGTTGTTCTTCACAGCTTGGACTTATCGATACAGAATGTGCTTTATGTGCCGGATGCCAAACATAATCTGCTCAGCGTTGGACAGCTGAATGAGCGGAATATTGACGTTTCCTTTAAGAACAAAAGGTGCATCATCACAAAGAAAAATGATTATGTATTGTATGCTGAATATGTTGATCGTTTATATGTTTTGTATTATGATGATGTGCAGGATGACACTTGTTGCATTGCAGGTACTAACAAAAGTTTGCATGCAGAATGTATTCACGATTTTCATAGAAAATTTGGTCATTTGCATTTTGAGGCAGTATCTAAAATGCCTGCCTTGGTTGAAGGTATAACTATTAAACCCTGCAGGTACCACATGAAGTGCAAGGCATGCGCAGCAAACAAGGTAAAAATGGCTGCGAAAGGTAAGGTGTCTAGTAGGCAAGCTACAGAACCATACCAAATTGTTCATGCTGATTTGGTTGGACCACTAGCGCCCTCTTTGGGAGGAAACAGGTACTTCATGGTTCTCATTGATGCATTTTCCAGGTATATTTATGTGTACAATCTCAAGCAGAAATCAGAGGCTTTTCCTAGGTTCAAGGAATTCTGTGCTTGGTTGGAAAATGTGCATGGTAAGAAGGTAAAGACTCTTTTCAGTGATCGCGGGGGGGAATTCACTTCTCAGCAGTTTGAAGCTTTTCTGACTGAGAAAGGAATTCAACACGATTTGTCTAGTCCTCGCTCACCATGGCAGAATGGACTTGCGGAACGAGCAAATCAGACATTGCTTCAAGGGTTAAAAACCTTGCTGCATGATGCCAATCTTCCAGAGAGTTATTGGGCCGAAGCTCTCTCATGTTTCACTTACAGTTATAATCGCAGGTTATCTTCAGCGATTGGTTGTACCCCGTATGAGAAGATGTTTGGCAAGAAGCCATACATCAAACACATGAAAATTTTTGGTTCTGACATGTGGGTTCAATCACCACAAAACTCCAAGTTAGACAAGCGTGGATTGCATGGTATCTTTCTAGGTTATCAGAAAGGGTCTTACAGAATAATGATGACTGACTCAAAGGCAATTAAGCTCACAAGAAGTGTTGAGTACAATGCCAAGTGGGGGGAGAATGTGGGAATTTTCCAATGTTATCCTGATGACAGTGATGAGACTGAGGATAGTCAAAAGCAGCCACAACAACCCACACCCACTGATGAAGGTTCTGATTCTGAGTCTGAAACTGAATCGGGTGATTCAGAGGATTTCGAGAGTGCGAAAGCCTCTATGCGACCCTCTGAAAGCTCTGATCAAGAATTGGAGGAACCATTGTTCACAATAGGCCACTTTTCTCCTAAAAAGGAAGAGGAAAGTGTTGAAGACCTAAGGCTAATTCGCAGGTCACAAAGAGCCACAAAAGGCAGACCTCCAAAGAGATTTGCTGATGAGTTTGCTAAGATAGCAGTAACAGCTGTTAAAAGCTCCAAGAAGGTATTTGAACCTTCAAGTTTCCAAGAAATCCAGGATTTGGATTCAAAGGAAGCTGAGCCATGGTTAAATGCCATGAAGGCTGAGCTTGATTCCTTGGAAAGGAACAAAACATGGGACCTAGTTCCAGTAGTTCCAGGAATGAAACTGCTTGGAAGCAAATGGGTCTTCAAAGCGAAGACTAATCAAAATGGCAAGATAGTCAGACACAAAGCCAGATTGGTAGCCAGAGGTTTTGCACAAGTACCAGGTGAAGACTATCACGAGACCTACTCACCCACAGTGAGGTATGAAAGCATTAGGCTTATGCTCAAGCTAGCTGCAGAGGAGAATCTACACATTAGTCACCATGATGTAAATACAGCTTTTCTGTACGGATCTCTAGATGAATCACTTTATATGCTTCCACCTGATGGCGTACAGGTAAAACAGGGATTTGTTTGTGCTCTGAAGAAGTCCCTTTATGGTCTTAAACAAAGTGCACGGTGTTGGCACACAAAACTCACTGAAGTATTGTTTTCTCTAGGTTTTAAGCAAGGGAAAGCTGATCCATGTGTATTTGTCAAAGAGGAGGGGCAAAAGAAACTGTATTGTTTGTTTTATGTTGATGATCTTTTATTCTTTTGGAAAGATGTCACAATGTACAATAACGCCCTAGCTCAACTGAAAGAGCACTTTGACATGAAAGATCTTGGTGAGGTAAACAACTACCTATCTCTGGAAATAGAGAGAGATCAAGATGGTAACATACTAGTACACCAGTCACAGAAAATTGCTGATGTGTTAAGCAAACTGAACCTGATGGATGCTAACCCTGTAGACACACCGATGACAACAGGTTATCAGGTAGATGACACTGAAGAAGCATTTTCTGACACTACACTGTACAGAAGTGTGCTAGGCAAGCTAAACTTCATTGCCAGATGTTCAAGACCAGACATTGCTGTTAGCTGTAATTTGCTAAGCAGACAAGTCAACAATCCTACTGTTAAGGATTGGAAAGCTCTGAAACGCATAGCGCGGTATTTGAAAGGCACTATGCATTACAGACTGAGATTTAACAATCAGAAGTCTGGTGGTCTTGAAATATTTGCAGATGCAAGTTTTGGAAGTGACACTACAGACAGGAAAAGTACGTCTGGAGTTTGCTATATGTACAATCAGGGTCTATTTGATTGGTCATGCAAGAAACAAACAACAGTTAGCTTAAGTACTTGTGAAGCTGAACTGAATGCACTGTCTTATTCACTTAAAGATTGTGAATGGTTGTTACAATTGTGCAAAGACATGAAAATTCCTGTCAAATGTCCAATCCAGGTTTACCAGGACAACAAAGCATGTTTGGCTTTGCTGAATTCTGAAGGTTGTAAGCAAAGCACGAAGCACTTACAATTGAAGTTGCAACATGCTAGGGAACGTATTCAGAAGGGACTCGTAACGGTGTCCTATATGCCAGGTAATGAAATTCCTGCTGATGTGTTGTCCAAGATTGTATCAAGGGATCAACACTGTACCTATGTGCAGAAGTTGGGTTTGTACTGATATTGTACGAACACGCTGCCCAGTGATGTTCACAGAAAGGGGGAGGATGTTGGTTTCTGCTCTCTTCACTGTGCAGCGAAGTGCTTGTCACAAGACAATGTTTACATTCCACAGTCAGAGTTACTGTTGGGTTTTCCCATGGGAAAGGGAGACTGGATGTGACGTACACTGGTTTCCTGTTTTTCACTGTTCTTTGCAGTTCAGTGTGTGCTTTAGAGGAGAGAGGATGCTTTTCTCTGCTCCGGCAGAGGCAAGATGTTTTTTTCTGTAACATACCAGCTTTGAAGTGTAAATAAAGCAATATACAGTATGTAGCACGTACTCCTCATCCTTCCGCTGTGCACGGGACTACTGCTTATCAACAACATGTAAGTCACCAATGACGTCCTGCTAGCAAAAGAGATGTCTCGCTCCCAGAGGAGAAAAGCAACTTCTGGTGAACTCTTAATGGCCAGCACCAGCTTCCCTTAGAGAACTCCTGTGTAAAAATGGAATGCAACATTTTATAGCTCAGTTACAAGTGCTGCGTGAAATCCTTGGCAACATTCTGTCCATTCACAATTGGCCCTAGCTCTAGATCGGAGTTTTATAGCTAAACAAAAGCCTGAAGTCCGTTCCAGTGATGGATTTGGGAGATGGAAATATGGAAGGACACTGCTGAGGTTCACAGCGCAAACCTATAGGTGTCCACTCAGAAGTAAGTCCCAGTGAATTCCATGGGATTTACTCCCAACTCCCAAATAAATGCATATAGGCTGAAATCCTATACCAGCTTACCTGAGAGTGAGCCCCATTAAACTCAATGAAGCTTCTGACCTGCTCAGTTAGCTCAGCTTAGATAACGAGAACTGTGATGGCAGAGAAAGTACTATTTAAAATCCTTAAAATGATTCATCTCAAGGGACGACTCCTCCGTTATTTGAATCACACTAGCATCCATTCCTGGCTTTTTACGTGTATTATTTTAAAAAATCCCCTGGAGACATAGCTGTCAACTTTCCCCCTTTTTCTAAAAGGGAAATTCCCTTATTCCGAATAGGATTCCTCCCAAGAAAAGGGAAAAGTTGACAGCTATGCCTGGAGATTCACTCCACCCACTAGTATTTTTCTGACCTTTTATCCTTTTCTGTATCATCTACCCCAAGGCCCTGTTTCTCCCTCCTGTTAACCCCCCAAAATGGGGTCATGTTCCCTTTCTTGTTGTTCATCCTCATTCTCTCTCCCCTTTCCATCCCATTTCAAGTCACCTTCCCTTTAACCATCTCATCTGTTTTGCAACTGATGATCAAAACACAGCAGCCTTTCAAGGTGAGAATTTCTAAAAGAAATAATGGGTTTAAGGGGGGGGGGGAACAGTCCTAAAGGTAAAGGGACCCCTGACCGTTAGGTCCAGTTGTGGCTGACTCTGGGGTTGCGGCACTCATCTTGCTTTACTGGCCGAGGGAGCCGGCGTACAGCTTCTGGGTCATGTGGCCAGCATGACTAAGCCGCTTCTGGTGAACCAGAGCAGCACACGGAAACGCTGTTTACCTTCCCTCTGGAGTGGTACCTATTTATCTACTTGCACTTTACGTGCTTTTAAACTGCTAGGTTGGCAGGAGCAGGGACCGAGCAATGGGAGCTCACCCCGTCACGGGGATTCGAACCGCTGACCTTCTGATCAGCAAGTCCTAGGCTCTGTGGTTTAACCCACAGCGCCACAGCCCTACCAAGGGACAAAAAAGAAAAAGAAAAAAAGATTTCAATCTCTTAGAATATATCACCCATTGTTCCAAAATCCTGAGATGCGTGGCAGGTATTAATAATGAACACTACCTTGTAACAGTCTGATGAAAAGATGCTATCTGAGCAGACACCCCCCATCAAATATATATATAATCAAGCTTTCCTGGACTGCTTGCCTGTACCAGGTAATAATACACTTTCCCCATTGCTAGCTCATTGAAAGCATCTGATTTCCCTTTTGCAGGACTCTATAAAAGGTGCCATGTTGACTCCTAAACTTGTACTTCTATTACCAACAGCATCAGCTGCTAGGCCAATAGTCTCCGGAAGATTTCTTGAGTTTGTTGGAAAGAAAAGACATTGGACATTCCCCAATGGTTCATGTGTTTAATAAACCAGCAGAGGGAGCCCTTAGTTACTAATGCGCTAAAAGAAACATGTTTGCATTGACAATATAGCTAAGCCCTATAAGGATGATGAGACAGTTCAGGGTTTTGGTACTACGAGACGCTGTGGTATTTTGACAGGTCTGAGGATTAGGAACAAGGCAAATACTGTGGATACCCAAATGTCCCTCTAAAAATCAGCAATTGCGCTTTAAAGGAAATAGATGGGACAAATATGCAAGTCTCCCAAACTTGTGCTCCTTTTAAAGGCTTTGTCTACGTAAAGACATGAAAGCTATTGGTTTTTAACTAGGGGTGCATGAAAACTAACGCATTTTCCTGTCTGCATTCAGTAGCACAGAACTATTTTCTTGCATTAAATACAGTTTCTTTTAAATAGATATCTATTTATTTTCATTCAACCCCCCCCCTTCCAATAAGCCAGGATAGTCTACAAAGGGCCACATTCCCTTCTGGGAAACATCCAAAAGGCTACAGCCAGGGATGGGCAGGGACAGAGTCAAAACTGGGAGAAGCAACAAATCTAAAGTTGTGCCTTTCTACAGTAGTCTAGTTTCTACGCCCCCTGCCCCTGACCTCCATCCAGACAAGTGAAAAGCTTTACCTATCATGGACTAACTGGAAGCAGAGGAATGTTGAGAGAAACCAGCCAGAGAAACTCCAAAGGCAGAAGGCTCAGAGCCTGGGGAGTGGTGGTGGGACAATGATGAGTGGCCAGTGGGAGAAGAGGGAGAAGACTAGGAGGCATCAGAAGCTGAAGAGGTAACAGGGCTTAGTGAGCTGGGAGAGTTTGTGGCAGAGAGAAGTCAAGAATCAGAGGCAGAAGCTGAAGCAGGAGGGTGGGAGAGATGCCAAGAGGCAGAGATGTGTAGGGCTGGTGAAGAGTCATTGGTGTCTCCTCCCCTGGCTGCGACAAGCTCCCCTTCCTCCTTGTCTCACAGAACCAGAAGAGGCGTGAAAAGGGCAGAGGAGAGGTTGGCTGCACGCAGGCACAGTCTCTGATTGCTCAGGGGGAAAAACCCTGGAGAGGAAGGGACCTTCAGTTTCAGCAACAGCTAATAAAGAGTTAACGCCACCTTGCACAGTGTGATTTACTGCTGGCTCACCTCTGACATTATCCTAGATTAAGAATATGTTTTGCCAGGCAAAAACACTTGGATTGTCAAGCCAGGTTGATGAGGGATAGGGTGATGGGGTGGGATTCCAAGTGCCAGGAAGAGCCACAGTCAGCCTATAGACCATAGGCCACCCCCCCCCCCCAGTTTAGATGGTCTATCCCTTGTCCATTTTATCCTTGCAACAGGGCTGAGCGAGGGTACGTGTAACATGGGGGGGAGTTATTTGTAAAAATGTGCACATTAGGATGCGATGCAAGTATTAGGATAGTGATAGTATGTATGGAAGTGAGAGCTGGACCATAAAGAAGGCTGATCGCCGAAGAATTAATGCTTTTGAATTATGGTGTTGGAGGAGACTCTTGAGAGTCCCATGGACTGCAAGAAGATCAAACCTATCCATTCTTAAGGAAATCAGCCCTGAGTGCTCATTGGAAGGACAGATCCTGAAGCTGAGGCTCCAATGCTTTGGCCACCTCATGAGAAGAGAAGACTCCCTGGAAAAGACCCCGATGCTGGGAAAGATTGAGGGCACAAGGAGAAGGGGATGACAGAGGACGAGATGGTTGGACAGTGTTCTCGAAGCTACCAGCATGAGTTTGACCAAACTGCGGGAGGCAGTGGAAGACAGGAGTGCCTGGCGTGCTCTGATCCATGGGGTCACGAAGAGTCGGACACGACTAAACGACTAAACAACAACAACAAGTATTAGGAAGCATGCATGTGAAAATGTGCATTGATTGTACCAAACGAAGCAAATGGAATCTATCTCATGCACGCAAGTGGGATGTGTGAGCCTGAGGATCAGTCTCTCTCTCTCTCTCTCCTTCACATGAATGCCACCCTCAAAGGGATGAAAGAACCCACTTCTGTCTATCAAATAGGCAGCATCAGTCACATAAATTCTAGCCAGCAGTAGTGTGTGTGATTGATGGACTAGGGGGAAGCCCGGGAATCTTCTGCCTGGCTTAGGGAGGGAGACGCGATGCTCTGATGGGTCTAGGAGCCTTCCCGCCACCTTCCCAAAGCCCATCCACACCACTGCTAGCAAGACACTTTGTCTCTGTGATGCTCCTGTGCTCTGTTACCAGTTGGGGCAATTTAGATAATTTGCAAAGGCACAGCATTGCATTATCCCGCCCAAAACAATGCCTTAAACTTCAAAAAGGAAAATAAATGAGGGGAGACTTACAACACAGAAATCCTAAAAGCGCTGCTTACCATGAGGTAAGTCTGGTTAAACAGAGTGGATTTATTTCTAAGTAAACATGTTTAGGATGGGGCTTCGTGGCTCCAATCCTAAGACTTTTCTGTTGAAATAAGTGGGATTTGTTTCTAAGTAAACATGTTTCGGGTTGGAACATTCATTACATAGTAAATATCTCTATTTGCTTTTTTAGCTTCAGACCTCAAGGTCCACACTGCCCTGTTTCAAGTTTTATTCCATAACTGTGATAGCTGAGGAGATTTTTCTGGGAGTGAAAACTGAGTTCCCTCAGGGCCAAAGTTGATGCTATGTTAGCTACATACTTGGGCCCTTATGTGTGGGGTATTGGGTTGTTGTTTTGGGGGGTTTTTTTGCCTGGATAACTAGTGTGGTGGATCCCATTTGAATTGGGATACCAGCATTGTGGGAGGGGCTTTTAAACCGTTACACCCTACTAGAGGTCCCAAACAGACTTCACTGCTTTTGTGGCTTGCATCGAGGGAAGCAACTAATATTTGTTGTGTAGTGGTGTAGTGGTTAGGAGCAATGGACTTGTAATCTGGTGAACCGGGTTCGCTTCCCCGCTCCTCCACATGCAGCTGCTGGGTGACCTTGGGCTAATTACACTTCTCTGAAGTGTCTCAGCCCCACTCACTTCACAGAGTGTTTGTTGTGGGGGAGGAAGGGACAGGAGATTGTTAGCTGCTTTGAGAGTCCTTAAAGGTAAAGGGACCCCTAACCATTAGGTCCAGTCGTGGCCGACTCGGGGTTTGCAGCGCTCATCTCGCTTTACCCGTGGGAGCCAGCGTACAGCTTCCGGGTCATGTGGCTAGCATGACTAAGCCACTTCTGGCGAACCAGAGCAGCGCGCAGAAATGCCGTTTACCTTCCCGCCGGAGCGGTACCTATTTATCTACTTGCACTTTATGTGCTTTCGAACTGCTAGGTTGGCAGGAGTAGGGGCCGAGCAATGGGAGCTCACCCTGTCACGGGGATTCAAACCGCCGACCTTCTGATCGGCAAGTCCTAGGCTCTGTGGTTTAACCCACAGCGTCACCCGCGTCCCTTGAGACTCCTTCGGGTAGTGATAAAGTGGGATTTCAAATCCAAACTCTTCTTCTTCAGTTGGAGCTTTCCTCAAAGTGCAAATCACAGATGTGGAGCCTGATCCATATCACAGACCTACTTGGGGCAAAGGACTGGGTCCCCCACACTGGCAGTTTGTGTGTGTGTGTGTATCCTGCAATTAAGGGCACAGACATAGTACTAACATATTAGCATGTTTGGAGAAAGACACATTGGTTATGTATCTACAGCAGTGGCCAGAGGAGCAGTGACCACTGGGAGGAGCACAGAGAGAAGAAACGGCATGTTGCATCTGTAGAAACAAAACTGGGCATATTCATCTGCCCCAAGTGCAACAAAACATCTCTCTCCACTTTCAGTCTCTACAGCCACATCAGTCTCTGTAACTCTCCAATGGTTTGACCTTACACCTGAAGGTGCACTCTTCCTGAGACAGATGGAGGCCAATCACAGGTCTCCCCCCCCCCCATTTTTTTTTATTCATTTTATAACACAAATAAAAAACACAGACAGAAAAGACAATACAAACAAATTCTTGTCCTTTCCTTATTTTTCTAAACATTGTTAAGTTGGCTTCCCCAAGTCCCACCTATCTGATTTTCATTTTACTTCATCTTTAGCAGTTTACATATATCATAATTTCTAACCATCTTTTTTTTATAATCACACTTAAAATAACTTCACATTTTATCACTTACAAATAATACTATTTTAAAATACCCTATCTTCTATTTCCAACCCTACAGCCTATATCCACTTCCAAAGCTTTTCTAGGGTTTAAATATTAACATATTTTTTCAAATATTCCTTAAACTTCTTCCAATCTTCTTCCACCATCTCTTCTCTCTGGTCTCGGAGTCTCCCGGTCAGTTTGGCAAGTTCCATATAGTCCATCATCTTCATCTGCCATTCTTCAATAGTTGGTAAATCTTATTTCTTCCAATTCTTCGCTAACAATATTCTTGCAGCTGTTGTGGCATACAGAAGCCAACGACAGGTCTTCAGAAACAAAGGGGATTTCCTAAAGACCAAGCATTTTCTGCCATCAACTCTGATACCAAGTCCTCCACATCAGGCCACATGGAGCCAAACGCGCTAGAGCTCATTGCATTGGTACTGATAATCAGGATTAGCCATGAACTTCAATCTTGATTTAAGTAGCTAAGTGTTAGGGGAGGAGTATCTCTGGTGGTCCACCTTTGGTCCTCACCCTGCACTCAGCTTTCACCTGGGACTCTTAGAAGCTGTCAGCATGGAACAGCGGCCACATCCCAGGAACGGCTTTGACGGGTTGGCTAAACAAGGTGAGGGTAGCCAGTGGGTTTCTTTAATTTTTTTTAAATTTTTTTTTTTAGGAATTTAAACAAAACATATTATCTTAAAACATATCATCCTTAATTTCCCCCCATTTTTCTCCCTCCCTCCCATGAAACAACCCCCACTCCCCACCCCACCCCCGACTTCCCTCAGTTCCAATCTCTGGTTTCTCTGTAAATGCTGTTCTCTGCATATTACAAAGTTGTATAAATCCTTAATTTGTCTAACTGGTTATTGTCAATAAAAAAATTGTGTTTATTCGAAACCTGCCAAGGAGTCCAATACACTTTGTTGCATCTTCAAATACTTTGTAAAAGGTTCCCATTCATGTTTAAAGTCACAGTTATCCTAGTTTATGTGTCAATTTTGCCAATTCTGCATAGTCCATTAATTTCTCTTGCCATGCTTCTTTAGTTGGGGTTTCCTCGGTCTTCCATCCTTGTGCTGTTAAGACTCTCACTGCTGTTGTCGCATACATGAAGATATTTTTCAACTTCTTTGGCAAATCTTTTCCTACAATCCCTAACAGAAATGCTTCAGGTTTTTTTAACAAATGTTAGATGGAACATTTTCTTCAATTCATTGTACAGTGGTACCTCGGGTTACATACGCTTCAGGTTACAGACTCCGCGAACCCAGAAATAGTGCTTCAGGTGAAGAACTTTGCTTCAGGATGAGAACAGAAATCGTGCTCCTGCGGCATGGCGGCAGCAGCAGGCCCCGTTAGCTAAAGTGGTGCTTCAGGTTAAGAACAGTTTCAGGTTAAGAAAGGACCTCCGGAACGAATTTAGTACTTAACCCGAGGTACCACTGTATATCATTTCCCCCCCCTTTTTTTTATTTCATTACAATCCCACCACAAATGGTAAAATGTCCCCTCCTTTTCTTGCCAATGGGTTTCAAACCTGTGGAGCGTTAGGGACTTCCCCTGCATGCAAAGGCAAGTTCTAGCATATTGAATGGATGAGACCAATAGTGGGTCCAATGGTCAATAAGGTGGTTTCTGCATGTGCTGTAGATGGAAGCGAGGGGCAGATGAGGCTCGTCACCTGGGAAGGTAACCCATGTAGGAGAAGGAAAACTCTGATCCTAAACCTCCACTGCCTTACAGGATATCTTGGGGAGAAGAAAAGGCTCAGGAGTAAACCCTACATAAATCAGGAGTGGATGGCACCTTGTACGTGTCCTTCCAGCAGCTTCTGCAGCCAAGCTGGTGTATTGTTCTGCTTTCCTTTGGGGTACATCAGCGAGGCAGGTCTTGTAATCTGGGCAGCGCAGGACCTCCACACACACTAGTGGTGCCCTTCCATCAGGTGTCAAAGAAATAAACAACTATATGACATTTAGAAGATATGTGAAAACAACCCTGTTTAGGGAAGTTTTTAATGACAGATGTTTTCATGTATTTTTAATCTTTTATCGGAAGCTGCCCAGAGTGGCTGGGGAAACCCAGCCAGATGGGTGGGCTAGAAATTTATTATTATTATTATTATTATTATTATTATTATTATTATTATTATTATGGTAAAGGGACCACTGACCATTAGGTCCAGTCGTGACCGACTCTGGGGTTGCAGCGCTCATCTCGCTTTATTGGCCGAGGGAGCCGGCGTACAGCTTCTGGGTCATGTGGCCAGCATGACTAAGCCGCTTCTGGCAAACCAGAGCAGTGCATGGAAATGCCGTTTTGTTTTTTGTTTTTATAAATTTTTATTAAAGGTTTTTTCTTTTTTTTACAAATAAAGAAACAAAGTAACACATATCATAAACATATTTTCTTAACTTCTTTGGACTTCCTCACATCTCCCGCTTCTGCGTTCCTAGTTTATAAAAATCTAACCAGCAATTTATCTCCTTAATTCCAGTCTTATTATCTAATTTTCCAATGTTGTGTCTCTAATTTTAGATATCGTTTGTTCAATCTCAAAAATTTAAATTTAGCCTGATAGTTATCCAAAATTTGTCTTTTCTTAAGTTTAGCTTATCTTCATACTTCACTTCATCTAGCTTAATGGTGCCAAGTTATTTATAATCTAGCATCCTTCTTAACATTCATACAATTTACAATATTTTTGTAGATAGATCTTGAATTTCTTCCAGTCTTCTTCTACCATCTCCTCTCCCAGGTCTCGGATTCTGCCAGTCATCTCGGCCAGTTCCATATAGTCTATCAGTTGCATCTGCCATTCTTCCAGTGTGGGTAAATCTTGGGATTTCCAGTGCCTGGCAACGAGTATCCTTGCTGTTGTTGTTGCATACATAAAAAGTGTTCGGTCCTCCTTTAGCACCCTCTGGCCGACAATACCCAGAAGGAAGGCCTATGGTTTCTTAGGAAAGGTATACTTAAATACCCTTTTCAGCTCATTATATATCATTTCCCAGAAAGCCTTCACTCTAGGGCAGGTCCACCAGAGGTGAAAAAACATTCCTTCATTTTCTTTACATTTCCAACATTTGTTATCAGACAATAATGCCGTTTACCTTCCCGCTGGAGCGGTACCTATTTATCTACTTGCACTTTGACGTGCTTTCGAATTGCTAGGTTGGCAGGAGCAGGGAACGAGCAACGGGAGCTCACCCCGTCGCGGGGATTCGAACCACCGACCTTGTGATCCGCAAGCCCTAGGCTCTGTGGTTTAACCCACAGTGCCACCTGCATCCCACATGATGATGATGATGATGATGATTACACTGCCCAGGCTTGCACCGCCAACAATCAACCCAGTTAGTGGCAGGGAACCCGTGAGCCTTACTAGGCCCAACAGAGGGCCTAGTGTGACCATTGAGGCTGTATTCTCAAAACCATGCTCATTTGCATCACAACTGTTAGAACTTCAGTAAGAGCTGTTCGACAGTGGAATTTGCTGCCAAGGAGTGTGGTGGAGTCTCCTTCTTTGGAGGTCTTGAAGCAGAGGCTTGACAACCATATGTCAGGAGTGCTCTGATGGTGTTTCCTGCTTGGCAGGGGGTTGGACTCGATGGCCCTTGTGGTCTCTTCCAACTCTATGATTCTATGAGTCTATGAACTGATATTATATGTGACATCAGGTTTGGAGCAGCACAGGTGCCAATGAGGCATTGGAAGCTTTAATGGGCAGCTGCCCATTTAGGGATGCCAAAATTATCAATCTCCTTTAAAAAAAGGTGACAGGAAGACAGGTGAACTAATATCTGTGTACTGGATGAAGCAAGGATCACCAGTGTTGAGGCAATGATTCTTTAACATCAACTTCGTTGGACTCGTCATGTTGTGTGGATGCCTGATGATCGTCTTCCAAAGCAACTGCTCTATTCCGAACTTAAAAATGGAAAGTGTAATGCTGGTGGTCAACAAAAGAGGTTTAAAGACTGTCTCAAGGCAAATCTAAAAAAAAAGAAAGTAGTATAAACACTGACAACTGGGAAACACTGGCCTGCAAGTGCTCCAGTTGGAGAACAGCCTTCAGCAAAGGTGTCATGGGCTTTGAAGACACTCGAACTCAGGACGCAAAGGAGAAACATGCTAAGAGGAAGGCATGCTTGGCAAATCCACACCGTGATCAACTCCTGCCCGGAAACCAACGTCCCCACTGTGGAAGGACGTGTGGGTCCAGAATTGGCCTCCATAGTCACTTACAGACTCATTGTTAAAAACCGTGTTTATGGAAGACAATCTTACTTGGCTATGAGTGATCGCCGAAGAAGAAGAAGAAGAAGAAGAAGAAGAAGAAGAAGAAGAAGAAGAGGAAGAAGAAGAAGAAGAAGAAGGAGGAGGAGGAGGAGGAGGAGGAGGAGGAGGAGGAGGAGGAGGAGGAGAAGAGGAGGAGTTTGGATTTGATGTCCCACTTTATCACTACCCAAAGGAGTCTCAAAGCGGCTCACATTCTCCTTTGCCTTCCTCCCCCACAACAAACACTCTGTGAGGTGAGTGGGGCTGAGAGACGTGTGACTAGTCCAAGGCCACCCAGCAGCTGCATGTGGAGGAGCGGGAACGCGAACCCGGTTCCCCAGATTACGAGTCCACCGTTCTTAACCACTATACCACACTGACTCTCCCATTGTTCTTGGTGAGGGAGGGTTGCTGTCACTGTTGATCAGCTATAAGCCTGATAGTATCAGCTGCACTACAGTGTCACCCAGGTGGGACAGATCAGAGCAGGCATAGGTAAACTCGGCCCTCCAGATGTTTTGGGACTACAACTCCCATCATCCCTAGCTAACAGGACCAGTGGTCAGGGATGATGGGAGTTGTAGTCCCAAAACTTCTGGAGGGCCATGTTTGCCTATGACTGGATCAGAGCCTTCCCCAACCTTGTGCCCTCCAGATTAATGTTGGACCCAAACTCCTATCAGCCCCAGCGAGCACGGTTGGGGATGATGGGAATTATGGTCCAACAACATCTAGAGGCCACCAGATTACCTTCAACCCTTCAGTCCAGTGTAGGATTGACAGTACAAATGGACCAATGCTTGGTGATGTCAGGAAAAGGAGGGGGGTAAGTTTAGACGTTTTGACTCTGAGCCAACATTCTCCAACTGCTCATCCCCTTGATTCATATTATTCATTTAATGAAAACAAAATACAGAGTCATGTGACAGTTCTTGAGAATGAGTCATTTATGACACAACTTCCACTAAGAGCACTGGGCAAAGCAGTTCCCCAAGGGAGGCAAATTTCCCTTCGCAACTTTCTAGACCTTTAAAATATTTGTTGTGATTATGGTACTAATTAGATTCAGCTGTTGCAGGTAATATAACTCCCTGGCAGCTTGAGGAAGGGAGGGAGGAAGAGAAAGAGAAATAGAAGGCCTGAAAGGTTACATGGTTCTGTTTGCTGGGATGGCATTTGGAAATGGTTCAGAGAAAAGAATTCCATATTTCTCAGGGGTCCAGTATACAATTTTGCCAAAACACCACATTGGAAAGGAGATATGCTTAAGTAGACACATATAAGATTTTGCTGTAATGATCAGTTTTCCTTTCTAGGAGCAAGTAGAGATGGACAAACTTGTCAATCTCAGTTTTGGTTTCTCATTTTTCCAATATTGAAGAAGAAGAAAAGTTTGGATTTTTATATCCCGCTTTATCGCTACCCTAAGGAGTCTCAAAGCGGCTAACATTCTCCTTTCCCTTCCTCCCCCACAACAAACACTCTGTGAGGCGAGTGGGGCTGAGAGACTTCAGAGAAGTGTGACTGGCCCAAGGTCACCCAGCAGCTGCATGTGGAGGAGCGGAGACGTGAACCTGGTTCCCCAGATTATGAGACTACCGCTCTTAACCACTACACCACATTGAACTCCATAATCCAGCCTATGGCTGACAAACCAGTAGACCTACAGCTTGCCTGGGTTCTTCAAGATGTGGATCCTTATATTACCCTACAGGTTGCTAAATTCCTAACAGCCATCCTCTCGTACAAGAGACGGAATGGAATGTTAGCTGATTATTGATAGTTATAAGAATTTTCTATAACGACATCAGATATTGATTTTAGTGTAGTGCAAAATTTTTTAAATTTTAATCTTAATCTTAAACTTTTCTTATGAATGGCTAATATTTGTCCTTGTGAGTTGTGAACTGTGTTATACTACTTGTGGCTTGTACGAGTCCGCTGTTTTATTTGATTTGTTTTGTTGTGCTGTGTTTCACGATGGGTGTAAAGCCGAATAAACATTTTGAGTACACCACATTGAGATCACTTCTCCACATTTTCACATCAATTTGTGGGTGGTTTTTTTTTTTAAAAAAGTCCTCATGAAACTTCATCAGCATTTTAGTGTGAATTTATCCTAATGTACACATTTTTGCAAAGCAATTGCCCCATATGTGGTACATTTTTGCATGGCATTTTCACAAATATATGCATTTGTATGCATACTTTTCCCAAGTATATACAATTTTGTACACATTACTTGTCTGGAGAACTGCCCTGCAAAACACTGAATTGTGAGTTTTGAAGGATGTCTGTGTTTCGATATATAAATTTAAAGATGGAGAGGTTGAGAATAACATACACTGTGAATAAGACTAGATAGATAAGGGCAGATTCTTAGTGTAGTTAACAGGCTGCTAATAAATCTGTATATCTCATTGAAAGTGCTCATTCTTCATCAAAGTTATGCTAGGATGAGGGAGAAATTCGTTCATTTTGCATTTTAATACAAACTAACCTAATTCACGGATGCGAGTGGCGCTGTGGGTTAAACCACAGAGCCTAGGACTTGCCGATCAGAAGGTCAGCGGTTCAAATCCCTGCGACAGGGTGAGCTCCCGTTGCTCAGTCCCTGCATCTGCTAACCTAGCAGTTCGGAAGCACGTCAAAGTGCAAGTAGATAAATAGGTACCGCTCCGGTGGGAAGGTAAACGGCGTTTCCTTGCGCTGCTCTGGTTCGCCAGAAGTGGCTTAGTCATGCTGGCCACATGACCTGGAAGCTGTACACCGGCTCCCTCAGCCAGTAAAGCAAGATGAGCGCTGCAACCCCAGAGTCATCCACGACTGGACCTAATGGTCAGGGGTCCCTTTACCTTTACCTTTTTAACCTAATTCAGAGATCCCAAAAATAATGTACAAAAATGTAATACATTGCTTGCAGAAATGCATATACAGTGGTACCTCGGGTACTTAATTCGTTCCGGAGGTCCATTCTTAACCTGAAACTGTTCTTAACCTGAAGCACCACTTTAGCTAATGGGGCCTCCTGCTGCCGCCGCATCACCAGAGCACGATTTCTGTTCTCATCCTGAAGCAAAGTTCTTAACCCAAGGTACTATTTCTGGGTTAGCGGAGTCTGTAACCTGAAGCATCTGTAACCTGTAGCGTCTGTAACCCGAGGTACCACTGTACAGTGGTACCTCGGGTTACATACGCTTCAGGTTACAGACTCTGCTAACCCAGAAATAGTACCTCGGGTTAAGAACTTTGCTTCAGGATGAGAACAGAAATCGTGCTCCAGTGGTGCAGTGGCAGTGAGAGGCCCCATTAGCTAAAGTGGTGCTTCAGGTTAAGAACAGTTTCAGGTTAAGAACAGACCTCTGGAACGAATTAAGTACTTAACCAGAGGTACCACTGTACTCACAATTTTCCCCTCTTCCATTCTTCAGCTGCCTCATATGAGAGAGATAAAGAATGCACAGCCCTTGACTCAAATCTCTTCTATTGTTTAAAACTGCCATTTTCTTCTCAGTTCCTCCATACCTGCTTTATTCAAGCTTCTGCTGTTGTTTTCAACTTCCGCTTTCAACACTCTGTGTTCCTCTCTTCTCCCCGCAACACGACCATCACTGCCATTTTTGTTACCCTACCTTTTCCTGATTTCATGCAAATCCAGGATTGTGATGTAGCACTCCAAATCCTTCAACGAAGGCTGTGTTATGATATTCTTACATTTTCATTACACACAGAGAGATACAAATCCACAATTAAAATATACAGTGGTACCTCAGGTTAAGTACTTAATTCGTTCCGGAGGTCCGTTCTTAACCTGAAAGTGTTCTTAACCTGAAGCACCACTTTAGCTAATGGGGCCTCCTGCTGCCACCGCGCCACCAGAGCATGATTTCTGTTCTCATCCTGAAGCAAAGTTCTTAACCTGAAGCACTATTTCTGGGTTAGCGGAGTCTGTAACCTGAAGCGTATGTAACCTGAAGCGTATGTAACCTGAAGCGTATGTAACCCGAGGTACCACTGTACAATAAAACAATCCCATTAAAATAAAAACAATAAAAATAAAAATAAAAACAGCAATTGAAACAGGAGACTCAAATGAAAATATTACAGGAATATATGTTTATCACATTCTACATTAAATATGAGAGTGCCTTCTCTCATATTCATATATGCCTTCTGCTATGCATCGGAGGGTGGAATATACTAATCCTCAGTTCAATTTACAGATGCGTACCCCCAACTGGTGCTATCTAAGACAATTTTTTGGTTTCTCATTTTGGAAATAAGCTTTGGGGTCCTCTGGGTATTTTATATATATATATATATATATATATATATATATATATATATATATATATATATGCGTGTGTGTGTGTGTGTATGTATGTATATATATTACATATCATTCCCAACAATCATATAACATATTTTCTCATACAATGTTTTGGACTTCCATCAACCGCATCTGAAGATTTTCAATCTTTATCACTTAATCTACATTTCTTAATTTCCCTATTACTTTTAATTGTCCTTAACTAATAACTCTCTTCATAATCTTCTCTGCAATATTTTACATAATCCTCCTTACAAAACTTCTTGCAGTCCTACTAGCGTTATCTGTTTATTACATTTGCATTTCAAATAGTTCAGATATTTACTCCAGTCTTCTAAGAATCTCTGATCTCGCAGATTTCGAATCCGTCCTGTTAATTTATCTAATTCTGCATAGTCCATTAATTTCGTTTGCCATTCTTCTTTCGTCGGTAATTCTTCTAGTTTCCATTTCTGTGCCAATAATATTCTTGCTGCCGTTGCTGCATATAAAAACAATTTACTATCCTGTCTGTTAATATCCTCCCCTACAATGCCAAGTAATAATGCTTCTGTTTTTTTTAATAAATGTATATTTATATTTTTCATCTCATTATATATCATTTCCCAGAAGCTTTTCACTTTCTTACATTCCCACCACAGGTGATAAAAAGATCATTATTTTCCTTTGCATTTCCAACATTTATTACTTGTTTTATACATTTTGGCTAATTTCACTGGTGTAATATACCATCTATTATCATTTTCATCACATTTTCTTTCAAGGCATTGCATGCTGTAAATTTTAATCCTTCCTTCCACAGTTTCCCCCAATCTTTTAACTGTATATTATACCCAAAATCCTTGGCCCAGTGTATCATAACCGACTTTACCTCTTCGTCTTTCAAATGCCATTCCAGCAGCAATTTATACACCTCTGGGTATTTTCTAAGCCCAACAGTCCTTTATACATTTTTTTATTCAGAGTGAAAGTTTGAATGTTTGTTCAAAGCACTTCACTTTAAATAAAGAACCTTATTCCAGATCAGGGATGGCCAGTGTGGGACCCTTCAGTGCTGCTGAACTGCAATTCCCACAATTCCTGACCATTGCCCGTGCTGTCTGAGCTGATGGGAGTCAATTAACACCTGGAGAGCCACCTGTTTGTGACCCCTGACTTATGTCAGAGGTCTTGCATCATGTACAGGCATCCTCTGGCTTCAGTGAATCAAGACTGTTTGATCAGGACAAACTTCTGAAAGTGGCATCAGAATATCTCTTTCATCTTATATTCTCTGGTTCCGAACAAAACAAAGCCAGAGGTGTTTCATTTACCAAAGGGTCAACAAGTCTGCTGTTAGCAACAGGAAATAAAAAAACGACAACACAGGAAATAAAAACGATACCTTGACTCTGCTACACTTGGAAGCCATCTGAGGGCAGATTTCTATCGGATGCTCCTTATTCTCTAACCTCTACAAGGCAATCTTATCTGTCCACGTAGATTTCCCCCAAATGATGGTCTGACTTGTTGCTAGCCTAATTTCATCCCAAACGTCTGCCAGGGAAACGAGTTAGCAATGCTGAAATTCTGTAATTTTGTTTTTTATCTCCTGGCTTTCCATGTGCATCATAAAAATGTATTTATTATATTTCCCCATCTGTTGTATTTTTTTGGGCCTGTTTACTAGGGGATACAAGGGACGCGGGTGGCATTGTTGGTTAAACCACAGAGCCTAGGACTTGCCGATCAGAAGATTGGCGGTTCGAATCCTCACGACGGGGTGAGCTCCCGTTGCTCGGTCCCTGCTCCTGCCAACCTAGCAGTTCGAAAGCACGTCAAAATGCAAGTAGATAAATAGGTACCGCTCAGGTGGGAAGGTAAACGGCGTTTCCATGCACTGCTCTGGTTCGCCAGAAGCGGCTTAGTCATGCTGGCCATATGACCCGGAAGCTGTATGCCAGCTCCCTCGGCCAATAAAGCGAGATGAGCACGCAACCCCAGAGTCGGTCACGACTGGACCTAATGGTCAGGGTTCCCTTTACCTTTACCTTACTAGGGGATATCGCTCACTGTATGTAACAGCCAGTGTAGATGGCATTTCTTTAATCCCTGCGGTTTTTTCTTAGGAAAGGATACAGAGGTCAAAGGGTAGCACAACTGTGATCCTAAATACATTTTCTGGTGGTAAGCATGGAGTGTTAGAAGTGTGCTAGAGGGGCTGAGACTCAAGTCTTTTGTGGTGCACACCAGAACTGCTCTTTCGCCCTTCCACATCTGTTTGCAAATTTCCTTTTTTTTAAAAGAAGTCCTGATAAAAATTGATCAACAGTTTAGTCTGAATTCTCCTGGTAGACATGTTTCGTGTGCAATTTTGTTTGTTATTTCCATCTCACATATGCACTTGCATGCATACATTCCCCACAGATTTTGGGGTGGGTGCATAGGAGAACTGCATTGCAAAATTCACAGAATTGTGCATTTCAGAATACTTGCACCTCAGTTCTGTCAATTGTTTCAGGAAGCACAAATCTTTCTCTGACTGCAGCCGCCGCCACCCACAGTGATGCCAAAGGACAGGTGCATCTGCTAAATTCTTAACCCACACCAAGAAGAACAGATTGGGAGATGGAATTGCAGTCGAAACCAACCTGTTTCCAACAAGCACGTTTAGGAATCTTGCCTGAAATTGCTTTGCTGTGGTTCAACCATGCCAATAATTTGGAAATCAAGTTCCACGGAAATCTACGAGAACTGGCATACACGCAATGGCACAGCCGGCTGCCAGGCAGACTAACAAATGTCACAAATGCATAGCTGCTGGCTAATACCACCATTTGTGGTGGGCTGTTGTGGCTTTGTTTGGCAAGCCCTATCACTGGTGTCCGTCGGGTGGGTGGCGCTGTGGGTTAAACCACAGAGCCTAGGACTTGCTGATCAGAAGGTTGGCGGTTCGAATCCCCACGACGGGGTGAGCTCCCATTGCTCGGTCCCTGCTCCTGTCCATCTAGCAGTTCGAAAGGACGTTAAAGTGCAAGTAGATAAATAGGTACCACTCCGGCGGGTAAATGGTGTTTCCGTGTGCTGCTCTGGTTCACCAGAAGCGGCTTAGTCATGCTGGCCACATGACCCGGAAGCTGTACGCCGGCTCCCTTGGCCAATAAAGCGAGATGAGCGCCGCAACCCCAGAGTCGGCCACGACTGGACCTAATGGTCAGGGCTCCCTTTACCATTACCTTTACCTATTACTGGTGTCCAGGGGTGGGACCCAGGTTTCCAATATACATTTTGGGCAATGCTTCCTTACTCCACTCTTGCATTCCAGTAAGAAAACATCTGACCTCTGCAATTAGACTTTACTGTCCACATCTCGCCTTTCCTTCCCCGCCACCCTACGGCAGACAAGGCACACGGGCTCATAAGCCAAGATTTTCTTAAAGCTTATGTTCTTGTAAAAACAGCTCCAAGTACACACATTCTGGTCTTCCGTCAAGTCAGGGACTCTGCATGCCAAGTCAAGTATTTATTTTCATTACTTTTGAGACCACCAAAATTAATGTATCTTTCAGACAGGAAGAATTTTATTTATTATGGTGCATTTGGATCCAAGAGATGAATGAGGAGCAGCCCTCATGTTGGAGGAGGGAATGAGGTTGCAAGCCCAAGAGAGACCGCATGATTTGGGGCACTGCTCTGCCTCTCTACTGAGAACAGCTCACCCAGACACATTTGCATACAGATTGACCACAACGCCTCAAACACATATACAAAATAACCACACTGTACCCACACCAGTGCTTGGTTATAATTAAATCAGCAGGGACTTAAGATACAGGGTTTTTGAAAAACAAAACAAAACACCAAACTCCAAATTCCTTATCCCTCCACATTCCTCAATGTATGTCGTCACTGCTGATAACTTTTCTTGGGAAATAGAAGCATGCTTGTTATATTGACATTTCCATGTCCTAAGCTATGTGGGATATGATGTTCAACTGGTGAGTTGGGATCCAGGTCGCAGCCTGATCTAAAGTCTGTTGCAATAGCAACATGGCCACCATATAAATATATGGTAAAAATAAATAAATAAGAAAATGCATGTTTGGGTCAAAGGTGGGTTCTGAGTCTGGAAATATTGATGGCCACTTCTTTACAGTATTGGTTTTCAACTGCTCTATCAGTATCAATTTGTGGGCCACAGCTGTCTGACCTATGGTGAGTGGTAACAGCACCAACAGCGCCATAAAAGAAGTGATGGATCAACTGAAGAAGCTGGAACCAGGAGACATTGTAGCTTAAGAGGCTTGGGGAAACCAAGAGAAGCCAAGAGCTGAGATCATTGGCTAGGGCTGAAGGAGGTGTATGGGAGAAACCAAATGTCCCCAGAGGCAGCCTTCAAGGGAGCTGGGGAACCAAGAATCAAGAGTGTTGCTGAGTGCCCAAGGCAGTAAATGTTGTTATAGCAAAATGAAGACTTCAGTATGGGTCCAAAGAGAAGCCAAATAATTTCCAGGGCCTGTGGGCCAGACTGAAGACTGCAAGTATGGTCCTCAGTACTTAGTTGTTGAGTGTTAACTGTGGGGGGTAGCATAGGATAATTGGGTATTGATTTAAGTACTTTTCTGATGCAGGCCAGTGTCCAGCTCCTGATAGGCACCGGGGGCAGTATGTTTCCGAGCACAATTCAAAGTGTTGCTGCTGACCTTTAAATCCCTAAACGGCCTTGGCCCAGTATACCTGAAGGAGTGTCTCCACCCCCATCATTCAACCCAGACACTGAGGTCCAACGCCAAGGGCCTTCTGCCAGTTCCCTCCCTGCAAGAAGTGAGGTTTCAGGGAATCAGACAGAGGGCCTTCTTGGTAGTGGCGCCCACCCTGTGGAACGCCTTCCCATCAGATGTCAAGGAGATAAACAACTATCTGACTTTTGGAAGACATCTGAAGGCAGCCCTGTTTAGGGTAGTTTTAAATGTTTGATGTTTTATCATGCTTTTAATATTCTGTTGGTAGCCGCCCAGAGTGACTGGGGAGACCGGGCCAGATGGGTGGGATGTAAGTAATAAATTATCATTATCATTATCATTATCATTATCATTATCATTATCATTATCATTATCATTATCATTATCATTATCATTATTGTCGTCGTCGTCGTCATCATCATCATCATTATATAGCGGGAGGAATCACTCAGCACTGTCTTCTCAAATAAATTATTATTATTTTATTTTTTAAATCATATTTATTCAAAGTTTCAAAAAATACACAAATACAACAAAAAATACAGAGAAAAACACAACAGAAAAAAAGAGAAAAAACTGAGGGGGGGACAATATAGAGTAGAAAAAAGAAAAATACAGATCCCAAATTATATCTTGTCATTTACTTGTTTCTTAGACCTCCTCACACCTCCCTTTTTGTATTCTGACTTAATTCGTTGTTTCAGCAAATTCTTCCCATATTTCTCAATTTTTATTTAAATAAATATTTTTAACAATCTATCTTATTAATTAATTCAACATATCCTTTCCGTCTTTTCCATAGTCTGTAATTCAGTTTACCTTAATTTATAGCACAATCCAACAGAACAAAAAGGTACAATAAAAAACATAAGAAAAAATATGAAAAAACAAAGAACAAAGAAAATCTAGTTTTTTACTTATTATCTTTATAACCCTCTTTCCTTCCTCACATCTCCCTTTTCTGTGTTCCCCTTTACACAATCAAATTCAGCAATTCCTTACCCTCTTTCAAATCTTATTCAATAATATACATTTCAGCCTATTATGTCTCCGATTTTCCCTTTCCTTTTAGATCCATTTTTACATACTCTTTATAACTCAATCTCAATTTTTGCGTATTCCTTTTAACTACGTCACTGATGCCCTATTGACTTTATATCCAACATCATTTTAACATTCAAACATTTTACAATGTTTCTGAAGATATTCTTTGAACTTCTTCCAGTCCTCTTCCACCGACTCTTCTCCCAGGTCTCGGATTCTGCCAGTCATTTCTGCCAATTCCATATAGTCTATCACTTGCATCTGCCATTCTTCCAGGGTGGGCAAATCTTGTGTCTTCCAATACCTTGCAATGAGTATTCTTGCTGCGGTTGTTGCATACATGAAGAATGTTCTGTCTTTCTTTGGCACCAATTGGCCGACAATGCCCAGTTTAAATTCAAAGTTTAAACCATATTTACACATAACTCCTTAAATTCTTTCTACTAAAGCCAATTAATTCCAGCATTTTCCCTAAAATTTCATTAATATTACACTAATTCCAAACATTAAAAAAAAAAAAAATTCCCTAGTTATTATCCAACGTCCCTTCTTCCTGGTTTCGGGTTATGTCAGTCCTTTCTATACAATCCATCCAGTCCATCAATCTGGTGTTCTTATATCCGAGGCCCTTAAGTCTCTTCTATGCCCCTTCTGCAGATTTTCTTGTTCTTGTTTGTAGTTGCTCTCTTCCTTGTCTTTTGTTGGTTTCTTTCTTAGTTTCTTTCCTTTGTAATCCAAAAAGTAGTTATTCCAGAAATAGTTGTCAACTTGTTTCACAGTCCCACCAGAGCTAAGAGCTTCCTTAACTCCAAACACTTCCAGACACACTCCAAATTCAATCTTCCAATGCTGCCACTTTTGGTCATGCAGGACTTTGAATCTCTCCCTTTGTATCTTTTGAGGTGCAATCGCAACCTCTTCCATCTTCATCTGCCCTTGGACTTGCCCTGTCAAACCAGTTTCCTGAGTTGGTTGTTGTAAAATTTCTTTATCTTTGTTTCCTGTTAGTTCATATTTACTAGCTACAGCAATCATAAAATCCAACTTTTCATTCATCAAGTTCATTTTCTCATGCAACTGCTTCAGCATAGCATTTGTTTTGCCAAGGGCAGACACTAGAACTTCCTCCCTGCACATTTCTGTTCAAGGTCAAGCAACTGGTCCCACGGTCTAATTCTCACAGCTGTAAAGTCTCCCTGTAAGCTGCAGCAACAAACTGACAATCTCCCTCTAGGGGACACAATTTATATTAACGTCCATCTTTAAAATGTATCCAACAAAGAGAAATTTGCTTTCGATTTTCAAATACTTTGTTTCCTTAAAATACAGAAGTGCAGAAAGCAGCGTTGAAGTTAATTTGTTTCTCTTTTTTTTAACTATCTGTCAAAAGTGTTCCGTTTTCAATCAATGGACATCTCCAATAATTTCTGTCCTGACGCCCTGTCCCCAGGTTTGGGATGATGGAAACTTATATTCCTTTACTCTCTCTCTGCAGGCTTAGACGGTCGAAGTCCCCCCCCCCTTTTCTCCTGCTGTCAAGGGGTTTTTATTAGTTATAAATGATGAAAGTAGCAATCGGTTCGTGAAAGTAGCAGTCGGTCCGTGAAAGTAGCAATCGGTTCGCAACACCGCGCAGCTCACCCCACTCCGCTCCAGAGCCCCAAAGAGGGGTTTCCCCGCGAGTGGGGGAGGCGCTCTTGGTGCTCTGCCGAACCCCACGTTCCCAGGCTTCTCCGCCTGGGATTTCTAGTGGGTCCCCGCCTTCGCCGCGGTGGGAAAACCCAGTTTTCACGGAGCCCGTTCCTCCGGTCAGAGGAACTCTGCCATTCGTCGATGGAGGTGACCCGGAAGTCCTTCCTTCTTCTCAAATCAATTATAACCTACTAAAATAAGCTTTCAGATTTAAATAAACGGTAGCTAGGTTAGGTTTAATATATAGAAAACTTTCAAGGTATCATAGCTACCTGCTTTTATTAACCGTTATTCAAAAGTAAAAGATGGTTTACATTGTTTTATTACTTTAAAGAGGAGCAGATTTGGGGGTGGCATGTGATGGATGGAGGTGGGGAGTGGAGTGGAGAAGTCTCATTGCAGAAACAGAAGTAATTTCGCTGACCATTAGGTCCAGTCGTGACCAACTCTGGGGTTGCGGCGCTCATCTCACTTTACTGGACGAGGGAGCCGGCGTACAGCTTCCGGGTCATGTGGTCAGCATGACTAAGCCGCTTCTGGCAAACCAGAGCAGCGCACAGAAACGCCGTTTACCTTCCCGCCGGAGTGGTACCTATTTATCTACTTGCACTTTGACATGCTTTTGAACTGCTAGGTTGGCAAGAACAGGGACCGAGCAACGGGAGCTCACCCCGTCGCAGGGATTCGTACCACCAACCTTCTGATCAGCAAGTCCTAGGCCCTGTGGTTTAACCCACAGCGCCACCCATGTCCCTTCAGTGAAGGTTACTCTGAGGTAAATGGAGTCAGGACTCCACAAGAAACTTTATTTCTCCTATCACATTTCTCTGATTCTCAATAGGAATTGCCTGCCCTACTCTGTTTTAATGTGGTTGCAGATATTATTTAATGAAGTTCTTATGATCTTATGATATACAGTGGTACCTCTGGTTGCGAACGGGATCCATTCCGGAGGCCTGTTCGCAACATGAAAAGAGTGCAACCAGCAGTGCCGCATCTGCGCACGCGCGGGTTGTGATACGTCGCTTCTGCGCATGCGCATGACATCATTTTCTGCTTCTGCGCATGCGCAAGTGGCGAAACCCGGAAGTAACCCTTTCTGGTACTTCCGGGTCACCGCGGGACGTAACCTGAAAGAATGTAACATGAAGCAAACGTAACATGAGGTATGACTGTATAGCGTAAGGTTATATTTGTCCACTCTTTCTAGTATTTTATCACTTTGGGTCAGTTCAAAGAACAGTTTAACAGATAAGTTACTCCAACTATAAATATGACAAATGACTCTTCTGAAAGGAGCCACATGGGATAAAATTGCTTGAGCGGATTCTGAAATCATGCATGCATTGATTAAATCTATCAGGAGGTGGGTAAATCTATGAACAAAAGGGACGTGGGTGGCGCTGTGGTCTAAACCACTGAGCCTCTTGGGCTTGCTGATCAGAAGGTTGGCTATTTGAATCCCCGCGATGGAGTGAGCTCCCGTTGCTCTGTCCCAGCTTCTGCCAACCTAGCAGTTCAAAAACACCCCAGTGCAAGTAGATAAATAGGTACCACCACAGCGGGAAGGTTTACACCGTTTCCGTGCACTCTGGCTTCCATCACAGTGTTCTGTTGTGCCAGAAGCAGTTTAGTCCTGCTGGCCACATGACCCGGAAAGCTGTCTTTGGACAAACGCCAGCTCCCTCAGCCTGAAAAGCAAGATGAGCACCGCACCGCAGAGTCACCTTTGACTGGACTCAACAGTCCAGGGGTCCTTTACCTTTACCTTTATATATAGAAACACAAATTTAATATTTTATCTTTTTTAAAAAAGATAATGTAATGGGATAAGGGGTTGCTTGTGCGTAAGCGCCGAACCGCTCCAAGCTGAGTAGTTGGCTAAAACTTTCCCTGACCGGACAGCCCTTACTTCGTGGCTGCCTTAATCACTGGCAGAATCCGTCAGTGGGTGTTTCCTGAATTTCTTCCAACATAAAAGCTCCTTGACAGTGAGTCTCCGCCTAGATTCCCTGCGCGACAGCTTTCTGCGCAGAGTGGGCGTCCCAAGGGGAGGTCCTGAGCTCTCTCCACTGGTCTCGCTGGAAGCGTCCCTGAGCCTTCCCTCCGATGCCCCCTCCTCCTCTCCTTCCTCGCGGAAGCTCTCCCTCTTTCCCTGTTGGTTCCCTCTCCAGCGTCTGGGAGCCTTGCCACCATCCTGGGCTCCGATGGCAGTTCCCTGACAGATGATGAAGAAGAAGGATGCTATCATTCTAGAATAAGGAAGCACACACATAAAGATTTGTTTTGGGACATGGAATTGCAAAACTGAAATTAAATATGCCTGCATGAATGCTGGTCTGAATAGCATCAAGGGAAGCTCGCTGCATAATCCTAGAAGTTGTATGGTGAGAATCAGCAGCAAATTCTCCTTCCACATTTTTGCCTAGTGGCTCCAAGGTTCTTTGTAGCTTGCCTGCTTTGTAGCTTGCCTCTCAGGGGTCAGGTTTCAGAGAGAAAAGCTGTGAATTGGACACCTAATAAAACAGGATTCATGCTTTTTGAAGTTCATTTGAATCTGGCTTGATTGTTTATTACTCTGAGATCTCTAAAGGATTCAGAATATTGTGGAGGGGGATAGCCCCAACTTGCCTTTAGTAAAAACATTTGCAACCTGCTAAACCTCGGGGTTAGTAACGGCAATGATCTCACAATTTCGTTTCATTATTTTTTAATTGTAAATGATATGTTCCAGGACCCACAAAGGGTAAATGGCTCAGAATCGGAAAGACAAATTAAATGTAGCTTAATTCACGGACCAGCTGGAGTGCCGGCAGGTGCAATGCAAATGTTCTAGGAGCCAGCTAGAATAACTGAGGCTTGCCCTCAAAGGCCTGAAAGGGCACATTCATTTATTTTTGGCGGGTGCAGGTGGGGAGGGAATCAACATGCAGACATATCACAAAGATACCTCACTTGGCCAGAGCTTGGGGCTGATAACATCGAGGTTGCAGGTTCGATTCCCGTATGGAACAGCTGCATATTCCTGCATTGCAGAGGGTTGGACTAGATCATCTTTCCGCAGGGCCTGCAAGACAGAGCTGTGCCTTTGGACAGGGCACAGCCTGACTCCCTCCTTCGGCAATCTTCGCGGAGTTCTGGCCCAATGGTTGCCAGTGGTTTGTTTTGAATTAAATTTATAATGAATGATTTTAGAGTGTTGTGTTGTACTGTTGTACTGTTTTATTGTTGTTAGCCGCCCTGAGCCCGGCTTCGGCTGGGGAGGGTGGGATATAAATAAATTTATTATTATTATTATTATTATTATTATTATTATTATTATTATTATTATTATTATCAGGGGTGGCCAACTCTCAAGAGACTGTGATCTACTTTCAGAATTAAAAACTGGCAGTGATCTACCCCAGGTTTTTTGGGTTCAGCTCAAAGTTGTTCAGCCTTTTTAGGGAGAAAAGCCCCGTTTTTTAGAGGTTATAAAAAAAGCTTTTTTGGGGGGGGGTTCCCTGGTCCTGAATAGGGTAACTGTCCCCCTGAAGGACCAGGTGCACAGCCTGGGAGTCATTTTGGACTCACAGCTGTCCATGCAGGCGCAGGCCAATTCTGTGTCCAGGGCAGCTGTCTACCAGCTCCATCTGATACACAGGCTGAGACCCTACCTGCCCGCGGACTGTCTCACCAGAGTGGTGCATGCTTTAGCTATCTCCCACTTGGACTACTGCAATGCACTCTACATGGGGCTACCTTTGAAGGTGACCCAGAAACTACAACTAATCCAGAATGCAGCAGCAAGACTGGTGACTGGGAGCGGCTGCTGAGACCACATAACTCCGGTCTTGAAAGACCTACTTGGCTCCAAGTACATTTCTAAGCACAATTCAAAGTGTTGTTGTTGACCTTTAAAGCCCTAAACGGCCTCGGACCAGTATGCATGAAGGAGTGTCTCCACTCCCATAGTTCTGCCCGGACATTGAGGTCCAGCGCTGAGGACCTTCTGGCTGTTCCCTCATTGCAAGAAGCAAAGCCACAGGGAACCAGGCAGAGGGCCTTCTCGGTAGTGGCGCCCGCCCTGTGGAACGCCCTCCCATCAGATGTCAAAGAGATAAACAACTACCTGATATTTAGAAGACATCTGAAGGCAGCCCTGTTCAGGGAAGTTTTTAATGTGTGACATTTTAATGTATTTTTAATCTTTGTTGGAAGCCACCCAGAGTGGCTGGGGAAACCCAGCCAGATGGGCGGGTACAAATAATAAGTTATTGTCATTGCCATTGTCATTGTTATTATATTTTGGGGGGTTAAAGGCAAGGGACAAAGGGGTATAGTCACTCACAGAAAGATCACTATGGATCAAAACAACAGCCAGAGAAAGCTCCATCTTCCCTTCCAGAGATCATACAACAATGGCGGGCGAGGGGCGGGGGCGGAGCAGGAGTCAGTTTTAGTGACGCTAAGGAAAGGGAGCCAGAGATCAACCGTGATCTACCAAAACCTCACAGGGATCTAACAGTAGGTTGAGATCGACCTGTTGGACATCCCTGGACTAGATGATCCTTGGGGTTCCTTCCAATTCTATGATTTTAGGATAGCCTTGTCCTCCATGAATTTGTCTATTTCTCTATTATTCTTCTCACTGCATCCAAACACAGAGGGCTGTAGCCAACAAAGTTCTACTCAAATAGGACCTATGGAAATTAATGGATCTTATCCCTTAAATTGGGGATGTGGGTGGCGCTGTGGGTTAAAACCACAGAGCCTAGGACTTGCCGATCAGAAGGTTGACGGTTCGAATCCCCGCGATGGGGTGAGCTCCCGTTGCTCGGTCCTAGCTCCTGCCAACCTAGCAGTTCGAAAGCAAGTCAAAGTCCGCTCCGGCAGAAAGGTAAACGGCGTTTCCGTGTGCTGCTCTGGTTCACCAGAAGCGACATAGTCATGCTGGCCAAATGACGTGGAAGCTGTACGCCGGCTCCCTTGGCCAATAAAGCGAGATGAGCACCACAACCCCAGAGTCGGTCACAACTGGACCTAATGTTCAGGGGTCCCTTTACCTTTACCTATCCCTTAAATTCAGTGGGTCTACTTTGTGTATGACTAACACTGAAGGGAACCCAAATACAAGAAAGCCAATCCTCCTACAAATGAATCATGACCGTGGAATTTTTCTGTGGTTTTGAACTACAAAGGGAGATACCTCACCCCCCTCCTTTCTTATTGTCTTGGCCAAGGTTTGAAATAGGGGAAATGCCAAAAGCCTAATAGACTGGGCAAATTGGGTACAAAACAAAACAAATTCTTTTGCCTAGGCTAGAAATTAAGTCCATGTTTGTTTTCTCATGCTTTCCACTATGGCCGGCATTTATTCAGAATGAAGGGAGCAAGCGTTATTAGATTTCGTGGAATGTAAACAAACAGTTATTGGTAAATAGATTTTGGTGGTCTACTTGTTACACCACATGTCAGAAAAAGCATAGGGAGCTGGCTCTCGTTCAGACGCCTTTCAGGCATGGAGAAAACAAGACACATTTTATTAATTAAAGTTAACAAAAATACTCTGAGATCACAGCTAAATTGCATTAAAACATAACTCACTGGCAAAGGCTGTAAGCAAAATGTTGTCTTTCCCCTGCTCCTCTAGCTCTCCATACAATATTTGACCTGGACACTGAAGCAATAGAAGGAAATTCTGATTTGGTACTGTATAAGTGAGTGGCGCTATGGGTTAAACCACAGAGCCTAGGGCTTGCCAATTAGAAGGTCGGTGGTTCGAATCCCTGCAACAGGGTGAGCTCCCGTTGCTCTGTCCCAGCTCCTGCCAACCTAGCAGTTCAAAAGCATGTCAAAGTGCAAGTAGATAAATAGACGTTGCGGCACTCATCTCGCTTTATTGGCCGAGAGAGCTGGCGTACAGCTTCCGGGTCATGTGGCCAGCATGACTAAGCCGCTTCTGGCGAACCAGAGCAGCGCACGGAAACGCCATTTACCTTCCTGCTGGAGCTGTACCTATTTATCTACTTGCACTTTGACATGCTTTCGAACTGCTAGGTTGGCAGGAGCAGGGACAGAGCAACGGGAGCTCACCCCGTTGATGGGATCCGAACCGCCGACCTTCTGATCAGCAAGCCCTAGGCTCTGTGGTTTAACCCACAGCACCACCCACGTCCATTCTACTGCCTAACGGTGTCCATTTCACCCAGGAGACCACAGCTGCAGAGATAGGAAAAGAAGAATTATTCCATTGTCTGGAGAAGTGACTTCCTGGTTCGCATGGAAGAAGAAGAAGAGTTTGGATTTGATATCCCACTTAATCACTACCCGAAGGTGTCTCAAAGTGGCTAACATTCTCCTTTCCCTTCCTCCCCCACAACAAACACTCTGTGAGGTGAGTGGGACTGAGACACTTCAAAGAAGTGTGACTGGCCGAAGGTCACCCAGCAGTTGCAAGTGGAGGAGTGGAGACGCGGACCCGGTTCACCAGATTACGAGTCTATCACTCTTAACCACTACACCACACTGGCTCTGGAGAAGCCAGTTTCAACCGAGTCCAGCAATGGAAACATGCAGCTCTACTGAAGCAGCACTGGCTATTGAAATTTTGCGCTGCTAACAATTTCGCACCCCTGTCCCCCCTCCATGCTACACCACTGGGCAATTTGGGGAAAGCTTGCCCTGCTTCTAGTTAGAATTCAGCCAGTGTGCATGTCTCCTTAGCCTCTGGATTTTTATTTTATTTTTGGTAATAAAAAAGCTGATTTTCGAAAAACAAATTCTGTTGCAGGATGCTCTCAATAGCTGGGCATGCAATATGAGAATCCAGTGCTCTTGGTGCCGATGTAACTATCCAAATCTAAGCATCGCTTTAAGGCATCCATGACTGAAAACTAGGCTCTCGTAGCCAAAACAAACACCTGACTCTGGCATGACACACAAAGGGCTTAATGTAAACACTTAATGAAGATATGCACAATGTGTACTTCATGTACAGATCCCGGGCATGGCAATCGAAAGCTGTCTTTAATAGTCTGCCAATTAAAGGACCTGTTCCCAATTTGCAGATTTGGCCTGATGCATTCTGAGAATTGTTTAATATCCTTGATGCCTGTTTGTGTTAATGTTTGTGATTGAAGTTTTTCATTATTTGATGTTATATTTGGCCTTAGAATCAGAATTCTATTTGGATGGGTTGAAATCTACATTAGCAAGAAAGCCAAAGAAGTGTCTCACTGATGGCCCTTTAGTTCCCCTCCAGTTAAAAGATTTTTTAAAAAAACCCCAGCAACAAAACCAACAACTTTCTATTGTAGGTCTTTGAGCTGTGCTTCATTTTGCCAAAGAATTACAAAAACACTTTTTTCACATATAGAGAAAGAGAGTTCTAAAAGAGGGATGTGGATCCTGTGGTCCTCCAGATGTCAGGAGACTCCAAGTCCCATCAACCCCAGTCTGCAGGCCCAATGGTCAGGGATAACAGGAGCTGTTACTCAGAAACATCTGAAGGTCCTGGGTTTAAATGAAGATAAAATAAGGAGGGGCAATGGAAATGTTTACTTATGTTAACTGTGTACTTTTAACATGCCCCCCCCCCCGGCATAGCTCTCATGTGATTGGCTGATTGTGAGTTACATGAGAGAGACATTCTATTCAGTTGTGACTATTATTCCAGTAACTGTCGTTTTTAACTGTCTTTCTGCTTCTCTCTTTTTGTGTGAGGGAGAACGGCTGCTGAGATTGGCTTCTCAGCATACTACTGAGGACAGTGTTGTGTCAGTGTGATCTGTCCGAAGTGAAACAGACAGAGGAAGATCCCAAAATGTTGCAGCAGCTCTCTGTAAGGAGCAAAGAGAATACTGCTGTAAAAAGTAAAGGGACCCCTGACCATTAGGTCCAGTCGTGGCTGACTCTGGGGTTGCGGCACTCATCTTGCTTTATTGGCTGAGGGAGCCGGCGTACAGCTTCCGGGTCATGTGGCCAGCATGACTAAGCCACTTCTGGTGAACCAGAGCAGCGCACGGAAACGTCGTTTACCTTCCCGCCAGAGCGGTACCTATTTATCTACTTGCACTTTGACATGCTTTTGAACTGCTAGGTTGGCAGGAGCAGGGACCGAGCAACGGGAGCTCACCCTGTCGCGGGGATTTGAACCACCAACCTTCCGACTGGCAAGCCCTAGGTTCAGTGGTTTAGACCACAGCGCCACCCGTGTCCCTTAAATGGATCATAGCAGGTAAAAAAAAGAGACACTCATGAAAGAATTGTGGCTGCTTTAGAATTGCCAACTCACTGCATAGTCATGTGAACAGATTCATAATATGCATGCTTTGCCCTTAGACTGGGTCCTGTGGGTGCTGCATAGACCCGGGAGCTGTGAATTTGTCATGGCAACAGCAGGAAATTGCTTGCAACTTAAGAATATAACCAAACAAAAAAAATATTGGCACCAAATGCACTTCCAAAACCTCATCCAATGAAACAAACTTTAAAATATGTGGTCAGAAATCATTTGCTTTGTAACAACTCGGGATGCTTTTACACTACCACATTATTCTAACTGTAAAATTTGGATCTGGATTAGTATTTAGGGATCCAGATTAATTAAAACCTATTGGCTTCTGGAGCTTTAAAACGATTGCGGCATTTTTACTTGCTCTGTAAGCAAATAACAACTACTAATAGCCAAAAGTGCAGCCAGCAATATCCAAATGGCAAAGTCATCAGATTTTTTTGACATGCACAATATTGACTAAATTAGCGCTAACACATTCCCAGCCATTGCTGTGGGAAGTTTAAAGCCATGCATGTAAATACTTTCCCATGCCTATTTGCCATGCACAAATGTTTGCATGTGCATAGCATATGTGATGCTGCATAAACACTTAATAAAAAGGGTGAGTGCGCATTTGTGCGTGTGCTTGACCACAGCTGCACATCTAATTGCATGTGAAGAACCACTCGTTTCATTGCCGTGATAGGAATACATTGCTTGGAAGATACAGTCCCACATGTGTTTCTCGTTTTCTTTACTGACGACAATAAATTGAAAAACAGTAGCTGGGACAAGATGTTCATACATCCTTCAGCCTACAAGAAGCCGAAATGACAACAGAAATGTGGGGTTGGTCATCTTTCATTTCACTCCAAATCAGTAGTTTATAAACTTTCCCATCCTAGAGTGCATCTGGACCACGATAATTTGAGCAAGGCTCTCTTTGTTTTGTTCTTACATACAACCGTCTATTTCAGGACTGAGTTCAGAAGAAGCCTGCCTGCAGGGACAGAGGAAGGGGGGCAGTGGGAGCGGGTCACCCCGGGTGTCACCACTGAATGGGGTGACAAAATGGCGGGCGGCACTCACCACGGGGCCTGCAGCGCGCCTGAGCCACCCGTCTCTCCTGGGAGCAACGCGGTGGCTTGGGTGCCCGCAGGCTCCGCACTGCCCAAAATGGTTGAAGATAATGCTTTATTATTATTATTATTATTATTATTATGGAAAGTGGCTTTGTTGGGTGCTATTTTGGATTAGATAAACTGATATATATCCAGTGGAACCTGGAAACAAGAAGAACTACCGATGAAATATGAATAGCAGACGAAATTAATGGACTATGCAGAATTACCGTATTTTTTGCTCTATAAGACTCACTTTTTCCCTCCTAAAAAGTAAGGGGAAATGTGTGTGCGTCTTATGGAGCGAATGCAGGCTGCGCAGCTATCCCAGAAGCCAGAACAGCAAGAGGGATTGCTGCTTTCACTGCGCAGCGATCCCTCTTGCTGTTCTGGCTTCTGAGATTCAGAATATTTTTTTTCTTGTTTTCCTCCTCCAAAAACTAGGTGCGTCTTGTGGTCTGGTGCATCTTATAGAGCGAAAAATACGGTAGATAAGATGACAGGAAGGATTCAAAACCTGCAGGATCAGAGATTCTCAGAGGACTGGAGTAAATATGTGAATTATTTGAAAAGCAATTGTAATCAACAGATTACGCTAGTAGGATTGCAAGAAGTTTTGTAAGGAGGACTATGTGAAATATTGCAGAGGAAAGTATGAAGAGAATTATTAGTGAAGGACTATTAAAAGTAATCCCCTTCATGGATTTATTTTTCCTGATTTGAACTATAAAATGGTGATTTTCTTGAGTCAAAATGAGAATACCCCTAAACTTTTTTTTTTAAGGAAAAAAAGCACTGGTTATGGGAAATTGCTTGTGAATGTGTACATTACTCAAAACTACATATGTATAAAAATGTGTTTATTAGGAGAAATTTGCACTAAATGCTGATGGTTTTTCATGATTACTTTTTAAATGAAAAATTCGGAAACAATTGCAGTAATGCAGAGAACTGAAATTAAAATTGGAGAAATGAGAAAGTGGTGGAACAGATCCTTCCATCCTTATTATCCCAGACCAACCTCCCCATCACAACTCGCTTTTTTGCTCATCTGTCTCTTGCTCTGGCTGAGAGTGGGGGTGAGAAGCAGGGCACCGCTATAACCAGAGCAAGCCCTTTTCTTTTATGGATTATTTACCTGTCTTTTCATTTAGCCTTTTCCTCTCATGTTGTCATTAAATGAAGTGGACAGAAACCTTCTGCATAGAAATTCTGTCTCTTTATCTTATGGCCCTTTCACTGTGAAAGAGGGAATGAAAGGACCAGGATGCAAGTGATAAAGCTAAAAACGTCCCTTCATAGGTAGAGGATAAGCAAATTGTAGGACAAGCAAATCTATGAAAAACGGAATGTGCAGCATGTTAGATATGAGGAGGTTGTGCTCCAAAGCAAGGACACATCATGTCTTATAGGTTATGGAGAAACTAAGCAGGTTGCATGGGTTTGAAGAAACCTTCCCCAACTAGCTAGGGATGATGGGAACTGCAGTTCAAAACATCTGCAGTTCAAAACATCTTCTTAGATGAAAAAGGTTTAGTGATTCAGGATAACGATCTTGAACTACTCATCCCTGAAACATTCTTGGGAATCCCTGCTTGGGTAAACAACCCCAAATAGAAACAGAAGTTCAACATCAGTTAATGCTTCAGATCATACTCATAATCACAGATTCAATGTTTGAAGTTTTGGACGCAATTGTGAAAAGCTTTGTATGCTTACGCAAACTGGCAAATAAGGAGATGTCACACCCAGGAATCCTTTTTAGTATAAAACTCATCAGGTGTACTTTTCCTTTAATTGATCTAGTACAGACAGGAAAATAACTTGCTGATATGTGATTTGATCACATCCACATTTGATCTGAAGTAATGTAAAGGTAGGGACGCAGGTGGCGCTGTGGGTTAAACCACAGAGCCTAGGACTTGCCGATCAGAAGGTCGGCGGTTGGAATCCCCATGATGGGGTGAGCTCCCGTTGCTCGGTCCCTGCTCCTGCCGACCTAGCAGTTCGAAAGCACATCAGAGTGCAAGTAGATAAATAGGTACCACTCTGGCGGGAAGGTAAACGGCGTTTCCATGTGCTGCTCTGGTTTGCCAGAAGCGGCTTAGTCATGCTGGCCACATGACCCGGAAGCTGTATGCCAGCTCCCTCGGCCAATAAAGCAAGATGAGTGCCACAACCCCAGAGTCGGTCACGACTGGACCTAATGGTCAGGGGTCCCTTTACCTTTACCTTTACCTTTACATTGATTATTGCTTTCATTTTATGGATAAATTGTCCCGTTAGATAGTAAAATTCATGTTAAATTGCTGTTTTAGGAGTTGTTTTTAAAAGTCTGGAACGGATTAATCTGTTTTGCACTACTTTCTATGGGAAAGCATGCCTTGGTTTTGGAACGCTTTGGTTTTGGAATGAATTAAGTTTGAGAACCAAGGTACCAGTGTGTGTGTGTGTGTGTGTGTTTGTGTGTGTGGTATTTTTCTATTGCTTTTGACAGAACTGAATGAAATTTGCAGGCACGGCTCCTCCTAAATGAATAAACCTTTCAAAATCCCATGCAAATAGGTCCAGATTTTGTTTGTTTGTTTATGGTTATTATTTAAACAGAACCATCAAAAATGTCTTTTGGGGGATCTGAATTGGATGAAATATGCAGGCACAGTAGTTATGAAGGAATGAATATGGCAAAATTTTGCTGTGGATTTCTTGCAAGCACAGCCATTAAAATTATGGTGAGGTTGAAAAAGATCCACTTAATCTTCTGTATTGTTTTGTGGACAATTTGTATCAAGGCAGTGTATATCATAGGGGTACCTGAGGTAAGCAATCTGCCCATTTATTGACAAATACGTCTGCAGGGCAGGTTGTGTTAGGCCGAATTCATTTTTCATTTTGCTGAGTTTTAAATTTTTCTTTGTCTTTTAAATTTTCTCCATACTGATGAATACTTTTCCTGAATCAGGATTCAGATTCACTCCTGAGCCAAACTGGGCAGCCTCTGAATCAGGGACTAGTAAGCCAAGGCATGTGACAGGTGGGCCATAGAGCTTCCTTCATTGCCTTGGGAGGAATAATAATAATAATAATAATAATAATAATAATAATAATAATAAATTTATACCCCACCCATCTGGCTGTGTAGATCTGCTACTTGTGGAGGACCCATTCATATTCTGGGCTTGACTCTGTCATGCAACTGCCCTCCACCAGGGGTGCTGTGAGGAATATACACTCAGTGCCTAAGCCAAGTCCAACCTAACGCCTGGAATCAATAAAGTTGTAGCCAATTTTTAAAACCCCAGAATGTTGTCCTGTCCAGTTTGTCTGCCTTCTTGGCTCTGGCCTCGCTCCTGGTATGTGTGTGTGTGTGTCACTGTGGGTGGGTCTGCAATGGATGCCTCAGATAATGTGTGTGATGTGCTTTAAGCACTCAAGAATTACATATTTTAAAAATACGGTTATTTATAACAGAGGGCACAATGACCTAAAGCTGGTCATGCTCACTGTGTGGGCAGGATAACTGCAACCAAGCCTTTAGCAGGCCACAAAACAGCCGGAGGAGGTTGCACAATGAACAGGCCTGGTCTGAATTCAAAAGGGTCTGCAAGTTGCAACATGTACATGTTATATACACATCGTTTTCCAGTTCCTAAATTCTTGCCCTTAAGAAGATTAATAAGCTCTTCGTTTGATTTCTCAATGCCGTACTTTTTCCTGGCACAGCAGGGATGAACATTCTTTATATATATACATATATATATATGTTCACCCATGAAGGGCCAGAATGTCTCCTTAAATTCAGCTGGTAGTTGGAAAGTAATCCAGATTTTGTTTTTGTGCACAATGTTTAAAGAAAACTGAATGCCTTCAGCGGAGTAGGAAAGGCTACGATGCCTTTAGAAATGTTGCCACAGCAGCGGTAAAGCGCTGGAAAAATCCAAATAGTTATTAAAATGTTAAACCTCAATTGTTTAGGAATTAGGCACATAGCTGAAATCACTTCCCCACCCGCAGTGTGAGCAACATGCTCTTTACCTTGGGAGAACAATTTAAATGCTGTATACTCCAGATTGATTAACATCATCTGAAGCTTATACAGAGTCATGGGACCATCCAGCCCAGTATTTGTACTGGCATCCAGGGGCTCAAGTAGAGGCTATTTTGAGAGCCAGTGTGGTGTAGTGGTTAAGAGCAGTAGTCTCCTAATCTGGGGAACCGGGTTTGCGTCTCCGCTCCTCCACATGCAGCTGCTGGGTGACCTTGGGCCAGTCACACTTCTCTGAAGTCTCTCAGCCCCACTCACCTCACAGAGTGCTTGTTGTGGGGGAGGAAGGGAAAGGAGAATGTCAGCCGCTTTGAGACTCCTTAAAGGGAGTGAAAGGCGGGATATCAAATCCAAACTCTTCTTCTTCTTCTTCTATTTCCCAGCATCTGGAACCTGGGAAGTGGAAGGCCATAGCCTAGTGGCGAAGCACTCACCTTGCATGCAGACGGTTCCAGGTTCAATCCCCGCCGTCTTCAGGTAGGGCTGGGAGACACTGTGGTCCAAAACCCTGCAGAGCTGCTTCCAGTCAGTGTCAAAAAGCAATCAATCTTTATCACGGTCCAGACAAATCGTTACAAAGCAATGCACAATTCAGACAGCCTACCTCCAGGTTATAGGGACGCGGGTGGTGCTGTGGGTTAAACCACAGAGCCTAGGACTTGCCGATCAGAAGGTTGGCGGTTCGAATCCCCGCGATGGGGTGAGCTCCCGTTGCTCGGTCCCTGCTCCTGCCAACCTAGCAGTTTGAAAGCACGTCAAAGTGCAAGTAGATAAATAGGTACCGCTCCAGTGGGAAGGTAAACAGTGTTTCCGTGCGCTGCTCTGGTTTGCCAGAAGCAGCTTAGTCACACTGGCTACATGACCTGGAAGCTGTACGCCGGCTCCCTCGGCCAATAAAGCGAGATGAGCGCCACAACCCCAGAGTTGGCCACGACTGGACCTAATGGTCAGGGGTCCCTTTACCCTTTACCTTTTACCTCCAGGTGAAACAAGCATTTTGTTCAAACTTAAAGATAGGGATCATTGGTTCTTGCAACCACCAATAAAAACTTCGCCACTGCTAATGTTCTAGCATTTGTCCAGTCTTCCAATAGGAACCTGACATAGTGAGCCTCTGATTTTCCCGGGAAAGGTACCAGCAAGGGTAATATCAGTTCAGTCCTGGCTTGCTCATATTTCGCATAGTGCAGCTTTATGGAATCGACGTCTTGAGCACACGAGCAAAGTCTGTCCTGGTAGGGAACTCCTCTCAACCTGCCCTCCAACACTGCAGAAGGAAAGACATTTAGTCTAGCTTTGGTGAAAAACCTTCAATAATTTGGTACTGTCAGGTTTTTAATGTAAGATGTTAACTTAAAGACATGTCCATATTGTACTCCTACTGCCAGCGGACTACAGACTGCGTGTGATCGAGTCCCTGTGTGTATTATCCCTTAATCTTTGCTTTAACATCTTTAGGGCACCTTCATAACCCAGGTAATAAAGTTGGGGGGGGGGTGACAGACCAATAGAGGTGGCTTTTCTAGCCATGGTTTTCTGCCATTTTCTGACTAACTCCTCATTGGCCAGGTGTTGGTACAAACCCTTCCCTAGATCAAAAACTGAAATCCTGAGCCAGTGTCAGAAATCCTGAGCTAGATGGACTAATGGTCAGACCAAGTATAAGGTAGAATCTGATGTTTTGTTGAGACACTGCTGTCCAGTGCAGTGAAAGAGACATTAGTTGTCCCTGTGCCCACACATTACTTTGGCTACTCACTTCAATAAGATAAAGAGTATGCTCTAGAGTATGCCCACCTCATTGGGAGCGATTATGTCCACATTTTCTTGCTTCTATCTGCTTCCAAGACACAAGATGTCCACACCTTGTTAACAGCTTCAGTGGAGAGAGAGAGAGAGGTCCTATGTTCATAATACTTAGATGAAGACTGACTGTTGTGATCTCTTGCTGAAGCTGCCTACCTGAAGGAAAGAGACTGGCCATTATGACCTCATACTGTTGCTTTCTATCCAAATGAGATAGACTTGCCATTGTGACATCACAGCAATGCTACATTCCTGAAGAGACGAGGCTGGCCATGTTAAATATAGTAATTTAACTCACTGAAATTGTAAGTGCCTGTATGCATTAGTTCGTGTTTAGATTTGATTGGTTGGTAACTGAATTCTAGAGAGTTCTCTAGTGGTTCTCATGTGATTGGCTAACATTGGTCACATGGAGACGTGCTCCAAGGAAAAAGACTACTGGGAAAGGATTTATAATGAATTGAAAAAAGTGTTGAAAAACACATTTATTAAAAAACCAGAAGGCTTTTTACTTGGTATTGTGGGGGGTGAAATCCCCAAAAAGAATGTTACTTTTTTTCTGCATGCCACAACAGCTGCGAGAATATTGCTAGCGAAGAATTGGAAGAAACAAGATTTATCAACTATCGAAGAATGGCAGATGAAGATGATGGACTATATGGAACTTGCCAAACTGACCGGGAGACTCCGAGACCAGAGAGAAGAGACTGTGGAAGAAGATTGGAAGAAGTTTAAGGAATATTTGAAAAAAATTGTTAATATTTAAATCTTAGAATAGCTTTGGAAGTGGATATAGGCTGTAGGGTTAGAAGTAGAAGATAGTGCATTTTAAAATAGTATTATTTGTAAGTAATAAAACGTGAAGATTTTTATGGTTAAAGAAAGCGTGATTTAAAAAATGGTTAGAAATTATGATATATGTAACTGCTAAAGATGAGGTAAAATGAAAATCAGGTGGGGGGACTTGGGGAAGCCCACCTAACAATGTTTATAAAAAATAAGGATAAGACAAGAATTTGTTTGTATTGTTTGTTTTTCTGTTTGTGTTGTTTATTTGTGTTATAAAATGAATAAATTTTTTTGGGGGGGAAACCATTGGTCACATCTAGTGAAAGAGAGATTCCGTTTCATGTGAAGCGAGATGATTGTGTTTTAGAATCCACTGTGAACACTGCCAAGTTGAATAGAGTGTTGGAGTGCTTCTCTGACTGAAAAGAGAGCAAAGCTGCAGGAGAAGGTGAAAATGGGAATTTCTCCTAGGAGCTGCATGGCATGACCTAATGGAGGTACAGTGGTGCCTCGCAAGACAAAATTAATCCGTTCCGTGAGGCTCTTCGTATAGCGGTTTTTTCGTCTTGCGAAGCAAGCCCATTGACAGCTTAGCGGATTAGCGCTATTAGCGGTTTAGCGGCTTTTAGCGGATCAGCTGATAAGCGGCTTATCAGCGGATCAGCTGATAAGCAGCTTAGGGCTTAGGAAAAGGGGGGGGAAAGGGGGAAAAACCCGCAGGAACTTGCAAGACATTTTCGTCTTGCAAAGCAAGCCCATAGGGAAATTCGTTTTGCGAAGCGCCTCCAAAACGGAAAACCCTTTCGTCTAGCGGGTTTTCCGTCTTGCGACGCGTCCGTCTTGCGGGGCACCACTGTACAGAAGGCTGAGTACTAAGCTCTGGAAAGAGAGGAAAATACAGTTTTTTGGGAGTTAGAAGAAGAGACTCTAAGCCAATACTTGGACAAGCATGTGACTTTAAATACAGTGGTACCTCAGGTTAAGTACTTAATTCGTTCCGGAGGTCCGTTCTTAACCTGAAACTGTTCTTAACCTGAAGCACCGCTTTAGCTAATGGGGCCTCCTGCTGCCGCTGTGCCGCTGAAGCACGATTTCTGTTCTCATCCTGAAGCAAAGTTCTTAACCTGAAGCACTATTTCTCGGTTAGCGGAGTCTGTAACCTGAAGCGTATGTAACCTGAAGCGTATGTAACCCGAGGTACCACTGTATTATGTTTTAATTCATTTGCAAGTATAGTTTTTGAATGTTAATCTGGACATTGGTTTAATTTTCAAAGAAGGGTGTTAGTCATATATATGAGTTGAGCTTCTTAGCTGTGATTTCACTACCCTTACGTCAACAGGCCATTGAGACCTTTTGCTGAAGCTGCATTGCTGAAGGAGAGACAGTGGCTACAGTGGAACCTCGTGTTACGTACCGTTCTCCTTGTGAACGCTGTGCGTTACAAGCTCTACTAACCCAGACGTAGATGCCCCTTGTTGCGAACTTGGCCCCAGGATGTAAGCGGAAGTCGCGCGTTGGCGGCATGGCAGCAGCGGGATGTGTCATTAGCGAAAGTGTGCCTCATGTTAAGAACGGCTTCGGGTTACAAACGGATCTCCGGAACGAATTAAGTTTGTAACCTGAGGTCCCACTGTATTTTAACTTCATGCTGATGCTATCTGCTTAAAGGAGAGAGAGAGAGAGAGAGAGAGAGAGAGAGAGAGAGAGAGAGACCACTATAAGCTCATGTTGATGCTTCCTATCCATTGTGTCCTTACACTGATGGTTAGCACATCTGATTTGATGCAGAAGGTTCCAGATTCAACTCCATGCATTTCCAGGTAGAGCTAGAAGAGACCTTTGTCTGAAATCCTGGAGGAAGCTTGTCACCGTAAATAATACTGAGTGAAATCTACTCAGAGTCGAGTGTGAATTTCATGCTCTCTATTCAGCTCATAGTAGCAATGAACGAATCTTTTCCCAAAACGTCTAGCTATATATACATTATTTACACAACGGGCCCCTTGTGATTGGCTAATTCCAGACTGCTCCTGTAGGCCAATCAGGTTGTGGATTCACCTCCTCCAGGAGCCTGATTGGCTGCTCCTGCAGACCAGTCAGGTCACTGATTCACTTCATCCAGGAGCCTAATTGGCTGCTCCTGCAGGCCAATCAGGTTGCTGATTCACTTCCACCTGGAGCTGGATTGGGTGGCTCCTGCAGACCAATCAGACTGCTGCATTCTGGATCCTATTGTTCTAGGATTCAGCTCAGTACATAACACTGAGCTTGATGGAACAATGGTTGGACTCAGTATAAGGTCCTGTGTTCTTAACCCACATGATCCCATGCATGTTTCCTTGGCAGTTAGTTTCTGCATGGCTAGAGGAGCTTTATCCTAGCTAAGAAGGCTTAAAATTGCAGCCTTTAACTAGAGTTGCACAGAAAGGAAATGAAGTGGGATATTTTTCATTCACAGCGCACACACTCTTGTCACTGAGCTACCAATAAGATGAAGCACGATGAAGTAAAAATGGGGTGAAATTTGAGTAATCCAGAGATAGATGTACTTGGTGGAGACTTCCCTGACTTTCAGAGATACATGGAAGCAGCAAATTCCATCTATAGTAGCACAAAGTAGGCAAGCCAGAGAAGGATTTAATAGTGCATGCACATTCCTAAATAAAAATGGAAAGCTGAGGTTGGGCAGACCTTCACAGATGTCCATAATAATTTCCTGGCCTTTTAGGGTGTGCACAGAGGTACTAAAAAGAAAGAAAAAGGGAATTGCGACATTGCATATTTACCCAGAAGGGTGTGCCCAGCTTTTTCTAGCATTTGGCATGCCTGAAGCGGTAAGGTGCAGCAAAGCCTTCTTCAGACAACACTGCAGCGTTCACCCTTTTAACTGAATGGGCAAGAGCACAAATCAGAGGTGCACCAGGTAGCCCTTCCCTTCCCCCTGGACACTGACCGCACATTCGGTACATCCAGTCGAATGCCTGAAAAGGCCACCTGCGAAATCCATAAGGCTCCCTTTCATTCTAACAGCTGAATGTGTGAGTGGCAGATGCTGTGGTCCAAGGAGCATGTCAACATTGGGGGGGGGGTAGCTGGCATGACAAACCTAGACAGCATCTTAAAAAGGAGAGACATCACCTTGCCAACAAATAGTTAAAGCTATGGTTTTCCCAGTAGTGATGTACGGAAGTGAGAGCTGGACCATAAAGAAGGCTGATGGTGGAAGAATTGATGCTTTTGAATTATGGTGCTGGAGGAGACTCTTGAGAGTCCCATGGACTGCAAGAAGATCAAACCTATCCATTCTGAAGGAAATCAGCCCTGAGTGCTGACTGGAAGGACAGATCCTAAAGCTGAGGCTCCAATACTTTGGCCATCTCATGAGAAGAGAAGACTCCCTGGAAAAGACCCTGATGTTGGGAAAGATGGAGGGCACAAGGAGAAGGGGACGACAGAGGACGAGATGGATGGACAGTGTCCTCGAAGCTACCAGCATGAGTTTGACCAAACTGCGGGAGGCAGTGGAAGACAGGAGTGCCTGGCGTGCTCTGGTCCATGGGGTCACGAAGAGTCAGACATGACTAAATGACTCAACAACAACAACAACAAAGCTGGCATGACCCTGCTTGTGCATCCAATTAACTCAGACAAAGGGAACCAGTATACCTGAAGGAGTGTCTCCATCCCCATCGTTCAGCCAGGACACTGAGGTCCAGCGCTGTGGGCCTTCTGGCAGGTCCCTCACATGTGAGAAGTGAGGTTACAGGGACCTGGCAGAGGGCCTTCTTGGCAGTGGCACCTGCCCTGTGGAATGCCCTCCCATCAGATGTCAAGGAAATAAACAACTATCTGACTTTTAGAAGACATTTGAAGGCAGCTCTGTTTAGGGAAGTTTTTAATGTTTGATGTTTTACCGTATTTGTAATATTCTGTTGGTAGCCGCCCAGAGTGGCTGAGGAAACCCAGCGAGATGGGTGGGGTATAAATAATAATAATAATAATAATAATAATAATAATAATAATAATAATAAATCAAGTTGAATCTGGAATTATTATTATTATTATTATTATTATTATTATTATTATTATTATTATTATTACCTCAGGCCAATGTGGCCCCTAGAACTCTATATCCTTTAACATTTCTCTGATTAAAATAGGGACATCCTATTCAATAATAATAATAATAATAATAATAATAATAATAATAATAATAATAATAATGTCATTATTTATACCTCACCCATCTGACTGGGTTGCTCCAGCCAATCTGTGCAGCTTCCAACATACAGTATATAAAAACATTAAACATTAAAAAGCTTCCCTATTCAGGGCTGTCTTTAGACGTCTTCTAAAGATGTCATTAGCGGGATGTGGGTGGCGCTGTGGGTTAAACTAGGACTTGCTGATCAGAAAGTCGGTGGTTCGAATATCCGTGACGGGGTGAGCTCCCATTGCTCAGTCCCTGCTCCTGCCAACCTAGCAGTTCAAAAGCACGTCAAAGTGCAAGTAGATAAATAGGTACCGCTCCGGTGGGAAGGTAAACAGCATTTCCGTGTGCTGCTCTGGTTCTCCAGAAGCGGCTTAGTCATGCTATGCTGTACACCAGCTCCCTCAGCCAATAAAGCGAGATGAGCTCCGCAACCCCAGAGTCGGTCACGACCGGACCTAATGGTCAGGGGTCCCTTTACCTTTACCTAAAGATGTCATTGCCTTGGCTCGGGGTCACATAACTCCATAACCTCCAATATTTCTCCAATGAAAATGGGACATCTTATTTAATAATAATAATAATAATAATAATAATAATAATAATAATTTCTCTTTTTATAGCCCATCCATCTGACAGAAAAGAACTTCCCTATACAGGTGTCAGATGTCTTCTATAGGTTCTATAGTTGCTGATCTCCTTGGCTCGGGGATCGCATAACTCCATACCTTCCAACACTTCTCCAATGAAATAGGGGCGTCCTAAGGAAAAGCGGGACATTCCAGGATCAAATCAGAAACCGGGATGGCTTCTGTAAATCTGGAACATTCCCTGGAGAATAGGGACACTTGATGAGCCTGAGTCTCTCTGTCTGGCCCTTGGGATTCTCCTTAGAAAACCCTGCTAGCCACATCTAATCTGCCAAGCCATAGTGGTTCCCCCCCCCCAGCTGAAATGTGTCCCTTCTTGCTTGCTTGGATGGAGTATTTGTGTTTGTGTGTGCGCACGCATGCGCATGCGCAAAGTAGCTGACTGTACAAAGGTAAAATTTACACTCTTTGTCCCACCCACTTTTTCCCACTGGCCCTGCTCACTATCAGAAGGTTGCCCCCAGAATTTTGCCCGGAAGGGGATCCAACCCCTCCCCCCAGGCTGCAAAAGGTCCCCTACCCTGAATTAACTGGTAAGCATTATTTTCTGTAAAGTGTATAAATCAAATACTGCCTTACTTCAGACAGGCTGTCCATTTCTTTTTTTTAAAAAAAAGTGCTCCTTCAAAAGCTCCTCGCCTTTTTTAAATCGTACACACAGGGTGCATTGTGCTGGTAATTTTTATTCCTGTTTTATTGAATTTTAAAAAATATTTATAGGGGAGAAAGCTCTTAAACAATCTAACCGCTGAGTACTGAAATGAGGAACAAGTGGCGTGCAGGGGGGGGGGAGGGAGAGGGGAAATAAGGTAAGAAGTCTGATGGCCATTTTTAAAAATATCTCTGGGTTTGCCAAAGTGGGTCTATTTAATCCATGTTTTTTTCATGACATATGCCAAAGTTCCTCCCAAAGTTTTATTAACGTAGCAGTGCGTTTATTACTATAATTTCTACCCCACCTTTATAAAAAACATAATCCAGGTAGCTATGGTCCAGAACAATGGTTCAAATCCTAAGATTAGTTAAGGAAGTTTGTGGAATGGAAGTTTCTCACAGTTTCCTCTCTCAGCAACTTCTTGGGTCCCTAACCAAATTGTTTTAGAGGTACAAAGAAGGTACATTTTAATGTTTTGATGTTGTCTTTTAATTTTGTTTTTAAGTTGTATTTCAATCAATTTGTTTTTATATTGGTTTGTTAGCTGCCCTGAGCCTGGTCTTGGCTGGGGAGAGCAGGGTATAAATAAAATTATTATTATTATTATTATTATTATTATTATTATCATCATCATCATCATCATCATTATCACAGAGCTGGACCAGTGAGAGGTGAGATATAACCTGGGGAGACATAACCTTCATCCCTCAAGACCAAGGCTATCCACCCCTGTTCTTGAGCAGTTATTCCTAACCATTTTGCTATGCCTTCCCACAAGTCCAAAATTATCTGGCATGGTGAACCACGTATGAATTTTGCACCTTAGGGCTTTGGCAGTCTTTGGTTTCTTGCATCTCCATGGCAAGCTTGCCTATTTCATAACCATCGCTTGAGCCATCCAAGCAAAAATTTACTTTACACCCCTATTAATGTGGAATATTTTTTGGGGAAATATTTATAGTACTTACAAAGCTATTCATGGTTTTGCTTATGGAAATGTCGGAACACCAACCGTCGGATTGCAGGATATTGCTTCATAAACTGTAAAAATGTATTCTAAAAACATATGGTTGCAGAAGTGTGCAGTTTGTTCAGGGTAGCTGGTTAACGGTGCTGGGAACCTGACAGAGGAAAAGCAGGTAGGGCCCCAGGTGAGGGATGCTCTGTTGGCTCCGCCCCTTGGCATAGTCCAAGTTGAGGTCAGCATCCCCATTCGCCAAAGCAGGATGCAGGCCAGTGTCCAGCTCCTGATAGGCACCGGGGGCAGTATGTTTCCGAGCACAATTCAAAGTGTTGGTGCTGACCTTTAAAGCCCTAAACAGCCTCAGTCCAGTATACTTGAAGGAGCGTCTCCACCCCCATTGTTCAACCCAGACACTGAGGTCCAGCTCCGAAGGCCTTCTGGCAGTTTCCTCACTGGGAGAAGCAAAGGTACAAGGAACCAGGCAGAGGGTCTTCTCGGTGGTGGCGCCCGCCCTGTGGAACGCCCTCCCATCAGATGCCAAGGAAATAAACAAGTGAAGACATCTGAAGGGAATTTTTTTAATGTTGGATGTTTTTAATATTCTGTTGGTAGTGTGAGATTTCGGCCCACCTGAAGCTGATACAGGCTCGTCTTATCTTGAGCCCAAGCAGAGCGTCGTCACACAGCAGAAGGATAAGCAGTATGTGCTACATTCTTAATTTTTATTTACACTCTGTGCTGAGAGAATACAAACATGCATCTTGCCTCTGTGAGAGCAGAGAAGCAACACTTCTCGGAAACAAAGAACACCGAGAGAACAGTGAAAAACAGGAAACCAGTGAACGTCACATCCAGTCTCCCATTCCCGTGGGAATCCAACAGTAACTCTGACTGTGGAATGCAAAACAATGTCTTGTGACTGCAGTTGCTGCTCAGTGAGGGAAATAGAAACCAACAGGTAGCCACCCAGAGTTGCTGTGGAAACCCAGCCAAATGGGTGGGGTATTAACAACAACAACAACAACAACACCTATCAGGAAGGGACATTCAGGTGATGATTCCCCTGTAGGGGCCCCAGTGGAGCCCTCAGCTTACTGCAATGCTGTTGCACCAAAAGAGGTGAGTGGACTTGTTAAGTGGACCTATTCCCCTCACAATCCTTCTCAAGGAATTCTGGCTCTGTGTGGGGAATAGAGCTGTACTAACAAGCCGATGAAACAACTTGTAAGAGGTTGTCATTGTACCAGCTAAGGATTAGAAATGATGGATATTTTGGGTTCACTTACCAAGCCCATCGTGGCCCACTTGCAATGACTTCATGACCCATAGATTGGGAAACGCTGTTCCAGAGTATTGCATCAATGGGCAATGATGTATGGCTGTAACTCAGCAATTTCACGGGAGCCAAATACCTTTCCCTTAGCTAGAAGATGTGTTTCTAGGACACTGTGTTTTGCCAGCTCACAAATTATGACATTCTGAGGGCTGGGACAAAGCAAACTTCTCACCAGCTCACATAGTGGTTGCCGGTAAACGTGCTGCTTACAATATGATTGTGTATCTCCACTTCAGTGTTTCCTGCAAAATGCAGCGAGAGTGGTGTAGTGGTTAGAGTGTCAGACTAGGACAGGGGAGACCAGGGTTCAAATCCCTCCTCAGCCTCGGAGCTCGCTGGTTGTTCTTGGTTATTGTGGGGATTAAATGAGGAAGGAGATGATTGTGTGTGCTGGCTTGAGCTGCTTGGAGAAAAAGGTGGGAAAGAAAGAAAGAAAGAAAGAAAGAAAGAAAGAAAGAAAGAAAGAAAGCAGGACTGGGACAGAGAAACCAAAAGAAAATGTGGGTTTATGGAGGTTAAATGGTAAGCAAAGACAACAGGCATGCAGTGCATTGTGCAGCCCTCCAAACTTTGTAGCTTTCAGATGTTCTTAGATGCCATCAGCACTAGATAGCATGGCCAATGTTCAGGGATGATGGGAGTTGTAGTCTGAAATTCTGGAGGGCACCAGGCTGCAAATGGGACGCGGGTGGCCCTACGGGCTAAACCACAGAGCCTAGGATTTGCCAATCCCCGCGACGGGGTGAGCTCCTGTTGTTCAGTCCCTGCTCCTGCCAACCTAGCAGACTCCAGCGGGAAGGTAAACGGCATTTCCGTGCTCTGCTCTGGTTTACCAGAAGCGGCTTAGTCATGCTGGCCACATGACCCGGAAGCTGTATGCCGGCTCCCTCGGCCAATAAAGCGAGATGAGCGCCACAACCCCAGAGTCGGTCATGACTGGACCTAATGGTCAGGGGTCCCTTTATCTTTACCAGGGTGCAAAAGGCAGGTTTTGATTTTACATGGTCAGGGTCAAAGGCAGGTACCTGTAGAGTTGTAGAGTTGGAAGGGGCAACAAGAGTCATCCAGTCCAACCCCATAAAATGCTGGAATCCTTCTCACATCAATCCCTGGGCTTAAACCACAACCTTTTGGTTAACAGCCAGATGCACTGGCCTTAATTTACTACTTCCATGCTTTTCATTGCACAACTGAATTTGTAAGCCTGCTAATTCCTCTCTTGAAGTGGAGGTTTTGAATCTAGAATTTCTAGATTCTATTTGTGGTCATTGTTATAGCTAATGAAAAACCTTACATTAAATACTGACACTTAGAAAAACAAACACTTGGGGCTTAAACACTGCCTCTTTGAATGAAAAATAAAATAAAATCATACCCTCATGCAGGGAAGTATCAACCATCTCCCTAATACACACAACCAGTCAGCCAAGGTGGGCAAAAGTTGACAGATGTTTGTTGGCCAGCTTCCTCCAAGCACTCAGTTTGCCTCCCCACTGGGATTCCCCGAAGCTATGGGCATAGTTCTCCCCTTGCCAGATCTGTTCACATGTTATGCTGAAAAATCCATGGAGGTGGGGGGTGGGGAGGAATGCAAGGGAAAAAGGACAAGTTGTTCTCTGTGTATTTGAGGAGTTAGGACACACCGCCAGGTTTGTGTTAGCAGTTTCACATGAGCTGACGAAAGCTGATTGGTGCCAGCCTGGGGTATAAATATTGAGGAGTCCCTCCTTTTATTCCATCAGTACCGTAATTCTATCCTTTTCACAAAAACAGCTCTCTGTGTGCGCGCATGTGTGTCTAACAGCAGTAACTAACTAAGTAACAACAACAACAACAGTGTGTAGGGAGGGGAGGCTGGGAAATGCCTGAACATCTGAAACCCTGAGGTAATTGGGGCCACCAAGACAAAGAGGGTCTCCCTTTTGATCCACGCATCCTTGAGAGCCAGCCAAGATCCTTAAGTGAGGTCTAACACTCTCTAACCAAAGCTGTGCCCATAAACATGGGCGACTGGGAGTAGGATGTGTATTTGTGGTCGAGTGAGGTATGCAAGTTATGTTCTGCGTGGATGGAGTACGCCTGGTGCTGAAAGCTGTGGGCTGGGGGAATGAAAGCAAGTTGTACGAGGAGAAGAAGGAATGCTCACAGCACTTTGTGCCCTCAAATGTAGATTAGTTTGGACGGGGATGTGAGGTAGGAAAGATATATCCTGAACACCTGTTTCTACATCTGTATTTTTCCTTCTCTGCGAGGGTACAGCGAGCTCGGCCTCTTGCTGTTTCTGTGCAAGGCAGTCAGCTCCTTCCCGCCCTAAGTGAAAAACAGTATTGTCTGTCCAAGCTGCACTGCTCAAGCGTGTCATGTGACAAATCTGCGATTTTATTACATATACCAGTTTTAAGATTGCTGCTTTTATTTATTTTATTTTATTTTTATTCAAAAAAACATGGACTAGTTTTGAATGTGTTTTTATTTAGGGATGCCACATTGGAAACAAAGATGAACAGAGGGAAAACATTCGTTCGTTCCCTGTCTCACCCCATCCCAGTTTTAACAGCCCATCAGTAGATATTGATACATGGATATTGATATTGAGTGTGACTGGGGAGAGTTTAGAGGTGACTTACTTCAAGGATGGGCAGACTTCAGGCTTTGTGGATCTTTTTCTTCTTCCTCTATTACTAGATCCCCAATATCTACTAGTGGGAGGGAAGAGCCTATTGTCCTGAACCGAACCCACTGCTGTTTCTCATAACACACCTTGTTTTGTTGTTTTTCTTTAGTCGTGTCCGACTCTTCGTGACCCCATAGACCAGAGCACGCCAGGCACTCCTGTCTTCCACTGCCTCCCGCAGTTTGGTCAAACTCATGTTTGTAGCTTCGAGAACACTGTCCAACCATCTCATCCTCTGTCGTCCCCTTCTCCTTGTGCCCTCCATCTTTTCCAACATCAGGGTCTTTTCCAGGGGGTCTTCTGTTCTCATGAGGTGGCCAAAGTATTGGAGCCTCAACTTCACGATCTGTCCTTCCAGTGAGCACTCACTGAGAATGGATAGGTTTGATCTTGCAGTCCGTGGGACTTTCAAGAATCTCCTCCAGCACCAACACTCCTTGTTAGTGCTCTTCATTTCAGCGGCCTGTTTTAACTAGAGAGCTGTAGTTATTTTTGAAAGAAGTGGCAGTCAGAAGGCCTCGGGGATTTACTGAAAACCACTGAATATCTAAACCCTCCATGCACAACCTTAAAGCCCGACTGGAGGTGAACTTTGGACCTTCTGCATGCAGATCATGTGGTCTACTCATTGCTCTGTGGCTGCTGCTTCCCCCAGAGCATGATCTGGCCTGGGAAGCTGATCCAGAGCCTTTTGCGCCCCAAACCATACCACTAGAGCAAACAGAACTGTGTTGTGAACACAGTCATTGCCCAGTAAAATTTCCAGTGACATCAAACTCAAGAAGCTGAATTTTTGCTTTGTGAAGATGATGGGAAGCTGGTCCTGGCTATGTATAATGTGGTTTTGGCTTCTACCAAGAGATAAATTTGGCCGTCTCACTCATATCTCCTGGAACAGGTGAGTTGGCATCAGTGAAAGCCACAGCTTAATCCTATGCGCTTTGTCCCTTTTACTTAAGAAGATCTGCAAACACTCAGTTATTTTCCACTTTCCCTAGAGTAGAGCCATCGCCACCCTGGTCTCCGAAATATTGCTGCGTCTTTATTTGTACCCAGAGAAATTGTGCTTGGAACACGAGGTGTCAAAACTGCATCCATTGTTTTATTAAGAATTATTAAATTCTCCAGTGGGTGACAAATCGCATCAGGGTCAAATCTTTCCAAAAAATAAATGCAGTGTATCTAATATTCCCCCCTCCCCGTAAAAAAACTTTTTTGCCACAACTTGGGATCTTTAAATGAGAGGAATGAACTCATTGCTTGGAGGTCAGTGGTAGCAGATTTTGTTTTAACAAGTCTAGATAAAAATCTGCTGAGCAATGTCCATCGAGGGCCAACAGCGCTTGGCTGTCTCAGTGGCAGTGGGAGACAAATCTGAACAGCAGTGTCACACATCCCTTAGCCTGACCCTGGCCAAACATAATTGAGCTCAGCCAAAGGCCTCTGTAGCATGATGGGTAATGTATGAGAATTGCTGAAGAGGCTTAAAAAGCGTCCGATTATGATATGGATGAATGATAATTTGATGGCTACGGCTTCTAATGCACCGAGACACCATGTTTTATTATACCTCAGCACTAAACCGTTCCAACCCTTGCTATTTTTGGATTTTCATGTGTATTCAAGGATGTTTGTGCGCATATGAGAACATCTTAAGGAGCCATCCGCAGTCCGTTCACTGCGGAGTGTGCCAGGCCCAGGTTTTATCCCAGCTTAAAGTTTGCCCTTGCTGATACTTGAAAATGGAAAGTGGGGAATCTGACGCCCTCAGCTCCAGCCAGCATTGCCAATGATCAATAATGGGAGGTGCAACCCAAGAACTCTGGAGGGACAAAGAATCCTCATCCCTGTTTGGGATGATCAAACAGCCATTTTTTACAACTTCCTCCATCTACCCTGGTGTTTTCCTTATGAGAATGAGACAATGGTTTATTCTGACAACTCAGGATATGCTCACTTTAAGTAAAGGTAAAGGGACCCCTGACCATTAGGTCCAGTCGTGACCGACTCTGGGGTTGCAGCACTCATCTCGCTTTATTGGCCAAGGGAGCCGGTGTACAGCTTCTGGGTCATGTGGCCAGCATGACTAAGCCGTTTCTGGTGAACCAGAGCAGCACACGGAAACGCCGTTTACCTTCCCGCTGGAGTGGTACCTATTTATCTACTTGCACTTTGACGTGCTTTCGAACTGCTAGGTTGGCAGGAGCAGGGACCGAGCAACGGGAGCTCACCCCGTTGCAGGGATTCAAACCAGCGACCTTCTGAGGTCAAGTCCTACGCTCTGTGGTTTAACCCACAGCGCCACCTGTGTCCCTATGTTCACTTTATGTAGCTTTTTAATAATAAAATAAAATAATAAAATAAAATAAAATAAAATAAAAAACAAAAAACGTCCAAGCCATGAAGCACCATAAGGTGCTCTGTATGTCCCTGATCTGCTCTATCATGCCTCATGGGTAATTTTGTGCCAAGCACGAGCCAAATACCTTTATTTATTAATTAAATACGTTGCTGTACAGTGGAACCTTGGTTCTCGAATGGCTTAGTTCATGAACAAATTGGCCCCCGAACGCTGAAAACCCAGATGTCAGTGTTCCAGTTTTCAAACATTTTTTGGAAGCTGAATGTTCGATGCGGCTGTTGGCTATTGTTTCTGAGGCGCCTGTGACAATCGGAAGCCTTGGTTTTCAAACGTTTGGGGAGTTGAATGGACTTCCAGAACGGATTAAGTTCGAGAACCAAGGTACCACTGTATTCTTTTATTGTGGCTGCGTGGCGATACCTGCCCCCTCCCACAGATGGAATAAATAAAGACACCGGACACCAGAATTTAGATTAATGGGCGAAAAATGGCCACAACTTTATTGATTACAGGTAAGAGTAGTATTGGCCTTAGGCATTGGCCCTAACAGACTATCCGGTCTAACCGGGAAGGGTTAAGCACCAACAGGGGGAGCCCCCGAGATGCACATCCGTAGGCACTCCCCAAGGGGTTACCGCTCGGGAGCGCGCTTTAGGCCCTAGCCTCCGTAGGTTTCGGACGAGGCGACGCCCCCCGGAGTCCTTTAATGAACTACCCTTCAAGAATTGGGGGAGGTGATGGCGATCCTCCCCCCCGACCTCATTTGCATAACAATACCCCGGCCAATGCCTAACCGCCACACGAACCAGGCTCGCCGCCAATACCCTCAGACCTGTAACCAATCCCTGATTCCCCGAAAAATGTCGGCCAGCCAAATATTGTGACCCACATCAGAGAGATGCACGCCATCCCCGCGATAGAGTGCTTCCTTGCTAAACTGGATGCATGGGTGTTCAATGACACCCATCGCAGCCACTCTACGCGCCACCGAGCGCTCCAGGATCCTCCTGGCTCTATTCACAGCCACGGGATTTGCGGCGTCCCACCAACAGCGCCTCTCAAGCAAAGATGACCAGATTATTGTTATATTTGAATATGAAGCCCACAACTCCTCCAGGTCATTGAAAATATTCCACATTAAGTCCACCCCTTTTCTATAAGCCAGGTCGTTCTCGCCCAGTTGGATGACCAGCGCATTGGGTGGGCCTTCGGCTGCAATTCTTTTTGTTACTGCCGGGAAGAATTCTTCCCAACGCATTCCATGCCGTGCAATCCAGGACACTTCGACATTGCTAGGGAGTTGCAGGTCATCGCACCAGCCCCTGGTAACTGCACGCAGCCTTGCCCAGTGTACAATACTGTGGCCAATGATCCAGAGACGCACCGCCCCGATACCTGAAATAAGAGAGTAAGAGAGCCGGGTCAGGGGGATTGATGGGGGAAGGGGGAGTTAACGTGGTTTCCAGATGTATCCCCTGTACGCGTTAGACTTCCACCGCCCCATGTCCATTATCCTCTCAGCCGGTAAACCCATGTGGACAGCGGTGGTCGCAGCCCCAATGCGGAAAGAGTGTGCGGCATTCTCCTCAGGTGGAAGTCCAATGGCCGCGATCGCCTTGCGCATAACCCTCGTGAACTGGTGTTTTGACAGGTGAGAGCCATCAGCGTGTATGAAGAAAGGGCCACTTGCTTTTGGTCTTAAGCACAGAAACTTTCTAGCGTCCTTTACTGGACAAGGGCCAGCCTTCTGAGTTGCCTGCAGGCGGATTAGAGCCCCTCTACCAAGTTGATCGGTCTTAGAGCTGCGGATTTTTAATATTACATCTGAGCTTGACAAGGTTACATCCTCTAACAGGAGCCCCCTATTGTTACTAGATGGTTGGTCCTCACAGACCACCTTGCCTATGCATAAGGCACCAAAGAAGGCGAAGGAAAATGCTGTGGAAAATAACTTGGCTTCATACCTGGACCAGCAGATGACCCTGAGCTTCTTACGAATTTGCATGAGTATGTCATAAGTTATGGGCCTTCTGCTGTCAGAGCTAGGAGGCCGAGACCTGCGCCAGCCCTCCAGCATCTTCCACACCATGAAGTGTGCACAGGGGTCGACTGAGAACAGGGCTTTGGAGAAGAACGATATTGCCGCTGAATGAATATTGAGGGTTTTGGGGGCCCGACCTAGATCGCGGAGGTGCACAAGGTATTCTATGACCTCTGACTTAGACGGGGGCCTGCCTGGTTTAAACCACTCTTTTTTCTGGCGAAAAGATGTGAAATCTAACCACGCCTTGTTATAGGATCTTAAGGTTGAGGGTGCAACTGCTGACAATACTCCCTTTATTGCTTCTCCTTGCCAATACTCCAGAGGTGCTCCGGAAATGGCTGCGGCAGCTGCTGCGCATCCGCCGCCAATGAGTGAAAGCGATCCATCTGGAAATGAGATAGAGCATCCACAATGTTGTTATCAATACCCGGAACAAATCTGGCAGAGGCATATAGGTTTAGCCGGAGGTAGGAAAGGACAAAATACCGCAGCAGCGACGCTACTCTGGGGGAATGTGAAGATTGCTTATTTAAGACAGACACCACTGCTTGATTGTCTGTCCAAAAGCAGACCCTATGGTCTTTAAATTGCTCAGCTCATATGTGAATTGCTACTATGATAGGGAAGAATTCTAAGAATGTATGGGTTTACCCTGCCAGGATGAGGGCCATCGTTGTGCACACCACTGACCTCTGAAGTAGACACCGAATCCCAAGGAACCTGCCGCGTCTGAATGCACCTGGAAATCAGCCTGCAGGGCCATGTTATCTTGCCAAAGTGAAATACCATTATAGCCGTCTAAGAATTGCAACCACACCTGGAGATCCAATCCCTGAGTCCCGCGGGGCTGGTGCCAGCCCCGCAAGAATGTGGATGGGGGCATGAGCCCACTCCCTCCTCCTTAGTTCGGGAGTGGCTTTCTCTGATTTTCTTGATATTTTATTTGTATTGTATGTTGGGAAGTGAGGGGCTGATGGGGCTGGCCAGCTTCGGAAGGCAGCCCATCTAGGAGAAGGAAAACTCTGATCCTAAACCTCCACTGCTTGCGGGGATTTCTTCAGGAGAAGAAAAGCCTAAGGAGTAAACCCTACACAAACCCTAGGACGATTCAGTGACTCCTTGCAACTCCTGCAGCCAAGTTCATGCCAAATGTATTGCTCTGCTTTCCTTTGGGCCACCTCAGTGAGACCTACAGTCTTGTCTTGTCATCTGGGCAGGTCCTGGCTGCCAGGCTTGTGCCCCGGAGAAGTCATTTTGTTGCTGTTAACAAAGAGGCTTGGCTTCACCCCCAGATGTGCTCTCCATTGTTTCTCGAGACAGACAGATGCCAACTGATGATGGATATAGTTTCTGGTTTATGCTAAGCTGCCATATGGAGGAAAGGGGGACTACAAAGGGTTGTGTCCCACACTGCATGAATGAATGTTGCTCATGCAACCGAATGCCCGTTTCTTCTTCTCCACCTATCTGTTCCCCAAATCTGCTTTCAACCTCCTGGAGCAATTTTTTGAGGAGGTGTGGGGCACCACAGGAGAGACAAGAGAAGTAGGAAGTTGAATGAGCAGGTGTCTGTTGTGTGAACAGAATAGCAGTTCTGGATGCAACCCAAAAATATATTTTTTTAAAAAAATAGAAAGATAGTTAAAATATCATTTTTGATCAGATGTATTCCCTGAGTCTAAACCACAGAGCCTAGGGCTTGCCGATTGGAAGGTCGGCAGTTTGAATCCCTGTGACGGGGTGAGTTCCCGTTGTGCAGTCCCAGCACCTGCCCACCTAGCAGTTCAAAAGCACGTCAAAGTGCAAGTAGATAAATCTTCTCTGACGGGAAGATAAACGGTGTTTCCGTGCGCTGCTCTGGTTTGCCAGATGTGGCTTAGTCATGCTGGCCACATGACCTGGAAGCTGTCTGCAGACAAACGCTGGCTCCTCGGCATATAGAGCGAGATGAGCGCACAACCCCAGAGTTGTCTTCGACTGGACCTAATGGTCAGGGGTACCTTTACCTTTATTCCCTGAGATTAATGTGGCCACATGGGCACAAGACGTTGGACATAATATTATGATGGCTGACTGGGAAGAGTTATGGACCACAGGTATGAAATTCACGGCATGTAATGCCTTAAGAGAGAATATAATGAAAATGATCTACAGGTGGTACATGACACCAGTCAAGCTTGCAAAAATCTATCATCTGCCCGATAATAAATGTTGGAAATGTAAAGAGACCGAAGGTACATTCTTTCACCTTTGGTGGACGTGCCCAAGGATTAAGACCTTCTGGGAGATGATCTATAATGAAATGAAAAAGGTATTTAAATATACCTTTCTGAAGAAACCAGAGGCCTTTCTCCTGGGCATGGTCGGCTAATTGGTGCCAAAGAAGGACAGAACTTTCTTTATGTATGCTACAACAGCAGCAAGAATACTTATTGCAAAGTATTGGAAGACACATGATTTACCCACCCGGGAAGAATGGCAGATGAAGGTGATGGACTATATGGAACTGGCGGAAATGACTGGCAGAATCCGAGACCAGGGAGAAGAGTCGGTAGAGGAAGATTGGAGGAAATTTAAAGACTATTTACAGAAACATTGTAAAATTAATATCTGTTAGAAGGATGTTGGAATAATATATGATTTTAGCAGGAATGATATAAAGGATTTGGGAATAACTGACTGTTAATTGGTGAAAGGAGGAAAAGTAAAGTTACATTATATTAAGACAATTTACAGGACAAAAATTTTAAAAGAGGGAAAGGATTTGCTGAAATGGATAATTGACCTAGAATACAAAAAAGGGAGGTGTGAGGAGGTCAAGGAAATAAGCTAATGAAAGATTAGTAATGAGGAGATTTGCTGTATTTTTCTTTGCGTTTTTGTTTTTGTTTAAGGGGTTTTATTTCTCTGGTTTTTTATATTGTGATGTGTTGTTTTGTTTTTGTTTAATGTGGTATTTTTACTTTTTCTTTCTGTAATTTTTATTATATTATTATATTATTATTTTATTATATATATAGAGAGAGAGAGAGAGAGAGAGAGATTAATGTGGCCACTTCTCTGTGGGCATGTATATAACAGATCCTTCCCCCACCCCCAAAAGGGAGGTAAAATATACATTTTGGATTGGGATATTACAGCACTTCTGAAGTTTATCTGGCAAAAAATCTTCACAGAACTGCTATTGGAGAGTAGCATAGTGGTATAAAATGAAAACGAAAATCAAATGTGATCCAGGAAGTCCTTACTTCAAATTTCATTATGAAGTTACTGGGTGGGCCTCAGATAAATCTCTCCTCCTCAGCCCAACAGCATTAAGCAACTCATAACAATAATATTGGCCTATATGTCAGATTTGTCACAATTGCTGAGATAATGTATGTTTGAGCACAACATCTCCTTGTGGTTGGGATGGTACTGTGGCAGAGCTGCAGGTTAGAGCGGCTCAATGAATAAGGTCAAAGTAGCCTGCTAAGTTCGGGATGGAAAAGGGGAGGAGATGGTTGGATTTGTGAAGGTTATCACTGACTCAAAACCAGCATGAGCCACAGCCTGAATTCCAGAGCAGGTCTTGGGGCCTTCCAAACTGGGGTAATTCATTTCAGACCATACCAATTTCAAATTTTGGCACCATCACTGTCACTGCTGGAAAAACAATCTGAATGAAAAATCACCTCCTATTCCGAGAGCGTAAGGTCCATAAATCATGGAGATCATAAACTTTCTGCACACCACTCAGGATATGAGTACTTTACACCTTAAGGGGCTTCAACCTGGACAAGTGGAATGTTGAGAAATAAGTGAGATAAATTCATATCTGATGAATAATCACTCTATACTTTCTGTGGGACATCTACCTTTCTGTCTTCTGCAACCCTGTCTGCTACCGCTTTCCCTGTTTCAAATATTTTAATTTCTATAGCTGGACTGATTGCAGATGTGTTGCACACAGATTCAAGTCTTTCTTTTTTTAAAAGAGCCACTTAAAACCACAGGTATTGCAATAATAATAATAATAATTTTATTATGTATACACTGTCCATAGTGGCTGGGTTTCCCAGCCACTCTGGGCAGCTTACAGCACATAAAAAATTGTAAAACATTAGACATTAAAAATTTCCCAATACACGGTTGCCTTCAGATGTCTTCTAAAAGTCAGATAGTTGTTTATTTCCTTGACATCTGATGGGAGGGCATTCCACAAGGGGGTGCCACTACTGAGAAGGCCCTCTGCTTGGTTCCCTGTAACCTCACTTCTCGCACTGAGGCCCTCAGAGCTGGAACTCAGTATCTGGGCTGAACAATGAGGGTGGAGACGCTCCTTCAAATATACTGGGCTGAGGCCATTTAGGGCTTTAAAGGTCAGCACCGACACTTTGAATCGTGTTCAGAAACATACTGGAACCCAATGTAGGTCACTCAGGACTGGTGTCATATGGTCTCGGCGGCCGCTCCCAGTCACCAGTCTAGCAGCTGCATTCTGGATTAGTTGTAGTTTCCAGGTCACTTTCAAAGGTAGCTCCACGCAGAGCGCATTGCAGTAGTCCAAGCGAGAGATAACCAGAGCATGCACCACTCTGGCGAGACAATCCGTGGGCAGGTAGGGTCTCAGCCTGCGTACCAGATGGAGCTGGTAGACAGCTGCCCTGGACACAGAATTGACCTGCACCTCCATGGACAAAAACAAAACAAAACAGGGACAAAACGACCTGATGAATGAAGACATGCAAGACTGACAGAGGCCAGGGACAGACTGATATTTACTTCTGAGTCAATATGCATAGGCTCACACGGCCCACCTCATAGAATCATAGAATCATAGAATCATAGAGTTGGAAGAGACCACAAGGGCCATCGAGTCCAACCCCCTGCCAAGCAGGAAACACCATCAGAGCACTCCTGACATATGGTTGTCAAGCCTCTGCTTAAAGATCTCCAAAGAAGGAGACTCCACCACACTCCTTGGCAGCAAATTCCACTGTCGAACAGCTCTTACTGTCAGGAAGTTCTTCCTAATGTTTAGGTGGAATCTTTTTTCTTGTAGTTTGGAACCATTGCTCCGTGTCCACTTCTCTGGAGCAGCAGAAAACAACCTTTCTCCCTCCTCTATGTGACATCCTTTTATATATTTGAACATGGCTATCATATCACCCCTTAACCTCCTCTTCTCCAGGCTAAACATGCCCAGCTCCCTTAGCCGTTCCTTATAAGGCATCGTTTCCAGGCCTTTGACCATTTTGGTTGCCCTCCTCTGGACACGTTCCAGTTTGTCCGTGTCCTTCTTGAACTGTGGTGCCCAGAACTGGACACAGTACTCCAGGTGAGGTCTGACCAGAGCAGAATACAGTGGCACTATTAATTCCCTTGATCTAGATACTATACTCCTATTGATGCAGCCCAGAATTGCATTGGCTTTTTTAGCTGCCGCGTCACACTGTTGGCTCAGTGTGACGCGGCACTCATTTTAGGCCTTCATTTTGCCTTCTACAAAGTCACCCCTTTGTTTTCAAGGAAAACAAAATTCTTGCTTCGTCTTCTCACTTGCTTTCACTTTGTTAGTCCCTTTTGCCAACAGTGTGTTGCAGTTCCAATTACAACCTCATTGCTAATGCTTAATTGCAGAGATGGGGGCTGGAGAAGAGGCTCTCTAGGAGCAATGAGGCGTTTTCATGTTCCTGGGAATGAAGCCAGTGGTTGCTTCAAACCGGCTTAATTTCTGTTGCTTGTTTTCAGTTCTAAATTAATTAGAGTTGAGTCAAAGTGTAGCATGTTTGACAAGGCAGGGGAATGTTGTTGTTGTTTTAAAAATATTCTAAATAAAATATCAGTGGGGAGAAAAGGAAGAGGTGGATGGTAGCCCCCAATGGTCTGAGTCAGAGGTTTGTCACATCAAGATTTCTAAAAGCAGGTGGGTGGGTTTCTAGAGGTTGTTTATTATTCTAACAGACCACAAGAGAGCTGGGCTGTTTTTCTCTTTCAGAAAAAACGGGATGTCACATCTTGGCATAACTCCAGCTTGGTCAGGTCAGTAAATTTGTTGTACTTAATTTGCAAGATTGGTATGCTCATTTTTTTCCATGTTGGAGGCACTTTGACCTTCGGTGATCGTTGGAACTCCCCTTGGCTTGATCTTGGAATTAGATGGGCAATGGCGAGTTCCATCAGCAGGTGTGTGTGTTACCATGAGAGAACTAAACATAGTCATTGGGTTGGCCAGTTTGAGAACAGGATGTCTGAAAAAATTTACACATCACTTGGGAAGACAGGCGAACTAATATCGGTGTACTGGATGAAGCAAAGATCACCAGTGTTGAGGCAATGATTCTTCAACATCAACTTGTTGGACTGGTCATGTTGTGTGGATGCCTGATGATTGTCTTCCAAAGCAAATACTCTATTCTGAACTTAAAAATGGAAAGCGTAATGCTGGTGGTCAACGAAAGAGGTTTAAAGACTGTCTCAAGGAAAATCTAAAAACAATGTAGTATAAACACTGACAACTGGGGAACACTGGCCTGTGAACGCTCTAGTTGGAGAACAGCCTTTACCAAAGGTGTCATGGGCTTTGAAGACACTCAAACTCAGAACGCAAGGGAGAAACATGCTAAGGGGAAGGCACGCCTGGCAAATCCACACCGTGATCAGCTCCTGCCCGGAAACCAACGTCCCCACTGTGGAAGGACGTGTGGGTCCAGAATTGGCCTCCACAGTCACTTATGGACTCATTGTTAAAACCGTGTTTATGGAAGACAATTTTACTCGGCTACGAGTGATCGCCGAAGGAGGAGGAGGAGGAGGAGGAGGAGGAGGAGGGCTGGCCAGTGTGAGAACAGGATGTTTGATGAGATGGGCCTTTTGGCCTTTGCCAGCTGAATTCTTTCTCTTTTTTTTTTTAGAATAATTTTTTATTAACTGACCAATCACATCAAATCAAACCAAATTACATAAATTCAAAATTACACAGCCGAATTTTAAATTTTTGTTGGGGGTACCCATATTTCAAGTTCCGAAGGGATACAATCAACTTCTTGCTTCTTACTGCTGTTTTAATGTCCACAAATCTAACCTTATGATGTTCACAGTACTATCCAGTCTAATAATAATAATAATAATAATAATAATAATAATAATAATAATAATAATAATATATTTATTTATTTATATCCCGCCCTCCCCAGACGAAGCCGGGCTCAGGGTGGCAACCATGAACTAAAGTTTTGTAAAAATTGCCAAAGGAGGGAGTCAGACTGCGCCCTGACCAAAGGCCTGGTGGAACAGCTCTGTCTTGCAGGCCCTGCGGAAAGATGTCAAGTCCTTCAGGGCCCTTGTCTCTTGTGACAGAGCGTTCCACCAGGTTGGAGCCACAGCCGAAACAGCCCTGGCTCTAGTTGAGGCCAGCCTAACCTCTCTGTGGCCTGGGACCTTCAAGATGTTTTTATTTGAAGACCGTAAATTCCTCTGTGGGGCAGACCAGGAGAGGCGGTCCCGTAGGTATGAGGGTCCTAGGCCGTATAGGGCTTTGAAGGTTAAAACCAGCACCTTAAACCTGATCCTGTACTCCACCGGGAGCCAGTGCAGCTGGTATAGCACCGGATGAATGTGATCTCGCAGCGAAGACCCCGTAAGGAGTCTCGCTGCGGCATTCTGCACCCGCTGGAGTTTCTGGGTCAGTCTCAGGGACAGCCCCACGTAGAGCGAGTTACAATAATCCAGTCTGGAGGTGACCGTCGCCTGGATCACAGTGGCTAGGTGAGGGCGAGAGAGGTAAGGAGCCAACTGCTTAGCTTAGTGGAGATGAAAAAATGCCGCCTTTGTTATAGCTGCAATCTGTGCCTCCATGGGAGAAGGAGGTATCGAAGATTACACCCAAACTCTTAACGGATTGTGCTGGTACTAATTGCACCCCCGCAAGAGATGGGAGTTGTCCCCTCAATCCCATATCGTCCCGTCTCAGCCAGAGGACCTCTGTCTTTGAAGGATTTAACTTCAACCGGCTCCCATGTAACCATCCAGCCACAGCTTCCAAGCATCTGATCAGTGTGTCTGAGTCAGAATGGCCATCCATCAACAGATAGAGTTGGGTGTCATCAGCATACTGATGGCAGCCCAGCCCAAAACTCCAGACAAGCTGGGTGAGGGGGGCTCATAAAGATGTTAAAAAGCATTGGGGAGAGTATCGCACCCTGGGGCACTCCACACACCAAGGAGTGACGGGATGATAATTCTCCCCCAAGCGCCACCCTCTGTCCCTGACCAGAGAGAAACGAGTGCAGCCATTGAAAGACTGTGCCCTGGATCCCCACATCGACAAGGCGGTGGTCCAGAAGTTTGTGATCGACCATGTCGAAGGCTGCTGACAGGTCTAGAAGAATCAATTTTACTCAGTGTTAGATACCAACGATACATCATTTTCATCTAGTTTTCTTTCATGGAACAGCATGGAGTAAACGTTATTTCTTCTTTCCATAACTTTTCCCAAGATGAAAGTTGGTTATTGTACCCAAAATCTCTAGCCCAATGTATCATCACTGCCTTGACTTCAAATTCTTCTTCTGTTCTTACCTTGCCAAAGACCTTAAAACCTGGAGACGACAGTGTGAGATTCAGCATGATCTCGCTGAATTGGTTAACTAGGCAAAAGGAAAGATTTGGCATCAATATGCTCTAAGTAACTGTTAGAACTCCTGCTCCATGACTGCAGTCATGGGATTCTTGTCTATCACACGATGGTATATGTTTTGACTCCACAGAGTGGGAAGTGACAGAGACAGGATGTTTGTGTTACTATTGTCCTTTGTCCTTTTTCTCTTTGCTATCTGATGCTAGAGAGAGAGGGAGCCATGTTGCAGTGCTCCGTGTGTGTTTATATGTAAATAAAGTAGATTAGCCAAAATGCTGAGTTGCTGAGGTCTGTTACGCAAGCTGCGAAGACTGTGCAGACCCCTAAGTGTGCCGATGTCGGTCGCTGTGATGTTCGGGCAGAAGAAAGCTTTTGAAGCTCCCAAATGATCGACCAGGAGGGAGGGAACATGCCAGTCGGACATGTGTCTCTGCCAGGCTCCTACTGGAGAGTAGGACAAGCTCCTGACAGTAACATGTGTCAAGACAATATCTGCAAAGTCAATTGCTTAGCCAAATTCACTAGAGGCAAGAATTCACGATCACTACTTTCTCATTTCAAGGACAGCTCTTGAAGCTGTCCCAGAAGCTCCAGCGAGTGCAGAATGCTGCAGCCAGGCTCCTCACGGGGTCTCTGCCATGGGAGCATATTCACCCAGTGCTTTTCCAGCTGCACTGGCTCCCGTGGAGTACAGGGTCAGATTTAAGGTGCTGCTTTTGACCTTTAAAGCCCTTCACGGCCTAGGACCCTCGTACCTACGGGACCGCCTCTCCCAGTATGCCCCATGGAGGACCTTAAGGTCTATAGATAGAAACACCCTAGAGGTCCTGGGCACTGAGGAATTTAGATTAGCTTCAACCAGAGCCAGGGCCTTTTCAACTCTGGCTCCGGCCTGGTGGAACGCTCTGCCTCATGAGACCAGGGCCCTGCAGGATCTGATTTCTTTACGCAGGGCCTGTAAGACAGAGTTGTTCTGCCTGGCCTTTGGCTTGGAGCCAATTTGATTCCCTCCCCCTCCCCCTCTTCCTTTTTTCTTTTTCCTTTCTCCTCCTGTGATGAGGCTGCATTTTAATATTTTAATGTTTCAATATTTTAATGTTGTATTTTAATCTTGTTTTTAAGTTGTATTCATTCAACTTGTTTTTATTACTGCTTGTTAGCTGCCCTGAGCCCGGCCTTGGCTGGGGAGGGCGGGGTATAAATAAAAAGTATTATTATTATTATTATTATTATTATTATTATTATTATTATTATTATGTTTAAATGTCATGCTATGAACAGGAAATGTCAGTGGGTTTACTCTGAGTAAAATACCACCCCATGCTTTTAAATAAGCTTGTGTTTCCTTTTAATTTACTTAAGAGGCCGTCAAATTTGTGAGCATAACTAAGCAAAAATAGTTTGCTCAAACTTTTCCTTCTAACTTCCAAGGCTGCTGAGTCTGTGTATATGAGTGTGTGCACAGGAACATTTGCTAAATGGTAACCTCGCATTCGGCCACTCCATCCACTGCCATTTGGATGGCAATCACAAAGTGGGTGCCAAACTGTGGAGGATCTATATATATTTTTCCAAGAGCAGCAACATCTGGCTTCTTGGCAGATGCCTCAGTCCATTGTGCTGGCAATGCCGGGAGCTGCCGGGATCTGTCAAGTCAAGTGTTTAGGCTGCTGCAGAGCTGTCTGGCTGCCTTGTTCCCTTTAGAAAGCATGTTCTCTGTTTCATTTTGACAATTTTGTAGCTCATTTTGTTCCTCGTTTGCTCTCTTCTTAAAGAGGTTTTGCAGAACCAATCACAGGACCCACTTACCAATGGGACTGTTTCTCGTGGTATGCCCTGCAGAGGACCTTAAGGTCCACAAATGACAAAAATTTGGAGGTCCCAAGTCACAAGGTGGTTAGGTTGGTCTCAACTAGGGCCAGGGCCTTTTCAGCACTGGCCCCGACTTGGTGGAATGCTCTGTCACAAGAGACTAGGGCCCTGCGGGACTTGACATCTTTTCACAGGGCCTGCAAGACAGAACTGTTCTTCCTGGCCTTTGGTTTGGACTCAGTCTGACCCTTATGTTTCCGTCCCCTTATGGTTTAGAACTATGGGCTACTATTAAAATGAGGCTACATTTTAAATAAATATTTTAATAAAATTGATCATTTTGTGTGTAAGGACATGCAGAAACTCTGCAAGGCACTAAGGATCAAGCAAAGGCTTCATATTGCTTACCATCCTAGTGCCTCAGAACTGGTTAAATGAATAAATTGCAAACTGAAAACACTACTTATGAGGAACTGCAGAATACAACAGAACGTTCAGACTGTTTATCATAACTGTGGAGGCGAGCGAAGGAACAACGATGGCTATGTATGCACAAGAAGTACACCACTGGGCACAATTTAAACGGCATGTCTGGGAAATCAATGTAGAAGAATTTAGATATTACAGTGGTGCCTCGCAAGACGAAATTAATCCGTTCCGTGAGGCTCTTCGTATAGTGTTTTTTTTGTCTTGCGAAGCAAGCCCATTGACAGCTTAGCGGATTAGCGCTATTAGCGGTTTAGCGGCTTTTAGCGGTTCAGCTGATAAGCGGCTTAGCAGCTTAGGAAAGGGGGGGGAGGGGAAAAAACCCGCAGGAACTCGCAAGACATTTCGTCTTGCGAAGCAAGCCCATAGGGAAATTCGTTTTGCGAAGTGCCTCCAAAACGGAAAACCCTTTCGTCTAGCGGGTTTTCCGTCTTGCGAGGCGTTCGTCTTGCGGGGCACCACTGTATAAAGATTTAGGATTTGTGATTAGCAAAGGTTTCAAATGCATCCAGATTGCTTTTCACTGAAATTATCAGAAAATATATGTTCAATATCAGAAAATATATGTTCGGTATCAGAAAATATTGCAATTGATACTCAGTTTATACAACCAATGATAAGGTGTAGTAATAGGTGCTTTTCCAGTGTTGTTAAAATTATAGGATGTCATTTTTACCTTTAGAGTTCCCATATGGACCTTGCAAATGATTCAAACTCAGTGAGAATTATTGATAATTATTTCATTAGGATATGGTCTCATTGATTTACAAACTTTGCTTTCACACCCTGCATTCCAAAAACAATTGGAAACAGTTGCAGAAGTGGGAGCGCATCACAAAAACCAAGCTAGTACAGAAATAGTCATAATTAATGGTGCTGGAGCTAACAGATGGGGTTTACCGATGCTGGCAGCCCCAATTTAACTAAAAGAAGGATATGGAGCAGCGATGGGGAATATGCAACCCTCCAGATATTGTGTGATGGCCTGGGAATCCGATTCAGAAGCTGAACTGGAGGAACCCCAGCCTGCACAGGAGTCCCCGCCTCCAGGGCCGGCTGAGCTGGGGCAGGGCCTTGGATCTGAAGCGCCTGCACCTGTGCCGGATCCTCAAGAGCAGGCACCAGGTGATTCCACTCTGGCTCCGGAGGTGATTGAGGACACAGTGCCTACAGGTGCGCCTCTCCCAGCCCTGTCAGGGGAAGGTGAGTCTCCCCCTGGGTCCAGTAACCCTCCAGCCTCTCCTGAGCTGCAGAGGCTCAGGGCAGAGAGGCGAAGGGAACTGGTTTCTCCCAGAAGGAGTGCTCGCCTTAAGGCCAGGAGAGGTGGGTCTCCTGGGGGCCGGGACCACCCCTGGCCTCAGAGAAGATAAAGGCCAGTCAGCCCAGTCCCAGGTTGCGGGAGCAACGTCGTTGAATACCTGCTTCTGCCCGGACCCAGACCTGTCCTTCCAGAGTTCCCGTCCCCGCCCGGCTTCCTGCTTCGGACTCCGCCTCGCTCTTTGTGAACTGTTTCCAGACTCGTGACCCAGGACCGGACTTTGACCACGCCAATGGTAACCTTCCCCCCAGGACCAGCACATATTGCTGGATTCCCATCAACTCCCATTAACCTCAGCCAAGGGCTAAGGATCATGGGAGCTGCAGACAATAAAATCTGGAGGGCCACCAGTTCCACTTCCCTGATGCAGAGAGAAGAAATAATGGCTGAAAATTTTCTGAACCTAAGAAGCAGGCCTGGCTCATATCACTCATTGACTTACATATTTAAACAACTTTTCATATTTGTCAATGAGCACTTCAAGTCCGGCAAGGGACAGGTGGGTAAAAGGGACGACTGAAGCAAAAGAAAAGGTCGTCTTGATTGGCATATCTCTCTCAGCAAAGGGCGCACAGCACTCTGACCCGAGTTAACCCAAATTCTCTATGCAGAGAAGCTAAATTTGGTGAGCTACAGAGGTAAGGCTTCTTTTCCTTGATTCGCTTTTGCTAGTCCAGGCTAGGGACAAAGAGCTATCCAGAGTGCTGAAGCCCCGACCCCAGGCAATTGAAATCTTATCCAGCCACTAATAATAATAATAATAATAATAATAATAATAATAATACATTTATTGTCAATGTACAACCTGTGTACAATGAAATTAACCGAGCCTCCCCCGCCCCCCCCGCCACAAACACTCAGTCTCATTGCACTCTGTGTGCTTGTCGCACAACACACCAACCCCAAAAGTCAGTTGCACTATATTATTTTCCATTCAGCAGCCTAACAGCCCATGGATAGAAACTGGTTTTTAGCCTGTTGGTATGACTGATTATATTATAATATATTATATTATTATAGGGACACAGGTGGCACTGTGGGTTAAACCACAGAGCCTAGGACTTGCCGATCAGAAGGTCAGCGGTTCGAATCCCCACAACGGGGTGAGCTCCCGTTGCTTGGTCCCTGCTCCTGCCAACCTAACACTTTGAAAGCACGTCAAAGTGCAAGTAGATAAATAGGTACCACTCTGATGGGAAGGTAAATGGCGTTTCCGTGCGCTGCTCTGGTTCACCAGAAGTGGCTTAGTCATACTGGCCACATGACCCGGAAGCTGTACGCCGGCTCCCTCAGCCAATAAAACAAGATGAGTACCGCAACCCCAGAGTTGGTCACGACTGGACCTAATGGTCAGGGGTCCCTTTACCTTTATGACTGATTATACTTCTATATCTCTGCCCAAGCCTAGAAGATTAAAGAGGAGCTGGCCGGGGTGTGAATCGTCCCTGAGGATTTTTCTCACTCTCTTAAGGCAACGATCCTTTGTGATGTCATCTAGTGGGCTCAGGGGACAGCCCACAATATCATGTGCTGTGTTCACTACCCTCTGTAAAGACTTTCTGTCCGTGGCTGTCAAGCCAACGTACCACACTGTGATACAATATGAGAGGACACTTTCTATTGTGGATCGGTATTGTGGACCCTTACCCTGCCTTCAAAGATTTCACAAACATTTCCCATCTACGTTTGCAGTATTAAGGGCTAGAAGCGTGAGATTCTCAGGATGCTACAATCTGGACCCAACACCATTTTGTGCATTATGTGAGTGCAGAAAAGGCACGACATGGAATGCGCCATCCCATTAGAGTGTCAAGATGCCAAGCGCCAGTGGCGTAGCGTGGGTTATCAGCACCCGGGGCAAGGAAAGTAATTTGCGCCCCCTAACCCGTGGATTTGCGCCCCCTAACCCGTGGATTTCCCTAACCCCCAGATGTTCCGCCCGGTGCGGCCGGCCCCCCCTGCACCCCCCACGCTACGCCACTGCCAAGCGCATATGCTTGGGCTAAAAGCACAAGGCTGGACTGACTATTATTATTACAGTGGTACCTCGGGTTACATACGCTTCAGGTTACAGACTCCGCTAACCCAGAAATAGTACCTCAGGTTAAGAATTTTGCTTCGGGATGAGAACAGAAATTGTGTGGCAGCAGCGGGAGGCCCCATTAGCTAAAGTGGTGCTTCAGGTTAAGAACGGACCTCCAGAATGAATTAAGTACTTAACCTGAGGTACCACTGTATTATTATTATTATTATTATTATTATTATTATTATTATTATTACTTTTTTCAGCTGGAACTCGCCAGAGCTTTGTTCCAGCCCGTCTCAGGTGGGTGCCATTGCCTCTATAAGAGAACAAGGGAGGTGTTCATAGTAGTTTTGGCACCTCGATTTCTATTAAAAAAAAATTAGCACTGATTGTTATTGTAGAGCACCTAGAGTAGCTTCCGTATCACAACCCTGAAATCTCATTCTGGATTGTGGTCAAAAGCCCATGGAAATCTAGGCCTTTCCTTAGAAGCTTTTCATCAGTGCAGGCTGAAGAAGGTGGGCGCAATCATGCCTTTTCCAACGAGGAAGTGAAAATAATAATAATAATAAATTTTATTTATACCCCGCCCTCCCCAGCTAAGACCGGGCTCAGGGCAGCTAATAACCAATAATAAAAACAAGTTGATTAAAATAATTTTTTTAAAAAAACAAGATTAAAATACAATATTAAAACATTAAGATGCAGCATGCTCCTCTTCACAGGAGGAGAAAGGAAAAAGAAAGAGGGGGAGGGAATCAAACTGGTTCTAAGCCAAAGGCCAGGTGGAACAACTCTGTCTTACAGGCCCTGCAGAAAGAAATCAGATCCCGCAGGGCCCTGGTCTCATGAGGCAGAGCGTTCCACCAGGCCGGAGCCAGTGTTGAAAAGACCCTGGCTTTAGTTGAGGCTAACCTACCATCCTTAGGGCCCAGGACCTCTAGGGTGTTGCTATTTATGGACCTTAAGGTCCTCCGTGGGGCATACCAGGAGAGGTTATCCCGTAGGTATGGGGGCCTAGCTACAGATGACCTACTGTACAGTTGAGTGAGGAGTCAGAGCTCAAAGGTGTGTGTACTTTGGTAACAAGGTTGGCAGTTCTGGTTTAAAACATCTCACTTCAGTAAGAAAATCTGGGCTCAAGGGAGCAGTTGCCTGACGTAGTAGGCTTGACTTGGTATAAGACAGCCTTCATTCATTCTTCATTGGTCCACCTTCACCAACTTGACCTTATGCAGGAATGGGGAAACTTTGGCTTTCCAGGTGTTGTTGGCCTCCAACTCCCATCAGCATGGTCAAAGGTCAAAGGTCATAGGAGCTGCAGTCCAATAGCATTCAGAGGGCTCTAGCTCCCCATCTCCACCACACAGCTTGGGTTGCTGCTTTGATGGAGGATGTCCCACCTTTTAAGAATGGCGCTCTACCCATTGTTATATAGTCAACCAGAGCAACATGAAGCAGTGGTGGAATCAAGGCAAAGGCATTAATTGGAAACCAAACAAGTGTCTTAACTCTCAGGATCTGGAATGCTGATTCACACCCTACTCCCCATCCCGCTTCAAATTGGAATATTTAGAATGTATATTTAGAGAAAATATTGTTTTAAAAAACAAATTTAGCTTTTAAATAACTTCTCGTGGCAACCTTTTCTCAGGCCCTGCCTAATTTAGCATTAAATCACATACTTGCTGGCAGTGACCTAGTGGAAGGAATTTCCTGCACAGCTTGCTTCAAGTTTCATTCATACGTACTGTCTAAAATTAGATCCATTACTTTCATTCAGGTCCAAAAGCTTCTTTGCCTAGTGTAATATTTTGTAGAAAGAGAAAAGCAGTTATACAAACTCAATCATCTGCAGTCTTCCCAGGTGTTTGCTGAGTGCTGTTAATTGACACCAGACTAGGCAGTAGATCCTGACCCACCATGGATGGCTCATAAATGGACAAGTCCTGGTCCAGAATGGGATAACTGTGCCACTGAAGGAGCAGGTGTGTGGCCTGGGAGTCATTTTGGACTCACAGCTGTCCATGGAGGCACAGATTAATTTTGTGTCCAGGGCAGCTGTTTACCAGCTCCATCTGGTATGCAGGCTGAGACCCTATCTGCCCGCAGAATGGTGCATGCTCTAGACTGGTGACTGGGAGCGGCTGCTGAGACCACATAACACTGGTCTTGAAAGATCTACATTGGCTCCCAGTACATTTCCGAGCACAATAAAAGGTGTTGGTGCTGACCTTTAAAGCCCTCAACAGCCTCGGTCCAGTATTTCTGAAGGAGCATCCCCACCCACATTGTTCTACCCGGACACTGAAGTCCAGCACCGAGGGCCTTCTGGTGTTCCCTCACTGCAAGAAGCCATTACAGGGAACCAGGCAGAGGGCCTGCCCTCCCACCAGATGTCAAGGAGAATAACAATTACCAGACTTTTAGAAGACATCTGAAGGCAGCCCTGTTTAGGGAAGCTTTTAATGTTTAATAGATTATTGTATTTTAATATTTTGTTGGAAGCCGCCCAGAGTGGCTGGGAAAGCCCAGCCAGTTGGGCAGGGTATAAATAATAAATTATTGTTATTGTTGTTGTTGTTGTTGTTGTTCTTTGCAAGAATTTCAACTAAAGCATCCATGATAGATGGCCATCCAACCTCTGCTTTAAAAACCTCCAAGGAAGGAGAGTCCACAACCTCCCAAAGGGAGTCGGTTCCACCATCAAACTGAAGAGCTCAGTGGTAGAACATATGGCTTCCATACAGCAGAACCAGCATCTCCATGTTGGGCTGGGAGATAAGAAACCCTAGAGACCCGCTGCCAGTATTGAAGTCAATGCTGAGCTAAATAGACTAATGGTCTGACTCAGTATGATGTAGGGATGGAGGAAAATGTGATCCACACTCAAAAGATGAGCCTACATCATTTGCACTTTCTAAGACAATATGCAAGCTTGAAACGCAGCCATCTTTTGAAACTCGCACTTCCCCAAATTTCGCAATGCAGTTCTCCAGCTCAAAGATGGTGTGCAAAAATTCATACACAATGAGAAAGGGTACAGAAGCACATGTACTAGTGAAAATAAATGTGGGAGCCCTACCGGAATTGAAACCGCAGTTTCATGTTTTAAAATTGCAGAAAGTATCCCCCCCCCACACCACCACCAGCTGCTATTTTCCCTAATGCTGATTTTAAAAACCGGGGACAAATAGCAGCTTGGGGGGGGGAGCAGTTTTTCTCTAGGAAAGGAGAAAGGATTAAATTCACATCCCTTGTGGCATCTTTGGAATTGGGTGGGTCCCATGGTTGTTGTTTTTCTGTGTTAACCTAGAGGCATGTGCCACCTAAGCACATTTTTGAACCATGTGTTTTAAATTCATGTCTCATTTGAACCTAAGGCAGTTCATCCCTGAGGTTGGTGAGGAAACCACAGGAACAGCTGAGGGGCCTTTTTGCTGTCATATGCTGCCATCTGCAGGCTTGCGATTTATGAATGAACTAGGAACTACCTGTGGCTGAAGACTCCTCCTTTGTTTGGGCCATCTTGAAAGCATTTCATTGTTATCGTACTTGCTATTGAGTGCCAAAGCCGTAACTCTACATAAGTTCAAGATGGCTTTCTTCGTGGTACTATCGCATCTCAATGATGAAAGGACATAGGCAGATGTAAAGAGACTGAAGGTACATTCTTTCACCTCTGGTGGACGTGCCCAAGGATTAAGGCTTTCTGGGAAATGATCTATAATGAATTGAAAAAGGTATTTAAATATACCCTCCTGAAGAAACCAGAGGCCTTTCTCCTGGGTATGGTCGGCCAAGTGGTGCCAAAGAAGGATAGAACTTTTTTTATGTATGCTACAGCAGCAGCAAGAATACTCATTGCAAAGCATTGGAAGACACAAGATCTACCCACTCTGGAAGAATGGCAGATGCAAGTAATGGACTATATGGAATTGGCTGAAATGACCGGCAGAATCCGAGACCAGGGAGAAGAGTCGGTGGAAGAAGATTGGAAGAAATTTAAAATTTATCTACAGAAACACTGTAAAATTATTGAATGTTAATGACGTTGGAATGAAATGAAGTGGTTCTAGTAATAAAGTAAAATAAGAATATGCAAGAAGGGATGGATATCAGATGAAAATTTGAAGTTAGAATATGTGAAGATAAATAATTAAGGGAAAAATATGAGGTTATGAATTTGCTGAATAAATTTTTTAATGGAATACAAAAAAGGGAGGTGTGAGGAAGTCACGAAAATAAGTAAATGAATGCAAGATATTATAAAAGAGGGATTTTTAGTTTTTAGTTTTTTTCTTTTTATGTTAAATTTTTGGTTTTTGTATCTTTGTATTTTTTTCTTGTGTGTTATAATTTTGTAACTCTTTTTTGTTAAAAATTTAATAAACATTATTTTAAAAAAATGAAAGGACATAGGCAGGTGTTCTTAGGAGCTGCTAACCAACTTTGGAGGGATGCGGGTGGCGCTGTGGGTTAAACCACAGAGCCTAGGACTTGCCGATCAGAAGGTCGGCAGTTTGAATCCCCGCGACGGGGTGAGCTCCCGTTGCTTGGTCCCAGCTCCTGCCAACCTAGCAGTTCGAAAGCACGTCAAAGTGCAAGTAGATAAATAGGTACTGCTCCGGCAGGAAGGTAAACGGCATTTCCGTGCACTGCTCTGGTTCGCCATAAGTGGCTTAGTCATGCTGGCCACATGACCTGGAAGCTGTACGCTGGCTCCCTTGGCCAATAAAGTGAGATGAGTGCCGCAACCCCAGAGTCGGCCACGACTGGACCTAATGGTCAGGGGTCCCTTTACCTTTACAACCAACTTTGGAATCTTGTTCTTCCAGAAGTTAGAAAAAACCTTACCACCCTTTCAAGGTAACATAAGACCATAATAGCATCAGATTTCAAATGATTTTCTTCAAAAATTTGAGGTTTCCAAATGTTGTTACAGATTCCGTATTTTTTGTGATATGGAATCTTATTACAGAGTTCATCAGCCTTGTGTCTCCAGATGTTGTTGGAGTCAAACTTACCATCAACCCCAACCAGTTTAACCAATGATTTGGGATGATGGGAATTGTAGCCCAGAAAACCTAGGAACCTGAGGTTGAAGAATACTAGGTTAGTGCATTAAATAAACACCTCTGAATTTCCCATAATAAAAGAAAAAACATCCCATATGATACTTGAGAAAATGGATTCAAGAGACAATGGAAGAATGGCAGATGAAGATGATGGACTTTGGAGCTGGCTGACCTGACTGGAAGAATCCACAACCAGAAAGAGGAGGAAATACAAGAAGACTGGAAGAAATTTAAAGAATATTTAGCTAGATATTGTAACATAAGATAATTATGGAACTCCTAGAAGTAACAGATTAGGCCTAGGGATAGAAAAAGATTAGTAATAGTGAATATTTTAGACTAGAATAGGAAGTAAAGATAAGAAGTCTGTAACTAAAAGAAGATATTGGTGTTATAAATATGAAATTGGAAACGGCTAAATATGTGATATAATGAAATTCAGATTGGAGGGTGTCGAGGAAGTCTTTTAGCAATGTAAATGTATCAGGAAATAAGAAGAAACAATTCTTCTTTTATTTTTTTGTCTTTGTTGTTGTTATGTTTTTATGTTGTGTTAAGTGTAATGTTTTTATTTGTGTTAATGTCTATGTTTTATAAGAGAAAACTAATAAAAAAATTTTTTGGGGGGGAGAGAAAATGGATTCAAGAAAGAAACAAAAACTCTCTATTTAAGATATAGGATTTTTTTTTTCTGGCTTCAAGAAACTATTAAATAATCCCGGAATATTCATGACCTGAATGATGTAGCTCCTGTGGAATGTGAAAAATCAGAATAGGCTAACGTATGTTAACAAGGAGGGAAAAGCAACCCATATAAAAAGTAGCTCTTAGTGAACTTCAAATGATTTATTTGGGAGTCAGCTAGAATTGAACTTCAGCTGCAGCTAGATATGTGTTGCTGATTAAACATGCATAGCTGTTGGGCCAGCCACTTATCCGGTTTCAGTCTTATGAGTTCATCCATCTCTTCTTATATGAAGAGTCCCAAATCTACATTTGACCTTCCTTCAACTGTCCAGTCTTAGTGGGTGGGTGGAATCCAACACAGTACCAAGGCAACTGTTCCGTCAGCACAATGATTTCTACTTGTGCAATTTAAAGTCCCCCCCCCCCCCCGAAGCAGTTAGTAATTCACAGGAGCCTGTTTTAATCGGTGCATGTCAAATTTTAATGGATGGCTCTAAGACTTCAAGTCCACACTTAGTGATCTTGTTGTGCGTTGCATTTGGTTGGAGAACTGCATTGCAAAATTCAGAAAAGTGCGAATACTGAAGGATAGCTGTGCTTTGTTTGCATAGTAGTCTGAGAAGCTCACGTTAGTTAGTTCCATATTTGAATGCAATCAAAACTGGATTTCTTTCCCATTTCTGGGCTCATTAGGTGATGGGAAAGACTCCTCTGTCTGACGCTATCGGGGGCTACACTGAACCACAAAGGCCTAGTATAAGGCTGTTCTCATTGTAACTTTGGAGCAAGGCTGGGGAATGTCTGGTCCATGAGATATTGGACTACAGAACCCATCATCCTACACCATTGGTCAGGCTGGGTTGGTACTGATGGGAGTTGTGGCCATCCAGAGGTGGATAGGCTCCAATTCCTCACCCCTGCATTAGAGCAGAAATGAAGCAAACAAAGCCCAAGTTGTTGTTGTTTAGTTGTTTAGTTGTGTCCGTCTCTTCATGACCCCATGGACCAGAGCACACCAGGCACTTCTGTCTTCCACTGCCTCCCGCAGTTTGGTCAAACTCATGCTGGTATCCTCAAGAACACTGTCCAACCATCTCATCCTCTGTCGTCCCCTTCTCCTTGTGCCCTCCATCTTTCCCAACATCAGGGTCTTTTCCAGGGAGTCTTCTCTTCTCATGAGGTGGCCAAAGTACTGGAACCTCAGCTTCACAATCTGTCCTTCCAGTGAGCACTCAGGGCTGATTTCCTTCAGAATGGATAGGTTTGATCTTCTTGAAGTCCATGGGACTCTCAAGAGTCTCCTCTACCTACCCTGAGATTGCCTGTCCTCATGCAGTGGAGATAAAAAATATTTGGGGAGGGGTGTGTGTGTGTTTAGCTACCAGCTCTGACTATATTTGTAGTTCTAGTTCCCAAGATGAGCAACATTTCATGAAGTCCGACGTTCTTGCTTCTGCACAAAATTAGCAGTGGATGAATGGTTTAAATTAAAATGTGAGCCAATCCCTTATCCACTTTTGGAAAACTGGGAGCAAGGAGAGAGAAAGGGGAATGAAACCCAGCTATCTGAGAGCACGGCTTGCTTGGGATTGCTGGACTAGGAAAAAAAGGATTGCAGGTGTGTCCCGGGCGAAGTTATGTCCTGTGTGCCGCCTCGCAAATTGCAGGGATGTGGGTCAGACACACCCCGAGCCTTCTCGGGTTTAGTTGGACTTGCCCATCCTTTTATCTATATTATACAAAAACTTTCCCTCTGGCTCCTCTTCCTTACCAGACTTGACTTAACCCTGTGGAAAGAAAGAAAGGGGGGTGGAGGAAGAATGAATCCTGTCTGCCCCGTTTGAAAGCATGTTCAACTAATTATTTCAGCCAAATAAATACTTGTGGTTGGATGCTGGAAATATATATCGGTGAAGAATTACCTTTGGAAAAAAGAGAAAGTTTCATGACAAAGCAAACAACCTTTGGTGATTTTTTTTTTTTTTTAAGGCAAGTCAGATGTGACAGTTCCACATTTGATGAAATATTATTATTATATTTGAGGAGTGCACTATGGAAGTTTGCACCTGTCCCATGTCTTCTTGTGGAACACTCCTCTCTTTTCCCAACTCTTCCCTCTCCAAGTCCCAAATCTGGTACAGAAAGGCTGTTTCTCCATTCCCATCGTGTCTTAGGAGCTATGGAGTGACTTCCTTCCCAGCTTTGTCTGCTACAGGAAATTACACGCACGGTGGTGGTGCTGCTTTGGATCAGATACAAGACTGGGCAAAAGCAGCAATAAAGCTGCTCGAACATTTGAAAATTGGATGGAGGGCTGTGTGTTGAGATTGCTTTGCAAGGGGGGGGGGGAATAAATGACAACTGGGGTCCCTTCCAATTGGGGTCCCTTCTACAATTCTGTGATTATGTGATTGCATTCCATCAGGTCTAGCTAGCACAGCCAATGGTGAGGAATGATGGGTTTTGGAGTCCAGCAACATATTACGGACCCTGTGTTGGCTAGTAAAGGTAAGGCAAAGGGACCCCTGACCATTAGGTCCAGTCGTGACTGACTCTGGGGTTGCGACGCTCATCTGGCTTTATTGGCCGAGGGAGCCGGCGTACAGCTTCCGGGTCATGTGGCCAGCTTGACTAAGCCACTTCTGGCGAACCAGAGCAGCGCACGGAAATGCCGTTTACCTTCCCGCCAGAGTGGTACCTATTTATCTACTTGCACTTTGACGTGCTTTCGAACTGCTAGGTTGGCAGGAGCAGGGACAGAGCAACGGGAGCTCACCCTGTCGCGGGGATTCGAACTGCCGACCTTCTGATCGGCAACTCCTAGGCTCTGTTGTTTAACCCACAGCGCCACCCACGTCCTGTGTTGGCTACCTCCAGCTTAATAGAACCCATAGGATTAGGTTGCAAGCAAGATTATAATTTAAATACAAACACTGTTCATTGCATGTAGCCACTATGCTGTTTAGTAAGTGGCATCAGCTAGGGCGAATAAATACATAAATACATAAATGCTCTAAGAATGACTTTTGCCTCATTCCCCATACAGTAATTGCAAACAAAATGCATTTGCATTTGATACAGTGGTACCTCGGGTTACATATGCTTCAGGTTACATACGCTTCAGGTTACAGACTCCGCTAACCCAGAAATAGACCTTGGGTTAAGAACTTTGCTTCAGGATGAGAACAGAAACCGTGCTCCGGCAGCACAATGGCAGCAGGAGGCCCCATTAACTAAAGTGGTGCTTCAGGTTAAGAACAGACCTCCAGAACAAATTAAGTACGTAACCAGAGCTACCACTGTATTTTCATTTATGCTAACAGATAGATCTAAAAAACTCTGAAATACCAGCTAGACTTTGGAACTTCATTACATTCCACACACATTAGTATGTGAGCGGGTTTTTCTTTTCTTTTCTTTTCTTTTCTTTTCTTTTCTTTTCTTTTCTTTTCTTTTCTTTTCTTTTCTTTTCTTTTCCAATTCTCAATCCTCAAAAATGAGCAAAATTAAACTTCTTGACCTCTAATTACTCGCCTAGACCCAGAGTAAACAAAGAGCATGCGAAGGGAGTGTGTGTAATCCTTGGATCATTCCTTCAGCTACACTCACCATTGCTAAATGAGTTATTATCAGCTCCATGATGTTTCAATAGGACGTGGAATGTGGTGTGCATGTGCATGCGTGTATTTATAAAGGGGTATTTCTCTCTTTGGAAAGAAAGACCTTCCTTCTCTGCTGCCAAACGTAGAAGGCAAATCAAATAGGCACATGAAAATGTTAGGGAAATGTGCTAAGAGAAGCGTCTGAATATCCACAGCGGTCTTGAAAACGGTGTGAATGGGCTGGTCCCAGACGAATACCATTTCCTTAGCCCCATACAATGGGCAAACATATTGCCCTCCTTTTTAGGTCCCCTCCAGAGCCAAAATGGGATCTCTGTCACAGTCCATGAAGAAGTTACTCTATCACAAACCATGAAGAAATTGCTAAATATCCACTTGCTACACAGAAGCGAGAGCTGGACCATAAAGAAGGCTGATTGCCGAAGAATTGATGCTTTTGAATTATGGTGTTGGAGGAGACTCTTGAGAGTCCCATGGACTGCAAACCTATCCATTCTGAAGGAAATCAGCCCTGAGTGCTCACTGGAAGGACAGGTCGTGAAGCTGAGGCTCCAAGACTTTGGCCACCTCACGAGAAGAGAAGACTCCCTGGAAAAGACCCTGATGTTGGGAAAGATGGAGGGCACAAGGAGAAGGGGACAACAGAGGACGAGATGGTTGGACGGTGTTCTCGAAGCTACCAGCATGAGTTTGACCAAACTGCGGGAGGCAGTGGAAGACAGGAGTGCCTGGCGTGCTCTGGTCCATGGGGTCACGAAGAGTCAGACACGACTAAACGACTAAACAACAACAACACATAGAAGTGGATATTTTGCCCAGTTAGTAGTTAGGGCCTCGTGCACCTTATGTGGCTCTATATTTTGTGCTTCCATAAAAAAGCATAATTTAGAATAGGGATGTGGAATATGTGGCCCCCGTAGATGTTATTGACTTCAATTCCTATCATTCCTGATCACTGGTCATGCCAGCTAGGGCTGATAGGGGTTGTAGTCCAGCAAATCGCCCCTGCAGATTTGCCACCCCTGTTTTAGAGGCAGAGAAAACATTGTGGGTTTATTTAGTGCAGCCTGGGCCAGGCATTCAACTTGCTTAGTCTGAAAAAACTGGATGGTTTAGACACTTGATTTCGATACATGCAGGAAGGATGGCTTTCTTGGTGACAATTAGACAAGGCAAATAAACAGAACTATCTCCTACAACAGGGATAGGAAGCCTTTGGCTCTACAGATGTTGAACTACAACTCCAATAATCCCTGACCATTTGTTATGCTATGGAAGTTGGAGTCTAATAGCATCCAATGAACCGCAGGTTGCAGACCCTTCAAGTGTCCTTATTTTCCAGGGACAGTTCCGGATTTACAGAAGCCATCCCAGTTTCTGATTTGATCCCAGAATGTCCCTCTTTTCTTTAGGATGTCCCTGCTTTCTTTGGAGAAATGTTGGAGGCTATGGAGTTATGTGATTCCCAGAGCCAAGGAGATAAGTAACTATGCAACATTTAGAAGACATCTGAATGCAGCCCTGTAAAGGGAAGTTTTTAATGTTTAACACTTTGTTATGTTTTTATATATGTTGGAAGCCGCCCAGAGTGGCTGGGGCAACCCAGTCAAATGGGCAGAGTATAACAACAACAACAACAACAACAACAACAACAACAACAACAACTGAATAGGATGTCCGTATTTAAATTGGAGAAATGAAGGACTAGGTGCTCAGCCTGGGAGTCATTTTGGACTCACAGCTGTCCATGGAGGCGCAGGTCAATTCTGTGTCCAGGGCAGCTGTTTACCAGCTCCATCTGGTACGCAGGCTGAGACCCTCCCTGCCCACAGACTGCCTCGCCAGAGTGGTGCATGCTCTGGTTATCTCCCGCTTGGACTACTGCAATGCGCTCTATGTGGGACTACCTTTGAAGGTGACCCTGAAACTACAACTAATCCAGAATGCGGCAGCTAGACTGGTGACTGGAAAGCGGCCGTCGAGACCACATAACACCGGTCTTAAAAGACCTACATTGGCTCCCAGTACATTTCCGAGCACAATTCAAAGTGTTGGTGCTGACCTTCAAAGCCCTAAACAGCCTTGGTCCAGTATATCTGAAGGAGCATCTCTACTCCCATAGTTCTACCCAGACACTGAGGTCCAGCACCGAGGGCCTTCTGGTGGTTCCCTCACTGCGAGAAGCCAAGTTACAGGGAACCAGGCGGAGGGCCTTCTTGGTAGTGGCACCCACCCTGTGGAACGCCCTCCCACCAGATGTCAAAGAGAACAACAACTACCAGACATTTAGAAGACATCTGAAGGCAGCCCTGTTTAGGGAAGCTTTTAATATTTAATAGACTATTGCATTTTAATATTTTGTTGAAAGCCGCCCAGAGTGGCTGGGGAAGCCCAGCCAGATAGGCAGGGTATAAATAAATTATTATTATTATTATTATTATTATTATTATTATTATTATTATTAGGCTGCCCGTTCCTGTCTTTAGTATGAATCCCAGTTGCAAAGGAACAACAGTGGGATAGAATGATCGTCATCCTGTCCTACGTGGCCTTTCCATAGGCATCTGTTTGAGGTTTGCCCATGGTGGAAAACAGGTTGTTAGACTAGCTGGACTCTGGTCCAGAATGGTTCCTCTTATTTCCTTCTATTGATTTTCAGCAAGCAATTTGCCCACCGAACATCGCTGCAATTCGAATCAGTTGGTCTGATAACGCCAAGGTTGCAGCTTCGATCCCCGTACAGGACTGCTGCATGTTCCTGCATTGCAGTGGGTTGGACTAGATCAGTGTTTCCCAACCTTGTGCCTCCAGCTGTTTTTGGACTACAATTCCCATCATCCCTTGCCACTGGTCTTGCTAGTCAGGGATGATGGGAGTTGTAGTTCAAAAACAGCTGGAGGCACAAGGTTGGGAAACACTGGACCAGATGATCCCCAGGTTCCCTTCTGACTCTACAATTCTGTGATTAACCCAGGACCACTTGCATTCCACCTCTTTCCTTCGCTGCAATTTTGTATGCGTGTCTGCATGTGAAATTGCAAAATGAAGTTTGCAAATTAAGATTAATTGGCAATGTGATCCTTCGCCAGATCGCTCTTCTATATGCTACAGCAGATGGACTTCAGTGTGAAATATTTTCCCCCTGTTACTATAGAAATATCCCAACATATTTCTGCTTAAGTGGTTTTCTGGAAAGCTGTTTGTTGTGCTGCCCAGTGCTGACAGGAGTGAATCATTTTCAGCCTTCAGTCAAGACTGATTAAAACCTGGTCTCTGGGCGTCTTAACTGCTGCTGACTGCTTTGTACACAAGGGCCATGCTGGTAAAGCAATTATGCTCTGCGATGTTTTAATCAGGGTTTGAAACAAACCAGGCAGGTGGCTTACAGTTACCTACTAGAAATGTGATCAAGGAGAGACAAAAGAAGGAGATGGAAAAAGGATTTACGCAATCCTGCTGTACGATCAGGTTGTGTGATGGAGCAAATGAATTAACTAGTTTATTCAAGGGGGTGAAAAGAGACAAAGCCTATGGTGGCAGGTCCAGAATTGTCATCTCGTGACCTTAGAGTTACCAATGGAATCTAGAATTTACTGACTTTTCTCATCTGTTTTAGAGTTTTGTTCTTCATTGGAAAACAGAAAGCTGTCTTTAATAATAATAATAATAATAATAATTTATTATTTGTACCCCACCCTGCTGGCTGGGTTTCCCCAGCCACTCTGGGCGGCTTCCACAGAGACCAAAAATATACTAAAATGTCACACATTAAAAACTTCCCTAAACAGGGCTGCCTTAAGATGTCTTCTGAATGTCAGGTAGTTGTTTATTGCTTTGACATCTGCTGGGAGGACGTTCCACGGGGCGGGCGCCACTACCGAGAAGGCCCTCTGCCTGATTCCCTGTAACGTGGCCTCTCACAGTGAGGGAACCGCCAGAATGTCCTTGGTGCTGGACCTCAGTGTCCGGGCAGAACGATGGAGGTGGAGACGCTCCTTCAGGTATACAGGACCGAGGCCGTTCAGGGCTTTAAAGGTCAGCACCAACACTTTGAATTGTGCTTCGAAACGTACTTTAGCTCAATATCGTATGTTCCAATGGGCCATGGTTTCCTAGGATCATAACAAATGCTTCTGCCAAACACCAGCCACCTGATCTAGGTCCCATCCACACTAAATATTTATACTGATTTTTATACTGCTTTAACAATCCCAAAGAATCCCTGGAACTGGAATGACCCCGGTCCCCATCACAGAAATAATAATAATAATAATAATAATAATAATAATAATAATAATAATTTTCACATTCATAGCCATAAAGGACTTCTTATGAATTTATCAGGGCAGCTGATTAGGATGTTGTTGGGTTCATTTTCATGATGTTTCCAATTTGGGTGTGGGTGTCCAATTTGCTTGTTTATTGATATTGCTATCTACGTGACAGTTCATTTTCCTGTGTAACATAACTCCCCTGAAGTCAGAGCCAGGTGTAAGAAGCAGGAATGCATACAAAAGAGTTGGAAAGGTTAACTTTACTTTCCCCACACACAAATGGCCCAACAACCTAGGAACCTGTGAACGCATCTGGGCTGGTAGTTATGAAGATTAATGAAACATAAAGTGTAAGAATGCCCAGTGACATTTGCTCAATTTGTACAAACAGTTTAATAGAACTCTCCTGTGACTTACAAACTACAAGTGCAGTACAGATACTTAACCTCCTGTGAGCTGATTTCCCAGTTGGTAGATACATAAGCATTTTCATTCTGCTAATTGCGAAAGGCTGGGCTGGATGAATCCCTAGCCGGAATTAAGATTGCCGGAAGAAATATCAACCACCTCAGATATGCAACCTTGATGGCAGAACGTGAGGAGGAATTAAAGAACCTTTTATTGAGGGTGAAAGAGGAGAGTGCAAAATATGGTCTGAAGCTCAACATCAAAAAAACGAAGATCATGGCCACTTGTCCCATCACCTCCTGGCAAATAGAAGGGGAAGAAATGGAGGCACTGAGCAATTTTACTTTCTTGGGCTCCATGATCACTGCAGATGGTAACAGCAGCCACGAAATTAAAAGACACCTTCTTCTTGGGAGAAAAGCAATGACAAACCTAGACAGCATCTTAAAAAGCAGAGACATCACCTTGCCAACAAAGGTCCATATAATTAAAGCTATGGTTTTCCCAGTAGTGATGTATGGAAGTGAGAGCTGGACCATGAAGAAGGCTGATCGCCAAAGAATTGATGCTTTTGAAATCTGGTGCTGGAGGAGACTCTCGAGAGTCCCATGGACTGCAAGAAGATCAAACCTCTCCATTCTGAAGGAATCAGCCCTGAGTGCTCACTGGAAGGACAGATCCTGAAGCTGAGGCTCCAATACTTTGGCCACCTCATGAGAAGAGAAGATTCCCTGGGAAAGACCCTGATGTTGGGAAAGATGGAGGGCACAAGGAGAAGGGGACGGCAGAGGACGAGATGGTTGGACAGTGTTCTCGAAGCTACCAGCATGAGTATGACCAAACTGCAGGAGGCAGTGGAAGACAGGAGTGCCTGGTGTGCTCTGGTCTATGGGGTCACGAATAGTCGGACATGACTAAATGACTAAACAACAACAACAACAACAACAACAACAATTGTTCATAACAACATGAGGCTTTCACTGGAATTATGGACAAGCAGATGGGCCATCATGTCTCCAACTGCTTCTACTACAATATAATCAAATGGATCTAGCTAAGAGATATCAACAAACTCTGGTTATTATTTCTAGCCATAGAGTTCGTGGTGGTAAGAGAAGGGTGAGGAATGGAATCAGATGCAGACGAGTTGTGTTAAACCTTCTGAGGATCATCTAAAGATTCATCTACATCAGAGATGGAGAGTCTGTGGTCCTCCAGGATATTGTTGGCATCAACTCTAATCATATGTTTATGTTTCATGACAATATAATAAGAATATATTTCATTTACAGCCCTAGTCTTTACTAAGCCAAAGGAGATCCATTATGCCCCTTAGTCTGCTGAGTGCCCCTTCACCCAGCCACAGTCCCCGTGCGTATTGTTCTGTTGCACAGGTGAAATGTTGTGAGGTAAAATATTATCCAGGAGTGGAATGGCATATCCCAAGATCAGGCAAGAGAAACCTGTGGCCACCTAGATGTTGTGGACTACAATTCTCATCATTCCTGATCATTGGCTCTGCTGGTTAGCAGATGGAACAGTAATCATCATCATCATCATCATCAATAATTTATTAAAACCCCAGCCAGCCAGCCACTCAGTTTCCCCAGCCGCTATGGGCAGCTCCCAACATAATATTAAGGTAAAGGGACCCCTGACCATTAGGTCCAGTCATGGCCGACTCTGGGGTTGCGGCCCTCATCTCGCTTTACTGGCTGAGGGAGCCGGCATACAGCTTCCAGGTCATGTGGCCAGCATGACTGAGTCGCTTCTGGCGAACCAGAGCAGCACACGGAGATGCCATTTACCTTCCCGCTGGAGCAGTACCTATTTATCTACTTGCACTTTGACGTGCTTTCGAACTGCTGGGTTGGCAGGAGCAGGGACCGAGCAACGGGAGCTCACCCCATCACGGGGATTCGAACCGCCGACCTTCTGATCGGCAAGTCCTAGGCTCTGCGGTTTAACCCACAGTGCCACCTGCATCCCAATATAATATTAAAAACACAATAAAACACCAAACATTAAAAACTTCCCTAAACAGGGCTGCCTTCAGATGTCTTCTAAAAGTCAGGTAGCTGCTTCTAAAAGTCAGATAGGGCGTTCCACAGGGGGGGCGCCACAACCGAGAAGGCCCTCTGCCTGGTTCCCTGTAACTTGGCTTCTCGCAGTGAGGGAACTGCCAGAAGGCCCTCGGAACTGGACCTCAGTGTCCGGGCTGAGTGATGCGGGTGGAGATGCTCCTTCAGGTGTACTGTGCTGAATGGTATCTGGAGGGCCAAGGAGCCCTATCTCTGATCTCAATCAATAGAATATCCCCACGATGCTTTTCTTCATTATAATCTCACCCTTTCCCTAATACATGAAATGAAGATCTTGCATCTCTGAAGCCAAGGGAGACCTTCAGCTCTGATCATGTCAATGGTTCCATTATCATTTATTTCAGAGCCGTTGAAGCTTTACTCCAAATGTTGCAAAACAGTTACTTTTTTAAAAAACAAATAAAAATAAAAATAAAGTTGCACGTTCTATTTGCAAGTAGCTGATTAATCAAACCCATAGAGAATAAGAAGGTAGCAAGTGCTGTTGCATTCTTAAATGATGGTGTCCTATAGGATGAAATCCTCAGATGTGGAGGGGAAGAAGAAGAAGAAGAAGAAGAAGAAGAAGAAGAAGAAGAAGAAGAAGAAGAAGGGAAAAAATAATTATTTATAACCTACCCATCTGGATGGGTTTCCCCAGCTGGCTTCCAACAGAATATTAAAATACAATAGTCTATTAAATATTAAAAGCTTACCTAAACAGGGCTGCCTTCAGATGTCTTCTAAACGTCAGATAGTTGTTTTTCTATTTGACATCTGGTAGGAGGGCGTTCCACAGGGCGGGTGCCACTACCGAGAAGGCCCTCTGCCTGATTCCCTGTAAATTGGCTTCTCGCAGTGAGGGAACCGCCAGAATGCCCTCGGCACTGGACCTCAGTGTCCGGGCAGAATGATGGGTGTGGAGATGCTCCTTCAGGTATATGGCCAGTGGGTCTCCAGGGAAAATACTACTAGAGTCCTACAAGGCAACAGATGGTGTCGGTGATGCAAGGCATTGACTTCAACATGGTCCTTCATAACTGTTGATGAGGTTTTTCTAACCAAGAGCTACATCTCTTCTGGCAAGGCCACATGCCAGTAGCGGTCAGGGCCACAAACAAGAGTGGGTGAAGCAATTGATGTACATTTTGTTGGAGTTTGTCAGAGGACATTTCTGAAAAGAACAGGAGTTTAAAAGAGAAAGGTTTGCAGGGATGATATGTCAAGCTTCAGCTCCTGTCATGTGCCTATCTGGCAAACATGCCTTGATGGTTTGACTGCATTGTAAATATTCCACAACTAGGGTGGAAAACAACGCTAAGACAGATCTGTATGTTGAGTGGAAATAACAGCAGAGAGAGAATTGCTCTTCAATCTTTATCATTTGTTCTGATTTAACTCCAGAAATGTGTGGTGATGAATCATAAAAGCGACTCGACAATCAGCCGGTGCAATTACTTCGTCCAGTCTTTCCACAGGTCTGTGTGGCACTTTGGTTCTCAGCATGGCTGTCCATATGCCCCACATATGACTACAATCAGCCTTCCACAGGGGATGTTGTGAGTTACTTACATGTGCCAATTCACATAATCTGAGCGTTTTCATAGGGGGAACCCCTTTGTGTTAGTCATCTGGTTGTCAAACGAGTGCTGGCTGTGATCCTGGTGCTGGCACCAGATGAAATATTATATACTTTTAAACATTTCATACTTAATACGATGGGAATGAGCAATTCATCAGTGCACTTTCGTAGAAGTTTTAAAAACAATAAATGTCAACCAAAGGGCAAAAAGAAATCAGGCAGGCTTCAGATTAAAATGACAGCGTTTGCTTAGCATGGATAAAACTCCTTCAGCCAACCTCCCCCTTTCTTTTCATATCTCTTAAAACAACGAACAAGGCAAGGATATGTCAGACGCAATGGGCATTTATGTCAACACAACTGTAGTAGCTTGATACCAATATTAAAATAAACTTTTCATAATTTAATTTCCTAGGGAGAACCTATTATTTTTCAAAGCAAGGTCGACATCTGATGTTTAGAAGTCTAATAAACGCAGATTAAAAATCTTCCCTCCCTCACTCCGGAGTTGGCTGCTACTGAAGGTGTCCATGGGTTATGGATGGAAGTTAAGCCCTCAACACAGGGATCAATTGCAGGAGGCAGTGAATGCCAACAGCAGCTGTGTCCCTGGCCAGTAAATGGTGCTTTTCTAATCCAAACATAGTATTGATTGAGAGAGACAGAACCACCTGATTCCACCAACTCAGCCATGAAGCTCATTGTTTCTCAACCGAAGTTACCACATGTGTTTCTTGGTAGGATGAAATGGACAAGGGGAGAATAAATGTTATATATATATATATACAGTGGTGCCCCGCAAGACGAATGCCTCGTAAGACGGAAAACTCGCTAGACGAAAGAGTTTTCCGTTTTGGAGGTGCTTTGCAAAACGAATTTCCTATGGGCTTGCTTCGCAAGACGAAAATGTCTTGCGAGTTCCTGCGGGGTTTTTTTCCTTCCCCCCTTTTTCTAAGCTGCTAAGCCGCTTATCCGCTAAGCCGATAAGCCGATAAGCCGCTAAAGCCGCTAAAAGCCGCTAAACCGCTAATAGCGCTAATCCGCTAAGCCGTCAATGGGCTTGCTTCGCAAGACGAAAAAACCGCTAGACGAAGAGACTCGTGGAACGGATTCTTTTCGTCTTGCGAGGCACCACTATATATATATATATATATATATATATATATAATTTGTGCAATAAAAAGCAGATAGATAGATAAATTAGATAAATTTTTGCTTGATGTCTGTTGAACTTCTCCTTTCCCATCCCATTATGGAATTCCTTTCAGATTCTGGAAGTGCTGGTTTCTGTTCTGACACGGCAGGACGTGGTATGTGACTGTCAACACCAACCACAGCAGTGACTCCTCAGCAATATTACCTGAGGGGTCCTAAGGGTCATCTCGTCCAACCCCCTGCAATGCAGGAATCTCAGCTAGATCGTACGTGACAGATGGCCATCCAACCTCTGCTTGAAAACCTCCAGGGAAGGAGAGACCACCACCTCCAAATTTGTAGGAATCTGTTCCACTGTCAAACAGCTCTTACTGTCAGAAAGTTCTTCTTGATGTTTAGTTAGAATCTCCTTTCTTGTAGTTTGAAGCCATTGGCTTGGGTCCTAGCCTCCAGAGCAGGAGAAAACAAGCTTGCTTCATCCTCTATGTGACAGCTCTTTAGATATCTGAAGATGGCTAACACATTTCCTCTCAGTCTCCTCTTTACCAGGCTAAATGTACCCAGCTCCTTCATAAGGTCTGGTTTCTAGACCATTGATCATCTTGATCGCCCTCTTCTGCACACGTTTCAGCTTGTTGATATCCTTCTTAGATTGTGGTGCCCAGAATTGGACACAGTATTCCAAGTGTGGTCTAACTGTGGTACTAAGGTCATTTTGAACCCTGAATTCTTGGGCATTAGCTACCCCTCCCTGTTTGGGGTCATCTGCAAATTTGATGAGCATCCTGTCAATTCCTTCATCCAATTCATTAGTAAAGACATTGGACAACAATGGGCCCAGAACAAAACCCTGTGGCACCCTACTTATCACGTTTTTTTCAGGATGACAAAGAACCATTAATGGGCTCAGCTTTGGGTTCAGTCAGTCAACCAGCTACAAATCCATCTAACAGTTACCTTGATTCAACCTTCACAAGAATATTATGGGGAACTTTGTCAAAAGCCATACTGTAGAGGCAGGAGAGGGGAAGGTCCTATTGTGCTAGTGGCATTAGCTTCCACTAGCATAACAATTTAGTTGAATCCGGCCCTTAATATTTAAAATCTCTAAGCAGTGAACGAAAATACAATTCAGAAAAAGAAAGACAGAAAGAAAGACAATGGAGATGGTGTTGGACTTTTGGAGGAAGAGAGGAGAACTAGCCCCGCTGTACATCGGGGAGGGCTGTGTGGAGACAGTCTCTTCCTTTAAATTCGTATAAATTTATCTCAGTGAAGACCTTACTTGGAAAATAAATACAACCCAAGTGGTTAAGAAAGCCCAACAGAGACTCCATCTCCTCAGAATAATGTGAAAGAACGATGTCAATCAACATTTGATGTTCTCCTTCTACCGCTCAACAATAGAAAGTGTCCTTTCATACTGCATCACGGTGTGGTATGCTGGTTTGACATCAACTGATAGGAAGTGCCTACTGAGGGTGGTGAATACAGCACAAGATATTATGGACTGTCTAGTGAATCCGCTGGATGAAATAGTGGAAGAACATTGCCTCAGGAGAGTGAGGAAAATTCTCAGGGATGATTCACACCCTGGCCAGCACTTTCTGGATCTCCTGCCCTCGGGCAGAAGATATAGAAGCATGATTAGTTGCACCAACAGGGTAAAGAACAGCTTCTATCCGTGGGCTGTTAGGCTGCTGAATGAAAATATAACAACAGGGCAACTGACTTTTGGGTTTGGTGGGTGTGCATCAATAAACGAAGGGAATTAAGACTAAGAGAGCTGAGTGTAATCTCACTGTATACAAGTTGTACAAGTGACAAATTATTTCAATTTCAATTTCAATTACAATGATGTTACAAAAGCACTTGATTTAATAAGCAGGGAGGGGGCCTTTCAAAATTCTGCACGTATACAAACACACCAAAGGAGCATGCTAGCTTTTAAAATCTTTGCTTCTTTTATAGCAGAGCAAATTTGAGAATTCACCAAAGAATGCCTCTGAAATAGCTTGAAGGAAGGATGCTTGCTGATGCTTGTATTGTTTCGTGGTGATCTGATTACAGGTAGTTTTTTTTAAAAAAAAAAAATGTAATAAAGCACAATGCCAACAGTGATATTATCAGGACACGGGTGGCGCTGTGGGTTAAACCACCTCCAGATGCAAGATAAAAAGCTGTGAGACTCTGGGACTGACCTTGAATCAGTTAAGTGTTATGGCAAATGGATAGGAAAAAACAGACTAGTCAATTCCTGAAAAAACATTAAGGTCTGGGAGGACTTGGCAGCAATCTAGGAGAGCCTCAATATCAGACCCCCTGCTTCTTCCGCTATTACTTTTGTAACAGTATATTTAAAATCAAGAGGAATGTCAACAGAAGAGGCCTTAGTGGTTGCATTAAGTAAGATAAGTGATTCACTGGAACAGCTTAACAAGAAAATAGATGTGACAAATGCGAAAGTGGACGCTGCAACTATTAAAATTGACTTAAATACAGAAAGTATAAATAATCTGGGACAAAAGGTGAATATCAATACAGAAACAATCAAGAAATTGATACAGGAATCTACTTTGATACAGCAGATTGCGGAGGAAGCTAGGGAGAAAGCCGTTGCTTCTGAATGTAAAGTAACACAATTGGTGAGAGAGAGAGTCCCAGCCTTACAGAGGCAACTTGATGACCATAAGTCGACGGTTGCTATGATTGAATTTAAAGAAAAACAGACGAATTTGAGGATCAGAGCCCTACCTGAATTGGAGAAGGAAAGTTTGATAGACTTCTTCACACAGGAATTTGCTGATTTTTGGGACTTGGATCTGGGTCAAGAAGAGTTTAAAACTGTGAGGGCCTTCAGATTTGGAAGAGGAGGGAAAAAAGAGAAGAACAGAATAAGAGACTGTTGGCACTACCAGAAGAACCTAGAAGTACAATAGCCAAGAGTGGAAATTTTTTAAGACGTCCCAATATACCTTTTGGATCTTAGGTCTAACTATGGAGATTTGGTTGCCCTGCTGAGAAGGAATAAAACCATCTTTAGGTGGGAGTTTCCCCAAGGTCTATTCTTCAGCTTTAAAGGAAGGAAAATAAAAATAAGATCAGTAGAAGACAAAGTAAAGTTTTTTTATAAATATGAAGAAGATTTGCAGAAGGGACTTGGAAAAGAGCTAAGAGCATCGGACAGAAGATCACCAGGTTGATGGACTATATGGTATTGGAAGAAATGACTGGCAGAATCCGAGACCAGGGAGAAGAGTCGGTGGAAGAAGATTGGAAAAAAGTTTAAAGACTATTTATAGAAATATTGTAAAATTATTGAATGTTAGAAAAATGTTGGAATGAAGTTATATGGCTTTAGTAGAAATGTTATAAGGAATTAGGTATAAATAGATTATTAGAGTATTAAAGGAAAAATAAGGGTAGAATATGTTAATAGAGGAAGATGGAAAGGAATTGCTGAAACAATTAATAGAAGTGGAATACAAAAAGGGAGGTGTGAGGAGGTCGTTGAAACAAGTGAATGAAAGATAAGATACTGAAATTGTATGATGTGTGCTAAACTGTTTTTGTTTTGTTTAGTTTAGTTTATTGTGTTAGTGTTGTGTAATTTTTTTATATTGTATTGTATTGTCTTGTCTTTTCTTTTCTTTGTTTCTTTGTTTCTTTTTTCCTTTCCTTTTTTGTAGTGTTTAAAAGTAATAAATATTATTTTTTAAAAAATAAACCACCGATCCTAGGACTTGCCGATCAGAAGGTCAGCGGTTCGAATCCCCGCGACGGGGTGAGCTCCCGTTGCTCGGTCCCTGCTCCTGCCAACCTAGCAGTTTGAAAGCACGTCAAAGTGCAAGTAGATAAATAGGTACCGCTCCAGCAGGAAGGTAAACAGCATTTCCGTGTGCTGCTCTGCTTCGCCAGAAGCGGTTTAGTCATGCTGGCCACATGACCCGGAAGCTGTATGCTGGCTCCCTTGGCCAATAAAGCGAGATGAGCGCCGCAACCCCAGAGTCGGTCACGACTGGACCTAATGGTCAGGGGTCCCATTACCTTTTTAACAGTGATATTAAGACTTATTAGTCCTCTTGCTCGTTCAGATTAAATGCTTCCTCTTTGCAAGTTTAGCCTGTTTTATTACTTCCGGTTTCAGGAATGAGTGGACAATGTCTCAGCAGCACTAAGGGTCTCTAGTGTGGAAGCACTCCAGAATGAAACTTCCTTGTTTCTGTGAGAAAGAAGCAGTCCTTTCCAAACATGAAAAGCCCTTCACCCTTCCATCATTCTGGAGGGAAGCCTGCTTCCTAAGCAGGGGAAAGACCTTTCATTACCCTTGCCCCTTTCCTTTCTCAAAAAAAGAAAAGAAAAAGGCTTCTCTAGGGGCTTTCCCGGAATTCCCACCTTGAACTATGCGGTTTCTTAACGAGTCTCACAAAAATGTTTTTTTTAAAAAAACCTGAATGTTATTTTAAACATAAAACTTTTAAGCTGTTCAAATACTTTCCTTTGTACTACAGAAATGTGAGACTATTAGACATTAACAAGTAAATGTACTCCCCCCCCCATGCTGCTTGAATCTGCTAAGTAGTTTTCTTTGGATCAACCCGTTCCTTGAGCCTTCGACCAAAGCAAAAACACAACTGCGATTTGATACTGTATCTCATCATTATCTGTCGCCTTCGTTTCCAGATGGAGCTTTCTCTTGTTTTATAAGTCAGGAAAGCTCCTGGTTGGTACAAGGCTAACGCAACTCAATCAATTGCTACCACAGTTATGGTTTACGAACGAGAAAGCACTGTTGTCTAGGAATACCAAGCCCTTTGCAAGCAGACATTACTTTTTCTAAAAAATTGAAAATTAATTGGTGCTTTTTTCAGTTACAAAAAAAGCAACGCACTAACCAACCTTTTGTTAACAAACATTACATTAAGCACTCGTTTCAAATATAGCTACACATTTTCACTTATACAGGCTATGGTCCTTCACCTAAACCAGAATTGTTCAGCCTTGATTCTCTAGACACTTATCATCCCTGGCAATTGACTAGGGCTGATGAAAGTTATAGTCCAACAACATCTGGGGATGCAAAGGTGAAAGACAGCAGACCTAGAGAGGATCAGCTCCCAAGGAAGAGATGGGACATGCTTTAGAACACACCACAAGGTGAGACTGTGCTAGAAGCCATTATGACTTGCCCTTAGAGATGGGGAGGAAATTTGAATTTGCTTGCCTATTGAGAAACTATTTCATTCACACTTCTTGGACTAATGTTGTTGTTGTTGTTTAGTCATTTAGTCATGTCCGACTCTTCGTGACCCCATAGACCAGAGCATGCCAGGCACTCCTGTCTTCCACTGCCTCCCGCAGTTTGGTCAGACTCATGCTGGTGGCTTCGAGAACACTGTCCAACCCTCTCGTCCTCTGTCGTCCCCTTCTCCTTGTGCCCTCCATCTTTCCCAACATCAGGGTCTTTTCCAGGGAGTCTTCTCTTCTCATGAGGTGGCCAAAGTATTGGAGCCTCGGCTTCAGGATCTGTCCTTCCAGTGAGCACTCAGGGCTGATTTCCTTCAGAATGGAGAGGTTTGATCTTCTTGCAGTCCATGGGACTCTCAAGAGTCTCCTCCAGCACCATAATTCAAAAGCATCAATTCTTCGGCGATCAGCCTTCATTATGGTCCAGCTCTCACTTCCATGCATCACTACTGGGAAAACCAGAGCTTTAACTATACAGACCTTCGTTGGCAAGGAGACATCTTGGACTACCACATGAACCAAAACACAGCTATCCTTCAAAACCCAAAACATTGTAGCCTGGTTCCTCAACTGAACTTGGTTAGTTGGCATCTGTCTTGGGAAACAATGGAGAAGTCTACCTTTAGGGATGAAATCAAGGTGTTTGGAAGGTTACAGCGCCAGCTGTGGCTGTAGAGACTGATATGGGGGAGACATGTTTTGTTGCAGCTGGGGCAGATCTCATTGCTGCAGATGCACCATGGCATTTCTTCTCTGTGTGCTCCTCCCAGCAGTCATTCCTTCTATGGTCACTGCTATGGATGCATAACTGACTGTCTCCAGGCACTGCAGTCATCTGCAACAGATTCCCACATAGGATTGATGTTGCCAGGCTTCAGGTTGCATTTGCAGACAACTTTGTAACATGGAGTTGGTCTGCAAACAGTCCTGGTGCTTGAAGCCAGCTTCCCATAGAGCAGGGAGATCCAACAGGTCGATCACAATCTACCGGTCGATTGTGGGGTGTCCCTGGTCGATCGTGGGCCCCTAGCCCCCCCCAAATTCAACAACTTTAGCTGATGTCCTCCCCCCCCCAAAAAAGCTCTGCAACGTTTTGCTCCCTAAAAAAAGAAGAAGAGTTTGGATTTGATATCCCGCTTTATCACTACCTGAAGTAGTCTCAAAGCGGCTAACATTCTCCTTTCCCTTCCTCCCCCACAACAAACACTGTGAGGTCAGTGAGGCTGAGAGACGTCAGAGAAGTGTGACTAGCCCAAGGTCACCCAGCAGCTGCATGTGGAGGAGCGGGGAATTGAACCTGGTTCACCAGATTACGAGTCCACAGCTCTTAACCACTACACCACACTAGCTCTCTTTTAAGTGGGAGTAGATCACACTCTCTTGGAAGTTGGGCATCCCTCCACAGAGCACCTCCCCGACCAAACAATATGTACAACAACATATATATTTGGGGAAATGTTCTCACAACACACAGAATAAAAGTAATATACAAAACTTGGGTCCAGGATGTGGGAATGTTGAGGAAAGTAGGAGAGGATATATTGATTGAATATTATCCCTCCTCACTCACGTTAGTGAGCAAGCAGCAGAGCACATTCTCTTTTTTCTCTCTTTTTTTTAAAAAAAATAATATTTATTACTTTTAAAACTTACAAAAAGGAAAGAGAAGAAAAAAGAAAAAAAGAAAACAACAAGAAAAGGAAAAAACAATACAATACAATATATAAACAATACAAAACACAACATTAACCTAAACAAAACAAAACAAAAACAATTTAAAAACATACATTATACCATTTCAGTAGTCTATCTTTCATACCCTTGTTTCATCGACCTCCTCTCACCTCCCTTTTTGTATTCCACTTCTATTAATTGTTTCAGCAATTCCTTTCCATCTTTCTCTATTTTCTGTCATATAAATATCTTAACTTATTTTTACCCTTATTTTCCATTAATACTATAATGCTTATTTATGCTTAACTCCTTATAACATTTCAACTAAAGCCATTTCATTCCAACATTTTTCTAACACTCAATAATTTTACAATATTTCTATTTCTGAAAATAAACTTTAAAACTTTTTCCAATCTTCTTCCACCATCTCTTCTCCCTGGTCTCGGATACTGCCAGTCATTCGTCAATTCCAAATAGTCCATCAACCTGGTGATCTTCTGTCCGAGGCTCTTAACTCTTTTTCAAGTCCCTTCTGCAGGTCTTCTTCATATTTATACATGCACTTTACTTTGTCTTCTACTGATCTTGTTCTTATTTTCCTTCCTCAGCAGAGCACATTCTCTTGTACATTACTGGAAACAAGTTGATGGATTCATTAGAATCATTTAAGTTAAGCAATCCAGTCTGGCTTGTTCCTGGTAAGTTTCCCCTTTATTTCCCCCTTGAAATAGTAATAACACAACAGTCTTATTTAAAAGTAAGAGGAAAGTTTACTGACATTCAGTTCACAGCAGTATTCTGAAGGCAGGCTTTATCTTGTGGTTACAGTTACATTTGTAGAGAAATAGACCTTGTGGCTTCCATCCTCTGTAAGGATGAGCCATGTGCTGCTGGCTAAGAACCAGCAGAGAGCAAAAGAGGCAAAAGAGGAAGACGGCCCTTTTATAAGGTCTGCCAGGGTCACGCCCATCTACCTGGTCACACACAGGGAGAGGAGGCTCCAGAGCAGGTATGACAGGAAGTCCTCTCTGACTGGAGCTACATTCCCCTGTGTATCCACTCTAGGCAACAGGGAAATGTTGTATTTGACTGCTTCAGTGAAGATACACCCCACACAGGATACATTAAGGACCACCTGAACCCTTATATCCCAGCTAAATTGCTGAGATCATCTGGAGAAGCAATGATACTTGCCTGCTGTATTACAGAGGCCTGACTGGTCTCAATCAGAAGCTGAGCATTTAGTGCGTCTGGTCCCATGCAAAGGACCACTCTTCCAGGAGGGTACCCTCACTTTTGACGCTTGAAGATTTTTGTATGGTGATAGGCCTCTGCAGTTGTCTAACATTTTCTTGACTTGTTAGTCATTGTTTTGATTGTTTTGTAGCACTTTTAATTTTTTTCTAATGTTTTGATATTGCTGTGTATATATAAGGGTGCTAGATAAACACATGTAATCAATCAATCTATCTATCTATCAGTTAATTAAGTGCTTGCACATAACAGATACAACAGGTTAGATTTCTCATTTCTTTTTTCTTTAAAACAACAACAACACCCATCATTCTGGCCGGACACTGAGGTCCAGTGCCGAGAGCCTTCCGGCGGTTCCCTCGCTGCAAGAAACCAGGCAGAGGGCCTCCTCGGTAGTGGCACCTGTCCTGTGGAACACCCTCCCACCAGATGTCAAAGAGAACAACAGCTACCAGACTTTTAGAAGACATCTGAAGGCAGCCCTGTTTAGGGAAGCTTTTAATATTTAATAGACAATTGTATTTTAATATTCTGTTAGAAGCCGCCCAGAGTGGCTGGGGAAACCCAGCCAGATGGACGGGGTATAAATAATAAATTATTATAATTATTATAACAACAAACTAACCTCATAGCTGCTAGGTTTTCCCTGACATAATCCCAGCGTATTTTGTCTTTATATCTACTTGTCTATCTTTGATACATCTTTTATTTTTTTCTGTTTGATAGAGGTAGCTGCTCAGCGCAGACATCAGCGTAAATCTTTCCCACATTATTGGCAGCCTGATCATGCAGATTGGTTTCAGCTGCAGATCTTCAGGCTGTGAGCGCTTTCGCACGGGGACATGGTTAAAAGCCTCTCATGTGACAGATGCGCCATTGTTACTGTGAGAAAGAATGTGATGGTACATTCCAGCCAATGTAAGTTCTAGAAAAAGCCCAAAACTTCCATGTAGAAAGCACTTCGGAACAATGAACACATACTCTCCAACATTCCTCAGATGGAAACAGGGACATTCTCTTTAAAAAAAAAAAAAAATAATAATATTTATTAAGATTTTCCAAAATAAAAAGGAAAGATAGAAAGAAAAGACAGATATAGTTTGCAATTAATTTCAATAGCATCTTTCCCGGACTCCCCCCCTCCCCCTTTTGTATCCCATTTCTCTTAAATTGGTTCCACAAATTCTTACCCCAGGTTTTAAAGCCTTATTTATAATTTTAAATAACACATTTGTTCCAAATTAATTTATCTTATTTTTCTTAATTAACCATTTCTCCTTGTATTTTATATAATTCCCTAGGATCGACCCCATTTCCCTTCCACGAATTCCCTTATTTTCAAACAACAGACAATAAAAAAAGAAAAGAAAAGAAAGAATATATAATTTTGCAGCCTTTGAATTCCAAATCTCTCCCCCCCCCCTTTTCCCCGGTTCCGATCCCCAAAGTTCATCCAGTTGTCTACTGCCAGCCTGGTGCATCCACGTCTATGTCTCAGCTCCACTTTGCCGTCTTTTGTTAGCTTTTAATTTCAGAAAGTCCAATCTCAGAGAAACTCTCAGAAAAGGTCATTCTTCTTCCATCCAGACCTCTATGTTTAAAAGTCTAATTCAAATTCTATTTCTTAATCCTTTTAAAGTCTAAATGTTCCAAATTCTCCAACTTCAAATTTAGTCCAACTCTTATTCCTCAGGTTGCTTTTTCCTGTTCTGCTGCGAAAACCTTCTAGTTCAGAAACTTCTTGTTCTCCACAGAGGCTTTTGTTATTCAGGAACATAACTTGCGTCAAGTCCCTTCCTTTCTTCAATAGATAAATCCATTGTCTCCTTTAGTATAGAAACCTCTGTAGACAAAATAATGCTTCGTTTTTGCAGCTTTCCCAAGAGATAACAAATCCTGCTCAAATTCATAGTGTTTTTCCACTTGCAACTACTGTTGCAATGTCCCATCCTCCCTCTAGAGGGAATATAGTAACTTAATTTCTTTCAAAGTCAGACCCAAAAGTCAAATAAATTGTTGCCTTTATTTCCAATAATTTATATCCAAATTGTAGCAAATCTAACCGACAAAGCCATCGTAACAAAGTTCTCTTTTATTTCCCTGCTTTGACAGCCATTTTGACAGCTGTCAAAGTTTCTGTGTCTCTTCGCCAGCCTCTCATAGCGGATCGTTCCCGGTTCCCGGGGGGGGGGGGTTGCACTTTAGTTCCACAAATCAGTCTTCTCCTCCAGCACAAATTGTAATTTCCCTTCATGAAGTTAATTTTTTTTCAAATAAGCAAGTTCATCTCTCAATCTTAGTTGTCACATCCTTGCGTTAAACCATCTACAAAAGGGGGGGGCGGACTTCCTTTTTGCACCCCCCCCGCTCGCTCCAAATTCATAAGTCAAATTTGCCTTTTAAGTCCAATAAATTTACTCACGGGTTGTTCTTTTTAATCAAATCCGAAATTTCCAAAGAAGAAGTCGTTGCTCTCCACCGAATGGCATGCGGCTTCGCTAGGCAGGGGAAGCAGTGGACTCATAGCACCACACCCCCCCCCGTCACCCGCTCCGCAGCCTTTAAAAAGGCTCCTTCGCGGGTCGGGGGGCGCAAACGGTGCCCGCCGAGTCACCAAGTCCATGGGCATCTCCGCCCATGGTTTTTGAGGGTTCCCCGTGTCGCCGGCGCAGCAGGACCCGACCCCTACCTAGCAGGCTCCCTCCGGAGCTCGGAGGGAGTCCGCCATTCGGCGATGGCGCCGACCCGGAAGTCTGGAAACAGGGACATTCTCTTCTACATCAATGCCCACCATGCCCCCTATATATACACACTGCCAATGGATACAGGGCTGGCTGAGCTGCCCAATGGTTGTTACCAAGAAGAGCATGTATCCATACTGTACCGGCAAATGTCATGGTTATATGCGGAAGCCTTAGATGATATATGGCAAGTCCACCGGGATGTAACCATGGTAAAAGCATGAGGTAAAACCATGTGGTAAAACCACGAGGCTTCCATCATCCAGCCTTGTGTGTCAGAGGAGGCACCAGATGTTTGCAAGGCAGCAGTTCTGTGCTTGCAAAGTCAGAGCCGTCTTTCCCATTGGTGTCAGTGGTTCGTTGCGCCAGGGCGCTGGCCTCTCAGGGGCGCCCTAGCGATTGGGGGAGCTGCGTGGCTTTGTTGGCAGCCTCCCCTTTCCCTGCACACCCGCCAGCTGTGCCCCGCAAACTATATGGCTGGCTGGCATACAGCTTCTTTCCCAAGCCTCCACATGAGGTGAGCGATTCCTTCAGAGGCTTAGCCTCTACATCTGCAAAGTAGTCTCCATGGTTGGTGGCTGGGACCACTGAAGGGCCCTTGTGCACCTTCACGGGTTGGGCCTGTTGGGATGCTGCCAGGGAGACCGGGGCATCAGGCAGTCCCCCAGCTGGCTCCAGCCGCCGGCCGGCAGCTGGGTGATCTCCTTTTCCTGGAGCAGCACCAATCAGCGACACGAGCCTCCGAAACCTTTAGAAGCTGTGCACGCTCTTATCAGCAGAGTGAATAAATCCTCACAACGGAATTGGCGGACAGAGACATGTGTAAGCATTATTTACAGGTGTTTATTCAGCATAGTTCAGGAACAAAGGAAAAACATGTCTGCTTCCCTTCGTCTCGAGCAAAACAGCAATAGCAATATACAAACGGAAGTTCCCAGCAAGCCCGTGCTGGAAGTAAACAGGCATGTGACACACAACAGTCATGCCTGTTCGTTTTAAGGTGGAACGGAACTATATCCTAACAGGGCCCCCTTTTGTGATGTTCCCAGCATTTTGGGGACAGATGGAGACTATGAGGTGACTTCCTTATATCAAATCCATCTAGCTCAGCAGCAGCTCCAGGGTTTCAGCAGCTCTGCGGTCTTCAGACAAAGAGTCTCTTTCTGCTTTATCTAGAGATGCCAGAGCTTGAACTTGGGACCTTCTGGGTGCAAAGCAGATGGTCTACAACTGAACTATGGCTCTTCCCTATTTTGGGGGAGCCGAACAAGGACAGGTCTGACAGGAGATTTTGTCAGATGCTGCTCATCATGGAGGCCATAAAATACTGTTGTCTGTGTCAGCTGTTAAAGAACAGGAGCCTTGTCTTCTGGTCAATACACCACAAGATGATATGGATTTATTTGCATGTAAGAATTCTGTGTGAATAATAAAGGCTGCCATGACTTTTAGGACTTGATTGTTAGGCACAAATCTTTGGGAAATTCAAAATATTTCCAACTCTAATTCCCAGGCTTCTGATTATGATTATTGAGTGAGTGGAGAATGCCAACATTTTTATATTCAGCACCTGTGCTGTGTCTTTCAGATTCATGGTTCGTTAAATTTACACAAATTTTGTACAAATTCTTCAGGGTCGGAGACTTCCCAGCCAGTAATCCTCTAGCCACAAGCTCCCCCTGATGGATATGAAAAATATTAAACAATACAATCTTGTCAACAACTTTTCAGAATGATTTATTTAGGATACTAGTGTCCTGATGCTTGCCATAGATACTTACGTCTACATAAATAGTTTGCGTAAGAGGCTACTGATACAGTATATTGAGGTTTGTATGCCATTCCTAAAAAGAGACCACTCCACAAGCCTGGATTTGGCCACTTCAGATCACAAGTGCCTGGTGTTACCACTGTGAAAGGAGACAGAAACAGGGAAAGGCACTGGACATAAGCAAATACGCATTGCAAAACCAAAATGCTTATACGTTTCTTGATTGGTTTTTCTCTCTCCACATTGCTGTTGTTTAGTCGTTTAGTCGTGTCCGACTCTTCGTGACCCTATGGACCAGAGCACACCAGGCACTCCTGTCTTCCACTGCCTCCCGCAGTTTGGTCAAACTCATGTTAGTAGCTTTGGGAACGTTGTCCAACCATCTCGTCCTCTGTCATCCCCTTCTCCTTGTGCCCTCCATCTTTCCCAACATCTGGTTCTTTTCCAGGGAGTCTTCTCTTCTCGTGAGGTGGCCAAAGTATTGGAGCCTCAGCTTCAGGATCTGTCCTTCCAGTGAGCACTCAGGGGCGATTTCCTTCAGAATGGAGAGGTTTGATCTTCTTGCAGTCCATGGGACTCTCAAGAGTCTCCTCCAGCACCATAATTCAAAAGCATCCATTCTTTGGCGATCAGCATTCTTTATGGTCCAGCTCTCACTTCCATACATCACTACTGGGAAAACCATAGCTTTAACTATACAGGCCTTCGTTGGCAAGGTGATGTCTCTGCTTTTTAAGATGCTGTCTAGGTTTGTCTCTCTCCACACAGAGGCATGAAAATTGGAGACTTGGTAATCCCTACAGAGTGGATTAACTCTGCCAGCTTTCAGATGGGTAGATGCAGGGGTATTCATGCTAGCCACCTTAAATATGTGCTTTTTCCGACATTTCTTTCTTTCTGTGGGTGCTCAGTGTCATGCCAGTTCCCATGCTCATGTGTGTTCCCTGATCATTCCATCAAGATTTTGAAAACATTTGAGCTTGTTTTAATTAGGCTTGAGATACTAAGCCCAGGCAGGCTATATCAAGCAGACACGGACAGGCAGCAACCTGGAGATATGCAAAGGGAGAAAAAAATACAGGTACAGGAGTCTTTCAAGGGGCAGGTTGTCATCCATTAAATAAGTAATGTATTCACTGAAGTCACAGAAGAGACCCTGACATATAGGAGGTAGATTGCCAGCAGCAGCCAGGAGTGAGAGGGAAATAAAAAATATTTTTTAATATTAATAATATTCACCGTGGTTAGCAACTGGACCATAATGATGATGATGATACTGAATTCAGAAGCCTAGCTAATAATAATAATAATAATAATAATAATAATAATAATAATAATAGTGTAATCTCACTAGGTTATTCCACACAAACTGACTGCTTCTTAATGTTTGTTGTTAGCAACTGGAAAATAATAATATTAATAATAATTATGTCAGAATGGTGGGTTGTTGTTATTAATGAGAAGAGGAGGGAAATGTGTATGACACAAATAGTACTGCTGGATGGCTGGTGACTGCTTACCAATTGGAAGCAACAGCAATATGGTTCAAGTGGCTACTATATTGATAAAGTATGGGACTGTGTGCAATGTACAGTGGTGCCCCGCAAGACGAATGCCTCGCAAGACGAAAAACCCGCTAGACGAAAGGGTTTTCCGTTTTTTGAGGCGCTTCGCAAGACGAATTTCCCTATGGGCTTGCTTTGCAAGACGAAAACGTCTTGAGAGTCTTGCATTTTTTTCGCTTTTTTCTCCCTTTTTCTAAGCCGCTAAGCCACTAATAGCGCTAATCCGCTAAGCCACTAATAGGGTTGCTTCGCAAGACGAAAAAACCGCAAGACGAAGAGACTCGCGGAACGGATTCTTTTCGTCTTGCGAGGCACCACTGTACTCCCTCACACAAACAAACACACACATCAAGGTACTAATAAAAACAGGCACAGAAAACTGAACACAGCTGTAAATAAACCTTACATAAAATCTAAACTTTTTAAAGAGGGATTCTATGAATCAGACAACAAACTTTTTTATTATTATTTAAAGGGTGGGACTAGGATTGATTGGGAAAGGGTAGGAAACAATTACACACTGAACAAATGCTACCCAACTCCACCAAGCACTTTCTAAGTGACAGAACTTACAAAAGAGTTCCGCATTTTTAGGTTTCACCACCTTCCCACCAAGCACCAGTGTTGGGTGGGGTGACAGCATTCTAGCCCTCCACCAGCTCACCTCTTCCTCCAGCCCGTCTCTCCATCCTAGTGTTCTCCTTCTTTGGCATTGTGATTAGTAATTGCAACAGTTTGGAGACAGTCCGTCTGGTTTCCTGAGAGAAGGTTTTAATTACAAATTGGTACAAATCACTACAAATCGATTTGGGATAACTCGGTCCTCACTGCAGTGATTTGTAGCTGCTTCAAACTGATCTGGAGAGGGCACAGATTGACCTGAATTAGCTCAATTTGGCTCAACATTTGGCTAAATCTGGTGCAAAGCCCCACACAAGTTGATGATTACTCTTGTTAGACTTTAAACGTGTGGTGTTATCTTAAACCAGGCTTCCTCAACCTCGGCCCTCCAGATGTTTTTGGCCTACAACTTCCATGATCCCTAGCTAGCAGGACCAGTGGTCAGGGATGATGGGAATTGTAGTCTCAAAACATCTGGAGGGCCGAGGTTGAGGAAGCCTGCCTTAAACCATTATAAAAAGACCTAGTATGGTCCAGTGGTTAAGGAGTGGTGCCTCTGGTTTGGACAATTCTTTTTAAATTTATTTAAGATGTGGTGGGACAAAATTTTACTATGCATTGGACGATTTGCATCCACGAGTTTATTAAATTAGCTGCAAAACAAGGTTCATAGTTAACACTGATGTGAGCTCCAGAGTGCAAAGTACCATTAGTATAATCCATTATGTCTCCCCTTCCCGCAACCCAAACATATTTTTCCATTTCTAAAGCAGCTGTTCAGCACAGCTGCAGCCTTATGCTCTGTCTGATCCCTTTCCAGTTTCTATAAGTGATTTAAATGTTGCTAATGAAGATATTTAGTTAGAGAGTTACATGCTGTCTTGACTTTTCCAAGTGACATAAACCCTTTCTTGGGATTTTTCTGCCATAGTTCACATCCAAGGGCAGCCCAGGCTTGGAGCACTGCAATGGATGTTTTGAAACTGGAGCAAAAGCTCCATTTGTTATCAGTGTATACTCTAACATCTATTTAACATCTATTTAGTTTCAGGATTGTGTTGGCATTGTCTAGAACCTAGGAGTATCACAATAGCTTCTAAGCCACAGGCCATATCACATGCTATAAAATACTCATATGGAGAACACTTTAAAAAATCCCAAGGGAGTGTATGTGGGAGATGGTTGGGAAGAAAAATGAGATGATCTGTCTCCTTTCCTCCCCCAAACAAACAGGAAGGAAGAGGCTTGTGGACCTGCACTCTACTATATCAACAGCAGTTGAGAGGAGGGTTCTTGGGCTTGCCAATCAGAAGGTTGGCGGTTCGAATCCCCACGACAGGGTGAGCTCCAGTTGCTCTGTCCCAGCTCCTGCCAACCTAGCAGTTCGAAAGCACACCAGTGCAAGTAGATAAATAGGTACTGCTGTGGCAGGGAGGTAAACGGTGTTTCTGTGCGCTCTGGTTTCCGTCACTGTGTTCCGTTGCACCAAAAGTGGTTTAGTCCTGCTGGCCACATGACCCGGAAAGCTGTTTGTGGACAGACGCTGGCTCCCTCGGCCTGAAAGCGAGGTAAGCACCGCAACCCCATAGTTGCATTTGACTGGACTTAACTGTCCAGGGGTCCTTTACCTTTTCTTACCTTTATTCTCGTACCTACGGGACCGCCTCTCCTGATGTCCCACAGAGGACCTTACGGTCTTCAAACAAAAACATCTTGGAGGTCCCAGGCCACAGAGAGGTTAGGCTGGCCTCGACCAGGGCCACGGCTCCGATCTGGTGGAAAACTCTGTCACTGGAGACTAGGGCCCTACGGGACTTGACGTCTTTCCACAGGGCCTGCAAGACAGAGTTGTTCCACCAGGCCTTTGGCCAGGACACAGCCTGACTCCCTCCTTTGGCAATACTCACAGAACTCTAGCCCAATGGTTGCCATTAATCTGATTTGAATTGATTTTATAATAAAATGAAAAGAGTCGGCGGAAGAGGATTGGAGGAAATTTAAAGATTATTTACAGAAATACTGCAAAATTAATGAATGTTAGAATGATGTTGGACTGAAATTAAATGGTTACCAGCTGTAATGTAAAGGTTGAACAATAAGCTAAAATAAGTTATATTAAGTTATAATAAGGATTTGCTGAATTAAGAATCTGAATGGGAATACAAAAGGGGGAGGTGAGAGGAGGTCCGGGATATAAGGTAATGGAAATAAGAAATGGGAACAATACTCGTTTTGTTTTGTTTGTTTTAATTGTGTATTTTTGCTTTTTTGTCTGTTGCTTTTTCTTTTTGTAATAAATTGGAAAAATAAAAAAAAATAAAAATAGAATGTTGTATCATTTTAATGTTGTTAGCCGCTCTGAGCCCAGCTTCGGCTGGGGAGGGCGGGATATAAACAAAATTTTATTATTATTATTATTATTATTATTATTATTATTCAGTGGGGTTCAGCTTCAGGGGTGGGGCATTGGGCAGGAAAGAGAGGCAGGCAAGAAGAAGAGGTCAGGTGGGAAAGACACATACGACAGAGCAACTGACCCAATTCTGCAGTCCACTTCTAATGGTACCCACCCCACAACGTCTTCCAGGAAGACAGAGAGGTTCTTCCGCTCCTAGTCCTTTTTGTTGCTTTTCCTTCTTACCACATTATGCCTGTCTCTTGCTCTCGTCTGATGCTCAGCGATCTGATACTGTTTTCACCCAATGTGGGCAAAGTCCAGATCCCACCAAATTGACCCAATTCAGTTCAGGAGTTGGCCTTCTGCTGAACCCCGGACACAGCCCTCTTGCCTAGATCACATTGGCCATGCAGCACGAAGCCACCCATTATTATTATTATTATTATTATTATTATTATTATTATTATTATTATTATTATTATCAAAGCCTAGAACAGAATTCCATGCCATGCTATGCTATGCTATGTGAAAGCTTGTGGTTTTTTTTTTGTTGTTGTTGTTGTTATTTTAAATACCCCCGAAGCTGACACTAGCATGACTGCATACATATCTCCAAGAAAGAGGACACCATTATGCAGAAAAGGTGCATAAAGTATATAGGAAGATGCAGATTTAGTCCCCACGACTCCAATGTAAACAGAAGAACAGTGCAAATCATCGTGGGAATGGGAAACTGTAAATGTGTTCAGTCTGCTGTCCAGGTGATAACTACCGGTATTCATATGCAACTTCAAGACCCTCCTGCTTTTCCTTCTCACGACTCATTATCTTTAAACTGGATCAAAAAAGCATTTCAGGAAAACGCGTTGTAAACCTCCAAGTGGGACATCCCATTGCCCATTGGTGAAAGACGGAACTCCACAGCGCCATCTGGTGTCACAGTGTTATAAAGCATATAAAACACTTTTTCTTTACTAAGGTCGCTGAGTCCTTGAACTATACAGTGGTGCCTCGCAAGACGAAATTAATTCGTTCCGCGAGTCGCTTCGTCTTGCAATTTTTTCATCTTGCGGAGCGCGGATTGCCAGGGTATTAACGGTTTTACGAAAAAGGAAGCAAATCCGCAAGACGTTTTCGTCTTGCGAAGCAAGCCCATAGGGAAATTCGTCTTGCGAAGCACCTCGAAAAACGGAAAACCCTTTCGTCTAGCGAGTTTTTCGTCTTGTGAGGCATTCGTCTTGCGGGGCACCACTGTACAGCGCTTCAAATAGAGGACTGTCCTATATGTAGCAGGGCACAGGTCTACTCTAGCTGATGCTTGGGAGGTATATGGTTTGGAGCAGATATGGTGGGGTGGGGCAATGGCAAAAATATTAAATACATAAAGATGCACGCCGGCCGCTGTGCACAACCTTAGCTGAAAGGGCTGTGCAAGCCTGCTTTATAGCGAAGGGGTTTTTATGCCCATAGAAAAGGACAACTCCACGGAAAAGTGCGTTGCTGTTGCTGATGATGATATGAATCCTGTCCATAGTATCATCTTTCCTGCCAATATTTTTACGATCTAGTCCATGGGGCAGTTATGTGAGTCATTTCCTCTTGCAAAATTATGCTCTGCGCATTATGGAAAAATGCCGCCACTGAGGCCTAATGACAAGATTATATAAGAAGCAGAGTATGATCTGAGACATGTGTACCCTGCACAGCTTGGGGCAGATAGTGCTATGTCAGCATATGTTATTTACCTCCTGTGAATAAGATTTTGTATGACTCATTCAATAAGGATTTCCCCCTTCCCTCCTCAACTTCCCCGTTATAATTCATTCTAAAGTTCCCCTGTATTTTGAAAGCATGCAGGTTCCCCAATAACATGCAGTTCAATGTCAATCTGTCTGCCCGCAGAAGGCAAAGCATATGAAACATTTGCTACGAATACAGCAACTAATAACGTTACAAGTCTGTGTCTCTGCTCAGGCAAGGGGAATTTGCTTGGTTTTATGAGTTTGGGATACACTCTTGCCATCTGAACAATGGAAGCCTGTTCTTGCGATGATATGATGATGAATGTCCCAGGGTTTCCATGCACCCAGGTGGGAATAGATTCCAGCTATTGTCTGTATTTGCTACCGCAGCCAACATACCGTATTACCCAGATGGAGACCTCCATTGCTTGGTATGATTATACCTCCTCAATGGCCACTATTTTACGACAGAGACTAGAAAATTGTTACCAGAGCTGAAATACACATTTACATCAGAACATCCCTAATTTCTTGACATGAGCCAACAGTGTGACGCGGCAGCTAAAAAAGCCAATGCAATTCTGGGCTGCATCAATAGGAGTATAGCATCTAGATCAAGGGAAGTAATAGTGCCACTGTATTCTGCTCTGGTCAGACCTCACCTGGAGTACTGCGTCCAGTTCTGGGCACCACAGTTCAAGAAGGACACTGACAAACTGGAACGTGTCCAGAGGAGGGCAACCAAAATGGTCAAAGGCCTGGAAACGATGCCTTATGAGGAACGGCTAAGGGAACTGGGCATGTTTAGCCTGGAGAAGAGGAGGTTAAGGGGTGATATGATAGCCATGTTCAAATATATAAAAGGATGTCACATAGAGGAGGGAGAAAGGTTGTTTTCTGCTGCTCCAGAGAAGCGGACACGGAGCAATGGTTCCAAACTACAAGAAAGAAGATTCCACCTAAACATTAGGAAGAACTTCCTGACAGTAAGAGCTGTTTGACAGTGGAATTTGCTGCCAAGGAGTGTGGTGGAGTCTCCTTCTTTGGAGGTCTTTAAGCAGAGGCTTGACAACCATATGTCAGGAGTGCTCTGATGGTGTTTCCTGCTTGGCAGGGGGTTGGACTCGATGGCCCTTGTGGTCTCTTCCAACTCTATGATTCTATGATTCTATGATTCTTACAGTACATTTCAAGCTCAGTTTATTAAGCCAGGCTGAGGGAGGCAGAGGAAGATTCACAGATTGTTGAAACACGATGAAGAGTCGAAGTAAGCAGCCGTGCTGGTTGCAGTGTGGTGCCTCTTGTGCAGTTTATTTACGTGAATGAACTACACAAAATAAAAAACAGGTTTCTGTCAGACAGCCCTCTACATGCATGCTCTGTTATCTCCCGCTTGGACTACTACAAGGCACTCTACGAGGGGGTACCTTTGAAGGTGACTCAGAAACTACAACTAATCCAGAATGCGGCTGCCAGACTGGTGACTGGGAGCAGCCACTGGGACCATATAACACTGGTCCTAAAGGATCTGCATTGGCTCCCAGTACGTTCCCAAGCACAATTCAGAGTGTTGGTGCTGACCTTTAAAGCCCTCAACGGCCTCGGCCCAGTATACCTGAAGGAGCGTCTCCACCCCCATCGCCTTCTGGCGGTTCCCTCCCTGCAATAAGTGAGGTTACAGGGAACCAGGCAGAGGGCCTTCTTGGTAGTGGCACCCTCCCTGTGGAATGCCCTCCCTTCAGATGTCAAGGAAATAAACATCTATTTGACTATTTGAAGATATCTGAAGGCAGCCCTGCATAGGAAAGTTTTTGACATTTGATGTTAAAATGTCAGTGAAGACCTTACTTGGAAAATAAATACAACCCAGGTGGTTAAGAAAGCCCAACAGAGACTCCATCTTCTCAGAGTATTGCGAAAGAACGATGTCAATCAACATTTGATGATCTCCTTCTACCGGAAGAACATTGCCTCAGGAGAGTGAGGAAAATTCTCAGGGATCATTCACACCCTGGCAGGCACTTTCATAATCTGCTGCCCTCAGGCAGAAGATATAGACGCATGATTAGTCGCACCAACAGGGTAAAGAACAGCTTCTATCTGTGGGTTGTTAGGCCGCTGAATGAAAAGATAACAACAGGGCAACTGACTTTTGGGTTTGGTGGGTGTGCGTCAGTAAACAAGGGGAATTAAGACTAAGAGAGCTGAGTGGGGGGTGCTCGTGTAATTTCACTGTATACAAGTTGTACAAGTGACAATCAAGTATTTCAATTTCAATTTCAATGTCAATGTCAATTTAATTTGTTGGAAGCTGCCCAGAGTGGCTGGAGCAACCCAGTCAGATGGAACAAAAAATTCCTTCCACTAGCACCTTAAAGACCAACTAAGTTAGTTCTAGGTATGAGCTTTCGTGTGCATGCACACTTCTTCAGATACACTGAAACAGAAGTCACCAGACCCTTCTATATAGTGAGAAGGTGGGGAGGGGTATCACTCAGAAGGGTGGTGGGAATGGGTGATTGGCAGTGTATCTGAAGAAGTGTGCATGCACACGAAAGCTCATACCTAGAACTAACTTAGTTAGTCTTTAAGGTGCTACTGGAAGGAATTTTTTGTTTTGACTATGGCAGACCAACACGGCTACCTATCTGTAACCAGTCAGATGGGTGGCATATAAATAATAAATTATAATTACAATTAGTGATTAAGTCAAGGGAGCTCCCTTTGCTCTGCTTGTGTCCTGCTAAGGGGAATCAGGGGTGCTGTTTAATACCAACGTGCCCAGTTTGCCAGTCCTGCTTATGGAAGAATGAAGAACAATTCCTTCGTGGAACATTTCCTCAATGGAGAAATGCAGGATTCAGTCATTGCTTTCTTGGTTTTGAACCAGAGTTGGGAAGCCTTCAGCCCTCCAGATATTGTTGGAGTCATGCTTGATCACGGACTTTGCTGGTTGGGACTGATGGCAGTTGGAGTCCAGCCACAACCAAAGGCCTCATCCTTGTGAAATAGACAAGGATTCCATCCATTTGTGTGTGTGTGAAATATTTCTAGCTGCCTGGATATTATTTGTAAGCATGCACATCCACACAGGGAAGATGTTCTTTGATGCACACTGCCAGAAAGGCTGGCAGATAAACAAGTGCTTTCAGTACGGTATCTATGTACAACTGGTGCTGCTTTTTTTAAGTAGCAGGGATCATTCTTAAGGCCTCTCATTTTTCGAATAGTGTCAATATCTACTGGGGGAGAAGGGAGGGTGTTTCCAAAAAATAATAATAGCAGGTGCTGCTTGGGAGCAGGTAATGGGCTAAAACAATGGTAATACCATGCAAAAGACCTGTTCTGGACCTTAGGCACCTCCAACCCAGTCATTCCTGTCATCAGACTTTCCAGTCACCTGCTAGGATACCTAAGGGGAAAATTAGGGGAGCACAGTGCATATTGTTCCTTTTGTTAGCAGTGCCAAGTTTGGTGGGGATGAATTTGCCATCTGTTCGACTTACTGCAAAAAACCTGGTCAGCTGTAAACTTTGTTTTTATATGTTGCCACTTTCCATCAGCACTAACAAAAGTCAGGAGGGACTGTTTGGCATGTCGATTTCTAGAACACTCTTTGCTTGCAGTTGTGCACTTTTGCTCACTTTTGTTTGGCTTTGTTTCACTAATGCTTGTTGCCACCTGCTTCTGCAGGAAGTTGTGCGTTGGCTTGCACGATTTCAACCAGCCGCTCCTTTGATGCCCATATCTGAAGGGCTTCATCAGATTACTTAAGAGGAAGCCTTGCACCAGTAGGCATTTGAATAGGCAAAAGATCTGTCCACTGGTATACATTATGCCTCTCCATTCCAGATCTAAGTTTTGGAATAACAACAACAACAATTTATTATTTACACTCTGCCCATCTCGCTGGGCTTCCCCTGCCACTCTGGGCGGCTTCCAACAGAATATTAAAATACAATAATCTATTAAACATTAAAAGCTTCCCTAAACAGGGCTGCCTTCAGATGTCTTCTAAAAGTCTGGTAGTTGTTGTTCTCTTTGACATCTGGTAGGAGGGCCTTCCACAGGGCGGATGCCACTAGCAAGACGGCCCTCTGCCTGGTTCCCTGTAGCTTTGCTTCTTGCAATGAGGGAACAGTCAGAAGGCCCTCGGCGCTGGACCTCAGTGTCCAGGCAGAACGATGGGGATGGAGACGCTCCTTCAGGTATACTGGACCGAGGCCATTTAGGGCTTTAAAGGTCAGCACCAACACTTTGAATTGTGCCCGGAAACGTGCTCAGAAATGGCCAGTTCAACCAGTATGCAGAATTTTACTGTTTCCAGGGTGGACTACCAGGAGATATATCTCTTGCCTGTACCTATTGCTACAAAGCAGCGGTAGAGCAAGCTAATCGGGCGCCCAGGGCGGCGCACGTGCCCTGCACCCAGGGGCAGGGCTAGCCACCTGCAGGGCAGGGTGAGCCAGGGCAAGGCACTCCACAGGGCCTCTGAGGAGTCTGCCTGCCTCCTCCCACTTAGTCTCCCTACACGTGAAGGGGAGGGAGTGGGCGGACCCTTTGGGGCAGCGCAGAGCCTGCCGGCACCCAAGCTACCACGCCACTCCCAGGAGAGACACATGGCTTAGGTGCACTGCAGGCCCCGCAGTGAGTGCCTCCTACCATTTTGTCACCCCCCTCAGTTTTGACACCCGGGGCGGTCTGCCCCCACTGCCCCCTTCCTCCGCCCCTGCTACAATGTTCTTGGAAAAGGTCTTGATAAATGTTGCTGTGGTTTTGTTGGGGAAGGCCTTGATAGCTACCGTCCCATGCTGTTTCATATTGTGTTGCACTTTAAATTTGTCTACACTGGTACCTTGGGTTAAGAACTTAATTCATTCTGAAGGTCCGTTCTTAACCTGAAACTGTTCTTAACCTGAAGCACCACTTTAGCTAATGGGGCCTCCTGCTGCTGCCACACCGCTGGATCACGATTTCTGTTCTCATCCTGAAGCAAAGTTCTTAACCCAAGGTACTATTTCTGGGTTAGGGGAGTCTGTAACCTGAAGCGTCTGTAACCCGAGGTACCACTGTACTTGAACGCTTGTTGTGGCTTTTGAAACTGTTGTTTTACCCTTCTTGGGACCACCAAAAACAAAAGTTCAGGAAATAAATCTAAGAAATGGCTAAATACAATTGCACAGAGATAGCATCCATTTTGGCTGTCAGCAGGCATGAAGACATTTGCAGAATAGCAGAGAGTGGGTTTTGTTTGCATTTTGCAGGCTCTTCTAAAACCCAGAGCCAGTGTGGTACAGTGGTTAAGAGCGGTAGACTCGTAATCTGGTGAACCGGGTTCGCGTCTCCGCTCCTCCACATGCAGCTGCTGGGTGACCTTGTCACACTTCTCTGAGGTTTCTCAGCCTCACTCACTTCACAGAGTGTTTCTTGTGGGGAAGGAAGGGAAAGGAGAATGTTAGCCGCTTTGAGACTCCTTCGGGTAGTGATAAAGCGGGATATCAAATCCAAACTCTTCTTCTTCTTCTTTCCTCTGGTGCCTTTTATGTCGAACACCATGAAAATTATATGCAGTGTTATGTAGCTCAGTGGCAGAGCCTCTGATTTGCACCCAGAAGGTCCTAAATTCAATCCCCAGCATCTCCCAGAAGGGTTGGGAGAGCTCCTGTCTGAAACCCTGGAGAGCAGCTACCAGTCATGTCGATGGGATCATCTTAATAGATGTTCCTGGTTGCGGGCAGGCTCTCAACCTGGTTCCCCCCACCCTAGCGTGGGTGGAGTTATTGCCCTCATGCTGGGGTGGCACCACAATCATCCAGGGCTATTGTCCAATCATGTCGAAGGGTGATAGTGGAGGAAAGTATAAAAGCAGCAGCACGATGTGTGCCAGGCTCCTGCTTCGTGCTGCCAAACACCCACCCACCCTCCCTTTAATTTAAGCGTCCTTTGGCCTTGCTTTGGACTTCGGTTGGTTGCCCATCTTGAATCAAGGACCAGGTAGGAATTTTTTCCATTTGGCAAACTGGCACCGGCCACTTGGTTTTTGCCTACCTCTTAGCAATCGTCACAACTTTGTAAGGTTTGGCGGTTAGGCATTGGCTTATGGTTGAATGGGGGAGGGGAGGTCGGCCATCGCCTGCCCCTCCATTTTCAAGGGTATTCCGTTAAAGGAATCTGGGGCCTGGATCCTGTCTGAAGTCCGCTTGAGGGGCTAGGGCCATGCCAGGCCTCTGGGAACACCAGGGGAGAGGTAGGCAGGTTCCCCCGAAGCAATTTCCCTTTGGGTGGTTTACCCTTACAGACCTCCTGCAAAGGGGACAGGAGTCTGATATAGTCCTTTGCCAATGCCTAAGCCAATACCGCTCTCATTCCTGTAATCAATAAAGTTGTGGCCAAAAATTTTGCCCAAAAACCTTAAACAAAATATGAATTTCTTTACTCTAATGGGGGGTCGGCTTGAAGGTCTTGCCATGCAAACAATATGGAGATAGATAGAGCAATGTTCTGATGTAAGATAGTGACCTATGTTCCATTGCTATTTGCATCACATTCAGTTGCCTCCCCATTGCTCTTAATCAATCAACCACCTGACCCTAGAATTGGAGCCAATGGGATCCATGAGTAGCCGTGTCACCTCTGATATCGTAGGGGGCCTTGCAAGTGTAGGGTCAGGAAACTGCTGGCCCAGAAAAGCAGCAGAGCAAATGAAGTGTGCCAGCCCCATCTCTGCCCTATAGAATTGCAGGCGGCAGTTATTGCTTAACCTCTCCTGCTTCTGGCATGCTAGCCACCTGGTAACAAGTAGTTTGACTCATCAGTCCTGCGGTATTTATCATAAATTAAATTCTCCTCCAGGATGTCAAACTGGATTAAGTATCTCAGGTGGTGGGATTATTTGGAGAGCATTCTTCCTGTGTTTTAATATCTGACTGAACACCAAAAAATTCTCGCTCAAGATTTGAAGGCATGCTTGAGTTATGGAGCATCCTGAGGAGGCTAAATCCCATTTCCTCTAAGGGCAGGCTCAATTTCCTTTTATCCGAATGGGTTCCCATATCCCCCCTTTTCTCCGCGAGCTCTACCTGACTCACATATGTGTCCTGCTTGTCAAGCTTTCTTCCCACTTGCCAGGAATGGTCTGGATTCAGGCATGGGTCCGAAGAAGAAGAAGAAGAAGAAGAAGAAGAAGAGGAGGAGGAGGAGGAGGAGGAGGAGGAGGAGGAGGAGGAGGAGGAGGAGTTTGGATTTGATATCCCACCTTTCACTCCCTTTAAGGAGTCTCAAAGCGGCTAACATTCTCCTTTCCCTTCCTCCCCCACAACAAACACTCTGTGAGGTGAGTGGGGCTGAGAGACTTCAGAGAAGTGTGACTAGCCCAAGATCACCCAGCAGCTGCATGTGGAGGAGCGGAGACGCAAACCCGGTTCACCAGATTACGAGTCTACCGCTCTTAACCACTGCACCACACTGGCTTTTGTAGGTGGAGGGTGCCTCATTAACACATCCCTCCCTGCCTCCCTTGGTGCACTGTTAGTGTGCAGACAGTATTATTGCCACTGTTGTCTGACCTTTAAAGCACCTCAGCACTCTACAATGATTCGCAAAGGAGACAGCGCCCCCTGCTCATAAGCTCACAGTCTAGGGTCCATCAGGTCAGGGGGGTAGCAAACCTGATGTCGGATTTTTGATTTTTTCCCCAAAATTTTTTTATTGGTTTTCCAAAATTTTAAACAAACAGACAAACATAAATCATAACTGAACTTAATCCAATCTTAACGACACTGTTAAATGACTTCCTCAAATCCCCCTAGCTAAATTTCAGTGTATATCACTGTAACAGTTTTCCAAAACCAATTTTTCTCATAATATTAACTTAATCACTTAACATCTTTCTTTCTTTTCATTTTAACTTTAAACATATTATTCTCTAACATCACATATTTAAATCCTAAGCCTATTTGATATTTGCAAGTTTTTCCAATTAAGTTGTCTTAACGTATTTAAGTAAATAGTATTTGAATTTCATCCATTCTTCCTGGTTCTCCTCCTCCTTCTGGTCACGGACTCTTCCAGTCAGGTCGGCTAGTTCTGAAAAATCCATCATCTTCATCTGCCATTCCTCTACTGTTGGGACTTCTTGTGATTTCCAATTCTTGGCTAACAAAATTCTAGCAGCAGTTGTGGCATACAAAAACAGTCTAACATCTTTCTTGGGCAATTCCAAACCTATTATTCCAAGAAGAAAGGCTTTTGGTTTCTTAATAAATGTATATTTCAACATTTTTTCAATTCATTAGAAATCTTCTCCCAGAAGTCTTTCACCTTGGGGCAAGTCCACCACATACGATAAAAGGTACCTTCTTTTTCTTTACATTTCCAACATAAGTTATCACTATTATGATAAATCTTTGCTAATTTTGCAGGAGTTAAATACCATCTATACATCATTTTCATAAACCTGATGTCAGATGTTGTTGGGTGACAGCTCCCTTGCTTTGGCTATTTGTGAAAGAAAAGCATTTCCTGCAAGAGCGAACTACAAGATTAGCCTAACATGTAGCTTGCCCCTTGCAGATGTGGTGCAAAAGGAAAAAGCAATGGGGAAGGAAAAGGAAAGCAAGCCTTGGAGGCAAAAACTTTCTGGGAGCAGAGGAGCAAGCTTCCTATTGTGGGTCTTTCTCTGGCCTTCTGCTTCCCATGTGAGGCACTGTCTGGGTGAATTACAAAATAGCTTTCCAGAATCTGTGCACCTGAAATAGTTGTCTTGTTTGGAATCTTGTGTCCTCGTGAGCAAGAAAACTGACATGTTCAAAAGGGTGTGTTTGCTTTTGTTTGTGCAAAGCTCACAAACCATAGTTTTAAAGAGATGATGGAAGCAGCATTAGCTTGCCATAGACCACTCAAACCTTTTTGAAGAGATTTCGTGAAATCGTTGTATGCCATTGTGCTGAAGCTGTTCTTGGTGGGGTTTTTTTGGGGGGGGATATCTGCCTTTTAAGTGGTTAAATGTTTTGTATAGAAATAATTGAAAGTGACGAGATTAGTGTGCAAGTCAGAAATTATCAAATGAACTAACCATGCAAATAACCATTTTAAATGACAAAACCTGCAACAAATTACTGTCACAGAGTGAATGGAAAGGGAATGGGGGAAGTATCTAAACATGAATGGAGAAGTTCTGCTGTGCAAAAAGCATAGCTGTGCACTGGATTTGGCTGAGGGCTGAATCCTGAACCAAACTGAAACAGTCCCAGATCTCCATAGATTGAGCTGAGTGGCTCAGAGCCGTCAGGAGCTGTCAGGGGGCAGGGCGTCAGGACAGAAAGAGAGGCAGGCATGAAAATGAAGGAGAAGGAACCAGAAAAAAGAGGGACCTATCAGGACACAGGTGGCGCTGTGGGTCAAACCACAGAGCCTAGGACTTGCCGATCAGACGGTAAGCACTTTGAACACCCACAACGGGGTGAGCTCCCATTGCTCGGTCCCTGCTCCTGCCAACCTAGCAGTTCAAAAGCATGTCAAAGTGCAAGTAGATAAATAGGTACTGCTCCAGCGGGAAGGTAAACGGCGTTTCCGTGCGCTGCTCTTGTTCGCCAGAAGCGGCTTAGTCATGCTGGCCACATGACCTGGAAGCTGTACCCCGGCTCCCTTGGCCAGTAAAGCAAGATGAGCGCCGCAACCCCAGAGTCGGCCACGACTGGACCTAATGGTCAGGGGTCCCTTTACCTTTACCTATCAGGTAGCAGCAATTTCATGGGAGGTTTCAGGAAGAGGACATTCTCAGCACTCCCTGAAAAGCAGGTGCTCTACCACTGAGCTGCAGCCCTTACTATACAAATGCTTAGCATTGTTTAATTTTCCCCTTTTGGTCTAGTGAGACTTGCTCCAGTGACTGGCTTGAGGTCTAAGCTAGCTGAAAATACTCAGTTGTCCCTGAGTGCAGAAGCTAGATATTGAGTGTGGGTCTCAGAAGAAGCCCATGCTGTGATACACTTACTTGGAGTATAAAATGCTCTATCACAATTGCTTTGGTCACAATATTATTATTATTATTATTATTATTATTATTATTATTATTATTATTACCCCACATATCTGCCCCAGCCACTCTGGGCGGAGGCTTCCAACACATATGTAAAAACATAATCAAACATCAAACATTAAAAACTTCCCAATACAGGGCTGCCTTCAGATGTCTTCTAAAAATTGTGTAGTTCTTTCTCTCCTTGATATCTGATGGGTGGGTGTTCCACAGGGAGGGCGCCACTGCTGAGAAGGCCCTCTGCCTGGTTCTCTGTAGCTTCATGTCTTGCAGTGAGGGAACTACCAGAAGGCCCTCGGAGGAGGACCTCAGGATCTGGACTGAACAATGGGGGCTGAGACACTCCTTTGCGTATACAGGGCCAAAGCCATTTAGGGCTTTAAAGGTCAACATCAGCACTTTGAATTGCTCCCTCCACTCCTGAAATTAAGCAAATAATTGTGACTTGTTTTTGAAAGGCTATTTGGCACCTCATGAGAAGAGAAGACTCCCTGGAAAAGACCCTGATGCTGGGAAAGATTGAGGGCACAAGGAGAAGGGGACGACAGAGGACGAGATGGTTGGACAGTGTTCTCGAAGCTACCAGCATGATTTTGACCAAACTGCGGGAGGCAGTGGAAGACAGGAGTGCCTGGCGTGCTCTGGTCCAGGGGGTCATGAAGAGTCGGACACGACTAAACAACTAAACAACAACAAAGTTTGCTTTAATAAGATTTGCTATTTTCAGGACTTAAGCAGATAAATGAGCGATCAATAATACTGAATGCCTTTCTTTGTTCCATATGGCAGTACCATGTAACTTTGTGAAAATTTGCAAAATGGATCGTGTCGTTTCAGAAAACCAAAGGCTGGCAGCCTAAGGGCTGCGAAAAAGATCAGAGATCCCCTCTGCTCTGAATGAATGTAGGTCATAGGAAACTGAGAGGTAAATGAAGCTATGGAAGCCACATTCGCTCGCATTTGTTGGCTGAAGGAACGATCAATACAAAGGCTCTATCTAGCCGTTTGAGATGTCCTGGGGAAATGAGTTATTTCTTCCTGCAACATACTTTTGCCCTGTTAGTGTTTCAGTAAATTGCATTAGTAGGAGAGAAGGCCCCCATGAGGGCTTAAATCGTATGTTTTCCAGTGTGTTCTGGGAAATTTCAAGCAGAGATATACATTAGTCAGCAAATTGTTGAGTTCCTGAATTGGAATTCCACATATCCTGGCATTGAGTCCCATCTTTCTTTGTTTAAAGGTGTGCAGGGAATTTATTCTCCCCACAAAATATGCAGATCAATCAGATGTGTCAAGACATCAATTTTTTTTCAGGTTACGCCCCTAAATGTACTTACCAGAGAGTGTGCCCAGTTTGGACACAGTGGGGCTTAATGTTCCTCTCTGTTTATCATTTTTCCAAGTTTAAAATCAGTTCTCCACATTTCTACATCAGATTTTATTTTAAGAAAGACACTATGAACATTTGTCTGTGCTTTAGTGCAATGTACGCATTTTTGCTGCCCCAATGTACGCATTTTTGCCGGCTATCTTCACTAATATGCATGCGTTTCACCTTGCCAACAAAGGTCCATATAGTTAAAGCTATGGTTTTCCCAGTAGTGATGTATGGAAGTGAGAGCTGGACCATAAAGAAGGCTGATCGCCGAAGAACTGATGCTTTTGAATTATGGTGCTGGAGGAGACTCTTAAGAATCCCATGGACTGCAAGAAGATCAAACCTCTCCATTCTGAAGGAAATCAGCCCTGAGTGCTCACTGGAAGGGCAGATCCTGAAGCTGAGGCTCCAATACTTTGGCCATCTCATGAGAAGAGAAGACTCCCTGGAAAAGACCCTGATGTTGGGAAAGATGGAGGGCACAAGGAGAAGGGGACGACAGAGGACGAGATGGTTGGACAGTGTTCTTGAAGCTACCAGCATGAGTTTGACCAAACTGGGAGGCAATGGAAGACAGGAGTGCCTGGTGTGCTCTGGTCCATGGGGTCACGAAGAGTCGGACACGACTAAACATCTAAACAACAAACAACAAGCAAAGCAATTTCTCCAAATGTAATGCCTTTCACAAGCCATTTTCGCTAATATATGCATCTTTACACACAATTTATCCTAGCGTGTGGCTGGAGAGCTGCTCTTGAAAATTCAGAGAAGTGCGAGTTTTGAAGAAGGCCGGCCTGCATTTCGGTTTACATCTTGCGGATAAGGTAGACCCACCTTTAAACTCGTACTGAATTTCTTCCCCATCCCTACCGCTTGAGTAAACCCAAGTGAGGCTTGCATTGTCAAGAAAGACAATACAATGGGATTGTTAGTAGCGATAATTCATGCATACAGGAAAATTGGCACCAGAAAGAGATTATTTAATAGCTCGATGTTGTGCTGAAGTGTAGCCAGATATTGAGAGAGAGAGATTTCTTTTAGGCTGTCTCTGACACAGCTGCGTATGCAGTTCCTACTCATCTACTACCCCCCAACGCTAACCCCCACCCCAGCTTCCTTGCTCTGTCACTCATTACACCATGTACAAATCAAACTGGAAGGCTCCATTCAAATAACATGCTAACCACTTGGGAGATGTTTGGGCAAGGATCCCAGAGTGTGTCAGCCCGGGGTAGGCCTTGAAACTGTAGCTGACCCAGGCGGGATACTGTACGAACCCGCCTGATCCTGAGTCACGAAATATAAGAATGCCTTAACCACAGGCGTGATATGTAATTGTGAGAGGAGCGAGAAATGACGCATTTCTGAAAACATGCTCTCAGGGCGACGCTTTCCGTGCGCTGTGCTTCCCAGCCCAGAGTTTGCCTAGACCGAGGGAGCTGAAACAAACAAACAAACAAGCATGCAATTTGAGAAAGTGCACTTGGATGGTCGTCCGAAATGTATTGACTCGTGTTCATACCTTATTGTGATCAAGAGTTCTTCTCTGTTTTGTAGATCAAGGGTTGGGTACATCAGGCTCAGGGACTACATGTGCCCCTCCAGGCCTTGAGGTTCTCCTCAGACCACCATATGCCCTCCTCTATCCAGACACCTCTCCCCTCAGGCTATACCCCCAGCCAGCCCTGTTCCGTGTCCTCAAGTGTTTTTGCCTAAGGTGGTTGTGGCGTTTGCCTCCTAGGATGGGTCATAAGGAAAGGGTTAAAATAGGTGTGATGTGATTGGCCAGTGGGAATGCAAGGGGGAATAAAAGTTAGAGTGAGAGGTTTTGAAAGGCAGTTGAGTTGAGGTTTGGTTGTTGAGTTGAGGTTTGGGAGTTGAGGTTTGGGAGTTGAAGAAGGAAGAGGGAGGTTTAGGTGTCGGTTGGTAGAGGTGTGTTGTGAGAGAGTGAGAGGAATTGTTAGGTGGAGTCAGATAGATAGTTGGAATAATCAGTTTGGAGTTCTTAGGAACTAAGAATAAGAAACTGACAAGAGAAAAATTAACTGAAACCATAAGCTTGTTCCTGCATTTAAAAATAAACTTGATTATTTGTTTATGTTAACAACTGACTGGATTCCATGTGTCCCCGTGAGATACGGGGTGGTGGCAGCGGAAAAAGCAATCGCAGTGGCGGCACAGGGTCAATAGACCCTCAAACGTCTGTGGGGCCCTGTGTGTGATCGCCACAAATTTAAGTTCTACTCTCAGCCATGGAAAAAATGAAACAATCTTGCCAGCGGCCTCTTGAACCCATTTTTGAAGGCTGCTACTGGCAGATTTTAAGAGCAGCTTCCAACACGACACTTCTTTGAAGATCTGATTTCTTCCTTGATACATCATGTCTGGTTACTCCAGCCATGTGCATGAGCTTTGTCTAGCCAGTCAACGAGCTAAGAATGTGTCTGACTTGGACCTGTATAAGCATGTCTACACTGTTTGTTCATTTCGTTATTTATCATTTCCAGTGGAGTGTTCGTACACATCTTTTCCTCTTTTGGACCTTCACTCGTAGGAACGCATGAAGTGCAGGAAGTGAGGTCCAGGCAGAGGACAGGGCCATTCTGGGTGGGGGAAAAGAGGTAGTGGAACACAAGGAGTCTTGGTTTTTTGTTTTTGTTTTTTAATGCTTTCTAAAAATTTATTTATTGGTGTGTGTGTTTGGAAATCTACCAATGAATAAAATAAAATAAAATCGGGACTGAGGAGTTTTCTTGGGACAGTGGAGGGCATGTGCGCTGTGCCCCATTGGTGCTATGGTGGTCACACTCGCCCTTCTGTGGATAGGAAATGCTCTGTGGGTGTCAGGATGCTGTCAGCGGTTTCCAAAGACATGGAAAAGATTCCTACTGGGGGCCACCAGGTGGCGCATTGGAAGATGGCCGACAATAACATCTCTCCAACCCACACGAGGTAATTAAGAGGCTGTTATGGGAAGTATGCAGTCTTCCTACCCCACCCCCCAAGGATATGAGGGGGCTACCTTGCCAGCGGTGGTCACAATGCACGCCCCGATTCGAAAGACAGGGGTGAGGATCACTTGGCACAAGCCCTCTGTGAAGTCGGCTCTTTATGAAGCTGTCTCCAATCAGCGCCCCAGTTTGCTTCAGCTCGGAAACATAATTGGAAATATATAATTCGAAAGAAGCTGAAGCACATACATCAAGCAAAGTTCGAGAGATAAGGCTGCTGATTAATGCATCTCTGTGATTGGAGCGACGGGAGGAGACAAATAGATCAAGCGAAGAACCACCATTACGAGACTGGTATGTGTGGAGCGAAAAAAGAGGGGGGTGGAGGAAAAAACTTTTATTTTCTTTGCCTTTCTGAGTATTTATAAACCTCCACCCCAAAGAGACGAATTGTTGCCTTTTACTAATCGCAAGCAAGAATTTAAGAGCTGTGTGGAGTGAATTATTGATTGAAGAGAGGACTGGTAAATATCGGAGAGCGGAGGAAAAATTCTATGACGCAGTTTTTAATGGCGTCTTGCTAAGACAGGCTTGTCGAAGAAAGGCAAGGGGAGGAGGACCAGGGTCATTGGAATGTGAATGATGGATTGAAATGTGATAACCTGGCAGAGCCTCTTTGGGATATACATGGCAAGCTTGGGAAAATTAATAGGACAGGCCGAGGATAAATTCTTGAAGAAGGGAGGAATGGCGGCTGTCCTTATGAGACATGACTTTTGCAGTGTGCAAAACCCACACAGATGTTGTTTGTTTCTAAACTGCTTGTGAAGACTATCAGAGATTGCAAAGAAAGGAATATATGATAACAACAAGAAGAAGAAAGTAATAAAGAGACTATCTGGACAGATCTGGATAGAACTGTTTGATAAAAGCAGGAACAGAAGTGATGTTTTGATCCTCATTCGGAGCTTGATGTATGGGTACCCCCAACAAAATTTTAAAATTTGGCTGTATAATTTGGAATTATGATTTGGAAATAATGTGATTGGATTGGCCTGTTAATAAAAATTATGTTTTTTTTAAAAAAGGAAAAGATTCTTACCATCCTTTTTTATTTCAAACTTCACAGAGAGAGGCTATAGAACCCAGCCTCTTGGATAATGGCGTTGTCCCAAGTGAATCTCCACCCCCATCTCTCCCACTTCCTCATTCGTCATCTTCATCATCTCCTCTACGGGTGCTGCTACGTGCCCTCTGTCTTTGAGCTCTTTGCTCTCCTACTTTTAAGGCTCGCCGGGTTCTGGGAGATGGAGGGTGTGGGATGCTTTCTAATGGCAACATGTCAGCCCGGTGTTGCTCTGACTCTCCCATGATTTCCCACCTTCCCCCCTCATCTGCCTCAGAGCTGCTACCTCCCTCAACCCCCTGTTATAAATCTATACTGTCTTCTTCTTCCTCCTCCTCCCAGGAAGGGTCAGGATGGGGAGGCGGGCCCCACTATTCCTCCTCGGCCCAGTCCCCGACAGTGGATGGGGGGCCGCACACACATAAAAAATGGGGGTTGAGGAAGGTCAGCTGCGGGGGAGGGGTCAAATCCAATCCAAATAACTTTATTGTACTAGCCATTGGCCATGACAAATCTGAAAGAAAAATAAATACAAGCAAAAGGGGTGCCACACCACAAATAAGAGTCTCTATTTAGATCTCTGTGTATCCCTTACAGTTCCCTGCTATATTGTCCAGGGTCTTCTTTCTTATCTTTTTGGCCGCCAAAACAAAAAGGGTGACCTTATGAGTCACTGAAATGTTTACATCACTGAGAAGCCATAGGACCTTCTCTGCCTGGGAGAGACATCTTTCCTGTATGAATGGCAAGGTGAGAAATCGCCGCTTGGGTCCATTGTAGAGTGGGCCAAATAGTAAATAGTGCAAGATGTCTTCAACCTGCGGTTGTCCACATATACAGAGTCCGTCTTCGTATGGTACCCTGTTATATCGTCCATCTAGGATGGAGGCAATGAGAGATTTTACTTCCTTGGGCTCCATGATCACTGCAGTTGGTGACAGCAGTCATGAAATTAAAAGATTAAAAGATGCCTGCTTCTTGGGAGAAAAGCAATGCAAACATAGACAGCATCTTAAAAAGCAGAGACATCACCTTGCTGACAAAGGTCCGTATAGTTAAAGCTATGGTTTTCCCAGTAGTGATGTATGGAAGTGAGAGCTGGACCATAAAGAAGGCTGATTGCCGAAGAACTGATGCTTTTGAATTATGGTGCTGGAGGAGACTCTTGAGAGTCCCATGGACTGCAAGAAGATCAAACCTCTCCATTCTGAAGGAAATCAGCCCTGAGTGCTCACTGGAAGGACTGGTAAATATCGGAGAGCGGAGGAAAAATTAAAAGATTAAAAGATGCCTGCTTCTTGGGAGAAAAGCAAATAGTGCAAGTAAATAGTGCAAGATGTCTTCAACCTGCGGTTGTCCACATATACAGAGTCCGTCTTCGTATGGTACCCTGTTATATCGTCCATCTAGGATGGAGGCAATGAGAGATTTTACTTCCTTGGGCTCCATGATCACTGCAGTTGGTGACAGCAGTCATGAAATTAAAAGATGCCTGCTTCTTGGGAGAAAAGCAATGCAAACATAGACAGCATCTTAAAAAGCAGAGACATCACCTTGCTGACAAAGGTCCGTATAGTTAAAGCTATGGTTTTCCCAGTAGTGATGTATGGAAGTGAGAGCTGGACCATAAAGAAGGCTGATTGCCGAAGAACTGATGCTTTTGAATTATGGTGCTGGAGGAGACTCTTGAGAGTCCCATGGACTGCAAGAAGATCAAACCTCTCCATTCTGAAGGAAATCAGCCCTGAGTGCTCACTGGAAGGACAGATCCTGAAGCTGAGGCTCCAATACTTTGGCCACCTCATGAGAAGAGAAGAATCCCTGGAAAAGACCCTGATGCTGGGAAAGATGGAGGGCACAAGGAGAGGGGGACGACAAAGGACGAGATGGTTGGACAGTGTTCTCGAAGCTACTAACATGAGTTTGACCAAACTGTGGGAGGCAATGGAAGACAGGAGTGCCTGGCGTGCTCTGGTCCATGGGGTCACGAAGAGTCGGACACGACTAAACGACTAAACAACAAAAGGATGGCAGAAGGCATAGCTTGAAAATGCAGCCCAGTAAAAGCAAATCTTAGTGGGGCTGGCTGAGTTGCAGGGGGAGTGAGAAATGTCTCTGTTTTCATCTGAGGAATGTTGGATGGTACAAATGCCATGTTTGTCTTTGAGATTAGTCCAGCCCCTCAATGACCTTGTATAACACTGAACGTAAAATACCACAAACTCAGGTGAAATGGCAGTCGAAAACTAACAGGGAAGCACTTGGCTTTTCTGTGGGGATCCAGCCAATATAACAAGGGGATTTCATCTGCCTGCTTTTGCTATCCTTGGCTGAAACTATGAGTTCCTTGTGTCACCATAACTAGTGGCAGAAACAGCTTGTCCTTTACAGGGTTTCCTTCTTTAATTTTTCTCATGAGTGCTTAACTTGGCTCAGAGCTGTTACTGGTCACCTGCGAACAACTTGCCTTACATTTTGGCAGGCTTTAAAATACTTGGGACTTTCAGCAACAATAAATTTCGGTGGATCGAAAAAGGAGCCAGACAGCTGTTTGGAATCCAGCGCAAGCCTTTAAAAATTATTATTATTAATATTATTAGAATTATTATGTCATATGCAATCTCCCTTGCTCAGCTGGGATTTTCCTCATATTGAAAAGGAATTAAAAGAAAGAAAACTCGCTTTGTAAGATCAGTAGATTGCACCTGGAATTGAATATGGAACTTTATCCAGGTCGTATTTCTCAGTCGTCTGTCTCTGAAGGTGGATAAGTCTATGCATAGAGCTGTTTCTTGAGTCTGTATTTTCTAACTTGCTAGACAGCACCTTGGAAGGGTTTTGTTTGCGATCAGAGCTCTATTTTTGTACAGGCATGATCTCCCCAGATGGGGGAAATGAAAGGGGCACCTGAAGTATAAGAAGTTCCTGCTTCAGAGCTGCTCGACATGTTCACCTCGTTCAGAACCACTCCTTCTACAATCTGCTCCAATGTGGGCCAGGTGGGAATCTATAGGAAAATTCAATGACAGGGGAAAAATTCAGGGTTTTAAAAAAAATCTACCTGATTTACACTTACTGGAATAATACCTGAACAGAAACCCAGTCAATCCTTCAGAATTCGTGCTTCTCTGAATTTTGCAAACACCCCAAAAATGTGTTTTAAAAGTCATATATTAGGGGGCAGTATGCATAACAATGTGGGTGGCGCTGTGGGTAAAACCTCAGTGCCTAGGACTTGCCAATCGTATGGTCGGCGGTTCGAATCCCCGCAGCGGGGTGAGCTCCTGTCGTTCGGTCCCAGCTCCTGCCCACCTAGCAGTTCGAAAGCACGTCAGAGTGCAAGTAAATAAATAGGTACCGCTTTATAGCGGGAAGGTAAACGGCGTTTCCGTGTGCGGCGCTGGTGCTGGCTCGCCAGCTGCAGCTTCGTCACGCTGGCCACGTGACCCGGAAGTGTCCTCAGACGGTGCCGGCTCACGGCCTCTAGAGCGAGATGAGCACGCAACCCTAGAGTCGGACACGACTGGCCCGTATGGGCAGGGGTACCTTTACCTTTACCTTTATGCATAACAATGCATATGTGTGTGAAAAATAACATATAAAATGCATTATGCTAGGTACAACTGCCTGCAAAAATGGGCATAGTTGGAGAAATGGACACTGAAATGCTGGGGATTTTTTGTAAGGCCTTTTTCCAGTTGCAAACTAATGGGGAAATGGGGTGAACTGAACAGTAGAAAACTAAGAAGCAGTGAGAAACCAAAACTGACAGCTTCATCCATCCCCAGCTACAAGTGAAATAATGTGAACACATCAAACCTACCATCTAACAGGGCCTGCAGATCTGAGCTTTCCCGCCAGGTGCTACTCACTGGGTGCTACTATTACATAGTACATCACATATAACATCTCTGCAATGAGAAGCTTACAGTCTAAAATCAATGGAAAGGAGTTAGTGGTCTGGGTGGGGGAAGTGATTAAAGAGAGACATAGAAGAGAAGTTTGTTTGGTCTGGATTTTTAAGCAAACTGACCTAATTCACACCATTGAGACCACTGCGCAGACTGGATCACAGCCCATCTTCAGATTTCACACTACTTTCAATTTGACAATACAGTTCTCAGCTCAAAAAAGTACCAAAGTACATTAAAAATATGTGTTTTAGGTGACAATACTTTTACAAATATGTACATTGAGATAAAATATATGCTGAACTATGAATTTCCATACAGATTTTTTTAAAAAAAATCCGATTAATGCAGAAACAGGATGGAAAGGATTTATGAAATGAACACATGCAAAACTGATGTGGACAGGAAATAGACTCATCCATCCATCCCTAGAGAAAGGTGGAAGTGGGGGTAAACGGTGGAAGAATATGCTTTCCGTTCAGTTCCTCATACTTTGGCTTAGTTTCAGTGGGGGAGGAAGACCAAGATGTTAAGCCAATTGCCTCATAGGAAAGGTGGGTTTTGAGAAGGAATTTGAAAGTGGGGGACAGAATCCAACCTCTGCAGACACCACACTAGTTTCCATTGCAATTCGTTGTTGTATCTTCATTTGCGATCACTTGTAGCTGAGTAGGATGGTCTTCCATGAACACGGTCTTAATAGTGAGTCCGTAAGTGATGCTGAAGGCCAATTCTGGATCCACACATCCTTCCACATAAGTTTCCAGATGGGAGTTGATCATGGTGAGGGTTTGCCAAACGTGCCTTCTTCTTAGCTCATTTCTCCTTTTCGCCCTGAGTTCAAAGTCCATGACACCTTTTGGAAAGGCTGTTCTCCAATTGGAGCACTCACAGGCCAGTGTTTCCCAGTTATCAGTGCCTATACTACATTTTTTTAGATTTGCCTTGAGTGCATCTTTAAACCTCTTTTGTTGTCCACCGGTATTTCACTTTCCATTCTTGAGCTGGGAATAGGGTAGTTGCTTTGGAAGACGATCATCAGGCATCCGAACAACATGACCACTCCAACAAAGTTGATGTTGAAGAATCATTGCTTCAACACTGGTGAACTTCTTCCAGTACACTGACCAGGGCTGTCTTAAGCATATGCGGCGCTGGGGTGCAAAGATCTGCCCGGCGCCTGTCCCCCCAGGTTGCCCAGTCCCAGGCATGCAGGACAGCAGAGCCGGCCAGCTGCCTCAGTGTCTTACTGGCTCAGTCGCCCCCGGACTCACGGTGCAGAGCTGCCCACAGCAGAAGAGCCTGCCGCGGCACTCTGACCAACAGGCGGGCTCTTCCACGGATTCAACTTGGGCCCCGGACTCTCAGCCTGGCGCCCCTGAGAGCCCAGCGCCCAGGTGCCCTGCACCCCTAGCACCTATGGGTAAGATGGCCCTGACACTGACATTAGTTTGCCTGTCTTCCCAAGTGATGTGTACATTTTTTTGGAGACACCGTTAATCGAATCTTTCAAGGAGCTGGAGATGGCTTTAAAAGTGGTCCATGTTTCACAAGCGTACAGTAAAGTTGGTAGTACGATAGCTTTGTAAACAAGCATTTGGGTTATTGTACATCATTCCCTATAACACAGGGTTTCCCAAACTGTGGTCTGTGGACTACAAGTGGTCCATAAACTTCATTCAGATATTCTGCAACATGTTGTGGATTTTTGGCAAAAGACAGGAGACAGCACATCCATCACATTGATTTTTAATTGTATAATTATTGTTTCTTGCTATTGTTTCTTTTATTTCTTATGAGGTACTTTATTGTATTGCAATTTGAATTCCAACGAATTACAATTTGAATTATATGGACTCACAACAGGCAACCCCCCCCTCCTCAAACCATTACGTGTTCCGCCAGGAACCTCAGCAACTTTCAAGGGGTCCAGAGGTAGGGGAGATATTTGGGAACCACTGCTCTAACAGAAAACTTAGTGCCTGCATGCCCACAGAAATTGGGAAATAGCAGTGAAAAACTGAAAAGCAAGAGTGAAGTAGCTGCATGTTTGGGAGAACCCTGTGGTTTGGAAAAGTATAAAGAAGCTTAAGATCAAAGGGAACAATTCCCTGCTTCTCCCTCACAATGTGAGAGCAGAATGGAATTGTGGAATGCTGAGAGTCAACTGAAAAAGGAAAATGGAAACCAAATTGGCTTCCATATAAAGGGATCCTGAATTGGAATGGTGAATGAGCTTATCTGAGCCCCTAAAGGCTTACAATATCTAGGAGGAAGGCAAGAGTGAACTGGAGCACTCCTGTTAGAGAGCAAGGATCTGACCCAACAAGGATCTTGATTAACTAATCTGTATTATGCCAGAGCAAATGTGTTGAGCTAAATACAACTATGTATCCCAAACTCTTTACCAAGGAAATATTGGGTGGTATCAACTAAGTCATACTCAGAGGAGACCTATAGAAGTCAATGGGTTTATTGACTTGAGTTTTACGGTTCTACTCTGAGTATGGCTTGGCCAATCTCCTGCTGTTTTCCCCCACCCAATACATCCTTGTCATATTCCCACCATATATGATAGAATTCTCCTCTCATTTCCTGACATTCCCAACATAACAAGGGATAGTGTTGATCTTTTCTTATTTGTCAGAGCTGGGATCACCGGTATCATCAAGCAGGCCACACGCTGGATTTGATCTTTGGCATCGGTATAGATGTGATCATGTTTCCTTCGATGAAGGTGCCATGGTCTGATCACTATGCTCTGAAAGCCAGGATTGACGTTCCACCCCCACCCTGCTTGAGTGGCGAGCCAATTTGGGCTCGCCCGCAGAGGCTGATGGACCCTGATAGATTCCGTCAAGCCTTGCGGGACCTTTCTCCCCCTGGCGACTCATTGACTGAGCTTGTTGAGGCCTGGAATACCCAGCTCCTGGCAGCCATCAATGAGATCGCACCTAAGCGCCCTCTGCGACCCCGCAGAAACTGGGCTCCCTGGTTTACCGAGGAGCTCCGGAAAATGAAGCGGGACCTCAGACGGCTAGAGCGAGTATGGCGGGGTGCCCGTGACGGAGCTTCAAGAACATCTTATAGGGTTTTTATGAAAACCTATGAGATGGCAGTGAAGGCCGCTAAGAAGTCTTACTTCTCGGCCTCCATTGCATCCGCTAGCTCTCGCCCGGCGCAACTCTATCTGTTGATGGACGGCCACCCGGACTCGGCCCCAGACACACTGATCAGATGCTTGGAGGCTGTGGCTGGATGGTTACGTGGGAGCCGGTTGAAGTTAAATCCTTCGAAGACAGAGGTCCTCTGGCTGGGACAGGACGACATGGGACTGAGGGGGCAACTCCCATCTCTTGCGGGGGTGCAATTAGTACCAGCACCGTCCGTTAAGAGTTTGGGTGTAATCTTCGATACCTCCCTCTCCATGGAGGCGCAGATTGCAGCTATAACAAAGGCGGCATTTTTTCATCTCCGCCAAGCTAAGCAGTTGGCTCCTTACCTCTCTCGCCCTGACCTAGCCACTGTGATCCAGGCGACGGTCACCTCCAGACTGGATTATTGTAACTCGCTCTACGTGGGGCTGCCCTTGAGACTGACCCAGAAACTCCAGCGGGTGCAAAATGCCGCAGCGAGACTCCTTACGGGGTCTTCGCTTAGAGATCACATTCACCCGGTGCTATACCAGCTGCACTGGCTCCCGGTGGAGTACAGGATCAGGTTTAAGGTGCTGGTTTTAACTTTCAAAGCCCTATACGGCCTAGGGCCCTCGTACCTACGGGACCGCCTCTCCTGGTATGCCCCACAGAGGAACTTACGATCTTCAAACAAAAACACCTTGAAGGTCCCAAGCCACAGAGAGGTTAGGCTGGCCTCAACTAGAGCCAGGGCTTTTTCGGCTGCGGCTCCAACCTGGTGGAACGCTCTGTCACAAGAGACAAGGGCCCTGCAGGACTTGACATCTTTCTGCAGGGCCTGCAAGACAGAGCTGTTCCACCTGGCCTTTGGTCAGGGCGCAGCCTGACTCCCTCCTTTGGCAATCTTTACAAAACTTTAGTTTATGGTTGCCATCAATTTTGATTTTAATTCATTTTTATAATGTTTTATAATGTGGTACTGTTTTAGTGTTGTTAGCCGCCCTGAGCCTGGCTTCGGCTGGGGAGGGCGGGATATAAATAAAATTTATTATTATTATTATTATTATTATTATTATTATTATTATTATTATTATTATCATCCCCTTGTCCTGCAGTCTTCTCCCAGATCTCCACAGGTATATTTATAAATATATACCGAATCATCATCAATAAATGTTTGCCCCAAATTCTGCAAGAGTGGGGTAACTAAAAACAGGATGAAATCACCGTTGGCCTACTATGCCCTCACACTGCTCGCTCTGAACGTCTTAATAGCACTCGATTTATCCTAAACGTTGAACTGTGTAGAACGAGCTGTTTATCAGTCAGCCATATGGAAAGACATTTATATCTTACCCCCATTATACTCCCAGGTGTGCTCCTCTGGCAACCACAACTCACACATAGCTTTTAAGGAGAGAAATGGAAATCCAGATGTCCCATTTTAATAATAAGCAGTAAAAAAAAAAAAAAAAGCGGAGAGGGGTGTTGTGATTTCTTCTCTTAGCTACAGCTCCAAGTTAAAACAAAGGAGATTGCAGGGGTGTAAATTGACTCTGCTGCTGTCATTTTCTGTTGCGGTGATTGCCACTTCTCACAATCCCACCCCCATTCCTCCTCTATGATGGAATGTTCCTTTGAGTTCAGTGGAATGTGACTACCAGAACAGACAAGAATAGGTGTTCCATACTTAACATGAGCCAAAGTGTATTTAGTTAGTCAGCTAAATTTATGTCCCACCCTTTTCCTGAGGCTCAGAGCGTTTTACCGTATCTTAATGAAATGAAATGGACTAAAAAACACACAAAACCATGCCCTACTTTGCTGGGCTCGGTCACCTGCAGGTCTCGGAGGTAATAAAAGCAGTGCCTCCTTTTGGATGTTTTGAGCTAGGTCTCCACATCATCCCTGACCATTGCTCTGGACCCTAAAACTGTCCTTATTTTCCTGGGACAATCCTGGATTTACAGGAGTTTCAGATTTGTCTTACTTTTCCTTAGGATGTCCCTATTTTCATTGGAGAAATGTTGGAGGGGACACCTCTATTTTCATCTGAGAAATGTTGGAGGTATGTTGGCCATACGGGCTTTGGCTGATGGGAGTCCAAAATATTGGCCATATTGGCTACTCCTGACCTACAGAGTCGTATTGCTGCTTAGCCCAGAAGATCAGAAGACTGCTGCTCAGCCCAGATGCCCTAAACAGCCTCAGTCCTGTATACCTGAAGGAGCATCTCCACCCCCATCATTCAGCCCAGCCAATGAGTTCCAGTGCCGAGGGCCTTCTGGCGGTTCCCTCATTGTGAGAAGTGAGGTTACAGGGAACCAGACAGAGGGCCTTCTCGGTAGTGGCGCACGCCCTCCCATCAGATGTCAAGGAAATAAGCAGCTATCTTATCTTTAAAAAAGCAAAGGGACCCCTGACCGTTAGGTCCAGTCGTGACCGACTCTGGGGTTGCGGCGCTCATCTCGCTTTATTGGCCGAGGGAGCCAGCGTACAGCTTCTGGGTCATGTGGCCAGCATGACTAAGCCACTTCTGGCGATCCAGAGCAGCGCAGGGAAACACCGTTTACCTTCCGGCCGGAGCGGTATCTATTTATCTACTTGCACTTTGACGTGCATACGGACTGCTAGGTTGGCAGGAGCAGGGACCGAGCAATGGGAGCTCACCCCGTCGTGGGGATTCGAACCGCCGACCTTGTGATTGGAAAGTCCTAGGCTCTGTGGTTTAACCCACAGCACCACTCACGTCCCTAGAAGAAAATTGGAGAATGCGGGCATCGATCCCGCTACCTCTCGCATGCTAAGCGAGCGCTCTACCATTTGAGCTAATTCCCCCTGCTTCTGAGCAGGTTATCTTATCTTTAAAAGACATCTAAAGGCAGCCCTGTTTAGGGAAGTTTTTAATATTTAATGCTGTATTGTTTTTAACACTTGATTGGGAGCCATCGAGAGTGGCTGGGGAATCTGAGCCAGATGGGCGGGGTATAAATAATAAATCATCATCATCATCATCATCATCATCATCATCATGGACCTTCTTAAATGAGCTCACTGTTTCATCTTCTTAATAGTGACTTTTTTGTGCTGTAGTCTTTAATTGTGTGAATTGCAGCCTAGAACAGCAACGCCTATTGTGATGGGGAATTCCTGCTGCACTCAGGCATTCGGAAATATGAGGCTTCTAATCTCCCTCAGATGGTGCAGTGTGTCAGTGTATCTCACTGTTAAGGTGAAGGTTGGTGGTTTGAGCCACCCAGGGATGCCTGTGGACAGGATGCCTGTGGCAGGAAGCTGGACTAGATTACCCTCAGGTCCTTTCGAACTATACAATTCTATGATTCTGTGATCTGACAAAACAAATTTCTTACCCCAGCTGGTTGAATTTAGCAGGACTTCTTTTAATGAGCTCTTTGGGTTCAGAACCAAGTATCTAGCATTCATGTGCATGCAAGGAAGACTTTGACTAGTGGTCTCTTGTCATCTACAGGGAACAGTAATTTAAGGGCAGATTTAATTAGGGTTGAAGAAACTTGCTGGTATAGAATGACTTTGGCCACCTCATGAGAAGAGAAGACTCCCTGGAAAAGACCCTGATGTTGGGAAAGATGGAGGGCACAAGGAGAAGGGGACGACAGAGGACGAGATGGTGGGACAGTGCTCTCGAAGTTACCAGCATGAGTTTGACCAAACTGCGGGAGGCAGTGGAAAACAGGAGTGCCTGGTGCGCTCTGGTCCATGGGTTCACGAAGAGTTGGACACAACTAAACGATTAAACAACAATGGCAAATGTTCCCCACCACCAGTGCTGGATTTACGTATAATAATAAATAATAATAAGCTAAACAAGCTATAGCTTAGGGCCCCACTCTCTTGGTGCCCCCCCCAAAAAAATTAAAGAAAACCCCCCCGCTGGATGTACATTTCCAAAATATAAGATAAAAAACAAATAAAATAAAACCCACATACAGTTAGAGCTTAACAATTATTTCACTATTAATATACTTCTTCTTAATTGTATTTCAGTTCAACAATTACTTTGATAAAATACATATTTTGTTATGTGCAAATGGCTTTAGATACCTATTAGGTCCATAAATGACCATATAGCATATATTCAACAACAAAAAACAGCGACAATTTGTTGTTGACAAAGGACAGCTGGACATATAAAGGGCCCCATTACCTTCAGTAGCTTACGGCCTCATCAAACCTAAATCCGGCCCTGCCCACCACCACTAGATTTGGTCACATATATGTTTGCGGATGGTGCTGTGGTCTAAACCACTGAGCCGCTTGGGCTTGCTAATCAGAAGGTTGGCGGTTCGAATCCCTGTGACGGGGTGAGCTCCCGTTGCTCTGTCCCAGCTCCTGTCAACCTAACAGTTTGAAATCATGCCAGTGCAAGTAGATAAATAGGCACCACTACGGCGGGAAGGTAAACGGCATTTCCGTGCATGCACTCTGGGTTCCATCACAGTGTTCCATTGTGCCAGAAGCAGCTTAGTCATGGTGGCCACATGACCTGGAAGCTGTCTGTGTACAAACACCGGCTCCCTCGGCCTGAAAGCAAGATGAGCACCACAATCCCATAGTCACCTTTGAGTGAACTTAACCATCCCCACGGTTGCTTATTTTATATCAGATTCTTACTGCATGGTCAATTCAAAGTTTATCCTTTATACTTCATTTAAATTATTTCTTACTGCTTGTGCTTATATCAATCCTGCTAATGTTTTTAATTGTTTACAATTTGTTTTCATAGATTTAAAGGTCTTAATCTGACTCTAATGAAACTGATTGTTGGGCACATAACGCATGTGATTTCATGAGATGTTGCATGGTTACTATGATCACCATCCTATCCTTAAATTGACCTGGGAGAAAGACATTGGAAGTGCAAATGAGAGGTATATGCACGATTTGGAAACCCAGAACCCCACTGCCCTTTCTCTGTGTTGTGTTGAATTTTTCAGACAAAGCAAAAACATCACATTGGGAATCTCATTGCACCATCATCCACTAAGCCCTCTTGTATATTTGCAGACGCTGCTGCATTTTATTGCATCTTTTACACACATTGGGTTGGAACTCGCAGTTTGCAAATGAGTTATTTAAAAAATAAATAAATTGTGAGTTAGTTGTAACACAATGTCCGCAAGCCTTTATTATTATTTTTTTACACAGGACACAACAAAATCCGTTTTCATTTTTGGGGTTTTGATCCAAGCAACCCCTTTCTTCGCTTCGCCACTCTTGGGGCTGCAATGATCATCAGCATTCCTCAGCTCATCCCCCTCATCGCTGTGATCCAAGGCCATGAAGTCAGTCTTTGGCATCAGCATGTTTCCCATGGCTCCACACAGTCTCTCTTTCTCCCCCTCTCTCTCTTTCAAACACCTCCCACACATTCTTCTAGATGTCCTATTTATCTTATTCTGCAACAGGGTAAAACCAGATCCATAGCCAAAGCGTTTAGAGCGAAAGGGGTACATCTCTTTCTCCCTCTCCATGAAAGAAAGAGAGAAGCCAGGTTGTGGCAGCAAATGGACTTAGCATGTTTACATCTGCATTGATATTCATCAACAGATGTTTAGGACACAAACCTACAGCCAGCTGCAGGGAGTAGATAAGTATTGTTTTATTGGCAGAGAAGAGGCCCACCCAGATGATAACACTTAGCCTCCAAAGGAGGCCCTCATAGACCCAAGGAAAGTTCCAGGTGTTGGCTGACTACAACTTCCATAATCTTTGATCATTAGCCATGCTGTGTAGGGCTGATGGGAGTTGGAGTCCAACAGCATCTGTAGGGTCATGTGTTCCCCATCCCTGGTGTAGGTATACTGATTAATTTATGGCCTATCTTCCAAAGAACCAAGTTGGGCCACATCTCCAGTACCGATATCAGGAGGAACCACTTCCCCCAATCCACTTTGTGCTTCCCAGTTAGCGCTAGAGACTGACCTTTCTTCTTCTGAACCGTTTCAAGGAATCATTAACGCAACATAAATTAGGATGCGCCTGGTGATTTGCTTTTTTATACATAAAAAGTACATTCAGTAGAAGCATTTGTTTGTGTTTTCTTTCGGAGAGCAACTGGAAACACTTACCTCACTTTTTCTCACAAGTACAGTAGGTTTCCTGAACTAGTGTCAAGGTCTGGCTGCCAGGAAAAAGTGGCTGAACATTCGGCATTTGAATGAGGGCATCACCAGGGGTGGAATACATCTGTCATGTCTGGTAGCGTTAATTTGCTAGCCATCGGACTGCGATGGGCCCAGCAGGATCTAGTTGACTTTGTCCAGGGCCTTTATTGTGTAGGCGTCTTTTGTAGATGCACACAAAACAGCTCCTTTGGTTGTATGAGTCCTTTGTCGTCCATATCTGATGTCTCTAACTGACCTGAGTCAACAGCAGGACAAAGAGAACATGCCTTGCTTGATAAGATGAGCCACCTCTAAGCCATATTAGCTCAAAAGACTCTTACATCAAGGCTGCCTTTGACTCCTTCGAAGTACAAAATGGCTGGTGGCTGGGCCATAGCTGTCAACGTTTCCCAACGTTTATTAAGGGAAATTCCCTTATTACAAATAGGATTCCTCGCAAGAAGAGGGAAAAGTTGACAGCTATGGGGTGGGCAGCCATTCAATCTCAGGGTGGTTGTTTTTTAATTTTTAAAACATCGCAATCAGGTTTTCACTAATGAATTCAATGTAGCCAAATCAGGTTTTCTGAAGGAGGGAATCAAATTCCCTTCCCTTGGTGTGTATCTGACATGTGAAGAGGCTATCAGGAATGCATGGGTGAAACCGAAGACAAATCAGTGCTCCCTGCTGAAAAAACACCCCATTCTTATTGGTGTTCCACCAGCACTTAAAATAATAATAATAAGGATTTATAAAGAGAAAAACATTTATTAGCCCAGAAATGGAAATAGCATGAAGTACCAACAAAAGAAGAGTGGCAGATGAAAATGATGGACTTTGCAGAACTGGCAAAACTGATGGGAAGAGTCCGGAACCACTCTTACCAAGCGTGATACCAAGCATTCCGAAAAGACTGGAATAAATTTATATTATATTTGAAAAGACAACTGTAAGCAATTAACATCCTTAGCAGGGTTATCTGAAGAGTTGTAAGATGAACCAGTTACCTATTCAGGTTGAGTAATTTAATACGTTAAGTAATAATATAACAAGAATAGGAAAGCAAGTGAAATGCAAAAAAGGAAAATTTAATTTTGTAAAGCACTAGGCGGGAGGAAGAGAAGTCGTTTAGGCTCAGTTGAGCCAAGAGATTTAATAAGAGGATATTATGTTGATTATATGTAAAAATTATATACCGGTATATATATGAAAAAGAAAACTTAATCTCAAAAATCTTGTTTTTGTCCAAAACTAAAACATTGATCTAGATACAATAAGCACATAGAAAATAGAGAGAAAAGGGAAAGCAGGAAAAATAGAAAGAGAGAGATAAATAAAGAAGAAATAGACAAATGATTAAAACAGCGAGAGAAATAAAGTTCCAAAATTAAAGAAGTTCAGATTTTTTGTCTCAACACTGTATATAAACAATATTCACGCCAACCATTCCAGTGTAATGCCCTACAAAGCCACTTTCTATAAACAAACAATATCTTCCATCCTCAAATCTAAATGTCATTATATCTTTTTCATTTTCATGCAATAAGTCTATGAGAGGTTTCCAATCTTCAATCAATGTTAACAATGACCTTTTCCTGATTATATATGTCAGTTTCGCCATCTCGGTTAAGTCCGTTAGTTTTAACAGCCGTTCTTCCATTGTTGGTAGTGACCAGTTCCTTCCATCTTTGTGCATATAAAGGCCTTGCCACTGTAATCATATATTGAAGCAAAGTTCCATATTCCACCGGCTTTTGAAGATGCACCTCTTCCACAAACCTTCCCTTGGTCTCCCCACCTGAGTCTCTTGTTTCAATTGCTGTGTTATTTTAATGGGACCGTTTTCTTGAGGATTTTAATTAAAGGGGTTTATGTATTATTTGTGTATTTTAATCCTGTACAGTGGTACCTCGGGTTACAGACACTTCAGGTTACAGACACTTCAGGTTACAGACACTTCAGGTTACAGACTCCGCTAACCCAGAAATAGTACCTCGGGTTAAGAACTTTGCTTCAGGATGAGAACAGAAATCGTGCTCCGGTGGCGTGGTGGCAGCGGGAGGCCCCATTAGCTAAAGTGGTGCTTCAGGTTAAGAACAGTTTCAGGTTAAGAACGGACCTCCGGAACGAATTAAGTACTTAACCCGAGGTGCCACTGCATATCTATATTCTAATGTCTGTGTACAGTGGTACCTCTGGTTGCGAACAGGATCCGTTCTGGAGGCCCGTTCACAACACGAAAAGAGCGCAACCCGCAATGGTGTGTCTGCGCATGCACGGGTTGTGATTTGCCACTTCTGTCCATGCGCATGGCGTCATTTCACGCTTCTGCACATGTGCAAGCGGTGAAACCCGGAAGTAACCCTTTCCGTTACTTCCGAGTCGCCGCAGGACGTAACCTGAAAGAACGTAACATGAAGCGGACGTAACATGAGGTATGACTGTAGCTGGTTTTTATATTTGCAAACTGATTAGAAGCCTATTTTGGCATTAAGCAGTGTATAAATTTATTAATTACGTGCGGTATCATAGAATTGTAGAGTTGGAAGGGACCCTGGGCACTGCTCGGACACTAAGGTCCAGCACCAAGGGCCTTCTGGAGGTTCCCTCGCTGCCAGAAGCCAAGTTACAGGAACCAGGCAGAGGACCTTCTCGGTAGTGACACCCGCCCTGTGGAACACCCTCCCACGAGATGTCCAAAAAAACTACCAAACTATTTAGGGAAGCTTTTAATGTGTAATAGGTTATTGTATTTTAGTGTTTTGTTGGAAGCCGCCCAGAGTGGCTGGGGAAACCCAGCCAGATGGGTGGGGTATGAAGAAGAAGAAGAAGAAGAAGAAGAAGAGGAGGAGGAGGAGGAGGAGGAGGAAGAAGAGGAAGAGGAAGAGGAAGAGGAAGAGGAAGAGGAAGAAGAAGAAGAAGAAGAAGAAGAAGAGGAGGAAGAAGAAGAAGAAGAAGAAGAAGAAGAAGAAGAAGAAGAAGAAGAAGAAGAGAAGAGGAAGAAGAGGAAGAGGAAGAAGAAGAAGAAGAAGAAGAAGAAGAAAAAGAAAAAGAGAAAGAAGAGAAAGAAGAAGAAGAAGAAGAAGAAGAAGAAGAAGAAGAAGAAGAAGAAGAAGAAGAAAGTCCAACCCCCTGCAATGCAGGAATCTCGAGTAAAGCATCCATGACAGATAGCCATCCAAACTCTTCTTAAAAACTTCCATGGAAGGAGATTCTATTACCTCCTTCGGGAGTCCATTCTAGTGCAGAACAGCTCTTGCGATCAGAAAGTTCTTCCTGATGTTTAGTCACAATCTCCTTTCTTGTAACTTGAAGCCATTGGTTTGGGTCCCAGCTTCCGGAGCAGGAGACAACAAGCTTGTTCCCTCTTCCATGTGACAGCCCTTGAGATATTTGAAGATGGCTGGCAGATGAAGATGTTGGACTTTGTGGAGCTAGCCAACCTTACTGGAAGAATCTGCGATCAGAGAGAGGGGAAATATCAAGAAGACTGGAAGAAATTTAAGGATTATTTAACTAAATATTGTAATATTATATAAGTGGAAATACGTGCAAGCATTAAATTGGTTTAGGATTAAGATATGTTGAATTGTATAATACTATGGATTGAGATTATGATGAAAAGGAAGGAAGTTAGTAAATTGAATTAGTTAATTGTATTAGAAAATGAGTCTTGGAAAATTGCTAAAATGAGATTTAATGAAAATCAGGAAGGATTTTTTCTTCTATGTTTTGTTTTTCTGTTGTATTTGTTAAAAATTTGGAAAACCAATAATATATATTTTTTTGGGGGGGGGGAGAAATATTTGAAGATGGCTATTATGTCTTCTCTCAGTCTCTTTTCCAAGCTGCTTATCAATGCTGCATGTGGGTGGTTTTCCAATTTTTTTGAGAATGATGCAGAAAATCAAAAGCTACCTTCGCAGGTTTAATCACAACCAGCCTTCGCTCACCTCAAATTAAGGGATGGGGCTTCCCTGTCAAATCACTTGTTTTGTAGACAGGCTTATCCTGGAATCCCAACACCTACTCAGATCAACTTTGTGGCCTTGAAGTAGGTTGGACCATTCCAGTTCTAACTTTCACAGTATGTTGCCCCCTGTGAACATTTAAAGGTAAAGGGTAAAGGGACCCCTGACCATTAGGTCCAGTCGTGGCCAACTCTGGGGTTGCGGCGCTCATCTCGCTTTACTGGCCGAGGGAGCCGGCGTACAGCTTCCGGGCCATGTGGCCAGCATGACTAAGCCGCTTCTGGCGAACCAGAGCAGCGCACGGAAACGCCGTTTACCTTCCTGCTGGAGTGGTACCTATTTATCTACTTGCACTTTGACATGCTTTTTAACTGCTAGGTTGGCAGGAGCAGGGACCGAGCAATGGGAGCTCACCCTGTCATGGGGATTCGAACCGCTGACCTTCTGATCGGCAAGCCCTAGGCTCTGTGGTCATTTACTTGGAAGCAAATCCTGAGCTCTCTGGGAATTATTCTGAAGGGAGGATGCATGAGATTTCAGCCTTAGTCTTGGACTAGCTGAACCCTTTTGGTGCAAAAGGGTTTTTAACTTCCCTATCATATATTTTGTAACATGGGATGAGTGGGATAACAGGATGTCTGGAATTTAAAAAGCGAGGATAAACTGTTCATAGATGTGTGTAACCAAAACCAATCCCCCATACACCATCTGCCAGTGACAATTCAATGATTTTAGTTTGAAAGTATGCATTCTTGGACATGATCTGTTTCTGTCATGCACCATTTGTGTGTCAGCTGGCACAAAAACATTGCACATAGAAATGAAGAGGCTGGCTCTACTCTCCTCTGTCATCACCCGTGTGGTGTTCCTTCGTAGGTTTCCCCCTTTTTTCTGCAAGACAACCTTGCGGCACTGACTGCAGGAGGAGTAGAAGTGGCAATGCCCAAGCTGGGCTAACTTTGTCCTTTTTCTGCATGTAAAGGTAAAGGGATCCCTGACCGTTAGGTCCAGTCGTGGCAACTCTGGGGTTGCGGCGCTCATCTCGCTTTATTGGCCGAGGGAGCCGGCGTACAGCTTCCGGGTCATGTGGCCAGCATGACTAAGCGGCTTCTGGCGAACCAGAGCGGCGCACAGAAACACCGTTTACCTTCCTGCTGGAGTGGTACCTATTTATCTACTTGCACTTTGATGTGCTTTCGAACTGCTAGGTTGGCAGGAGCAGGGACCGAGCAACGGGAGCTCACCCCGTCGCGGGGATTTGAACCGCCGATCTTCTGATCAGCAAGTCCTAGGCTCTGTGTTCACCCACAGCACCACAGGGATAAAAAGCAATGTGGATGAGCCAGGATCGGACACAACTTGGTATGTAGTCAGTGGGGAAGTCATGATACCTCAGTTTACAATCCCTCTGTCTGTAAAATGGGAACGAGCTATTTAACTGACAAGGGTCATGGGAGAATGTATGAGACAAAGAAAACCTATTTGTTATAAGTATGAAGTGTGTTTTTGTCCACTGGAGTGGCTTGCTGGTGACAGTAGTCATGAAATTAAAAGATGCCTGCTTCTTGGCAGAAAAGCGACGACAAACCTAGACAGCATCTTAAAAAACAGAGACATCACCTTGCCGACAAAGGTCCGTATAGTTAAAGCTATGGTTTTCCCAGTAGTGATGTAGGGAAGTAAAGAAGGCCGAAGAATTGATGCTTTTGAATTCTGGTGCTGGAGGAGACTCTTGAGAGTCCCATGGACTGCAAGATGATCAAACCTATCCATTCTGAAGGAAATCAGCCCTGAGTGCTCACTGGAAGGACAGATCCTGAAGCTGAGGCTCCAATACTTTGGCCACCCCATGAAAAGAGAAGAGTCCCTGGAAAAGACCCTGATGTTGGGAAAGATGGAGGGCACAAGGAGAAGGGGACGACAGTGGACGAGATGGTTGGACAGTGTTCTCAAAGCTACTAACATGAGTTTGACCAAACTGCAGGAGGCAGCGGAAGACAGGAGGGCCTTGTGTGCTCTGGTCCATGGGGTCACAAAGAGTAAGATACGACTAAACGACAACAACAAAATGAAGTGTGTACTGTAGACCTTCATCAAGAGTAGGGAGTAGCAACATCTGGAGGGCTATTGCTTCCCCATCCCTGGTGTAGAATCATAGAATGGTAGAGTTGGAAGGGACCCTGAGGGTCATCTAGTCCAACCCCTTGAAATGCAGGAATCCGGCCAACTGGTGCCAAAGGAGGACAGAACTTTTTTTATGTATGCTACAACAGCAGCAAGAATACTTATTGCAAAATACTGGAAGACACAAGATCTACCCACTCTGGAAGAATGGCAGATGAAGGTGGTGGACTATATGGGACTGGCAGAAATGACCGGCAGAATCCAAGACCAGGGAAAAGAGTCGGCGGAAGAAGACTGGAATAAATTTAAAGACTATTTACAGAAATATTGTAAAATTAAAGAATGTTAGAATGATGTTGGACAGAAATTAAGTGGTTTCCAGCTGTAATGCTTAAGAGATATGAAAAAAAGGTTTAGAAATAAGTAAAAACTAATGGTGAGGATTTGCTGAACTAACAATTTGAACTGGAATACAAGAAAGGGAGGTATGAGGTGGTCTGGAAAATAAGTTAAAAGAAAATAAGTAATGGAAATTCTATGTGTTTTTAATTATTTTTGTATTTTTGTATTTTTGTTATTTTTTCTTTTTATTTTACATTGTATTATTTTTTGAAAACTTTAATAAATATTATAATAAAAAAAAAGAAATGCAGGAATCCTTCCCACAGGTGTCCCTGGGTGGGCTCGAACCACCAACCTTCTGGTTAACAGCCACACACACAGCTCCCCTGTCTTTTCTACTGATAATTCTCTACGGACAGTTTGGCTAGCTTTTAGGCTTAGCCAATGATGCCGTTGATGATGATGATTAAAATCAACTGAAGATCACAGGGTGGTTAGGTTGTTTTAGTCTTCGAATTTTATGCAATTCCCTCTTAAGATGACAATATATATTACTTCAAATACTTCAAAATATGGTAAACCAGACTGTATTCTCCAATGAAGGCACCACTAGCCTCAACCGAAAAATGGGGCAGTAGAAAACCCTTTACACTAACAACAATTGCTGAGGGATACAGAAGTGCATTTCGGTTAGAGACAATGCATCCATACAATGCAAATACATCCATAGCTGTTAACTGTCCCTTATTTGGCGGGAAAGTCCCTTATCCCAGTGCTGTGTCCCGCTGCTGTCCCTTATTGATGATGTCCCTTAAATTCTCCAGGTTTCAAAGGAAGAAGCTCCTCTCCCTCCCTCCCTCCCTGCCGGCCAAGGAGGAGGGAGGCTCCAACTGTGTTGCTTGGCTGCGTTGCTCTAAGAACAACTGGGGGGTGGAGCTTGCATGCCTTGTGCCAATCAAATTGGCCGCGTTGCCTGGGGACTCACCTTTGCTCAGCGCTTCCCAGCGGAGAGGTGATGGTGGTTTTCCTTGCTGCATCCCCTTTGCCAGGTTGCTGTGCTGTGGGAACCACCGCTTGAGGCTTCGTTGGGCTGCTGGCTGGGCTTTCTGCCTTTGGCTCGGAGAGGCTCAGAAGTTGAACATACCTGTGCCTGGAAAATCCCTTATTTTGGCTGCTGATCCCTTATTTTTGAGGCTGCTGGTCCCTTATTTTCAAATCTGTAAGTTGACAGCTATGTACATCACACATCTATCACCCTGTTGATCCTAATGAAGAAGTTGAGGATTTTTTTTCATGAGGAAGTACAATCCCATCTCTTAGGTTCTGCACGGACTTCTAATTGTTCTCGTTGAGAAACTCAATATGGGGACTCAGGGAGCACAAGAAGTTTTATTGAATCCGCTATGGCTGGTGAGGGAATGCAATGTTTTAATACACACCTCATCTGGTTTCATGTGCAAGAGGCGTATTATTGTCACCTGACTACACTAATCGCAGTGCTAATTTCCCTTCCTTGGTTTTTCATATGTGCTCAACATCAGCCGCAAGCTGCCTCCTGCTTTTTAAGGAGCGTCTTGCCCGCTTTTGTCCAGTAAAATGTATAACAGCCTCTATTTTGCCTCTTTGTCACTTTAACCGGCATGGCTATATTGTATCAATTTAACAATTTCTACGATCCCCGCCACTTCTTTGCCCTCCCAGGGGTTCTTCCTCTCCCCTCGGACTATTTTCTCTGTCTGAAAACGGACAACGCAATTTAAGTTGTGTAATGTAACAGCTCTTTCGGTGAAATATTAAACTACGGCCAGCGCTGCCAACAATTTAGAGGAGGTGTACGATTGTGTTGCTTCTTTCTCTGCCATGTCGCCTTCAGATTTTGGGACCCCGTTGGGCAAGGGGCTATCGCGAGGAATTCCTTCAGCTCTTGGGTGTTGTGAGCCGCTTTAAGCACGGTTTACCATGGAACAGTGGCATACAAATGAATGAAGGTGGTGATTCTCTTGTTTCTTGTCTCTGCTCTGCTGTACAGCAGCAGTGCATCACATTGCAGGAGGCTGGACTAGATGACCCCTGGGGTCTCCTCCAGCTCTACAATTCTATGATTTTAACAGCAAGGAAGAACAACTTTATGGGGTGGCACTGTGGGTTAAACCACAGAGCCTAGGACTTGCCGATCAGAAGGTCGGCGGTTCGAATCCCCGCGATGGGGTGAGCTCCCGTTGCTCGGTCCCTGCTCCTGCCAACCTAGCAGTTCAAAAGCACATCAAAGTGTAAGTGGATAAATAGGTACCGCTCTGGCGGGAAGGTAAATGGCATTTCCGTGTGCTGCTCTGGTTCGCCAGAAGCGGCTTAGTCATGCTGGCCACATGACCCGGAAGCTCCCTCGACCAATAAAGCGAGATGAGTGCCGCAACCCCCGAGTCGGTTCAAGACTGTACCTAATGGTCAGGGGTCCCTTTACCTTTACTAAGCAACATGGACTGTAAGAAGATCAAAGCTATCCATTCTGAAGGAAATCAGCCCTGAGTGCTTACTGGAAGGACAGATCCTGAAGCTGAGGCTCCAAGACTTTGGCCACCCTCATGAGAAGAGAAGACTCCCTGGAAAAGATCCTGATGTTGGGAAAGATTGAGGGCACAAGGAGAAGGGGACGACAGAGGACGAGATGGTTGGACAGTGTTCTTTAAGCTACTAACATGAGTTTGACCAAACTGTGGGAGGCAGTGGAAGACGGGAGTGCCTGTCGTGCTCTGGTCCATGGGGTCACGAAGAGTCGGACACGACTAAACGACTAAACAACAACAACAACAAAAGCACCAGCACTCCTCCTTTTGGAGTGCAAGCCTCAGCAGATGCCCAATAATGCCAACTCCAGAGGCCAGCTCTGCTCCAATGAATATTCATTGTTCTTCCCCAGCAAACAAATCAGAACGAATACTCAAAGAAGACCAGCTATAATCTAACCCCTCTGCACCTTTTATCATATGTGGTGGACTTGCAAGGCGATAAAAGCCTATTGGGAAATGATTTATAATGAATTTTAAAAAATGTTTAAAATAACTTTTGTTAAAAAACCAGAAGCCTTATTATTAGAAATTATAGGGACCGAGATACCAAGAGAGCAGAAAAGACTTTTCATGTACACGACGATGGCAGCCCAGATACTCCTAGCCCAGAGATGGAAGGAATACAAGATTCCTACAAGAGAAGAGTGGACAATAAAATTGATGTACTATGCTGAGATGGCCAAATTGACTGGAAAAATCAGGAACCAGGATGAGAAAAACTTCAAAAAGGACTGGGGTAAATTTGTAACTTATTTGAGAGAACACTGGAACACTGTAAGCAGCTAAACACATTGGCAGGAATACCATAACACTTGCAATGTGAAGTGAACTATGGATATAATTAGAGTTTTATGGACAAATAGAGAACGTTATGATATGCGGTGAAAAAGGACTACCAGTGGACTCCACGGAGGGGAGGAAGTAAGTCCAAGAATGCGGAGAATTCTTTATTTTTTTATTTCATTTTATGTATGGATTTAGAAGGAAATTGTTTAGATAGATAGATAGATAGATAGATAGATAGATAGATAGATAGATAGATGATAGAGATAGATAGATATAGATATAGATATATAATGATATAACCTCCCTGTAAACGTTGCACAAGCTAATCATGATGAATCTTCAACAAATAGGTCATCTGAAGGAGCTCCTAATCTCACTCACCTCACCCCCAAAATTGTTCACCATACCACCCACCCAAACGTATACTCTCTAATAGGTCTTTTTGGCGTTTATTATTTCTCCTGTATGTGTGGAATTTGTGTAAGGAAACCCACAGGAGTCTAAATACACACTGTCAGCACCCAGCAGGCATCTAGATTCTTACATTTGATATCCTCTGTCCCACATGACAGCTCTCTGTTCTTGAAGCCCGTGTGATAGTTTGGAGAAGCTGTGTATCTTGGCATGGCCACTGCTGATAGCCATGTGCAGCCGCCATTTTGCTGACAGCCATCTATCTACCAGAGAGAATCCAGTCCCCACCCCCCTCTTGTTCAGCTGGGTTGCAAGTGAAAGATCAACAAGAGAAGCAATTTCTGCGGAAAGGGTGGAAAAGTTAATGGGGGCACTCAAGCGAAACCAGTTTTGTATGAAAATCCACATAGTCCATATTTACCTTTAATTTGAAACCATGCTTATCATGCAGGAATGAAAAACAAGCATTGAGCTATTTTCAAGTGATCATCTTTATCCCAGGTGTAACCACAAGTGTTCAAAGTTGTTCTGGACTGTGGGGTAGAGAGTTGCCACATTCAATTGTATGTCTTTGCACTGATGTGGTGTAATACTGAAGAGACTACGGTTGTGTTCACACTCCCATATATTGTGTACTCACTGTGCTGAGTTTTTAATCCATGTTCACGCCATGTTCTCCAAAATGCATATGCCGTATTTTTCGCTCTATAAGACACACCAGACCACAAGACACACCTAGTTTTTGGAGAAGGAAAACAAGAAAAAAAATTTCTGAATCTCAGAAGCCAGAACAGCAAGAGGGATCGCTGTGCAGTGAAAGCAGCGATCCCTCTTGCTGTTCTGGCTTCTGGGATAGCTGCGCAGCCTGCATTCACTCCATAAGATGCGCACACATTCCCCCTTACTTTTTAAGGGGGGAAAAGTGAGCAAAAAATACGGTAGATCCTGTACTGTGTTACAGCATCCTGCTGACTGACGTGTTGTTTCTCAAACCGGCTTCACACCAATTGGAATCCCCAAGCCATTCTTAATTTATTTCTAGCATGAACACCTTTGCACAGGGTAAAGGCAATCTTGCCCCATCAAAAGGTTAAAAGGTAAGGAAAAGCTATGGTTTTCCCAGTAGTGATGTATGGAAGTGAGAGCTGGACCATAAAGAAGGCTGATTGCCAAAGAATTGATGCTTTTGAATTATGGTGCTGGAGGAGACTCTTGAGAGTCCCATGGACTGCAAGAAGATCAAACCTCTCCATTCTTAAGGAAATCAGCCCTGGGTGCTCACTGGAAGGACAGATCCTGAAGCTGAGGCTCCAATACTTTGGCCACCTCGTGAGAAGAGAAGACTCCCTGGAAAAGACCCTGATGTTGGGAAAGATGGAGGGCACAAGGAGAAGGGGACGACAGAGGACGAGATGGTTGGACAGTGTTCTCGAAGCTACCAGCATGAGTTTGACCAAACTGCGGGAGGCAGTGGAAGACAGGAGTGCCTGGCGTGCTCTGGTCCATGGGGTCACGAAGAGTCAGACACGACTAAACGACTAAACAACAACAAAAACCTTTACATCTGCACTTCTTAAATTCTCCTCTTCTTCCTTTGTAGGCACTTTCCATCCTCTCCAGTATTTCGCATACAGCAATTCTTGTTGTTACCATGTCAGATTGGTTTTTAATTTATTTAGAACATTTACAGCCCACCTTTTCCACATTATGGCTTACACATGACGGCCTACAAGGCAGCTAACATAAATATCTAAAACACCATTTATATTCAATGAAATTAAAACACGCTAAAAACACATTAAAAATAACTAGGTCTCAATAAACACCAGCAAGCATCTAGCAAGCGGGTGGTTGCTGAACAACTCCAAGCACGCCTGGAGGAAACGGACCATTTGGATCCCTTCCAATCGGGATTCAGGCCTCACCATGGGACTGAAACTGCCTTGGTCGCGCTGGTTGATGATCTCCGGCGGGCTAGGGACAAAGGTGAGAGCTGTTTCCTAGTTCTGCTGGATCTCTCAGCGGCCTTTGACACCATCGACCATAACATCCTTCTGGACCGTCTAGAGGGGCTGGGAGCTGGGGGCACTGTTATACAGTGGTTCCGCTCCTTCCTCCTGGGCCGTGTCCAGAAGGTGGTGGTGGGGGGTGAGTGTTCAGACCCCTGGGCTCTCACTTGTGGGGTGCCTCAGGGTTCTGTCCTCTCCCCCATGCTTTTTAATATCTATATGAAGCCGCTGGGAGAGATCATCAGGGGGTTTGGACTGGGTGTTCATCAGTATGCAGATGACACCCAGCTCTACCTCTCCTTTAAATCAGAACCAGTGAAGGCGGTGAAGGTCCTGTGTGAGTGCCTGGAGGCGGTTGGAGGTTGGATGGCGGCTAACAGATTGAGGTTGAATCCTGACAAGACAGAAGTACTGTTTTTGGGGGACAGGAGGTGGACAGGTGTGGAGGATTCCCTGGTCCTGAATGGGGTAACTGTGCCCCTGAAGGACCAGGTGCGCAGCCTGGGAGTCATTTTGGACTCAGAGCTGTCCATGGAGGCGCAGATTAACTCTGTGTCCAGGGCAGCTGTCTACCAGCTCCACCTGGTACGCAGGCTAAGACCCTACCTCCCCGCGGACTGTCTCGCCAGAGTGGTGCATGCTCTAGTTATCTCACGCTTGGACTACTGCAATGCGCTCTACGTGGGGCTACCTTTGAAGGTGACCCGGAAACTGCAATTAATCCAGAATGCGGCAGCTAGACTGGTGACTGGGAGTGGCCGCCGGGACCACATAACACCGGTTCTGAGAGATCTGCATTGGCTCCCAGTACGTTTCCGAGCACGATTCAAAGTGTTGGTGCTGACCTTTAAAGCCCTAAACGGCCTCGGTCCTGTATACCTGAAGGAGCGTCTCCACCCCCATCGTTCAGCCCGGACACTGAGATCCAGCGCCGAGGGCCTTCTGGCGGTTCCCTCATTGCGAGAAGTGAGGCTACAGGGAACCAGACAGATGGCCTTCTCGGTAGTGGCGCCCGCCCTGTGGAACGCCCTCCCATCAGATGTCAAAGAGATAAAGAATTACCTGACGTTCAGAAGACATCTTAAGGCAGCCCTGTTCAGGGATGTTTTTAATATGTAATGCTGTATTGTTTTTAATACTGATTGGGAGCCGCCCAGAGTGGCTGGGGAGGCTCAGCCGGATGGGCGGGGTATAAATAATAAATTATTATTATTATTATTATAACAAATATAAGCAACAGCTGAAGGACCCTTGAGCTCCCTGTCATTAAAATCTCTTTCAACTAGCAGATTTAACGTTTTGCCAGAATGACATGAAAATGTTTCTGGGGAGGCCATTCATTGGCAGTTACCCAGTTTGAAATCAGAATCTTTGTCCATTCTAGCCCAGTATTCTCCCCACTGATTGGCAGGTCTCAGTAAGCGATCTTTCACATCACCTCCTTCTGGAACCCTTGGTAACCACCAACCTGACCTCTGGAGACAGGGCACTTGGAGTAGAGCCTTGGATGACATGATCTGAGAAAAGCAGGTTCAGACGGGGGTGAGGAACTTGTGGCCCTCCAGATGTTGTTGTTCTAAAGGCATGGCACTGAACAGAGCATTGGATGAGCTGAAAGTGGAATTTCACCCCTAGTAATATATCTAGTAATATATCTTAAGATTGCCGGAAGAATTATCAACAACCTCAGATATGCAGATGACACAACAGTGATGGCAGAAAGTGAGGAGGAATTAAAGAACCTTTTAATGAGGGTGAAAGAAGAGAGTGCAAAATATGGTCTGAAGCTCAACATCAAAAAAACCAAGATCATGGCCACTGGTCCCATCACCTCCTGGCAAATAGAAGGGGAAGAAATGGAGGCAGTGAAAGATTTTACTTTCTTGGGCTCCATGATCACTGCAGATGGTGACAGCAGCCACAAAATTAAAAGACGCCTGCTTCTTGGGAGAAAAGCTATGACAAACCTAGACAGCATCTTAAAAAGCAGAGACATCACCTTGCCAACAAAGGTCTGTATAGTTAAAGCTATGGTATTCCCAGTAGTGATTTGTGGAAGTGAGAGCTGGACCATAAAGAAGGCTGATTGCCGAAGAATTTATGCTTTTTAATTGTGGTGCTGGAGGAGACTCTTGAGAGTCCCATGGACTGCAAGAAGATCAAACCTCTCCATTCTGAAGGAAATCAGCCCTGAGTGCTCACTGGAAGGATAGATCCTGAAGCTGAGGCTCCAATACTTTGGCCACCTCATGGGGTCATGAAGTGTTGGATACGACTAAACGACTAAACAACAACAACAGTAATATATCGTCCATGAGTGTCAACGGGGAGAGGAACAACATAGACCAAGGGTAGACAATGTAGTTCCCTCCAGATGTTGTTGGACTACAACTCCCATCATGCTCTGACCATTGGCCATGGTAGCAGAGGTTGATGGGCATTCTAGTCAACGGCATCTAGAGGGCACCCTGTTGACTAGCCTGGCTTAGATTGAGCAAGGAACTAGAATCCTAGTATCTACACTGACTGCACTCCTGCATTCCACACAATCATTTTGTGATTGGCAGGAAATCAGCGCACATCAGCAACAAATGAGACGAGTGTTCCAATGACAGTCTCTTTGGACTCTGAAAGTTCTGCAGAGTTTCTAGGCATGTTGCCCTCCCAAACTGAAAACCGTTCCGACAGTGATGAGAGGGCTTTACGCAATACCAGAGGGAACAATGAAGGGGAAAGTAGCAAACATTCTTTCAGTGTGGGAAAAGGGAGTACATATAAGTGAATATACTGGTGCTATCATGTGCAACAGCAAAGCCAGTTTCTTGACCGCTGGGGACAGATTATATAATAGCAATTTGCTGAGTGACTAAGGAGTGTTTTGTTGTTTAGTCGTTTAGTCGTGTCCGACTCTTCGTGACCCCATGGACCAGAGCACGCCAGGCACTCCTGTCTTCCACTGCCTCCCGCAGTTTGGTCAAACTCATGCTGGTAGCTTGTAGGCCAAATGCCCACTTAAATAAAAAGGAGTTTGTCTGGTGGCAGAGGGCCATTCGGCAGATGGTAATGCGACTCTCCAAAGTCTTGACACAGCCACTGAGACGCCATAGAATCAGATGGAATGAGGTTTTGAAACCCACATCCTTTCACGTGGAACAAGATTTTTCAACTGCTGCTTAGAGTCAAAAGGGTTGGTTGCCTATAAACTGTTGTTGTTGTTTAGTCGTTTAGTCGTGTCCGACTGTTCGTGACCCCATGGACCAGAGCACGCCAGGCACTCCTGTCTTCCACTGCCTCCCGCAGTTTGGTCAAACTCATGCTGGTAACTTCAAGAACACTGTCCAACCATCTCGTCCTCTGTCGTCCCCTTCTCCTTGTGCCCTCCATCTTTCCCAACATCAGGGTCTTTTCCAGGGAGTCTTCTCTTCTCATGAGGTGACCAAAGTATTGGAGCCTCAGCTTCAGGATCTGTCCTTCCAGTGAGCACTCAGGGCTGATTTCCTTAAGAATGGATCGGTTTGATCTTCTTGCAGTCCATGGGACTCTCAAGAGCCTCCTCCAGCACCATAATTCAAAACTTATGTGACTAAGGAGTATGTGCATTCATAATAAATCAAAAGTGTGTGTGTTTGCCCTTACATGTTAACTTGCCAGGGTTAATTGTGCATTAATTGTTACTTTTTAAAGCCAGTAGGAGTGTTATTTAACTGCATGACCTGTGGATTTGTGTTCGCAAGTAGTTGAGCTATACACTCAAACAGTTGTTGGTGGACAGCATTCCATGAATGTACAGTCTGTGTACCTGCTGTGCAAATCAAAAGCCACACACGCTTTCAAGCAAATACACGTACATGTGGGAAGACAGCTTGTACCTGCCTTCTGTGAAACATGTGAACAAGCCTATAGTTTTCACGATGCAAAGATGCCAGATCCATTGACAGGTGGAGGAGAGCCAATTAATAGTTTTGTTGTGGGCCTTGCAATTCAACCTGGTTCAGGGCTGGGATGGCAAATGCTGTCAGATAAGCTGTCAAAGGAGGAGGGTGTAGAAGTTGTCCTTGGCAGGGAGCAGCCAGAGAGGGCAGAGGCTGGGAAATGGTAAGCTGTCCCATTGGTTCCCTGTCCTGATGCATCCACAGAGTGGAAAGAAGGGTGTTGAACAGCCAGATGCGGCAGCTAGACTGGTGACTGGGAGCGGCCACCGAGACCACATAACACCGGTCTTGAAAGACCTACATTGGCTCCCAGTACATTTCCGAGCACAATTCAAAGTGTTGGTGCTGACCTTTAAAGCCCTAAACGGCCTCGGTCAAGTATACCTGAAGGAGCGTCTCCACCTCCATCGTTCTGTCCGGACACTGAGGTCCAGCGCCGAGGGCCTTCTGGCGGTTCCCTCACTGTGAGAAGCCAAGTTACAGGGAACCAGGTAGAGGGCCTTCTCAGTAGTGGCGCCCTCCCTGTGGAACGCCCTCCCATCAGATGTCAAAGAGAACAACAACTACTAGACTTTAAGAAGACATCTGAAGGCGGCCCTGTTTAGGGAGGCTTTTAATGTTTGATGTAGTACAGTATTTTAATATTTTCTTTTTGGAAGCCGCCCAGAGTGGCTGGGGAGGCCCAGCCAGCAGGGCGGGGTATAAATAATAATAAATAATAATAATAATAATAATAATAATAATAATAATAATAAATAAATAAATAATAATAATAATAATAATAATAATAATAATAATAATAATAAAGGGACCCCTGACCATTAGGTCCAGTCGTGATCGACTCTGGGGTTGCGGCGCTCATCTCACTTTATTGGCTGAGGGAGCCAGCGTACAGCTTCCAGGTCATGTGACCAGCATGACTAAGCCGCTTCTGGTGAACCAGAGCAGCGCACTGAAATGCCGTTTACTTTCCCGCCAGAGCAGTACCTATTTATCTACTTGCACTTTAACGTGCTTTCAAACTGCTAGGTTGGCAGGAGCAGGGACCGAGCAATGGGAGCTCACCCTGTCGCGGGGATTCGAACCGCTGACCTCCTGATTGGCAAGTCCTAGGCTCTGTGGTTTAACCCACAGTGCCACCTGCGTCCCTTTATGCATCGAATCCAACTGCAAAACAGCTACTTGCTGCTGCCCTGTGAATGAAATGTCCATAATATCTTCTTTAAGTAAATCTCTTTCTCTCTTCCTACTAGAATAGGGTAACCATAAACAGTATTTCATAGCTTCTATAAACATCTTTTCCATCTTCTCCTCCTGATTACAGATGCTTTTTAAGAAAACCATGGCAAGGAATACACAGAAAGTACAATGTCATGTGTTTGAAGCTCAGCAGCCAGAAACTTCTTGGCTATCTTTGCCTCTGTTTTTGGCACTTAGAGATCTCTTGTGAGTAACAAAAAGGTAGTTTCTTGGGCAGGAGGTACATAGGGCCAACTCCATCACACACACAAAATTTGATTTTTCCCAGAAATGTGCCTGGAAAATAAAAGGGGAAAAAGGAATGCACCAGATCAGATCACTTTTCCTCAGCAATATTTTGGATGCACCCGACTAAAAAAAAATAGAGAGGTTTGATTCATAGCCACGTGTGCCTCTCTGGTTGTTTTTACAGATATGTATTTGTCTAATTTTCTTCCAAGATGATGCCTTCCCCTGGCAATTCAATCCATTGCCATCTGGACTGTGCTGTCTTCACCCATAATGGGGCAAAACACCCCTCTGGGTCTGCAGACTGTTTGGGCTCTGGTTGAATCTGGCCCCACAGAAATCAATGTGTTTGGCTGCCCCTGCAAATCTTTGCAGAAACCCTCACATTATGGCAATGGCACAGTGGGAAGGGTGTCAAAATGCCTGATCACCCACCCGCCCCATCCCTAGAAAATTCACGGCTGGAAAATTTGGGTGGAAAATCCAGGGATTTGGGGTGGTGTGTGAGAAAAATGTTCTTCAAAAGGCTTTGGAGACTCATCACTGATGGTGTCCCTGAACTGGTGCTCCTTTCAAAATGACCGCTCCCCGCATAAAACAGGGGGTGCCCTTTGCATGGACGCGTGCAGCCCCTGGATCTGGAACGGCTCCATCAGCACAGGCTTGGCTTCACCTTCCCCCAGGTGGGATACCTGGAGGTCTCCGCCTACCTCAGTCAGTTGTCCCATCCCGCCTGGGGGAAGCGTTGCCAATGAGACCAGGCCAGGTAGGGGAGGGACTACCTGCCCACACAATAGAGGGAGGATCTTACCTGGGAATCTTCAGTTGGCTCCAGAGCTTCTCCCACCCTACCCACCCTCAGTTAAGTCTTATTTTTCAGGTTAGCTTTTCTCCACAGGTACGCGGGCGCTGCTACGTCAAGGTCGCTGTTGTAGGGCCAGAAAGGAATTCCCCTGCATTGGCAGGTTTTGCCTTTCCCGTAGCAAAACGTCACAACTTTGGCGGTATCAGGCCTTGGGTGGAATCCTTTAGTCTATCTTCCTCTTTGCAGCTGCGATACCAGGGTTCCCCGTTAAAGGGGTTTCTGAAGGGAGGCTTTGACTGTACACCGAGAGGTCGTCATTGCTCTCCCCTGTGGCGGCGGCGTAATGGGGGCGGCTATCTCTGCTTGAACATATGTTCTCCAGAGCCAGCCATCCCCCCCCCCACTGGATAACCCTGATGTTCCCTAGGTCCCGGGCTGGGGACTGGGGAGGGATAACGCCCAATGCCTGAGCCAAGGTCTACCCACATCTGAAATATAATAAAGCTGTGGCCAATTTTAATCCCATAGCACGTTGTCTTGAGTCGTTATTCCACATGACGGGAGTCGTTATTCCACCACCCCAAAATGCCTTGCAATGAAGCTATAGCAGCTGCCAATTGAGGGCAGTGAAATTAAGTGTTTAAAAGGAAATTTTAACAAGGATCGCTAATCTGCTACTGCCAACAATGGAAAGATTTCCATGAACCCTTCCAGGAATTTCATACGTCTGCTCTCCCTCCCCAGAATTTCAGGAGACCTTCTCACTTGAGAACTTCTCACTTGAGAGCTGTTGCTTCAGCTCTTGTCACAACAGAGCCAAAAGTCACCAGAGAGGGAGGGAGACTGGAGGAGAAGCAGGAAGTGGTCAAGTCAACTGAGATCTAGTCATTACATCAGGACTGAAAACCACACATTGAGTTGGGGGGCTGGAAACAGGAATTGTAATGCACTTGGCAGTTCCATTTAGCTACTGGGGCTGGTAGATTTAGACAAGACCTATAATACTGCTGTGAATTTTCTTAATTCTCCCTTTTTAAGACCATCTAGGCTAATTGCACTGACCATTGGGCCAGTGCATTCCATAAGATAGAAAGACATTTCTTTTGACTGTCCTAGATCTACGGCCCATCAATTTTGTCACATGGCATAATCTATAAAAATGCCAGGAAAATTACACTGCAAAATTCCCATCATTTCCCAGGTGAGCAGGTTTGCAAAGGGATTTTTTCCTGAAGCAATTCACATGGGAACAAGCGCCAAAATTCTGCTGGATTCAGTTATATTCCCACAAGGGGCTTTTGCATCAGGTAAAAAGATCACACGAAATGCAGAAACTATCAAGTGAGGAAATGTCGGGAAAGCAGAATAAAGTATTGTCAGAATGAAACCCGAAGTGTCTCCGTCATAATGGGAGTAATAGTAGTAATAATACTCTAAGAGAGGGGTGGGGAACAATTGCTCTGGACCTACAAGTGTTGTTGGTGTGAAGCCATCAAACCCCTCATCCTGGACCCATAATCTGAGGCCAGCATCAAAATGTTGTGGGGGGAGGAGGGAGTTGCCAAAATAATGTCTTCTATAACAATTCTGCCAACCTCTGCAGGGTTTCCCATACGTCGGTTAATTTCATTGTACACAGGTTGTACATTGACAATAAAGGTATTATTATTATTATTATTATTATTATTATTATTAAGTCTTCTTGATTTTTGATGCCGGTGACAATCTTGGTTGTGTGTATTTAATCTGCCTTTAATAGAGTGGTGGCATGCCATGGCCAATCCCTTTCTGCTAGTAATAAAAAAAAGGCCCAGATATTTATGAGGACCTTGTGTATGATTTTTATTGCAGCTGACTGCAAATGTTTCAAATACAGGAACTGATTTCATAGTCAAGGGCTGGTTTCCATTTTGATTTGGGCCCTATTATCAATGGACAACGTCACACAAACAAATATGTTATTTACGCCTAAGACTAAAAGTTGTACACTCTTACATAAATCTCCATCTATCTGTCTGTAAGGCAGCATAAAACCACGAGCAGCTGCATATGACAAGGTTCTGCCATGACCGCAAGATCCTTGACAAAACTAAAATGATAAATTATCATGCTGCTCATACGTATGGTTCAGGGGAAGATGGAGATGGGAGGACACTGGAGAAATACACAAACAGAGGGGGTTTGACGCTTATTTCTCTCTGGGCTGTTCAACTTCAAAGTGGAGACAAGGGACTCAGCTACACTGGCAAAGAAAAGCGTTGTATATGCGTTGTATATGCATTATACAACGTGGGGCTATCTTTGAAGGTGACCCAGAAACTACGACTAATCCAGAATGCGGCAGCTAGACTGGTAACTGGGAGTGGCCGCTGAGACCACTGGTCCTGAAAGATCTACAATGGCTCCCAGTACGTTTCCGAGCACAATTCGAAATGTTGGTGCTGAACTTTAAAGCCCTAAACGGCCTTGGTCCAGTATACCTGAAGGAGCGTCTCCACCCCCATCGTTCAGCCCGGACACTGAGGTCCAGCTCTGAGGGCCTTCTGGCAGTTCCCTCACTGAGAGAAGCAAAGTTACAGGCAACCAGGCAGAGGGCCTTCTCAGTGGTGGCGCCTGCCCTGTGGAACGCCCTCCCATCAGATGTCAAGGAAATCAACAACTATCTGACTGTTAGAAGACATCTGAAGGCAGCCCTGTTTAGGGAAGTTTTTAACGTTTAATGCTGTATTGTGCTTTTAATATTCGATTGGGAGTTGCCCAGAGTGGCTGGGGAAAACCAGCCAGATGGGCGGCGTATAAATAAATTACTACAGTGGTACCTCGGGTTACATACGCTTCAGGTTACATACGCTTTAGGTTACAGACTCCGCTAACCCAGAAATAGTACCTCAGGTTAATAACTTTGCTTCAGGATGAGAACAGAAATCGTGCTCTGGCGGCGCAGCGGCAGCAGGAGGCCCCATTAACTAAAGTGGTGCTTCAGGTTAAAAACAGTTTCAGGTTAAGAACGGACCTCTGGAACGAATTAAGTTCTTAACCCGAGATACCACTGTATTAGTATTATTATTATTATTATTATTATTATTATTATTATTACTATTACTATTATTATTATTAAACAGTGCAAGCCTACACTTGTCTACCCAGAAGTCAATCTCAGAGAGTTCAGTATGGCTTGCCGCCAGGTAAACATGTACAGGACAGCTGCTTTTTTTGAAAATCACCCCAGTAATAGAAATAATGATTCGATAATACTTAAATGTTGATACCCAGCTAAGTCACACTCAGAGTAGGCTAGTCTTGGATGTCGCCCATAATTAGTAAAATAAAAATAAGCAAATGTCTCTGGAGAAAATGAATGGGCCATTTTGGCACACTCATATTATTTTGTACTGGCACAACTACCGTCTACAGAACAAGGAGCCCAAGCAGGTATTGCAGAGAGTGTCAGGTTGTATTTCCCCTGCTCTGTCTCACACAAACAATCAATAGATCTGATAATAATTTCATAAATCTTGCTTGTTCAGGACACAGCTGCAGCCGTGAATATGCAATTTTTGCTTTGGAAGTGAAAAACGATGACTCTTTGTGGCCTCCTAAGTAAAACTTGGCTGCGTCTGCCAATGACTGACTGATTTACATCAGCCACTTCTTTTACGAGACAAAATTATCCTGACCCATATGTTCAGTGTAAGAGGAGTTCCAATATTTTTGCCACTGTACGCAGTTGTCTGTAATGCATACTATAAAATGAGGTCATTTTACTTTATGTGCAGGGCTGTATTTAAAGGCTGGCTGAAAAACAACAACAATAAATGTATTCTTGTTTTATATTTATATTTTCCATCTCAAAATAAAAATATTGAACATATATATTACAATAGCAATCATAGGAAGCTGCCTTCGACCACCAGCCTTGGAAATAACAGGGAAATGAATGTTAGGCTTTCTCCAGGCGAATGGTATGCTGTACAACCAAGCTATATTGTTGTTGTTTAGTCGTTTAGTCATGTCTGACTCTTTGTGACCGCATGGACCAGAGCACGCCAGGCACTCCTGTCTTCCACTGCTTCCCACAGTTTGGTCAAACTCATGCTGGTAGCTTCGAGAACACTATCCAACCATCTCGTCCTCTGTCGTCCCCTTCTCCTTGTGCCCTCTATCTTTCCCAACATCAGGGTCTTTTCCAGGGAGTCTTCTCTTCTCATGAGGTGGTCAAAGTATTGGAGTCTCAGCTTCACGATCAGTCCTTCCAGTGAGCCCTCAGGGCTGATTTCCTTAAGAATGGATAGGTTTGATCTTCTTGCAGTCCATGGGACTCTCAAAAGTCTCCTCCAGCACCACAATTAAAAAGCATAAATTCTTCGGCGATCAGCCTTCTTTATGGTCCAGCTCTCACTTCCATACATCACTACTGGGAAAACCATAGCTTTAACTATATGGACCTTTGTTGGCAAGGTGATGTCTCTGCTTTTTAAGATGCTGTCTAGGTTTGTCATTGCTTTTCTCCCAAGAAGCAGGCGTCTTTTAATTTCGTGACTGCTGTTACCATTTGCAGTGATCATGGAGCCCAAGAAAGTAAAATCTCTCGCTGCCTCCATTGCTTCCCCTTCTATTTGCCAGGAGGTGATGGGCCCAGTGGCCATGATCTTCGTTTTTTTGATGTTGAGCTTCAGACCATATTTTGCGCTCTCCTCTTTCACCCTCATTAAAAGGTTCTTTAATTCCTCCTCACTTTCTGCCATCAAGGTTGTGTCATTGCATATCTGAAGTTGTTGATATTTCTTCCGGCAATCTATCCGCATTAAATCCTTTCACTATTCTTTTATATATTCTCCCAATCATGTTGATGTAAAAGAAAACTCTTCACACACATTCAAGAACAATTTTGCAGGAAATTAGAGAGATGTGGAACAGGGAAATCAAAGGTACTACACAGCCTAAACAATGGAAAAACTGTTTTAGTCCTGTTTGGACCTGAAATTGAGATTGAGCTAACAGAAAATATTATTTTTAGTATATTGTTCTCCATCACGTTTGTATAGGAAAGCACTGTCTAATACAAATTAGAGGTGTGGCACTGAGAACACCTCTTCGAAGCTTATGATCTGGGCTTGTCGCTTGATGGATTCCATTTGGTCTGAAGCTGTCACTCAGTTTTGTGCTGCAAAATCCTTTCTATCTGCAGATGTTCAAGTACTTTTAAATTGTACCATGGTAGTGTAGGAATTAATGGATGAAAAACAGAAGTAGATTTCATGAGCCTTTATGAGTGTACTGCCCTGGCTGCATCCAAACATATTTTGGATAGGCATCGATTTATTCCGGATACCTATTCGGCTTATATTATAAGTTTAATTCAAGATCTGTGCACTGTATGTGCAGTGTGAACCGATAGTGGTCTATTATTATTTATCACTATTCTTATTTTCTTTTCTCTGTAATTTTTATGTCATCTTTCTCTTCTTCTTTTTTTCTTAAATTTCAAAACAAAAAAATGGGGGGGATCAGTTTTGCAGTTTTGCAGTTTGCATTACATTCAGAGAATCTACTGTGTGACACAATTATTATTATTATTATTATTGTTATTATTATTATTATTATTATTTTATATCCTGCCCTCCCCAGACAAAGCCGGGCTCAGAGCGGCTTACAACAGTAAAAATAGATATTCATTTCATTTCTATTTACACAGAAATGAAAAATGTATATGTATTAATGAAGGCTTAAAATGGAAGATGGGGGGTTTTCCGCAAGTTTTTCTAAAGGACTCTGAGCTCTTGTTGATTTAATGATTAACTAACTGATTGTTTTTCTCTGGTAGCGAACATGTGAGGGTTGCAACCTGGGATCATGTGAGAGGTATTGAGTTGCAATCTCCATTTTCTATTTTTGGAAAGGCGTTGCCTTTGGGTTTTTGCCTCCCAAACTCTCTGAATAACACAGGGAGAACAATGTGAGTAAATGGTTGTCCCAAAGGGGAAAAATAGGCTGGAGGCTGGAAAGCAGGCCTTTGCTTATAGGTCTGTTTGGATTATTTCATATTTTGTATGATGCTGAGCCTGTGCTGGACAACACAAAATATAGTATGGATATAATAATAATAATAATAATTTTATTTATATCCCACCCTCCCCAGCCAAAGCTGGGCTCAGAGCAGCTAACAACAGTAAAAATAGCACAGTTTCTATAAAATCACAGTCAATTAATTAAAATACATTCTAAAATCAATTTAGAATCAAATTTATGGCAACCATTGAGCTAGAGTTCCGTGAGGATTACAGAAGGAGAGAGGGGGTCAGACTGTGCCTTGGCCAAAGGCCTGGTGGAACAGCTCTGTCTTGCAGGCCCTGTGGAAAGATGTCAAGTCCCGCAGGACCATAGTCTCTTGTGACAGAGCATTTCACCAGATCGGGGCCACGACCAAAAAAGCCCTGGCTCTGGTTGAGGCCAGCCTAACCTCCCTGTGGCCTGGGATCTCCAAGATGTTTGTTGTTGTTTTTTTGATGTTTTAATTCTGTTTTGAATAAAGTTCTGCCAGTAAAAGTTGGAATAATATTTCTATGGGACTGGGGAATGTTTCATTTTCGAAGGAGTCCGTTCTTATGCATACAGTTGCTTCGAACTGCACAATTTTTAATATCTGTAACATAGTGTAAAAAGATGTCCCATAAACCCCCATAAGATGTTGCTCAAGACAGGTGAAAAAACGTTCCAGGAGTACCACACTTTATAGATGGAAAAACTGTCCGATTCTTTTTAAGCATCGATAGCTCACAACATCTCTAGCTAGAATCAAAGATCCATGCAGGCTTCTATTCTGCAATTAAAACCATAGCTTTCAAGCAGAGAGGGGTTTAGCTATTCCCAGATGGCTCTTTTTGTGGCTTGGAAAGGACCCCTTGTGCATTGCTGTTGATTATGTTACAGACAAAATGAAACTAAATGAAGAGTAAGCTGGAGAGCTCTGAAAAAAAAAATAATAATAATTGGATTTTATGTCGTAAGCCAGTGTGTCAAGAAACATCTGAAACCTGACATATTTAATTTGCTTGGAATAATAAATAGTACTCAGTATTCCAGGATTTCTTTTTCTTAATCATTTAAAGACAGCCATGTATCAAAAGAATTAACAAGACCGTACATTTGACGAATACAACAAGATCAACAAAAGAAATGCAGATTGCGTTTCAAGTTTACCTTTATGCAGCATTTGGTAGAGTTCATAGTTATTCCACTACTGCAATAATTGGCCATCTGTATGTTTGTGTGTATACAGTGAGTGAGAATGGGGAGGGAGAAAGAGGTGGAGCTGTTTCTCCACGGTGTGATCTCACACCCCTAGAGTACATATATACATAGCTGTCAACCGTCCCTTATTTGGCAGGAAAGTCCCTTATCCCAGCGCTGTGTCCCGCTGCTGTCCCTTATTGATGATGTCCCTTAAATTTCCCGGGTTTCAAAGGAAGCAGCTCCTCCCCCTCCCTCCCTGCCGGCCAGGGAGGAGGGAGGCTCCAACTGTGTTGCTTGGCTGCGTTGCTCACCCAATAAGGAGTCTAAGAATGACTGGGGGGTGGAGCTTGCATGCCTTGTGCCAATCATATCAGCCGCGTTGCCTGGGAGTTGCCTTTGCTCAGCGCTTCCCAGCGGAGAGGCGACGGTGGTTTCCCTTGCTGCATCCCCTTTGCCGGGTTGCTTCGCTGTGGGAACCACTGCTTGAGGCTTCATTTGGCTGCTGGCTGGGCTTTCTGCCTTTGGCTCGGAGGGGCTCAGAGGTTGAACATACCTGTGTTCGGAATCGGATGGATACATCGCTGGTTGACTAAAATCCCTTATTTTGGCTGCTGATCCCTTATTTTCGATGCTGCTGGTCCCTTATTTTCAAACCTGTAAATTGACAGCTATGCATATGTATGTGAGCAGAACATGTGATCTGTTCTGCACATGCAATCAGAATATTTGCAAACATACCTCAGTGGTGAGATGACACCATATGGAAGCCCCTCACAGAGCTACAATTCCCAGAGTGTGGAATGGCTCCACCACACAGGGTGCCAAGCCTAGGGGGCACCCCAGGGTGCCACAAATATAATGCCATGAATTGAGCAGAAAAGAAGGCAAGAGGTGAGGGACGCCTAATTTTGGCCCCTACTGAAATTTGAAAGACTGAAGTCTGGCCCTGCTCAGGGAACACTAAGAATTGTAGCTCTGTTGGGAAAACAAGGGGAATCTCTCAGCAACAACTCTCAGCAACCTTGACTAACTACAGCTCCCAGAATTCTTTGGGGAAGGAGCCCTGACTGCTTAAAGTAGTATGATACCGCTTTAAATGTATAGTGTAGATCGGGTCCTTAATTAACGCCCACCATACTGAGAGAAGAAAGTCACTAGATGGCTAATGTAAATAGGGATATAAAGGTAAGTGCCCTTGCTGAGTTGCCTGGTTTCAGTTTCGCGGTCACCTTTCCTGTTTGCTTTTGTAGTGCCTGATAACATGCAGGTATATATATATATATATATATATATATATATATATATATATATATCGTGGGACCTGGGTTGTGCTGTGGGTTAAACCACAGAGCCTAAGACTTGCCATTCAGAAGGTCGGCGGTTCGAAACCCCGCAACGGGGTGAGCTCCCGTTGTTCAGTCCCTTCTCCTGCCAACCTAGCAGTTCGAAAGCACGTCAAAGTGCAAGTAGATAAATAGGCTCCAGCAGGAAGGCAAACGGCGCTTCCGTGCGCTGCTCTGGTTCGCCAAAAGCAGCTTAGTCATGCTGGCCAATAAAGCGAGATGAGCTTCACAACCCCAGAGTCGGCCACAACTGGACCTAATGGTCAGGGGTCCCTTTACCTTTACCTTATATCACATTTCCAGTGTAAAGTTTACATCCATGCCCATCTTTGCCATGCTGAGACAAAACCTACTCTATGAAATGCAGCAGCTGGAAGGAGGAGACAAGTACAGCACTGCTTTTTTACTCTAGCCTTGTATCTGCCTAGCAGGTGAGTAACATCAACCCTAACGAAAGAAGAGGACTTGAAAAAACCAGAGTCTAGTCGGAAACAAGACATAAATGGTTATGGTGGCCTGCTGCCCAAACGAAGTTATGCTACTACCCTCCCCATCCAAGCCGTGGCTATAATTACAAGCCCATTCCCCGGAGTCGGGTGTGTTTTCTGGAAGTGATGCTGCCATGTTTAGTATAATTGTTCTTAGGCCCAGATCCAACCCAAGTAGCTTGACTAGAAGCTGGGGAAATCAAGCCTCTCGAGGGGGTGAGGCAAACCCTGGGAGAGAAGGGACTGAGCTGGAATTTCTGGAGGCTTGCCAGGTCGCCGCAGGCAGGGAAAGTAAATCACACCGCGCTGAGTTGCGTTTGGAGATGAGATGGACAGAGTCAAAGGAAGACACACGGCTGGAAAATCACTCGACTTGTTCTAAGTATACAGAATGTTGGAAGCTTGGGGGAAAGTCGCCTCAGTTCTTCCAAGACTTCTTTCCAAAAACATGCCATGAACAGGGACAACATTCAGTCACCTTCCTCTGACTCACAGCAAATGCTCAGAGCCAGTGGGTATCTCACCAGCAGCCTCTGTGTGGAATAGCCATGCACAGGAATTGCAATGAAATGTTGCAATGTGGCTTCCTCCTCTTCAGGGCTCCAGCCAGCCAGCCATGGGCTCCATTCAATGTACTTGTTATGTACTGAGTTGAATAGGATCCAAAAGGCAGTGGTCTGATTGGTCCTGGAACAATAGGATTCAGAATGCAGCAGTCTGATTGGTCCTAGAACAGTAGGATTCAGAATGCAGCAGTCTGATTGGTCCACAGGAGCCACCCAATCCAGCTCCAGGTAGAAGTGAATCCGCAACCTGATTGGCCTACAGGTGAATCCTGGAATTAGCCAATCACATGGGGCCCATTGTGTAAATAATGTATATAAAGCAGACATTCTGGGGGAACTCCAATTCCTCCTCACCACTATGAGCTGAATAAAGAGCATGAAATCCACTCTCGACTCCGAGTATATTTCAGTACTCCATTACAGTGGTACCTCAGGTTACATACGCTTCAGGTTACATACGCTTCAGGTTACAGACTCCGCTAACCCAGAAATAGTGCTTCAGGTTAAGAACTTTGCTTCAGGATGAGAACAGAAATCGTGCTCCGGCGGTGCGGCGGCAGCAGGAGGCCCCATTAGCTAAAGTGGTGCTTCAGGTTAAGAACAGTTTCAGGTTAAGAACGGACCTCCAGAACAAATTAAGTACTTAACCTGAGGTACCACTGTACATTCCCCCTTCCATTCTACCACCCAAATCAGTCAGAATTCTGTTGCCACTGCTCACAGTTAGTCCCCATTGAGATGGTTTGGAATACCCCATTCAGGGGCTTTCTACCCCAAAAGGGGTGTGTGTGTGTGTGTGTGTGTGTGTGTGTGTGTTTCAACAAACCTTGGGGTTTCTCTGAGCCTGATGATGATAACTCACTATGGTCAGCACCATTCTGGCCCCATCTTGGTGGGAGGTTTCTCCCCACAGGAAGAAGAAACATGGCAGAATCTCTACAGGAAACATCTTATAGTTTTTGTTGTTGAAATCAAACCTCCTGATCCACACAGGATCTGCTTGTGCGGGTAATCCATACAGTGGTACCTCTGGTTATGAACTTAATTCATTCCAGATGTCCGTTCTTAACCTGAAACCGTTCTTAACCTGAGGTACCACTTTAGCTAATGGGGCCTCCTGCTGCGGCCGCACCGCCACCACACGATTTCTGTTCTCATCCTGAGGTAAAGTTCTTAACCCGAGGTACTACTTCCGGGTTAGCAGAGTCTGTAACCCAAGGTGTTTGTAACCCGAGGTACCACTGTATTTGAAAACAGAACAAGTGGGTTGGAGAAGGGAGTTGATAGTGGAATTTATACTTGGAGCAGTTAATAGGACTGGATGGAGAATTTCTGCCATTTACAGTTTTGCAGTTTCGGTACCGCTTACCCACTGCTAGATGAAATAATTGAACCTTTACAGAAACCTAAACCAGTAAAAGTTGTTTAATCAATGTTTATGGTTGGGGGGGGAGCCCTGGTTGTACTAAAGTGATGTAGAAAAGGAAGAAGAAAAAACAACAACACACACTACTGTCTCTCTGTGTGAATATTACCGTATTTTTTTGCTCTATAAGACTCACTTTTCCCCTCCTAAAAAGTAAGGGGAAATGTGTGTGCGTCTTATGGAGCAAATGCAGGCTGTGCAGCTATCCCAGAAGCCAGAACAGCAAGAGGGATTGCTGCTTTCACTGCGCAGCGATCCCTCTTGCTGTTCTGGCTTCTGAGATTCAGAATATTCTTTTTCTTGTTTTCCTCCTCCAAAAACTAGGTGCGTCTTGTGGTCTGGTGCGTCTTATAGAGCGAAAAATACGGTAAGTAGGAAAAGTCGAATGAGCAGAAAACCATGCATTTTGGGATTTTGATTTCTGCAAACTTCACTAATAAATATATATATATAGCCATATAATAGATTTCACCAAAAGAACAAATTATAATGCCATTTCACAATCCCTTTTCCTTCCCAGCATATGATTAGAGAGCTGCATAATATCAAACCTAATTGTCCAAGCGCCCCTGCATGCTTCTGTAGCCTAGAGGATTTTTGCAGAATTTCTCAGGTAGAGTTGCTATATTTCAAAAGGTGAAAATCTGGAAACCAAAGTTTTGGAACTTATTTTGGGGGGGTTGGGGGTGGGGATTTGACAAAAATAAATTGATGGTAAACTTGCCTATCTCAGGGCTTTCCTAACATAAAGGTCATATATATCCCTCAAGGGTTGGTTTTATGTCCTCAGGTCAGGCTTCAGTTTAGGGATTAATGCACAAAGGGCCGCAAGTTTTGAAGTCAGAATTGAATGCAAAAGGCTTTATGTATTTAAGTCTTGCTGAGATGGGCAGCCCTAGCGAAGTCTACAGGTCGACTGCTCTTACGGGCCCTGAGGAGATTTCACCCCTCCCATTCCAAGAATCTACTGATGTTCTCTGCTGGTTCTCCAGAGAGGAGGGGGGCGGTTTCTGTTCACTACTTATTCTGCTCCAGCCTCACATCAAAAAGAGAGACTGAGTGTTAGAGAGAGAGTATGTTATCTCTGTATAGATAAGGTTGTTGCTAAGAGCAGCTGTTACACTCAGTGCAGTCTAGCTTTTCCATTTAGCTCTGTATATAGTTTGTATGATAGTTGTAGATAGAATAAAAGTAGTTATTCTACAGAGCTGTTCTCTGAGTGGTTTATGCTCTGCTGTACTCTGCTGTGCAACGACTGTCTTCGGAAGTGAATCTGGTGCTCACAACTCTGAGTTGTGAGTCCACAGCACTTTGACCTGTTCCTGTACAGAAGGTGGTCTCTGGAAGTGCTACCCCAGCTCGCCTGGCCCAGTCGGGGCTGAAGTGTAGATAGAATAAATGAGTCCAGTCGGTGGCACTGGCTCAAGGGCGATGCTGACAGGCCCATGGTCTTTGCAGTACACTTTGAGCATTTAAATAAATCAGAACTGAAAAGTTTTTAAAAGTGCATAGTAAAGTTCCCTAGTTATCCATTGCCATGGAGTTTAAGAGGTTTGGCTTGATGCATGAACTACAAAAGTTATTTTAGGCTTCAATTCAGTTCCAGTTGCTGTTTCAGTTTTAATCTCCAGACAGGTTGAACCCAGTGCTATTAACTGAAGGGGCATACAGGCTGTGGAGTTTTCTCATTTTTCCAGCCTTAAATTCAGTATTCCACCTTTCCACATCAGTTTTCATTTTTAAAAATCCATCGTGAAAGTACTCTGCGTCAGGGACACGGAAGGCAAGCTTGAGTCAGCACAGCATCACACGTTTGCCTTAAAACAAAAATATTGTGCTGGTCCAGGGGGGGGGGGAAGGTTACCGTGGGGCAAGGTCCAGGACCTGAGTTGAGGGTCGGCAGACAGTCCTCCTCGGGCGAAGCGGGGTCCACAGAGGGAAGCCGGGCAAGGACAGGAACTCTGGGGGAAACAGGACTGGATGCTGGCCGAAACAGCTCATCAACGACGTTGCTCCCGCAACCTGGGACTGGGCTGACTGGCCTTTATCTTCTCTGAGGCCAGGGGTGGCCCCAGGCCCCAGGAGACCCGCCTCTCCTGGCCTTAAGGCGAGCACTCCTCCTGGGAGAAACCAGTTCCCTTCGCCTCTCTGCCCTGAGCCTCTGCAGTTCAGGAGAGGCTGAAGGGTTACTGGGCCCAGGGGGAGACTCACCTGTAGGCACTGAGTCCTCAACCACCTCTGGAGCCAGAGCGGATTCACCTGGTTCCTGCTCCTGAGGATCCGGCACAGGTGCAGGCGCTTCAGATTCAAGACCCTGCCCCGGCTCAGCCGGCCCTGGAGGCGGGGACTCCTGTGCAGGCTGGGATTCCTCCGGTTCAGCCTCTGAATCGGATTCCCAGGCCATCACAAATATGAGCCTTGCACAGAACACTGAGAAGGATCTGCTATGACACTGATGACTGGGTCTCCACTATGGCAAGAGTGAGTGGACCTCTGCCCCAACCCAAATGACCCACGGATGTTGCTTAACCACAACCCTTTTCATCCCTGGAGCTGGCAACTTTAGGTTGCTTCTTTGCAAGATGTCATCCAGGTCATATTCACACTGCGCATCTAGTGTGCATTTAGAGTGCAGGCCTTCTTCTAAGGAACCCTGGGAACTGTAGGCCACCCTCCACAGGGCTACATTCCCCAGCACCCTTAGCAAACTACAGTTCACAAAACTCGTTGGGGGATTTAAATGTGCATTAAAGTAGCATTGAATGTTTGGTGTGGCCTGGTATTTGACAAAATGTATAGGACAAGAAACAAGGGAGCAGGTGGCGCTGTGGGATAAACCACAGAAACTAGGACTTGCTGATCAGAAGGTCGGTGGTTCGAATCCCCACGACGGGGTGAGCTCCCATTGCTCGGTCCCTGCTCCTGCCAACCTAGCAGTTTGAAAGCACGTCAAAGTGCAAGTAGATAAATAGGTACCACTCCAGCGGGAAGGTAAACGACGCTTTCGTGCACTGCTTTGGTTCGCCAGAAGCAGCTTAGTCATGCTGGCCACATGACCCAGAAGCTGTACGCCGGCTCCCTCGGCCAATAAAGCGAGATGAGCACCGCAACCCCAGAGTCGGCCACGACTGGACCGAATGGTCAGAGGTCCCTTTACCTTTTTATAGGACAAGAAGCAAGGAATGTTGGGAATGTAAAGAAAAAGAAGGGAGTTTTTATCACATGTGGTGGACCTGTGATAAGGTAAAGGCATATTGGGAAATGATATATAATGAATTAAAGAAAATGTACAATAATACCTTTGTTAAAAAACCCAGAAACTTTCTTGCTGGGGTTAGTTGGGGAGGAAATACCAAAGGGAGATAAAAGACTGTTTATGTATGCAACTACTGCAGCAAGGACTCTTTTAGCCCAAAAATGGAAACAGCAAGAGATACCAACGTTAGAAGAGTGGCAGATGAAAATGATGGATTATGCACAATTATGTGTTCAGACCCAGAGACCTCCCCCCTAAATGAACACACATTTGACTCAAATTTTAGTTTTGGTTTTTGGCAGAATTTAGGCCACAACTTTATTGATTACAGAAAAGTGAGTGGTTTGACTAGTTCCCTGCACCCTTGCAGGTAACGCTGACCCAGGGCTCCAGCATAGGTCAGGCAAGGGTGAACACCTGAGATAGGTGAAAAGTCTGGGAACAGACTCTGTTCACTCCCCAGATGCTCCCCTGGACTCAGGCACGGGCACAACCCCCTCTCGGGGGTTGACCAAACCAAGTTGAGACCCTGGATTCCTTTAACGGAATACCCTTCACATAGGGACAGCGAGACCATTCTCCCATTCCTATCACCTGAACCAGTGCCTATTCGCAACCTTACAAGTTGTGATGATTTGCTATGCAGCAGGCGAAACCCAAATGGCAACAGCCAATCAGCCAAGTGGGGAAAATTCCTGCCATGCCCCTGTCCCAACGACAGATGACACATGATGGAATAGCAAGGTCAATCGCAAAATGCCCTAAAAGTAGGGAGAGGTGGGCGGGCGTTCCAATGCACGAGCCAAAAGAAGAAGCTCTGGGTCATGTGCATAGGTATATATAGGTCCCTCGATCCGTCTAGACTGCACCCCATTGGCCAAATTAAATCCAGCAACGAGGGACTTACCAATCGGGTGTTGTGGCTTTCCAATATACCCGCCCACAACCAGGCGCTCAGTCTCCAGGTCTTACCGCAACACGTGCCCTCTTTTAGGGTGGACACGATTTGGCAAAACTGACTGAGAAAATGTGAAACCAACAGGATCAAGCTTTCCAAAAGGACTGGAATAAACTTATACTATATTTGAAAGAACATTGTAATCAACTAACAAGACTTGCAGGGTTGTAAGAAGACATGTAATGGCAATTATTTGTACCCTTTTATTTAAAAATTAAGAGATGTGGAAAGAAAAAATGTAAAGGGGAAGATTTATAAATGCTAGGATATAAAGGTGAAAATTAGAAAACCAGGAAGCAGGAGGGAGGGTAGTTGAAGGGCTCTCAAGAGTTTCCTCCAGCACCATAATTCAAAAGCATCAATTCTTCGGCGATCAGCCTTCTTTATGATCCAGCTCTCACTTCCATACATCACTACTGGGAAAACCATAGCTTTTACTATACGGACCTTTGTTGGCAAGGTTTGTTGGCAAGGTGATGTCTCTACTTTTTAAGATGCTGTCTAGGTTTGTCATTGCTATTTCTGGAATAGGTGGAACTGTTTATGTCCCATGGTCTTCCCAAACCCATCAGCACTGGGAATCACAAATCATTCCCTTCCTAGCTTTCTCTCAGCAGGTGGCACATGAAGCTACTCACAATTTGTCCAAGGGGTGTGCCAAGTAGTCGTCGTCTTGTTATGATTTATCTTTGCTAAGATCATCTGCAAAGGGAGAGGCCTAGCCAGATACATTTACCCATTTTATTAAAAAGTTGCCAATAGATACATATTTTGTTGAAGGGTTGTTGTTGTTGTTGTTGTTGTTCTGGAAATTGCCCTGAGCGGCACAGGGTGGGCTTTAAATGTTAACTGGGAAATAAATAAATATGCAGCATGGAACTGAAAGATAAAAAAGAGAAGAGTATAAGAAAGTGAAGAGATGAAGTATACATTGCAGTCTCCAGCTCTACCTCTCTTTTAAAATCAGAACCAGTGAAGGTGGTGAAGGTCCTGTGTGAGTGCCTGGAGGTGGTTGGAGGATGGATGGTGGCTAACTGAGGTTGAATCCTGACAAGACAGAAGTACAGTTTTTGGAGGACAGGGGGTGGGCAGGTGTGGAGGACTCCCTGGTCCTGAATGGGATAACTGTGCCCCTGAAGGACCAGGTGCGCAGCCTGGGAGTCATTCTGGACTCACAGCTGTCCATGGAGGCGCAGGTCAATTCTGTGTCCAGGGCAGCTGTTTACCAGCTCCATCTGGTACGCAGGCTGAGACCCTACCTGCCCACGGATTGTCTCGTCAGAGTGGTGCACGTTCTAGTTATCTCCCGCTTGGTCTATTGCAATGCGCTCTATGTGGGGCTACCTTTGAAGATAACTTGGAAACTGCAATTAATCCAGAATGCAGCAGCTAGACTGGTAACTGGGAGTGGCTGCTGGGGCCATATAACACCAGTCCTGAGAGACCTGCATTGGCTCCCAGTACATTTCCAAGCACAATTCAAAGTGTTGGTGCTTAACTTTAAAGCCCTAAACGGCCTCGGTCCTGTATACCTGAAGGAGCGTCTCCACCCCCATCATTCAGCCCGGACACTGAGATCCAGCGCCGAGGGCCTTCTGCCAGTTCCCTCACTGCGAGAAGTGAGGTTACAAGGAACCAGGCAGAGGGCCTTCTTGGTGGTGGCGCCTGCCCTGTGGAACGCCCTCCCAGCAGATGTCAAGGCAATAAACAACTATTTTACTTTTAAAAGACAACCGAAGGCAGCTCTGTTTAGGGAAGTTTTTAATGTCTGACGCTGTGTTGTTTTTAATATTCAATTGGAAGCCACCCAGAGTGGCTGGGGAAACCCAGCCAGATGGGCGGGGTATAAATTATTATTATTATTATTATTATTATTATTATTATTATTATTATGCACTAGGTGCTTCCAGAAAGCAGCATCAGCAACATTGCCACTTCCTTCTGTACTAACATTAGCCCTGTTCAGTGGTGATGATGTCTGCAAATTATCTAGTCTCCATGCAAAAAGGAAGCCAGCTGTATGAAAAGGAAAGGCAGCTTCCTGCAGCCTCAAAAAGCACAAATTGACTCCTGCCGCCGCCACAAAAAAGAAAAGTAAACCTACCCAAACCAGCAGCAAACATGGTCAGGTTTTCCTCCCAATTCTCAGTTCGAGTGACAGTGACTTTGGTGAAGGTCTATTGCGCTACACCATGTTTGGGAAATCTGGAATTTCTGAATAGGTTCCCAACAACTTTTTCAGGCTTTCCTTCTTGATTTATTGGGATATGAAAATCCACTCAGGCTTCTGTGGTCCCAATAACTCCATAAATTAAGTGCTTGCCTTGCTGAACTTCATCAGTTTTTAGCATTACTAGACCAGGGCAACACATTTTAAAATGGGAAGTTCAGGATACAGCTTTTCACTGTAGCTTCATCCCCATTCTCAACACCCAACAATATCAGTCATCCTCAGTCACCCTAACCCTCCCATCAATGTCTCCATCGCATCTGATAAGTCAATGGCTTTGGCTTCCCTCTTGAACACTACAAGCTGTCTGTCTGAATCAAACATTGGTCCTTCTAGTTCATGGGTAGACAAACTAAGGCTTGGGGGCCGGATCTGGCCCAATCGCCTTCTAAATCCGGCTCGCAGATGGTCTGGGAATCAGCATGTTTTTACATGAGTAGAATGTGTGCTTTTATTTAAAATGCCTCTCTGGGTTATTTGTGGGGCATAGGAATTTGTTCATCCCCCCCCCCCAAAAATATATATAGTCTGGCCCCCCACAAGTTCTGAGGCGCAGTGGACCGGCCCCCTGCTGAAAAAGTTTGCTGACCAGAAACGTGGGAGATTACAAGGGGTCAAAAAAATTGGATGTACCGTGCCATATTAGAAGCAAAAAAACTTGTTTTGATGAATTGGAAGAGCCGCAAAAAGATCCCATTGAGCACATGGATTGACAATATGGACAGACTAGTTACATATGAACGAATTGCATATCGACGCAAATGACGAATGGATAAATATGAAGAAATCTGGAAGGAATACCTAAGCGATAAGGCGGAAAGTGGTGGGAAGTGGGGGGAGGAGAGGTGGGGAAATATTGTTAAAAGGGTGTAGTTATAGGTATATCAGTACTCAAATCTGAATTGTTAAATTGTATTATTAGTGTTATTGTGGTTTTTGTTGTATGTGTTTCTTGTGGTTGATGTCTGTATTGAAAAAACGATTAAATAATTTTTTTTAAAAAAAGTTTGCTGACCCCTGTTCTAGTCCAGGGTTGTCTACTTTGACTTTTGGCATCACTCTGACGTCTCTGGCTCTGCTACCTGAGATCCTTTCAGCTGGAAATTAATTCCTTTGAAGTGAGGATTGAACCTGGAACCACCTGCAGGAGAAGCACGAAGCCATGGTCCTTCCTCAATGTACACAGAATGGAAAAAATGAAACAGAGGTGGGAAATGAAAACCGAGAATCCCTTTAGATCCATAGTGGAAGAAGCAACAGGAGAATCTGGACAGAGCCCAAATGCATCCTTCTCTCTTATTTTGTACTAATGAAAAACAACTGTAAGTGCATCTTTTTAGAAATGAAGTGTTAAGTGGGGTGAAAAGACAAAAAAGGAAATGCCAAAGTTAGTGTGAGAACAATTGAGCTGTATTTCCCACTGTTTTCAGGCTGGGTTTTCGATATTTGAACCTCGGGGGTTGCTTTAGAAAGAGAGAAATCTCCAGCTAAAGGGAATGCAGCGAAAAAGGGAATAAACGGTTTATGAAGTGAGGCTTTCTGTCTACTATTACAAGAACCGTTTGGGTTGTCGTTTTGTTTGGATTCCCCCCCCCCACACACACACAGTTGAGTCTATCCAAAATAGGGTGAGATAGGATGAGAGAGCTCAGCTGAAATTTCTCAGAAAATACCGTATTTTTCGCTCTATAAGACGCACCAGACCACAAGACGCACCTAGTTTTTGGAGGAGGAAAACAAGAAAAAAATATATTCTGAATCTCAGAAGCCAGAACAGCAAGAGGGATTGCTGCGCAGCGAAAGCAGCAATCCCTCTTGCTGTTCTGGCTTCTGTGATAGCCTGCATTTGCTCCATAAGACACACACACATTTCCCCTTACTTTTTAGAAAGGAAAAAGTGAGTCTTATAGAGCAAAAAATATGGTATTTTCTTGAAAACTTTCTTTGTCAAGCTCCCCCTGAATTATTAGGGAATATCACTCACCCATCCCTCATCAGTGAATATCCTGTCTTCCTCTCTTAGTCCATTGCTTCCCTTGTCCACAAGTATGAACTAACAATAGAGTATTAGATGAGTTAAGATTTCTCAGAAAATTATTTTCTGGTAATTTTCTACCCACCCCCCAACTATTAGAGCACAGGTGGGGGGGCCTAAGCTTCAGAGGCCAAATGAGATAAACATCAGGCTCCCCTCTGCCCCCATAGCTATACCCGAGAATGGAGGGGGATAGTTCCCACGCTTGCAAGAAATCCATCTTTCACTGTGATGGCACCTACACATTGGAACTTCTTGTCCATTGATATAAAGACAGGAAACTTTGCTGTATTGTTTCCACTGCCTGCTAAAAACTCTTTGTTTAGGGAGGCCCTACCCAAACATATATACCGTATTTTTTGCTCTATAAGACTCACTCCCCCCCCCTAAAAAGTAAGGGGAAATGTGTGTGCGTCTTATGGAGCGAATGCAGGCTGCACAGCTATCCCAGAAGCCAGAAGAGCAAGAGGGATTGCTGCTTTCACTGCGCAGCGATCTCTCTTGCTGTTCTGGCTTCTGAGATTCAGAATATTTTTTTTCTTGTTTTCCTCCTCCCAAAACTAGGTGCATCTTGTGGACTGGTGTGTCTTATAGAGTGAAAAATACGGTATTTCAACATGTACAGTACAGTCATACCTCATGTTACGTTTGCTTCAGGTTATGCGTTTTCAGGTTGCGTCCCGCGGTGAGGCTTCACAGCTCACTGCTGATAAGAGGGGGCACCTGCATTTTAAGGCAGCCTGTCCCTCCCCTGTTCATTGGCTAGCCGGTGCCATGGGTGTCATTGGTTGACCCATGCCTCTAGTCCATCCCAGAAAGAATGGGGCAAACCCATATGCAGAAGGCATAGCATTGTGTCAACTCAACAGGCGAAAGCCAATCAGAACCGTGCTAATCTAGACCATGCTGAATTTTAACCGAAGGCCAAAACTCATGCTTGCTTTCCCTGTGTCCATACCAATAGATGAGCTCCTTCCAAAGATTCTCTGACAGGTAGCTCTGTGAATTGTAGGCAATTCAAAACATCTCCCCCCCCCCCATCCCGCCTGCCCCCCAAACTATATCCGGTGCTCTCCAAAACATCGCACATTGACAGGGAGTTCAGTTCCCCCAGTTCTGTTTGCTCGACATTTTTCTCCACACTGCCATAAATCTTCACTCCATAGGGCTGCAGTACATATGACCTATTCCTTGGCACCAGGGCCTGTTATGTTTCCATCCCAATACGTGTGTTTGGTTTCATGAGGGTGAACAGGCAGCGGGCCAAGCAGAGAACACATCTCCTCTGCGGCTGGGCCGGAGCCAAGATATTATCCCGACTTTTAAGAATGCATGAGCAATCGAGAGAAGAAGAGGAAGAAGAAGAAGAAAAGGGGAGGAAAGACGAGGGAGGGGAAGGAAAATTAAAACCATCCTCCCCTCACCTCTCTGTTCCTCGCCTCCTGCGTTTGAAAGGTATCCCAGTGTGGGGATTAAAGGTCCCAATCAATATTGGGCTACGGTTTCCCTTTCTCACTCAGGCTACGGTTTCTCTTTCCGCTTGATGTTGCGCCGAAGGTATGAGCCTGCAGTGAGCCAAGCTCTGTGTCAGAAAGAAGCCCGCAGAACAGCACATCTTCATCACGCTTGTACATTTGGTCCTTATGTATCTTCCCTCCTGCAGGGTCCTTTTGCGACGGAGCTTGGAAACTGTGAGGCAGTGTTTTGGAGTGTGTTAAAGAACTACACTGTGTCTCCCCTTACAATGCGCTATGCCCTGCTATGATTTGCCTGGCAGTTGTACAGAAACCTTGGCTTTGCTTTAATCTTGGTAGTAGAATGATTTTTTTTTTTTTGCAAGATTATTTTATTTTTTTGGCTTTCAGGCTTGCCAGTCTTGCGAGGCTGTAATAACCCAGAGCCAAAAGCTGGGGGATAATCCGGTTACTTGTGAGTAGACATCCTCCCCATGCCAAATTCATCCCTTGGGGCATCTGGCAAACTCCAACATTCTGTCTCCAGTGCAGTGGGGATTAATATTACATTTACACCCACCTTAGAGATGGTTGGCCATTAGTCATACGCCATGTAGGCCTCATCACGCATATTGGAGCCCTTCAAAAGACTTCCAACCCTGATCTAGGAGGTTACTGGGACAAATGGACCTAAGTTTCTTAACACTGAGACAGAATCTTCAATTTAAGCTAATGCTGAACATGGCAGAAGGTTCATGAGCTTCTGCCATTCTTGTATATTAGGCCAAAATAAAGGAACTGAAACTGTAATTGTAAAAGGGCAAGGAAAGGACTGTGAGGGCTAATCCTTTTGATGGTTTATGAATGGCGCACACCTGTTTTGCCTGCCGCCATTTTTCATCCACAGCCTACTTGTTTTAGAATGAGAAGGGTAAACCTCCATCAACCGGTAAATTTGTTGCTAATTCCCTGGGTCCAGCCCCACCATTTAGCAAGGTGCAGCAATTTGCGTCAGGCAGCATCCTGAGGACGGGTTAGAGGAAGGCAGGAATAGGTGACTGAATGATGTAGCAAGATTTTTTAAATTTCATTGCTACTGAATGTTGCAATGTTGCAATGACCATCATTTTAGGGAATGGACGTCAGGCTTCAGGGAATTGGCTTCCTCGTGGCAGTAAATAAGCAGATCAAACGAAAAGAACATCTTACCAGTTAGTTTCTTTAATAAACACAGCGAGAGACAAAAGAATGCATGTCTCTAGAATGGCGGTGCTCCCAATTAAGGTTTTCCCACGTCCCTATTAATCTATGTCACTTCTGCGCCTTGTAATCTGAGCTTGTTGCCGCGCACTTTCTGTTCTAACACTCTCTGAGCTCTCCTTGTCCTTGGAGGGGGGTTGGGATGCGGTCCAAAGAGTGTGAATCTGTTAACCCCCTATCTTCCAGTGTTTCTTCTTCTAGATGTTCCCCATCCAGTATTTCCCAACTTCTGCCTTCTGGACTATGCCCCTCTGCAAACCACTGTTCTAAATCTATACTGTCCTTCTGCTCCTGGGAAGCTTCAGGGGAGGGGGGGGCGGCTCCCACCATTCCTCCTCAGTGCAGTCCTCCTCAGCACAGTCCCTGATATTGGACCATGAGTGGCTCCCCCATAGTCCATGACCCATGGTATCCATCATAAGGATACTCCCTTAAGGTCTTCTTTTTGCCCTTTCATGATTATACATAGGGCCCACCAAGGGGTTTTGGGTGGCCTCCAGCGACTCCCAACAATTCTGTTGAAATTCTTTGACTGTGTCTCTTTTTTTGGAAGTATTCTTGGTGATTCTCTGTCACGGTCCAGTTCACGGGCAATCAAAGTCCTGGCTGGGGACGTCAGGACTGGGGGCAAGATGGAAGGGTGGGAGCAGGAAAGGGAGTCAGGAAGCAAGGAGTCACGAAGTCAAGGGTCCAAGGATCAAGAAGCAAGGAGTCACGAAGTCAAGGGTCCGACGATCAAGGAGCAAGGAGTCACAAAGTCAAGGGTCCAAGGATCAAGAAGCAAGGAGTCACGAAGTCAGGGGTCCGAGGATCAAGAAGCAAGGAGTCACGAAGTCAGGGGTCCAAGGATCAAGAAGCAAGGAGTCACGAAGTCAGAGGTCCAAGGATCAAGAAGCAAGGAGTCAAGGAGCCAAACACAGCCAGGCAGGGAACGTGTTGCTGTGGCAAAGAGCCGAAGGGAAATGCTGACCTTATATCCCTTCCTGGCTCTTGCCACCAGGTGTTGTGAGTTACCAATCGGCCTCACCTGTGAGGCCGCGTCTTGACTCTTCAGAACAAACTTAGGAAGGCCACAGCCCTGCAAAGTCCTACTGGTCACAGGGCCTGGCTCCTGCACACACTCCTGACACTCTCCACCCAAAAGTTTTCCCCATTTTTCTCTCCTGTAATTAATTACCGTCATTGGACTGAACCAAGTGCCCTTGGGTAATTTTCACTACTTTTTAGTCAAACATCTAATTGATTATTTCCTGTTGCTGCTACCGGGTGCACTATTAATAGGACTACTCATTAGCAGCCTATTGAATTCTCTTCTGTTTAAGGCTGGCTGCACTATTTCTGTGAGGCCTTTGGCAGCCAGTGATTAATGATCATTCGCCATGTGCTGCTGAAGGCATCCAAGAAGGAGAGACAATGAAACCAGCAGTGAATACGTCTGATGTCAATCGAGACAATACACTTAAACAGAATTAATGAAGTTAGCAACACCTATTCATTGCATTGGTGAGCAAATGTAATATATTTTGGGTGGGGAAGGATGGCCCTTGGAGGATTTTGTCTCAGAAGGAATATTAAAAAGGAAAAAAATAATCAATTTAAAATAAAATAAAAATTAGAAAAGAAATACAGTGGTGCCTCGCAAGACGGAATTAATCCGTTCCGTGAGGCTCTTCGTATAGCGGTTTTTTCGTCTTGCGAAGCAAGCCCATTCACAGCTTAGCGGATTAGCGCTATTAGCGGTTTAGCGGCTTTTAGCGGATCAGCTGATAAGCGGCTTAGGGCTTAGGAAAAGGGGGGGGAAGGGAAAAAACCCCGCAGGAACTCGCAAGACATTTTCGTCTTGCGAAGCAAGCCCATAGGGAAATTCGTTTTGCGAAGCGCCTCCAAAACGGAAAACCCTTTCGTCTAGCGGGTTTTCCGTCTTGCGAGGCATTCGTCTTGCGGGGCACCACTCTATGAGTTGTGGACAGTTAAGGAAGGGTCGAGACTGACTTGGATGGAAGGAGGAAGAAGACTCCATCTAAGTTCTACTCAGAGTAACCTCATTGAACTGAATCAACCAAGAGAACCAGCTCCAGCAATTTCAATAGGTCTAATCTGAATACAGCTAACACTGGTTGCAGCCAACGGGTTACAGACAGACTTTGGATGGAAATCATCACCATCGGTTAAAACAAATAATAGAAAAAGAAAATACAGATAGAAAGAGGCTGGGGAATTAAGGCAGGGAAGAGACTTTGAAAAAATAATATTAATAATAACAATAGCAAGCAAAGTAATGATTTGGGCTGTGCAAGATAGCACTTGGGAGGGGCTGCTAAATGTCACTTGACATCAATGTCACATCATATGACTGGCAGGTGGGCAGGTCTGTCCACCTTTCAGGCTTGGCCCACAAAGGGTGGGGAGATAATGACCCGGTTCTCTGCCTTATGGCATTTTCCATTTCCTTCCTTCCTTCCTTCCTTCCTTCCTTCCTTCCTTCCTTCCTTCCTTCCTTCCTTCTCATGGGTGACTTTCTTTCTCCTCCTGTCACTGTCCCACATCCTCCCCCATTTCTTTCTGATTTTCCCTGCTTCAACTCACATGCCTTGTCTTCCTCCTCTAACTGTGCTGACAGTCCTTTTGCATTGACTCCCAATGCTGTTGTTTTTATGTGCTTCTCTTTTATCTGGACAGCATCCTAAAAAGCAGAGACATCACCTTGCCAACAAAGCTCCGTATAGTAAAAGCTATGGTTTTCCCAGTAGTGATGTACGGAAGTGAGAGCTGGACCACAAAGAAGGCTGATCGCCAAAGAATTGATGCTTTTGAATTCTGGTGCTGGAGGAAACTCTTGAGAGTCCCATGGACTGCAAGAAGATCAAACCTCTCCATTCTGAAGGAAATCAGCCCTGAGTGCTCACTGGAAGGACAGATCCTGAAGCTGAGGCTCCAAGACTTTGGCCACCTCATGAGAAGAGAAGACTCCCTGGAAAAGACCCTGATTCTGGGAAAGATGGAGGGCATAAGGAGAAGGGGACGACAGAGGACGAGATGGTTGGACAGTGTTCTCGAAGCTACCAGCATGAGTTTGACCAAACTGCGGGAGGCAGTGGAAGACAGGAGTGCCTGGCGTGCTCTGGTCCATGGGGTCATGAAGAGTCAGACACGACTAAACGACTAAACAACAACAACAACTTTTTTTTTTAAATAATATTTTTATTAAATTTATGAAATACAGAAAAAAAGAATAAAAGACAGATATAGAAAATAAAGTAGAGAAGTTACAAATTTCCATAATCCTTTTTTTCAGCAAATCCAATGGACTTCCCCGCATCTTCCTAACCCTGCGTTCTCTGTGATACAAAACATCAGCAATTTGTTAACTTATTTCAAAACTTATTGTATCTTTCATTTTATCATGTTATCTAATTTCCAAAGTGTTGTAACCGACATCTTATACGTTTTAGCTTAAACATAATAAAGTTATTTCATTATTCCACCTCTGACTTCTTGTACCTTAATTTTCATTTCATTAGTTTACAATTGCTGAAGCTAGAATTTCCTCAAAAGTGCATTTTTTAACATTTTTTAACAACAACAACTTTTATCTGGGTTCTTTGCAGAGCAAGGAGCTGTATCACCCCCTGCAATAATAATAATAATAATAATAATAATAATAATAATAATAATAATAATAATAATAATCACTTTACCGCTCACCTTCATACTGCGGTGAGAGAAGGATGGGAAGCTTCTCTGGCGTTTGATCTCATCACAACAACAGTAGTGCATTGCCACACACATCATATTGTCATACATGTGTGAGTGTCCCCAGCCTGCCCCCCTGGTGAAAGCCAGCTTCACCTCTAGGTACGCTTCTGGTTCAATGTAGTCCTTATTGTCTGAATATTCACGTAAATTCAATATTACATGTTAGCAACCCAATGCAAAATCGTTCTCATAAACGGAGTGAAATATTAGTACAGTGGTACCTCTGAAGCCGAATGGAATCCGTTCTGGAAGTCCGTTCGACTTCCAAAACATTCAGTAACCAAGGCGCGGCTTCCGATTGGCTGCAGGAAGCTCCGACAGCCAATCGGAAGCTGCGGAAGTCACGTCGGACATTTGGCTTCCAAAGAACGTTCACAAACCAGAGCAGTCACTTCCGGGTTTGTGGCGTTCGGGAACCAAAACGTTCGACTCGCATGGCGTTTGGGATCCAAGGTACGACTGTGTTTTAATTAAAAAAGGCTTTCTGACTGCTGCTGCCAAGTAGTTTACAATACAATCCTTAGCATGTTTAATCAGAAGCCCCCTCGATTTCACCAGTAGCTGTTCCCAAGCAATTGTGCGTAGGTTTGCAGCGTTAACCTCTTGCAAAATCTCGCTCTCTTTCCTCCTCAATATTTCAAAAGGGGAGAGAGAGGTGATTGCTTCACCAGAGCACCGACAAGAATATAAAACTAAAAACCCATAGTCTCTTCCCCTGATGACACCCTGGGGTACCCTCTGTAGTTTATTTTTGGCACTTACCTGTGGCGGCACACATTCATGGCAAAGCCACTGATCATAATTGTTCTGGAGGGAAAGGGGGGAGCAATTACCTGAGAGGGCTTTGTGTCAAACACCTGTGAGGAGAACTGGGCAGAACACTGGTGAAAAATCAAACAAATTGCAATCTGTGGTAATATTTGGCTTTGGATAAATTCCCTCCCTCTCTCTAGAACTGAATAAATCATTAGAACAGCCCTCCCCCCCCCCCATCACCAGAAGCATTGATGCCTTTTCCATTTTGCTTTCAAACGGGCTTTCAGCACATATTGTATTGTTATTATGTGGGCTGCCAAGTCCACAGAGCTGCTTTGAATTTGGGTTTCTCAACTGAAGCATTGGGTTTTCTTTGGAGTGCCATTAGGGTTTCCAGACTTTGATGATGTTTCAATAATGCAATAAAAGGCAGGTCCTCACCACAACAAACGGCAGTATATCATGTTTGAATAAACAGAAATCTTTTCCCTGTACAGAACATGCCATTGTGAGTGTGTGTGTGTGTGTGTGTGTGTGCACGACCTTCCCCAGGATGGGAACTTTTCTGGAACTAATTATTAGTGTAGCATTTATGCTTGTGTATAAGTTCACCACTTGATATGACTTATCAAATCTCTATTTCCAAAACAGATGCATGAGTTCAAAAATCAGGGAGGCTGTAGCCAGTGTGGTGTAGTGGTTAAGAGCGGTGGACTCGTAATCTGGGGAACCGGGTTCGCTTCCCCGCTCCTCCACATGCAGCTGCTGGGTGACCTTGGGCCAGTCACACTTCTCTGAAGTCTCTCAGCCCCACTCACCCCACAGAGTGTTTGTTGTGGGGGAGGAAGGGAAAGGAGAATGTTAGCCGCTTTGAGACTCCTTAAAGGGAGTGAAAGGCGGGATATCAAATCCAAACTCTTCTTCTTCTTCTAAATTTTCACAGGGCAGCAGATTGATACGATCACATATTTTGACATCCTGTCTAAATACACCATACTTTTTTCCAAGTATGTGGCATACAGTGTGAGGCTGCTGCCCAATGGGATTGGGGAAGTGGAAGGCAGGAGAAGCCAGAATCAAATATAAGCAGAGGTAACTAACCCTAGTGTCATGGACTGGCTGAACAAAGAACAGTAGTGGGAGGCACTAGCTGGGGAACCCCCAAGGGAGGAAGGTTCAGAGCCAGGGGATTGATGGGACAACGATGAATGGTTAGAGGGAAAGGAGGGATCAGACTGGGAGGAGGTGTCAGAAGCTGAAGAGGTAACAGGGTTTAGTGAGCAGGAAGAGGCTGTGGCAGAGAGCAGTCCAGATTCAGAGGCAGAAGCAAAAGCTGGAGGAGGGCCAAGACACAGAGATGAGGCAGGCTGCTGAAGAAGCCAGGGTGTCTCCATCTCCTGCTGCAACCAGCTCCTGTGACGGCCTGGGATTCGGACTCGGAGGCTGAACCTGAGGAATCCCAGCCTGCACAGGAGTCCCCGCCTCCAGAACCAGCTGAGCCGGGGCTAGGGCTTGAGCCTGAAGGGTCCTCACCTGTGCTGGGTCCTCAGGTGCAGGCACCAGCTGAGTCTGCTCTGGCTCCTGAGGTGATGGAGGACCCATTGCCTGCAGGGGCTCCACTCTCAGCCCCGTCAGGGGAAGCTGAGGTTGCCTCAGGGTCTGGTAACCCTCCAGCCTCTCCTGAGCTGCAGGGGCTCAGGGCAGAGAGGCAGAGGGAACTAAGTTCCTGCAGGAGGAGTGCTCGCCTCCAGGCCAGGAGAGGTGAGTCACCTGTGGACCGGGGCCGCCCTGTGCCTCGGGGCAGATAAAAGCCGGCCAGCCCCAGTCCCAGGTTGTGGGAGCAACATTGTTGGTAGCCTGTTCCTGCCTGCACCCTGTCCGGCTCTTCTGCCATAGTTCCTGACCTCACCCGACTCCCTGCCTTGGACCCAGCTTCAGCTTTGATGGACAGCCTCTATACCGCACCCTCGACCTCGGACTGGACTCGGACCTCGCCACACGGTTGACCCTCGGGACCAGCACAGCTCCCCTCCACCCTGGTCTCCCAGGACCAGAAGAGGTATGAAGAGAGCAGAGTAGAGACATATGCACTGGTGTGGTCTCAGATTGCTTGGGAAGTACCTGGGGGAGAAGAAGGCTTAGGCAACTATGGGAAGGCAGGGAACGTCAGTCTCCACAACTGCCTCATAGGGGCAAGATATGTTGGAGTTCATAGTCTACATGCAGCTTGGCAAGTGAGCAATTAGTGTTTTGACTACAGGCTAGGGAGACAGAGCACGGGAGAAATTTGCCTGGAGATAAGAAGGGCCTAGTAACAGCTCGGTGATTGGCTGAGGTCTCTCATATAGGCAGCATGACCTATGACATTGTTTGGCTAGTTAGGAGTATTCTGGAGTGTGTGGAGAGTGACGAAGTTTGTGTCCTTATATAGTAACTTGTATATAGCTTGTGAGTTTACTGCCATATATAATAAACTAGAAAATCAAGTTAATAGTCAGCTTTGTTCCTGATCGTCGTCCTGACTGAGCAGTCTCGATCGTTGCCTAGAAAAAGCTGCACTGCTCTGCTAAGTTGTGCATCACTGAAGAAGTTCAGAGGTGAAGAGGCAGCTCCTAGTAGCTTGTGAAAGGACTTCAGAAAATGCTCACAGCCTTCAGAGTTTTAACAAGATGTACCAGGAAAGGCTGGGCTGGATGAATCCCTAGCCGGAATTAAGATTGCCAGAAGAAATATCAACAACCTCAGATCTGCAGATGACACAACCTTGATGGCAGAACATGAGGAGGAATTAAAGAACCTTTTACTGAGGGTGAAAGAGGAGAGCACAAAATATGGTCTGAAGCTCAACATCAAAAAAAGAAGATCATGGCCACTGGTCCCATTAAAGGTAAAGGTAAAGGTACCCCTGCCCGTACGGGCCAGTCTTGACAGACTCTGGGGTTGTGCGCCCATCTCACTTAAGAGGCCAGGGGCCAGCGCTGTCCGAAGACACTTCCGGGTCACGTGGCCAGCGTGACATCGCTGCTCTGGCGAGCCAGAGCCGCACACGGAAACGCCGTTTACCTTCCCGCTGGTAAGCGGTCCCTATTTATCTACTTGCACCCGGAGGTGCTTTCGAACTGCTAGGTTGGCAGGCGCTGGGACCGAGCAGCGGGAGCGCACCCCGCAGCAGGGATTCAAACCGCCGACCTTTCAATTGGCAAGTCCTAGGCGCTGAGGCTTTAACCCACAGCGCCACCTGCGTCCCTTACTGGTCCCATTACCTCCTGGCAAATAGAAGGGGAAGAAATGGAGGCAGTGAGAGATTTTACTTTCTTGGGCTCCATGATCACTGCAGATGGTGACAGCAGTCACAAAATTAAAAGACGCCTGCTTCTTGGGAGAAAAGCAATGACAAACCTAGACAGCATCTTAAAACGTAGAGGCATCACCTTGCCAACAAAGGTCCGTATACTTAAAGCTATGGTTTTCCCAATAGTGATGTATGGAAGTGAGAGCTGGACCATAAAGAAGGCTGATTGCCGAAGAATTGATGCTTTTGAATTATGGTGCTGGAGGAGACTCTTGAGAGTCCCATGGACTACAAGAAGATCAAACCTCTCCATTCTGAAGGAAATCAGCCCTGAGTGCTCACTGGAAGGACAGGTGGTGAAGCTGAGGCTCCAATACTTTGGCCACCTCATGAGAAGAGAAGACTCCCTGGAAAAGACCCTGATGTTGGGAAAGATGGAGGGCACAAGGAGAAGGGGACGACAGAGGATGAGATGGTTGGACAGTGTTCTCGAAGCTACCAGCATGAGTTTGACCAAACTGCGGAAGGCAGTGGAAGACAGGAGTGCCTGGCGTGCTCTGGTCCATGGGGTCACGAAGAGTCAGACATGACTAAACAACTAAACAACAACAACCAAGACAAGTTGTTGTGCTCACTAGACCTGGTTCTCCAGAGTTTGCTTGAACAAAAAGTTAACTTCACTGGTGCCGTGTGATTTATTGCAACCTGCTCCTGACTCTTGCTCCAGAAACCTAGTTTTGCCACAATCCTCCTCCTAACACTGAGACCCAGGAAGAGGGGCTGACGGGCTGTGCCAGTACCCCCACCCCAGACTGGTTATAAGTAAGAAGGTATGCAAATGGGAGCTAGCTGAAGGCAGACTGATCTTGATATAGGACAGTATCCTTAATGGACCAGTTTCCACTGGTGGCATGTACAAAAATCCTTCAGCTACAGTGAATTAATTACCTTGTATACAGACTATAAAATGCCTTGTTTCTGCTGGTACAGGTTTTTCCTTCTGTCTTTTGCTAATATTTGTGATGATGTGGAATATTATGTAAGTGGGCAGATATTCACTCAATTTACAAGAGTCCTGGCGGTCCTCCATGACAAATGTAGCAAAGCAAGTTTATTAGAGTAAGAGCAGTATTTTCTGTAATGGTCACATGGATGATACCTGACAGTAAACCCTCACTAAATAATTGGGGCTTCTTTCTTAGTAGACATGGTTCTAATTGCAAATCCAAAGCTGGTCTGTGACAAATGGAGGCAGAGGAAGCCATAGGAAAGATCTCTATTGTTTGCCCTCAGTTGATCAGTGTTGTACTTAATAGCAGACATGCAAGACTGGTGCCTTGTTATCTTGCTAATTTGCCGATTCAGCAAAAGATATAGGGTTGGCAAGGAGCGCCTGGTCCATGTGTTTAGGCTGCAGCCTGTGTGGTGGTTTCTAGGTACCAGAGCAAACTGATGACATCATTGGTGTATGTTTGAATCTACCAACCCTGTAGACCTGTTCCATAGCCAGGACCCTGCTTCAAATTAAGTTCCACCACCCCTGCCCCACACAGGCTAGTTTCTAGCCAGGAGGATCTCCACAAACCAGCTGGAGTTCCACTTTAGACAGAATGTCCTGACAACAATAATGTTTGCCAACATACTCGCAGGCCATCACCTAAATTCTTGGGTTCACTTGGCTAAGTGTTCCACTGACATTTTATTATTTCATTTGGATCGCTGTATAACTTTGCAGGTAGGCGCAGCTTTATATTTGAGCAAAAAATAAGAAAGCTTTTTCTAAAATATAAAGACCACAGCAATGTTATTTCTAGATGATTGATGACATAATTGGAGCTGACATGGAGCTTTGCAACACATGAAACAAAACTGAGGCCCTTCCTTAATGGACTCTATAATCTAAGACAGACGGTTAGAAGTTATTACTGAGCTACTTCTCTGTGACTCGATCTTGGCCCACCTTTCCTAAATCTGGAAAGTCCTTAGTGCTACCAACTGAATATTCCCCACTCATTACCGTGGTCATTTGGTATGGGACCCAAAGGACCCAAACAAGAAGGGTGGAAGTGAAGAAGGCCTTCCACATTCCACAACGTGAACCCCAGACATCTTTGTGCAACAGAGCTATATAGGATTTGTGAGTGCGAAACTTAAAGGTGATCAAATAAGAGGCCCATATTTTTCTCTGTCGCACTGTGTCTTGTGAGCCACAAGCAGATCTGCTGCTGGAATAGGGCTCAATCAATCAATCAATCAATCAATCAATCAATCAATCAATCTTTATTGCGGTCAAAGACCAGACAGCAAAGTTAACAACAACATATGCCACAACCACATAAAGAAGTGAAAAATTACCTATAAATTTATTTACATTAAAAATAACACTTCTTCAGCTTAAATCTGTATTTCCGAGATTAATATCAGTACTCATTCTCCAGCCATCACTGTCACCACAGCCTGTCTTGTCCTCGTTGCTATAAAACAGAATTTCACAACAGGCCTGATGATATCCAGATCTCTATCAGCAAGAAGGTATTTAACATAAGATTCCTCTGAGCGGCCAGGTAATTTCCTTAATAATGGTAATATTAGCTTTCTTTGGGTATCATGGTACAACGGGCAGCATAGAAGAATGTGCCCAATGGATTCGATCTCATTAGAGTTGCATGGACATAATCTTTGTTCAGCTGGGATGTCATGATATCTGCCCTCTAGTTGTGCTGAAGGGAGAGCATTAAAATGGGCTCTGGAAAATGCCCAACGGTGTTTAGGGTTATCCAGTGCACTTAAGTAATTTGCTGGATGGGATCTTTGGGGTTCGAGTAGAGATTTATATATTTTAGACTATCGGGTAAAAATCAGTTTGGAATTCTGTGTCCCAGATTCATTCTTTGATTATATTTCTGGCCCTTCCCATTTCCAGACTTAAAAGATATTCAAGAGAAAAAGGACAGTTTTCTTGTAATGCTCTTCCACCATTTTGTTTGATAGTTATCAACCAGAATCAAGGGGAGCAGCCCAGTTGGGGTCTTATTCTTAGCCACGTTTACAGAGTAACTAGCAACACTTTGGCTTCAATCCTGTATAGGTGTGCTGGTCCCGGGGGGGGGGGGGTACCGTGCGGCGTGGTCCATGTCCTGTCCGAGGCTGAAGCGGGGTCCAGGGCAGGGAGTTGGGTGTGGTCAGGAACTCTGGCAGAAAGCAGGACAGGGTGCAGGCAGGATCAGGTAACCAACAATGTTGCTCCTGCAACTTGGGACTGGGCGGGCTGGCCTTTATCTCCTCTGAGGCATAGGGCGGCCCCGGTCCACAGGTGACTCGCCTGGAGGCGAGCACTCCTCCTGTGGGAACTTAGTTCCCTCCGCCTCTCTGCCCTGAACCCCTGCAGCTCAGGAGAGGCTGGAGGGTTACCAGACCCAGGGGCAACTTCACCTTCCCCTGACAGGGCTGGGAGAGGAGCACCTGCAGGCAATGGGTCCTCCATCACCTCCGGAGCCAGAGTGGATTCAGCTGGTGTCTGCTCCTGAGGATCCGGCACAGGTGAGGGCCCTTCAGGTTCAAGTCCCTGCCCCGGTTCAGCTGGCCCTGGAGGCTGGGATTCCTGTGCAGGCTGGGATTCCTCAGGTTCAGCCTCTGAATCAGATTCCCAGGCCATCTCAATAGGCATGTCTGCAGTCGCAGGGCTGCATTAGAGACACATTTAGGGGCTTGGATAATTGACTGGAGAGGACTGTAAACTAAATGGGAGTTGTTTATAATGGGGGGGTCAGAAACACCGCGATAGTTACAGCAGGGGGTGGAGAACGTGTTGCTGATGGACTCCAACTCCCATCATCCCCAGCCAGCATTGACAGTGATGATGGGAGTTGTAGTCCGGGGGTGGATCTACACATGGGAAAAAATCCACTATAAGTCAGAAATTAAATCATTATAACAAAAGAGAGAGAAAACGCTATGTAAAATCACACATTTTGTTTGTTTGTTCTCCAGCAACAGCTGCTGTTGGCTGTTGCATATTTATAACGCATTCAAAGTGTTGTTTTTTAGCTAATGTAGTTGAGTCCCAAGTTCCTCACCTTGCTTAGAGGCTGAGAAAATAATAGTGGTTGGTTTCTAATTATGACACATGCTTCTAATTCTTTCTCCCTGTCCCCCCTCCCACACTCAACCCCCCCCCTCTCTCTGAAAGAATGTGGATGACATCAGATTTTGAGTGCATAAAAGCCAATTCTCAATTCCCAAGAAGCTGCAAGTGGCTTTTGCTGGGACATGTTTTGTCTCCTTTTGAATCTCTTTCCTACTAATAGTTAGAGCAACAGCAGGAGTGACCTGCTGAACTAGCTTGAGGAGGTGTCATTAGTCATATAGCTCAACAGGCATTATAATGTAGCTTTGAGCTCTGAGGGCTGGTGTGTTAGAACTGTATATACGCTCTTATCAAAAAGCTGGAGGCCAAGTATTAGGAATACTCCAGCTGTTGCAGAGGGAGGAGAGAAAAGGCCCCCCATGAAATCTGGAATGTGTTTCTACTTACTGTCCGTCCAAGTAAAATAAAACGATTTCTCCTGCAGCCATATGGTTCTCCTTAGACAAGAAACTGTATATATTGGTCTAAATCCACAATAGTCTTGCTGACATATTATTCAGTATATTAGAAAATCACTACAACCTGTGTGCACTGTAGCAGTTCCTAAAACTAAGTGCAACAAATCTGAGGGGAGGGAAGAGGGCAGCCATTTCAAAGCCGGGCCTGGGGCAGGTTCCTTGAGGCAGGTGGGATGACGTAAAAATCCTCTCTGCAGGAACGACGTCTTTCCCTGTTAGGCAGCCACACATGCCCGGTGAGCAGCCCTGAACTTGACAAAATGCACAGGTCTGTGTTAATTCTAGCTGTGAAGAAGGGAAACTCACTTTGCGCCATGAAAACTGGAAGAAGATAGTGTTGAACTGTTGGGGGTTATGGTGGCGGGTGAGGGGGGGCATTGCACAGTATAAGAGGCACATGTCTATGTGCATATGTGTGATGGCTGTGTGCATATGTGTCCAACATTTCTCTGATGAAAATACAGTGGTACCTCGGGTTAAGAACTTAATTCGTTCCGTAGGTCCGTTCTTAACCTGAAACCGTTTTTAACCTGAGGTACCACTTTAGCTAATGGGGCCTCCCGCTGCTGTCGCGCCGCTGTTGCATGATTTCTGTTCTCATCCTGAAGCAAAGTTCTTAACCCAAGGTACTATTTCTGGGTTAGCGGAGTCTGTAACCTGAAGCATATGTAACCTGAAGTGTATGCAGCTACATAAGCATATGAATCGTGCAGTGGTGGTGCGGCGGCAGTGGGAGGCCCCATTAGCTAAAGTGGTGCTTCAGGTTAAGAACGGACTACCGGAACGAATTTAGTTCTTAACCCGAGGTGTCACTGTATCTGACTTTTAGAAGACATCTGAAGGCAACCCTATTTAGGGAAGTTTTTAATGTTTGATCTTTTATCGTCTTTTTAATGTCCAGAGTAACTGGGGAAACCCAGCCAGATGGGTGGGGTACAAATATATTATTATTATTATTATTATTATTATTATTATTATTAAAATCCAGCACTGTCCCTGGAAAAAAGTAAACAATGCTCATGAAAATACACCAGCATTATAGTGCACATGCATATTTTTGAAAGCAAATTTCTGCTGAGATAGTGCATTTTTAAATGTTGTTTTCATCAAGTTGCACAAATTGCCCCAGGTCATTCTTCATGAAAGCTAAGGTTATGAATGACTTCTAGTCATGATGGATACACTCTTCCTCAACTGACAGAGGTGCTATAACTCTGAATGCATGTTGCTGGGAACAGTGCTTTTGTGCGCAAGATCTGCTTGAGGGCTTGCCACGAACATCTGGCTGGCTTGTGACTGTGAGCACAAGATGGTGGACTCGGCAGGCCTTTGGCCAGATCCTGCAGGTCTCCTCTGGTGTCCTTAATAGCTGAATCAACCTTCCTCTGCTGCCTTTGGGAGATGGAGGACCCATGCTGAAAACCTGCAGTTTTCATCTGTCTAGCTGAGGCCAGTTACATCTGCCTCTGGCATCAGCTAATCCTAAGGAAATGAAAGGAATATAGGGAAAGAAAAGGGAGGAGGGGAAACCCTCTCCCAGTGAATGAAGTAACCTTTAAACATGGGAATGCAGTTACAGCAAGAAATTTCACAAGGTTGATGCCATTTCCACAAGATCTGGAGAAGATCCCAGCAAAGGCCTAACCCTAGAATTGCAGGGTTTAGACTACTTTGTTAAGGGAAAGGGTGGTTATAGAATTGCATACCAGTGGATCACTACGATACGATATGATACGATACAAATCTTTATTGTCATTGTCCCACACAGAACAACAAAATTGAAAAAAATCTACATCAGACATTCAAAAACCAACAAGCCTGCTAACCCAGCTATCCCAGCCTGTTTAGCCCCCTAAAAACTCTGATACCCCATGATTAAATACAATATACCCCCATAGAGACTACCTTACACTGCGTTTAAAACCAAAATCGCATTTGGATAGAAACTGTTTCTCAGGCGGCTAGTCCTAATCTTTATAACCCTGTACCTTCTTCCAGAAGGGTCGCAGGTGGCGCTGTGGGTTAAACCACAGAGCCTAGGACTTACTGATCAGAAGGTTGGCGGTTCGAATCCCCACGGCGGGGTGAGCTCCCGTTGCTCGGTCCCTGCTCCTGCCAACCTAGCAGTTCAAAAGCACGGCAAAGTGCAAATAGATAAATAGGTACCGCTCCGGCGGGAAGGTAAACGGCGTTTCCGTGCGCTGCTCTGGTTCACCAGAAGTGGCTTAGTTATGCTGGCCACATGACCCGGAAGCTGTACGCCGGCTCCCTCGGCCAATAAAGCGAGATGAGCACCGAAACCCCAGAGTCGGTCACGGCTGGACCTAATGGTCAGGAGTCCCTTTCCTTTACCTTCTTCCAGAAGGCAGAAGCTGAAAGAGATCATTTCCGGGGTGCGCACAATTCTGCGCTATCTCTGCAGCTTTCTTATGGCACCTGGAAGCATAGATTTGATCCAACGTGGGAAGAGTGCACCCAGTTATTCTCTCCGCAGTCTTTACAACCCTGGACAGCATTGGTTTTTCCCTGACCTTGCAGCTCCCAAACCACACACACAGACCATAAGTTAATACACTCTCAACAGTACAGTGGTAAAATGCTACAAAGCAGGCTCTGGAGTGGTGCTAAGAGAAGGTATTAACTCAAGTCAAAGAGCAACAGACACCTAGAGCATGTGTCCAGTGTTCTCGGAAACCCAAAGTTTAGGTAACAGCTGTTTTTAATAACAAGTTTGGAGGTCACCTATAAAAAATGGACTAGATTGCTTCATAATGCCAGGAATTAAATTGGGGGATCTTGACCAGAAAATGTACCTCATTAATCATACCAGTGATGAGGTAATGGCTCCTCTCTCCTCTAAATGAAAGCTCACTGCAGCAAGCGAGACAAAGGTGACTCTCTTTGCGATCAGATATCTTCACAGCACCTTTGCAGCATCTGTGTTTTGCACAGATCAGGTAGCTTCCGCTCTCAAAGGCAGGAGATAATTATCTCTTTGAGGCACCAAACAGCTTATTCATTTCAGGGCTGAGGTTAAAAAACACATCTTTGAGGAAGCACCGTGTTGTTGCTGTATTGACTTTGAACAATGTAAGGGACTGTGGAGGTAAGATGATACAAGTGAGACCCGGAGCAGAGATTCTGCGACTAAAGCACACAAAAGAAAGATATCATCAGCTCAGACTTTCAAGAACTTTGGTGAGAAACTCTCTGCAGATGTAGAAATGTTTATGATAGTTGCAGCACGGAGGAAGTTTGTTAAATTCATCCCACAGAATGAGGGCCTAAGTCTGCACGTTATGTTAAATATATAGAATACAGCATCACCTCCATTTTTTTATTTAATACTAGGTGCATGTGTAGGGTTTTTAAAAAACACTCTTTCCCTCCCCATCCATAGGCGCCGACTCCATGGGGCCTGAGGGGGCCCGAGCCCCCTCAAAAATTCGTTTGGGGGGGCTCTGCCCCCCCAATAATTTAAGAAAATTATTAGTTATATTATGCTTTGTAAAATCACAAAATTATGTTGGTATTTTTTATTTTCCTTGTTTGACGATAGTTACCTTTTAAAATACATTCAGTAATGAGTTAAAACAAATAATTATTACGGTAGTAAAAGAGGCGGCGCGAGTAGTTTTGCTCGGTGCGTGCGACTGGCCCAGCCCCTCTTTCCTTTTCCTCTCTTCTGCTCTCCCGCCGGGCGCCTGAGGGAGAGTTACTTAGCGGTTCTGAGGAGCCGCTGTTGTTTCGGCAGGGGAAAAACCGCCGCCCGCGAACCGCCGAGCTCCCTCTCTCTTTCCAGCCTCTCTCTCTCTCTCTCTCTCTCACTATGGCCAAGGAGGAGAAGAAGCCCTTCAGCCAGTCTATGGCCGAGTGGCGGAGGTTCATCTACAACCCCAACAGCGGCGAGTTCCTGGGGCGAACGGCCAAGAGCTGGGGTGAGGAGGGCGAGCCCGCGAGCGCGCGGGGAAGGGAGGGGAGGGGGCGGCCGGCACGAGGGGCGGTGGGAGGCGAGGCGCGGCGGGCACTTGCCCTGCCCACCACGCATCTCTCTCCTTCTCGGTCTCTCTCCCTACCTCAGCTGGCGAGGGGGCCACGAGGCGGGCGGCAGCAGCAGCAACGGGCCGGGAGCGGCTCTTAGAAAACTTCCCGGGGCAGGACCCCGGTATGGGCCCCCCCCAATATTTTTTATAAGTCGGCGCCCCTGTCCCCATCTGTGATCCCAATGAAACTCACACCCACACAAACATGTGGGTTAGGGAACAAAATCCCATTATTACCAATTAGATAAGGCTTTCTTACAATGCAACTTCCAAACTTTGCAGTGGATCCACGTAGATCACTATTATTATTATTATTTATACCCCGCCCATCAGGCTGCCTTTCCCCAGCCACTCTGAGAGGCTTCCAACAGAATATTAAAATACAATACTCTATTAAACATTAAAAGCTTCCCTAAACAGGGCTGCCTTCAGATGTCTTCTAAATGTCTGGTAGTTGTTTTTCTCTTTGACAACTGGCGGGTGCCGCTACCGAGAAGGCCCTCTGCCTGGTTCCCTGTAACTTGGCTTCTCGCAGTGAGGAAACTGCCACAAGGCCCTTGGCGCTGGACTTCAGTGTCCGGGCAGAACTATGAGGGTGGAGACACTCCTTCAGGTATACTGGACCGAGACCGTTTAGGGCTTTAAAGGTCAGCACCTTTGACTGGCAGGCAAACTCTAGGCTTTCAGAGAAGGGTTTTTTACCCAGCTCAACCTGGAGAAAACAGGAATTGAACCTGGAGCTTGTAAATCGCATAATCTAGTGCTTGGCTGCGGCCTTTCCCCATTGGATTGCCACTGTTGCACAATAATAGTCCATGGCCTGACATCAAACACATTGTCAATGAAAGATTTGTGGTGCATCAGAAAATTGAATGGGTGGGACCCTACAGGATCCAATCTTAATATAGTTCTAAGGTAACAAAACTTTTATAACCCTTACTTATAATGTATTAACCTAAGGGCACCTCCACCACATGTGCTGAAAATTTGAATCTGCCACATTGCATTCAGCACTTAAAATGAGCAGTTTCAAAATTCTGACCAAGTTTCCTTTGTGTAAACTACAACCTTCACGAAACCTTACATCATGCCTCACAAAATCAATTATCGGTTAAAAGGGCAGATAGATGGAACTATTTTTATTTTTACAATTGCCAGCGTCAACCCAGAACTGATACCTATCTATTTATAAATCTTTCATCTCCTCTTATTTTTGCCAACATACGAACTTTTCAAATGTGTAGGTACTAATTTTTAAAAGAAGGTGGAAACAGCTAGAGCACAGTCTGGGAAATGGCTGAGCTGTCTGTACAGGCCATACCCTGATCAGAATAGCAATGTGGTAGATCCTCTACAGCTGGGGAAATTCTGAAACCTTTCAATTCAGTTTAAAAAGTTGGATTTTCTTAGCTATGAAAAACAAAAAAGAGTAGAAGCTGAATAGGAGAAAAATGAGACACATTGTTAACAATGTCATGCAGGAGTAACTGCCATCAAATTTACTTCTGAGTAAACATGCATAGGATTGTACTGTAAAACGACAGAAGAAGGCACTTGATGACCTCAAATTGCATTTGATCTCCCTTGAAGTCTTGCATGGATACTTGGGGTTGGGTGAGACAACAGTCCTGTTGTTGTTGTTGTTGTTGTTGTTGTTGTTGTTGTTGTTGTTTAGTCGTCGTTTAGTTGTGTCCGACTCTTCATGACCCCATGGACCAGAGCACGCCAGGCACTCCTGTCTTCCACTGCTTCCCACAGTTTGGTCAAACTCATGCTGGTAGCTTCGAGAACACTGTCCAACCATCTCGTCCTCTGTCATCCCCTTCTCCTTGCGCCCTCCATCTCTCCCAACATCAGGGTCTTTTCCAGGGAGTCTTCTCTTCTCATGAGGTGGCCAAAGTATTGGAGCCTCAGCTTCACGATCTGTCCTTTCAGTGAGCACTCAGGGCTGGTTTCCTTCAGAATGGAGAGGTTTGATTTTCTTGCAGTCCATGGGACTCTCAAGAGTCTCCTCCAGCACCATAATTCAAAAGCATCAATTCTTCAGCGGTCAGCCTTCTTTATGGTCCAGCTCTCACTTCCATACATCACTACTGGGAAAACCATAGCTTTAACTATACGGACCTTTGTTGGCAAGGTGATGTCTCTGCTTTTTAAGATGCTGTCTAGGTTTATCATTGCTTTTCTCCCAAGAAGCAGGCGTCTTTTAATTTCGTGACTGCTGTCACCATCTGCAGTGATCATGGAGCCCAAGAAAGTAAAATCTCTCACTGCCTCCATTCTTCCCCTTCTATTTGCCAGGAGGTGATGGGACCAGTGGCCATGATCTTGGTTTTTTTGACGTTGAGCTTCAGACCATATTTTGCGCTCTCCTCTTTCACCCTCATTAAGAGGTTCTTTAATTCCTCCTCACTTTCTGCCATCAAGGTTGTATCATCTGCATATCTGAGGTTGTTGATATTTGTTCCGGCAATCTTAATTCTCTCTCTCGGAATTAAGACAACAGTCCTACTTCAAAATAAATGATGGAAATTTCAGAAACTGATGCAGTTTCTCAACAATTTCCCTACTCCTCCAGCTTTTTTCTCACGTTTCTGCTCCATTAACAAGAAGCCCTGCTGATCAGTCTCAGCTACTGACTGCAGCACTGCACAGTTTACACTAGTCAGCTGTCCGTTCATTTCATTTTACCTCTACACTTTTTCATTCTTCTTACCACAGGGGAGATAATCACAACATCAACTAATTACAGTCTCGCATGAGATGTTGAAAATCTATTGATGAAAACATATTTCACCAATATTTGAGTTATTCAGAATTTGTCTCATTCCTTCTTAATTTATTTTGCATACGTATTGTAGTTTATTGGACAATATTGGAACGGGATCTTGGAACCTGTGTTTCAGTTTTGGCTTAGTCATGAACTCTGGAGGTGGGTCTGTGAGCATCTTAGCCAAGTCAATGGTTCCCAGAGTCAGGCTGCCATTTATACATGCATACATGTATATAGATATAAACTCTGTTTCCAGTCTGAGTCAGACATGTTCATTTATAGGTCTGATCCATTCCATTTTCCACATTAATCTGCCATTATTTTTTAACTCACACAAAAATGTACTTAAACACATACATGGATACTATTTTTGAATACATTTTCTTACAAAACACACATCTCTTTCCATATTTCCCCACAAAGCACACCTTTAGAAACATACCGTATCCTAAAATCCTACATTTCTGAGCTTAAAATCAAGGAATGCAAGGATAATTGCACTCAGATCACAACCAATGGGAATTGGGTCAGTTTGTATTACAATTTGTTGTTGTTTAGTCATTTAGTCGTGTCCGACTCTTCAAGGCCCCATGGACCAGAGCACGCCAGGCACTCCTGTTGTCTTTGTCCATGGAGTTTTCTTGGCAGGGATACTGGAGTGGCTTGCCGGTTCCTGCTCCAGGTGGATCACGTTTGGTCAAAACTCTCCACTATGACCTGTCCATCTTGGGTGGCCCTGCATGGCATAGCTCATAGCTTCTCTGAGTTATTCAAGCCCCTTCGCCACAGCAAGGCAGTGATCCATGAAGTGGGTATTACAATTTACAAAGAACCAGTTCCCCAAACATCTCTAGCTCAGTGGGACTTACTTCTGAGTAGACATGCCTAGGATTACACAGCTAGACATCTTGTACAAGAAAAGGATTAATTGTTATCCCTCTCATTGTGTTTGCTAATGAATGGTACCTGGACTTTGAAGCACTTTGCCTGGTAATGGGAGTGCTAAATGCATGGCAATAAATATCCAATCTGAAATTCTTTCCCCAGGCAACATAAGGAATAATCAGTATCTGGTGAATGAAGTGCTACTTTCAGGGTTCGGGTGCTAACATCGTACCTTGATGGCTCCTGAGGGAGCCTTTCCTCATTTAGGAGGGAAATAGCTTTGCCACACCAGCGCTGATTAATGCAATAGCCCACCACCACCAAGCCGCTAGGCTCATTAATCCAGGGTTGGTGCATTCTGTCAACAGGCGATAAAAGTTACCGTATTTTTCGCTCCATAAGATGCACCTTTTTCCTCCTAAAAAGTAAGGGGAAATGTCTATGCGTCTTATAGAATGAATGTGTGGTCAATTGCTGGCTCCCTCTCTGGCCCTGCCCCCTTGCCCAGGCCTCCATTGTTGAATGTTCTGCAGACGGAGGCTGTTTGTTTCCCCAGCGACTGGCTGATTAGCTTATCTGTCTGGAAACTGTAGAAACGGCTCCCTTTCCTTTCCTAAAGAAGCTGCAGAACTGTGCGTTGAACCCCATAAAAACAGGATTTTCCCCCTTTGCAAAGTAAGCTCAACAACTTTGAGCTGGTTCCTCAAAAAACGGGGCTTTCCCCCTTTCCTCCTCTAAAAACTAGATGTGTCTTATGGTCAGGTGCATCTTATGGTGCGAAAAATACGGTATGACCTCCATAAAAAGGACAGTTTCCTTTCAGATGGATTGCAACCTTACATTCCTTGAAAACAAAGCTATCTGCTATCCCAAGTGGACTCTTCTTATAGCTGTGGCTGAATGCATTGTTTTCCTTTAGGCTACAGACCTTCTTCAGTCATTTTCTGACCTCCCAAAAGGTGCTCTAGCACTGCTTTGATGGCCTGGTCTGTGGTGTGGCTGCTTCACCTGCTACTGAAGTTCAGGCCAGCACATCTGTGCCATTTATGCAGAAGTGTCAAAATCCTTCTTCTTTTTAAGTCTTTATTTATGCTTTTCAGGTTTATACATTTCACTAGTTTTACAACCCCTCTTTCTGCAGTTCCTTAAATTTATTTTTTAATGTCTTCTGCATATCCAAATTCATTTAATTTGCTTATTTAATTAACTACTTTAAATATATACTCTCATGAAACTGCAGGTTACTACAATATCCTGCTAATGTTTTTATCTGTTTGCAAGTTACAGTGGTACCTCGGGTTAAGTACTTAATTCTTTCCTGAGGTCTGTTCTTAACCTGAAACTGTTATTAACCTGAAGCAGCTGAGGCCTCCTGCTGCTGCCGCCGCACCACCGGAGCACGATTTTTGTTCTCATCCTGAAGCAAAGTTCTTAACCTGAGGTACTAATTCTGGGTTGGCGGAGTCTGTAACCTGAAGCGTATGTAACCAGAAGCATATGTAACCCAAGGTACCACTGTATCTGTAAATATTCAATAAACCATTTCCATTCTTTTTTTTAAAAAAAAAAAGTTTGTTATCTTGATTTCTTATTCTTCCGGTATGTTTCACCATTTCTGCATATTCCATAAATTTTTGTATCCATTATTGCTTTTCTGGGAATTCTGCTTCTTCCCACTTTTGGGTAAATAGCATTCTTGTTGCTGTAGTCACATACATGAATAAATGTCTATACAATCTAGGTAGTTCTGTCCCTATAATTACCAAAAGAAAAGCCTTCTTCTCAGATCATATAAATCTTTCACCTTTTACAAAATCGTTCTTTTGCATTTTATTCCATGTAATGAACCTTAGAAGGGAGTCCAATCGCACAGATCTTTCTATTATGTCTACACAAAGAGATCTAAACACATCAGTAGGGTCCTGTAAGAGTCTCCGATGCCAGGGTGGATCATTATTGTTGTTGTTTAGTCATTTAGTTGTGTCTGACTCTTCACGACCCCATGGACCAGAGCACGCCAGGCACTCCTGTCTTTTACTGCCTCCCGCAGTTTGGTCAAAATCATGTGGTAGATTCAAGAACACTGTGCAACCATCTCATCCTCTGCCATCCCCTTCTCCTTGTGCCCTCAATCTTTCCCAACATCAGGGTCTTTTCCAGGGAGTCTCCTCTTATGAGGTGGCCAAAGTATTGGAGCCTCAGCTTCAGGATCTGTTCTTCCAGTGAGCACTCAGGGCTGATTTCCTTCAGAATGGAGAGGTTTGATCTTCTTGCAGTCCATGGGACTCTCAAGAGTCTCCTCCAGCACCATAATTCAAAAGCATCACTTCTTCGGCAATCAGCCTTCTTTATGGCCCAGCTCTCACTTCCATACATCACTACAGGGAAAACCATAGCTTTAACTATACAGACCTTTGTTGGCAAGGTGATGTCTCTGCTCTGGATTATTAAAGAGGCAAGTCACACTTTTATATGTAGATCTGCTCTGGTTTTCCAGCTGCACAAGGGGGGGCGGAGAGAGAGATGTGGCTTATCAGTTGAGAGTGCATCTTGCCAAAGTAGTATGGATTCTTCTGGTGCGAGACACAAACCATATGCGGGAGCGCACTGCCCAAATTGAAAGCATGTGGCACCACGCAGGATTTTTGTTCTTAAGCCAAAATATTAGAAGCAGAATTTTTGCCACATTGCAGAATATCCTCAGTCGGAAAACAACCAGCAATCTGGGAAACGCTTGCCAGGCCATGCAAAGCAAGCATCAAGCAAGGGCAGGAGAAGTGTGATTTTAATTCAGGAGATGCAAGAGAAAGTCGTTCTTCATACAACATGTGAATAGTGAGTGAAACACGTCACCATAGAACGATAATGCTAACCAGCTTTCAAAGGAGATGGGGATCACGACATTCATCTCTGTGAGCAGCTGTTATCATCCTATATATGCCATACCTGTAGGGATTAGAGGTGAGAAGGCTTGGGGGGAAAACAGGAAAAATGGGGGGCGGGGAGAGACACACCAGTTTTTCCCTGTTTCCCCAGAAAAATCAAAGGAGAAGAAAATGGTTTGATATAGTTTGACTATTCCACACACTCTTCCCCCCCCCCCTTTTTCCCCCAAGGAAAAAACGGCTTTGAGGGGAAACGGGGGGAAACTGGGTCCCCCCCAAAATTTTCCAGGTTTTTTTCCAGGCCTTCTCATCTCTAGCTAGGGATACCTGTAGCCCCACCCCCATGTTGCTGGACTCCAACTTCAACCATCTCTGACCATTGAGCATGCTGGCCATCGGAGCCAATATTTGAGGGGGCAGGACCCCTAGATTGATGGGAACTGCTATTCAGATGGTGTATTGTGGTGGATTATGTAGAGCAGGGCTTACCTGGCCCCAAAATTTTATTCAAGGTGGCCCCCCTGATGCTGGCTGAGGCTGATGGGAGTTGGAGGCCAACAACACCTGGGGGCTGCAGGTTAAAAGCTAAACGTAAAGGGATCCCTAACCATTAGGTCCAGTCGTGGCCAACTCTGGGGTTGCGGTTCTCATCTCGCTTTATTGGCCGAAGGAGCCGGCGTGCAACTTCTGGGTCATGTGGCCAGCATGACTAAGCTGCTTCTGGCGAACCAGAGCAGCGCACGGAAACGCCGTTTACCTTCCTGCCGGAGTGGTACCTATTTATCTACTTGCACTTGACATGTTTTCAAACTGCCAGGTTGGCAGGAGCAGGGACCGAGCAACGGGAGCTCACCCCGTTGCAGGGATTTGAACTGCTGACCTTCTGATCGGCAAGTCCTTGGCTCTGTAGTTTAACCCACAGCGCCACCCACTGTGTTATATGTGTTATATATGTGATATATATGTGATATATGTTAACAGTGGTCAATTCTGCTATGCTGATCCTGATCAGAACACTACCATCCGCACATATCAACAAGCTTAGAATAACCCCAAGGAATCCTGGGATTTTCTTAAGGGTGTGAACTTTACGGACCTTACAGTTCCCAATCAACAGTCCCCACGATTCTCCATGATTGTGAACATGGTATAAGAATGCTTTAAACATATGGTGTGGGTATTTAGTAATGAATTTGTTAATTTCATAAAACCTACCACAGCAACCTCAAAGCAGTTTATAAACTGCTCGTGATCAATAATTAGGATATTGATTCTGAGCCATATGCAGAGACCAGGAAGATAGCCTCTAGGCATAAAAACGAGAAAAACATGGCCAACACTGATATCAAGCCATAATATAAATACATAAACTATTGCATTATATGATGACAGGTGGAGATGCTTCCCCCGCAGTTCTTTATTTGCAAAGAAAAGTAGCCAAAAAGCAGCCTTTTGTAAGTTCATAAGAGGGCCATAAATTTGGTTGTAAGAGATTATATGTTTGCACTGCATTTAATTTTATCTCAAGTTATTTTAAAAAGAGAAACTTGCAGCCAAGCTAGGCGTGAAATGTGTGAATGCATTTAACATATCTATTATCTATTTGCATGCATATAACAGCCACCGAGGGTGGGGCAACAATCAGGATAATGGGACACAGGGAGATTTTTTTTTAACCCTTCCCCTGCTGCTGGAATCCCAAGGAAAACCAAACCCTGCCGAAGCTGCTGTTAGCCTCAGAAGGCAAACTGCATCATGGGGAAAACCTGAAGATGGCATAAGAAGACAAGATAAAAGGAAACAGGGCAAGAAGCTGGAGAGGGTTGATGATACGGTTTCAGGTGGCAAGGGAAGCTGTTGTGTGACCTGACACAGCTGGTCCCTAATCAATCAATCAATCAATCAATCAATCAATCAATCAATCAGTATTAGCTATCCAATGTCAGTCTTCACCATGCCACATTCTTATCTAAACATAGAGTTAAACACACCAATTCTGATTCCCGGGGATTTATCTGAGAGCATTATCAGGAGATATTTCCAACATAAGGAGACAGAAAGTGTGCTTGGCAAAGGAGAAAAGCTTGAAAACAAAATAATCAAAACGTGCAAAGATCTGAAATGCAAGATGCCAGTGTGACTGTAATTACTTCTAAAGAGTGGCTACAAATACACAGAGAGAACAGATCCCCTTCTTAAATGCATCCACATGCCAATTTCTTGATGTATATAGGTTCCCCCCCCCCCCCGTCAGTATTATTTATGCATGTTATTTGCTGCCAAAATCAGCAACATATGTCACTCTCAGGACAAAAGGAACAAATTAAATGTCATGAGGAACACCTAGTCAAATCTGAGCACTTTTAAGCTCCGCTGACTTCAGTAGGAGTAATTTAAGCATATTCTTGGCACTCCCGTTGAAATCAATGGGCTGCATAAAGTGGGCTGGACCATGGGCCATTTTTAATTGACTGTGAGCCAGTGCTCCTTTTTGTAGACCATGGGTGGGAAGCCTCATGCAGGGGGGGTGTCAAATATGGCCCCCAGTGCTTCTCAATGCCTTTGGGAATCCCGGTCACCACTGAAGAAAACATAGGTCACTTTATACGGGAAGTGAGGAGCTTGACTTCCGTTTGAATGTGGGGTGACCCCTGGGTAAAGGCATCCCTCCGCACAGTTTCCATACTCATGAGGGATTTTCCTGACTTTTCCTGGTTTTCCCAACATGTGTTTAGCTTTATTGTCATGTAGAGAATGTTTTGGATGCTGTCAGCTGAAATGCTCCAACTTTTACGTCTTCATTTTGTCTTAAAAATATTGGTGATGTAAGCCAAAAGAAGACATCTGCAGAGAGCCTAGGACTTGCCGATCAGAAGGTCGGCAGTTCGAATCCCTGCGACGGGGTGATCTCCCGTTGCTCGGTCCCTGCTCCTGCCAACCTAGCAGTTCGAAAGCACGTCAAAGTGCAAGTAGATAAATAGGTACCACTCTGGCAGGAAGGTAAACGGCGTTTCCGTGTGCTGCTCTGGTTCGCCAGAAGCAGCTTAGTCATGCTGGCCACATGACCCGGAAGCTGTACGCCAGCTCCCTCAGCCAATAAAGCGAGATGAGCGCCACAACTCCAGAGTCGATCACAACTGGACCTAATGGTCAGAGTTCCCTTTACCTTTTAGTAGTAATAGTAGTTGTTGTTTTACCCCTCCTCCATTGAGTTGTGACCTAGCAACTATCAAATCTATGTCACAAATATGTCCAAACAGAGACAGAACATCTGTGTCACAGTTTTAGCTCCTCCTCAGAGTCCCACAATGGAACCATTTCCATAGTATTTCCTGCCATCTTCACAGTCAATATGGCATTGTGCACTGGTTCCTTTCAAAAAGGCTTTTGTTTTTCTTCTCCAAAGGACTGCTTTCTGTATGGCAAACTTACTACAGTGGTACCTTTGTTTACGAACACTTCTGGTTACGAACGCTTCAGGTTACGAGCTCCGCTAACCTGGTTGTGAACTTTGCCCCAGGTTGCGAACGGAAATCGTGCGCCAGAGGTGCACGTGCAGTGGGAGACCCCATTAGCGAAAGCTTGCCTCAGGATAAGAACGCTTTCAGCTTAAGAATGGACCTCCAGAACAAATTAAGTTCATAACCAGAGGTATTTGTTTGTTGTGCTGAGAGACTTTTTTTGTGGGGGGGTTAGTGAACAAGGAGAGGTGAAGAGGCACCATTCCTAAGGGTCCATGAAACGGTGTGGGTTACCACTTTCACCATGACTTCTAAGCTGAGGTAACGCTTTTGTTTGCCAACTCTTCTCCTTTGGGCTCTACTAACTGAAGGCAGAAGGGGAGATTGATATTATCAGTGGAATGTTCCTGGAAAGTCCGTTTGCACAGTATGCTGATGAGTAGGGTGTTCAAAGAGAGGGGTGTCAATGACTCTTTTCCACCCTATCCATCAAAGCCCCGGCAATATACGAGTCTGGTTTCAGAACATCACTGATTTACATTATTCCCAATCATCTAATCCCATTTCCATGTCAAGATTGCTTTAGAGGCATGCATGCCCTCCCCTGAACAGCCCATTATCTCACTCTATCTCCTGTTCATGTTGAAGGGAAATGTGGCATCCAGATGCTCTGGCAGCCTGCCAAATTGCAGACATACGATGATGTTCCCCAGTGGCTTGCAAACCTAGTGTGAGGCTGAGGCAGAACCAGAGAGTGGATGGATAGGTTATCTGGGAAATGCCAGCAAGCAACCTGAGTGGCCAAGAGACGGTTGCAGGTGGCAGGAGCAGGAAAATAAACTCCATGCCTTGCTCAGGAAGAAGGGCAGTAGATGTGGTGGTTATGAGAACCTTGATATAAGCAAGTTCCACATCTGGACATAGGTGATTCTGTAACAATTCTTTGCATTTGGTTCCCTAACACATTGCATGGACTTCCATGGGCCTCGTACATTCTGCAAGGTCTTCTGCCCTTACAAACGATTTCTGACTGCTCACATTGAAATGATTTTTCTGCAAGCTACATCCACCTGCCTATCCCTGCCCTGTATACAAAAGATTTGTGGGTAACTCACCCCTGTGTGGTGTAGTGGTTAAGAGCGGTGGACTCGTAATCTGGTGAACCGGGTTCACTTCCCTGCACCTCCACATGCAGCTGCTGGGTGACCTTGGGCTAATCACACTTCTCTGAAGTCTCTCAACCTCACTCACCTCACAGAGGGTTTGTTGTGGGGGAGGAAGGGAAAGGAGATTGTTAGCCACTTTGAGACTCCTTAGGGTAGTGATAAAGCGAATATCAAATCCAAACTCTTCTTCTTCTTCTTCCGGTGCAAACACAGCTCTGATCCATCCCTCCCAAATGCTAGACCCAATAAGAACATAAGAGGAGCTCACTGGATCAGAACAAAGGCCTCTCTGGTCCAGCATCTTCTTCCCCAGGGTCGCCAACCAGATGCCATGGGTGGCCCATAAGCAGGAGATGAGGTCAACAGCCCTCTCCTCCTGACATTTCACAGCAACTTGTATTCAGAGTCATGGAGTCTCTGATCCTGGGAGCAGCCTGTAGCCATCATGACTTGATAGCCACATCGTCCTTTAGTTTCTCTGATCCCTCTGAAAGCCAGTCAAGATGGTGGCCGTAACCACATTTTGTCAGAACAAATGGAAAGCACTACGTCCATTTCTTTGCTGTAAGTTTCAGGAGCAGGTGCCAGGAACAGGTCAGCAATAACTCACATGGTGTCAGTGAAATTAGCTCTTTATTTAAAGGAACAAGACAGCTCAGGCCTAGAACCTAGAGAGCACAGCAATTCTTCTGAGTAGACCTTGCCCCTATGAGGCAGTTTGAAGGTCTCTGCCTGCCCACAGCTCCCTAGGTCTCCCCTTTCCCTGATTCAGTTTTTGATTTTTCACTTTCTCCTGCAGATTCACTTGGTCAAAATTCCCCCCCCCTTCCCCTACTTCCAAGGGGGTTAAGTAGTTTCAATCAGTGGAGTTTTAATCCTTTACATGAGGCTTTCCAAGACCTTAGTTAACGACTACTTTGCTTCAGTCTGTTTACAGAAAGGGAAGGTGGACTTCCTGTTTGAACCTTCCCCGTTCGGTGCCAAATTAAATTATTTTAAAAGTCCAATTTTCCGTTCTACTCACGGGTTGTTGTTTAAAATCCAATTGTCCACAGGAAAAAAGTCAGCGCGCTCCGACAGCAGCAATGCGGCTTCACTCCGTGAAAGAAGCGGTCGATTCAAAGCACTGCGCCGCTCACCCCACGTCGCTCCGGATTCCCGATACCGGGTCTGGTAAAGGTGCCAGCCGAATCCCAAGTTCACAGGCTTCTCCACCTGTGATTTCTGAGGGTCTCCGCCTTCGCCGTGGCAGTCAGCCCTGTTTTTCACGGAGCAAGTTCCTCCCGAGCGGAGGAGCTCCGCCATTGCCGGAGGCGCTAACCCGGAAGTCTCCTGATTTCTTCCCAAGCAATCTGAAGCTCCATCATTTTGCTTGTCTTTGCTCTGTCCTCTTCATACCTCTTTGGGTTGTAGGACACCAGTTGGGAGGAGAGTTGGTCACAGCAAGAGTGAGCAACAGGCTGGTTTCCTCACCAGCCTGATTCATCTCTGCCTCTTGGCCCCTCTCCTCTCCAGCCTCCTCTTCTGCCTCTGGTTCTGGATTGCTGTCCTGCTCACTAAACCCTGTTACTTCTTCAGTCTTCTCCCTCTGACCACTTGTCATCTTCCCACCAGCAATCCCCTAGCTTTGAGTCTTCTTCCTTTGGGGGTTCTCCTGCTGGTGCCTCCACTCTTCCGCATCCAGCCAGTCCATGACATCGGAAGGAATAATGGGAAGAGGTAGCCCAGCCAGTTGCAATAACTCCTTCCCCTGTAGCAAATAGCTGCTCTGCTGAGGAAGATTCAGGAAATAGCAGATTCCTTCTTTCCAAAGGTACATGGACCGTAGGGAGCAAGGAAACTGGTTCATGCCCCTCCAGTCCTTTTCCCTTCTATGTTTGGGGCAGCTTCAGTAAGAAGCCATCATTATTCTAGATGAGCTGAGCTGAGCACGCGCTCTCCAAACTGCCAATTATCCCATTCTGTCACCTGTTCAAATTCAGCCGAAAGATGGCATTCAGATGTCTTGGTCACCTGTTTGGTAGCCAAAGAGTGCAATTTGTAGCTCACCTCTAACTTAGGGTATAAAAACTCCATTGAATTTCAAAAAGGCACCAGTTTGCTACCTTGTCTGGAAACCTATGAATATGTGTTATACTGAAATAGACCATTGGTCCACCTAGATTTGCCCGGTCTACTTTGGCTCTCCAAAATATAAGAACATAAGAGCCTGCTGGATCAAGCCAGTTGCCCTTTTAGTCCTGCATCTTGTTCTCACAATGGCCAACCAGATGCCCCCGCAAACCCTCAAGCAGAGCCCAAGAACAAGAGCAAGGAAATCTTTCTGGCACCTTTCCCTGAAACTCCCGTTATCCCTTAATTATTCCTCACACAGTGCCATTACCCTTTGCAATCTACTTGCTGGGGCAAAACGTTAGATCATTCATCAGATATCTTATCATTTCTCTACCATAAGGAAATAATAATAATAATAATAATAATAATAATAATAATAATAATAATTTGTTATTTATACCCCGCCCATCTGGCTGGGCTTCCTCAGCCACTCTGGGCAGCTTCCAAAAAAATATTAAAATACCGTAATACATCAAACATTAAAAGCTTCCCTAAACAGGGCTGCCTTCAGATGTCTTCTCAAAGTATGGTTGTTGTTTTTCTCTTTGACATCTGGTGGGAGGGTGTTCCACAGGGCGGGCGCCACTACCGAGAAGGCCCTCTGCCCGGTTCCCTGTAACTTGGCTTCTCGCAGTGAAGGAACTGCCAGAAGGCCCTCAGAGTTGGACCTCAGTGTCCAGGCAGAACGATGGGGGTGGAGACGCTCCTTCAGGTATACTGGACCGAGGCCATTTAGGGCTTTAAAGGTCAGCACCAACACTTGGAATTGAGTTCAAGGCAGCAGTCACAGTAGTACATATGCACATATGGTAATTATTGGCAGGAGGTGGGGTATTTATTTATTTATTTATTTATTGGTTTTCTGCCAAAGCACCCTAGGTGGTTTACAAATTTGAAAACACTGAAACAAATGAATGGGATAAAATGCTCGGTTGGAAAAACTTCCTTCCATAACTTTTGATAGAACTGGTGTGCATTTAGTTGCCAAGAGGGTCCCAGTCGAGGGGAATGGACCCTACATAGAAACTCTCTAAGCTATTGTGTACATTTCTGGGGGGAGTCTAAATCTCACCAGCTGGCCCCAGTCCCTTGCCATGCCTGAACTCGTTGTATTTAAACGCCCTGCACAGAAGCCAATGTCCATGCTCCCCAATATACACAGACTCCCTTTTTGTAAGATGCAAATTGGACCTTGGAATGTGTGGGGATTGGTGAGAGGGCATGGTTAGATGTTGTTGTTGTTGTTGTTGTTGTTGTTGTTGTTGTTGTTACCCCTGGGTTTCCCCAGCCACTCTGGGCAGCTTTCAACAAAATATTAAAAACACAATAAAACATCAACCGTTAAAAGCTTTCCTAAACAAGGCTGTCTTCAGATGTCTTCTAAAAGTCAGATAGTTGTTTATTTCCTTGACATCTGATGGGAGGGCATTCCACAGGGCGGGTGCCACTACTGAGAAGGCCCTCTGCCTGATTCCCTGTAACCTCACATCTTGCAGGGAGGAAACCACCAGAAGGCCCTCAGCACTGGACCTCGGTGTCCAGGCAGAATGATGGGGGTGGAGACGCTCCTTCAGGTATACTGGGCTGAGGCCGTTTAGGGCTTTAAAGGTGAAAAGCTGAACCATCCCCACCTCAGTTATGACCACATATGCTTTGTCCCCTGGAGAACACACAGGGTATAGGATTCAAAGTTTTCAGTGATTCTCTGGGTCTTATAACTATGTTGTAGCCTCAAACTGATTCCAATACCATTCTCCTCCTGATGACAATAGGATGAATGTTTTATTTTTCTTTACACTTACAGTGATAACTGCTTGCTTGTCGTGTCTCCCCCCCCCCCCAACACATACACAGTTCACACCTGGTCTGAATAAAACTTCATCAGGTTGCCTAAAAATTCACCTCCATCAAAGTGGTCCATCAGCACCACTGGAGAAAAGCTTTCTTCGACTTTCCTTTGAAATCAGCTCCACTCATAGGGTTTACAGACAAACCTGTAGTAGACATCACTAGAACTGTTCCCAGTGGTTCTACACTAAAAACTTTTTGATCAGAAGTGTTTGGATTAAATTCAGGGTAAACTCTTCTGGCTCACATGACTGCCAGGATAGCCAAAGATGTGGAACTTTTTTTTGATGGAAACCGAGTGTAGCAGAATGGCTAAAAAATCACACCGCAAATCAGTAACTATCTGGTTTGAATTTCAGCTCCACTATGAACTCACAAGTGAGTTATCTCCTTCTTCCCCATCTGTACTGCCAGTGCAATCATACTGACCTACCTTGGAAGGTCCTTGTGTTGATTGATACTGTTATTTTTCATCAATATCAGCAGCACTTTTTTTCTAAATGATAATATCAATCAGTGCAACAATGATCCATGTTAGCACTTATATACTAAGTGCAGTATCACAAAGATAATAGAAGATGAAGTTCATGTATGATATGGGTATTCTTAGCAGAGTTGAGAAGACATGTTACTACTCTTCATATACCTGAAGAAGTGTCAGAAGAAGCTAATGAGCGTACGTTACAGGAGGCAGATTATGGTTGAACATTAGGAGAAACATTTAAATGGTGAGAACAGTTCAACAATAGAACCTAGAGCAGTGGTTCTCAAACTCCTTCCTCCTTAGACGTAACAATGATAGAAACAATTCATATGAGCTGAGGACCATTTGCACAACTAGCAGGGATGCAACCAGGCTAGTATTTTCCCTAAACACAATGTTATTTTCTTTTCCTTAAGAGTTACAAATTTGCATCTGCTCCATGAGCAGCTCCACCCATTGAAGCCCTTACAAGCATCACTGACAAACTGTGACCAATAAGTTTTATGAACTATTCTGCAACCTTTCCATGGACCACCTGAATGGCATTTGTAGACCACAAGTGGTCGGCGGAGCACAGTTTGAGAACATCTGACCTAGATGTGCGGTGGGCCCTTAGTTGCTGGAGGTCTTCAAGCAGAGGCTGTTTGCTGCACCATCAGGCAGGGGTGGCTTTTAATGGACTATTTGCTGCTGCTTCCAACAACTCCATAGAATCCTAAAATTGTGGAGTTGGAAGGGACCTCGAGGGTCATCTAGTCCAACCCCCTGCAATGCAGGAATCTCAACTAAATCATACATGACAGGTGGCCATCCAACCTCTGCTTAAAAACCTCCGAGGAAGGAGAGCCCACCACCTCCTGAGGAAGTCCATTCCACTAATCTTTATGATCCTTGGTATGAACTTAGTTCTTAAACCCTTTGTCCATATCTGTGAAGGCAAATGAGGGCTAGGTTGTTACCACTCTAGTGACATATATCCAGTTGCACAAGCAAACACCTGTATCTCATTCCAGCAGGAGAGATCCATGGACCTAAGCGGTCTTCCATGCAAATTGCACATGCACCTCCACTTGTCACATGACTCATAATGTGATCCTCTGGATGTTGTTAGATTCCAATTCCCTGCTGGCATGACCAAGGATCAGGGACAATGGGAATTGTAGTCCGTATGGAGGACTTACTCCAGAAACATGCAGAAGGATTAGAAAGTATGAGAGTTCTGCTGAGATATGATGTCCATCATCAGTTGCTAAGTTTGACAATATGATGATATGTATAATATGATATGATTTCACAACTATTGCTCCAGGATAAGCCAACAGGATTTGCAGTGTCATTCGAAGGCATGCAAAACAAGCAAACATGATGTTTGGCCATTGAAAACTTCACTGTCCTTAGTATATAAGAGCTGGGAATATACCACATTCTGCGCGTATATGCACACACGTACATGAAAGCCCACTATTATGTTACAGTGTGCAAAAGGAGGCAATAAAATCATACAGTGATTTAAAACATGGAATTTATTGAATTACAATGCATAACTGAAACCAGTAGAGCTAATGTAAAATGTGATGAGAGACTCGTTAATCTGGGATACTAACATTTTACAAACCAAAAAGCATTATACACTGATGTGATGTGAGACTCGTTATAACCAGAGTGAGAAGGAAATTCAGCATATTATGAGGTGCAATAGAAGCCAATATAAATGTGAGTTATGATGTGTGGAGTCGGACACTTCATAACCAAGGAAAATGGATATGAAATCAAGCTTTCTATTGAAACACGGGAAGATAAACGTAAACTTAACAAACATGCATAACCAGCCATGTAAGTAACATACCAAAGGCAGTCCATTTCTTTGCTCACAAAAAGTAATTTTACACAGTGCTATCAAACTACCAAAAAAGTAAATATTTCAAAAATGATATTTCTATATATGAAAAAGAATATAGAAATGGCAATGACACAAATAAAAAAGTATAAGGGCATACATGGACATAAAATATCACAACATTTTAAATGCTTTTTTTTTAGATTTTACTATTTCATATCAATGTGGTTCAGGATATTGCATAATTATTCTTCTGTACTGGGATATTGTTATACCCCAGGGGCACATCTCTCGCAGCAACTTGCAAATTAGTGGTTCTGCAGCTATGCCCTTTTAACATCATGTTGCATTTTTTAAAGTCCCTGGTTTTGCCACATAAATTTTTAAATAAAATCTCTAACCTTTGTAAAGATGACAAATATTACTTTAGAACTGAATCAAGCAATCGAGTGAAACGATACACTGTTTTTGTTATTACTAATCAAATCCAAAGAGTGTGATGACTGGTACAAAACATCTGTACCCAAATATTTCTCAGGCATCTTGCTTTTGCAGGTTCTGTTCATGAAGTTTCATGGTTTCATCTTCTCAGTATATCTCATGTAAAGGATGGGCAGGTCGCTTTAGGTCAGGCATGGCCAAACTTGGCCCTCCAGCTGTTTGGGGACTACAACTCCCATCATCCCTAGCTAACAGGACCAGTGGTCAAGGGTGATGGGAGTTGTAGTCGCAAAACAGCTGGAGGGCCAAGTTTGGCCACCACTGCTATGAATGTGGTGATTCAGAACAGAAACGGTTCCCTATATTTTGCTGTTGCTGAGTCTGTTGTAAATACAGTGGTGCCCTGCAAGAAGAACACCTCGCAAAACGGAAAACCCGCTAGATGAAAGGGTTTTCCGTTTTGGAGGCACTTCGCAAAACGAATTTCCCTATGGGCTTGCTTCGCAAGACGAAATGTCTTGCGAGTTCCTGTGGTTTTTTTTTCCTTCCCCCCCCCCTTTTCCTAAGACGCTAAGACGCTTATCAGCTGATCCGCTAAAAGCCGCTAAACCGCTAATAGCGCTAATCCACTAAGCTGTCAATGGGCTTGCTTCGCAAGACGAAAAAACCGCTATACGAAGAGCCTCACGGAACGGATTAATTTCGTCTTGCGAGGCACCACTGTACTAAATGCCAACACCACCGGGTCCACCTTACAGTGTGCCCCTTAAAATGAATGCTCTGTGAAAAAACACTCCCAAGGGGAGGGATGGATGGACCCATTAAAGGCAGTCCCTTCTAGAGATGGCATTGTTGATCCTGTTTATGTGAGATTTTTTCAAGAGAAAATCCTTTAAAATCTGCATGGGAATATGAAGGTTTTTAAAACATTGCAATAGTGGTCCAAGAGCTTCAGCACTGCCTCTACACATGCAACAGCCCCCCCCATGCCTTTTTAAAAAACCCCCAAACAGGTCATCCAGCTAACTGGAGTGGCTAGTGTTCTGTTTCCAGGGCAGCTGTCTACCAGCGCCATCTGGCACGCAGGCTGAGACCCTACCTACCTGTGGACTGTCTCACCAGAGTGGTGCATGCTCTAGTTATCTCCTGCTTGGACTACTGAAATGTGCTCTACATGGGGCTACCTTTGAAGGTGACCCGGAAGCAACAACTAATCCAGAATGCGGCAGCTAGACTGGTGACTGGGAGTGGCCGCCAAGACCATATAACACCAGTCCTGAGAGACCTACATTGGCTCCCAGTACGCTTCCGGGCACAATTCAAAGTGCTGGTGCTGACGTTTAAAGCCCTAAACGGCCTCAGTCCTGTATACCTGAAGGAGCATCTCCACCCCCATCGTTCAGCCCGGACACTGAGGTCCAGCTCCAAGGGCCTTCTGGCGGTTCCCTCACTGTGAGAAGCGAAGTTACAAGGAACCAGGCAGAGGGCCTTCACAGTAGTGGCACCCGCCCTGTGGAACACCCTCCCTTCAGATGTCAGGGAAATAAATATCTGACTTTTAAAAGACATCTGAAGGCAACCTTGTTTAGGGAAGCTTTTAATATTTGATGAATTATTGTATTTTAATATTTTGCTCTAAGCTGCCCAGAGTGGCTGAGGAAACGCAGCCAGATGGATGGGGTATAAATAATAAATTATTATTATTATTATTATTATTATATTATTATTATTACAACGTATGGGGCTCCTTGATGCTGTGCACTTTGAGGAAACTGTAGGAAAGAAACATGGTGGCCTCTGGTTTTTCCATGGGGGCAACCATGTTTGTTTCCATACAATTATCTCTGCGATTGATTGAATGTCATTAAGGCCCATCACTGCCAGGGGGCTTGCACAGACATTGAGCTGCAGCCATTGGGATTAAATGCACCACTCAAGCAATTATCTCAAGAATTTCCTTCTCTTACTGTGCTTTCCGAGGTTGAAATCAGTAGGGCCTGAGAGGCTGGTGTTACTTACCTGACCTGCCAGTGCTGCAAATGGCTGCCAGTTACTGAGTGGAGAAAAGTTGAGGCAGTGGGCAGATGGCTGCAGTCTAAGCAGAGCAGTGGACCCTATCCAATGTTCCTACCACTCCCCACTGCTTCTCCTTTCTCCTTCTTGGTAACTAGAAGTGACACAAAGCATTGAGAACTCAGTTAAGGTACAAGGTAAAGGTAAAGGACCCCTGGACAGTTAAGTCCAGTCAAAGGCGACTATGGGGTTGCGGCGCTCATCTCACTTTCAGGCTGAGGGAGCCAACGTTTGACTACAGACAGCTTTCTGGGTCATGTGACCAGCATGACTAAACTGCCTCTGGTGCAACGGAACACCGTGATGGAAACCAGAGTGCATGGAATTACTTTTTACCTTCCCACCGCAACAGTACCTATTTATCTACTTGTACTGGTTTAGACCACAGCACCACCCGTGTCCACTTCCTGTAAGCAGAGAGGCCCTGTAATAGATGGATTGCCTACTTGCCAGCTCTTTGCCTTGCCTGATGCTTCTCTGTCCACCTGCTGCTGCCCATTTCAGTGAGATGACCACTGCACTCAAACTTCTGCTGACCACCTCACTAAGAGAAGAACATACAGGGACCATCATCTGCTCCCAACTAAGCCCACCTCACTGAGAAAGAGATTGTGTTGACATGTACCTGCTTTGGGCAGCTTCCGCAAGAGCAATAAATATTCTGCCCACATGCTACTATCTGCCTGAGTGGAAGAGGAATGAAGACGAATGAATGCCTCTCCCCACAAGATGATGCTCCCTGCCTGAAGGACAGGGGCTGCCCACTGTGGCCCATGCTAGCCACCTGAGGGAGAAAAACTGGCCACTGTGATCTCACGCTGATGCTGCCTATTTCACAGACTGGCCACTGTGTTCTCACACGGATGTGTCCAACCAGAAGGAGAGACACAGGCCATTGTGATGTCATGCTGATGCTGAAGGAGAGAGAAACTGGCCAGTGTACCAGCCCACAACTGCTGTTCACCTGAATAACAAGGAGACACTGCCTGGCACGCCAACACATTGCTCACCATGTTCATGAGAATTAGGTCCTTTCCACCTTGGACCAGACTGGGGTTTCTTAACTTGCTTTTATTCTTCTGTTCCTGTATATTAGGTTCCCTTACCAGAGGTCTATAATAACAAGGTAATGCATCAACACACATTTATTTGTACACAAAAGGTAGGTAAAGGTAAAAGGTAAAAGATCCCTGGACAGTTAAGTCCAGTCAAAGGCAATTATGGGGTTGTGGCGCTCATTTCACTTTCAGGCCGAGGGAGCCAGCGTTTGTCTGCAGACAGCTTTCCGGGTCATGTGGCCAGCATGACTAAGCCGCTTCTGGCGCAACGAGACATCGTGACGGAAACCAGAATGCATGAAAATGCTGCTTACCTTCCTGCCGCAGCAATACCTATTTATCTACTTGCACTAGCATGCTTTCGAACTTCTAGGTAGGCAGGAGCTGGGACAGAGCAACGAGAGCTCACCCCGTTGTGTGGATTTGAAACACCAACCTTCTGATCGGCAAGCCCAAGAGGCTCAGTGGTTTAGACCACAGCATCACCTGCTATATCCAGGTAAGCAATGATGCTCTGCCCATGCCACCTCGCTATTGGATCAAATATGCTGTTCAAACACTTGTTGTGGGAATCCCTCATTTCCATCTGTCAAGTCTGGCAGCAAGATTTGAATATGCTGCTCCTTTAATGCTGGTGGAGAAATAAGAATTCACTTTCTGATATGAACAAAAGCCCTAGGCATAACAAAGAAAACAAGGGCTTCTCTGATCAAAGCACTTTAGGAAATGGGCAGCAAAGTTTTTCAAAGTCTCAAAGTTGCTGCTTTTAATAGTTGCGACTCTAGTTGTCTCTCCCTTACTTTCCATCCCAACAATCAACTCCTTCCCTCCTCCACATACACAGTGTGTTAAAAAATTTTTTTTTACAGTTTTATAGGGATGTGCAAAAGTGTTTCAATCCATGCTAACATTGATTCACACTTCCACTTGGGTATTGTACTTTCTGCTACAATTGGTTTATTTTGCAGAAGCCTTCCCTTTGCTTTGTTGTTCACTGATGTGGAAATATATATTTTGGGTTTTTTGCATATATCAAAAAACACCATAAACATGTGGATCTCATCCATCAAAAGATATTTACAATTCAATTGCATTCTTGTGTTTTCCTTTTCAGAATTAATAAATTTCCAGAAGGGTAGCCCTGTTAGACTGCTGTAACAAAAACATCAGAGTCTTGCATGACAAGGCCCCCAAACCAGCCCCTCATTAGAATAAAATTCACACTGACACAGAATTTTGGTTTAAGGTTATTGGGCAAATTTTAGGCCACAACTTTATTGATTACAGAAATGTGAGCGGTATTGGCTTAGGCATTGGCAAAGGACTATATCAGACTCCTGGCCCCTTTGCAGGAAGTCAGTAAAGGTAAACCACCCAAAGAGAAAGTCACATCAGGGGAACCCACCTGTAGCTCTTCTCGGTGTCCCCAGAGGCGTGGCATGGACCTAGCCCCTCAAGCAGACTTCGGACAGGATCCAGGCCCTGGATTCCTTTAACAGAATACCCTTGGTCAATGGAGGGGTGGGCGGTGGCTGACTTCCCCTCCCCCACAAATCAATGAACCAGTGCCTAACCACCAAACCTTACAAAGTTGTGACGATTGCTAAGAAGTAGGCAAAAACCAAGTGGCCAGTGGTAAAGCTAAAGGTAACGGGACCCCTGACCATTAGGTCCAGTCGTGACCGACTCTGGGGTTGCGGCGCTCATCTCGCTTTATTGGCCGAGGGAGCCGGCATACAGCTTCCAGGTCATGTGGCCAGCATGACTAAGCCGCTTCTGGCGAACCAGAGCAGCACACGGAAACGCCGTTTACCTTTCCGCCGGAGCGGTACCTATTTATCTACTTGCACTTCGACATGCTTTCAAACTGCTAGGTTGGCAGGAGCAGGGACCGAGCAATGGGAGCTCACCCCGTCGTGGGGATTTGAACCGCCAACCTTCCAATCGGCAAGCCCAAGCCTCAGTGGTTTAGACCACAGTGCCACCCAAATGGAAAAATGCCTACCTGGCCCCCGTCCTAAGACAGGCAACCAACCAAAGTCCAAAGCAAGGCCAGAGGACATCTAAAATAAAGGGTGGGTGGGCAGCTGTTCATCAGTGTGAAGCAGGTTTTTTGCATATATCAAAACACACAATAGACATGCGTATCTCATCCATCAAAAGATATTTACAATTCAGTTGCGTTCTTGTGTGTTCCTTTTCAGAATCAATGAATTTCCAGAAGGGTGGCCCTGTTAGACTGTGTAAGAAAAACATCAAAGAGTCTTATGGAATCTTAAAAATAATGCTAGAGAGAAAAAGTGTCCAACTGCCCATTACAAAGCCATCTATAGCTGCAATCCTGACCTTGCCTATCAGAAATAAGTCCCATTCAATAAGGCACACTCCCTAGTAAGTGGGGTTTCAATTGCAGCCTATTTTACATAACCACATTTAAGTCCTTTTTATTGCAACATTTTATGCCATAAAGTTGTATTTTATACCGAAAATAGTCATGTGTGCATCTGTTGAAACAAAACACTAAAGCTGATTTATGTTTTAAATGTTTCTGGTAAACATGATTTTGTATTTGACAGTTTAAAATCCTCTTTATTTTGTTCCAATGTATTCCCGCCATGTGAAAAACAACAATAATGAATGATGTGTTCCATTGGTTGTTTTTTTTCAATTCTATCGGGGTTTGGTTGGGAGAAGTGCAAGGACACTTTTAAAACAAAACTTTTGAAACAAAGATTTGGTGGAAAGATGGTAAACAAATGAGCAGTCAAATCCAGATGGTTCTCCCCACTTTGGCAATGCAGCTCAGGCTTTAAACTCAGGAGCACAGATAAAGTCAACAGGTAATAAAAGAGATCACTGCTTTCCATAGGAAAAGAATAATTCTGAACAATGCATTCCATTAGCTTTTAATATTTGAAGTAGGAAGTGGACAGAGGCTGCAATCCTAACCACACTTAGTGTCTGGAGGCGGTTGGAGGATGGATGACGGCTAACAGATTGAGGTTGAATCCTGACAAGACAGAAGTACTGTTTCTGGGGGACAGGAGGCGGGCAGGTGTGGAGGATTCCCTGGTCCTGAATGGGGTGACTGTGCCCCTGAAGGACCAGGTGCGCAGTCTGGGAGTAATTTTGGACTCACACTGTCCATGGAGGCACAGGTTAAATCCATGTCCAGGGCAGCTGTGTACCAGCTCCATCTGGTACGCAGGCTGAGACCCTATCTGCCTGCGGACTGCCTCGCCAGAGTGGTGCATGCTCTGGTTATCTCCCGCTTGGACTACTGCAATGCGCTCTACGTGGGGCTACCTTTGAAGGTGATCAGGAAACTACAACTAATCCAGAACACAGCAGCCAGACTGGTGACTGGGAGCGGCTGCCGAGACCATATAACACCGGTCTTGAAAGACCTACATTGGCTCCCAGTACGTTTCCGAGCTCAATTCAAAGTGTTGGTGCTGACCTTTAAAGCCCTAAACAGCCTCGGTCCAGTATACCTGAAGGAGCATCTCTACCCCCATCGTTCTACCCAGACACTGAGGTCCAGCACCGAGGGCCTTCTGGCGGTTCCCTCACTGCGAGAAGCCAAGTTACAGGGAACCAGGCAGAGGGCCTTCTCGGTAGTGGCGCCCTCCCTGTGGAACGCCCTCCCACCAAATATCAAAGAGAACAACTACCAGACTTTTAGAAGACATCTGAAGGCAGCCCTGTTTAGGGAAGCTTTTAATGTTTGATGTATCACAGTATTTTAATATTCTTTTGGAAGCCGCCCAGAGTGGCTGGGGAAACCCAGCCAGATGGACGGGGTATAAATAATAAATTACTATTATTATTATTATTATTATTATTATTATTATTATTATTATTAACTGGGAGTAAGCTGCACTCAGTTCAATGGGAAATACTTCTGAGTATACATGGTTAGCACTGCAGCTTTAGTGTATATGGGCAGTTTCTAACAACCAACATCTTACACAGTCAACAAACAAAGAATGAAGGAAAACAATGGGGTATCTGTGGTACAGAACCAAGTATAAACCAGTGAATAAGGAAACAACGTACAGTACAAAGCAATTTCCATGTCTATTTACATATAAAGTTTGCTTGTTATTTTTTATTTTGTAAACTTGTGCTGTAATTAAACTAAGGCAAGGTTTCTGGTTCCTATCTGCCTTAATGGAAGCAGCCCTCACGACATTGCGGGGATCAAAGGCGAAGAAAAACAAGAACAATAGAGGGTAAATCATTCTTGGAATTTCCTCCCAGGGAAGGGAGGAACGGGCTTCACTCTTCACTCGCAGTCCATCTCAGTACCTGACTCTCGCTCTGGCATGGAATGTGGGGGGCAGGGAGGCGCTGAGGGTAAAAGCACTTCGCCTGGCAAAAACCCTCCTACACCACCATTCAGAAGCAGAGATTCTCCTGTTAATTGGATTTTTAATAGGCTTTAAAGTCAGAAAAGGTGTACTCAGAACTGCGGAATTACCCAGCTGCATTGATCTGAGGTTTGGAACTGAGAAAACGATTTTATTCAGTGTGGGTGGTGGATGGCAGAGATGGGAGCCTCTGGTTCCCTGTTTACTTTGAGTTTCTTTATTCATGATTCAGCAACCATCTCCAGATACAAATTTTTAAAGATACAAATGAGGTTGAATTGCAGTATGGAATAAGATTTATGATTAAAAGAACAGTTAGCTGGGTGTGGTTTAAAGAGCTGAGGGGAGAGCTCTAATGCTGGAATGGATTATCTTTAATAATTAGAGCGGATACCATCTCTACCTCCCTTAAAACAACAGAGAAGAGATACAACTTAAGTGGACTTTGGCCAAAATGCAGTTGTAAAGATGAAAGGAATTTGGAGCCATGGACAAGGTAGGCAAGCTGGATCCCTCCTTCTCGGGCTGTGGAAAGGAAAATAATTAAAGCACCTCATTTGAAATCCTATGGAAAGTTAGATAAGGTATTAACACGAATAGTAATTGCTAAAAATGCAGCTGCTATCTTAATGATTAATATGCCAACTGAAATGTAATTAGAAGTTAATAACAAATATGAACCACAGCAATACAGTAGAACCCTGGTTTTTGAGCGTCTCAGAAGTCAAATGTTTCGGCTTTCGAATGTCGAAAACCCAGAAGTAACTGCTTCAGTTTTCGAATGCATTTCGGAAGCTGAATGCGCCACGTGGCTTCCGTATTGAGTTTTCCGGACGTAAATGTTTCCAGAAATTGATGCTTCAGTTTTCGATTATTTTGGAAGTCGAATGGTCTTCCGGAACAGATTACATTCTAAAATTGAGGTTCCACTGTAAAAGAACTGGTCAAAAAACATTGATCAAGGAGCGTGGGAAACCACTTTGATTAAATTGTATAAATTTGGATATTATTTGAATTTGAATTTGAATTTGAATTTGAATTTGAATTTGAATTTGAATTTGAATTTGAATTTGAATTTGAATTTGAATTTGAATTTGAATTTGAATTTATATACCGCCCTATACCCAGGGGTCTCAGTAATTGGAATTATTTTGATATTCATAGGCAACCCTATTTAGGGAAGGTTTTAATGTTCGATGTTTTATTGTGTTTTTAATATTCTGTTGGGAGCTGCCCAGATGGGTGGGGTATAAATAATAATAATAATAATAATAATAATAATAATAATAATAATAATACTTACTACTACTACTGCACTGTTAGTTGATTCACGTTTTGTTTAGAAGTAGGTTTTTTGTCAGTTTGCATCATGCAAGCTACACACATGGAACAAATGGCATACGTGTTGCAAACCTCATGCAAGTCTAGGGGATATTTAGTCAAGAGTCGCATTGCTGTGGAGAAGGGAAGGGGGAAGAGAATCTTGCAGCCCCATCTAGGAACATGAGTTTCGGTGCTCAAGCAGTTACAGCAAAGTGTTGGAATGCGGCGCTACAGCTTGTAACAGTTATCCGATGAACAATGACATTCCAAGGCCACACATACCTGGGTCGCAAGCCAGCAGCGCACGGTTTTATAGCTTACGCTGAGAAAGAAGCACTGTTGCAATCCCCCCCTTAATTTAAATCAATTAGGCAAATTAGCAGTTTCCATTTAGATGTTTTGCTACATCAGCCACATTCCAGGGGAACCTGTTTCTTCTCATAAACCTTCGTTTCTCTCCCCCACTCCTAGTCCCCGGCCTCCTTATGGCATGGTTTTCATTAAGGCCCAAAACTATTGCTAAGTTGCCTGCCTTCAGCTTTTGTGTAAAAATCAGGTGGTTTTAACTTTTCAAGTTGTCTTTCCCGTAGGAGGAGGAGGAGGAGGAGGAAGAGGAGGAGGAGGAGGAGGAGGAGGAGGAGGAGGAGGAGGAGGAGAAGAAGAAGAAGAAGAAGAAGAAGAAGAAGAAGAAGAAGAAGAAGAAGAAGACGCCAACTTGCTTGGCCTCCTTTGGAATATGCAATGTTGCATTTTAAAAATACACTGCTCTACCAGTATCTCTTTGTGTGGGAGCTCATGTCTGGAATCGCAGAGGTTATGAGCAGAGAAAGTAACGCAGGCAAAGAGATCCCTTTCACATTTTTGCCATAGCAGGATGAGAACGTTTCCAGAGTGCCATGTTTTTATGCTCACTCCATAAACACCACAGGGCCCTGGGGCACACATGGTATTATTAAGGTAAAGGTAAGGGGTCCATTAGGTCCAGTCGTGGCCGACTCTGGGGTTGTGGCGCTCATCTCGCTTTATTGGCTGAGGGAGCCGGCGTGCAGCTTCCGGGTCATGTGGCCAGCATGACTAAGCCACTTCAGGCGAACAAGAGCAGCGCATGGAAACGCCGTTTACCTTCCTGCTTGAGTGGTACCTCTTTATCTACTTGCACTTTGACGTGCTTTCAAACTGCTAGGTGGGCAGGAGCTGGGACTGAGCAACGGGAGCTCACCCTGTCGTGCGGTTTCGAACCGACGACCTTCTGATCAGCAAGTCCTAGGCTCTGTGGTTTAACCCACAGTGCCACCTGCATCTCTTATGGTATTATTAAATACCAGCAAATAATCCATTAAAACAGAGATGGGGAACCTATTGCTCTTCCCAGTGTTATTGGGCTCCAACTCCCCTCACCCTCAGCTAACAAAACTAGGGGTGATGTGAGGTGCAGGTTGTGCTTTTTTCTGGGGGTACAGTGGGGTGTGCACACCCCTAAACTTTTTGTGAAACTTTGTACTTTTGCCCATTTACTGTATTTATTTTCCCCCAATTTGAACTATAAAGTGGTGATTTTCTTGAGTCAAAATGAGGGTATCCCTTTTAGTGCAAATTTAAACATGTTTTGGGATGCAGTTTCCCCTAATATAAGGCATTTTTGCTTGCTATTTTGTGCACACTTTACTTTAGTGCACACATGTCTAAGCAGTCGGCTGCGATCGACAGGTAGATCCTCCCCCTAAAAAAAGCTCAATAACTTTGGGTGAAATTGAGAGTGGATTTCATGCTCTTTATTCAGCTCTTAGTGGTGAGGAGGAATAGAAGTTCCCCCAGAATGTCTGCTTTATAAACATTATTTACACAATGGGCACCACGTGATTGGCTAATTCCGGGATTCTCCTGTAGGCCAATCAGGTTGCGGATTCACTTCCACCTGGAGCTGGATTGGGTGGCTCCTGTGCACCAATCAGACTGCTGCATTCTGAATCCTATTGTTCTAGGACCAATCAGACTGCTGCATTTTGGATCCTACTCAACTCAGTCCATAACAGGGAAGGCTGTGACTGCCCCATTTCTCCATTCCCAGTACTTTTGTTTGAAGCATGTTATGATGAAAGTTCTCTGTTTACCACTGCTTGCATCGCATCCCTGAACGTGCATGCTTTATCACATATTAACGCTGAATAAATGTGTTTTCTATGCTTCTTATTTAAACAAGAGCTCACATTTCAGTTTCTGACAGACACTTTAAATGATTCCCACAGCCAGTGACACAACGCCCGGTGCCATTATCATTTCTGTGCCATTGCCGGGTAAATAGTCCTCTGCAAAAATACATATACATTACACAAATCAACGGGTGATTTATGCACTTGTCATTATTCATCGCTATAAAATATTATAATGCTATAAATAAGTAAAAACATTTTTGCAGCTGTAGCAAATGTTTGATTTGTAGATGTAAACTTGGCTGGAACCACAAGGAACCTTGCAAAAGTGCCAAAAACATAGTGAAGTAATTAGCAGATATATATATAATATATATGAGAGAGAGAGATGTGGAACACTATCTAAAAGTAATCCATGTTTAACTTTAACCACACTGATACCCAGCCACAAAGACAACCATCTCTCAGGGAAGTTTGCCCATCTTCTCATCCAAAGCCTGTGGAAGAGCAAGGATAAAGTGTTATACAACAGGAATGATGTTCCACATTACAGATGTGTAAAACAGCTGGGTGTATGATGTCATTCAAAACACTTTGCCACCTCTGCTACTTGCTGTTATTAAAAACAGACATTAATTTTCTTTACCTAATAACACTGTGTAAACCTGTTGTGTCAAATTCTCAAGTTCGCCCTGTTCTTAATTAGCCACGACAACCAACAGCTGCTTCCCATAAACTTCCTCAGGCTACTTTGAACTTTGTCATGTCATGAGGCAGATGTGTTTGACTTCTGGAAGGCACACATTTTTATTTCCATAACAGAATCTTCTTCAAAAGTGACTCTATACGTCCTAGGTTCCAAATCCTATCCCAGCGGAGGAGACACGAGAAATAATGGGAAAGGGGATGGAATGCATTCAAGGAACATGTTCTCCAGTTCGATTCCATTCTCTCTCTCTCTCTCTCTCTCTCTCTCTCTCTCTCACACACACACACACACACACACAAACAGAAACACACCAGACCAGATGCTTCTCACATGTAAGTGTAATGAATGACATCAAGTTCACGCAAGTGTAAACCAGTTTGGGGTGTGTGTGTGTGAACTGGTGTTTTCTTATTTTTGCCAAAACAATATTATATATATGCTACCAGGGAGTAACTCCAGAATTTCAAAAGCAGTGTTGATGGGAGTCCTATAAATGGCCTCTTTCAGAGTATTTTGGGGGTGAGTGGGCCAGAGATATTTGTGCCCAGCAAGCTCAAATTTCCTTTTTCCTATTTGGAGGCACCTCCACATCACCCCCACCCTGCCCAAAATATGTATTTGTGGTAGAAAGTACACATGTCACTCTATGTAAGTAAACAAAATACATGCTTTTTCCCCTACACAGCGATTCTCTATGTAATATATGGCAAAGGCTTCAAAGCTTTTCAGTATTAGCATTGCTGCTGTTTAGTTTGTGTCATGCATAGCAAAACACACCAAGTAAAGGGCATGAAATCTTTGCGTCATTAAACCAGGGGCAGAATTTCCCTCAGTTTCTTCACAGAGACTTAGAAATTCATGCACAATTCTCAACAGAAGGAACAAATGACCTACAATAGCTCTTGTTCTCCATGCTTGGAGAGAGGTGCTTAAAAATTAATCAGTTTAACAGCCACCTGCAAAACAAGTCTAGGTCACCCATCCAGAATTTGCTAGACATCTCCTTTCTTCCTGTGTGTTCCATCTTCACATAGGCCTATTGTGATTTTGTGTTCATCCAACTGCTGTTTCCCCTGAGTAGTCGTCTGTTTAACTGCCCTTAGCATCTGATTATGTCCTTTAGTGACTGAGTGTATTGGCTCACCGGAGCTGGTAGACCACATGTAAGGGCTTTGGGAGTGTGCAGGGCTATCAATAAACTTGCAGCCCATTGGTGCTCACAAAGAAGCATCATGTAGTAACTAAGAACAGCATTGGTCCATCAAGCTCAGTATTAGCTAGTGGCAGAGCAAATGTATTCCATGCAGGTTCAATCCCCAATATCAAGAGCTTGGAGAAATGGTTAAGTATACAGTGGTACCTTGGTTCTCAAACGCCAAAAACCTGGAAGTAAGTGTTCCGGTTTTCGAACATTTTTCGGAAGCTGAACGTCTGATGCGGCTGTCGGCTATTGTGTCCAGGGCGCCTGCACCAATCAGGAGCCGTGCCTTGGCTTTCAAACATTTCAGAAGTCAAACAAACTTCTGGGAATGGATTAAGTTTGGTGCTTTTGCTTTTGCTATTTATTTCACGTTTTTGTTTTTGAGGCTTTTTCAGTTAATTTGTTTGTGTGACTGTGTGGAACCCAGTTCAGCTACTAATTGATTGATTGATTGATTGATTGATTGTATGACTGTAGAAATGGATAAAAGCCCCCTATCCAAACAATGACTATCATCAGCGCAGGTAAGGGAGGGGGGATTAATTTTTTTCATCTACAGTACTGTCTTATTTATTTTATAGTACAGTACACTGATTATTGCTTTCCCCGTCACGGGGATTCAAACCGCTGACATTCTGATCGGCAAGTCCTAGGCTCTGTGATTTAACCCACAGCGCCACCCGCATCCCACTGGTAAAAATACATTCCAAATATCATTGAATTTGCTCATGGCAAGTCTGCATTTATATGCAAGTTGTTCATATGTTGAAAGTTTCTTTAAGTCTTCAATCCAATCGCAGAATAGAGCCATATTTTTATTTTTCCAGTTCCTCAGTATCAGTCCTTTTGCTGCGGTAAGGGCACGGAGAGTCCATTCATATCGTCCTTGTGTAAGGTTCCATGTGCTGGGTATATAATTCAAGAGGATGTTTTGCTCTGTAAATGTAAGGTTGTTCCATACAGTCCTGTTGATAGTTTCAGTTACCTTCAGCCAAAAATATTTCAATATAGGGCAATGAAAAAAACATATGTTTTAGAGAAGCATTATCCCTATTGCATCTCCAACAGTTAGATACCTTAGATAGCCCTTTTTAAAACAAATGTAATGGGCTCCAGTATGTTCTGAATAGTATTCTTTGTTGTATGAGCCTCAGTTTAAGGTCCAGAGACACCCTGGCTATAGCTGGTAAAACAGTTTTCCACTGTGTGGTCAAAACTGAGATCTCTAATTCTTTATTTCTTTATTTCAATCCTGCCCCAGGACTTGTATATTGATGTACTTGGATGTTGTTGCTGCAGCGATGGCGGTGGCAGAAGGGCGGCCACCGCCTTGACCTCAACCTCCACATTTCCCCTTCCTCTGAGGCTTATTTCTCCTTTCTCCATGAGCCTGGGCAGCCCCTAAGTTGTTGGTTCTTCAGTGGTGGTGGTGGTGGGGAAGCGGTCAGGCATGGAAGGCAGAGAAGGAGGGCCGAGAGCAGCAGCGGTGGCAAGGCTCGGGCAGCGCAATGCCTCCCTTCCCATTGCAGCAGCCCCAATCCCATTCCTACTTGCGTGCAAGCAGGAGGGGATGGGGATCCCTCAACTGGGAAGGGAGGCTTCACACAGCCTTTCGGAGCAGCCCCATCCCAACTCCTACTTGCGTGCAAGCAGGAGGGGGCAGGGATCTCCCAGGCAGCGCAATGCCTCCCTTCTCATTGGAGCAGCCCCAATCCCATTCCTACTTGCGTGCAAGCAGAAGGGGGCGGGGATCCCTCAGCTGGGAAGGGAGGCTGCCCGTTGCCTAACTGAGAGATCCCTGCCCCCTCCTGCTTGCACACAAGTAGGAGTTGGGAGGCTGCTCCAATAGGCAGCATGAATCCTCCCTTCACAGCTTGGTTGCTGGGGTCAGGGAAGGTGGGGGCAGCCCGGAAGCTGCATCTTAAAGCCCCTCCACCACCATCATATGGGGACTTCCGAGCAGCTCCTGAAGCCAGCCAGAGCCAACCACTCTGGGCTGCTGAGACTGCCGCTGCTGCATTTCCCGGGGACATGAGATGAAATCCGGGGACATTCCGGGGATGGAATTTGTCCGGGGACTTTTCCTCGGGAATGGGGACATCTGGTAACCCTATCCTAGCTCCCATTCTCCCCAACCAGCTAGGCCCACGGTTAGAAATGATGGGTGATACAGTACCAACATTTAGGGTACCAGAGGTTCCCAATCCCTGATTTTGGGGGTTTCCATTTTCTATGTTGTGTTTCCACCTTCTCCTGTGACTGTGCAATGCAGGGGGACACAGGCAGTGATGTGTAGCGATGCTTTTCAGTTATTACTGATATTCTCAGGAAGCGATCTCTGATAAGTTTCCAAGGTACCCAAGGTTGTCCTGGAATAAAATTTGAAAACCACAGTTGTAGGGCAAAAGAAAAGCCCAATTCCCCCTTTTCTTGGATCATAAGACGAACATGGCAAAAATGCATGAGATCATCTTTGCTGGCTGTTAGCCAGGCGTTTGAGCTAAAAGTTATAACTGCAGAGTATCTATCGTGAGTCCATGGATCAGATTGCTTGTTTTATTTGTCTAAGGGAGCTATCAGTCAGAGTGTGTTTGCAATAAACATTTTGGCACTTGTTCTGTGGCTTTTCCTTTCTCTCTCTCTCCCCCCTTTTGCGTTTGAGCCAAAATTTATAACAAGGGGTTATCAAGGTCATACCTCAGTAAGGAGACAGCATATCAATTAGATATAATTTACCTCATTTTGGACTGTGTGGTATGTCTTAATAAAAAAATCCGCCTGTATATTTTCTCCCAACTTTGCACTGATGGTCCAGATATATATTATTCATACACAGCCAAAGTGAAAAAGTTTCTTCTGTCCTCCACATCTAAGCCTGTGGGGAGATGGGGAGATGGCAATGTGTGGGGGAAAGAAGCAGCTTGGGAACAGACTAGGCTTACATCATCCATAGGATTGAAACTATGGCCCCCTGGAAGAAGGAAAAGAGCCCCCATTGCTAACCCAGTGCCCACCAGATGTTGTTGGACTTCAGCTTCCATCAGCCCCAGTCACATGCCTCAATGTGAGGAGTGATGGGAGTTGTAGGCCAAAATATTTGAAGAGTACCAAGTTGGGGGAGGCTGGGATAGCGCCTATGAAGGCCCTGCAGCTGCCTCCCCACACGGCAAATGGGAGAAGGAATACACTGGATCATAACTGACCATTATTTAGAGGAGTCAGAGGAGGACTTCAGAGGTCTAAAATTAGGATGAAGAGGGGCAGGTTGCAGTTGGTTTAGAGTCTAAAGGATATAATACTACATAGGCTTGTACGGTGTTCTATACTTACTAGGGACGCGGGTGGCGCTGTGGTTAAACCACAGAGCCTAGGACTTGCCGATCAGAAGGTCGGCAGTTCAAATCCCTGCGACGGGGTGAGCTCCCATTGCTCGGTCCCTGCTCCTGCCAACCTAGCAGTTCAAAAGCACGTCAAAGTGCAAGTAGATAAATAGATACCGCTCTGGCGGAAAGGTAAACGGCGATTCCGTGCGCTGCTCTGGTTTGCCAGAAGCTGCTTAGTCATGCTGGCCACATGACCCGGAAGCTGTATGCCAGCTCCCTCGGCCAATAAAGCGAGATGAGCGCTGCAACCCCAGAGTGGGTCACGACTGGACCTAATGGTCAGGAGTCCCTTTACCTTTACCTATACTTACAAAGTTTTGGGAGAAAGCGTTGGGTTGTATAATTGTGACCATTCGGAAGAAGCTAAAAAAAATTCAGCAGAGAGCATTCTTCTGAACTATATGTGGGAATGTTCAGGGACAGAGCCGTCTTTCCCATTGGGTTTACTGGCGCGTTCCACCAGGGCGCCAGCCTCTCAGGAGCGCCCCAGTGAGTGGGGGAGCTGCGTGGCTTTGCCGGCGGCCTCCCCTTTCCCTCCTACACACCTGCCCGTTGTGCCCCATCAACCATATGGCGGGTGGGTGGGCAGCTTGCCTCCCAAGCTTACGCAGGAGGAGAGCGGTCCCCGCAGAGGCTTGGGAAAAGGTCAACAACTCTGGGAAACGGGGGGGGGCGTGCCGGAGGGATCTTTGCACCATGACGCCAGATATGCTTAAGATGGCCCTGTTCAGGGAGGCAGGAGAGGATATATCGTTTAATGATATCCTTCCAAACTTGTGTTAGCAAGTTCTATGTCTTAGCAGTTTAAACATTCCCCTTTAAACGCTCAGCGGTTTGCTTGTTGCATGTTCGTCTGAACCTCTCTATATAATATTCCTGGTAAGATCCTTTCTTGTCCTTCTTAAAAAGAATATACACGGTAATCTTATTAAAGTGAATATAAAAGCAGTTTACTCACATTCATTCAGTTCACAGTTAGATCCCTGAAGGCAGACTTAGGTTACAAAAGTATATATACATGTGGGACTATCCCATAAGGGAGTTAGTCCCAAGTGACTGCAGACAGGCAGTCACTCCTGCTCATACATAGGGAAAAATAAAAATGAAGAAGAGAGGAGCAAAAGAAGATGGTGTGTTCGTCTGCCCCAGATTAGGCCACACCCCCTCTAGTCACATGCAGAGGAAGTTTGTCCCAGCACAGGAGGAAACAGGAAGTTTTCTCCTGGCTGGTACAAAGCATCCCCTAGCCTAGCAAGTCCATTCTAGAAATGTTGTACTTGACGACCATGTGTTTCACATTCCACACTAGATACGTATTGTATGGAAGTTAACATTGGGAAAATGGATTCTATGCGCTCTCATGGTAGCCAAGAGACTCATATTGATGAACTCGAAGAATAAATACATGATCCCCTTTAATGAATTGATCGACAATATGATAACACTCACAACTTATGAACAGACGGCTCAAAGACGTAGTCTTTGCATGGATAAATATGGCAATATTTGGAATGTTTATACAAAACGTAGTAGGCTTTTAATATTTACATATGTATTAGGATAATAATATCAAATTTTAAAAAGAATGTATGGGTTGGGATATTGTTCGTATGCATTCATATGTTGTTGTTTTTCCCTACACATTTTTGTGCCTTTTGGTTTTTTTCTTCTTCTCTTTTTACCACTTTATTTCTTTATAATTGACAACTTTTCAATAAGATATATTAATACCTCCCCCAAACAGGAATATAATGCACCCCTAAACCTGTTCTAGGTTTCTCCTCAACCCTTCATAGCAGATTTGGGGGGTGGGGCAACAATTTAGCTGAAGTTTCAGAACAAGTTAACTTGTGCCAAGGCTGGCTAACCATGCCAGTCTTCCTGGACATCTCCACAGAATAGGACACGACCCCATTCCTCCTCACTGGTCCAAATAGCTAGCATGCTTTGCCTTTAATAAGTCTGTGGCCTCCTTAATCCCAGCTTTTTAATTAACCCTTTTTGAATGCCTTTTCCCCTGCAGTCCACGGTAGAATTTCAAACTCTCAGGAACAGCCCTTCAACAACAATCAGAAGCCATAAACTAATTTGACAGGAAGGCCTCGTTAACATTGTTACGGCCACCCAGAAGTTGCTGGATCCAAGGTGCTTGGCTACATCTTGTAGAAGTAATTTTGTTTAAGGCAAAGTTGTTTCTACAATGTAAACAGAAAACTCTGCTCCATCGTTGCAGCTTAGCCACAACCAAGCACCTTCATCATCTTAATAATGACCATATGTCGAAACAGCAGGGCCTGTCAGCTCTCTCATAGCTTGTAAGTGCATTTCTGTGAAAAGTACTTTAGGGAATGCTTGCAGCACAACATTATCTTCAACCAATGGGAATCTTTGTATGGGAACTAAGTGCATCAAGTGTGGGGTTGCTCGTAGCAGCAACTATTCCCCCCCCCCTCTCTTAAGTGAGAGGTGCTCTAAAGAGCACCTTAACCAGCGAAGCCCTGCAGCAAAATGTTGCAGTATGAATTGCTCTTGTCCATTCTTGAATGATACAGTGGTACCTCAGGTTACATCCGCTTCAGGTTACAGACTCTGCTAACCCAGAAATACAGTGGTGCCCCGCAAGACGAATGCCTCGCAAGACGGAAAACTCGCTAGATGAAAGAGTTTTCCGTTTTGGAGGTGCTTCGCAAAACAAATTTCCTATAGGCTTGCTTCGCAAGACGAAAATGTCTTGTGAGTTCCTGCGGGGGTTTTTTCCTTTCCCCCCCTTTTCTAAACCGCTAAGCCGCTTATCTGCTTATCCGCTAAGCCGCTAAGCCGCTAAGCCGCTAAGCCGCTAAAAGCCGCTAAAAGCCGCTAAAAGCCGCTAAACCGCTAATAGCGCTAAGCCGCTAAGCCGTCAATGGGCTTGCTTCGCAAGACAAAAAAACCGCTAGGTGAAGAGACTCGCAGAACGGATTCTTTTCGTCTTGCGAGGCGCCACTGTAGTGCTTTAGGTTAAGAACTTTGCTTCAGGATGAGAACAGAAATAGTGCTATGGCGGTGCGGCGGCAGCAGGAGGCCCCATTGGCTAAAGTGGTGCTTCAGGTTAAGAACAGTTTCAGGTTGAGTACAGACCTCTGGAACGAATTAAGTACTTAACCCAAGGTACCACTGTATTCCGTTCCCACCCCCTCAGTTTTCTGTCATTGTTGTACACTATCTTGACTAAAATGGTCACGACTGGACCTAATAATCAGGGGTCCCTTTACCTTTAACAGCATCTCTCTGGGTTGGAGGCAAAATAGAGGACAGTATTAGAGGACTCAGAGAACCCTGAGGTTTGCAGCAATACAATTTTTCTTTAAAGCTCTTCCTAGAAGTTAAGGACAACATTTTCTTGCAGGTCCATCTTGTAACTCTTTGTGGCCTCGTCCCAATCCTTTCACCTTGCATGTACAGTAGTACCTCGGGTTACATACACTTCAGGTTACAGGCGCTTCAGGTTACAGACTCTGCTAACCCAGAAATAGTACCTCGGGTTAAGAACTTTGCTTCAGGATGAGAACAGAAATCGCGCAGTGGCAGTGGAAGGCCCCATTAGCTAAAGTGGTGCTTTGGGTTAAGAACAGTTTCAGGTTAAGAACGGACCTCTGGAACGAATTAAGCACTTAACTGTATGTCCATGTAGTCATCCTCTCCCCCTCTGTGCCAGAGTGCTGTTTGTTAGTACAGAGCAGGGGATCAGCAGCCCAAAGTCCATGGCCTGGAAGCAGCCCGCGGAGGTCGTTTGACCGGCCCACGAGCCACCCTCAAACGAAGCTGCCTGCTCACATGCTGCACTAAACCGGTGCGGCGCAGAACAGGGACTCGCTTCCGCCGTGCTGAAAATCGCGTCTGCGCAGACTAAGATGCAGAAAATCGTGGGCGCGCATGCACAGACGCTGAAAATCACGGGCGCGTGCAATCAATCACACACACACAATTTGGCCCAAGGAGGGATCTCCATGGGACCGATCCGGCCCCAGCAAGATAAACCTTGCTAACCCCTGGAATAATAATAATAATAATAATAATAATAATAATAATAATAATAATAATTCATTATTTATACCCCAGCCACTCTGGGCAGCTTCCAACAAAACATTAAAATACAATAACCTATTAAACATTAAAAGCTTCCCTAAACAGTGCTGCCTTCAGATGTCTTCTAAAAGTTTGGTGGTTATTTTTCTCTTTGACATCTGGTGGGAGGCTGTGCACCTTGTCCTTCAGGGGCACAGTTACCCCATTCAGGACCAGGGAATCCTCCACACCCGCCCGCCTCCTGTCCCCCAAAAACAGTACTTCTGTCTTGTCAGGATTCAACCTCAATCTGTTAGCCGCCATCCATCCTCCAACCACCTCCAAACACTCACACAGGACCTTCACCCCCTTCACTGGTTGCGATTTGAAAGAGAGGTAGAGCTGGGTATCATCCGCATACTGATGAACACCCAGCCCAAACCTCCTGATGATCTCTCCCAGCGGCTGCATGTAAATGTTGAAAAGCATGGGGGAGAGGACAGAACCCTGAGGCACCCCACAAGTGAGAGCCCAGGGGTCTGAACACTCATCCCCCACCACCACTTTCTGAACACGGCCCAGGAGAAAGGAGCGGAACCACTGTACAGTGCATCTGACACCCTGGGTCCACACCAAACACTTTCGAAACCAGTTTCACTCTGCCTTGGCATTCAACACTTGCTACGTAAAATCTGTCTCTCTTGAGTCCCAAAACATCCCATCCATTTGACAGCTCTCCTTCAATCCATCTTCTCAACCCCAAACACTGGTGATACCAGGGGTGCCAACTTGAGTAAATATGGCGGGGGGAGCCCTGCCCTGCATAATCAATCACACAATGCAGTGCATGTACACCATTTGAATAGCAATGCCCATCAACTTTGGGGGAGCACAGCGGCCCGCTCAAATATTTTATTGGGAGGACCAAAGGGACCTTGGGCCTCCTAGGAGTTGGCTGCTATGAGTGATACTCCAGGCTGTTAGCTTCTAAAAACAACCAACACACATCTTTTGCCTTTTGTTCACACAGTGTTTTTGAATACCCTTTCCTAAGAGTCTGAGATCCCCTTTCTGTCACATTTCCAGTCCAGTGTTTTGTTTTGTTTTTTTAAATAATATTTATTACTTTTAAACACTACAAAAAAGGAAAGAAAAAAGAAAAAAGAAAAGAAGAAAAGAAGACAATACAATACAATATAAACAGATTTCACAACACTAATGCAATAAACTAAACAAAACAAAACAAAAACAGTTTAACACACATCATACAATTTCAGTATCTTATCTTTCATTCACTTCTTTCAACGACCTCCTCACACCTCCCTTTTTGTATTCCACTTCTATTAATTGTTTCAGCAATTCCTTTCTATCTTCCTCTATTTTCTGACCTATAATTATCTTAACATATTCTAACCTTATTTTTCCTTCAATACTCTAATAATCTATTTATACCTAATTCCTTATAACATTTCTACTAAAGCCATATAACTTCATTCCAACATTTTTCTAACATTCATTAATTTTACAATATTTCTATAAATAGTCTTTAAACTTTTTTCCAATCTTCTTCCACCGACTCTTCTCCCTGGTCTCCAGTGTTTTGTACTGACACTCTAAAAACAGAGGGAAACAGTGCAAGGTATCTGGTTCCAACTGAACTTGCTCAGGCTCATAAACCATTTTCTGGTTGCTCCTGAGAACTATCCCAGCTCCTGGACTTTTCTCAATGACACTTCATTAGCCCGTGTGTGGAGCTGACACATCTCACGTCTCCATCATCTGACCTTCTGGACAATCAGGCAGCTCACAGCACTAAGCTAACTCTCCCCACCACTGCCAAAGTTGGAATTTGTAGTTGAAACCAAGCAGGTGACTTGAAGGCAGCTGTGAAAAGCTGAGCAGTCATAAAAGCGCAAGCTGTCCATTCAAACAGAACCATCACTGTGCAAGTGCCTATATAGCAGACGTAGCCAGCACAGTGCTCTCCAGAGTTTATTGGACTACGACTCCCATCAGCCCTAGCCAACACAGTCAATGGCGAGAGATGATGGGAGTGGAGTCCAACAGCATCTGCAGGGAGCAAGTTGAGGAAGGCGGATTTAAAGCAGTAATCTCCAGCGCTCTCCACTGGCTGGGCTTACGAATCAGAGGACAGAAATGAGAAGAACTGGAAGAAGTGTGAGTGCCTGGAGGTGGTTGGAGGATGGATGGAGGCTAACGGATTGAGGTTGAATCCTGACAAGACTGAAGTACTGTTTTGGGGGGACAGGGGGCAGGCAGGTGTGGAGGACTCCCTGGTGCTGAATGGGGTAACTGTACCCCTGAAGGAGGAGGTGCGCAGTCTGGGAGTCATTTTGGACTCACAGCTGTCCATGGAGGCGTAGGTCAATTCTGTGTCCAGGGCAGCTGTCTACCAGCTCCATCTGGTACACAGGCTGAGACCCTACCTGCCCGCGGACTGTCTCGCCAGAGTGGTGCATGCTCTACTTATCTCCCGCTTGGACTACTGCAACACACTCTACGTGGGGCTACCTTTGAAGGTGACCCAGAAACTACAATTAATCCAGAATGTGGAAGCTAGACTGGTCTTGAAAGACCTACATTGGTTCTCAGCACGTTTCCGAGCAAAATTCAAAGTGTTGGTGCTGACCTTTAAAGCCCAGTATACCTGAAGGAGCATCTCCACCCCCATCGTTCTGACACTGAGGTCCAGAGCTGAGGGCCTTCAGGTGGTTCCCTCACTGCGAGAAGCAAAATTACAGGGAAACAAGCAGAGGACCTTCTTGGTAGTGGCGCCCACCCTGTGGAACGCCCTCCTATCAGATGTCAAAGGAATAAACAACTATCTGACATTTAGAAGACATCTGAAGGCAGCCCTGCTAAGGGAAGTTTTTTAATGACTTTTAATGCCAGATGGGCGGGGTATAAGTAATAAAATTATTATTATTATTATTATTATTATTATTATTATTATTAGCCCACTGCCCTTCCTTTTCTTCATCCTAGCCCTGGCCCAATTTTCTATCTCCTTGAGTGGCTGGGCTAAGAACCTCAGGAGGAGGTAACTATTGCAGCCACAGCTCCATCATCTTGTTTCTGGTATTATTCCTCACCTCTGCATGGGTCCAAATCTCAGCTTCTACTCTGGCCTTAAGCTGAAGTTGACATCTGGCTAAGTTGGTCAAGGTGTCAACTCCAGAGAGAAAGGGATAGAATCAGAAGCCTTCTAATGAGCCCAGTCTGGCTCAGTGTTCATGGTCTTTGCATGCAGGGGCCCAATTGATAAGGGACATTCAGGAATATTTCATTCATTAATCAATAAAATAATATGGCCGCCCGAGATGACATATTCCAAAATATATCTAGAAGGAAGCTGAAAACTAGGCCCGTGCACAGTCCCCATTCCTCATTCCCTGATCCAGTTCAGAGACTGATTTGGCATAGTGGATCAGGCCCAATCTAATCTGGGACCAGTGTCAAATTAACGTAAAAGCTAAACAAGCTATAGCTTAGGGCCCCACTCTCTTGGCCCCCCCAAAAAACAATTAAAAGAAAAAAAAAACCTGGATGTACATTTCCAAAATATAAGATAAAAAACAAAACAAAGAAAACTTGCATACAGCAAGGGTGTTTTGTGTTGTGTAGGCTCCTATGATGTAAGTAATGGGCCCCACCTACTGTCTGCTCCCTAAAATATCACTAGTTTGCTCATTTACTTTGATAAAATACTGGGTTAACCTCCAAATACTACAGAGCTATGAAAGATTATTTAATTCAACCGCTAAAGGAGGTTTGCAACGAAATTATGGAGGGGGGAAAAGCGCCGGAGTCGTGGAAAGAAGCCTACATCACACTTATACCGAAAAATGAGTCTGAAAAGACACAACTTAAGAACTACCGCCCCATATCCCTGCTTAATGTGGATTATAAAATTGTTGCTGATATTTTGGCTAGAAGATTGAAAAAAGTACTAGCAGAAATGATACACAAAGACCAAGCCGGCTTTCTCCCTGGTAGACATCTATCAGACAATATGAGGAATATAATTGATATTCTGGAAAAGTTACAAGTGAATATTAATTCAAAAGCTGTTTTGATATTTATTGATGCAGAGAAAGCCTTTGACAATTTTTCCTGGAGTTTTATGAAGAAGAATCTTCAGGGGATAGGAGTTGGGGGAAAATTTGAAAATGGTATAGGTGCGATTTATTCAGAACAAAAGGCTAAATTAATAGTTAACAATGTAGTTACAGAAGAGGTTAAAATTGAGAAAGGGACACGACAAGGCTGCCCAATTTCCCCACTGCTTTTTATCTCGGTCCTGGAGGTTTTGCTGAATATGATTAGAAGGGACCAACAGATTCAGGGTATTCAGGTCGGAGACAAACAATATAAACTTAAAGCTTTTGCAGATGACCTAGTTTTGACACTGCAGGAGCCAGTTTCTAGTACTAAAAGGGCCTTGGAACTAATCCAGGAATTTGGTCAGGTGGCTGGCTTTAAACTGAATAAGTTAAAAACTAAGGTATTGGAGAAAAATCTAACGCCAATTGAGAAAGAAAAGTTTCAGAAGGAGACAGATTTACTACTGGTAAAGAAAGTAAAATACCTGGGGGTGAATATGACTTCTAAAAATGTTAACTTATTTAAAGATAACTATGAGAAGTGTTGGTCAGAAGTGAAAAAGGATCTTGAAATTTGGTCGAACTTAAAGCTTTCCTTACTTGGTCGAATTGCAGTTATTAAGATGAATGTATTGCCGAGAATGTTGTTTTTGTTCCAATCATTGCAAATTATAGACAAGATGGACTGTTTCAAGAGGTGGCAAAGGGACATTTCTAGATTTGTCTAGCAGGGCAAAAAGCCCAGAATTAAATTCAAGATACTTACGGATGCGAAAGATAGAGGGGGATTTGCCCTGCCGGACCTTAAGCTATATTATGAAACAGCAGCTTTTTGCTGGCTGAAGGAATGGCTACTTCTTGAAAACACGGATATTCTAGATTTGGAAGGGTATGATAATGCATTTGGGTGGCATGCGTATTTGTGGTATGGTAAGGTTAAAGCACATAAGGCATTTAAAAATCATATTGTCAGAAAAGCATTATTTAATGTCTGGATTAAATATAAAGATTTATTGGAGAATAAAACTCCAAGATGGTTATCACCAATGGAAGCAAAGGCCATGAAAAGACTTAACATGGAGACTAACTGGCCAAAATATTGGGAAATTTTGGAGCAGGAGGGTGATAAACTGAAATTGCAGAGCTATGAGAAACTTAAAGATAAGGTGCGAGATTGGTTACATTATTTTCAAGTAAGAGAGGCCTATAATTTGGACCAAAAAAATGGCTTCCAGGTGGAAAAATCAAAGATAGAAACAGAGCTGTTAGTACCCAATGCTAAGATATTGTCAAGAATGTATAACCTGCTGCTGAAATGGAATACTGTGGATGAAACGGTAAAATCTGCTATGATAAAATGGGCACAAGATGTTGGGCATAATATTGTGTTTGCTGACTGGGAACAGTTATGGACCACTGGAATTAAATTTATGGCATGCAATGCCTTAAGAGAGAATATTATGAAAATGATGTACAGGTGGTACATGACCCAAGTCAAGCTTGCTAAAATTTACCATTTGCCCGATAATAAATGCTGGAAATGTAAAGAAACTGAAGGTACATTTTTTCATCTTTGGTGCATGTGCCCAAGGATTAAGGCTTTCTGGGAGATGATTTATAATGAAATGAAAAATGTATTTAAATATACCTTCTTGAAGAAACCAGAGGCCTTTCTCCTGGGCATGGTCGGCCAATTGGTGCCAAAGAAGGTTAGGACTTTCTTTATGTATGCTACAGCAGCAGCAAGAATTCTCATCGCAAAGCACTGGAAGACACAAGATCTACCCACCTTGGAAGAATGGCAGATGCAAGTAATGGACTACATGGAAATGGCAGAAATGACCGGCAGAATACGAGATCAAGGAGAAGAGTGGGTGGAAGAAGATTGGAAGAAGTTTAAAATCTACTTACAAAAACATTGTAAAATTTTTGAATGTTGAGGACATTGAAATGAAATGAAGGGGTTCTAGTGAATAAGGTAAATAAGAGTATGAAAGAAGGGATAGATATTGGATGAACATTTGAATAGTACAATATGTGAAGGAATTTTTAAAGGATAAAATTAATAAGAATCAACTTGCTAAATCAATTTCAAAGTGGAATACAAGAAAGGAAGGTGGGTGGAAGTCAGGAAAATAAGTTTATGAAGGATAAGAATCTGAAAAGAGGCTCTTTTTTCTTTTTTATGTTAATTTTTTAAGCTTTTTATGTTGGTTATATCTTTTTTTTCTCTTTTTCTGCTGTGTTTTAATTGTTTGTACTTGTTTAAATGTTTGTATTTGTTGGTGTTTTGATGTTTGTTGCATTTTTGATATGTATTGTTTTTCTTTTGTATTGTTTCTTTTTGTAAAACCTAATAAAATATTATTTTAAAAAATACTTTGATAAAATACATATTTTGTTATGTGCAAATAGCTTTAGATACCTATTAGGTCCATAAATTACCATATAGCATATATTCAACACAAAAAACAGTGACAATTTGTTGTTGACAAAGGACAGCTGGACATATAAAGGGCCCCATTACCTTCAGTAGCTTAGGGCCTCATCAGACCTAAATCCGGCACTGTCTGGGACAGTCCGGTCCCGACCTGAGCCTTGAACCCAACTGGGAGCCTTGCAGAGCCTTAAGTTTAATTAAGATTTTAAATCCTAATGAAATGTGGTTGGTGTGAAGGGGAAAGAAGGAGGTGCAGGCAGAGACTCTTGCCTGTGTCTCCTTCTCCCCACCCCACATGTTTAATAGATTCCTGCATTGCAGAGGTTCAGACTAGATGATTCTCGTGGTTCCTTTCAACTCTGTGGTTCTATGTGGTTGGTTTCAAGGAAGGGGGAAATAAAGACAGGTGACAGTCTCCTTCTTCTGCTCCATGCTATTGGTCACATACTGTATTTAATTAGGGTTAAAAACCTGATTAAACATGCAGTTACTGTTAGAATTATTGAACTATGATTGCAGTCATGGGATTGTTGTCTATCCCATGACAGTGTATGTTTTGACTCCACAGAGTGGGAAGTGACGGAGACAGGATGTTTGTGTTACTGTGTTCCGTGAAGTGGGACTATTGTCCTTTGTTCTTTTTCTCTTTGCTGTCTGATGCTAGAGAGAGAGGGAGCCATGTTGCAGTGCTCCGTGTGTGTTTATATGTAAATAAAGTAGATTAGCCAAAATGCTGAGTCGCTGAGGTCTGTCACGCAAGTTGCGCAAACTCTGCGGATCCCTAAGTGTGCCGGTGTCAGTTGGCATCGGTCGCTGTGATGTTTGGGCTGAAGAAAGCTTATGAAGCTGCCGATCGACCAGGAGGGAGAGAACATGCCAGTCGGGCATGTGTCTCTGCCAGGGTTCTACTCGAGTGTAGGCTGAACTCCTGACAGTTACCCAGTCCTTGGTGGACCTGACCTGATCTGGGGCTCTCTCAAACCACTCCAGTGCATACCCCTATTGAAAACACCTGTTGTTGTGTTGACATCTGGGGCCAGGTCAGAACCATCCTGCAAATGTCCAAATAAATCATATTACTGTGTATATTTTATGGAGACATGCCGGTGAGGGTCACAATCCCAACCGTATCTCCAGGAAACGTGCAAAGGAGAGAGTGGTTTTCAACACTAACAACCAAAAGCTGACACAGTAGCAGATTTTTCCAACATTCACCAGACCATTTGAGAGTGTGTTGTTAACATTTCCAGGTGTATCTCTGACTCTATCAACATTCTCAGAATACCAAACAGAGGAGTCAGAAAATGGCGACACCCACCAGCGGCCGATAGCAATCACAGGTCTTCATAGTAACCTTTTATGTTACAAATCAAAAAGTTTCTGCCAAGTTAAAATGATGCCATTACAATTCTACCCGTCCTCAGGCAATCTGGAACTGGTATTTTCGCATCATAGTCTTGCCCTTTTTAAAATTGCCAGCAATGATTACATTTTGGCAGCAAACAGGATTTCACCAGTTTCTGGTATGTTTAAAATAAAAAATCTGTATCTTTCAGATGAGATGGTATCAGCTTTATTTTTGACGTGCCTGGACTGAATAGTTTGCTTTGGGTACAACCAGTTGCATGGCCTTTTGTGAGGATAGGACCATTAAATGGGTTAGTCACAAGATGTCGCTGGGCTTAGCTACACCTAGGTGGAGTCAGGAGTTTCCAGTGTCTGTTGTACTTTCATTTAAGATAGACAATAAACTTCTTGTCTATGTTCTCTCGACTTCGAGTGACCTCTCAGTCTTCCATGACACATTTTATTTCTTTTTCTTTTTCCATGTACGAACTTGCTTTGAAGTTCTTTGAAGTTCTCGGCCCAACCCAATCCTTTGAGTGTTGGGATGTTCAAGACCTGCCCCAAGAAGCTCATAACTGGAAGAGTGTAGCAGCAGCAGAGTGTGGTGAAGGAACCGGCAAAATGAAAAATAGGCATCTTAAGTATGAGAACTACAAACAGGCACGACCAGATGATGCTCATTCAGCCCCCAAGTCTAACCATAGCTGTCAACTTACAGATTTGAAAATAAGGGACAAGCAGCCTCGAAAATAAGAGTTCAGCAGCCAAAATAAGGGATTTTTTGGACACAGGTATGTTCAACTTCTGAGCCCCTCCGAGCCAAAGGCAGAAAGCCCAGCCAGCAGCCAAACGAAGCCTCAAGCGGTGGTTCCCACAGTGCAGCAACCTGGCAAAGGGGATGCAGCAAGGAAAACCACTGTCACCTCTCCCCTGGGAAGCGCTGAGCAAAGGCGAGTCCCCAGGCAACGCGGCTGATTTGATTGGCACAAGGCATGCAAGCTCCACCCCCCAGTCATTCTTAGACTCCTTATTGGGTGAGCAACGCAGCCAAGCAACACAGTTGGAGCTTCCCTCCTCCCTGGCCGGCAGGGAGGGAGAGAGAGGAGCTGTTTCCTTTGAAACCCGGGAAATTTAAGAGACATCATCAATCCGGGACAGCAGCAGGACACGGCGCTGGGATAAGGGACTTTCCCACCAAATAAGGGACAGTTGACAGCTATGAGTCTAACTAAAACTTACCTTTCCCTTGTTTGGGCCTCTCATGTGAGGCTGTGTTGTAACATCGTCAGGTTTTTACAAAGCGTAGTACACAGGAAATCATATTTGAAGGCCATGGCATGTGTGGTATTTTTTAAAAGGTCACTTTGCTTTTTAATAGAGCCCTGTACTTTTAACTGTATTTCCCCTCCCGATTCATTCTTCCGCTAATCTATTTTTAAAACGATATCCCTTCCAGCGGGAGTCATAGTAATGTAATTCCTCAGAAAATTAGCGATTGATAAACATCCAATTTGTGTGTGTGTGTGTGTGTTCTAGTCCAAAAGTTAATCCAGTGCTGATCAAATCCCTTTGGAAGAGGCAAGTATATATTGTTGCTGATGTGTGCTTCAGATCCTTTTGCACGCAATACAGGCCCACTCTATTCAAGCCTTCAAGCCAACATTTAGGAAAGGCCATTTACATGTTCTGTATAGTAAAAGCTATGGTTCTCCCAGTAGAGATGTATGGAAGCGAAAGCTGGACCATAAAGAAGGCTGATCGCTGAAGAATTGATGCTTTTGAATTATGGTACTGGAGGAGACTCTTGAGAGTCCCATGGAATGCAAGAAGATCAAACCTATCCATTCTTAAGGAAATCAACCCTGAGTGCTCACTGGAAGGGCAGATCCTGAAGCTGAGGCTCCAAGACTTTGGCCACCTCATGAGAAGAGAAGACTCCCTGGAAAAGACCCTGATGTTGGGAAAGATGGAGGGCACAAGGAGAAGGGGACGACAGAGGACGAGATGGTGGGACAGTGTTCTTGAAGCTACCAGCATGAGTTTGACCAAACTGCGGGAGGCAGTGGAAGACAGGAGTGCCTGGCGTACTCTGGTCCATGGGGTCATGAAGAGTCGGACACGACTAAATGACTAAACAACAACAACAACATTTACATGTTCAGAAGGTTCAGGCTGTATGTACTTAATAAGGCACATTTATGATACTGAAATGAAAACTGCACTGTATTAGAAGATGGCACAGTGACAGGAGTGATTTTCCTTACACCAGCAGTCCTCAATCTTGGGTCCCCAGATGTTAGCAAGCTTAGCCAACGGCCAAGAATGATGGGACTTGTAGTCTCAGGTGAAGAACACTGCCTTGAACAGGGGTCAGCAAACTTTTTCAGCAGGGGGCCGGTCCACTGTCCTTCAGACCTTGTGGGGGGCCGGACTATATTGGGGGGGGGCAGGGGAATGAACGAATTCCTATGCCCCACAAATCACCCAGAGATGTATTTTAAATAAAAGCACACATTCTACTCATGTAAAAACACGCTGATTCCTGGACCATCCGTGGGCTGAATTTAGAAGGTGATTGGGCCGGATCCGGCCCCCGGGCCTTAGTTTGCCTACCCATGGCCTTGAACCATCCAAAAGGAAGAGAACTAATACCAAACAGTGAGTTGAAGTAGCTGTGGCTCTGGCTCTCTTATTGACTCAATCTTGATGGTAACTGAGACTGCTGCTGTGGATGGTCCTTTATTAAATACCAAAAGCGTGGTTACAAATTTCACTAAAGGATATTAGGATGTAAAGGGGACCTTGTGAGGACTACGCCCCCGGCAGTTATGGGGAAAGGACAGGAAGGGGTTGAGAGTGAAAGAGGAAACAAGTTATGCAAGTATGTTGCATGAGCCATGCTTAAGGGAGCATGCGTGGAAGAGGGAGAAGCAGGAACCAATGAGGAAATGCCAACAGAGCATTGAGCGAGTCATATAAGGGAATAAATGAAAAGGTTTGTGTGACTGGACAAAGGAGGTGGGATGACAAGGGATGGGGTGATGTGAAGGGTATAAAAGTGCTTGCCTGTTTGCTGTAAGGCCGGCCAGCCTTTGGAAGCGATTCTGCTGGCCGCCTCTGCGCAGAACTGAATAAACTCTTTCTCCATGAACCATACCCTGGTGTTCTTTGACTCCTCTGTCTCCCCTCCCCCGTGGGGGTACGTGCTCCAGTGGGCAAGGTAAAAGGCTTCATCACCACATCTGGAACACTGACGGCAGAACCACACGTCATTGTTTTCATTTTACAGTGGTACCTCAGGTTAAGTACTTAATTCGTTCTGGAGGTCTGTTCTTAACCTGAAACTGTACTTAACTTGAAGCACCACTTTAGCTAATGGGGCCTCCTGCTGCTGCCGCACCGCCAGAGCACGATTTCTGTTCTCATCCTGAAGCAAAGTTCTTAACCTGAAGCACTATTTCTGGGTTAGCGGAGTCTGTAACCTGAGGCGTATGTAACCCGAGGTACCACTGTACTGATATGCAGCTACAGTTGGTTGGGAATATCTTCAGACTAGAAAACGGGTTTCTATTATCTCTTTCGCAACCACACCATTTCCTCCATAGTTATTTTTCCTCCTTTGAGGCAAGCAGCAGCTAGGGGGTGGATGGATTCTGATGAGGAAAAAGAGGCAGAACTGGTAGCCTTCACCTTCCTCCCTCTCCATGGCTGTATATCACGGTTTAAAATGGTCCAATGTGGACAGGTGTCCATCGCAGGAGTGGAGTGCACCAGAAAGAGGCCATACATTGGGGGAGGGGGGCTAAATGCCTGCAGCTCAGAGGTTTCTCCACCCTTGGTTCTCCAAACAGTTTACAACCTGCATAGTTAGGGTTCAAAACTGCTCAGGGAGCCTGCATTTACTGAGCAGGCTCCTTGCTGCAGACATTGAGCTCCCCATTTTTGGAGAGTGAGGCTGATGGGTGACATGGAATTAACACAATAATAAGAAAAATGTATTCCTTTACGCAACAGCAGCGCCAGAATATTGATTTCAAAAAACTGGAAGGGGGAGAAAATCCCATCACTACTAGAATGGTAAAACAAACTGTGAGATTGTAGAAATGGCAAAATTGACAGCAATTATTAGAGGCCAGGCAAATCAGAGAATAATTAGAGAGTGGGATGGAGTGAAGGAATACATGAAAAAATATGGTTCCGGAATTGAAATATCAATAGAGAATGTGTAAAGTGTGCAGGGGTAAGCAAGAAAATAATAATAGAATCCATTGAATAATTATTAAATTATAACAACACAACAAGATGAAAGAAGTAAAATATTGAGATCACACATGGGTGAAGGGGAGTGGGGCATATATGGGAACCTATAATATCATTTATAATATAATTTGTTAATTGGATTGTATTTACATATAGCAAAGGGAAGCCTAGAGCAATTAGATATATTTCAATTTAGGTAATCTATGTAATAGGCTTATGTTAGAAAATGAATGTGGATTTTGAATTTGATGTTTGTAATTATTTAGGTTTTGAATTTTTTTATTTTTTTTAAGGAATTAACACAATAAATCTCTGAGCGACCACCACAGCCAGGATTGTGTAAGAGATCTCAGAGAGGCCATTCTCAAGAAAACTAGTTCTGGTGGATGTATTATGGCTGTTGCTGTTATTGATATTATATTTATTATCTGCTCTTCAGCAGTGAGTCCCAGAGTGGGTTACAACCTTTTAACGTTTAGGATTTGGGGGGAAAAACCAGGAGGAACATATCACATGCATGGTGAAGGAAAAAGGGAAAGGTAAAAGGTAAAGGAGCGGGACGCGGGTGGCGCTGTGGGTAAAACCTCAGCGCCTAGGACTTGCCGATCGCATGGTCGGCGGTTCGAATCCCCGCGGCGGGGTGAGCTCCCATCGTTCGGTCCCAGCTCCTGCCCACCTAGCAGTTCGAAAGCACCCCCAAGTGCAAGTAGATAAATAGGGACCGCTTTATAGCAGGAAGGTAAATGGTGTTTCCGTGTGCTGCTCTGGTGCTGGTCGCCGGAGCAGCTTCGTCACGCTGGCCACGTGACCCAGAAGTGTCTGCGGACAGATGAGCGCACAACCCTAGAGTCTGTCAAGACTGGCCCGTACGGGCAGGGGTACCTTTACCTAAAAGGTAAAGGACCCCAGACAGTTAAGTCCAGTCAAAGGCGACTCTGGGGTTGCAGCGCTCATCTCGCTTTCAGGCCAAGGGAGATGGCGTTTGTCCACAGACAGCTTTCTGGGTCATGCGGCCAGCATGACTAAACTGCTTCTGGCGCAACAGGACACAGTGACGGAAACCAGAGCGCACAGAAACGCCGTTTATCTTCCTACCGCAGTGGTACTTATTTATCTACTTGAACTTCTACTTGCTTTTGAACTGCTAGGTTGGCAGGAGCTGGGACAGAGCAACAGGAGCTCACCCTGTCGTGGGGATTCGAACCGCCAACCTTCTGATCGGCAAGCCCAAGAGGCTCAGTGGTTTAGACCACAGCGCCACCCGCATCCCTGCCATGGTGAAGTGAAAGAACAGAACTGTACTGCATGATGCAGCAGCTATGGGTTTTTTCTTCCACCGCAAATATATGAATGAACTATATGTTAAGAACACATTTTAGGTTGCAATCCTATACACACCTGGAAATAAGGTCAATGGATTGCATTATAATATTATTATTATTAATATTATTTTTAAAATAATATTTATTAAAAGTTTAAAGATTACAGAAAGAAGAAGAAAGAAAAAACAAAAAACAAAAAAGCAATACATCCAAAACAAAAATAAAAGCAAAAACAGTTGAAAACACATCCAATTTTTCCATTTCTTTGTCTTTCATTTACTTGTTTCATTGACCTCCTCACACCTCCCTTTTTTGTATTCTAGTTATTAATTATTTCAGCAAATCCATTCCATCTTTCTCTGTTTTCTGTCATATAATTATCTTAATTTATTTTAACCTTATCTTACCCTTAATACCATAAAACGTATTTGTACTTAACTCCTTATATCATTTCTACTAAAGCCATGTAATTTCCTTCCAACATTTTTCTAACACTCATTAATTTTACAATATTTCTAAAAGATTTTTTTAAAATCAAAATGTATCTTAATCAATGTAACTCAATCTCCTGCTAATATAAGAAATGCAAAATAATTTATTATGTTTAATATTAGCATGATTAATAACAACCACGTTTATTTCTTGCATAATCTATAAAACGTCTCAGAGTGACTTACAAGTGTAAACAGAAGTTTAAAACAGCATATTCACCTAAAGGTCCCATCCCACAATATTATAAAGAGAACAAAGAAGTAATAATAGATTGTGGTAAAGGAGCAGCAGAGTTTCAAGGTTCTGCCTTTGTAAAGATTTATCTGAAATAAAATAAAAAATAAATGCTTTTCTTCCAGAATTTTTTTTTTAATAAAGAAACAATGAGCTAGCCTGCATTGCTTTTTCCTTCAAGAAACCGATCTTGTTGGCCGTGACCCCTTAAAAAAAAAATCTAGTTAGTATGTTAATCTCCAAAACAGCCACACTGTCAACAGCGAGTAATGTTGTGAATTGTACAAGCGTACTTGAGTTTTCCTCTCTCATGCACACATGGTGTCCAGGGAGCTATTAAACGCATACACATGGCTAATTGCATGCTGTGGTATAATGAGGTGAGCTTTAGGAATGGCAAATTTTTCCACTCCCTGCATTTCCAGGTGATGTCTGATGCCCTGTATAGAATAACAAAAAGTTGCAAGACTTCCCGAGAGCATGGTGTGATTCATTCAGTTGCAGACATTCTGGAATAGAAGCCTTTGAGACATGCCAGCAGCAAAGTGGAAGGACTCTCTGGCAAAAAAATCCTGCTTTTCCCTTCCCCATACCCCAACAAAACATTCTAAACATATTTCCCCACTTTCCAAATATCAGTTCTGTTTCCACTTCCCCCCACCTAGCCTACCCCCACACACACATCCTTCCCCCACCCCACCCCACCCCTGTGTGTCTTTGTGTTTTTCCTTGAAGTGGAAAATGACCTTTATGTCTGATCTTGAAATTCTAATCGAAATAATTCACCAATGCCAATGACGTCTGCTTGCCCAAAACAATAACCGACAGAGAGAGAGAAAGAACATTTGGCACCCTCAAAAAGAGCAGAATTGGCTATCAAGGTACACCTTGTCTAGGCACACAGCCCTACCAATACTGCTGGCCACACGACTAAGCATCTTGAGCCTGCCTACTCCTCCCCAAAAATTACTTGCTCAGAGACACAACAAGAAGGTTGTTGTGCTGCTGCCCCTGGATGGAACTGGTGTGGTAGTAGCAGCAGCTGATATTTTTTGAAGTGGTGGGGAGGGAAGAGGAAGCGTCCTCAAATTGAATTAGTCTAATGTGCAGGATTAAGCCTAATGGTGAGCAGCTGGTTTATATATTTACCGAAAACCATAAGGGGCTGGCTGGATCAAACCAAAGACCTATCTCTTCCACCGTTCCAACAAGGTCAGCCAGATGTTTCTCGTATGCTCACAAGCCAAACATGAAGACTGCCGCTGTTTCGAAGTCCCTTGTTCCTCCCCGGTATCTTGCATTCTGAAGTCTAATGCTTCGGAATATTGGTGTGTTTACTGAATTCATGCCTCTCACAAAGAATGGCTCACAGGAAGCTTTGGGGTGGCTTATATGATAATGTGAAGGACCATGACTCAATGGTCCAACCTGTAATGATCTCAGGCAGGCAAGCAAGTCCCGATAAGAAGTAATGACTCTCCGGCAGCTTTATGTACATTTATTTACCCAAAAAACCACATCCAGAGCACGGCTCCTCACCTGCTCGCATTGATGATAGTTGGTCAGTCTGAATCTCCATCCCTTGTGCAGCAGGAAGACACCAAATTCCCGTCCTTCCCCTCTTGCCTTTCTGTTGTCCTCTGATCTTATCCAGTCTCCTAGAACGGGGACTGAGAGGCTAGCCTTCTCCCTCCCCACTTTCACTTGACGCAGTCTCAGTATTCTGCTTATCTGCTGATTGCCTAGCAACTCTCTGGCTGCCTCCCACCTCTCCCACTTCTTGAGAGCTAACAGCATCCTCTATGGGATGGGGGGTCGAACTGCCCCTTCTCAGCTCTGTCAGCCAGCTCTCATCTGCAGAGTCGGTCCCCTTTTCACTTAGCTCAATTTCTGAGTCTGACTGTTCCCCTGCGCTCTGGTGAGCTACGTTCCTGACACAACCCATACTTTGATTGGAAATGGTTCAGTCCCCAGCATCTCCAGAAAAGACTTGTTCTGGAGAGCCACTGTCAGTCAAGTGTGTAGACCGCACCACTGAGATAAATGGACCAATGTTCTCGCTTGGTGAAAGGCAGCTTCTTATGGATGTAAAATATGAGCAATAGATAGATGATAGATAGATAGATAGATAGATAGATAGATAGATAGATAGATAGAAATAGAAATAGAAATAGAAATAGAAATAGAAATAGAAATAGAAATAGAAATAGAAATAGAAATAGAAATAGAAATAGAAATAGACATGGATATAGATATAGATATGGATATAGATATAGATGATAGATAGATAGATGATAGATAGATAGATAGATAGATAGATAGATAGATAGATAGATAGATAGATGGATAGATAGATAGATAGATAGATAGATAGATAGATAGATATAGATGATAGATAGATAGATGATAGATAGATAGATAGATAGATAGATAGATAGATAGATAGATAGATAGATAGATATTTTTTTTTATATAAATATTTATTAAAGTTTTTAAATATAAATGCACAAATAATAAACAATCTTACTTCTATCACAACAATTTCATCACTTCTTTGGACTCCCTCGCGTCTCCCGCTCCCATTTACATCGTTAAAAGTTTTTTCCAAACAAATTATCAACTTGTTTACAATCTCATGTCCATTCATTCAAATATAATCTAGCACTTCTTCCAAAATTTTTTTTATTTTCTTTAGTCTCACTTATCATCAAATTTAAATCTAATTTAGTGGTGGCCAATTTTTTATAATCTAGCATCCTTCTTAACATTCAACCAAATTACAATGTTTTTGTAGATACATCTTGAATTTCTCCCAGTCTTCCTCCATCTTCTCTTCTCCCAGGTCACGGATTCTGCCAGTCATCTCGGCCAGTTGCATATAGTCCATCAGTTGCATCTGCCACTCTTCCAGTGTGGGTAGATCTTGAGTTTTCCAGTTTTTTGCGATGAGTATCCTTGCTGCCGTTGTTGCATACATAAAGAATGTTCGGTCCTTCTTTAACACCTTCTGGCCGATAATACCCAGAAGGAAGGCCTCTGGTTTCTTAGTGAAGGTATACTTAAATACCTTTTTCAGCTCATTATATATCATTTCCCAGAAGACCTTCACCTTAGGGCATGTCCACCAGAGGTGAAAGAATGTTCCTTCATTTTCTTTACATTTCCAACATTTATTATCAGACGAATGGTATATTTTGGCAAGTTTAACTGGGGTCATGTACCATCTATATATCATTTTCATTACATTTTCCTTCAGAGCATTACATGCGGTGAAGTTCAGCCCAGTGGTCCACAACCTTTCCCAGTCCTCAAACATAATGTTATGCCCAATGTCCTGTGCCCATTTTATCATAGCCGATTTAACCATTTCGTCTTGTGTATTCCATTTTAACAGCAAGTTATACATTCTAGATAGTACCTTGGTCTTTGGTTCTAACAATTCTGTTTCTAACTTCGATTTCTCCACCTGGAACCCTAACTTTTTGTCATTTTTAAAAACTTCTTTAATCTGAGCATAATGTAACCAGTCTCGCACCTTATCCTTCATTTTCTCCAAACTCTGCAATTTCCAATTGTCTCCATCTTTTTCTAATATTTCCCAATATTTTGGCCATTTGGCCTCCATATTGGGTCTTTTTCGGGCCTTAGCCTCCAGAGGTGAAAGCCACCTTGGAGTTTTATTTTCCAATAAGTCTTTTTTTTTTTTTTTTAAAGAATGGCAAACTGCCACATGCAGCGCCTTACTTGGATGTGTCTGGAGTCTTGGAAGCTTGACTACCCTACGTTCTCCTACAAATGGACCTTGAGCTTGTTTGGAGGTTCTAGCAGGGGAGCGCAGCTATCGTATACCCTTGACCGAAGAACGGTACACTCCTTCTATCTGGGATGGTCGTCCTCTTCCACCGAGCGCGCAGCTTCGGGAGGGACGCACATGGAGCGGTGAGGGAGGAAGGGGACACCCGCCTAGCCAGCCAGATCAGCCGAATCAACCCTGGCGATCAATGGGGTGACAGATGTCGCAGCCAGATCGCCCTCACATCCGATAGATAGATAGATAGATAGATAGATAGATAGATAGATAGAGATGATAGAGATAGAGATGATAGAGATAGAGATAGAGATAGAGATAGAGATAGAGATAGAGATAGAGATAGAGATAGATATCTCAAAACATCAGAGGAGTAATGTATGAAATGCAACCATAAAATCCATAATAAGACAGTCCCATTGATCTGTCATAGCTGATAGTCCTACACTCCGCGAATCAAGGTGTATTTAGGTATTCTTTTAACTGGTGTAGGAATGCGTATGGGAGGGAGAATGTGGCAGTATAATGCACTTAACCATCAAATATGGATAATTTATATAAAGCTATAAGAATATCATCTGTATTATTATATGCTACCTGTTAGGGTTTCAGGATCTCCTTTTATGCATACCAACATTAAAACTAAAAACCATTAGGATGAACTAAGAACAGGAGTTTATTTTATTCTACTATATGTGCAGGTGATTGATTCCTTTGGATTGACATGAGCAATAAATTTCTTTTAGGCATCAACATAATATTAAGTCAGGGTGGAAATCCTGAGTGACTTTTCAGAAACATCAGTACAATGGTACCTCGGGTTAAGAACTTAATTCATTCTGGAGGTCCATAACCTGAAACTGTTCTTAACCTGAGGCCATTAGCTAATGGGGCCTCCCACTGTCACCACGTGATTTCTGTTCTCATCCTGAAGCAAAGTTCTTAACCCGAGGTACTATTTCTGAGCGGAGTCTGTAACCTGAAGCGTCTGTAACCCGAGGTACCACTGTATGTCTTTACAATCGTAGTTAACGTCGTGCTCTACATCTTAAGACGGCTACAGTAATAAACGGGGGTTCACAAGAACAAAGGAAAACAAATCTCCATTCTTAGGATTTAGAAATCAATGTGATCACAGATTCTATTTTGCTGTTTTTACAGAGTTTGTCACAGAACTCTTGCAAGGTTGCAAAATCTACCTAATGCCTTCTTTTTTCTGACTGCCTTGGATGCAATTCTAAAACCTGCTTTCTGGTACTGAAGCTTCTTTCGTGGTGAGATGAAGTTATAGCTCCATCTTGAATGATGCTCCTGACAGATCTCATGCAGAGGCACTGATAACCAGAATAAAGTGTTTCTCAAGGACGTAATCCAGTATGCTTTGCCATATGGAATGAAATCCCATACTGCTATCGTCAATATCCTTTTGGGGGAAACTTAATATGAGGAATAAAGTGATCATAAAAAGGTGTGATTGAGATGAAATGTCAGCACTGTATGAACCTTCAGTGGATAATTTAATGACACATATTGGACTGGTATCAAACAAACCTGGCCAGGATTTTGAAAATCAGATTTTAATGCGAAAGATGATGCCCGGCTTTGGACTGTTGAATAAAATGGATTGGTCTGCTCTCGTCAAGAATGAACAGAACATGGTGGACAAAGTTAAGCAAACACATTCACCATGTTCACCATGGCAAGTGGGCAACCACTTGTCAAGTATAGTAATTTAAATCACTGAAATTGTAAATACTTGTATGCATTAATATGTGTTTAAATTTGATTGGTTGGTAACTGAATTCTAGAGAGTTCTCTAGTGGTTTTCGTGTGGTTGGCCAACAGTGGTCAAATGGGAAGTATCTAGTGAAGGAGAGATTCCATTTTATGTGAAGCAAGAGGACTATGTTTTAGAATCCACTGTGAACACTGCCAAGTTGAACAGAGCGTTGGAGTGTTTCTTCTCTGCTTGAAAGAGAGCAAAGCTGCAAGAATGGGTGAAAGTTGAAATCTCTCATAGGAGCTGCTAATGGAGATATGGAAGGCTGAGTGCTGAGCTCTGGAAAGGGAGAAAAATATAGTTGTTTGGAAGTTAGAAGAGATTGTAAGCCCATGCTTGGAGAAGCATATGACTGTAAATAGGTAAAGGGACCCCTGACCATTAGGTCCAGTCGTGACAGACTCTGGAGTTGCAGTGCTCATTTCGCTTTACTGGCTGAGGGAGCCAGTGTACAGCTTCCGGGTCATGTGGCCAGCATGACTAAGCCGCTTCTGGCGAACCAGAGCAGTGCATGGAAACACCATTTACCTTCCCGCCGGAGCGGTACATATTTATCTACTTGCACTTTGAGGTGCTTTCGAACTGCTAGGTTGGCAGGAGCAGGGACCGAGCAATGGGAGCTCACCCCGTCACGGGGATTCGAACCGCCAACCTTCTGATCGGCAAGTCCTAGGCTCTGTGGTTTAACCCACAGCACCACCCGCGTCCCATGACTGTAAATAAGATGCTTTAATTCATCTACAACCATAACTTTATGCAAGTAAAGCTTTTGAATGCTAAAGTCTGGACACTGGTTTAATTTCCTAAGAAGGGTGTCAGTCATCTATATATGAACTGATGTTCTTAGCTACTCACTACTCTTACACTCAACACCACTCTCTGGTGAGTGTAATGAGCAGAAATGTTTCTTCCCAACTTTGAAGCCACAGAGATGGATGGGGCTTTATTAGTGGTTGTGTGGTGAGTCCCACCACCAGTTCAGCTCTGACGTCAGGAGGAAGATGGAGGTGTTGCTTGAGAGCTGAGTGGCGAAGACACTGAAAGGACCATAGCCATGCCAGGGCAAAAGAACAACTTCTCCCACCTGAACTGGCCTCTCCTGCTTTGGGCAACAGAGACTTAAAAATGCATGCTACCCCTTTGGGGAATACCAGAGGCAGTGCCAGATTTACGTATAAACTAAACAAGCTATAGCTTAGGGCCCCACTCTCTTGGGGGCCCCCCAAAAATTGCACTATTAATATCCTTCTTCTTAATTGTATTTCAGTTCAACAATTATTTTGATAAAATACATATTTGTTATGTGCAAATGGCTTTAGATACCTATTAGGGCCATAAATTACCATATAGAAGGGGTCAGCAACATTTTTCAGCAGGGGGCCGGTCCACTGTCCCTCAGACCTTGGGGGGGGACTATATCTTTATTGGGGGGGAAAAGGAACAAACAAATTCCACAAATAACCCAGAGATGTATTTTAAATAAAAGCACACATTCTGCTCCTGTAAAAACACCAGGCAGGCCCCCCAAATAACCCAGAAATGCATTTTAAATAAAAGGACACATTCTACTCATGTAAAAACACGCTGATTGCCGGGCCATCCGCAGGCCGGATTGAGAAGGCGATTGGGTCAGATCCGGCCCCCAGGCCTTTGTTTGCCTACCCATGCCATATAGCATACAGTGGTGCCCCGCAAGACGAATGCCTCGCAAGACGAAAAACGCGCAAGATGAAAGAGTTTTCCGTCTTTTGAGTCGTTCCACAAGAGGAATTTCCCTATGGTCTTGCGAGTTCTTGCGAGTTTGTTTCCTTTTTCTTAAAGCCACTAAGCCGTTAATAGCCACTAAGCCGCTAATAGCCGTGCTTCGCAAGACGAAAAAAACGCAAGACGAAGAGACTCGCGGAACGGATTAATTTTGTCTTGCGAGGCACCACTGTATATGCAACACAAAAAAACAGTGACAATTTGTTGTTGACAAAGGACAGCTGGACATATAAAGGGCTTTCAGCGTTTCCATGCGCTGCTCTGGTTCGCCAGAAGCGGCTTAGTCATGCTGGCCACATGACCCGGAAGCTGTACTCCAGCTCCCTCGGCCAATAAAGCGAGATGAGCGCTGCAACCCCAGAGTCGTCCTCGACTGGACCTAATGGTCAGGGGTCCCTTTACCCTTTACCTTCAGTAGCTTAGGGCCTCATCAAACCTAAATCCAGACCTGACCAGAGGCATGTTAGGCACCACTGTCTGAAGGTATTCCAGGCACCATTAAGAAAGAGTAACATCAAAAAAGCTGTACAGTGGTACCTCGGGTTAAGTATTTAATTCGTTCCGGAGGTCCGTTCTTAACCTGAAACTGTTCTTAACCTGAAGCACCGCTTTAGCTAATGGGGCCTCCTGCTGCCGCCGCGCCGACGAAGCACAATTTCTGTTCTCATCCTGAAGCAAAGTTCTTAACCCAAGGTACTATTTCCGGGTTAGCGGAGTCTGCAACCTGAAGTGTATGTAACCTGAAGCGTATGTAACCCGAGGTACCACTGTACAGAGAAGGGGTACAATGAGTACCTACTTTCTCACCCAACTCCAGAATGTAGCAATTCCTGACAAGAAATCTTGTGACCTTCAAGGCAGTGGAAAATTTCTGACAAGAAAAAGCAAGTAATCAAGTACACAACCGAGGTGTATAAAATGAAGCCCGGTGTGGAGAAGGTGGTTAGAGAAAAGTTTTTCTCCCTCTCTCATAACAAGTATGTGGAATGACTGCATTGGGGGCCAAGAAAACAACGTGCACGACTGCCTCTTCCCGCACAGAACTTCAGTGAACTTGTCTTCACAAGCCAGAGAGCAGATGTAAAGTGCATTCTTCACCCTCAGTGAATGAGGCACGAAGGCCTCTGCAAGGCTCATTACAGGCAAGACATGCAAGGGTGCTGTGGAAATTTGGGAGTGTCGGGATTGGGAACAGATGCTGGTGGTTTATTCTGGCAGCATGGCTCCCGCAACTCTGCCTAGGCTTTCAAGTCTGAGGTTTAGCAGGCTGCGCTATATCTAGGTTATGATGATATGGCCTCTTACTGTGAGACATACGGATCTGTCTAGCCTCGTATCGTCAACTCTGATTGACAGCTGCTCTCCCACTCCCAGGCAGAAGTCTTTCTCAAGTTGTAGGTAGTGGTGAATTAGCAAGTGGGGATGTGCATAACCAGGAGGTTTATAAAGCAAAAAAGCAGAACAAGGTGAAATCTTTTGGAGGGGGGATAACAATAATAAAAATAAAAATAATTTATTATTTATGCCCCGCCCATCTGGCTGGGTTTCCTCAGCCACTCTGGGTGGCTTCCAACAGAATATTAAAATACAATAATATGTTAAACATTAAAAGCTTCCCTAAACAGGGCTGCCTTCAGATGTCTTCTAAAAGTCTGGTAGTTGTTTTTCTCTTTGACATCTGGTGGGAGGGCGTTCCATGGGGTGGGTACCACTACCAAGAAGGCCCTCTGCCTGGTTCCCTGTAACTTGGCTTCTCGCAGCGAGGGAACCTCCAGAAGGCCCTCGGTGCTGGACTTCAGTGTCCGGGCAGAATGATGGGGGTGGAGATGCTCCTTCAGGTATACTGGACCAAGGCTGGTTGGCTAGACTTTAGACCTGGTAGACCCACATTCAAATTCCTGTTCAAGTGCAAAGCATGTATGTTCTGCTTCCACACTAGAGGTTTCTCCAGATGACCTTTTTACTGAGCAGTCATCCAGTTTTGCCTGCCTAAGCTAATATGGAGGTTAGACAATGTCTGTATTGAACATTCATTATCATTTGGTGTCAGGTTCATTGAATTCTGACCCTCCCCCCTCTCACGGCAGATAGCCAAGGACGTAGACAAGGAAGTTCTTGTTGTTGTTGTTTAGTTGTTTAGTCGTGTCCGACTCTTCGTGACCCCCTGGACCAGAGCACGCCAGGCCCTCCTATCTTCCACTGCCTCCCGCAGTTTGGTCAAACTCATGTTCGTAGCTCTTAGAGAGTCTTGATTCAATACTCACAGCGAGCAGCCTCTGTACACTTCATCTTAAGTTAATGGCGTTGCTTCAACTGAGCTCTTCCCCCTTCGTTTGACGTCCGAAATGTTCAAAGACCAAGGCACAGCTTCTGATTGGTGCAGGTGCTCCGAAAACAATAGCCGACAGCTGCATCGGATGTTCAGCTTCCGAAAAACGTTCGAAAACCGGAACACTTACTTCCAGGTTTTCAGCAATTGAGAACCAAAGTATGCAGTTAAATCCCTCCTGCAAAATTCTTTCTTTCTTTCTGCCTCCCTCCAAAATTACTTTGCATCCTTTGGCTAAAGGTTGTGAAAAGCTGTGAAAAACAAGTGATGCTTTTCGTGGGGGCAAAAATGGTTGCAAATTAACTTTTTTTTTAATATAATTTTTATTAGTTTTTTTAAGATATCATTTCCAACAGTAATTAAACATACTTTTACATCTTATTCAAATTTTTGACTTCCATCAATCCTGTCTGAAAATTTTCCAATCTAATCTCTCAGTATGCATTTCTTATCTTCCCTATTACAGTGGTGCCTCGCAAGACGAAATTAATTCATTCCGCAAGTCTCTTCGTCTTGCGTTTTTTTCATCTTGCGAAGCACGGCTATTAGCGGCTTAGTGGCTTAGCGGCTATTAGCGGCTTAGCGGCTTAGAAAAAGGGGGGAAAAGGAAAAAAAAACTCACAAGAACTCGCAAGCCCATAGGGAAATTCGTCTTGCGAAGCACCTCAAAAAACGGAAAACTCTTTCATCTAGCGAGTTTTTCTTTTTTTTTTTTTCAAATACATTTTTATTAAGGTTATGCACATAACAAACATACAACCAAATACAAAAGAAAAAATTGTAACAAAAAAACGAGTCAAGATATACAAGCCAACTTTTTCCTCTCTCTAACTATACAAAGATAGATTAATCTGGCTATTTCACAAAACAGTAAAAGATAAAAAAAAAAAAAACCAGAAACCGCCTCCTGGACTTCCTTCCATCCTTTTGGTAAGTATCGAATATCTGCTTCCATTACGTATTTGATTTTTAATCTATAGACCTAAATTCACACGCTGGTAGTATTTGTTCTGACCCCGCCAATCACATTAAGCATTTATTCCAATATAGTTCCAGTATTTACTCCAATTTTTCAGAGATTTCTGTTCATCGTGGTCTCTTAGTTTACCTGTTAATTTATCAAGCTCAGCATATTTTATCATTTTAATTTGCCAATCATTTATATTGGGGATAGTTTCCACTTTCCAATATTGTGCCAATAAAATTCACGCTGCTGTGGTGGCATAGAGGAATATCGTTCTATCTTCTTTCTTAATATCTTTACCCGTCATTCCCAGCAAAAAGGCTTCGGGTCTTTTGGGGAAAGTGTATTTAAATATTCTTTTAAGCTCATTGTAAACCGATTCCCAAAAGCCTTTCACCTTTTTGCATGTCCACCATAGATGATATAGGTCATCCTCCACCTCCCCACATTTCCAGCATTTCTTATCTTTTAGTCTATACATTTTGGCCAACTTCACAGGGGTGTGGTACCACCTATATAGCATCTTCCAAACATTTTCTCTCAGAGACATGAGATTATACATGACAAAGCCATTTTTCACCTTCTCACCCCTTGCTTTTTCCTGTTAGACCTATTGCAGTCGTTAAGAGTCGTCAACAGGCTCATCGCAGCTATCTGCCAATCACCCATTCCCACCACCCTTCTGAGTAATACCCCTCCCCACCTTCTCACTATATAGAAAGGTCCGGTGACTTCTGTTTCAGTGTGTCTGAAGAAGTGTGCATGCACACGAAAGCTCATACCTAGAACTAACTCAGTTGGTCTTTAAGGTGCTACTGGAAGGAATTTTTTTATTTTGTTTTGACCATGGCAGACCAACACAGCTACCTATCTGTAACTATGATTTAGAAAGCTCTTGTGGACCTTCACTTTCCCATACCAAAGGTACGAATGCCATCCGTACCAATTATTAAAGCCTTCTAAATCCAGTAGATCTCTATTCTCCAGTTTTATCCAATCTTTTAACCAAAGTATGCAGGCCGCTTCATAGTATAGACTTAGATCCGGGAGAGAAAAGCCCCCTCTTTCTTTTTTATCTATCAAAATTTTCATTTTTATCCGTGGCCTTTTCCCCTGCCAGATATACTTTGCCAAGACTCTCTGCCACTCTTTGCATTGTTTTAGGTCTTTAAGTATGGGGATGGTCTGGAATAGAAATAGCATTCTAGGCAGAATATTCATTTTGACAACAGCTATCCTCCCCAAAAAGGAGAGTTTCATCCTCCCCCAAAATTCCATGTCTTTCTTTATACTCCTCCAGGTGACATCATAGTTATCCTTATATAAATTTATGTTCTTAGCTGTGACCCATATCCCAAGATACTTCACTTTCTTAGCTACTGCAATTTCCATCCTTCTCTCTAAATCTATTATTTCTTCCTTTGTTAAATTTTTAACCAACATTTTGGTTTTATTTTTATTTATCTTAAGTCCTGCCACGGCTCCAAATTCGTCAATCTTTAGTAAAGCTTCTTTTACACTCTTTTTTGGGTCTTCTAAAGTTAGTACGATGTCATCTGCAAAGGCCTTGATTTTATATTCCCTCTTTCCTACCTGCACTCCTTTTATTTCTGTTGCCCCCCTCAGTCTCTCATTCAATATTTCTAGTACCGTTATAAACAGTAAAGGAGACAGGGGGCAACCCTGTCTAGTTCCTTTATATATACCAAAATATTCTGTTGTGGTGTTGTTTATTACCAATTTTGCCTTCTGTTCCTTATATATTGCTTCTATCCCTCTTCTAAATTTCCCTCCCATTCCCATCGTTTCCAGACTTTTCTTCAAGAACTCCCATGAGATGTTATCAAACGCCTTTTCAGCGTCTATAAATACCAAGGCCGCTTGTCTGTCTATACTCATATCCAAATATTCAATAATATCTATCAGATTCCTTACATTTTCCCTTAATTGCCTCCCTGGAAGGAAACCTGTTTGATCTTTATGTATTTTGTTGTTCAAAACCTTTTTTAGTCTTTCTGCCATTATGTCTGTGAATAGTTTATAATCATTATTTAATAATGAAATTGGCATATAGTTTTTCACTTCCAGGGTATCTGCATCTCTTTCGTCTAGCCAGTTTTTCGTCTTGTGAGGCATTCGTCTTGCGGGGCACCACTGTACATTTCAAACTCACAATCAATATCTCTATCTTTTTATACTTTATAACACTTCGTATATTTCTCCTTACAAAACTTCTTGTAGTCCTACTAGCATAATTTGTTGATTACAGTTGCTCTATAAATAATTCATATACTTCTTCCAATCTTCTGTAAATCTCTGGTCCCGCAGGTTTCGAATCCTTCCGGTCATTTTGTCCAATTCTGCATAGTCCATTAATTTCGACTGCCATTCTTCTTTCGTCGGAATTTCTTCTTGTTTCCATTTCTTGGCTAATAATACTCTTGCCGCAGTTGTTGCATATAAAAACAATTTAACATCTTGCCTACTAATGTCCTGACCTATAATACCAAGTAAAAATGCTTCTGGTTTTTTAAAGAATGTGTATTTCAGCATCTTTTTCATCTCATTATATATATATTTTCATGATATATAATGATATGCAAAATTAACATTTAGAAAGAGAACAAATGCCATGCCCGTTGCTGTGGGTTGAACATAGGGGGGATAACGGAGGGTGGAGGTGGGAATCCAGTCTTCCTGGTAAGATGTAAAGTCAGTTGCAATTGCTCTTGTAGGTAACACCAGAAGAAGTGCTCCATAGATTCCATGAACATAAATCCATAAATCTGGAGTGGCGAGGGGCCTGCAGCCCTCCAAGTATTGCTAAACTACATCTCCCATAATTCCTGACCACAACACCTCAGAAGCCACAGGTTCCCTTGCCCCTATGGTAAACTAAATAAGATCATCATTATATTAATTGTTGTCTTTTGTTCTTTAAAAATATAAAATACAACTTATTTTAAATTCACAGCATGCCCAGGATTCATACTAAATAAGAAAAAAAACTAAAATAATTGCAAAAAACATGGAACAAGGTTTGATAGAAACAATGCGACAACAAATAGGAATAGAAGTGGTTAAGAAGCTTAAATATTTGGGAATTTGGTTAACCCCCAAAAATATTGATCTGTTTCAAAACAACTATATACCAATGTGGAATGGAATTAAAAGGGACCTGGAGGTGTGGGAGAGGATGAAGTTATCATTTTGGGGAAGAATTTCAATGATAAAGATGAGCGTGTTACCAAAGATGCTATTTTCATTTCAGACGATCCCGATAATCAAAGGGGCAGTAATATTTAAAGAATGGCAAAGAACAATTTCAAGGTATATCTGGCAGGGTAAGAAGCCAATAATACAGTTTAAGTTGTTAACAGATGTGAAAGAAAGAGGAGGCTTCATCCTACCAGACCTGAAATTGTATTATGAAGCATCATGCCTCTGTTGGTTGAAGGAGTGGATGAGATTAGAAAATGGAGAATTGTTGAAGGATTTGATAACAGATTTGGTTGGCACGCATATTTATGGTGTGATAAGAAAAAAATTCACAAAGGCTTTGAAAACCACATCTTCAGAAGATCTCTTATAGAAGTTTGGGATAGGTATAAAAACCTATTAGAACCAAGGATATCACACTGGTTGTCTCCATTAGAGGTGATGAGTGTAAAGAAGATCAATATGAGGGGGAATTGGGTAACATATGGGAACTTGATTGTTAAAGAAGGAGGTAAATAGAAATTGAAACCCTACGAGGAAGTTAAAGAATATGTTAATGATTGGTTGCATTATTATCAGGTTTGTTGTTGATATTGTAAAAAGTAAAATTTTTGCACAAAACAAACAAAACAAAACAAAATCTGTTGTTTTCTTCAGACAATGGGAGAAACACATCAAGTAGTTACTGGCACAGGCTGGAGGGTGTTGTTGTTTAGTCGTTTAGTCGTTTCCGACTCTTTGTGACCCCCTGGACCAGAGCACACCAGGCACTCCTGTCTTCCACTGCCTCCCGCAGTTTGGTCAAACTCATGCTGGTAGCTTCGAGAACACTGTCCAACCATCTCGTCCTCTGTCATCCCCTTCTCCTTGTGCCCTCAATCTTTCCCAACATCAGGGTTTTTTCCAGGGAGTCTTCTCTTCTCATGAGGTGGCCAAAGTATTGGAGCCTCAGCTTCAGGATCTGTCCTTCCAGTGAGCACTCCGGGCTGACCAACATATATAAAAACATGATAAAACATTAAACATTTTTTTATAAACCTTTCCTATACAGGGCTGTCTTCAAGTTGTTCAGGGGGTCGCATAACTCCATACCCGCCAACATTTCTCCGATGAAAATAGAGACGTCCTAAGGGAAAGCAGAACCTTCTAGAATCAGATCAGAAAATGGGACAAATCCAGGAGTGTCCCTGGAAAATAGGAATACTTGGAGAGTCTACAAATGTTGTTTGACTACAACTCCCACCATCCCTTGCCGCTGGCCATATTGGCTGAGGCTGTTGGGAGTTGGAGTCCAACAATACCAGGAATATACCACCTTGGCTATCTCGGGCATATATGGATTGGTTTTAGTGTTAAGGTTTGGGAGGAGTAACTGTTCTGCATCTTCAGGCCATGGGATTCCTAATGGACTGAGTGGGAGCAGGTTGTATGCTCCTTGGGGGGGGGGGGGAATTAAATATAAAGGTAACCCTCCAGCCTCTCCTGAGCTGCAGAGGCTCAGGACAGAGAGGCGGAGGGAACTAAGTTCCTGCAGGAGGAGTGCTCGCCTCCAGGCCAGGAGAGGCGAGTCACCAGAGGATTGGGGCCACCCTATGTCTTGGGGCAGATAAAAGCCGGCCAGCCCCAGTCCCAAGTTGAGCAACATTGTTGGTTGATAGTTCCTGCCTGAGCCCTGTCCTGCTTTCCTGCCTGAGCTCCTGACCCGCCCTGGCTCCCTGCTTGCTTGTCTGTTCCTGACTTCACCCGGCTCCCTGCCCTGACCAGCTACAGCTAATAGTAATAATAATAATAAATGTTATTTATATCCCGCCCTCCCCAGCCGAAGCCGGGCTCAGGGCGGCTATCAACAATAAAACAGTAGAACTACGGGCTGCCTCCATGTTGCACCTTTGTGCAATTTCGTTGCACTTGTGCAATGTTGCACTTGTGTAATGACAATAAAGAATCTATCTATCTATCTATCTTTGACCACAGACTGGACTTGGACCTCGCCTCTCAGGTAACTCACAGGACCAGCACAGCATCCCTGCCAAATCCTGGTGGATCAGGCTGATGGTCCATCTCTTCCAGCATCCTCTTCTCTCAGAGACCAACCAGACGCCTATGAGATGCCTACAAGCAGAACCTGAATGTATCAGTACTGGTATCTAGAGGCAGAATACCTCTGATTGTGTTTTTTCTTTGTAATGTTTTGAAATTTTGGAACGTTCTATTTGATGCTTTAATATAGGTTGCCAGCTGCTTAGAGGTGCTTTTGCTTTGCTTTGCTTTCATGTAAAGCAGTCACGAAATAAATAAATATATTGATCTTTCAGCCAGGGAGACATTAATTTTGGCTGTAGTTTGCCTGGCAGCTTGCACTGCCTTTCCAGAAAATGACGGTTGATGAATCTGAAGTGATCAGAATGGAACATTCAACTTTTCGGCCGCATTCTAGGTCTTGTTCATGCTAAATTCTTTCTCTCTCCCCACAACGTTCAGGTGCACATTCATTCGTCATGCTCCTGCCACTACTTCTGGCGCTGCATTTCATTATGCTCATTCCTGGTGAGTGTCATTTACTTTGCTGCAGCCAAGTCTTGAAAATTAACTCCGCCTGCTCAAATTATTAGATCGCAGTGCCAACGGAAGCTTCCTTCTGGGACTAACAGCAGATTGAGCACTGGGGAAGGAGGGTACTTCATTGGGACCACAGTGGGGAGGAGGGCTGCTGTCCCACACATACTTGTATCAGGGACAGTTTCATTGAGCTCAGTGGGGTTTATATCTGCATAAACATGTACAGGATTGGACTGTAAACCATTACAATGGTTCCTCGGGTTACAGACGCTTCAGGTTACAGACTCTGCTAACCCAGAAATAATACTTTGAGTTAAGAACTTTACTTCAGGATGAGAACAGAAATTGTGCGGCAGTGGCACGGCGGCAGCAGCAGTGGGAGGCCCCATTAGCTAAAGTGGTACCTTAGGTTAAGGACAGTTTCAGGTTAAGAATGGACATCCAGAACGAATTAAGTTCTTAACCCAAGGTACCACTGTAAAGGCATAGGAGATGATCCCTTAATTTCCATCCCAGCAGGGTGTTCTTTGAAGATTCTCCTACTGCTGAACCCAACAGCCCCATTCCTATGCGCAGAGAATAGTGTTTGCATAGTGACTGTTCAAGAACAGGGCATGGAGTGGATTGTGCTGATAGCTTGCACAGGATAAAATGTGTTCTGGCTGTGAAGCAGTGATTCATCATTGCATTATGCTCAACTGGGATGTTTGCTTTATACGCTCAGTGAATGGGAGAAAGAATTCCATAGTTGGCGCCTCCCATGTAGAAATTGTATGCGCCATGTTTATTTTTAGAGTGTTATTTTTATATGTGTTTCGTATCTGGCAAAAGCGGTAAAGCTGTAAATAAAGAACGCAGACGCAGCTGTCGAGATCTCTTGGGCATCTCTCCATTTGCGCAAAACAGCTTAGGTGGCTCCATTTCAACACACCTTGAACTGAAGTTGCACAATCAACGTCTCTTTACGGAAAACTGCAGAGTAATTTCCATGAATCAGAACAGGATTCATACAGAAAACAACAACCGATTCTTTTTAGTATGCTATTGAAAGTTACTTTCAGTGCTGTAAGAAAAGGAGACACAACAAAGTGCCTGGTCATTAAAAAAGTGTTTTCAATTTGTTGTTAGCCGCCCTGAGCCCGGTTTTTGAACGGGAAGGGCGGGGTATAAATAAAAATGCATTTATTTATTTATTATATTCATTCCCAGAGCCAGGGAGAAGCTGGAAAGATCCTCCTGATACTCATGGTACCAGTCTCTGCAGGTATGGCTTGTAAGAACATACAGGGCAATAGATGTTTATGTCTTGGTTTTGTATAAGCATTCCAGTGTTCCAAATATATTGATTTGCATAGATTTATGGAATACATGGCTGAAGAGGCAGGTGATCTTCCTCTCTCTGTCCACAACAGAAGTGATGTGATTAGGGCCCCAGATTGTGGGTGCCCAGCAATGCATGCATGCAAGAGAGGGATCTCTCCACCTGAAGAGATCACATGTGGTCAAAGAGGGTTCTGGGTAGCCATGTTGATAAACGAGATACTATACGAGATTATAGGCCTCTTGCCTGATTTAGTAGGGCTCATACTATGTTCTTATCAGTTAATAAGTCTCTTCCCACCCGCCCTGTTTCACACTCAGGCAATTGGTCAGAGAATGCTTTGTGTTACTTAAAACAAAATGGAGGAACAAATCACAAAATGTATTAATGCGTAGTCTGAAACTTTATAAGTCTGATGTCCAACAACCCACTCCAAAATCCTTGTTTTCCGCAAAAGATCTGCTTCTAGTACAACCAAACATTTGGACTGGATCCAAACCAAGGTAATCACACTTATTTAAGTGTCATTTCACATTGAAATAAATGTGAAAAGTTAGTCATTACCAGCTGAAGTCCCACTGATTTTTATAGGACCTATGTAAGTGTGGTTAATGTACTTTGGATCCAAACCATTGGTTGTAGAAGTGGGGGATTGAAATGTGAGGATCAATGAGAACAGTGACACTAGAGGATCATTTAACTGGAAATTGAATCTGGGACCTCCTGCAAGCTGTACATATGCTCTGTCCCTGAGTTCTTGCTCAATTAATAGGTCAGCTACTAAAAAGAGTAGTGTGGGTGGTGCTGTGGTCTAAACCACAGAGCCTAGGGCTTGCCGATCAGAAGGTTGGCGGTTCGAATCCCCATGATGGGGTGAGCTCCTGTTGCTCAGTCCCTGCTCCTGCCAACCTAGCAGTTCGAAAGCACATCAAAGTAGATGAATAGGTACCACTCCGGTGGGAAGGTAAACAGTGTTTCCGTGCACTGCTCTGGTTTCGCCCGAAGCGGCTTAGTCATGCTGGCCACATGACCCAGAAGCTGTACTCTGGCTCCCTCAGTCAGTAAAGCGAGATGAGCGCCACAACCTCAGAGTCGGTCACGACTGGACCTAATGGTCAGGGGTCCTTTTACCCTTTATATGTGTGGATAGGTTTATGCTGCATACACAATATAGTCAACTATATCACTGTCATTTCTTTTAAATCTATTGTGTTCTTCAGACAATGGGAGAAAGATTTGAGGACAATGTTAAGACCATAGATCTTCTTCTGCAGAAACTTGACAACTGGACGTAAGATCACTTGGGGGCTTTAGACCAGCTGGTGAATGAACATGTCATAAACCTATGGGAATGGCTGGAGCAACATAGCAAGGATCTCACCACATGGCTCAATATGTACTTGTGGACCCTCCAAGAGCTCCATAATAGCTATATGGAAGGTTCTGACTACAGGCTGGGCAAAGAGATCCTACGTCATGACAAATGTTGGGAAGAAAACATCAGCAAAGCAGACATGTGGCTGAAACACCCAAATACTACCCTATACAAGTGGCTGGAGGAGGACCTCATGACCTTCAACAAAGCATTGGAGATCCCGGGCAACAGTGTGGGCAATTCATGGCAAGAGTCTACAAAGATTCATATCCAGCACTCAGAAGACCATGTTAAAATCCTAGAACAGTTATTGGCTGACTACACAGCAATTGCCACTAAGTGGCTAGAGGGGAGCAGCACACTGAGAGAAGCATCTTCTCAGAAATCTGCCCCAAAGCTAGGAAGAGCACAAGCAACAGCACTGGGGGTTAAGTGCCTCAGTGTCATGAAATGGCTAGAAGAGCATGTTGATGCCTTGGAACAGTGGCTGTTGGATTCCGTGAACTGGCAAAAGAAACGAAAGATCATCGTCTAAGCACTGTCAGATGTATTTGAATGAGTTCTGCATGAGATATCTCCCACCAGGACTTACGAAACTTAGACTGTGGATTTCTAGAGTCTATGAACTTGCAGGCTGCAATATTCCAACATGAATAAAACCTAAGCAAATATTTCCTGGATTCGTTTTTTTATTATTTTGGCATATAATTTGCTCCTTCTTTTCTACCCTTCCAATGAACCCCCTACCAATCTTTCTCTCTAGATTTTATTTTCCGTTTATTGCATTTCTGAGCATAATTCAAAGTGTTGGTGCTGACCTTTAAAGCCCTAAATGGCCTCGGTCCAGTATATCTGAAGGAGCATCTTCACCCCCATTGTTCTACCCGGACACTGAGGTCCAGCACCGAGGGCCTTCTGGCGGTTCCCTCACTGCAAGAAGCCAAGTTACAGGGAAACAGGCAGAGGGCCTTCTCGGTAGTGGTGCCCTCCCTGTGGAACTCCCTCCCACCAGATATCAAAGAGAACAACTACCAGACTTTTAGAAGACATCTGAAGGCAGCCCTGTTTAGGGAAGCTTTTAATGTTTGATGTATTACAGTATTTTAATATTTTTTTGGAAGCTGCCCAGAGTGGCTGGGGAAGCCCAGTCAGATGGGCGGGGTATAAATAATAAATTATTATTATTATTATTATTATTATTATTATTATTATTATTATTATTATTGCTTGAGCTTCTCATTTGGGCATCTCAGGGACATGGCACATGCAATCCCAGGAAGAGCTATACTTATTTAGTGTAGTCCAAAGACTTCAGAAGCAGCTTCCATATCTCCTCACCATAAACACCATGCTTCAAGTTCTCAGTGGAGTCTGTCCACAGGTCAACTGTGACCCATCTATAGTTAAGCCACCACAGTCATGTCTCCATAGGACTAGCCTTGTGTGTGACTGATGGCTTCAGCCTCGCTCTTCTGATATTCAGACAAACATAAATGCAGGCGGACACATTTGGTCTGAGCTATTTCAAACATATTGCTGTGGGTCTGAATCACAGACTTGGACGCCAGCATTCCTGAATTTCCAGTGGTTCAGATCGAGATCCCAGGTGTTTCTTGGCCTTTGCCTGCTGTAGCGAACTATTCTTCAAGTTAATTATGAGTTTCATGAGTGCGGCTCGTTGCCTCTCCAAGGCCTGGGATATCTTGGATTAGACTTACGCTTCCCTTAATGTCACAGAGTCCCTCAGACGCATTACTCTGAATTCTATTTCTTGCTGAAGAAACACAAAGCCTACAAAGCATACCGCAAGGCCTTCAAAGCATGTCTGTTTATATTTGAGCTCCAGCCTGCTGGCTCACTTTCTGCTTTTTCTCTTGGGTGGAAAAGGAAGAGCAGGAGGTCAGAAAAGGGTAATCTTTTTTTAATGCAGTGCTTTGGATAAAAACACACACTGACACAGCCAGAGTGAGACAGATATTAATGACATTATAGCTTCTTCCTCTTAAGTTGTGTTGTTGTTTTTTTAAACTCCCCCAACCATCTTAAATTCTATTTATCTACATTGATGGCTTTATTAAGACAGGGTCTTTTGCATCCATCCTACTGTGGGTGCAAATGTGCATTGCGCATGCATTCATGTGCACACACAAAGAACCTAAAAGCATCTGCACAAAATTGATGCCATTATTATTATTATTATTATTATTATTATTATTATATGTTTTTATTAAAGGATTTTCTTAGTTAACAAGGGTGCATGCAACATCTCTGTTTTCGATTCATAGAGTCTTTTCTACAGGTCTGTTACATTCGGTGTGAGTCAGTTACATTCGCCAACCAAGTACACCACACAATCCCATACATTCTAGAGGATGCAACAAAACAATGGGTGCACATGGAAATGGATACAATGGGAAATATCCCCACCATGGTGTACAAACTGATTCCTCCAAAACAAATTAAGAAAATCCCCACAATGCTAAACAGGTTCACACAGTCCATCTGGGATTTATTTTGGAATACCACCCTGTAGGGCTGCCATAAGTCTGGATTTTCCTGGACGTTACTAGGATTTCAAAGGCAGAATTGATGTCCGGGGAGAATTTCTGAAAGGCAGTGCTTTGTCCTGGATCATAGGCAAGTCAATCGAAAAAATGTGTTTTCGGGGCGTTTTTGTAATTTTTTTCATTCTGTATTTTACATGGCTGTTTTATGATGCTTTTTGATGACCTATACCTTTTTAAAAACCCACAATTTCACAGTAGATTTGAAATTTACAGATTGTTCTCTTTTGAAAGAAAACTATATGAAAATGATGTATAGATTACTATATTGCACCAGTACAAATAGCAAAAATGTACAAAACCGGGTCAAACATATGCTGGAAATGTAAAGAAAAAGGAGGTACTATGTATCATATGTGGTGGGAATGCAGAGAAGTTAAAAAAAAATTGGGAAATGATTTACAATTAATTGAAAAAAATGTTTAAAATGACATTTGTAAAAAAAACCAAACAAAACCAGAAGCATTTTTGTTAGGCATTGTAGGACAAGACCTGCCAAGAAAACAAAGAATTTATGTATGCTACAACAGTCCCAAGAGTCTTGTTAGCACAAGGATGGAAGAATGAGGAAATCCCAACGAAAGAACAGAGGAGAAAAAATGTAAATGGTTATAATGATTGATAATTTGTTTGTTTAAATTGTTCAATAAAATATATAAATATACAATATATAAATAATAATAATAATAATAATAATAATACCACAATTTCAGTGGTATCCTAAAAAACAACTCAACAACTTATTTGCCTGCATGTGGGACAAGGGTAGGAAGCCCAGAATTCTTAAAAAGAACAACTTAAGATTCTGGAAGTTGCAGGTCTGTCCCCAGACCCATCCCCAAAAACATGGCAAGCCAAAGGCTTTCGCCACCTAACAGACTTGTACAAAAACCCAAACTGACACAAGAAATGTAAGAGAAACTTAAGGTCACCCAAAATCAATGGCTTTATGACATGAAAACGAACTCTCTCCTCCGCATATAAAACAATATTGAATGCTTTCTAGAAACTGTCATCTCAAGAGTGGCAGTGAGGTATTAAATCTTTGGTACCAGTGGAATAATTTCCAGATGAAGAAATAGATACACAGTTGTTGCTCATCTGTTGCAAACCACCCAGATACCATCCAGGAATGAAGCAGCTCTCTTAAAAGACCTGTTGCATTTCCCCTTCCATTCATGCCACAACATGGTGTCGCTGTGAAAATCTCAAGGGCTCATGAGAGTGCCCTGTGAAACTGGCAAATAGAAGGGGAAGAAATGGAGGCAGTGAGAGATTTTACTTTCTTGGGCTCCATGATCACTGCAGATGGTGACAGCAGCCACGAAATTAAAAGATGCCTGCTTCTTGAGAGAAAAGCAATGACAAACCTAGACAGCATCTTAAAAAGCAGAGACATCACCTTGCCAACAAAGGTCCGTATAGTTAAAGCTATGGTTTTCCTAGAAGTGATGTATGGAAGTGAGAGCTGAACCATAAAGAAGGCTGATCGCTGAAGAATTGATGCTTTTGAATTCTGGTGCTGGAGGAGACTCTTGAGAGTCCCATGGAATGCAAGAAGATCAAACCTATCCATTCTTAAGGAAATCAGCCCTGAGTGCTCACTGGAAGGACAGATACTGAAGCTGAGGCTCCAATACTTTGGCTACCTCATGAGAAGAGAAGACTCCCTGGAAAAGACCCTGATGTTGGGAAACATGGAGGGCACAAGGAGAAGGGGACGACAGAGGATGAGATGGCTGGACAGAGTTCTTGAAGCTACCAGCATGAGTTTGACCAAACTGTGGGAGGCAGTGGAAGACAGGAGTGCCTGGCGTGCTCTGGTCCATGGGGTCACAAAGAGTCGGACACGACTAAACGACTAAACAACAACAACAGAATTTCCTGAACATCATTTTGGCCTACACCAGAATAAACGTGTTTGTTTCTCATCCCCAAATTGAAGTGGGATTCAGGCAGTTTTTCCACACTCATTCCCAGTCCAAAGGAGGAGGGACAAACAGGTAGAATGAGGACACAGAAAGCCAATAGGGAGGCCCTTTGGTGAAGTACCAGGAAGTGGGGGAGGTTGCCTATGAAGAAGACTGGGAATCTTCCACTTGGCTGCATAAGTTGCACTTTCAAAATGCTAGGAATTTACTTCCAGTGAAAACTTACCTTTCCTACTATGCCTCCAGATATTAGATTAGGGACAATTGGGTTTTGTCTCTCTCTCTTTTTGCTTTGTGGTTCGTTGGTTGGTGGGTGGGTGGGTGGGTGGGTTTCTTTGCTTGCTTATTCCGGATTTTGTTTTCCACCTAGTCTTGCTTTTTTGTGGGCTCCTTCCTCGTTAGTGCTTGGATTTATTTTTGTCAGACTTGAGTTCTTTCTAAGTATGAACTGTTTTTTAATTTGCTCTTATGGCGAACCACCTCGGGAGTCATTATGGCTGAAAGGCAATTATGAATATAGTAAATACATAAAAATGAGCTGCTTAGATGTGCATAGCATCTAAAGGCCTTGGAGGATATGACGATTGGCTTAGATAGGGATTCCCCACACTGAGAAAAACAAAGAGAGGCACAATGAGAAAAGTCATCCAGGAAACCTTATCAGGCTGTTGTAATGTTATCTCAACTCCCTGCCAGATGAAATTGTTAAATCACTTCTTCTGCTTGAAGGCCAAACGATGTGCAACATTCAATGTGTTGTTGCATTTAATGCATAAGGTTGTTCTTTTTAAATGCAAATTTAACTCGCTGGGAGGTCTTGCTATAATTGGGAAGGCAGTGGGAATTTAACCCTTTCCTCCTCTGCTTCATTCCTGAGGGGAATGGAGGGGTTAAATTGTATGTGGAGGAAATCCCCCATGACACCAAATGGGAGATTTCCTCCCCAGGCAAATTAACCACTTCAGAGATGGATTTCCTTCTGGATCATGTAATTTTAATCATCATCATCATCATCATCATCATCATCATCATAATCCCCTCCACACTTGTTGAAATCTCAGTAATTATTGTACCTCCCCCTCCCCAGCTGATACTATTTGCATTTTAAAAACACCCAACCAACTACACATCAAATGCAAAGGCACATTTAACACCTCATCTGGGATGTATTTTGGAATACCGCACTGTAGGGCTGCCATATGTCCAGATTTTCCCGGACATTACCGGGATTTCAAAGGCGGAATTAACATCGGGGGGGGGGGTCCGAAAGACGGCGCTTTGTCCTGGATCATAGGCAAGTCAATCGAAAAATCGTGTCTTTGAAATTTTTTCCATTATGTATTTTACATGGCTGTTTCTTTATGATGTTTTATGATGACCTATACCTTTTTAAAAACCACAGTTTCAATGGTTTCCTAAAAAACAACTCAACAACTTTTTGAAATATGGCAACTTTACCACACTGGAAGTGGAAGTATAGTGCAAAACGCATATTCGCCTGCATGTGGGAAGCCCAGAATTCTTAAAAAGAACAATTTAAGATTCTGGAAGTTTCATCTGATGCAAGCAATAAAGTCTTTACATGCATTAATTACAGCAGGATCAGAGGAAACAGAGGTTCATATACTTCCAAACAATGCTTTGGATTTTAATACAATGTTAATCACTCAGATTGTGCTGGCGAGAAAACTTGAATTTGCAGATGCCTGGACTAAGCTAACTATGGCCTTAATCCAATACCGTAATGTTTTAGACTTATTTTATTTCAGACCCCTGGAATTTTGGCAGGGTGTGTAACAAGTAGTATCTTTATCCACTCTGCTCTTCCTTGGTTAATTATTCCTTGCTCAACTCTGAAATCTCCAGGACAAATAAGTGTCCTGAGAAAGGTCCACAAACCAAGTTATCAGCACATCAAAGGTGGAATCCTGAGGGACACAGCAAAAGTTCTGTAGTTGCACCTGGAAAATGTTTCCCACTCTGTACATAGATTATAAGATCTCAACATGCTGGGATACAACAGATCCTCTGAGTCAGTTTGCCAAGTAGGATCAGAAGTAGACAAAAACCAGGACACACAACTTCACAGGATGGAAAAGTGCCTCCATTGTCCCTCCATTGAGGAGAAAGCCAACAGGAGAGGAGGTTTATACTAACACACATCATTGATCCTCCTGGTCCAGTTATGTCTTATTTGAAAGGCAATAGCAGTCCAGGACCTTAAACTGAGCTACCTGGTACCCAAGAACCTTCAAATCAGGAATGGGAAATGAGTAGCCCTCTAGATGTTGTTGAACTCCCAGCTCCTATCAGCTCCGGTTCACATGGCTAGTGGTGAAGGTTGTTGAGTGCAGCAACAACTGGGCAGCCTCAAATGGAGATATCTTCCAATATCTTAAGGTCTTTCACATGGAAGTTGGAGCCAGCTTGTTCTCCCCTGCTCCAAAGGGCAGGACCAAAACCAATGGCTTCAAGTTACAAGAAAGGAGATCCCATGATATACTGTGTTATGTACTGAAGTTCTCACCCTGGGCCAGCAGGGGGATACTGTAGATAGTTCAGGTCCACATATGCAAATAAGGGATCAAAAGTGACATTCAGTGATTGGATAGTTACAGAAAGTTGTTACAGTTACGTTGTACTGCAGCTCTATATAAGCAGGCTAGCTGAACCCTTCAGTTCAGTTCTGTTCTGGCCTGTGAATAAACAAGAGCTGTTTGAAGAATCACTGTGTCGTCTGATATGTTCACCCACAACTTAACATACTGGGCCAAAGATTTTGGATATAATATACAGCTAAAAGAATGGAAGAGGTTGTGGAAAGAATAAAATTCACAGCATGTAATGCTTTGAAAGAGAATATGATGAAAATGATGTATAGATGGTATATCACACCTGTGAAATTAGCTAAAATGTATAAGACAAGTAATAAATGCCTGAAATGTAAAGAAAAAGAAGGGTGTTGTTATCATATGTGGTGGGAATGTAAAAAAGTAAAAAACTTCTGGGAAATGATATATAATGAGATGAAAAAGATGTTGAAATATACATTTTTTAAAAAACCAGAAGCATTTTTACTTGGTATTATAAGTGAGAACATGAATAGACAGGACATTAAACTGTTTTTATATGCAACAACAGCGGCAAGGGTATTGTTGGCCCAGAAATGGAAACAAGAAGAAATACCGACGAAAGAAGAATGGCAGATGAAATTAATGGACTATGCAGAATTGGATAAGATGACAGGAAGGATTCAAAACCTGCAGGACCAGAGATTCACAGAAGATTGGAAGAAATCTACAAACCATCTGAAGAGCAACTGTAATCAACAAATTACACTAGTAGGACTACAAGAAGTTTTGTAAGGAGAAATATATGAAATATCGCAAAGAAGATAAAGAAGAGAGACATCAGTTACGATACTTAAATGTAATAGTGAAATTAAGAAATGTAAATTAAGTGGAAAAGATTGGAAAATTTTCAGATGTGATTGATGGATTCAAAAAATTGTAAAGATATAAAAGTATGTTTTATAATCGTTGAAAATGATATGTTAAAAAACTAATAAAAATATATTTTAAAAAGAAAAAAGGAGATCCCAACTAAACATCAAGGAGAACTTTCTCCCTCAGAAGGTGGTGGATTTTCCTTCCTTGGAGGTTTTTAGGCAGAGGTTAGATGGCCATCTGTCATGGATGCTTTAGTTGAGATTCCTACCTAATAGGGGTTGGACTAGATGACCCTTGGGGTCTTTTCCAATTCCGCAACTCTGTTTTTTATGGCAGGGATTGGCCATAGAACATTTTGCATGCAAGATATGGGCCTAGCCCTGAGCTGTGACCTCACCCCCACCCCATTAAGATGCCGTTACTATGGTGAAATAAACATTACTACAAACCTGTATTAGAAAACTGCTGTGGGCTGAGGGCGACATCCAGTGTCTGCAAGTGGACTAATAATAATAATAATAATAATAATAATAATTTTTTGATATTTTTTTATATAATATTTATTCAAAATTTAAGAACAACAAACCAAATAAAAGAAAAATACAAAATACAAAATACAGCAAGAAACAACAACACCAAAAAAGAAAAAAACACATCCACTTTAAAAAAAAAAAACTGATTAAACCTTAACATAGCTTTCTTCCTTTACTTATTTCCATGACTTCCTCTCACCTCCCAATTTTATATTCTAATTCAAATTGTTATTTCAGCAAGTCCTTCCAACCTTATTTTCATTTAAGTAGTTTAACATAATATATTACAATATAACGTCCTCTCTTTTCGTCAATTTCATCAACTCGTCTTTACTTAGTCCTTTATGTTATTTCAACCAAAACCATCTAATTTTCTTTTTCCAACATCTTTCTAACAGTAATAATAATATATTTATTAACCCACAGCGCCACCCATGTTCCAACTCTGTAAAAAGTGAAGTACAATTCCCAGAATCCTTGCAGCAGAGTCCTTGGGGCAGGGTGTGTATTCCACCCAGAATATAGCAAGAAAGATACTGTTTGTGTAGGTTTGCAGTTACAGCTACAGCTTAATTCAGAGCCTATACATGTAATCCTTTGGGAAAGGAGTACGACAAGGCTTTATATCGTCTCCCTGCTTATTTAACTTATATGCAGAATTCATGCTGCGAAAGGCTGGACTGGATGAATCCCAAGCCAGAATTAAGATTGCCAGAAGAAATATCAACAACCTCAGATATGCAGATGACACAACTTTGATGGCAGAAATTGAGGAGGAATTAAAGAACCTCTTAATGAGGGTGAAAGAGGAGAGCGCAAAATATGGTCTGAAGCTCAACATCAAAAAAACGAAGATCATGGCCACTGGGCCCATCACCTCCTGGCTAATAGAAGGGGAAGAAATGGAGGCAGTGAGAGATTTTACTTTCTTGGGCTCCATGATCACTGCAGATGGTGACAGCAGTCACGAAATTAAAAGACGCCTGCTTCTTGGGAGAAAAGCAATGACAAACCTAGACAGCATCTTAAAAAGCAGAGGCATCACCTTGCCAACAAAGGTCTGTATAGTCAAAGCTATGGTTCTCCCAGGAGTGATGTATGGAAGTGAGAGCTGGACCATAAAGAAGGCTGATCGCCGAAGAATTGATGCTTTTGAATTATGGTGCTGGAGGAGACTCTTGAGAGTCCCATGGACTGCAAGAAGATCAAACCTATCTATTCTGAAGGAAATCAGCCCTAAGTGCTCACTGGAAGGACAGATCCTGAAGCTGAGGCTCCAATACTTTGGCCACCTCATGAGAAGAGAAGTCTCCCTGGAAAAGACCCTGATGTTGGGAAAGATGGGGGGCACAAGGAGAAGGGGATGACAGAGGACAAGATGGTTGGACAGTGTTCTTGAAGCTACGAACATGAGTTTGACCAAACTGTGGGAGGCAGTGGAAGACAGGAGTGCCTGGCATGCTCTGGTCCATGAGGTCACAAAGAGTCAGACAAGACAACAAATATATATAATCAATTTCAGCAATGGTATCATCTCACTCTGGCGGGGTGAGACCCAAAGGCTTTACTGCAGCCAACCTGGTGTCCTCCAGATTTTTGAACAGCAACATCCATTCCCCCCTAGACAATGTCCCTGTGTTGGCTGGCTGGGTTGACGGTACATAGCTGAAGTCCAAAACATCTGGGAGACACTAGGTTGGGCAAGTTTGACCTTCTGTTTCCAAACCCAGCCTGGCTTGTCTTGGTCAACGTTAGGAAACATGATAAGAAGACAGTAAAAATCCTTTTAAAAAACCTTCTTTGAGACTGGCAAATGCCAATGCCTTTCTATGCTCCGACAGATGGAAAAAATATTCTAAATGTTTATATCAATCCCAAGGAAGGGGCAGTGCTCTATTATTTTATTTTATTTTTTGCTTGGCTATAGGTGTGAGCCACAAGCATGTCTGGAATGTGTTTATTGTGAATGCAATGAAGCTGGGAGAAGAGGAGATATTCCTGTCTGGTGGAACTAGGGGGAAGTCCGACAGATTCACATTTTCTTGCATCGGCCAGTAGAATCAAGGAAAGCAATTGTTTCGTTCAACCCGAGTCGATGGCAAAAATGTGCACGGCACGCTTGTCTCCATCCACATGTTTGCATTATTACTAACACATTTGCACCATCAAAGCCCAGCTTATCTGGGCATTGGCCAGGATTCCCTACCCCATGGCCCCCCAGCAGTGGCAACTTCCCTGCCTGCCCCCCAGCAGGTGGTGGGAAATTATGGGACTCTCCAGACATCATTTTCATCAAGGTTATTTTTTCTTTTCTTTTTTAAAAAATCATTTTTATTTGATTTTCCGATTCAAAATTATTTTAAAAATTCAAATACATATCCATATACAGAGATGCCTTCAAATCTCAGGACTTCCCCTCACCCCTTCCCTGGAGTCCCATTTTAAACATTTAAAACTGCGTCTCCTTCCAAACGTGACCTATTATATCAATCCATATTTTCCATGGTAATTATTACACTACAAAAGAAATCAAAATCCTGCCAGTGTTTCCATCTGCTTAAATAACTTATAAATTCTTCTCATTCTTTTGTAAAGTTTTCCAGTCTGAGCTATTTCAGCATAGTCCATCAGATTGGTTTGCCATTCTTTTCTGGTAGGAACTTTATCATCTTTCCATCTCTGGGCTAATAGCATCCGGGTGGCTGTTGTGCCATACGTAAAAAGTCTTTTCTGGTCCTTTAGGATGCCAGTACCTGTAATTCCTAACAAATGCTTCTGTTTTTTTAACAAACTTATTTTAAACATTTTTTTTTCATTTCATTATATATCATCTCCCAGAAAGCTTTTACCACCTTACAGGACCACCACATATGATAAAAAGTACCTTCTTTTTCTTTACATTTCCAGCAGGTATTTGTCCTATACAGTTTAGCCAGCTTAGGACCCCTGACAGTTAAGTCCAGCCAACTCTGGGGTTGCGGTGCTCATCTCACTTTACTGGCCGAGGGAGCCGACATTTGTCCCCAGACAGTTTTTCTGGGTCATGTGGCCAGCATGACTAAGCCGCTTCTGGCAAAACCAGAGCAGCGCACGGAAACGCCATTTACCTTCCCATCGGAGTGGTACCTATTTATCTACTTGCACTTTGACATGCTTTCGAACTGCTAGGTTGGCAAGAGCTGGGACTGAGCAACGGGAGCTCACCCCGTCACAGGGATTCAAACCGCCGACCTTCCAATCGGCAAGCCCAAGAGGCTCAGTGGTTTACACCACAGTGCTACCCGCGTCCCAACTTTAGCCAGCTTGTTGTTGTTGTTTAGTCATTTAGTCGTGTCCGACTCTTCGTGACCCCATGGACCAGAGCACACCAGTCTTCCACTGCCTCCCGCAGTTTGGTCAAACTCATGCTGGTAGCTTCAAGAACACTTTCCAACCATCTCGTCCTCTGTCATCCCCTTCTCCTTGTGCCCTGCATCTTTCCCAACATCTGGGTTTTTTCCAGGGAGTCTTCTCTTCTCATGAGGTGGCCAAAGTATTGGAGCCTCAGCTTCAGGATCTGTCCTTCCAGTGAGCACTCAGGGCTGATTTCCTTCAGAATGGATAGGTTTGATCTTCTTGCAGTCCATGGGACTCTCAAGAGTCTCCTCCAGCACCAGAAGTCAAAAGCATCAATTCTTCGGCGATCAGACTTCTTTATGCTCCAGCTCTCACTTCCATACATCACTACTGGGAAAACCATAGCTTTAGGGACCTTTGTTGGCAAGGTGATGTCTCTGCTTTTTAAGATGCCAGCTTAGCAGGAGCCAGCTTAGCAGGAGTCAAACACCAGCAGTACATCATTTTCATATAATTCTCTTTCAAAGTACAACAGGGCCATAAATTTCATTGTTTCATTGTTATTTCCCCCCCCCCCCCTTATCATGGTCAGTAGCGGATGGTGGTGGGTGAGGGTGACAACACACACCTGAGATCCAGGTAGTTGAGTTCTAATTGCAGAGCAGAAAAGGTGAGTTCTTAGGATGGCTGATGAAGTTGTAACACACCAGCAGGAGAGAGAGGAAGAGGGGTTTCCCTTCTTGAGTTTTGCTCAAGAATGTGCCTCCAGATGGCAACAACACAGTAACATTGGGGAAGTATCACAGAACAACTAATAAATGTTTTGGGGTTTTTTGATGTGTGGATGGTCCAGTATAAATCTACCGCAAATGCACTGTTATTGCATCAGTGACATATGCCAGAATTCACCTACACACAAAATAAACAGCCTGGAGGCGCCTTATCAGCCACCACTGTAAATTTACCAAAGCATCTCAAAGCACTAGGAATGAAGGAGGATTTCAATTTAGTTTGCATTTAAAGAGGAACCTATCAAATACACCCTATCTGAAACAGTATGCAAACTGACACACAGCAATCCTTTTGAGACATGCACTTACCTGAAATTTGCAATGAAGTTCTCCAACTAATGTTTGCAAAAAAAAAAAAAAAATGTATACATTAGGGGGAAAGTTTGTATTTTTTAAAAAAGACATTGGTAAAGATAACATGGACAAAGGCATGATATTAGAGGAAATTGCTTGCCAAACTGTGTACGTTAGTAAAAAATGCATATAAAATGCGAATTTTCATGGGGATTTTTAAAAAAATGCTAATTGCTGCAAAATGAACTGAATTAAAGATTAGAAAAATGAGATGCTTAGAGAAGTGAAACTGACAGGTCTTTCCAACCCCACAGAGTACCTGAGGTAGCTGGAAATTCTGGGAAATAAAACAGCTGCTTGAGGCCACAGATGTATGAATCTCTTGATTCCCAGAGTAGTTTAGCAATCAATCCCTCTTCCCAGGGAACTCTAGGAATTGCAGCTCTGTGAGGAGAATGAGGGTTCTCCTAACAACTGTCAGCTCCATTAATAAACTACATTTCCCATGATTCTTTGAGCGAAGCCATTACCATTGAAGTGGTATAACAGAGTATTATGTGTGTGGCAGATGTGACCTCTGTCACTACCATTCTGTATTGTGTTTTACAAATTAGATTTTTGCTGAGATGTGTAAATGGCTTAGAGATTTCTGCTGAAACAGAAAGCAACGTACAAGTTAAATAAGTAATAATAAATCAGAGAGAAAGCATAGATTATCCAACATGAGATTCCAAATGTATACCTGCTCACTCTCTCAGCCCTTACTTTTCCACTCCAAAAAAATATTTCAAATATTAAAATATCTGATCTAATTTTATTGGCTGAAAAATCTATGTGAGTAAGCCATATAGGTGCTAGGTGTGACTGGAATGAGGCCTTTTAATATTTAGGGAAGGAGTCTAGAAGATATTTTCACTTTTGAAGTGTTGGCAGGTATGCAGTCGTCTAGAAATTTATTGATATTGTGTAATAGGTCATCTAAGTCATATGATGGTTCCTTGTGATTACTGGCTGAAGAGCAAACATTTAAAAATAGGAGTATCATAAATAGCACATACTAAATAGCCTTTTTGATGAAGAAGCACCACTCCCTGCAACAAATGTCCTGTCCGTGCAAAAGGTTCATAACATAACAATGAAAAGGGCAAGAGAAGAAGAAGAATCGAGCAGCAGATTGGAAAATTCCCGTGCCAGAAGGAAATATTTTTAGAAAGTTTTGCATGATTCTAAGCCTTTTCTGTGGAAAAAATATTTCAGCTGTCATAAAAAGCCCCCCCCCTCTCCACCTTCATTTTGGTGTTTGGATAACTCAGCAACGGCTTTGATTTAAAGCTTCGAGCTTTGCTATTTCCCTTTTGTGAGGTAAGATGGCCAGTACTTGTTTAGAGGAGATGGAAAGTAATTGATGACTTTGAATGCTCCAAAACGTGTTTTTGCAGGGCAGCGAGAGCTTCGGACACTACGAAAATAAACTGTCCGTCTTCTGCCTTCCCTCTCCAAAGGTGAGAGGAAGTCATTTGCTTTTCCATTTCCTGCTGTACAAATAGCCTCAGCATATAGGTCTGGCCAAGGACTCAACCTGAACTGGCCTACATTTCTTTCTTTCCTTCCTTTCCCTGCCAGCCTCCATCCTTTTGGAGGGACTTCAGCACAAGATAATAATATCCAATAGTTCTCCAGTGTGACCTTTTCCCATATTCCTGTGAGAGATACCACTTCTGTAGAGGAGCAACTCACTCCTTGCCATGCTTGGATACTAATAATTATAATAATTATAATAATTATATTCCGCCCATCTGGCTGGGTTTCCCCAGCCACTCTGGGTGGCTTACAATGCATAAAGCACTCCATCAACCATTAAAAAACAAGATATCCTATATAAGCAACAAACAAACCAATAAATCAATAAAAAACAAAAACAACAATAATAACAACAATACAGTTATACCCAAATTAAAATAACCAACCAACCCCAACTGAACATTTAACCAACACCAACCCGACGAAAATGACACAGAGGAACCAAAATTAGAACCATTTAAAATGAATTTCATTTCACTCAGTGGGACTTACTACTGAGTAGACCTGGTTAGAATTGCACCAAAACACCAAACCTTAAGAATTAAGTGAGGAATGCACTGTTTCCTGTTTTCCAGTTGCCACTTATGCACCACTTATACACCTCAGCTTTGTCCAAATCCCTCAAAAATCTGCACAAATTGAGGGAATTTAAGCCTGATGGAATATATTCTTGTGGGTAATGCACGGTTTCCTGGATTCGATAGTCATTTATTTGAATGCTGGATGTGAATTTTCTTAACAAAAACTATTTTTTCAAATGAAAAAATGACCTAAACCTACTTTGATGTCACGTTTTCAGTAATGCAGTAAAGCAAGCAAAAAAAAAATAATTATTTTATTTTTATTTTTTTAGTGGGGGGAGGAAGGGAGATGGCTACACCTGCAGAGTTTTACCAGCTCACATTACAAAGGCCTCTCTGAAGTGGTTGGGGAGCTATTTCCATTGCAAAACAGCAAGTGTTCTTGAAAGTAACTCAAAGAGCCAAATTAGACAGATTACATCAGAGTATATTTCCCTGCAGCAGAAGGTCTTTTGAAACACCTGCCTGACATATTTGAAACATCCACAGAGGGTAACGGGAGTATTGAACAGTTTAAGGAATGGTGAAAGCACTAGCAAAAGTAAAGTGAAAATGTCAGGTGGATTTTAAGGGGGGGGGGGAACGGGACCCTTGGGTTGGAGACAGACTAAAAAAACACAAATCCTGTATTCAAATTGGGTTGGCTGAGCTGATGCAAGCAAGATGAGGCTGCCACAAAGGATAGCTTGGTACAACTGCTCAGACGGCAAAAATGCACCGACAGAACAAAACACACATACACAAAGGGTGTGGGATTCTGGGTGGGATTATGGCAGCACATGGAAGGTAAAGGTAATGGGATCCCTGACCATTAGGTCCAGTCGTGACTGACTCTGGGGTTGCGGCGCTCATCTCGCTTTATTGGCTGAGGGAGCCGGCATACAGCTTCCGGGTCATGTGGCCAGCATGACTAAGCCGCTTCTGGAGAACCAGAGCAGCGCACGGAAACGCCGTTTACCTTCCCGCCGGAGCGGTACCTATTTATCTACTTGCACTTTGACATGCTTTTGAACTGCTAGGTTGGCAGGAGCAGGGACTGAGCAACGGGAGCTCATCCCGTCACGGGGATTCGAACCGCCGACCTTCTGACTAGCAAGCCCTAGGTTCTGTGGTTTAACCCACAGCGCCACCCGTGTCCGAACATGCTAATGCCAATCCTATACTCACTCAGACCATGACCCTGTTCACAGTGCAACTTTACTCTGATTCGATAGCCGTTTAGTTGAATGCTCTGTGTGAATTTTATTTTCTTTTTTTCAAAAAAAATTTAATTGATTTTAACAGATATAACATATATGACATACAAAAGAAAGAACATTACAATACTAAAAGAAGAAAACAAAAAAAACAAAAATAAAAACACATATTCCTTCTGAAGTTCATTTTAAATTCCATTATTAACTGACTTCCTCAAATCCCCCCTAACTGAATTTCACTGTATCACCTTGTAGCAGTTCTCCAAAATCATCTTTCTACTACAATTTACTCCTTCAGTTTGCTATCTTCATCTCTTTTCTTATTGACTTAAATCCATATTACTATACAGCATTCTTATTCTAATCCTAGGCCTATTAGATACTTTCAAGTACCTTCTAATTATCTTATATTACAATATTTAGCTAAATAGTCTTTATATTTCATCCAGTCTTCTTGGTATTCCTCCTCTTTCTGATCACGGATTCTTGCAGTCAGGTTGGCCAGCTCCAAAAACTCCAACATCTTCATCTGCCATTCTTCTTCTACCGTTAGTATTTCTTGAGATTTCCAATTTTTAGCTAATAGCAGTCTTGCTGTTGTGGTGGCATACAAAAATAGTCTAACATCTTTTGGGGGCAATTGGGTGTGAATTTTCTTAACAAAAAGTATTTTTTAAAATGAAAAATGACTTATGTTTATGTCACATTTTCAGTAATGTAGCAAAGGAAGCAAAAAATTGATTTATTTATTTTTAAGTAGGGGGAGGATGGGAGTGTCAGGGACTGGACTAAAGACGGGACTGGGTGCCCCCCCCCCCCAATCTTCCTGAGCGGAGGAGGACAGTATAGATTTAGAACAGTGGTTTGCAGAAGGGCATAGTTCAGAGGCTACAGGAGGTAGAAGCTGGGAAATATTGGAACAGCAGGAAGAAGAAGAAGAAGAAGAAGAAGAAGAAGAAGAAGAAGAAGAAGAAGAAGAAGAAGAAGAAACACCAGGGGGAAGACAGGTGATAGACTCAGAGTCTTTGGAGAGCATTCCTGACCCCTACTCCCAGACCCAAGCGAGCATTGAGGATAGTAGAACAGAGATCTCAGCGACAGAAAGCTCAGATTAGCCACCACAGAAATGATGTAGAATAGGAGAGATGTAGGGGGTGGGACTTTACTTGGAGCAACGCCATTATTCAGAGAGATCCCATTCCTTTGTCGCTTGCAGTGATTACTGAATAAACTAATTGGCAAGAACTCTTCATTTCTCTCTCTGCTTCTTCGCTGCCACCGTGGGAGGGATAGGAGATAGGATTCTCCAAAGCCTGACAGGGAGACTGCTACACTGTCAGGAATGAGCCAGCTCCAAGCAAAGGTTTGCAGCCAACTGCAGAAAGCAGCCAGGAACAGAGAGGCTTAGATGTTAGTCAGGCAGGGGAGAGCTGGCAGCTGCAGACTTCGGCTCTTCCTGACCTTGATGAGCAGACTGATAAGGCAGTAGCTGAGAGTAGGCAGGAACACAGCCAAAGCTCGCAGGAAGCACAAAAAGGATTGAATAGATTCAGAGACAGCCTCTCAGAACAGAAAGAAGGTGGGGGCTGATCCACTAAGTCTGAGGAGTCGGCGAATGGGAGGGCTGCTAGATAGGAAGCAAAACAAGAGACGTCAAGGTCGTAAGTTCAGTATCTTCTGTCGACGCCGGAAGGAGTCTTCAGAAGTGTCACCTTGAGTAATGATGCTGGAGGTTTTGTCAGAGCTGTCCGGAGCTATCGGTTTGTTTTTGCAATAAATCCTCCTTTTTAATTACCTACGCTTACTGTGTTATCAAGCTGGGAACCTGGACTCTTGACATACACCTGCAGAGCACATGACCCAAGAACTGTCCAGCCTTCAGCTTCTTTTAAACCCCAGCGGTGGATATACTCAGTGGTGCTGATAAGACCAAGGCTGCAGGTTCGATTCCCATATGGGACAGCTGCATATTCCTGCATTGCAGGGGGGTTGGACTAGATGATCCACAAGGTCCCTTCCAACTCTACAATTCTGCAGTTCTATGATTCTGTGGGAAAGGTCCTAAAAGCACATTCAGGAAATCAATCTACTACATCAGCCTCTCCCAGCCTGGTGCTCTCCACATGTTCTGGACCACAGCCCCTATCAATGCTGACCATGGCTATGCTGCCTGGGATGATGAAAGCTGGAGTCTAGTGACATCTGGAGGGCATCAGGTTGGGGAATGCTATTCACATTGAACCATGTAAAGGTCAGGGGCAGCCCAGATGTTGCAGGACCACAATGCCCATCATCCCTGGTTGTTGGACATGCTGGTTGTGACTGATGGAAATTGGAGTCCGACATCTGGAACACACCACGTTGGCTACTTCTGCTCTAAGCCATTTTGCCAGGTAAAAATACAGCAGCTGCTGAAATGATCAGTGGGATCCATGGACGACTTATTAGTGGAAATTAGGCAGGAGCTTGTCCTATAGAGCCAGATGTACACATGTACATATGATTCTTAAAAGTCTACGTTTCAGAATTACAATAGCATTTTCTCAGCAATAATATGTTGTTTTGTTTTCGTTTTTGCATAGTTGTTTGTTTGTTTGTTGAGTCCTGGTAAAATGCCATCTCTCTGAAGCAGAACATCTTAGGGCACAAATCCATATCATTCTTTCTTTTTCAGGTCAAACTATTAATTTAGCCCAGCATTTGTATGCCAGCCCATGTGGGAGTGGCTTAAAATTAAATGATTTAAATCAAAATAAATAATGTTTTATTTAAAAACCCATCAAACTATAAAAACCAAAACCACATACATACAACAAAAGCAAATCATGCCACAACTCCAGATTTAAAAACACAAATTAAAAATATTTTTAGCCCAATGGGCTGGATTGTTATCTCCCTAACATCTCATGGTCCAAGCTGGGTAGGCCATTTGCCAGTCAGTCACCTGACATCAGGCACCTGACATCTCCTGTCTTCAAGAAAACCACCTAAAAAATCATTTCTTCGGTGCTTCAAAAAGAGGCTTCTGAAGAACTGACAACTAGTTCTGAGCAACTAATTGAGAAGTGCCTGTGGCGATCACACAGGTTCCCCAGACGTTTCACCATCTATTGATCCCTGTGCCACCACTTTATTTCTCACTGCCACCACCCAGGCCCTACCTGGTACAATACTGAGTCCAGTCAGGGGTAAATTTGGAACATCAACTTCTGTTTATTTATTGCAGTTTAACAAGGGTGTGGTTTCATAAACGGTATTGGTCAATTACAGTCATGGGGTGCCTATCCAGACCTATAACTTCCGCTACCTGCTCTCACTCACTAAACCACCTCTCAGATATTTGCTTGTCTTCCTAGCCCCTAACTGTTCCTGACTCAGCTTATTTCGCTACACTCACTCAACCTACTCCCAAACTCTATCCCAATTCACTCCCACTCCAACCAACCACCCAACTCCCAACGAACTCCTCCCTTTGCCCCTCCCAGAGCTGGTTTTATAGTCCCTCTGACTCCACCCCCTGGGTCCTGATTGGATAACCTGTTTAACTGTTTCACCTCCAGCACTCTCATATGTTAACGTCACAGTGCCTCTCAAAGTGCTCTCTTGCCCTGCACTATGAAAGAAGTGAAGGGCAATATATGTAAGGCAATGCCCGAGTATGACATCAGTTGTGGGGCAGATGGCTGTTGCTTGGCCAAATGGAGAGGATGGAAGGGCCTACTTAGGCTCACAGGCTGCAGATTCCTCACCCCTGATATTGTCTTCTCCGACTGACAGAGACTATCCAAGGTCTCACGCAGACAGTTATTTTCCACTGCCTGTTAACTCATCCCTTAATCGGGCACTTGGAAAGTACTACATACAAAATACATTCTCTGCCACATCTTAATTTTGATGCCGGTGATACAGCCATTAGCTCAGCTGTCTTCGAAAGGGAATTGGATATTTCATGGAAGATAAAAGGTATCATTAAGCTACCGGTCACAAAAACTGTGGGCTACTTCCAAGTTCAGAGATGGAATGCCTCTGAAAAGCGGTTGCCAGGGAACAAGAGCTTGCAAGATTCAGTTCCTAAAGGTACAGTGGTACCTCGGGTTAAGAACTTAATTCGTTCTGGAGGTCTGTTCTTAACCTGAAACTGTTCTTAACCTGAAGCACCACTTTAGCTAATGGGGCCTCCCGCTGCTGCCGTGCCGCTGCTGCACAATTTCTGTTCTCATCCTGAGGCAAAGTTCTTAACCCGAGGCAGTGGCGTAGCGTGGAGGGTGCAGGGGGGGCCGGCCGCACCGGGCGCAACATCAGGGGGCGCACTCGCCGCCTCCGGAGTCGCCGAAGAGCCTCGGGCGCAGGCTGTAGCAGCAGAGCCCCATGTCTCACGGAATCGACAAACTGTGCGCGTGTCCGGGCTGAAGGCGTCCGGCAGGCAGCGGCTCTCAGCGCTCGCCACGGAGGGTGCGCCAGGCAGCCCCTCCTCACAGCCCCGCCGCTACCGCTGCTGCTGCAGCGGCTGGGCCATGTTGCATTTTCCTCGCCTCTCTGCCCTCCTCCTCCAGGCAAGCGGTGTTGTTTGGGCGGCAGCGCCAGCGGCAACTCGCCTCAGATCACCTGACACGGACCCGCTGCCGCCGCCGTGGCTACCTTACCGTAAATACCCCAGCCCAGGCAGCAGCAAGAAGAAGCTGGCAGCGGCGGCAGGTTAGGGGTTAGGGGCACAAATTACTTGCCTTGCCCCGGGTGCTGACAACCCACGCTACGCCGCTGACCCGAGGTACTATTTCTGGGTTAGCGGAGTCTGTAACCTGAAGCGTCTGTAACCCAAGGTACCACTGTATCTGGTTGGCCACTTTGGAAGACAGGAAGCTGAACTAAACAGGTCTGTTCTGATCCAGCAGTGTTCCCATGTTTGTAGGGGAAAGTATGCACAGCATGGCTCAGTCACTAGGAATTACATAGCTAATAGTAATAATGATAATAATAATAATAGTAATAATAATAATAATTTATTATTTATACCCTGCCCATCTGGCTGGGTTTCCCCAGCCACTCTGAGCAGCTCCCAACAGAATATTAAAAACACAATAAAACATCAAACTTCCCTCAACAGGGCTGCCTTCAGATGCCTTCTAAAAGTCAGATAGTTGTTTGTTTCCTTGACATCTGATGGGAGGGCATTCCACAGGGCGGGCGCCACCACCGAGAAGGCCCTTTGCCTGGCTCCCTGTAACCTCACTTCTCGCAGGGAGGGAACCACCAGAAGGCCCTTGGAGCTGGACCTCAGTGTCCAGGCTGAATGATGGAGCTAAGTATAACATTTGTGAACTAGGTATTCACAGGCTGAAAAGCCAATGGACTCCACCGAGATTGTGATCCCACCTGCTGATCACCAGATAAGCCACTTTCTGCTTAGAAACTGCCATTTACAATTTTGCTACAAAAGCCCCATTATGTACGTAATAGTGTTTGTCAAGTAGTTACTGTGATGTTTAAATGTCTGCCTGATGCCTGGTGACATTTATAGTGCCTCTCATGAGCTTCACGAGGTCCGCATCTTTTGCCAAGTTCTTGACAGCCTTCATAACATCCGCCATACATCTCACATAATGTTTAATAATGCCTGCTAAATGCTTCATGATGTTAACGATGTATCCGCCAAGAGCTTTGCGCCATTTGCCAAGTCCTTGACCACATCTGTAACATCTGACTCATGGCTTGTGGCGTTTAAAGGACCAAGATGAAGCCTGATGTAATTTCACAGAACCACGCAGTGATAGATGAACTTGGCCTGTAATCTCTCGGTGCTTTCCAGTATGGTTGACACCAGAAGGAGGTGATTCCGACAGAAATGGCTTGTTTTTTTCAATTAACTTTGACAGGTCATAAATAAACCTACAGAGTAGTGCAGGGATGGGGAACCTGTGCCCCCCCCCGATGATGTTGAACTGAAAGTCCAATCATCCCTGACCATTGGCTGATGGGAGTCAGAGTCAATCAATATTCCTGGGATTTGTAGCCCTGGAGAGTAACATAGTTGGCCATATGGTGAAGAGAGTAGATTGGGGAAGACATCAGCTCCTTATTTTGAGTTTTGGCATTGCCCTTAAATATTGGGCTGTATCCAACAAAGTTGTCCTATTCATGCAAGACCTTGTGCTCCTGCAAAAGAACTAAAATTTACATTTCATTGAAATTAAAATATCAGAACTTCCATTTCCTCTCCTCCCCCAACCCCATTTGTTCAGGAATTTTCTCCTCTTGGGAGCTGGGTATATACTCAGAAAATTAAGCAGTGCTCTAACTCATAGAAATATCTCTGGAATAACAAAAGCAGAAGGGTTAAATCAAATACCCTGGATGGATGGATGGATGGATGGATGGAGAGAGAGAGAGAGAGAGAGAAAGAAAGAAAAAAAGAAAGAAAGAAAGAAAGAAAGAAAGAAAGAAAGAAAGAAAGAGGGAGAGTTCTGGCAATCACAAATCTGAGTTTGTATTATATCACAAAGTACATAAAATGGTGAAATGGATACTCAATCCCAATCCAGTATCTCAGTTTGAGAGAGATTTGATAAGAACTCCATTACACAAACTGCTTTGAGGTTATAATGTCATTAAGATAAAGTCGGTAAAAGATCATCTCAAATTGGCTAAATATATTTGATTCTTCTATAGACTTATTAAGCCCACATAGATCCCTCTTAAAATCTGACCTGGAAGGTTTGGATTCTGATAAAGAGAACACAGAGAAAGAAGAAACTGCAGTCATACCTTGGGTTGAATGCGCTTCGGGTTGAGCGTGTGCGAGTTGCGCTCTGTGGCAACCCAGAAGTAACGGAGTGCTCCGGAGCACTCTGTTACTTCCGGGTTTCGCCGCTTGCGCATGCGCAGACGCTCAAAATGACATTATGCACATGTGCAGAAGCTGCAAAAAGTGACGCACGCATGCGCAGACGTGCCATCGCTAGTTACGTTTGCTTCTAGATGCGAATGGGGCTCCGGAACGGATCCCGTTCATATCTAGAGGTACCACTGTATTCAAATATAAACTAATCAGTTATAAACTATTCAGACTATTTTAAAAGAAATTATATGATTGCCTATTCTGAAATTAGAAAATATATACACTCAGAAAATCCACCATAGTTTGAATAGCATCATATAACAGCTAATCTTATTAGAGAATTAACAGAATTCAAGGTACTGGTTATGAAATCCGACATTTATTATTTGGAATTTATTGTCTGCTTTTGAAATATGGTTAGGAGCCTAAAAAGGAGAAAGAATACATGATCGAGCAACACAAGATGTCAGAAATAATATCCTCATGGCAACCTTGGAGGATCTCGCAGGCTCCCCAAAAATATAAAGGGAAACTGGTCTAAAATAACACTGAGGTGACATATTACTCCAGACATGGTAAGTAGAATAAATAAGAATTACTCAAAATCGTGTTGGAAAGAATGAGATTATTAACATGTGTGGTGGAAGTGCTAAAGGAATTACGAGGAAAGGTTATAGATTTAATATAAAAAAATGGGATATGAAATTATACCTGATTAAAAAAAAATTAGTAGCATTAGTAGTATTAAACTCTATGGGTGATTTAATAAACAAAGGATGCAGATAATTATTTTCTGATATAGCAGCTGCCACCGGCACATTGCTTGCAAAAAAACAGAGGTCTCAGGGACCACCAAGTATTAATGGCTGGAGAAAGAACATAGGGGCTTTTGCTTTAATATCACAGTCCTAATCCCACTTACAGGGACATGGGAGGCACTGTGGGTTAAACAACAGAGCCTAGGACTTGCCGATCAGAAGGTCGGCAGTTTGAATCCCCATGACGGGGTGAGCTCTCGTTGCTCGGTCCCTGCTCCTGCCAACCTAGCAGTTCAAAAGCACGTCAAAGCGCAAGTAGATAAATAGGTACCGCTCCGGCGGGAAGGTAAAGGGTGTTTCCGTGCACTGCTCTGGTTCTCCAGAAGTGGCTTAGTCATGCTGGCCACATGACCCGGAAGCTGTACGCCGGCTCCCTCGGCCAGTAAAGCGAGATGAGCGCTACAACCCCAGAGTCAGTCATGACTGGACCGAATGGTCAAGGGTCCCTTTACCTTTACCTTAATCCCACTTACATGGGTGTATTCCCCACTGAAATCAGTAGGGTTAGCTTCTAAGTAGACTTGGTTAAGGAGTGTGCTATTATTTGGCATACTTTCTGAGGTCAAAAGAACATCCTTCTTCCCAAGATGTAATATGGTTTTGAGATGTTCTGAATTCTGAAGAACTGTTTGTGCTTGGTTTCTTTTTTGTCAGGGAACTGACATCGGAGCCAGAAGTGGAGGCTGGGCTCCCAAGCAATGCCGGAGAAGGGCCAAGCAGGGAGAGAGGGAACTCATCGGCTGGTGAAGGAAATCAGCGTAACACCAGGGATAAAGGGGGGGGTGGTTGGGGGAATCGGAGAGGGGTCTCCAGGACTCTTCGCTGGAGACCAGAGGGGAGAGCACAGGTCCTCCTCTGCCCACACCCACCCTGCGCAGAAGACTTCCGCGCAGGGAAAGTAGGCGTAGACTTGGCGTCAAAGAGCTTCTGTGCTGGAAGAAGTTTAAGAAACGCCCACTGACGGATTCTGCTAGCGACTGAACAGCCACGAAGTGAAGGGCTGTCCAGTCAGGAAAGGTTTAACCAGGCTACCTAGCCAGGAGTGGTGGCAAACTTATGCATGAGCAACCCCATACATCCATTACATTTTTGTAAAGATGGTTTAGCTGGCAAAGCAAACAGCAAAATTTGGGTAAGTGCACATTTTGAAGGATAGCTGTGTGTTCATTTCATATGTTGTTTTGGAAACTGTGAATTCGGTCAATTTGACTTCAAATCAAATTTGCTCCCTCATCCCTAGTCATGGCAGGAGAGAGAGATGGAGAGATTGGGAGAGAATGAGAAAGAGAATGAAGATGATGAACTATATGGAACTTGCCGAACTGACCGGGAAACTCCGAGACCAGAGAGAAAAGACGGTGGAAGAAGATTGGGAGAAGTTTAAGGAATATTTGAAAAAAAAATGTTAATATTTAAACCTTAGAATAGCTTTGGAAGTGGATATAGCCTGTAGGGTTAGAAGTAGAAGATAGGGTATTTTAAAATAGTATTATTTGTAAGTGATAAAATGTGAAGTTATTTTAAGTGTGATTAAAAAAAAAGATGGTTAGAAATTATGATATATGTAAACTGCTAAAGATGAAGTAAAATGAAAATCAGATAGGTGGAACTTGGGGAAGCCCACTTAACAATGTTTAGAAAAATAAGGATATGGCAAGTATTTGTTCGTATTGTTTGTCTTTTCTGTTTGTGTTTTTTATTTGTGTTATAAAATGAATAAAAAAATTGGGTGGGGGAGAGAAAGAGAGAACTAGGAAATGTTTAAAAAGTTGGTTCTTCTCATCTGAAATTGACTCTGGGCATGTCACATTAAACTAAACACAGGAAGTGAAAAAATCAGAGAAGAGGTGATGTAAGTATTGTCACTTACTTGCCAATAGCACAGTGGTGGAGGCTGACCACATTTCTATGTCTCTGCTAGCACTACGACTGTCAAGAGGATGGCCAGAGTGAGACATGGAGAGGCCCCAGAGTATTGGTTGGATGTGCTCCAGTGGATGGGTTGACCAAACAGGAAATCAAGAGAGCAAAAACCTTGGAAGTCAGGTCCATGTAGATCTGGTCTTGGCTTCCAAACTGCTGCCTGCATAGCTTCAAGCCACCCATCTCTTTTTTTTTTCCAATAGATTTTTATTGAGATTTTAAAGGTTACAAAAAGAAAAAATAAAGAACATATTTAAACAGAAAAAAGAAGAAAAAGAAAAAAGAAAAATACAGAACAATACAAGAACAAAGGAAAAAACACACGAAAAAAGATACCGTTAATTAAAAAAAAAACAAATCAATCCTTTACATAACTTTCTTTCCTTTGCTTATTTCCTTGACCTCCTCACACCTCCCTTTTTTGTATTCTAATTCAATTAGATATTTCAGCAAATCCTTTCCATCTTTATTTTTATCCTAATAATTTATCTTAATATACTATAATTTTACATTCTGTTCTTTCACCAATTAACAATCCATTTTTACTTAATCCTTTATATCATTTCTGCTAAAACCACATTACTTCATTCCAACATCCTTCTAACATTCCTTAATTTTACAATGTTTCTGTAGATAAACTTTAAATTTCTTCCAATCTTCTTCCACCAACTCTTCTCCTTGGTCTCGGATTCTGCCAGTCATTTCCGCCAGTTCCATGTAGTCCATCACCTTCATCTGCCATTCTTCCCGGGTGAGTAAATCTTGTGTCTTCCAGTACTTTGCAATAAGTATTCTTGCTGCTGTTGTAGCATACATAAAGAAAGTTCTATCCTTCTTTAACACCAATTGGCCGACCATGCCCAGGAGAAAGGCCTCAAGCCACCCATCTCAATGGCCTCTTGTTGGCTACCTCTCTTTTGAAAACTTTCAACTGTTTGAGAAGGGGCAAGGTGTCACAATGGGTTTTGATGACGCTGCAACAGATGAGCTGCATGTGGGGAGCGGTTCAGGAATGTTGACAGAAGGAAGCGACCTATGACAGCATTGAAGGAAGGAAGCATCCATTGAGCACATGGGTGGTGTGCTTGATGTACAATTTTGACTGTGCCACTCACGTTGGAACAGAGGGAGCACGAGGGTTATAGCAAACAATCTCTAAAATGAATCAGACCCAAAGATTGCTATCATTAGTTTATTTTCCTAAAGCTATTTATTATCATTTCCCAACATTTCTTTTGGTGTTCATTGGCTTAACATTTTACTGTTTCCTTCGCATCTGAAAAATAATCCAATAGGGGGCGGAACCCCCATGTGGCAAATTTCCTTTACATCTTTCCACAGTAAGAGCTTTTTATTTTTTTTAAAAAAAAGATTACTGCAGATTATTGTATTAAAAGAGGGATTTGCAGAAATTCCATGAATATTCTGCCAAACATTCGCAGCCTATATTTGATACAGGTGCTTATTTGTAAGAAGCTGGAGACAGACAATCTTTTTAGACAGCTGAGAGCTGCTTTGCTTCCCCCATGGCAGGCATCCCCAACCTTCGGCCCTCCAGACGTTTTGGACTACAATTCCCATCATCCCTGACCACTAGTTCTGTTAGCTAGGGATCATGGGAGTTGTAGGCCAAAACATCTGGAGGGCCGCAGGTTGGGGGTGCCTGCCCCATGGTATATGCAGATCTCCTTTGTCCTACTGTGTAGCCTCTGGTCAAACCGGTCCAGCAAGCTTTTGAAATATTACCTCTGAAATGGAGAAATGCTAGATTTCCGCTTTCACCTAGAGTGGAACCTCTCTCTCGATGCAGACTTCTCCGCTTTGCAAATGCAAACCTGTACACAATTTTTAACTTCAGTGCATACAGACATCACATTTTATGAAACTTTGTGACTTTAACACTGCTCCTCATGGGTGCAACCAGAGCACTTTGTGAAACTTTAAATAAAACGTTGCAGACCCAGATCCCTGGCCTGCAGTGTGGGGTCAGGACGAGCATCAGCACTGTGTGTGGGGCCTGTGTTATATTAAGGCTCTACGGTGCCAGCTGCTAACCCTGGGCCTGAGTGAATTCAATGTTTTGGGTTTTTTTTTAAAAAAATGTTGATTTTCCAGAATTTTAAACAAACAAACAAACATCTTAACTATACTTAATCCAATCTTAGTGACATTGTTAAATGACTTCCTTGAATCCTCCTGGCTGAGTTTCATTGTATATCATTGTAACAGTTTTCCAAAACCAATTTTCTCATAAAATTAACTTAGTCACTTAACATCTTTCTTCCTTTTCATTTTAACTTTAAACATATTATTCTCTACCATCACATATTTCAATCCTAAACCTAAGCCTATCTGGTATTTGCAAGTTTTTCCAATTAAGTTATATTTACATATTTAACTAAATAGTCTTTAAATTCCATCCGATCGTCCTGGTACTCCTCCTCCTTCTGGTCACGACCCAGTCAGGTTGAATAGCTCCGAAAAGTCCATCATCTTCATCTGCCATTCCTTCGCCGTTGGGACTTCCATGAATTCAATGTTTGGAGAATATTGTTGTTGTTGTTGTTTAGTCATTTAGTTGTGTCTGACTCTTTGTGACCCCATGGACCAGAGCACACCAGGCATTCCTATCTTCCACTGCCTCCCGCAGTTTGGTCAAACTCATGCTGGTAGCTCCGAGAACACTGTCCAACCATCTCATCTTCTGCCGTCCCCTTCTCCTTCTGCCCTCCATCTTTCCCAACATCAGGGTCTTTTCCAGGGAGTCTTCTCTTCTCATGAGGTGGCCAAAGTATTGGAGTCTCAGCTTCACAATCTGTCCTTCCAGTGAGCACTCAGGGCTGATTTCCTTCAGAATGGATAGGTTTGATCTTCTTGCAGTCCATGGGACTCTCAAGAGTCTCCTCCAGCACCATAATTCAAAAGCATCAATTCTTCGGTGATCAGCCTTCTTTATGGTCCAGCTCTCACTTCCATACATCTCTACTGGGAGAACCATAGCTTTAACTATACGGACCTTTGTTGGCAAGGTGATGTCTCTGCTTTTTAAGATGCTGTCTAGATTTGTCATTGCTTTTCTCCCAAGAAGCAGGCATCTTTTAATTTCGTGACTGCTATGACCATCTGCAGTGATCATGGAGCCCAAGAAAGTAAAACCTCTCACTGCCTCCATTTCTTCCCCTTCTATTTGCTAGGAGGTGATTAGACCAGTGGCCCTGATCTTCGTTTTTTTGATGTTTTTGATGTTGAGCTTCAAACCATATTTTGCACAGAATATTGTGGAGAAGTTGTGTTCTTCTGGTTTATGAGTAGTCACCCAACTACATTACAAGATGCATCCCTCCTGAATGTTGGATTGCCCTCAAAGGGAATAAGGGCTGGCCCTTGACCTTTATCCATTTCCAGGTACCTTTGAGTAAATACCTTCTGGTGCCCTCATCACTGCTGAAATTTTCTTTTGCCTGGTTGCTTCTTCAGTTTGCCTCCTTTGAGACTGAGAACCAGAAAACAGATTCAAGAATGCTAGTCAGCCAATTGCACAGTGACATTTTTATTCCGTGTAAATAATACCGAAGCATACAGGCAGAGTGACATAACTTCTGAGTCAAGGGTATCTATGGTAGGAAAAATAATAAAGGTGACCCATTAAGTACTTCACCATTTTTTCCTAAAGACTTCATGGTTGTCACTTATAAATCACGGGCATTTGTTCCAGGCTGGCGTTGTTAATTACGGCGCTGAACATCTTTGAGAGTTCCCTATGACACAATGGCTTGTTGACTGGAGGTATTTACATCAAATTCTTCCTTTGGGCCCAAATGTCAATGATGTAATAATGGCTCTACAACAATTAGGAAGAGGGGGAGGCAGAAAATGCTAACCTGCGGGCCAAAAGTCTCATATAATCGTCTTCTTTTGGAGGGGGGAGGAAATGCTCCCAGAGATTATATTTGCTTCCTAACCAGGCAGTACAACGATACCAAACGGATCTGACCCTTTTTAAGTCAGAGAAGAATTTGTTAAACTCCCAGCAGTGGGATCAGAGCTTGATACATTTAAATCTTTCCAGGCATGTGTCAGCCAGCTCAAAAAAACACACACCATGAGCTCTAGGTTCCTATAAAGTCATAAAAGTTACCACTCAGCACTTAACAGCAAGCAGTAGGAGAACAGAAAAGACGGCAGATTAAAGGAACTCCAGAAAAGAAATATCGTAATTTGCTGTGAATAATCACTTGTATGGAAGCTTAAGCTGCGAAAACTCACCCCGAGGCATCTTAAGTGGCAGTAAAACATTGGATTTATAGGTGTGGGTTCAGACGAAATGGCAACTACATTTCACTTTCTTTCATTTCCATTCTGCCACAAGTAGGAACCTAGGAAGCAGCTTGATTCTGAGTCAGGCCGCTGGGTTCGTCTAGGCCAGTGTTGTCTGCATTGATTGGCAGCCACTCCTCAGAATTTCTCAGCCCTAGAAGGAGTTGAACTCAGGTTCCTTTTGCAGAGAAAGCAGTTGCTCTACCATAATAATAATAATAATAATAATAATTTATTATTTATACCCCACCCATCTGGCTGGGTTTCCCCAGCCACTCTGGGCGGCTTCCAACAAAACACTAAAATACAATAACCTATTAAACATTAAAAGCTTCCCTAAACAGGGCTGCCTTCAGATGTCTTCTAAAAGTTTGGTAGTTGCTGTTCTCTTTGACATCTGGTGGGAGGGCATTCCACAGGGCGGGCGCCACTACCGAGAAGGCCCTCTGTCTGGTTCCCTGTAACTTGGCTTCTTGCAGTGAGGGAACCGCCAGAATGCCCTCGGCACTGGACCTCAGTGTCCGGGCAGAACGATGGAGGTGGAGACGCTCCTTCAGGTATACAGGACCGAAGCCGTTTAGGGCTTTAAAAGAATCATAGAATCATAGAGTTGGAAGAGACCACAAGGGCCATCGAGTCCAATCCCCTGCCAAGCAGGAAACAAAAGGTCAGCACCAACACTTTGAATTGTGCTCGGAAACGTACTGGGAGCCAGTGTAGGTCTTTCAAGACCGGTGTTATATGGTAACCAGTGAGTTACGGCCCAGCAGCCTGAAGAAATATTTCCATTTGTGGTCCCAAGATGTCCCACAATGCTGTGTCTGTTACTCTTTCGTGTGCTTGAGCAGAATCCATATTACATTAATCCCACGGATAACAATGTTTGTGGATTGCTCTATTCATCCCTGTTTAGGATTCTGGTTTTGGAATGCTGGATCTGGTGGCTACACTTTGCACAGAAACAATGGCAAGGCACACAAGCATCTGACCTAGACTTCATTATGCTTTGGACCACACAAAGACCTGATTTCTGTGAATATTCACTCCACTCAATGCTAAACAGGACCAGGTTAGCAAATGAAATGCATGTCTTAAAGACCTTTTCCACAGACCCTCCAAGTGTCCCTATTTTCCAGGGACAGTCCCAGATTTACAGAAGCCATCCTGGTTTCTGATTTCATCCCAGAATGTCCCGCTTTTCCCTGAGACGTCCCTATTTTCATCGGAGAAATGTTGGAGGGAATGGAGTTTTGCGACCCCCCGAGCCAAGGAGATAAGGAACTATACAACCTTTAAAAGACATCTGAAGGCAGCCCTGTATAGGGAAGTTTTTTAAATGGTGTGTGTGTGTGTGTGTGTGTGTGTGTGTGTGTGTGTGTGTGTGTGTGTTGGAAGCTGCCCATAGTGGCTGGGGCAACCCAGTTAGATGGTCGAGAAATAAAAAATTTTTATCATCATCATCATTGCATAGGACACCCCTATTTTCATCAGAGAAATGTTGGAGGGTATGACAGATACTCCAAGTGTCCTTATTTTCCAGGGACAGTCCCAGATTTACAAAAGCCATCCTTTTGTTTCTGATTTGATCTCTAACATCGATTCCTATAAACTCGCAGCATCATTCACCAGTACAGATGGGAAACCAATTAGATTCAGGTTCCATTTACAGGTGTGCTTACCTAACTCACATTTTTCCGAAACAATACGTGAACCAAAACATGTCCTTCCTTTGAAATTCTCACTTCACTGTATTTTCTGCAGTGCATTTCTCCAGCCAAGAATCGTGTAAGAAGATGTGGATAAAAATTCATCCGTTGGTGAAAGAGAACATGCAAAAATGCTGTACATTAGGCAAGATTGGACACATTTTGGACTTGCACTCAGATGCTGGTGAATTTTCATTGGAGACTTTTCTAAAAAATGCAAACTGATGTGGAAATGTGGAGATCTGAATTTGAGATATGAAAACGGAGAGAAACCAAAACTAGTCATGAGCCAGATTGTCGTCAAAGTTAGGTTCTGGGCAGCAGCTGGAGGTGAACTGGAAACCATGAGACCAGCCAGTAGTCAGGACTGAAGAGCCAGCCAGGACCAAGGGAGGAGGCAGGAGAAAGAAGCAAGCCAGGATTCAGGACCCAAGGATAAGGAAGGAACATGACAAAGCTCAGGGATATCTTGTTACTTGAGCAAGGCTTGGCTGCAACAGTAAGGCCTTGCACACCTTTCTTGCCTGAGGTCAGGTGGGACGAGTCAGTTTGGGAACTGAAGAAATACTTAACTGAGAAGTTGACCCCTGCAGTTCAGTGGTTCTTCTTTGGCGGTCACTCGTAGCTGAGTAAGATTGTCTTCCGTAAACATGGTTTTAACAGTGAGTCCGTAAGTGACTGTGGAGGCCAATTCTGGATCCACACGTCATTCCACAGTGGAGACATAGGTTTCCAGGCAGGAGTTGATCACGGTGAGGGTTTGCCAAGCGTGCCTTCCTCTTAGCACGTTTCTCCCTTTCGTCCTGAGTTTGGGTGTCTTCAAAACCCATGACACCTTTGGTAAAGGTTGTTCTTCAACTGGAGCGCTCACAGGCCAGTGTTTCCTAGTTGTCAGTGTTTATGCTACATTTTTTTAGATTTGCCTTGAGAGAGTCTTTGAACCCCTTTTGTTGACCACCAGCATTATGCTTACCATTTTTAGTTTGGTGGCACACTACACTGGATAGCCACAGAGGGACCCAGCAGTTCCCAACGACAACCTGGGATGGAAAAGTTTGGTGGGAACCAAGTTGTTGTTGTTTAGTCGTTTAGTCGTGTCCGGCTCTTCGTGACCCCATGGACCAGAGCATGCCAGGCACTCCTGTCTTCCACTGCCTCCCACAGTTTGGTCAAACTCATGCTGGTAGCTCTTTACAGCATTGGATTTTCCTTTCGCTTCCAGGCATATCCGCAACTGAACAACCTTTCGGCCTTGGCCCAGCCACTTCATCAGCTCTGAATCTACTTGTACTTGTCCTCCGCTCTTCCTCAGTACCATGTTGGACGCCTTCCGACCTGAGGGGCTCATCTTCCAGTGTCATAACTTTTATATGCCTGTTGTCTTTGTCCATGGAGTTTTCTGGGCAGGGATACTGGAGTGGCTTGCCGGTTCCTGCTCCAGGTGGATCATGTTTGGTCAAAACTCTCCACTATGACCTGTCCATCTTGGGTGCCCTGTTCGGCATAGTTCATAGCTTCTCTGAGATATTCAAGCCCCGTCGCCATGGCAAGACGGTGATCCATGAAGGGGGGTGGGAACCATGTTGTTGTTGTTGTTTAGTCATTTAGTCGTGTCCGACTCTTCGTGACTCCATGGACCAGAGCATGCCAGGCACTTCTGTCTTCCACTGCCTCCCGCAGTTTGGTCAAACTCATGCTGGTAGCTTCGAGAACACTATCCAACCATCTCGTCCTCTGTCATGCCCTTCTCCTTGTGCCCTTCATCTTTCCCAACATCAGGGTCTTTTCCAGGGAGTCTTCTTCTTCTCATGAGGTGGCCAAAGTATTGGAGTCTCAGCTTCACAATCTGTCCTTCCAAGGAGCACTCAGGGCTGATTTCCTTCAGAATGGAGAGGTTTGATCTTCTTGCAGTCCATGGGACTCTCAAGAGTCTCCTCCAGCACCATAATTCAAAAGCATCAATTCTTTGGCGATCAGTCTTCTTTATGGTCCAGCTCTCACTTCCATACATCGCTACTGGGAAAACCATAGCTTTAACTATACGGACCTTTGTTGGCAAGGTGATGTCTCTGCTTTTTAAGATGCTGTCTAGGTTTGTCATCGCTTTAATAGGTTTGATCTTCTTGCAGTCCATGGGACTCTCAAGAGTCTCAAAAGCTTTTGCCGTGTGACAGCACTCATATGCGCCTGCCATAATGCGAGATGCATCTTTGCATAAACAACAAGGTCATGGAATAGCAGAGTGACAGGCTGCAAATTCAACACTAAACCTCAACTATTAAAAACACCATTGTGGCATCTATTTGAAACCAGCCTAACATCTGGAGATCAAGTTGTAAGAGAAGCTATCAGACTGGTGTCATTTCACAGGGAACAGCTAGATGCTTGCCAGGTTTTTTGTTTTTGGGGTTTTTTTCCCCTTTTTTCTTGGTGAGGCATTAAAAGGTATTACAGATTTTGGCCTCTTCCAAGGGGCAGGAAAGTCCCTCCCACCTGCCAGCTCCCATTAACCAGGAGTGCAACCTTTCTTCTCCCATCTCTCAGCTATGTGTTCTAGCTGGGTTTCAGGGGACCCCTTGAAATGGTGAGTAATTTGGGAATACTAATCGAGAGCCCACATCTGCCAGCAATTACACTAATTCGCCAAGGCACAGGGAAATTTTGCTAGCTTGCGTAAAATGGTAAATGCACCATGGCACTGGGATTTGAAGCCTACAGATAAGTCTGTCATTACTTCAGTCGCGCAACGCACATTGTCAACGATGTCTGAGCGATCCGGCAGCGTTTTCGCCTCTTTGCTACTTCCCGACGTTCTTACCCGCAACTCAGAGGGGGCCCATTGCTCAGTGGCAGAGAGCACATTCCTTTGCACACAGAAGGTCCTGGGTTCAAATCCTAGCACATCTTTCAAGGTTCTGTGGTAGCAGAACAGGGAACAGTCTCTGGCTGAGATCACAAAAAGCTGCTCTGAGAGTCAACGGCACTTGGTTATTTTTGTTTTATTTCTTGACTGAAGAAGATTCATATAGCGCTTCATCAACAACAACAAATCTTAGTAGAAAGTCCACCACTCCCTAGCTGTCACAGGAGTGTGCCAGTCAGTAATCACACAGTTCAGAGTTGGAGCTAACTCTTTATTAATAAAAACATCATCTCCAGAGACTTGGTTGTCAGGCCTAATGAGCAGAGCAGCTCATTACTGGTGGGGCCTACTCCAGAAAAATCAGTTGCCAAGACTGAAAGTTCCCACCTCCGGGCAAAGGAGTGGCAGAAATCCTTGCACTGACAGAACGGTCAAAAGAGTGTTATATTGAATTCCTCCCTTAATGATCAAAGAGAACCAATAAGAGAGAAGGACTTTTTCAGCTGCCAATTTCAGAACTGTAGAATGGACTTACAGAACTTCCAATCTGGCCATGACATAAAAGCAACTCCCCAACCCATATCAGATGAGCCCTAACATCCAGAAGCATATGAACGTGCAGGGAGTGTGCCAGATGTTCCCAGATACACCCTACTGTTCCCCCCCCCCCAAAAAAAGGCGACCAAGAGAAGCAGATGGAGAGAGGCAGAGGCAGCGTAAAAAGGCTGGAATGGACCCACAGCTTCTGCCTGCATCTGTCTTCGGAAGCGACGGTTGTTGTTGTTGTTTAGTTGTTTAGTCGTGTCCGACTCTTTGTGACCCCATGGACCAGAGCACGCCAGGCACTCCTGTCTTCCACTGCCTCCCGCACTTTGGTCAGACTCATGTTTGTAGCTTCGAGAACACTGTCCCACCATCTCGTCCTCTGTCGTCCCCTTCTCCTTGTGCCCTCCATCTTTCCCAACATCTGGGTCTTTTCCAGGGAGTCTTCTCTTCTCATGAGGTGGCCAAAGTCTTGGAGCCTCAGCTTCAGGATCTGTCCTTCCAGTGAGCACTCAGGGCTGATTTCCTTCAGAATGGAGAGGTTTGATCTTCTTGCAGTCCATGGGACTCTCAAGAGTCTCCTCCAGCACCAGAATTCAAAAGCAGCAATTCTTTGGTGATGGTAGAGAGCAGTAAAAGAGAAGGAACACTGGGATAACCTGACTTCCTCGGTTTCATTTACTTTAAATGCTGCATGTTTCTTATCCTCAGTAGAGGAAACCACACAAGTCTAGCGTGATCCAACACAATCAGCCAGCAGGTTAAAATGCATGTATCTACGGATAGCTGAGGATCGAATCCTGCCCACAAAGAAAGTGCTGAGGGAGTTCCCGGTGGCCATCGGGCCTCCTTTAACAGAAGATCCATCTGCAAAAGGGGACAGGGCAATTCCTGGCTACTCTTTGCCAGCTTCGGCCAAGGAGGGATTAGTCCCACAATGCATTTCATAGAAATGCTAGCCGAGCATTAATAATGTGGCTGAATTAGAAGCACATGTGGCAGGGAAGACGTGTGATATAATTGGCATGACAGAGACTTGATTAAAGCAAGACATTGACTGAGAGATTAAATTACAAGAGTGTCGGGTACAGAGGAGGAACAGAGGAAAGAGGAGGAGGAGGAAAGGGAGAACATTGTGTCAGCAGAAGAAGCAAAGCAAGGAAAGCAGAGTCAGCAAAATCTGGGGATATTAAGCAAGGGAGGAATATGAAAGGAGGGCTGCATCATACACTTGTAGCTCAGCCGAGATGAAAAGGAGACTGGAGGTGGCAGATCAAGCAGCTTGGCCATCTTCATTTGCAATGTAGACAAACCTAGATCCCACAGAAGGGAGTAGCCGCTACAGCCTAGGACCCACATACCTACGGGACAGCCTCTCCCGGTATGCCCCACGGAGATCCTCAAGGTCCATAAATAGCAACACCCTAGTGGTCCCGGGCCCTAAGGAAGTTAGATTAGCTTTAACCAGAGCCAGGGCCTTTTCAACTCTGGCTCTGGCCTGGTGGAACTCTCTGCCTCATGAGACCAGGGCCCTGCAGGATCTGATTTCTTTCCGCAGGGCCTGTAAGACAGAGTTGTTCTGCCTGGCCTTTGGCATGGCGCCAATTTGATTCCCTCCCCCTCTTTCTTTTTTCTTTTCCTTTCTCCTCCTGCGATGAGGCTACATTTTAATATTTTAATGTTTCAATATTTTAATGTTGTATTTTAATTTTGTTTTTAAGTTGTATTCATTCAGCTTGTTTTCATTATTGCTTGTTAGCTGCCCTTGGCTGGGGAGGGCGGGGCATAAATAAAAATTATTATTATTATTATTATTATTATTATTATTATTATTATTATTACATAAGGATTTCTTATAATGCAAATAACCATGTATGCATTTGGAGAAGGTGGCTGGTAAAAAGGAAGCAGCAGCACTCCTTAGGTTTCACAACTCCTTCAATGACAACCCAAGCAGGGTTGCCCCACTTTGTGCTGTATTATTTGTACATACACACACACACATACACATACACACACGGAGAGAGAGAGAGAAAACAAGAACTGTATCCTGCAAAACTGTTGTGTGTTTTAAGAAATGCTGAGTGGAAAACTCAAATGAGCTCAAGAAAACAGAGGGTGAAACAAACTAGTGTTCTGCCACCATCGGAGTAAACTCCTAGGGGCCAAGGTCCCTTCTCCCCTTCCCCCCAATAAAATATTTGAGGAGGCTGGGCCTCAAATATATTCAGAGAAGTGGTGAGAGGAACCAGCTGGGGAAACCCCAAGGGAAGAAGGCTCAGAGCCTGGGGAGTTGTGATGGGACAATGATGAGTGGTCAGAAGGAGAAGAGGGAGAAGACTGGGAGATGTTGGAAGCTGAAGAGGTAACAGAGCATGATGAGCTGGGAGAGTCTAGGCCAGGCACATGCAAACTCTGGGCCCTCCAGATGTTTGGGACTACAATTCCCATCATCCCTAGCTAACAGGACCAGTGGTCAGGGATGGTGGGAATTGTAGTCCCAAACATCTTGAGGGCCAGGGTTTGCCTATGCCTGGTCTAGGCAGAGAGGAGCCCAGAATCAGAAGTAGAAGCTGAAGCAGGAAAGGAGAGAGGCCAAGAGGCAGAGATGGGTCAGACTGGTGAAGAGGCAAGCTTCTCTCCCCGCTGGTCTCCCAAAACCAGAAGAGGCATGAGAAGGATGGAGGAGAGATTTAGGAGGAGAGTTAGACAGCTCTAGGGAGGTGAGGACCTTCAGTCTCAGCAACTGTTTCATGGGGACCAGACTTATCAGGGAGGAGTTCCTGTGTTCATTAGGCCTGACAATCAGCAGATCATGTTTTTGTTAATAAAGAGTTGACTCCAACTTGCTCAGATTGGTGCTCCCGATGCAGCCTAGATTTAAACACCTCTTGGTCTAATAACAGTTGTTGCCTTTCTTATTGTTTATTTCTTGCTCTGTCTGGGACCAGCATGGCTATGAAGACTTTGATCCTTCAAAGAAGTTCTCTTTCTGAAGAATTTCTTACATTTTGTAGCAGTAAAGGGTTACTTCCAGTTCAGGAACAGAGATGGGTGATTTCAGCAGGAGGGGACACCAACATTTGTGCAGTTAGCAGAAATGTAGCACTTAGAAAAACCAAACCTGTCTTGGCTCACTTAATCATACTCACTGTCAGCATGGCCAAATCCTGCCCCCAACTGTATAGACACAGAGATTAGAAAAAGTAAACTCAAAGGATCTGATCTATTAGAGACATTTTCCTCCCTCGGAACAGGCTTGCTACCATGAGCAAATTGTTTGTGCTGCCCGGGTTTGTTTTTTATCGCAAATGCAAATCGGCACCTTTCTATTTTTCTCTCCCGAACTAGCTGTCTTCGTTTAATCTATATAGTTATAAATCAATAGGCTCAGCTGCTAAGTGACAATGATGCATTTACAACGTCCAGGCACTTAAAAGAAAGGAAATGAATAATTACCAGTGTCATCATCAATCTTTTGCAAACCACATAGTAAGTAACAGACTCATTATTCTTAAAACCAAGCGCAAAGAAAGGCACACTTAGACCGCTCCTCTGATGCTGCCCTTGAAAGGTCGTGAGCAGCCTATGCTTTGAGTGTAACACAACCCCTTTGGGACCTTAGCATCAGTGGTATCCAACACGTTTCTGAACTAACCAATGTGCTGATGCAGGCATCTTATCAAGTTCATGGGCGCACTGGAGGATTTGAGATAACCAAACATTTTCAAAACAGAGCTTCAACCAATTAGATTTCAAGCGTCATTCAAACTGGGTTCCCTTTACTTATATCCTATTTTCTTTTTTTTTAAGGGACGCCCCCCCCCCCCGGTTATTTCTGGTTTAATAGCATTGGGATAAATTCAGTGCTGCACTAGAGAAATGCTTCCCCCCAGCATGCTGTCCCAGGGGTTCTTCTGACAGACGCACCCGAGCCAATTTTGGGGGTGTGGGAGGGAGGAAGTGGAGGAAAGCCCATTGATCAAGTGGAAATCCTCATGCAGGGCTGCCGTAGGTTGGATCCGTGAGCTGAATCCTGTCCATTAAGGTGTAACCAAGTATTGCACTTGTACGGGACCGCCTCTCCTGGTATGTCCCATGGAGGACCTTACGGTCTTCAAACAAAAACATCTTGGAGGTCCTGGGCCACAGAGAAGTTAGGCTGGCCTCAACCAGAGCCAGAGCTTTTTTGGCTGTGACTCCAATCTGGTGGAACGCTCTGTCACAAGAGACTAGGGCCCTGCGGGATCTGACATCTTTCCACAGGGCCTGCAAGACAGAGCTGTTCCACCAGACCTTTGGCCAAGGCACAGCCTGACTCCCTCCATTGGCAATCTTCACAGAACTCTAGCCCAATGGTTGCCATTAATCTGATTTGAACTGATTTTAGAATGAAATGATTTTAGAATCTTGTATCATTTTACTGTTGTTAGCCGCTCTGCGCCCAGCTTCGGCTGGGGAGGGTGGGACATAAATAAAATATTATTATTATTATTATTATTATTATTATTATTATTATTATTGGAGAAGAGCCATAGCTCAGTAGTGGTATGTGCCTTGCAAAGTCCAGAGCTGAGAGTTGAGCTCATAGAATAGAATCATAGAACTATAGAGTTGGAAGAGACCACAAGGGCCATCGAGTCCAACCCCCTGCCAAGCAGGAAACACCATCAGAGCACTCCTGACATATGGTTGTCAAGCCTCTGCTTAAAGACCTCCAAAGAAGGAGACTCCACCACACTCCTTGGCAGCAAATTCCACTGTCAAACAGCTCTTACTGTCAGGAAGTTCCTCCTAATGTTTAGGTGGAATCTTTTTTCTTGTAGTTTGGAACCATTGCTCCGTGTCCGCTTCTCTGGAGCAGCAGAAAACAACCTTTCTCCCTCCTCTATGTGACATCCTTTTATATATTTGAACATGGCTATCATATCACCCCTTCACCTCCTCTTCTCCAGGCTAAACATGCCCAGCTCCCTTAGCTGTTCCTCATAAGGCATTGTTTCCAGCTGTTGGAATTCAAGGCTCTGGCTATGGGAGAAGCAAGACCCTCCTGGGGTGTTAGTGCTGTGAACCCCTCCATCGCAGGCTCAGCTTATATATATGTGTAAATAAACCATATATCCTAAAGACACCACAGTTTCTGCTGTTCCTCATTCCGAAGAAAACATGACCCCTGGGTGAATGCCTGGAACCCCTGGAATCTCGCCCTGCTCAGAGACTGGAATCATACAGCAACACTGAGCTTAGATGTCTTGATAGTCTGACGCAGTGCAAGGCAGCCTTCTACGTCCATATGTTAGCAATTCTGGAATGAGAAGCATACGTTACATCACCTGAGCTGCTGGGGTTTTTTTGAAGAAAAGATGCCAAGTATTGAAAAGCTCACCAGAAATCCAAGCGAAAATTGTAGCAGGGAGTGACATGGCAACAGCTGAAGTAATAGAGTGGCTTCATTAAACCAAAGAGAAGGGGAAAGGGTAACGTGAAGGCAAAAGAGACGTGAAATTATTCTATTGAGTCTTACCATAACAAACACCAGTCACAGTATCTTGGCTCTCTAACAGCACTTAATAAAAACCTTTTTAGCAAAGGGTGGCGGGTGCTTGTTTTTTGCTCTTCAGATTTCTTTTATTTGTTCGTGTGACGGGCTCGACAAAGCAGCCCCATCGCACCAGTTGTTTAGATTACATCTGGAGCATTAATCCTAAGCGGGGCAACGTCCCAGGATATCTATTCCATTTGCAGATTGCCTCTGCAGCAGGGATGTTTTCAGCTGCTTTCTGATCTTGTACTTATTCAGCAGTTTCCAGATACAAAGAGAACTTCGCTAAATGCCAAACACTGTCCTCAGCCAGGGAAAAATATACAGCCAATTTGGAGCCTGACACCGTAGCTGATCTCAGTCTCTCTCAACAACCCTCCACAACAACAAGCCTTCCTGGAGCTTTGCCAGGTCTAGATAGCCAGTGTCACCGAGAAAAGAAAACTGGAGGACATCGTGCACTTGTGCCTTTTGCCCATTTTTAATTTGGATCACGGCTCAGGCCCAAGACAATCCTTTCTGGATCGACCAAAGCAGATGTAAAAATACACAAACCTTCTGGAGATGAACAGATACAACAAAAGGAAATAGACGCTAAAAATAACTGAAAACCTGTTAGATCCTAGATGTTATATATTGCTTTCACCACAGTTCAGCACGACAGAAATTAATTATCCATGTGGTGAAGTTTCTGAGGGAATGGTGTGATTTGGGGGCTGCCAACATGGCTGCCATGAGTGTCTGGAGGCGGTTGGAGGATGGATGGCAGCTAACGGATTGAGGCTGAATCCTAACAAGACAGAAGTACTGTTCTTGTGGGACAGGGGGTGGGCTGGTGTGGAGGACTCCCTGATCCTGAATGGGGTAACTGTGCCCCTGAAGGACCAGGTGAGCAGCCTGGGAGTCACTTTGGACTCACAGCTGTCCATGGAGGCACAGGTCAAATCTGTGTCCAGGGCAGCTGTTTACCAGCTCCATCTGGTACGTAGGCTGAGACCCTACCTGCCCGCAGACTGTCTCGCCAGAGTGGTGCATGCTCTAGTTATCTCCTGCTTGGACTACTGCAATGCGCTCTACATGGGGCTACATTTGAAGGTGCTTCAGAAACTGCAATTAATCCAGAATGCGGCAGCTAGACTGGTGACTGGGAGTGGCCACCGAGACTATATAACACTGGTCCTGAAAGATCTTCATTGGCTCCCAGTACGTTTCTGAGCACAATTCAAAGTGTTGGTGCTGACCTTTAAAGCCCTAAACGGCCTTGGTCCTGTATACCTGAAGGAGCGTCTCCACCCCCATCATCCAGCCTGGACACTCAGGTCCAGTGCCAAGGACATTCTGGCAGTTCCCTCACTGCGAGAAGTGAGGTTACAGGGAACCAGGCAGAGGGCCTTCTCAGTAGTGGCGCCCGCCCTGTGAAACGCCCTCCCAGCAGATGTCAAGGCAATAAACAACTATTTTACTTTTAAAAGACAACTGAAGACAGCCCTGTTTAGGGAAGTTTTTAATGTCTGATGCTGTATTGTTTTTAATATTCGGTTGGAAACCACCCAGAGTGGCTGGGGAAACCCAGGCAGATGGGCGGGGTGTAAATAATAAATTGTTGTTGTTATTATTATTATTATTATTATTATTATTATTATTATTATTATTATCATCATCATCATCATCATCATCAGGTGTTCCCCTGCCACTGATAAAGTCTCTGGGCCTTCACACCACACTCCTCATGAGGTGGTGAGGATGACTGCCATTGTGGGTAAAACCTCAGCGCCTAGGGCTTGCCGATCGCATGGCCGGCGGTTCGAATCCCCGCAGCGGGGTGAGCTCCCGTCTTTCGGTCCCAGCTCCTGCCCACCTAGCAGTTTGAAAGCACCCCTAAGTGCAAGTAGATAAATAGGTACCGCTTTATAGCAGGAAGGTAAACAGCGTTTCCATGTGCTGCCCTGGTGCTGGCTCGCCAGCTGCAGCTTCGTCACGATGGCCACATGACCCGGAAGTGTCTCCGGACAGCGCTGGCCCCGGCCTCTTAAGTGAGATGGGCGCACAACCCCAGAGTCGGTCATGACTGGCCCATACGGGCAGGGGTACCTTTACCTTTACCACAGGTGCAACTGCCTCATTTGTTGTCTTTCCTGTGCCTCCTTTTCTCAGCTTCTCAACCTCCACCGCCCTGGGGAATGCTATACTTGCTCTGCTAGGAAGCTTTTGCAAACAGGCAGGAGATTCACCAACATGGTTGCCTGCCCAGGCTGCCTACTATTCCCAGTCTTCCATCTACTTCCAGAGTGCCTAGCTGTCTCCTGCCTGCTTTTCCCCATGGTGATATTAACTCACCATTGCTCGCCTCTTTCTCCTCTGTTTTCCCAGGACAACCTCTCCCCACCCCTGCCTTTAGAACCTGGGAAAACAGCCAGTGAAAACAGAGTGACGACAGACTCGTGCAACTATTATATAGACACACACCACCGGTAGGTGTGTGCTGGGCTGATGGTAAGTTGCAGTGCAAAACATATGGAGGGCACTAGATTGGGGAAACCTTGCTAGAAGTATAACTAGATCCACTGTGAGATAGAAACATGTTAAATACACTTAAAACAGGAAACTGTTCTGGGCAGTTTACAAAAACTCCTGCTGCAAAAGTCAGTGCAGGACAGGCTCCTGCAAAGTAAATGAATATAGCAGGTAGCAGGATTAGGGAAAGTCTTCAGGAATGTATAACTGTGTAAGGAAGGAGGAAAGTTACCTTGATGCGTTCCTCGATGTGAAAATGGGAGCATTAAAATGTCCCTGTTTCCATCCATAAGATGTAGGAGGGTCTGCAATTTTAGGTCATTTAAATTAAGTGACATAATCCTAAACGCAGCATCTGATCCCCAAATTAAACAACCAGGGACTGCAATAACCAGTTCCTCCCCACTGACTAACATGCACACAATCCCTCCTTTCGGAACAAAGAGATCTTAGTCCATTGTGCATATTATTTTTAATCAACTAATCAGCCCATTAAATCTGCTCAAATGTGAATGAAGAAGAAGAAGAAATCTATACATTGTTTTTCAGTTGCGCTGGCAACACAAGCCCTGTTGTCTCCTATGTGGAACAGAAGGGGAAGTGTGTGTGTGTGTGTGTGTGTGTGTGTGTGTGTGTGTGTTCAGTTACATATGATGACCACTTTTATTTTAAATACTCTAAAACCTGCTACCCAGTTAGCCAGGTCAGTTATAAGTTTTCTTAATCATAAAAGCATCAGTCCTACAGTTTGGTCAACAACAGGACACCTGTGGGCACCAAGATGGTCTTGAGGGCTTCACTTGGCACCCACAAAACCTCTGAGCCACCACACTCTCTGCCCTCTAGTCATCACCTTGAAAAGTAGTGTAATGGTTATAAGGGGTTACTTGTGCGTAAGTTGCCGTTACTGTTGACTAGATTGCCTGGCTAACCATGCCTCGGCTGACAGCCCTTCACTCCGTGGCCGTTCAGTCGCTTGCAGAATCCGTCAGTGGGCGTTTCTTGAACCTCTTCCAGCAAAGAAGTTGTTTGACGCCAAGTCTCCGCCTACTCTCCCTGCGCGGGACTCTTCTGCGCAGGGAAGGAGTGGGCAGAGGCGTGCCCATGCTCTCTCCACTAGTTTCGGGCAAAGAGTCTTGGAGACTCCTCTCCAAATCCTCCATCTCCCTCCCTTCTCTACTGGTGTTGCGCTGAATTCCTTCCCCTCTGCTGGTCCCCTCTCCTGCATCGCTCTGGAGCCTTGCCTCCACCTCTCGCTCCGATGTCATTTCCCTGACAAGTACATATGTCACTCACTCATAAATCCAAATCTGCCCCTGATCCTAAAGTGTCTGGCAAGCTCTGAGGTTGGTACATGCAAGGGTGGGGGAGGAGGCAGGTATCCCAGGAATAAAGTAAGCATAAAAGGTGAGACTATGTTTTCTCTCCCAGCAAGCAACATCCCCTTGAAGTTATACTTCCAAAAAATCCCTGCCCATTGGGGGAAAGTCTGCTGTGAACCATGACTCTCTAGGAGTCTGCATGCAGGGAGATTCTCATATAAACAAGCATTCATATATGTAATCCCCATCTCTGTAGCCTAAAGTGATACATTCCAGGAAAAAGGACTTGCTTCCTGGACTCTGCCAAGTGTTCAAGGGGATGGGGGTTGAACAAGAGGGAAGCCTGCATATTCAAAGTGTTGGTGCTGACCTTTAAAGCTCTAAACAGCCTCGGTCCAGTATACCTGAAGGAGCGTCTCCACCCCCATCGTTCAGCCCGGACACTGAGATCCAGCACCGAGGGCCTTCTGGCAGTTCCCTCCCTGCAAGAAGTGAAGCTACAGGGAACCGGACTAAGGGCCTTCTCTGTAGTAGCACCCGCCCTATGGAATGCCCTCCCATCCGATGTCAAGGAAATAAGGAGCTATCTTATTTTTAAAAACAAAATAAAAAAAATCCTTCCAGTAGCACCTTAAAGACCAACTGAGTTAGTTCTAGGTATGAGCTTTCGTGTGCATGCACACTTCTTCTTTTTATTTTTAAAAGACATCTGAAGGCAGCCCTGTTTAGAGAAGTTTTTAATATTTAATGCTGTGTTGTTTTTAACACTCGGGTTAAAACTTGGGAGCTGCCCAGAGTGGCTGGGAAAACTCAGCCAGATGGGCAGGGTATAAATAATAAATTATTATTATTATTATTATTATTATTATTATTATTATTATTATTTATTACATAACATTATCCACAACTTCCATGTCATTCCCCCAGAATCCTTGGCTGTACCTTTTCACACAGCACACAGTTGAACTATGAAATTTGCTCCCACAATATCTAATGATGGCCATAAATGTAGATGATTTTAAATGAGAATTAGGTAGATTCATAGAGGGTAAGACTATCGATGGCTGCTAGCCATTGTTTAGTTTCGTATGCCTCTGAATACTAGTTGCTGGGAATCACAGATGGGGCAATTAGGTTCTGCTTGACGGCCTCCCATAAGCATCTAGTTGACCTCTGTGAAAATAGGATGGTGGCCTCTATGAACCTATGAATTATTATTATTATTATTATTATTATTATTACAGATTCAAGGATACAGGGATATGTATGGAAAAGGGGAAAGTGAAAGGAAACATGATAGCCATCTTCAAATATCTCAAGGGCTGTCACACGGAAGAGGGAACAAGCTTGTTTTCTCCTGCTCTACAGGGTAGGACTCAAACCAATGGCTTCATGTTAGAAGAAAGGAGACCTGGCTAAACATCAGGAAAAACTTTCTGACCATAAGAGCTGTTTGAGAGAGGAATGGTCTCCCTCAGGAAGTTGTGGACTCTCCCTCCTTGGAGGTTTTTAAGCAGAGGTTGGGTGGCCATCTGTCATGGATGCTTTAGTTGAGATTCCTGCGTTGCAGAGGGTTGGACTAAAGGACCCTTGTGGTCACTTCCAATCTATGATTCTAGGGCAGGCAAGCCCAACAGGTAGATCATGATCTACCGGTAGATCACTGGACGTCTGTGGTAGGTCACTGGTAGATCAGTGGCTCCCCCCAAAGAAGGTGAACAACTTTGGCTCCCCTAAAAAAAGCTGAACATTTTGGCCCTTCACCCCCCAAGAAATGGGCTTCCCTCTTCCCTAAGAAAAGCTCGACATGTTGGAATAGCATACAAAGGAGGAACAAGTTAAATCCGTGATGATTGATTGGGCAAGAGATGTAGGACACAATATAATGTTGGAAGATTGGGAAAGGCTGTGGAAGAAAGGGGTTAAGTTCACTGCATGTACTGTATTAAAAGAAAATATTGTGAAAATGATGTATAGATGGTACTCAACCCCTGTGAAACTAGCAAAGATCTATCATACTAACGATAACTATGTTGGAAAAGCAAAGAAAAAGAAGGTACTTTTTTTCATATGTGGTGGATGTGTCCCAAGGTGAAAGACTTCTGGGAAAAGATGTATAATGAACTGAAAAAAATGTTGAAAAATACATTTATTAAGAAACCAGAAGCCTTTCTACTTGGAATACTAGGACTGGAATTGCCAAAAAAAGATGCTAGACTGTTTTTGTATGCCACTACAGCAAGACTTTTATTAGCCAAAAAATGGAAATCGCAAGAAATACCAACAATAGAAGAATGGCAGATGAAGATGTTGGACTTTTTGGAGCTGGCCGACCTGACTGGAAGACTCCTCGACCAGAAAGAAGAGGAGACACAAGAGGATTGGAAGAAATTCAAATAATATTTAGCAAAATATTGTAATATAAGATAAACAGAAAATCCTTGGAAGTAACAAATAGGCTTAGGGGTAGAATAAGGATACGTGGTAGTAAATATTAAGGAATAGAATATTGATAAAGGAGAAGAGGTTAGTAAATGAAAGGAATTAATATTATTAGAAATATGAACTTGGAGAACTGTTATAAAGGTGATATAATGAAATTCAGTTAGAGGGGATTTGAGGAAGTCAGTTACCAATGTGATGAAAGTTGGATATTAGAAGAGATAATCTTCTTTTTCTTTCTTTCTCTTCTGTGTTTAGTTTGTTGTAGTGTGGTGTGGTTTTTTCCCTCCTTGTTCTGTATTTTGTTATGTTATTTTTGTGATAAATGTTGAAAAGGAATAAAAATTTTAGAAAGGAAAAAAAAGTTCAACAACTTTGACCTTTGACCACTGCCAGTCTTTAACACTGTGAGTAGATCGCAGTCTCTTGGGAGTTGGCCAGCCCTCTTCTATGGCATATGGAATGGAGGAGACAGTAAGTCACATGCTAGGAAGGAAAAGGGAGAGCGTGAAGCATGTTTTCGGAAGGATGAGGAAGGAATACACACAAAAAACAAAAAATCTGTTCGTCTGGAACCAACAGGCACAGCTGCAGCGCCGCTTAATCCTGGGTTTACACCTGCTGCGGATTTGGGCCAAGTGATAGAACTTCAGTAATGTCAAGACTGCAACCCCCTTCCCCACCCTAAGCAAACAAGCACCATAACCTGTTTCCTGAGCTGGCTTCAGCCAAGTGGAAAAGGTGCCAAACACCTGAAAATGCCATGTGTTAAATACTGAGCTAATAATATGCCTTCGTCAAGCCAAACATATTGCCAGTAAAACTCCTTGGCCCCTTTTCAGTAGTGGAACAATGACATCCAGCGGACAGTTCTGTTAATCACAGGGGTGTTGCAGAAGGCGGGGGGGTGGCGTTGATGAATGCCTTCTAATTCTAAAATAAAAAAATAGCCCCAGCTAATCCTGTTCCCGAAAAGGAAGTTTCCACCCATTCCCAGCTCTGCTCCATCCTTTGCAAAACTTTAAGACTTTCACGCTGCCCGAAGTCGACTCTTTAAGAAATACCCCCCCCCCTTTTCCTATTATTATTTTGTCAGCTGGGTGGTTAACTAACACAGGGAGGACCACTAAACTCACATTTAAAGAGCTTTGTCCTCAGTTGCCGGTTAGCTCCAAGCTGCAATTCTAAGTCTTACTCACCTTAAAGCCCTAAATAGCCAAATTGCCTTGATACAGATGACCATCTAGTCCAGTCATCTGTTTCTGATGGTAGCCAACTAGGTGCTGCTGGACCCTTGAACACAAAGCTTTTTCATTTAGCTGTCATCATAGTCCTCTATTTCCAATGTTTGGAGGTGAGTGCCACTTCTTACGTGGTTACCTGTACTTACCTGTACTCGTCGTATACATATGACTGTATTTCATCTGATCCATCCACTGCAATTATTAAGTTTGCAGATGATACTGCCATAATGGGTCTAATTACAGGTGGAGATGAATCAGCGTACGGGGGGAGGTTCAAAAAGTACCTACACGCTGCTTAGAGAATAACTTGCACCTAAATATTAAGGGATGCGGGTGGCGCTGTGGGTTAAACCACAGAGCCTAGGACTTGCTGATCATAAGGTCGGCGGTTCGAATCCCCTGCTCGGTCCCTGCTCCTGCCAACCTAGCAGTTCGAAAGCACGTCAAAGTGCAAGTAGATAAATAGGTACCACTCCGGCGGGAAGGTAAACGGTGTTTCCGTGCACTGCTCTGGTTCACCAGAAGTGGCTTAGTTAAGCTGGCCACATGACCCGGAAGCTGTACGGCGGCTCCCTTGGCCAATAAAGCGAGATGAGCACTGCAACCCCAGAGTCAGCCACGACTGGACCTAATGGTCAGGGGTCGCTTTATCTTTACCTTTAAATATTAGCAAGACAAAGGAGATGGTGTGGACTTTCGGAGGAAGATAGGGGAACTAGCCCCGTTGTATATCAGGGGGGTTGTGTGGAGAGAGTCTCTTCCTTTAAATTCCTGGGAGTTTACCTTAGTGAAGACCTCACTTGGAAAAACAATATAACTCAGGTGGTTAGGAAGTCCCAACAGAGACTCCATTTCTTTAGGGTCTTGCGAAAGAACAATGTCAAACAACAATTGATGACCTCCTTCTACCGGTCCACAATAGAAAGTGTCCTCTCATATTGTATCACAGTGTGGTACGTTGGCTTAACAGCCATGGACAGAAAGACTTTACAGAGGGTGGTGAACACAGCACATAATATTATGGGCTGTCCCCTGAGCCCGCTAGATGACATCGCAAGGAATCATTGCCTTAGGAGAATGAGAAAAATTCTCAGGGATGATTCACACCCCGGCCAGCACCTCTTTAATCTTCTACCCTCGGGCAGGAGATATAGAAGTATAGTCAGTTGTACCAACAGGCTAAAAAACAGTTTCTATCCGTGAGCTGTTATGCTGCTGAATGGAAAATAATATAGTGCAACTGACAGTGTTGTGCGACAAACACACAAAGTGCAATGAGATTGAGTGTTTGGGGGGGAGGGATGCTCGGTTAATTTCATTGTACACAGGTTGTACATTGACAATAAAGTTGTTGTTGTTGTTGTTGTTATAAAACAGTGCCACTAACACACAACGATCAGCAGGCTCAGAAAAAACAAAGAGACAAAAACAGTGGCTAACGCTTTTCAGTTCCTACCTTAATGTCTCCTGCCATAGAATTCACCATGCATGGAATGCTTACAGGCTAAATCAGAATTTCGCAAACTTGGGTCTGCAGCTGTTTTTGGACTACGGATGCCATCATCCCTGACCACTGGTCCCGATAGCTAGGCATGATGGGAGTTGTAGTCCAAAAACAGCTGCAGACCCAAGTTTGGGGAACCGAGGACTAAACATTGGATCAGGAATATGAAAAACCAGGTGGTTGTGTTGGAATGAAATGGAACATCCTGCAGGACAACATGGCTGGCAGACTCTTTGTTGTGGGGGTACATGGAACTTGCTCCCTATTGAGGCACATCAGGCCCATTTTGCATCTGCTTTTACTGTATGAACCTTGGGGCTCTTCTTGTGTACATTATTTGCAGTTGCCTAAGTCCTCAGACTTTTGATTTATGGTGCTGGAGGAGACTCTTGAGAGTCCCACGGACTTCAAGAAGATCAAACCTCTCCATTCTGAAGGAAATCAGCCCTGAGTGCTCACTGGAAGGACAGATCCTGAAGCTGAGGCGCCAATACTTTGGCCACCTCATGAGAAGAGAAGACTCCCTGGAAAAGACCCTGATGTTGGGAAAGATGGAGGGCAAAAGGAGAAGGGGACAACAGAGGACGAGATGGTTGGACAGTGTTCTCGAAGCTACGAACATGAGTTTGACCAAAGTGCGGGAGGCAGTGGAAGGCAGGAGTGCCTGGTGCGCTCTGGTCCATGGGGTCACGAAGAGTCAGACACGACTAAATGACTAAACAACAACAACTCCTCAGACCCCAGTTAATAGGTACAGAAGATTGTCCTTTACTTAAGCATCCCACATATTAGTTCAACCATTTCCCCCCCCACAACTTCTTTCCTGACTCGAGAGAGATTCCATGATGAATTGATGGTGTTGGGTGCCACTTTCGGACAGTTTTAAAACAAAGGGATTTGATGGTTTACACGTTTTCGCTGCTAGCTTTAAGCAGTCCATAACTTCCCATCAAAGCCTCTCTCTTCCCAAGCAAAACAATCCTTAGCCTCTGCAATTTATCCCCATACATCAACCCCGCCCAGACCTCTAACCATCCTGTGGCAAACTCTTGTCCAATTTCCAAGCCAAGAAAGGTTTCCAGAACAAACCTCCAAAACGTCTGAGGTTTCCCCATCTCTGCAAAAGCCACTTTCCAAGAGCACACTCCCAGCAATTTTGGACACAGCCTTATAAACTAACCATCATGTAGTCAGGAACATGTCTGGTTACATTTTATAATGAACATCTATGTTCCTGGGAAGTATTAAGCAGTGATGCGCAAACCTCAAACATATTAGAAGTTCTCTGTTTTGATCTGAAAGGCTGGCAAAATGGCAGCAGGGGGCAATCGCTTCCATGCTGTAACAAGACTTTTTTTTTTCAGTTGACAGTGTTGAAAGCCTCTTCTCAATTCATGTTGCCCACAAGTCTTGTCCTTGGTAGGCCGATACCATTGCTCCAAATGGTACTGCAGAAACTGGAAAGAAATACTCCTTGTCAATTTTTCTAAGGGCGCATGTGTGTTTTTCTCTGTGGAAGGTATAAACACACACAGTGCTTTTTTTCTATTAAAAAAAACACGTTTAGGGGTACTCTCATTTTGACTCAAGAAAATCACCATTTTATAGTTCAAATCAGGAAAAAAAGTACAGTAAATGGACAAAAGTACAAAGATTCACAAAATGCTAAGGGGTATGCGTACCCCTGCAGAGGGACGCGGGTGGCACTGTGGGTTAAACCAAAGAGCCTAGGGCTTGCCGATCAGAAGGTCGGTGGTTTGAATGCCCACAACGGGGTGAGCTCCCATTGCTCTGTCCCTGCTCCTGCCAACCTAGCAGTTTGAAAGCACGTCAAAGTGCAAGTAGATAAATAGGTACCGCTGTGTTTCCATGCACTGTACGCCATTTCCCTCGGCCAATATAGCGAGATGAGCGACGCAACCCCAGAGTCGGTCACGACTGGACCTAATAGTCAGGGGTCCCTTTATCTTTACTTTTTATGCGTACCCCAGCATACCCCCAGAAAAAAGCAGTGTGTGTGTGTGTGTGTGTGTGTGTGTGTGTGTGTGTGTGTTTTAAAGATGTGTGCAAACTAAGACATAACCGTGGGTAGGGTTGCCATATTTTGAAGAGCAAAAAAGAGGACCAATTTGCTGACTTCTACTTTTAACTACACAAGGAGAAGGGGACGACAGAGGACGAGATGGTTGGACAGTGTTCTGGAAGCTACCAGCATGAGTTTGACCAAACTGTGGGAGGAGTGGAAGACAGGAGTGCCTGGCGTGCTCTGGTCCATGGGGTCACGAAGAGTCGGACACAACTAAACGACTAAACAGCAACAAACTTTTAACTATGATGACTCTCATTTTACATTCCCATGAAAAAGAGGATGTGTCCTGGGAAAAGAGGGCATATGGCAGCCCCTACAGAATCACACATGGGGTATACTGAGTATAAAAAAACAAATTACAGAGATGCAGTTACATATAGCAAAGTTTTCAAGAAGAGTCTATATAATTCAACCCCATATTGCTTCTGTCTGAACTTTGACTTTGCAGAGAAACGCCGTGCTCTTTCCTGAAAAGATGCCATATAAAGTTTTGGCGCTTTCGGGTTGGGTGAGCAAAACGATTCCAAGGTTCTCTGCAAAATTCAAAGGCCGTCCATATGTGTCTTTGGCAGGGAAAGAGCCCATCCAGAACTCCTGGAGGAGGGAAAGAAAGGTGGGAAAAGCTGCCACTGTAAAGTAATGGTCAGGTAAGGTAAAGGTAAAGGGACCCCTGACCGTTAGGTCCAGTCGCGGACGACTCTGGGGTTGTGGCACTCATCTCGCTTTACTGGCCGAGGGAGCCGGCGTACAGCTTCTGGGTCATGTGGCAAGCATGACTAAGCTGCTTCTTTCAAACCAGAGCAGTGCACAGAAACGCAGTTTACCTTCCCGCCGGAGCGGTACCTATTTATCTACATGCACTTTGATGTGCTTTCGAACTGCTAGGTTGGCAGGAGCAGGGACCGAGCAACAGGAGCTCACCCTGTCGTGGGGATTCGAATCACCACCCTTCCGATCAGCAAGCCCTAGGCTCTGTGGTTTAACCCACAGCACCACCCGCGTCAGGAGACAAGACTAAATGCACAGCCCTTCCCCTCTTCTTCCTCTCTGCTCAAAATCACATGAACCTATAATCAAAGTTACCATTGTGCAGTGGTGATGAGACCTGTGGCAAGCATTGACTTGTAAATTTTAGCTATGCCCCAACAACCAGTCTTCATTTCCGCAACTTTCCTGACCCTTGACCACGGTACCTGGGAGGGATGGGAGTCCAACCCATCTAGAAGGCCAAAGGGATAACTATCCTGATCCAACTTTTGTCTCAATCTTCGCACAGTATCTACTTGATACGCCCCATTACCTGCCAGCAATGCCTTTCTTCATTCATACAACAAACATGCCAGACTCAGGGCACTAGTTGCAAGTTCTGGTTCATCTTCATGGGTAGTATCATCTAAAGTACACTCTTAACCAACATCTTGGAGGCTACCAGAGCATCGATAGGCTGTAGGCACGATATTCCTGTCCAGAAAAAGCTATACAGTGGTACCTCGGGTTAAGTACTTAATTCGTTCCGGAGGTCTGTTCTTAACCTGAAACTGTTCTTAACCTGAGGTACCACTACCCACTACCCACTACCACCACACAATTTCTCTTCTCATCCTGAAGCAAAGTTCTTAACCCAAGGTACTATTTCTGGGTTAGCTGAGTCTGTAACCTGAAGCATCTGTAACCTGAAGTGTATGTAACCCAAGGTACCACTGTCTCTTTTTTCAACTTGTGTTTTCTACAGATCAGTTTCATTTGTTGTGAGACACCTACAGTGTTAGGTTAGGAAGAAATGAGGTGAGTGGCATGGGGCCAAGAGGTTATGCTTCTATTCTTCTACTTAGTGTATGTGTGGGGTTTTGTGTCAGTGTCACTTGTGTGGGTTGCCTTTACTTTTCGCTTGTATTTCTTTGGTGGTGAGAGAGGTTGGGATGGCCTTGGGGGTGGTTGGTTGTCTTTGATTGGCTGTGGTGAAATTTGTTTTCATGTGTGGGTGGTGTGTGGGTCTGTGTGCTTGAATCAGGTTAGCCAGATTGATTTGTATGCTGTTGGTGGATTCTTGTTGTTGTCTTGTTGGGCTGTGTATGTGATAAAGGGGAGCCATGCCAAGCTATTTGTCCTCATGTTTCAGTTTAGGGGACATGGGTGGCGCTGTCAGTTAAACCACAGAGCCTAGGGCTTGCCGATCAGAAGGTCGGCGGTTCGAATCCCCGCAACGGGGTGAGCTCCCGTTGCTCGGTCCCTGCTCCTGCCACCCTAGCAGTTCAAAAGCATGTCAAAGTGCAAGTAGATAAATAGGTACCACTCCGGCAGGAAGGTAAACGGCGTTTCCATGCGCTGGTCTGGTTCGCCAGAAGCGGCTTAGTCATGCTGACCATGTGACCCGGAAGCTGTATGCTGGCTCCCTCGGCCAATAAAGCGAGATGAGCGCCGCAACCCCAGAGTCGGCCACGACTGGACCTAATGGTCAGGTGTCCCTTACCAGTTTCAGTTAATTGGTTAGTTTTTCTCATAAGGCTGTTTCCCATACTATTTGATACCACTGGGCCATACTTGCTCCTGACAGGTCTCTCCAGTGTCTGGCTATGATGTTTCTGGCTGCTGAGAGTAGGTGGGTTATGAGCTCTTTATGATGTGAGTGGGCATTATTATCTTGGAAAATGTTTAGTAGGGCCAGTTCTGGAGAGAAAAAGCTATAGTTGATGCACCAACTGAAGACGGACGTAGGCATGCCTCCCAACTTGGGCCTTCTGAGCTTCAGGTCATCATGGGGTATCTAGGAGCACCCCAAAAATACAAACCTGCTCCCTTCAGGCACCAGTCTGTGGGTTTCAATGCCTCTCCTGATAAGGATGGAACAAAGAGAGAAAGCTGGGCGCCATCAGCATATTGACGATCTTTCTTTCCAGAGCCCTGCTCCATCTGTATGTAACACACAGTCCACTTTTTAAATCTGTTAAGCAGGATCCAGTCTATGAGCAATTTTTACTATCACGAAGTCCAGCTGAACAATATCTGGTTTCTAATTTTAACTTCTGAGAGGAACTTTTCTGTTTGGCCTGGCCTGGGTGGACAGGCATTGGCCAATGACTGGTGGTGGTGTTAATATGTCAGGAATTTAGGCTGGCATCCCACATCCTCCTGGAGTTGGTGAGGAGATTTATTGCTTCTCGGTGAACTCTCGCTTTTCCTGTCTGCTGCAGAAGATGGCCTGCAAGGAGGTCAGAGAACAGGAGACTTCGAGGGTCAAGGTTTGGAACACTTCCCAAACTATGGGCAACTGGTGAATGAGCTTGGTTGCCTGTGTCTGAGCCACTTCCCGGTCCTCAGGTGAAGCCAAGGTCAAGTTGGGAGACGGCTCTCTGGGAAATGTCAGGTTGTTTAATTTTGTGTCAGAGGTCAGTTCATCTGGAGCGTTGCAAAACGCAAATGGAACTTCTCTTTCCAGGGTATGTGTGTGTGCCAATGGTGAGGGAGAGTTCAGGATCCTTGTTCTGGCTGGGATGTTTTCTGCCTCAAGGTAAATAAACACAACCACTTTCCCCTCCTTAAACTGTGTTCAGGCAGAAGCATGTTGAGTCCTTTACAAAATCAGAAAGGGTTCGGGAGTCTCCTGTATGATGTTAAACAGAATGGGTGGGAGCAATATTAGATAAAATCCGCGATTGCATGCAAATATGAGTTGCTACAGGACGAAGGCTGCTCTCAGGGAAAAAATACTTCCTTTTAGTGATTGTTGTTGTTTAGTCATTTAATTGTGTCCGACTCTTCGTGACCCCATGGACCAGAGCAGGCCAGGCACTCCTGTCTTCCACTGCCTCCCGCAGTTTGGTCAAACTCATGCTGGTAGCTTTGAGAACACTGTCCAACGATCTCGTCCTCTGTCGTCCCCTTCTCCTTGTGCCCTCCATCTTTCCCAGAGTCAGGATCTTTTCCAGGGAGTCTTCTCTTCTCATGAGGTGGCCAAAGTATTGGAGCCTCAGCTTCAGGATATCAGTTGCTACAGGACGAAGGCTGCTCTCAGGGACAAAAGACTTCCTTTTGGTAATGCACACTTACAAATGGAAATGCTGTCTTCCCTAATCATAATGATTTCAACCTATTTCTGGTACTTACCCTTGCACAGGGGTTAAACAATATCTTTTGTCAACCAGTAGAGGTTGCCCAGGAGGATAGGGGAGACAGCCTTACTCTTGCATTTAAAGGATAAGAGAAGATTGTAAGAGATCCAGGGCAGGGGACTTCATAAAGATTTTAAGATCTTGATACTCTGGAAAGTGGTGTGGACATTGATGGTGCTAGGAAATTAATTCTGAAGGGTGCAAGATGGTGAGGCAGTAACAATGGCTTCAGACAGCGGCGTAGCGTGGGTTGTCAGCACCCGGGGCAAGGCAAGTAATTTGCGCCCCTAACCCCTAACCCCTAACCTGCCACCGCTGCCAGCTTCTTCTTGCTGCTGCCTGGGCTGGGGTATTTACGGTAAGGTAGCTACGGCGGCGGGTCCGTGTCAGGTGATCTGAGGCGAGTTGCCGCTGGCGCTGCCGCCCAAACGACGCCGCTTGCCCGGAAGAGGAGTGCAGAGAGGCGAGGAAAATGCAACTTGGCCCAGCAGCTGCAGCAGCAGCGGCGGCGGGGCTGTGAGGAGAGGCTGCCTGGCGCGCCCTCCATGGCCCTGACGCGCGGGGACCGCGGCGAGCGCTGAGAGCCGCTGCCTGCCGGACGCCTTCAGCCCGGACGTGCGCACAGCTCGTCGGTTCCGCGAGACATGGGGCTCTGCTACAGCCTGCACCCAAGGCTCTTTGGCGACTCCGGAGGCGGCGAGTGTGCCCCCCCCAGATGTTGCGCCCGGTGCAGCCGGCCCCCCTGCACCCCCCACTCTACACCACTGGCTTCAGAGGCCATCTGAACCCATCTAACAACTTTCCTCAGCAACTCCACGTAGCAGTTCAAAGTGTTGGTGCTGACCTTTAAAGCCCTAAACAGCCTCAGTCCAGTATACCTGAAGGAGCGTCTCCACTTCCATTGTTCTGCCCGGACACTGAGGTCCAGCTCTGAGGGCCTTCTGGTGGTTCCCTCCCTGCGAGAAGTGAGGTTACAGGGAACCAGGCAGAGGGCCTTCTTGGTAGTGGCGCCCTGTGGAATGCCTTCCCATCAGATGTCAAGGAAATTAACAACTATCTGACTTTTAGAAGATATCTGAAGGCATTAGGGAAGTTTTTAATCTTTGATGTTATATCGTGTTTTTAATATTCTGTTGGGAGCAGCCCAGAGTGGTTGGGGAAACCTAGCCAGATGGGCGGGATATAAATTATTATTATTATTATTATTATTATTATTATTATTATTATTATTATTTATTGCCACAATTGCTATGTTCTGCCTGTCCTGTTGGAAGCAGTAGGCCTGTGAAGACCAATTGCTGGGGAGAGGGCTGTTGAGGTCAGGTTCTGCTTTCAGGTTTTCTAAGGGTATTTGGCTGGACCAAATGGGCCTTTGCCCTGATCCAGCAAGCTCTTCTTAAGTTTGTAAATTCAGCAGAGACTCCCTCTTCCCTATTAGCCAGAAACAGATTTCAGAAACGACATCATAACTTCATTTGTAACGCAGAGCAGCACCAGGGAGGGCAGGATCTTGCAGTTAAATAGAAGCGTTTTGTGATCCCCATACAGTGGTACCTCGGGTTAAGTACTTAAGTGGTTCCGGAGGTCCGTTCTTAACCTGAAACTGTTCTTAACCTGAAGCACCACTTTGGCTAATGGGGCCTCCCGCTGCCGCCGTGCTGCGGCTGCACGATTTCTGTTCTCACCCTGAAGCAAAGTTCTTAACCTGAAGCACTATTTCTGGGTTAGCGGAGTCTGTAACCTGAAGCATATGTAACCTGAAGTGTATGTAAGCTGAGGTACCACTGTATTTTGTTCTTTGAGGTCAGCAGCTATGTGACACTCCAGCCACACACATCCTTGCCTCGCTGGGGTAGGGATGCACACAAACCCTTGTTGTGGCCATTGTCATTGTCGCTGAATTGCGAAGTTGTGCCAAAAGAGACCAAGGGAATGAAGCATCCAGTTAAAAAAAAATGTACGGAAACAAATGGGAAGACCAGTGAGGGCGAGTCGGCAGGAGAAGCAGGTTCTAGAGAAGACAAAGGGGAGTGGGGACGAAGAAACAGGAAACAGGAAGGAAGAAGGGAATGGAAGCTCCTACTATGGTTTCTCGCAACACGCCCCACAAGAAATGCTTGCCATGTTTCCCTTGTGGTATTGTAGCCACCATTAACACAGTCCTGGAACTACATTTGCCATTCCGAGCCGAGAGACTGTTATGGATCCAGGAAATATTAAATCCAACTGCTGTGGAGAAAATGTGTTTTATCAACAAAACTTTTTACAAAAAAACCCCATTTGATTTATCGTCTAGACTCACGGCTCAGACGAAGGCACTAAGCTGTGCTATCTCATGTGGTCAGACATGGACTTCTGTCTGGGCATTAGTCACTGTGTTTACTTTTCCCCCTTTCCACCGCCTTACTCATGTGACCCCTCCCTCCTCATTATTGCTTTAGTCTACTTGATAGATCATAATTTATGTATTAAGGGGTGAGGCTTTCATGCCTTTGTCCGTAACCTGAGCTGAGGAATTGAGTTCTTGTTTTTTTCTTTCTTTCTTCTTTCCTTTTTTTGCCTGTCCCTGCTTGCCCGTCTGGTGCTCCCATCAGCTGGAATCTTAACGTACATTTAGAACGTACAGCCGCAAAGCCAGCGCCAATAACTTAGCAGGGTCATTTAATCATCGGCTTCACTTCCTCCCATTGACAGAGTGTGAATGTGTTAGTGTTGGATCTGTCTCATCGGCATGACTTAGCAACTCCCATCCAGGAGAGAGGGGAGGGTGCACCCGTCTGTGAATTGTGCAGTGTTGCACACACAGACACACGCATACACGCACACGCACACACACACCCCCCCCAAGAGTTAACTCTGTAACTCTAGCTGCAGGCTGGGTACAAAGCATACACTGAAAGCACATGGCTTCCTCTAAAGAACCCTGGGAAATGTAGTGTGTTGAGGGTGCTGGGAATTGTAGCTTGGTAATTTACAGCAAAAAAACCACCATCTCCTTGCCAACAAAGGTCCGTATAGTTAAAGCTACGGTTTTCCCAGTAGTGATGTATGGAAGTGAGAGCTGGACCATAAAGAAGGCTGATTGCTGAAGAATTGATGCTTTTGAATTATGGTGCTGGAGGAGACTCTTGAGAGTCCCGTGGACTGCAAGAAGATCAAACCTATCTATTCTGAAGGAAATCAGCCCTGAGCGCTCACTAGAAGGACAGATCGTGAAGCTGAGACTCCAATACTCTGGCCACCTCATGAGAAGAGAAGACTCCCTGGAAAAGACCCTGATGTTGGGAAAGATGGAGGGCACAAGGAGAAGGGGAAGACAGAGGACGAGATGGTTGGACAGTGTTCTCGAAGCTACCAGCATGAGTTTGACCAAACTGGGAGGCCGTGGAAGACAGGAGTGCCTGGTGTGCTCTGGTCCATGGGGTCACGAAGCGTCGGACACAACTAAATGACTAAACAACAACAATTTACAGCTCTCTAGATTCTTGGGGGGGGGGCAGGGGAGAATGTGTTTTAAGTGTATGATGTGCACACAGCCATGGCAAGAATATAGGATGCTGCCTTTTACTGAGTCAGACCATATTATTTTACTGTATCACAGCTGAAAACATCCCTCCAGGCGTATGGTGCTCACCGACAGCACATCAGCTGGCAAAGGGCTTATTACTAGGGCTTGTTGCTATAGCTTGTTGCTATAGAAGGCAGGAATCCCAGAGATCAACTAGTCCATAAATAGCATAAATAGTCCATAAATAGCAACACCCTAGAGGTCCCGGACCCTAAGGAAGTTAGATTGGCTTCAACCAGAGCCAGGGCCTTCTCAGCACTGGCTCCGGCCTGGTGGAACGCTCTGTCTCATGAGACCAGGGCCCTGTGGGATCTGATTTCTTTCCACAGAGAGTTGTTCCGCCTGGCCTTTGGCTTGGAATCAATTTGATTCCCTCCCACTCTTTCGTTTTTCCTTTCTCCTTCTGTGTTGGAACTCCTATTTGGGGACTTCCCTGGCTTTTTTCTGGCCTGGGCACCAGTTTAAAAGGGGGTTAGACAAAGTCAGATGCATCCTAACACCAGACACTGAGGATCATGAGCAGGAAAGGGCTCTTGTGCTCTATTCCTTTATTCCCTATTCATCTGAATATTGATATACCATCTGCTTACGTTATGGTACACCTGCAGCAGCAAAACTGAGTGCCTCCATCTGCCCCACCTGCAACAAAACATGTCTCTCCTGTGCCAGTCTCTTCAGCCACAGAAGGCGCTGTAAGCTTGCCACAGTTGGACTTCACCCCCGAAGGCGCACTCGTCCATTGTCTCCCGAGGAAAGACGGGTGCAACTTTTTGGTCACAGGGCAGTATAGAAAAATAAAACAAATACAGTCTTGATAAAAACTACACAAAATTAAAACTGCAGCAACAAAAAGAGCAAAATCCAAACCAAAACAAAACAGTACAATAGAGGGAGATGCAACAAATTAATCCAAACCACCCTAAATTCTTTTGAGAAACTTGGAAGAGGTGTGTATTATCTCTATCTGTCTGTCTGTCTGTCTGTCTGTGTATCTATCTATCTATCTATCTATATCTATCTATCTATCTATCTATCTATCTATCTATCTATCTATCATCTCTCTCTCTCTCTCTCTCTCTCTCTCTCTCTCTCTCTCATCTATCTATCTATCTATCTATCTATCTATCTATCTATCTATCTATCTATCATCTATCTATCTATCTATCATCTATATCTATCTATCTATCTATCTATCTATCTATCTATCTATCTATCTATCTATCTATCTATCTATCTATCTTACCCATTCTTCACCATAAGGTCCCAGGGCAGATGGTAACAATTTTTAAAAAATAAAATATTAAAACAGTTAAAACAAATTAAAATCAAGAGTATAAGGTGTCAACCACCAGAATTAAGAGGCACGTCTTCAGCATATGATGAAAACTCCATTATGAAAGTGCCCCACACACCTCTGTGGCGATGTGTGTCTGAGAATGAGGTGGGGCAGAGAGAATGCCCTCTCTAGGGTTGTACTCAACCCACTCTGGACTTCATTTTTTTAAAAAATTAAGGATTTTCTTGGCTTACATAAGTACGTGCATCGTTTCTACTGATCAGTTACTTTCAGTGTGAGACATTGATATACAGTATAAGGCTGGGGAATAATAATAATGATGATGATAATAATGATAATTTTATTATTTATACCCCGTCCATCTGGCTGGGTTTCCCCAGCCGCTCTGGGTGGCTCCCAACCAAATATTAAAAACACAATACAGCATTAAATATTAAAAACTTCCCTAAACAGGGCTACCTTCAGATGTCTTTTAAAAGTAAGATAGTTGCTTATTTCCTTGACATCGGATGGGAGGGTGTTCCACAGGGCAGGTGCCACTACCGAGAAGGCCTTCTTCCTGGGAAAGGGGTGGGGGGTGAACTTACATCCATTTGTGTCAGGGAACTGACATCAGAGTCAGAGGTGGAGGCAGGGCTCCCAAGCGATGCTGGAGAGGGGCCCAGCAAGGAGAGAGGGAGCTCATCGGCTGGGGAAGGGAATCAGCACAACACCAGTAGAGAAGGGGGGGGCAGATGGGGGATTCGGAGAGGGGTCTCCAAGACTCTTCGCCCGAAAACAGTGAGGAGAGCACGGGCACTCCTCTGCCCACTCCCTCCCTGCGCAGAAGACTACTGCGCAGGGAGAGTAGGAGGAGACTGGGCGTCAAACAACTTCTTTGCTGGAAGAGGTTCAAAAAACGCCCACTGACGGATTCTGCCAGCGACTGAACAGCCACGGAGTGAAGGGCTGTCAGCCAGGACAGGTTAAACCAGGCAACCTGGCCCAGGAGTGGTGGTAACTTACGCACGAACAACCCCTTATAACCATTACAATTTGCTTAGGGGGGCTTTGTGTCAGCGTCACTTGGGTAGGTTCTCTTTCTATTTGTTTATTATATTTTCTTGGTGGGCAATAGACTTTGGTCACAATATTGAATTGGATGCTTGGTATAAATTATCGGATGTAAATATGAAATTTACTGCATGTGCAGCTTTAAAAGAAAATTTGATGAAGATGATTTATAGGTGGCATCTTACACCTGTAAAGTTGGAGAAAATGTATAGGGTGAGGGATAAAAAATGTTGGAAATGCAAGGAGGCTGATGGAGATTTTTATCATATGTGGTGGACTTGCAATAAAGTTAAGAATTTTTGGGAGGTGATTCATAATGAACTTAAGAAAATATTTAAATATATCTTTCCAAAAAACCCAGAAGCCTTCCTGCTGGGTTTGATGGGGAAAGAGATCAAGAAATCGGACGACTGTTTATGTACGCCACAGCAGCAGCAAGAAACATGCTGCCCAAAATTGGAAATTACAAGAAATTCCGACCATTGTGGAGTGGCAGACGAAAATGATGAACTATGCAGAGTTAGCCAAGCTGACCGGCATGATTCGGGATCAGGACAGTCAGAGATTCATAGAAAGTTGGAGTAAATTCATGGTGTATTTAAAGGATAATTGTAAATCTTTAAAAACACTGGCAGGACTGAAATAACTCCTACAATGTAATAGATAAGAGGTTTAGTATCAAAATACGCAATTAAAAAGAATAAGGGATACCTGTTGAAGGGAAGGAGGGAAGTCACAAGCTCGGCAGAGCTAAAAGTATGGATGTGGATTGATGTATTGTATAAAACTGTGTTGAGAAAATAATAAAAATTTATTCTGAAAAAACAACATTATATTTCCTTGGTGATGAGATAGGTTGGGAGGGCAGGGCATGGTTGGCTGGAACCCACTATGAAACATACCTACAGGTGGTACCTAATGCTACGGAAACTAGCGCTGATACACCCAGGTTGTTGTTTAGTCGTGTCCGATTCTTCGTGACCCCATGGACCAGAGCACACCAGGCACTCCTGTCTTCCACTGCCTCCCGCAGTTTGGTCAGACTCATGCTGGTAGCTTCGAGAACACTGTCCAACCATCTCGTCCTCTGTCGTCCCCTTCTCCTTGTGCCCTCCATCTTTCCCAACATCAGGGTCTTTCCCAGGGAGTCTTCTCTTCTCATGAGGTGGCCAAAGTATTGGAGCCTCAGCTTCAGGATCTGTCCTTCCAGTGAGCACTCAGGGCTGATTTCCTTCAGAATGGATAGGCTTGATCTTCTTGCAGTCCATGGGACTCTCAAGAGTCCAGGATACACCCAGGAACCTTGCCTAAATGCTGGAGAGGCACTACCTCTACAGGCACATACCTCCCCATGTGGTGGGAATGTCCCCACATCCAACTCTTTTGCACCGCAGTCCTACAAGAAATAAGCAAAACAACTAAACAGGTACTTGGAGTCACCCTAGAACTGGCACTCTGGAGTTCTGAGAAGAGGGGAACTACCAAGAGGGCCCCAAGAAGGTGTCGGGAAGGTGGTGGTTCTTGGAAGACACACCTCAGTAGGGAAGGCGTTCCATATGCAGGAAGCCACCAATGAAAGGTCCTCCTTCTGGAAACCCCATTTGGCACACCAGCGAGGGAACTTGGATCTTGCACTAGATTAGCCTTGGGTCTGATTCCCCAGAGCTCTTCATAAATGTGCATTTGACTAGAGCCTTAAGTCAAATCCCTGAGCTCCTGATTCGGTATGCAAGAGTACCCTGGTTCTGCCTGAATATCTGGTAGCAGGAGAACACTATTGCCTACACATCCTACTTGTGCGATTCCTATAAACATCTGACTAACCCATGTTGGGACACGGGTGGCGCTGTGGGTTAAACCACAGAGCCTAGGGCTTGCTGATAAGAAGGTCAGCGGTTTGAATCCCGCCATGGGGTGAGCTCCCGTTGCTCAGTCCCAGCTCCTGCCAACCTAGCAGTTTGAAAGCACATCAAAGTGCAAGTAGATAAATAGGTACCGCTCCGGTGGGAAGGTAAACGGCGTTTCCATGCGCTGGTCTGGTTCGCCAGAAGCGGCTTAGTCATGCTGGCCACATGACCCGGAAGCTGTACGCCGGCTCCCTCGGTCAATAAAGCGAGATGAGCGCCGCAACCCCAGAGTCGGCCATGACTGGACCTAATGGTCAGGGGTCCCTTTACCTTTACCTTTAACCTGTGCTGGAAACAGGATACGAGACCAGATAGGCCCTTTGTCTGATCTAGCAAGGTTTTGCTTGTGTTTTTTCAGTTCATTCATGACTTTTTACTAATTTTTTGCATATTAACACTTTATAAAAGGCCACCATTTCTTATAAAAGGCTAAATCTTTGGGACGGTTTAAAACAAAATTCAAAGAGGGGGGGATTGTGAACATTTTGTTTAACTCCTATATATGCATTTGTTCATTTGTTGGAGCGTTTCCCTTTTTAAGACTGAAAGCCTGGTATGTGTTCTTGAAAATATTTCCATATGCTAAAGGTATGCAAGCTTTTGCCAAAAAAACTGGCTATTAGAACAGCAGGCCAGAGTGGTTCTCTCTCTTTAAAGTGGGGGAACTGCTACAGAGACTAGGTATTCACAGAGGAACTAAACCAACCCTAACTACAGTCACCTCGAGATGACCTACAACTCCTCAGATTACAAAAATGAAAAGGTTGTTAGTAAATCTGAGGCCAATTAGGGGTTCTTTTTCCTGGAGACATGATGAAATTTCCTGAAACAAAAAACTTTTTGCAAACTCTATAAAATATTTCTAACTTTGGTGGAAAAATAAATAATCTCCCTTTTTATCTTCTCATTCCTGAGGTGCAAAGCTAGCCCATTTCTGTTTGTGCAGATGGAGGGGAAACACCCCAAGACAGAGCCAAACGACAAGGTTTTTGGCAGGAGGGAGTCGAAATGTGAGGCTCACTTTTTCTTTTCTTTTCTTTCTGGCTGTCCATTTGTCACTGCAGCAGGAATCATTAAACTATGTACTATGTGGGTGCTGGTGGAAGGAACCAACAGGATGCGATGGGAGCATTACATGAACGCAAAGTTTCTTAGGTTTTGAGGTTCCTCAAGTCCAACTCTTGTCCTGTATTACCTTGATAGCCGCTGCCCCTTTTGCCAGTAAGCCACACTTCTCCTGTACTCACTTTATGCCCTGCAGAGGACCTTAAGGTCCATGAATAATCATAGTTTAGAGGTCCCGGTCCCTAAAGAAGTCAGATTATCCTCCACCAGGGCCAGGGCCTTCTCAGTGATGGCTCCAACCTGGTGGAATCCTGTCCCATGAGACCAGGGCCCTGCAGGATTTAACTTCCTTCCACAGGAAGCTATTCCGCCTGGCTTTCAATTTGAACTTAGAATGATCTTTTATTCCCCTTCCTTCCCTCCCCCTCCCATTTTTATGAAGATTACCTGCTCTGGGATCCCACAGTTAATTCTCCCCTGGTCTCCTTGCTGGCCCAAAAGGACTTAGCCAGCTAGCCCTGGTGATCTTCTAATGTTTAATGGATGGATTTCCACACTTAATTTGATTTTTGACAAGCTGATTCCCGGACCATCCGTGGGCCAGACTGAGAAGGCAATTGGGCTGGATCCGGCCCCTGGGCCTTAGTTTGCCTACCCATGGTCTTACTAAACTGAAAACTATGGAGAGACCTGGTCTGAATAGAGATTGGATTCTTGACTCATTACATATGCTAAAGCTATTCTTTGTCATCTGCATACTACCCCTTACTTTTTCCTGTAGGACTAATTGCAGTCGTTAACAGTCATCAACAGATTTACCATACCCATTGAGTCAATCACCCACCTCCTACTACCATTCTGAGAAAAACCCAACCCCACCCTCCCACTATATATAAAGGTCTGGTGACTTTTGTTTCAGTGTATCTTGAAGAAGTGTGCATGCACACGAAAGCTTACACCCAGAACAAACTTAGTTGGTCTCTAAGGTTTTAGCAATGCCTCAGTTCATGTGGGATTGTGAAGCTGCCATTTGGCTCAGATCTACCAATGTTTTATCAAGACATAACTCTACTTTTGCTAACATTTGTGTATATTGGAGATGGTAGGATTGATGACAGAAGCCCATTCAAAACTACACAGGAAACACAAATTTCAGCCATTCAGAATTAGAACTTGATTGAAGTATAATAATGTTGGGTTAGTAATATGGACAAAAAGGTGTTTAGAATTTTTTTATTAAGCACATTCCACAGTACAAAGCCTTATATCATGAACAATATCTGTACAATTCAACAGTTGTCCAATAAGCTGTTCATACACAAACTTTCCAAACAGGTAACTGGCAAACATAATTACAAGTTAGAATAAGACTATCCCAGTGCTTTGAAACATTAATCTAGCAGTAACATACAGCTGCTCAGTAATGATTAGCGAAACAAAGTCCAGAGTACAGCCAGGATCACTATCATTAAATCCCAGGAGCCAAGCTCCCTGGGTGCCAGTCACAAACTCCACAGCTATGTTACACCAAGCACAATCAAAAGTAGTTTAGGCTGCATCTTCAAATACCATTATTTCCCATGGAAAAGAAACATGAATTTCATCTTACACATGCATTAAAAAAGGATAGTTTTCCATAAATACCTTTTTCTTCAGGGCTGCAATAGAAAGTCTTTCACATGACAGCCATTCAATGACAATGGGGGGGGGTCCATTCATATTACAGCTATCATAAGACAGTTGTGTGACTGTCAACCATATTAAAAACCGAGAACATGGGAAAGGCATCCTCTGATGGATTTGATCATATCCATGTCTTAAGTCTTTGAAGCAGTGCTCCGAGGGGGGAAATTCATGAATGCAAAAAGCAGTTGATTTGTAACATCTAGGAAGGCAAAGAGTGGAATACCAGAAGCAGATCCAAAAGTTGCGCCTTTTGTTCACATCTCACGTGTGCTTTCTTTTGACTGACAAGCTGGCAGGTGTGCAAGTGAAATATCCAGCCGCAGCTGTTCCACTAAAATAAGCGATATTCATTCATTGGTCTTTTTTTATATTGGTTATCAACATTCCTTGACCCCTCAACCAAAAGAAAAAAGGGAGAGGGAAAGAGAAAAGAGAAATCAGGAGTGGCGGCAAAGGAAAAACAAATACAAAACCATATGACTAAGGAATGAGTGTCCATATCCATGCCAACTACACAGTTCTTAGACCATCCAGTATTATATTTTATTAGTTAATAATTTCCAAAACTAGCATTAAGAAGAAGCCACTAAACAATATTGCCCAGCAATAACTTAAAAAGATGAGAGACTAGGAAGTTTGCTTTTGTACAGGGAAGCATATGACTAACTGCCACCACCAGTCATACTTTTAAAGAAGACATTCCAATGACGCGCTGCCATAATACGCCGGGTTTCTCAACAGAACTGTTAAGGAACACAGACCATCTCTCTTACAAGATCACAGTGGAATTGCAGTTTCTGCTTCAGTTCAACACATAAGCATGGTAAGATCAAGGACTATCTGAATGGATTGTAAAAGTTGTTTCCAGGTATGCAACTTTGGCCAACGGCTTAAGATGGTTTGCAAATATTGCAGCATGGAAAATCAGAACCACTTTTAACTTTAATTTTTTTCTTAAATTAAAAAAAAAACGTTCTTGAAGCTTAACATTAAGATGTTTCACCTCATTTTTTCTTCTTCTTTTTCTTTTTTTAAAAAAATCCCAATGGATACCAAAATCCTCCTATTCACAGAGAAATATTTCTAAAGCAATTCATCCCAACCCCATTATGGTGCCAGTAGTAAGAATGCCTTGATGCTTAAAAACTTATTCCTTGAAATCTGCATACAGTATCAGGAGACCCTGACTCCCAGCACTTGGAGGTTACAATGTTTATGTACAATATATCTACATGCTTATACAGTTACGGTATTGGAAATTATGAGGCAAGCACACATGAAGGATTTGACTATACCAAACATGAGGAGGAGGAGGAGGAGGAGGAGGAGGAGGGCTGTAGTACAAAGCACAATTAAAAGAAAGGACAGTGCTGTACACCTAGTTTAGATACTCTAGCCCAATTTACAATCGTTAAATTAAAGCAAATTACTGTTGCAGAAATAAGTAAACAATCATCCAAAATATTACTGATCCATTCAGAAATATCTCTATCAGTCCAATTGATACTCCTAGCCAACAGAAGAGGATCCGCATCAGTCGTGAAACGTAAAGTCTACAGGAGGAGGGTGGCTTTGAGAGCAAAGCCCTGTACATTCTGGGTATGTTTGGCACCCACATTTCACTGAGAATGTTTTTCTTCTTCAGAGTCAGATAAAAGTGCAAAGCAAATATAAATTAGGTCAAGTCCTTTCTTGACATCTGATTTACTCCTGGAAAAACAAGCCATCAGTTCAGTGTATATGGGCAATTTACTCATGAAGCTTTGGATCTTGCATTGCAGTGAAGGACAGACTGAATTTCTTCTAGCTGGACTCAGTGAATTCCTAGTCAATTTCTCAGAGGAGACCAGACTGAGTGGAGGAGGACTTGAAAAGGTAAGTTTAGATATAGACTTGTGCTGCTTTGCATCTACACAGCATCTAGAACCACTTCTGACTTTAGCGGTGGCTGATGTCTTCAGGTGTGTAATTGCCAAATGTCCAGTAGTTCAAAGACTGTGGAATCCTAAAAAGAAGAAGTCTGAATTAATTTCAACAGTCTATAGTTGCTTACTGTCAGATTTTAGGCAACGGTGCACACATCCACAAACACCATTGGTCACAGTTGTCATTTAGGGAACTCTTTGTTTCGGTTGTTCTGCTTTTTCAGTGGTATTTCACCACTCTTTAAAGACATAGTTTGTCTGGCAAGTACTTTTAAATTCCCTAGGGCTGGCTTGTTTTTGGTACAGTGGTACCTCTGGTTAAGAACTTAATTTGTTCTGGAGGTCCATTCTTAACCTGAAACTGTTCTTAACCTGAGATACCACTTTAGCTAATGGGACCTCCTGCTGCCACCGCACAATTTCTGTTCTCATCCTGAAGCAAAGTTCTTAACCTGAGGTACTATTTCTGGGTTAGTGGAGTCTGTAACCTAAAGTGTCTGTAACCCGAGGTACCACTGTACTTTATTTAGTTATTTGTCATTTTGTCCACTTCTAACCAATACATTCTGTGGCTGATATTTGGCTGGTGAGATGGTTTCTTCCCCCGTCTTCCATCCATGCTCACCTGACCTGCAACCGACGTTGTATGACGTCAGGTGTAAGCCAGGTAAAGCTGTGGCTGCAATTTTTCCCATTTTTTCCTCTGCAAGCCTAGCAGGGACCAGCTCCCTTGGCAGCTCCTGAGCAGAGCCAACCCGTCAAAAGCAGGAATGGTGTGTTATGAGGAACAAAAAGCTACAGTGGAAGGGGGACATCTATAGGACTATCTTGCATAAAAGTGTCTTTGTGTCCACACAAGACAGCTCTGGATCTAGGGCATTATCAAGAAAGATTCAACTGATTTAAAGGAAGACCTTTTAATGCAGGCAAGAGTTAAGTTCTCTCTGCAATATTACAGTTATACAAGTGCAGTGTTTTATTGGCTCTCCTGAAACTAATGCAACTTACTGAAATTAAGCACAAAGTAATTAAACCTAATCTTCTATATATTTTTTTCTTCCCAAGAGAGGCAAGCTTTGGTGCTCAGTTATGGACATGGGAGTTTCGCCGCTAAGAGGCTAAAACTTTTTTTTTTTTCCCACTAAAGTGTTTAAATAGTGGATTATATTAAGATTATCATATGGTAACAATTTTGATCCTGTTACAATAAAAAAGGAATTCAACAGAAGGCAATAAAATTCTCTTATGGCCAAGAGCGCCAGGGTTGTCAGAAATGATCGACTTTAAAAGGCATATTCATTTGGGACATCGAGAAGGGAAAAGGTGCAGGATTTGGTTAAAAAGTTAGAAACCTACATTACTTGAGCTGAGCACATAAAACGGCTCCTCTATCATTAGTAATATTTGTTATTTTACAGCTTTATAAAATGGAGCAACATTTCTGCCCTGTGATGTGGGAAACACTGCAGAATAGGAAGCCGTTTTAAACAGAGCCTGATCACTGGCAGTCCGGCACAATCCACTTGGATTGGCAGTGGCTCCACCCTCCAGGGAAACCTGCGACCCTCCAAATGTTTTTGGACTCTAACTTCCATCAACGCCAGCTAGCATGGACAAGCAGGCAAGGATGGTTTATTTTTATTTCTTTCTATACACCCCTTCATCTGAGGATCACAGGGAAGTTTACAATATAAAAACACAAAAAGTACCGTATTTTTCGCTCCATAAGACACACTTTTTCCCTCCTAAAAAGTAAAGGGAAATGTGTGTGGGTCTTATGGAGCGAATGCAGGCGAGAGGCAGGCGGGAAAAGCTCCCAAGAGCCGCACACATGCTCCACACGACTCTTGATGGCTTTTCCCCAGGGGGGAGAAGGGACTGACTGGCCACGTCAGTCTCTTCTCCCTCCTCATAGAAAAGCACGCAAAAGCCGTGCGCTCTTTAAAGGGTGTGCGGCTTCTGTGTGTCAGTGATGGGCTGGCCTTCTCCCTCCTGGGGAAAAGCCTGCAAGCGCCGCACACACGCTCCACGCGGCTTGTGAAAGGGAGCGCTGTGCAGAGCCTGGGAGGTCAGAGCTCAGTGCTCCCTTTAAAAATATTTTTTCCCTTGCATTCCCCTTCCAAAAACTAGGTGCGTCTAATGGTCAGGTGCGTCTTGTGGAGCGAAAAATGCGGTAGGTGACATATTAACAAGCAGAAACATTGCCCCCCACCTCAACAGTTTAAAAGACCATAGACTGTTTAATTAGCCAAAAGCCTGGGAGAAGAGGAATGTTTTTGCCTGGCACCCAAAGTTGCAGTTCGACATCTGAAGATGCCAAGGATCAGAAACTGAAACCTCCAGCTTCCAGGGGACGTTGTTTTGCTACAGAGTTTTGCACTTTTCTGACAGCTGTTCAATGACTTGCCTACCTCTCTCTCTACTTAAGGGAGACACGGGTTTATGTTTCCAGGGCAACTCAAGCCTAAGCCAGGGTTTGGAAATTGCCCAAGGCCTGTAACAGCAAAGAGGTATTGCCTACAACTGCCCCCCACCCCCATCCACAATTATCTCCTGTTGTACATGATCCCCACAACCATGGTAGATCATGCCTCTCAGATGACTGATGCCCAATAGGAAAGCATGGGAGTGAAATCCTTTCACTGGTGATTGCTCACTGCCTCTAGCCCATGGGGCTGGATCCGGCCCAATAGCCTTCTCGATCCGGCCCATGGACAGTCTGAGAAACACTGTGTTTTCACATGAGTAGAATGTGTCCTTTTATTTAAAATTCATCTCTGGGTTATTTGTGGGGCCTGCCTGGTGTTTTTACATGAGTAGAACATGTGCTTCTATTTAAAATGCACCTCTGGGTTATTTGTGGGGCATGGGAATTCATTCTTCCTCTTTTTCCAAAATATACTCCAGCCCCCCACAAGGTCTGAGGGACAGTGGACCTGCCCCCTGCTGAAAAAGTTTGCTGACCCCTGCTCTAGCCAAATAACACACTGTCTCAAGGAGACTGGGAAGGGGACATTAGATCCCCATTCCTTACAATTACTGTCCTCCTCAAAGAAGTATGCCTCTCATTTGAGGCATATACACTTCTTTGGGGAAAGCGGGGTAGAGAGGAGGAGAGGTGTGTTTATCACTCACAAGTTTTTGAGCATACCCTAGTGATAATTCACTTTGTCCAGTAGCACCTTAGAGACCAACTATGTTTGTTCTTGGTATAAGCTTTCGTGTCCAGGAGAGACCTGGTCTTAATAGAGATATTGGAGTCCTGTCTCATTACATATGTTAATCATCTGCATACCACCCCTTGCTTTCTCCTGTAGGACTAATTGCAGTCGTTAAGTCGTCAACAGGTTTACCATACCCATTGAGTCAATCACCCATCTCCTACTACCATCCTGAGAAAAACCCCACCCACCCCCTCACTATATATAAGGGTCTGGTGACTTCTGTTTCAGTGCATCTGAAGTGTGCATGGACACGAAAGCTTATACCCAGAACAAACTTAGTTGGTCTCTAAGGTTCGAAAGCACGTCAAAGTGCAAGTAGATAAATAGGTATCACTCCGGTGGGAAGGTAAACGGCGTTTCCGTGCACTGCTCTGGTTTGCCAGAAGCGGCTTAGTCATGCTGGCCACATGACCCGAAAGCTGTACGCCGGCTCCCTCAGCCAATAAAGCAAGATGAGCGCCGCAACCCCAGAGTCGGCCACAACTGGACCTAATGGTCAGGGGTCCCTTTACCTTTAAGGTGCTACTGGACAATATTTTTTTTTTAAATCTAAAGATGGTGCGTACTTGTTCTACTGAAAAATATCACTGAAAGCATGAACGAAAATTCACTTTTGCCAGGCCCACTGCCAGGGCTGGCGGTATAGTGGATACAAAAAGGGCATCCTTAAGATAGCAAGGCTTACCTTGGAGAGCAGTACATTGCAGACTGTTATCTGGAGATGTAAGTGTATGTTCTTGATGGAGAGCGTGTCTCATTTTGTGCATTGGGGGGCACATTTAAAAAATCCCAAATCAAAATGGTATCATCATGGGAACTACTAATGATCTGAAATTCATCAAATTGGAGTCTAAACACACGTCCTGAGTGTTCCTGAAAAATGGCAAAAGAGTTTGCAGTTAGGAGGGCAGAAGACTCTGTTTATCGTGTTCATACTTGCACTCAAATATTCATTTCCACTTGTAGTTGGAAGGAAATATGAATGCGACAATCATGAGTTTTATAAAATGTTAGTCAAACTCAGAATAGGCCCCATTGAATTTAATGTTTAGTCACATTCATTTCTGCATTGTAGGGGTTGGACAAGGTGACCCGTAGGGTCCCAATTCTACAATTAATTTCAATGGGTCTACTCTGGGTTTGACTAACATCAGAAAGAGCCTCATGAGATAAAGGATTTCTTAAAGGAAGGAGGAAGCGTGTAGGTTATCATTCAGAAGACAAAGGGACTGGAGTAATTTAGCACAATAGTGACACCTTGGGACATTTTAGAGACTAATCAGGAAGAGCTGGATTTCACACAGACAACATGCCAAATATTTGCTTTCAACAATTACTGCATCCATTTAATTGGTTTATTTAATTTGTGTACCACCCTGCATGTGAAGATCACAGGGCAGTTCACGATCTAAAATGAGAACACAAAATGCACAATAAAAACAAGGCGCACCAGTAATGCCCCCATTGCCTGCCTACAAACATGTTTAAAAGGGAATAGAATGCTAATCAGCAAAAAGCCTGGTTAAAGAGAAACGTTTTCACCTGGTGTCTACAGATATGTAATGAAGGTGCAAGATGAGTTTCCCTGGGAATTAAAAAAAGAGAGAGCCATCGCAGAAAAGGCCCGTTCTGGTATTGCCATCCTCTGGCAAAAGCACACCAAATTTCCACTCCATTACAAGGTAGTAGATTTAGAAACAAGCAGACAAAAGTATGGTCAACATGTACTACTGTTGTACAATAATATCTGTATAGTTAATGTACATACCACCAATGTACGTAAGCATAGTGTACTTGCTGGGGCACGGGGGTCAAGAGCAGCTTGCAAGTCCCAAACTTTGATTTTGCTATGAAGCAAAGAGAGAAAAGGCAGTGAGAAAACTACAACACCCTCCGAGTACTAAGAAGCACAGAAAGCCAACCTCCCAAGTGAAAACAGAACTTAGCTTTCAAGCACATACCCATCGTAGGCTCCGCTTACAATCCTCTTGTTATCAAATCTGATGCACCTAACCAGTTCTTCGTGACCTTCTAGCACTCTTAAACAGGCCCCGCATTCGATATCCCAAAGCCTGGAAGAAGGAACACGTACAGCTTTTTTTCAAAAAAATAAAATAAAAGCAACAACGCATGTATTCCTTCTTATATACCTTTTGCAATTTCCATCACAGCTTGACCTGATTATTTCTGAAAAGGCTATACTCAACACAATATTGGTTGTGGATGCTGAATCACTTGGGGGCCTCACTGGACAGATTCCCTGGAGTAGGGCTCACTACTTCCCTCTCGCACCAGTGGTTAAGCTTGATTACTTGGCTCAAAATAATTTAATGTACTAAGCAGAGCTTGCATTAAGACCATTCTTCAAAACGGTAAGTGAGTTTCCATACAGCCTTTGCCTGTCCCAATTGCTTTTGACCCTAGCACTGTCTCCCCTCTGAGCTGATGCTACTGGGGAAACCCAGCCAGTTGGAAAGGGTATAAATAAATAAATAAATTATTTGTTGTTGTTATTATTATTTGGCCAAACTCTGTGCAACACTGGCCATACATGACAGGCCAGCAGCTTTGTACATGTGCAATGGCATATTCCTCTGCTAGAAGCTCACCTGCAGCCAACTGCTACTTGCACAGGGGATCAAATTTGTGACAAACAGCTAACCGAACTAAGAATGGCCGAGAAAAGCACACAGATCCCTTGGAGGTGGTCTGAAGGCAGGTGAGGCTGCCACCTAGTTTAAGCTAAGCATTCCTGAGTCTGATCAGTGCCTTCCTAGGAACTAGACGTGTATCACCCAGATTCCACAATGGAAGAAAGACAGGACAGGCTATACATAAAAAACAAAACCTTTAAAAAAATGAAATCCAGCAAGATAAGATGACAAAAAACTAGAAGCTGGTGCTTGGGCAGTCAAATGAAAAGGGGGTTGCAATGAAACAGTACTGTTTCCATTTATCTTCACAGATTCCACCCATTCCTTACCTAATGGTATTGTCTGATGATCCACTCACAACAAGCCGATCCCTATACTGAAGGCAGGCAATGCCTCGCTTGTGCCCATTAAGAGTGCGAACAAATTCACATGTGCTTGTGCTCCAGACCTAAGAGGAAAATAAATATTTAACTGCAAAAGATATAATGGCAATTTGGCACATTTTGAAATTCTGCATTAAAAGACAGAGATGAAATGAGATGAAGGCAAAATACAGTTTTCATTCCGAAAGCCTTCCCTTTTCCCCCCCGACTATAGATCACATTCCCCCCCCCCCGAGAAGATTGGAGGGGGGCCACATATGCCAATGGTGGGCGTGGCCAGAGGCCAAAGTAATGGGTGTGACTCCAATCTTAGTACATTGGGCTATATTTCAGCTATGCAAAAAGTCAGAGGATTCTACACACCCTGCCCGCCATCTCCCCATCCTTCATCTAGGCACACACCAGCCAAGCAAAAGTACTTGAGGAGAGGATGTGCTTGGGGAGAATCTCAAGGGCTAGGCAGAGAGAGCTGGAAGGTCACAATCTGCCCCTGGGCAAGAATAAGGTTTTCCCCACTCTACTCTACTTAACCTCATGACAACAGTGTGATACAAAGGGAAATATCTAAAAAAAGCTTAAAGCCATTAAAGCAGCCTTTCTCAACAGCGAGTTCCCAGATGTTCCTGAACTACAACTCCCATCATTACTGGCCAAGCTGGCTAAGGATGATGGGAGTTGTAATCTAACAAGATCGAGGGGCCCCTGGTTGAGAAAGGCTGCATATGGGGAATGTCAGACATACAACCACTATCCTTAGAAACTACTTTAATGGATGTTTCAGCAACACGTCAGTCAGAGACCAAACTTATTCTCCCATAACTCCTTTCTGACTTTGCTATTTTGAGAAACTGGTTGTCCACTTACTTTAATGGTCCTATCACCAGAAGCAGATACAATATACTTGTCATCGAAGTCAACGACGTTAACAGCCGCCCGATGGCCAACTAATACGCGGCGCAGAGTGATGTCAGTCGGTGAGGCCATATCCCAGACAGCAATAGATCTGTCCTTTGAACAGGTCACCATTAAGCCATTGCTGAAACGCAAGTGGAGCACAGCCTCGTTGTGATGAATCAGTGTGTTGAGGACTTCACCTGTGTTCACGTCCCAAACTCTGCAAAAGCACATATACACACATCAAATCATTTGGGATCAAATGCTATGCAATCAAAAGCGAGTTTCATGGGTGGTGGTACTGGTGAGCCTTTGATTGTTTCAAACCACAAACTGCTAAATATCATCAGTAGCAGGGCATCATTCTTGCAAAGACACACCACCGTCCATCTCCATGCTCAGGTGCTCAGAAAGCCCTGTCCACTTTCAGCAGTTAATAATACAGTGGTACCTCAGGTTACATACGCTTCAGGTTACAGACTCTGCTAACCCAGAAATAGTGCTTCAGGTTAAGAACTTTGCTTCAGGATGAGAACAGAAATCGTGCTCCAGCGGCGCGGCAGCAGGAGGCCCCATTAGCTAAAGTGGTGCTTCAAGTTAAGAACAGTCTCAGGTTAAGAATGGACCTCCAGGACGAATTAAGTACTTAACCTGAGGTACCACTGTAGTAGTAGTAGTAGTAGTAGTAGTAGTAGTAATAATAATACCTTTATTGTCAATGTACAACCTGTGTACAATGAAATTAACCGAGCCTCCCTCCCCCCCCCCACAAACACTTAGTCTCATTGCACTCTGTGTGCTTGTCGCACAACACACCAACCCTGAAAGTCAGTTGCACTATATTATTTTCCGTTCAGCAGCATAACAGCCCACGGATAGAAACTGTTTTTTAGCCTGTTGGTACAACTGACTATACTTCTATATCTCCTGCCCGAGGGTAGAAGATTAAAGAGGTGCTGGCCGGGGTGTGAATCATCCCTGAGCATTTCCCTCGCTCTCCTAAGGCAACGATCCCTTGCCATGTCATCTAGCGGGCTCAGGGGACAGCCCATGATATCATGTGCTGTGTTCACCACCCTCTGTAAAGACTTTCTGTCTGTGGCTGTTAAGCCAACGTACCACACTGTGATACAATATGAGAGGACATTTTCTATTGTGGACCGGTAGAAGGAGGTCAGCAATTGTTGTTTAACATTGTTCTTTCACAAGACTCTGAGGAAGTGGAGTCTTGGTTAAGCGAGGGTGGTTAAGGCCCATTTGTTGTTTGAAGTCACTTTTATAGGGCTGCTAGGAGACAAAACCGCACGACTAGGGGCAGACCCAGGTCTTGAAAGCAATGTTGGCTCTCAAACTGCTATAAGCCATCGGGATGATGTAAGGCAGCAGTGGTGTGTGGGAGAGGGTGCTTAGCCCTTCCTCTATGGAGCTTCTGTAACTGTCTTCCCAAGGTCTCCCCCAAATTCAACATATTGGTTGTATTATTGGGAAATGTGGCTGGCAGAAGAAGGTTATGTCTTTTCCTCATGCCAACCCATTATCCTCTGCCAACTGTCCCCATCCAACAACATTTTACGTGTCGCACAGAGACTGAAGTGTTTCTGCAATCGTAACGACAGAAGCCATAATTCACAGCATTTAATTAATCTGTTCTGGGGTTTTCCCCCAACCCTGCAGAACAGATTTACGGGGTCATGCAAGGAGAGGAGGAGGACAGGGACGTTCCACTGCACAGCTAAAAGTCCTTGTTGTGCTGGCAGAACTGCTTAGTTGGATACAGTGCTTAATTGGCCTGTAAACCCAAGACTGACTAGTACCAGGAATATGGGAGAATCTAGAGAATTCCAGATTTAGGTGGGCAACCCCTCTTTTCTCAAGAAAGGTTGTACCTTTCACTGGCTGTGAATCTTCCCTTTGCATCATCCTTCTCACCAGTTTCGCAGCTACAAAAATGCTCACCTCACAGTGGAGTCAGAAGATCCAGTTACAATTACTCTTTCATCATATTGCAGACAGAGAACGGAGCCAGTATGTCCTGTTAATACTTTCAAACATTCCAATCCTGTTTTATCCCAGATCTGCCGAACAGAAACCCAAGAGAATTATATGACTGCAGAATCACTATCATTAAAGCCATGTTGAAATGAGTCCACAGTTTCCCCACTTGTTTTTTCTATACTTTCTATGCCTTTCCGGAAACGCAGAAATACATAATTCACCTGAATATCTGAATTATAGCATTGTGCAGAGGGAGTTTTTTTTTTTTTTAAAGAAAATCACAGAATCCTGACTGCCATTATTCCTTAATACCCCAGCATTACAACATTTTAAAGAAAAATTATATTCTGGCTCCCCTGGTTACAAATAAGCTTGAGAATGCACGTGTGGTTTTTGCAGAAGCATCAGAAAGTAGAACTGGGTAAGATGGTGCAAAAGTGACTTCATTAAGATCTATAGTCCTCTAATGGCCCCCAGTCCCCAAACCTCTTTTCTCCTCCTTCCCAAACACTGTTCACGTGTTCACACATTCCCAACTGCATGGGGAGCACGCTTGTTTGCCTTGTATCTTCTGCCACATTCCTAGCAGCTTGGCAATGCCATCCTCCCCATGTTGAGGCTCAACATCCGCAGAAAGGACACATTCACTATACTCCCTATAGGGTGCCCATGTCGCTTAGAACCCTGAATGAACAGTATGGGGAGCCTATACGAGCCTCCCCACTGTAGTTTCAGCCTTAGCACATCGAGGGGCTGCAGAGACAGGCCGCCAGAACACGATGAAAGGGACAGTGCCAATGAGCATGTTCCCATTCTCCTCTCATGTGATGAGGAATGCTTAATTCAAGGAAATGAGGCAGACTACAAGCACAGATTTTTTGCATGTGTTCAAAAATTTTTTTTTAGAAGGTATATATTGTATTCATCTGTGTTATGCTCTGACGTGCTCTCATACTGTGATAGCTGCCTTGGGCATTCTCTTTTAAACTGAATAACAGAGTTTAATATATGCTTAAAGGTAAAGGGATCCCTGACCATTAGGTCCAGTTGTGGCTGACTCTGGGATTGCGGAGCTCATCTCGCTTTATTGGCCGAGGGAGCCGGAGTACAGCTTCCAGGTCATGTGGCCAGCATGACTAAGCCGCTTCTGGCGAACCAGAGCAGCACATGGAAACGCTGTTTACCTTCCCACTGGAGTGGTACCTATTTATCTACTTGCCCTTTGATGTGCTTTCGAACTGCTAGGTTGGCAGGAGCAACGGGAGCTCACACGTCGCGGGGATTCGAACCGCTGACCTTCTGATCGGCAAGCCCTAGGCTCTGTGGTTTAACCCACAGCGCCACCTGCGTCCCTTAATACATGCTTAATCAATAATAAATACATAAACCTCTGGAACAAAAGAGAAATTTTAAGAATTACATCCTGCTTTTTCAGATCTGCTCTTTCTTCTTCTTGCGAAAAGCAGAATGTAGCAGAGGTTCAATGGGCAGCATGTTGTACTCTAGACTATTAGTAAGGGCTCAAGACTTCTTCAGCTTCAACCAAGCAATATTCTACTTTTGTGCTGCAATGAATCAGAATTGTAGAGTTGGCAGGTGTGAACAAATGATCTCACCAGAACAAGACGAAAAGTAGTCAAGAAAGGCCTTTTTACCTTAATGGAGTTGTCCCTTAAGCCACTGATAATCTTCTCATCATCATACTGTAAACAGTAAACACCTTTACTGTTTTCAGAACGGCATTGAATTCTTTGCAAGTTGTGCCTTCCACATCGCCAGTTAGACTCTATAGTCTAAAAGAGACCACAAAAAAGGGGGTGGGTGATGTAGAATCCCGACACGTTTTCATATCACACATGTTTAACACTACGTTGCAATTCCATACCCACTTACCTGGAAGGAAGCACCGCTGAACATAATGGAACATGAGTAGACATGTCTATGAGTAGATATGAAGAGGATTGTTCTCTAACTTATCCCAAGCCTTCCCTTAACCCCCCCCCCCCCTCAGAGTTGTCATATCAGGTAGAAAGCAGCATCTGAGTTAATGAACATAGAATTCTGCGGCAAAAGACGATTCAGTCCTCAAACCCAGTTTGTCCAAAGGAAAACCACACGTCTACATGCAAGTCACTGTAGTGTGAGACACCTAAATGCCAGAATTAACCTGGAAAGAGAACTTATGTGATAATTTGAACAGATTGGCTGTTCCAGCAACCTGAGAGGTAGGAGGGATTTTTAGAATGGGAATCCAAACCGGTCAGCTTTTGCCCAATCTCTAACTTGCAATATTAACAGTGGACTACCCTGCTGCTGCATGTTACGTTTTCAACCCAACTTGCACCATGGGGATTAAAAGCAGTGGATTTAATGGAAGGGTTGTCGTAAGCAACTCTCAGCCCAAACGCAGACCCTCTATTGAAGGTTAATTCCTCTGGGCAATGCCACAGGGCTGCTGTAAACCATTCAGAGCCTACCCTGAAATATTCAGTGTGGCACCATAGGGCTGTCCTGGTCACTGTCTCACAGCAAGAGTCTCTTCAAACCTGAAATACTGGGACAGTGCCCTGAATGTTCTCAGGAATTTGCATAATCAGGACTATTTTTTAAATGTGTCTGTTTTAAATAAAAACTGAGAAAGCGCACAACTCTTCTTTTTGCTGCGATATTTTGGAGGGTGGCCAATCTTGGGTTATGCTAAAATCTTGAATTTCTCCCCCAATTTCTATAGGCAACTCTCACTTCCATTCCTGGGGACATTTTAAAATAATTTAGGGCTGTATTCAACACTGCAGCTAGGCTTGCACGAGAGACATCTGTGCACCCAACAAAACTTGCTCTTCTTCTTAAGTCAAGGGGGTGTTGGGGAACGCTCCAGAGCAGATTTTGGGAGTGCGAGGGGCAGGGAAGAGGGGAAGTCCCACTGCACAAGTGGAACTCTGCTTGCACAGTGTTTCACGCAACCCTTAGTATTTATTTATGCATCACCCATCCAATTTGCTGGGAGGTTCACACAGACACATAAATAATTCCAGGTGTGAACTATGAAATGGTTCTCTGTACCTTTTTTATATCTATGTGCCTCTTTTGTCATCCTCTTTTGCTCAATTCCCTGGGAGGGAGAAAGAGAAGGGGAATAATGGAGCACAATTCAATGGAGGAAGAGGCATAGAGAAATAACTGCCTCCTGTACCCCTTGTCTTGAGTCTTCACTAGCCTTTTCTGCCTGCCAAGTAATCAGTAACATTTTGTTGTGCCATGACCACACCTTCTTCTTCTTCATCAGTAACTTTCCACCAGACCGCTAATTCCTCTCTCTCCCCCAATTACCTGCTTTTCCTTTCCGTCTAATTCAATGTTCGGTATCTTGGATTGTTTTGTGGGGTTTGCAACTCCCTACAGAGGTTTTCCATCCCACAAAAAAGGTGTTTTGTAAACATTACAGTATCCCCCAAGCCTACTTGTACCTCTCTCAGGTGCAGAAGTGGTGCAGTTTTGGCAACAAAAAAGATTTTAACTCCTCTCCAAACTTTGCAAATAGAGGGAATAGAGGTCAGAGCTTTCCAAACTGTGTGTGTCGACTGCGTCCAAACATTAGTGCGTCGACTGCAGTGTATAGATGTGCCTGTGAATTCTCCCTGCGCTCCTCCCAGGGCTGGAAAGGGGTTAGTTTAACCTCTGGCTTGCTAGTAAAACAGAATTACTGTGTCATGAAATGATGCATGACTAAAAAGTGTGTCACCAACATGAAAAGTTTGGAAAGCTCTGCAGTAATTATATGTTTACTAGTGTGGCAAACAGCCAAACAGCGTGGACATTTACTTTCCCTCTCATGGGGAAACACTGTTTTGCCCTGTAGCTAATCACCCATAATTCCAGATTGTGCACACCTAACTTTGTCTTAAAACAAGTGACCTTGCATTGTTTTCTGCATGTGAACACAAAGCCAAAGAGAAATCTGTAAATTTCACAGTTGTTCCTCTTTGTCTACACCACTACAAATGGGTTGTACAAAAGGCACAGGAGTTGCATGATCACAAGTTCTGGACTGTACTCTTAAGTAGTATAAGCACTCCTAGGAAATGCATTTATTATAAAATGGAGAACTTCATATAAACCTGCCTTTTCTCCCCTTCAAACAACTGATTGAAACATAGATTTAAAATAAATTCAGTCTATATTGGATGAGCATAAAATAGCCCTGCAAGACTCAGGTTGTACTCAACACAGAAACCCAGTTGATTAGTATTAACTGGCTAATTCATATGGTTATATATATATGTGCTTCAGTTGTTTACAGTTCTCCACACCGGCCACGTGGGCACTTGAATCGGTCACATATTTTGGCATGCCACTGATTCTTGAGGTATTGCACATAAGCGCCTGTTCACCAAATAAAACACCAGTCAAAACAATTCTACCTAAGAGGTTTAGGGAGAAACATGCTTTCCATTTTGTGCAATTTTCAGATTTTTAAAAAGCTCCTTTATAAAGTTACCAGAAGAAAATGTGGGCTGCAAATCAAAGCAACTGGAGCGTGTTATTCATCCTCGGGCCAGAGAGCTGTGAATCAGTAAGATCCATGCAGGTGCACAGTTTAATTCTATGAGTAGATGTGATTTCAGAGACACATTAATGTGGTGTTGCTACTGTGGGAAAATATTTTGTATTTTTGAGAATTTGTAAAATCCCCTTTGCCGTGTCAGTTGCCAGTATACTGGGAAAGTAGCCACAATACACAAAAAGTATACAGCTGCACAGAAATTGGCAGGAGTAGAAACATATGCGACTACAAAGCAGAAGGATTCAAGAGAACTAAATATAGCTGAGTGGGTGGGCCCTTTGAGGACCATCAGGAAAAGGCCCTGCTGAATGCAGCCCTCTGTAACCAGGCACATTGGAGGCTGTGGGTATGAAACATATTTCTAATATATGCAGCTCTGATGCAGGCATAACAGGCCAATCACAAAACCAAGAACCAGGAGCACCTAACACTGGTGCACTTTCATTTTGCCATACTTGTGACTGATGCCTTGTGATGCCTCATGGATTGTTTCAACATACTCTAATTGAGGTTGCCCTTGAAGACTGTACAGATAGATACTCCATCTCTGAATCCTGATGCCTGGGCTTTAGCAGGAGTTGGGCTCAGGTGGGGAGTATTAAGTCATCTTCTTGCTGAACTGGCTAAGCTCTGGTCTCATTCCACGGCGATGGGATGCGATCTATGAAGACCTAAATGTCATTGGTCTTAGGGGCCACCTTTTCCCACACGAGTCTTCCCCTCTCGTTAAGATTTCAGCATCCTCCATATTGAAAATGGCAGAATTGTGGAGGGAAATTATGCAAAACCTGCAGACTTTATAGGGGTTATGGAATCCAGCTTTTCTTAGTACAGAATTTGAGCTGCCTGATTGATTATTTTATTTATTTCAGTATCGAGTGCAGGCAGTCCTAGCATCAGCTATGGAAAACGACCATTTTCCTCGGATGGTCTTTCCAATTTATCAGCCTTGTAATTTACAACTGCCTTCAGGAGCCTGGGGCCACTGCTGTACTATGTACTGTACTGCTGTGCTATGACAATTACACGTGGGTTTTCTTTTTTTAAAAAAGGCTTCTAGCCAGGCATGTAATTCTTACTAAAGTAGGAAGTCTGGGTGTCTGGACCATACTGTTTCAGTGCAATTGAGGGTTAATATGACATAATGCTCTTACCAACAAAACAAATCAAAACCCTTGATAGAGAAACAAACGTATTAAGCGAGAGAGAAACCCAGCCTAACCTTCTCCTTTATATTCTTACTTTCTTCACTGAGCTTGTTTTTTGTATGGACAAATGGTCAAGTCATATGTGCCTGTCCTGCAGCTGTTGAGCGGTGTCACCCGGACAACAGATCTACTACATCAGAGCGGAGAACTAATCCTCAGAGATATTGACATCAGCCTAGAAGTAAAGGATGCCTTTCTGCAACATTCCTAGCACCATACTGAATAAAGAGAATACAGCCATAGAAACTGCATGAGTGGCTCTCAATCTTCGTTCTAAGCCTTAATAGTTACTGTCACTTTGATTAGAAGGAAGAACAAGAGGAGCAGGAATAACGATCTCCATAACGCAAGGCAGCACTAAGGAGGCTGCATGTGTGCAGCTCTTAACTTTCATTTTTGGTCCCTGCCCTAGACAGCACCTGAAACAGCTCCATAGCAGCTATAAGAGTGTCTGTGGTGGTGGCGGTGGTGGAAGGAGGAGGAACTCTGAGGGCAAGTAGGGCAGAGATTCTCCAATCAAGTGTTCACAGGGCTGCAATTCCATTTTAGTCTACTTATTCCGAGGAACCATATTGCTCATGGTGTTATCTTTCCAGCATGGCTCGAAATATAGTGAAAATCAAGCAACAGATGTGCCCAGAAGTCCTTGTAGTGAATAATGCTTCAATATCTTGGTCACTTCTGAATGGATATATATCCATTTTTCTATCTTGTCTCGACGGACGGAGGGAATGTAGGTGGATATATTAACCCTCCCTTCCTTGAGTCCAATAGGTGGAATCTTTTTAATAGTCCGGCCAGATTCTCCATCCCCACTTCAAAATCTTGCAGGGGAGGGGAGAGACAGGGAGCTTCCATATGTCACAAGACAGGAGAGCAAAATATAGTGTTTGTAACTGCTCATGAGGAATAAATTATATCTGTACTAATTCAAAAGGAATAATGAAGAATTTGGCCCAGCATCATGGATAATATGGAAAAGGCCCAGGGATTTAGAATTGGGAGATCAACAGTACACCTGGCAATCTGCCTATTAACACAGTCTGCTAATAAGAGTCAAATTGTACTACAATATTTTGGGACTGTGTCCAAGCACATGATTAACTGAACCAAGTCAGATTTCCACAAAAACAAGTTTTGCATACCTAAATAAAATTTCCTGGGAAGAACCCAAAAGTAGTCTTCCCTTTAAGGGAGTTCCTAAAACAGTTAAATCTGGCAGGTCAGCACAATGGATCCAGGCAGTACCAGAAGTTATTGGACCACCCTGAAGGCAAGAAAGCCTCTTCATAAAACTATTGCCCTCAACTGCCTGCCACTGTGGAAGGAGATAAACCATTTACCTATTTCCAATAATCACCCCCTCCAATACACAACGGAATGTTGTGCGTTTTAGGCACAGCACTGTGTTCTTATAAGACTTTTGCTGGGGATTAAACACACATTGATGTCAAGTCTACAATGTCACTTGCCAACTCCTCCTTGCAGCTGCATGTATTTTTGGCCCCAAATTTAAAGAGGGGTCAAAAAGGCCAGGTTACAACTCTGCTATGCATAATTCCTCACTGCCATTGAGTTTAACAGTTTCCTTTTAAACTGAATCAGTGCACTGATGTAGCTAATCACAATAAATTAAACAGTTTCCCGCTCACATTAGTAGCAAGAAAAATTATGTGCCTCAGATCTCTGTGTCCCCCTAGAAATAGCTGCTCCACAGTAGTGTAATTTTTGCTCCTTGGTGATCTGTTGATGTCCAAACCTAAGCATCTTTTGAAAAACTTTCTTTTTGTTAGCTTCTAGCAGCAGGAGGGGAGAGGCTAGGAAAGGTTCTTAGCATTTTTCATGTCTGATTTACTTCTATTAACATTTTTAAAATGAATGAGCGGCCCCAACCTTTTGGAAACTGTGCAGGTTGCAAATTTAAACAAATAAAAAAAATTGACTGCTGGGAAATAACAGATTTAATAAAACTATTTGTATTACGTTGTACCTTACTGCCAATCTTTTTACTGTAACCATTAAACAGTAGGGCTGGGCGATACCAGCTTTTCAACATCATGGTGTATCACCAGCCAAACATTGCAGTTTGGCTATATAAATGTGTGTGTTTTTGTTTTTTGGGGGGGGCTATTAGGTTGTTGTTTTTATTTTTATTTTGTGGTTTTATATCTTGATTTTATTCTGTGAACTGCCCTGAGACCCCCGGCTATAGGGCAGTATATAAATTCTATCTATCTATCTATCTATCTATCTATCTATCTATCTATCTATCTATTATTAATTATTATTATTATTGCAATGTTGAAAAAACAAGATGCCTTGGCCTCTGCTCGTGAGACACTGGGTGAAACTGCCCCAGCTCTCACCTTGAGAGCTGAGGGGGTTTCACCCAGGCGCTTGCAGGCTGGGACGATGAAACTTCTTTGCACAGCTCAGCTGGGGATCAAGAAGGTTTCCCCTCCCCAGCTGAGACAGCCCTGCTGCATTTCATGCAAGCGGGCTAAACATTGGGGTTCCTTTAACTGCTTGCTGCGGGGAGCAGCAACCACGCTCCCCTCAGCTGAGCAGTTTCAGGGAGCCCCCACCCTGCCGGAGCCAGCAACCGACTGCTCGACATAGCTGTCAACCTTCCCTTTTTTTTTTTTGCAGGAAATTCCCTTATTCCAGCGCCGTTTCCCGCTGCTGTCCCAGATTGTTAGATATCCCGTAGACTGTCCCTGGGACAGGTGAGGCTGCTGATCCCTTATTTTCGAGGCTGCTTATCCCTTATTTATTTATTTATTTATTTATTTATTTATCCCTTATTTATCCCTTATTTATCCCTTTATTTTCGAGGCTGCTGATCCCTTATTTTCAAATCTGAAAGTTGACAGCTATGTTGCTCGACTGAGGCAAGGGCAGCTGCACGCGCCTCAGTCAAGCAGTTTCAAGATGAACAGGGAGGCACAAGATGTAATAGCGCCTCACTGATACAGCTTGTTTCTCCCTCTGCCTCGTATGCGATGGCAGTTGCACTCAGCGATATATCACAGTTGAAAGCTCCGTCGCTCCTGAGTCCCTCTGCTAGCACTGCCTGCTGGAAGAAGGCACTGTTGACTCCCTCCAGCGGACGCTGCTGGCAAAGGGACTCAAGAATGGTGGTGGTTTCACCAGCGATATATACTGCTGAGTGAAGCCGACATTGAGGTCTGCTTCTCATACCAGTCCTGGGCGATATATCTCCCAGGTCTACTAAAAAGCTATAAATACTCTCCTTTTACTCATAAACAAAGATCTCTGAAGAGACCATTCCCTTCAAATAAGAAATAAAATCCTCTAAATGTATCAATTTAGGGGGAGGGAAATCAAACGGTCCCCCAGAACAGATTACGTTCAAAAATCGAGGTACCACTGTATGACTATTCTGAGTGTGGGTAGGGTACAAAAATGTTCTTTCTACTAAAATCTGGGAGCACAACATGCTGAAACGTTGCAGGCTGCATTATCCAGTCTATCATTATCAGCACCTTGTCTTTAATTAATTTAATTTGAAAGTTGTAATGTAATGTTCACTTATACTATATAAATTTGTTTGTTTGTTTGTTTGTTTGTTATAGCTGGGTAAGTAACAAAGAGCAGAGGTTGCCAATCATTTTTTACCCTCTCGCCCCTGCAATTTAAGCACCCATTTGGAATGGGCGAAAAAGAATAAACCTCCTCTCCCAGTTTTTGAACCACTGTCCTCTCCCTTGCTTTCACCACCAGAAAAGCACAAAGCAGAAAGGTTAGATAGAATAGAAATTCTCATGATAATAAAGCTTTTGAGACCTATGTACTCCAATTATCATCAGGCTTGCGATATGCTATTAGAAAGAAACCCCTAAGGAGAAATTTGACGATCCCAACTTATATTACTAATACTTTTATTATTTTAAAGCAGAAATAGTTACTTGGCCCTATTTTAGTGACAGGGCAGGATTAGTGGCTAAGCTAAATTCTCCTGTGCTCTATTTGAGTAATTGTAACTGAGCAAAGAGATTTGCAAATATTGGAAGCTTTGCTCTGTTCAGCTTTCGGTAAGGCCAAGAGTCCTGATCCTCTGGGCACAGAAATGCTGACGTATACACCAAACTCAGAGAGAACAAAAGAACACAGACATGGATCTTTTGCCTCTGCTGTAATAAATGGAGTGGCCACCATCTGCAGACCAGCTCCATGTGCACAGAAAACCTGGATCAGAATACATTAGCTTCTTCCCCTGCAACTCAGTAAGTTACTGTGAGTTTATCACATCAACTTACTTACTCTGCTTTGATACTTTCACATTTCTCAATTCCTTACTTTACGGTAACACTTCTTAAATCCACAATTCTTTAAATCCACGGCTGCTCGTTCGCATAATTCTTTTTTAAATACTTCTACCGAAGATCCTTGTAACACTGAAACACATTTCTAAAAAGCATGGCAAAAGAATGAAGTTTCAAGAAAACGCAGCTTCAAACTCAGTACAGTTTAAAACAAGGTTTTCGAAAACATACCTCTATATCTTGTATTATCTTTGGGTACAGTGACCTGTAAAATGAATTAGGAGGGCCATCTGTGGGTCTGTTTTTAAACAGGTACTGATCCCTATAATAATAAAGAAGAGAGAGGTGAAATTTCGCGTTTAGAAACAACAAGCCTTGCAAAATGCACTAAGGGTAAAAGCTATAGTCCTTAAAGCTGCCTACTTGACAAGTCAAATGTTGCTATGGCAAGAACAAACCACAAGCAGAGGATGTCCAGTTATATTTGCCCGTCTTTTCTTATGCCCCACCAACCCCCAATCCTGCTCATAACCTGAGCTGGGGGTAAGAGTACGTACAACTGCAGTGACATGGGTAAGGATGGGCCTGCATAGCTCTTGCATGCCTCCTGTTTTTGCTTTTCCTATAGTAGCAGAGAAACCGGACCCACCTCAACTTCCTGAGCAAGACCAAAGGGCAGGAGTCACCTAACAAACCCTGCCAGCTGAAGACCTGTGTGAAGGCTTCCACTTGCACAACAGGCCTTCCCACCCCCTCGTGTGTCCCCCCTGAAATTGGCTCAGGATTTGTGTCAGGAGAGCATCCAGAAAAATCAGGTGGGGGAAGGTAAGGGGAGAGGATCGGTCTGCCTGGCAAGCTAATATGCTTGTGCAGACAGAATGTTTGCAATAGTACAGTGTTAAATTCCACCCAAAGAATTGTGGGGCCTAGAGCATCTATGGCTTGCATGGCTCCTCCCATATCTTGATGGCGCAGGGGAGCATACCCGGGTATGGGTGTAATTCTGGGAGACCACTCCTAGCATTTCTGCTGCGTACAAGTTACATTGCTCATATGGAGTTTAACATATTCTACCACCTCATAGAAATGCACACTTAAGGTGGTTGGCATAATGGCTATTTACAGCACAAAGGTAGTCAAGGAGCAAGAAGGCTGAAGACCAAAAAAGGGGGAGTAAGAGCACACAAGTCGCAACTTTTGAAGTCATTTACTGTCATGTAATCTTTCTACTAAGAGTTTAAGTTGACCAGATGTGCCCAGTGTGTCTTGGAACTGTTTCTGTTCTAAAGCAAAGGAGCAAATTTTGCACAGATACTTACCAGCCCCTTCTTTCCGATAGCCCCTTCCAAAGTGGATCAGTTCGTACCATTCTTTCAATAAGCTTCTTCCATAGCATTCCTTCTGAAATAACTCGCTGCCATTCCTTACACACCAGCTCTGCTGCACAGAGTGACCTGGCATCAAGGTAGGAAAGGATATTTTCTGCTATGTGATCTAAGCCTTGCTCTAGCAAGAGAGAAAAGAAAAAGAAATCACTGTCAGTCTTTTCATAGCCAATGACTCTCTTGCCTGCAAATGTACTGTGCATGCTATGAGGCTGTGCTGCCTCAGGGGGAAAGTCACACACAACAGATTTAGCCTTTTTTCACAGATTTATATCCAATTTATGGGACACAGGTGGCACTGTGGGTTAAACCACAGAGCCTAGGACCTGCCGATCAGAAGGTCGGCGGTTCGAATCCCCGCAACGGGGTGAACTCCCATTGCTCGGTCCCTGCTCCTGCCAACCTAGCAGTTCGAAAGCACTTCAAAGTGCAAGTAGATAAATAGGTAGATAAATAGGTAAAAACGGCGTTTCCGTGTGCTGCTCTGGTTCGCCAGAAGTGGCTTAGTCATGCTGGCCACATGACCCGGAAGCTGTATGCTGGCTCCCTTGGCCAATAAAGCGAGATGAGCGCCGCAACCCCAGAGTCGGCCACGACTGGACCTAATGGTCAGGGGTCCCTTTACCTTTACATCCAATTTATTACTGCACAGTTTTGGATAAATGCGATGTAACACTGACTATATAGCAAATTGCACAGCACTGTGATAGGCTTTGAGGAGCTCTTGGGCTTATGTGACAAAGTGCCTATGGATCCAAATGATGTTATCTGAAAAAAATGCCTGGGCTGGGATCCAAAGAGCTACTTTAAGCATACCCAAAGGCTCACTTGCTCCCAGTGAAGTTTTTACATCCCCCCCCCCAAGAACAGATCCCATCACCCCCCAAAAACTGTTTTGAAAGTGGCATGCCATATGGCTAGGAGCTTGCCATTCCAGTTCAAAGCTCCATACTGCTCTGGATCCTGGCCTTCGTTCTTTATGGTAACATTGGTTACCAGGCTTCTAAAAAAACATTTTATCAAAGGCATGCCCACAAGCAGAGGCTGGATCAGACTAGCATCTACATTCAACTAGAAGTCTCAAGCCATTTCTCTCCAGAGCATTTGTCTAAAGTAAAATAACTGTGCATCCACACACATAACACCCGCATACATTAGATACTTGTTGGTCTTTTCTTACGTGTCAAACCTTCAGTCTAACACATTAGTATATTTGCCTGGAAGAGTCAACATGGTTGAATTAACCACCACGTGGACTGCCTGTGTTTTGATTCTTAACAACCCTCTTCCCAGGAACCTAGTGAGTTATGGATAGAACTTGGCAAGCTTATTATTTTCTTGGCTTTTCAAACTCCATTACTGGTTATCTAAAAAACATGGTATTTTACTAGTTAGAAGACTGAAATGCTGGTTGGCCAACAAATTGAAAAGCCACCCAAATTGTAGAACAGAGACCCAAGTCTCTTTTTGGGGGGGCAGGGAGCCCCAAGGTTCTCCCATATCCTACAGATAACTATTTTGTGGGGTGGGGAGCCCCCAAGCACTGTTCCAGCAAGAAGTCCTGGGATAAATTCTTTGGGTCAGGAAAATGTCATGGTCTTCTCCACTAGAACTAGGAGACAATTGTCCAAAAGGATTAAACTGTTATTGATATTTTATTAACCACTTAACATAGTACTATGGAAGGCAGGTGATTGACAGTCATGGTCTTTCATTCCTGACACATTTTTAGGGTAACATTGAGAAAGTGTGGAGGTGGATATAATGGGAAAGTATTCTCTTGATCTCTTGAAAGAGATTTGGAGCTCTTTGGAGCATTGGTTCTTGGTGCATTTTCTTCTGTCTTTGCACTGCTTGGCAGGAAACTGATTTTGGGAGCAGGGGACGCCATCCTTGCAGTAACAGCTCAGTAGCTGGTGCTACCATCCTGAACTAGACACACTGCTCTAAAGTTTCAACATGTACAAGCCTAGCAACCAATAATATGCACTTTCTATGCCAGCAAAGGAAAACCACCACATAATTTGGCATTGGCTGCAGAATTCAGTAGCCTGAGAATCCCGGCTTTGATGTTTTCAAGAAGTTTCAAGCCGTTACGGCTGCAAAGACAAGCTTGGTAAAGTGTGGCTAATGCCCGGTTGGAAGCCAGAAAAAGAAGCTAAGTATGATTTGCAGTGGTCAGTGAAGAGGCTTCAGAACTATAACCCTTTCCATGCTTTAAAGTGTCAGAATAAAGCGAGGATGGCATGAGCCATGTCTGTTCAATACCTGGCCAGTCAATTTTCCTTGATGCACAGAGTACCCACAACCCTGTGTCAACACTATTCTGGCATCTGATGAGGAAACTATTGTGCTCTTGCGCGTTATATAGTTCAGGGGCAGCTGAAATCAAAGGGCAAAGCTTCCTCCTCAACACAGATGGAAGACAAAAACAAAAGTACCAACCACAAAAGCCATTCATACTGAAGTGCGCCAGCGGCATCTAACCGTGGTGACTTTATTAGATGGGAAGACGGAAGTGGCAATGAGATTTTGAGAGATGACAGAAAAATTTTAAAAATGTTAACAGCTTGTGCATTTCAAAAACAGTTTAATTTCCTTCAGACTTCACAAGCATCCTCTCTCTTGTGGTAAAGCAAAATTGGCGTGGAGCAGGTCAAAACAATTCTATAATCCAAAGTTAATGGATGAAACTAAGACTTTATAATGGAAGCTAGCAGCAGCTCACTTTCCAATAGCAACATTCAACCTTTGGACACTTTGGTTGCTTATATAGGCTGAGGTTGCAGTTTATGAGTAATCAGAGCCCAAATTAAAAAGCTAAACACTTCAGTTTCTACAGTTCAAGGTAGACCAACCCATCCTCCTATAGATATTGGCCAGGCGTTATAATGTATGGGAGTCTACCTATTCTGGCCAGTAAGAGGCAGACCTGCCAGAATCCTCACAGAAAAAGACTAAGGAGCATTCCTTATCACCAGTTAATTCTCTGCGTACAGGAAGGTAAAACTGCAACAGATGTTATAGCCTGCATGAACAGTTGTATCAAAAGCATCCCACTGATCAAAGTGGTAGTGAGCTAAGTTCCCGACTCTAGCAGACTTGAGGGATGAGATAATAAACATTAATTAAAATGCTAGAATGCTCAGTTTATGTTTCATCCACTGTAGTGTAGCCATGCAGATGTATTCAGAAGCTGAGTGACAGCTCAAGGCAGCTTTCCCCAACCTTGGGTTCTGCAGATATTGTTGGACTTCATCTCCCATCATACGAAGCCAGCATGGACAAGAGTCAGAAATGGTGGAACATGTGGTCCAGACCCCAGAACACAGTAACTTCTTTGGAGGGGAGACCAAACTACTTGAAGACTGCTCCTGAAGACAGTTTGGAAACTTCAGTTGGTCAAGAATTCAGCAGCCAGACTATTGGTCTCACGCTGGGGAAATTCTCTTTCATCTGACACACACTTGAGCAAGGTCCTTGTTAGCATACTTGTAAGTTATCCATTATCTTCTTTATATCTGGTTACACTCACTTTTTATTGATTTCAATTTTGTATTGATTTTAATTATGTCAGTTTGGTTTGGATTGCACAGTATTGCACAGATATTTTTTGGATGCTCCTGCTCTGGGAACTTTTGGAAATTGAAGAGCCGGTTATAAAATCTCCACATAAAGTATTGTTGATCAGATTTTAGTTATATCCTTTCCTGCCTTCTTCTCCATGTTTTATCTTAAGGGAATCATTTTTAAAACCAAAGTTAACGATCCCATGTGGGAAAGAACCAATCAGAACAAATAAATCCTGATGACTGATATAGTGTGATGATTTATCCCATGTGGAACAGAACTAAAGGATGTATTTTTACTGAAATTAGTGTTCACAGACATGTGTGTGCCTGGTTTGCTGTACTACTAAAAAAAACAACACACACTGCTGGTGACATGACTGGCTTATGACAATATTTAATATATTATACTTAGTATTACATATAGAAACAGAAAACAGTATTCCATACCTAAAATTACTGGTTTCCCCCCTTAAAATATAACTTAACTTTAGTTTATTAGAATTCTTGATTTACCTTATATGCTCAATAACTCTTTCCTAAGGCCACAAAAGACCATCACTGTTTGAAAGCTACTCAATACAAAAACAGATAAAAGCTAAACAGGATAACTGGAAAGCCATCAAAGTTAACTTGCAGGTTATATATAGCCCCAGGTCAGTTTTGCTTCTTAAACATAAGGATTTTTTTTATCCTTCTTGTTCAGTGTTAGAAACTAGGTGCCAAATAGCTTCTTAAACCAGGGTTACAGTCATCAAAACAGAATGTCTAGTTGCCATTTTGGGGCCAGACAGCTCTAGAGTCATATTTTTCACTACGACTTTTTGGTTCCTCAAATTTATTCTGATTGTGCAGATAAAATATCACAGACAGAATTCTACAAGGTGTGATGCTAGTGTATGAAAACAATCAAGCTCCAAGAATCCACAGGCATGCATCTCCACATGGTGGAGACGTCAGGTACCATGCAGACCTCTTCACTTGATGACAAGTGGTTGATAAAGGTAAAGGGACCCCTGACCATTACGTCCAGTCATGACCGACTCTGGGGTTGCGGCGCTCATCTCGCTTTATTGGCCGAGGGAGCCAGCGTACAGCTTCCGGGTCATGTGGCCAGCATGATTAAGCCGCTTCTGGCGAACCAGAGCAGCAAATGAAACGCCGTTTACCTTCCCGCCGGAGCGGTACCTATTTATCTACTTGCACTTTGATGTGCTTTCAAACTGCTAGGTTGGCAGGAGCTGGGACTGAGCAATGGGAGCTCACCCCGTCGCGGGGATTTGAACCGCCAACCTTCTGATCAGCAAGTCCTAGGCTCTGTGGTTTAACCCACAGCGCCACCCGCGTCCCTTAAGTGGCTGATAGCCAGGTGCAAAATACGCCTGGTGAATTTCTAACACCGTTCTGGTTATAAAGCGAGGGTTGGGTAACCTATAGCCATCCAGCTGTTGTTGGGACTTCAACTTCCATTACCCCTACCCACTGGGAATGCTGGCTATGGCCAATGGGAATCTGGAGTCCAACACAATCATCTACTATGGTAAAGGAAATAACTGCCTAGTGGCAGATATCTCAAACCATTAACTTACAACAAAAGGTACACTTGGGTCACATAATGCTCTCTCAGGGACTCAAGGGCAAAGAGCTAACTCCATGAACAAAATGGTCTTTCCAATCCAAGCCTGCTAGGTGCTAAGACAGACTGTTGCAAACTGCCTTTTCATAGAGCAAACTAAGCAGTGGAGAACAGCTAAAAATGCAAAAGGGTACAGTTATTCAGGCTGCAGCACTCCTTCTCCACAAGACATTGTTTCTGTCTGATGTTCTATGAAAAAGTACACTGCAGCGAAACTTTCAAGAAAATATAACCCAGCAGTAAGAAAAGTTGAGGCTATCTAAACACAACACCTGCAGGGTCAATTCCAGGCTCTATTTCAACAACATCTTATTCACAGCATGACAATACATCTTTGCTTCGTTTGAAGCATACGCCTTCATTGCTAACCACAAACTAACTTGACAAGAACAGACTATGCAAACTAAACATTTTACCACCATTTTTTGAAAGTTCATATCATAATTATCACTTTTTCCATTCAAAGGAAGCCAGAGACCACAACTATTTTCCATCTTGTCTGCATGCGGACAGGTGCAAAATCCAGAATGGATGGTAGCAAGCGAGAGCAACTTGAGCATTATTTAAGTTTATACAAGACTATCTTTTTCAGAACATTTTATTTTAATGTGGCATTAGCCAATTATGGGATTAATTCAGAACAGCTGACAGGATAATCGGCCAAGGCCATGTGTGTGCCATAATCAAAATTATGCAAACATCTTTTCCCCCCTCTTGATTTGTAAGATTTTAAGATTGCCCCAGAACACAAATCTTTCAATGCCACTTGGTGCTTGCTCACAGTGCTAGCATTACAACACCATCCTTACAATTGCAAACTAACCAAACATGTCACAGGAAATGGAAACTGCTCTTCATACAGAAAGCACAATTTGTATCAAATACCAAGGTTTCATGCAGCCCAAACGACAGGCATTTCATTGCTCAGTGAAGATAAACCAAACAAAACCTTTACAGAAAGTATATTGAAAGGCCAATGGGCAGGTGTTAGAAGATCCTAAATTCTAGTATCTTCCCTCCCCCAAATGGGCAATGGAAATTTTCTAAAGCACATGACTGAAGATTCTAGATACTGCAATGTGAAATCAAGACATTTAATATTTAATCAAAGCTGGCACATGTCAGATGGTAAAATATTGCCAGAGATCAATGGTGTTCCAGCAATTCCAAGTGCCTTTTGCTATGGATGGTCTAAAATTTGCATACAAAAGACTGTGGAAAACAGTGCAGAAGGAGACCAAATATTACAGCTGGCTTTAAAAAGGCGTACAGTTTCAGGACTACTAAATTGGCATGGTCCATATCTGCAAGGCCCATCCAGCCAGGAAACAGGCATAGGCCAGCTTTGCAGATAAGCCCACAGACGTATTAGCCTGCAAAAAGCCCCTCCCACCTTCTTCCCAAGGGATGTGGGTGGCGCTGTGATCTAAACCACTGAGTCTCTTGGGCTTGCCAATCAGAAGGTTGGCAGTTCAAATCCCCACGACGGGTTGAGCTCCCGTTGCTCGGTCCCAGCTCCTGCCAACCTAGCAGTTCGAAAGCACGCTAAAAAAAAGTGCAAGTAGATAAAGGAAGGTAGGAAGGTAAACGGCATGGTTTTGGTGTTCCGTTGTGCCAGAAGCGGCTTAGTCATGCTGGCCACATGACCTGGAAAAACTGTCTGCGGACAAACGCTGGCTCCCTTGGCCTGAAAGCGAGATGAGCGCCGCAACCCCAGTCATCTGCTACTGGACTTAACTGTCAGGGGTCCTTTACCTTTTTTACCTTCTTCCAAAGTTGGGAAAGTGCCAACTAGGCTTTGGGAAGGAGATGGGGGGGGCTATAGGACCCTGTCAGAGCCCTCTTGCCTCCTTCTCAAAGCCCAGGTCTCACTTGCCTGGCTTTGGGAAGGCAGCATGAGGGCTGTGGAGGGAGGGAGGGTGTCAAATGTTGCCGAGGGCAGCTAGAAAAGGCCTTGAGGGCCGCATGTGTCCACTGGGCTGCTTGTTGGACCGCCCTGGCTTAGGGTGCGAGCTAGATCCAGGTTATGGAAAGAGCATGGAAAAAACTATGAAATCAGGAGTGGGGGAAAGTGACAAAGGAGGCTAACAACAGGTACCCTTATGTGTAGCAGAGAGAAGAAGGAAAGGTCCAAAAATTCATTTCTTCAGGTAAGCCCATTATCACTCCTACAGATCTGTGCTTGACTAAATGCTTTAGAAAGATATACTAGAAATAGATCTCTCAGGATGCCACTGGAGGACACATGCCATTGTATAAGGAAACATTTTTATATTCGCTCTTTCTCTTTACAACATCTCTGTAGGTAAATAATAGCCCCTACAATTTTGAGAAAGGCATACAGAGGTTTCGGGTGAACAAAGCAAAGCCTCAAGGTCACATAGAGAGTTTCTGCAGACTCAACTAAACTATGCCAGCCCAATGCCAACCATAAGGCTACCTTTAAAAAGAAAAAAATTACCTGTCTGGTGAGCCTAATACTGATGAGTCTAACCGCTTACCAATTTATACAGCTTTGACCTTCTGCTTGTTTTTAGATTCAGAACTTGCTTGCTTGCTGCATCAACCTGCCACTCTCAGACAGCCGCCCATGCAGCACTTATCCTTTTCACTTATTCCATGCCATAGAGCAGTGGTGTCCAAACTTTTTTCAAAGAGGGCCAGATTTGATGAAGTGAAGGGCCGTGAGGGCTGACCAAAGGGCCGACCAAAGTTGTTGACCTTTTTTGAGGATTGAAGTTGTTGAGATTTTTTTAGGATTTTACCCCAGGAAAAAAACTGCCACTGGGGCCAGATTAAACCGACCAGTGGGCTGGACTAGACCCCCAAAATAGACTTTGGACGTGCCTGCCATAGAAAGTTTTGCGACCCATTACAGGTTCAAAGACAGATCCTCAAGCTTTTGGTGCAACAGTAACACCTCCCCAAATCCCATTCTTCTCCCCATACCATAAAAAGCTCTCTGTCCTATAGCATCCCTCTAGGTTACGGGGTCCTTCCTCATGAGTCAAGGCCGTGAGATACACAGCCAGTTTCTCATGCCTGTTTTGTATTACAGTTTCCAACTAGCTGGGATGTGTGGGCAAAACTCACAGGAATCGTTACTCATATGTCATTTAGGAGTGCCTCTGGCCCGTGTCTGGGATGAGAGGATTGCCTGGGCACCTTAAGTACACTGCTTTGAGCTCCCTGAGAAGGACAGAAACAGACAGTATGCTCAGATACCAGAACTGCAGGAAAGTTAATTTAATGCACTCATTGCACAATGGTCATAAAAGTCTTCAGGTTTACAAAAGGAAGCCAGGCATTACTGCAGCTGTCCATTCCTTGCTCTCTATTTATCTAGGGTTTTATAATATTCTAAGACATCCATATCAATATTATACTAGGCACAAAACAGTGAATATATCTAATCAATATGTTGGGGAATAGGAAGACCCGTATCAGCATAAATAAGTCTAAAACTAATTACAATCCAAGTCCTGAGAGCTGTCAAAGGAAGTCACAACAACTTCAGTGGGCTTATCTGTCTAGGATCAATGAGGCATTACATCTAGCACAAGAATATTGAGTCTCATAACGAACAAGTGTATGAATCAGTTTCTTTAACTACCCATCCAGTTTTGAAACAAAACTTTTAAAAAGAAAAGCTACTAGGCTCGTTTTAATACAATGCACCTGGTACACAAAAACCAAAATAACTAGGTTAGTTGAAAAAGTATGGACCTTGTTTTACCTCTGAGACAGTTTCTAACAGTAGCTAGGAAACACAGCATTGAAAAATGCAGCACAAGTCTTGCATGTAAGTTTGAGAAGTTTAAAATACAGTTTGCACTGCAGATAAAATCCCATTTAAAGACAAACAAGGCATATTCTATGTTTAGATGGAACAATACTGGCATCCAGTGGCCACTGCAATTATTCAGACATAGCTGACTGTTTTTTTAAATATGCACCGTACTGACTCCATTAACAAGAAATGATATTAGATCATAGCACACACCCATTTTGTACATTCCTTCTTTTAAATGTGATGCAGCTTACCTGGTAAAGCAGTGATGAAATCCCTTTGCAACATAGGCTTTAGGTAAGAATTAATATGTCCATGCTGATAATGACACATTCGTGAAATAAGGTGTTCCACAAATTCAACCTGATCCGATTCAGACCACTGGTCAAAATATTTAATACACAAGTCTTTTTCCTTTTCGTAGTTTCCTTCAGATGGTCGTTTCCTTGAGACTATCACAGATGAAGTTCCATTGCTTATCTGTTTTTTAAGAACACAAAATTAAACCATATCAGCATTTCAAATTCTACGTTTGGGGGAAAGGGTTAGATATAACCAACAACAACAATCAATCAATCAATCAATCAATCAAAAACAAAATAGCTACTGGAGCACCTTTTTTGCACTCTGGACCAGAATTTTCCCACCAAACATTAGTCTGCACACATTTGGTACATTCTTTTGACATTTCATTTCTATGTGGGTACTATTATGGATTTCAGCATCTGAATTGCTGTCCATTGATCTCCCCCCTGCCCCATAAAGGAATAAGTTGTGCACAATATTCCAGCAGTTGTTTATGATCAGTTTCTTGAACAAACAATACTTTTGATTGACGTATATATACACAGTGATAAAGACAAACTAGCTAGTTAAGTGGCTAGATACAGATAAGCTTGCTGCCTTTAAGATGTACAGCATGAACAAGGCACAAGAGTTTTCACAACAGCTTGATCCAATTTCATAAGCTGAAACTGTTGCAAGAGCTGCAGTCTGACATAACGAGTGTGGTTTCACGTAAAGCCAACCTGAACAAACTGGGTCAGCTACCAAATCAAATATCTGAGTGCATCTGGAAACTGCATCAAGCCAGGCACCTATTCTAACTAGACTGTATTCTGTGAAAAATGTTCTAATCTCTACAAGTTGTCCACAAAATAAAATAAGATTCAGCAAAGACAGGAGAGCTGTTAGGGTAATTTCCACAGTTATTAATCTTAGGCTACTAAAAGCAAGCATGTCAGCTAATTTCCTAATCTCTGATGAGAATCTCAATCATTGCACTCACAGCACCACCTAGTGACAGCAAAAGGCAAAACAGACGCCCAGAATTTGTGAACAAGGAATCCGAAATTCATGATCCACAGAGGAAAAGATTAATTCACAGTACCATGCAGAAAGGCACTAGACAAAACCCATTGACTGTTGAACTTTGGCGATAGCCCACAGGGGCCTGAGACATCAAGCAAGAACACTGACAGTCCACCTCAGAACTCAGAAAAAGCCTCTTAAAACTTATAAATATGAACCTTACAACTGTTCCTTGACCCCTTATTAAGGGGTTGTTTAAAAAGTATTATTATTAGGAGAAATATATAATAAAAACATCTTGAAGGTCCCAGGCCACAGAGAAGTTAGGCTGGCCTCAACTAGAGCCACGGCTTTTTCGGCTGTGGCTCCAATCTGGTGGAACATTCTGTCACAAGAGACTAGGGCCCTGCGGGACTTGTGACATCTTTCCGCAGGGCCTGCAAGACAGAGCTGTTCCGCCAGGCCTTTGGCCAGGGCACAGCCTGACTCCCTTGGCAATCTTCGCGGAGCTCTGGCCCAATGGTGGCCAGTGGCTTGAATTTAATTAATTTTATAATGAATGATTTTAGAGTGTTGTTTGTGCTGTACATTTGTACTGTTTTATTGTTGTTAGCTGCCCTGAGCCCTGCTTCGGCTGGGGGGGCGGGATATAAATAAAATTTATTATTATTATTATTATTATTATTATTATTATTATTATTATTAACTTCCTTGCAATTTATATTTGCCTAGAATGAGTAGCAATTCCTGATATACATGCAGGGCATGCGTGGATAACCAAGTGGCAAACTGAGCCTGCCACTTTTCCATAACCACACAGCAATATTCTACATTTCTTGGCCAATAAAATACAATCCATCAGCTTGCAACTCTGAGTTGTATCCAACACAACCATTCCAGTTCTGCACAACAGAACTTCTTTCTCCTCTGGCACCCCCCCCCCCCGAGCACACTCCAAAATCTGCATAAAGGGGGAGGAAGGGAAAGGTCTGTTGCACAAGGGGAACAGTGCTTGTGCGGTGTTGCATACAACCCAATACCTTTGAGCCTTAATGAGTTAGGGTGATGTGTTAAAAGTGTAGTTGCTATAGCTCTGCAGGTTCTGCGCTGTTCCGCTTTCCATCTTACAGCCAGAACAGCTAGTGTCACACAACCACTACCCCCTTCAAGCTCACCCAATGATAAATGCCAAGTGACAGTGGCATGTTGAATGAACCCCACTTCCAAAACGGCTGCATTTGTAGCTGAGTAAAGTGCCATTTGAGATTAGGGAGCCCAAAGCAAAGAAAATAAGGATTTTGGCCAACAGAGAAGTGATGCTGTGATTATTAAAAGCTCCAGGAGCAAACCCTTCCAAAAGTGAAGATGAAGCTTAAAAGTAATTATATTATTCATCTGCGTTTCTGTAACTGCCACCCTGTTGTAGACCACCAAGAAACCCGAAAGTTGAATTACCATATTTTTCTGTATATAAGACTAGGGTCCCGTCCCCCCCGAAAAAATAATGTCCAAAATTTGGGGGCGTCTTATTCATGGGGGCCATCTCCCCCCATTTTCTTAAATCGGAGTCCCCCAAAATAGGGGGTGTCTTATACATGGGGGCGTCTTATAGACAGAAAAATACGGTATATCCAAGCCATAACTTCAAGTTGTTGTTGTTGTTGTTGCTGCTGCTGCTGCTGCTGCTGTTATATTCGTATACCGCCCTATACCTGTAGACCTCAGAGTGGTTCACAACATGAGGCATTCCTGGAATGGAGATACAGCCCTGAATTTTGTCTGGTAGCTCTGCATATGCCAAACTTAAAAGCATACCAATAGCATCTGAAGACACTATGGCTGGGGAAATGCCAAAGGTAATAATCCCAAAACAATAATAAAAGAGGAAGAAGAGAAAGGTGACATCAATTTGCTGCATTTTAAAGAAAAGTAGAGAGGCCTACCTGCCACAGTGTGTTTTTCTTTGGAGACTCATCTTCATTCTGATCCTCCATTACTGATGTGTTCTAGGAAAAGAATACACATATAAACTAAATAGACATCTAAACTGAATTTTCTTCTGCATTATTATGAAAATTTTACACCAATTTCAGAAAGCAAATTCTGAACACTATACAATCCTACTCATAGTTATAAGATACATGCAATAGTTGTGTTTCTACATACTGATACCCAGCTATGTAGATTCGCCATGTACTGATATATAAAGTAAGTCTACAACTTACACACAATTAATTTGTGTGCATTTAGCAATCTGCATGTGGCCAAAAATTAAAAAGGGGCCAGAAAGGAGGTGGGGTTCTGGGGAAAATGACTTTGGCAAACCCACCCACCACAGATCCCAATATGTTTTGAGAATATGCAGTTTTGGCTTTAGGCACAACCCCCAAAATGGAACCCCCACATAAGTTGCGGGCTTAGTGTTTTAGTAAACCAAAGAGTAAGAAAGTAAGAGAAATGGAATTTCTTTGATCACTTCTCGTTTGGTTTTTTAGTGGAAACAGTCCATTTTAGACATCAGTTTCTCATCCGAGAATAATGAAAAAAATGTTAAGCAACACACTTCCTTGTACGAAAACAAAGGTCTTTTAAAAAAACTTTGAACCTATAATAAAGTTATTGAACTCTGAGCCTTTGTCTATATAGTACTACTTCCTTCCTACATATCAGATTCTTCAACCTATGCATATTTCAAGTAAGAAGATAAATGCAACTGTGAGTTGCATCCAACACTATACACACAGAGGTGCACTCCATTATGTTTCAAGACAGATGGATGACAACAACAACTGCAGTTCCAACTCATGAAGCAGGATTTCTCTATCTACTCCTCACCAGTGAAGCTATCTGCACCACCACCCACATCTTCTCTCAAGGGTCCTCCAACCCTCTGGAGCTGATTCTGGGGGCATGTGGCAGTGGGGGCTGTAGGGGAGAGGAGGAGAAGTAGAAATCCTGCTGCGTGGGCAGGAATCTGTTGTGCCTTACACAACAACAGTGTCCCAAAGCCAGATTCTTCTCTCCCAGATCTCCTTCCCAGGCACTACTTTGCCAAAGATCTCCTCCCAACCATTGGCTATGAGACCTCATAATGCAGAGCAGCAGACCAATGATGGAGAGGCAATAGCAGGGTGCTAAGGGTCAAACTGTGGGACGTGGGTAGCGCTGTGGGTTAAACCACAGAGCCTAGGACTTGCCGATCAGAAGGTCGGCGGTTCAAATCCCCGCGACGGGGTGAACTCCCATTGCTCGGACCCAGCTCCTGTCCACCTAGCAGTTCAAAAGCACGTCAAAGTGCAAGTAGATAAATAGGTACCGCTCCGGTGGGAAGGTAAACGGCGTTTCCGTGCACTGCTCTGGTTCGCCAGAAGCGGCTTAGTCATGCTGGCCACATGACCCGGAAGCTGTACGCCGGCTCCCTCAGCCAATGAAGCGAGGTGAGCACCGCAACCCCAGAGTCGGTCACGACTGGACCTAATGTTCTGGGGTCCCTTTACCTTTACCTTTAAGGGTCAAACTACATGTGAAGTTAGTCATGTGCTTAAAACAATCATGCTAATAATAATAATAATTTTTATTTATACCCTGCCCTCAGGGTGGCTAACACCAATAAAATCACAGTATGGGGGAAAGAGAGGAGGGGAACAAAAAAACAAACTACTATTTAAAATACAGGTTAAAATGCAATTTAAAATGCAGCCTCATTTAAAATAGCCAATAAATCAAGACCATAAGGGGAGGGAAACATAAGGGTCAGACTGAGTCCAGACCAAAGGCCAGGCGGAACAGCTCTGTCTTGCAGGCTGTGCAGAAAGATGTCAAGTCCCACAGGGCCCTAGTCTCTTGTGACAGAGCGTTCCACCAAGTCAGGGCCAGTACTGAAAAGGCCCTGGCCCTAGTTGAGACCTTGCGACCTGGGACCTCCAAAATGTTGTCATTTGTGGACCTTAAGATTCTCCGTGGGGCATACCAGGAGAGGCAGTCCTGTAGCCATTTTTTATTGTAGGTATTATTTATTGTCTACATTTGTACAGTGGCCCAACAGCACATGTTCTTCGAGTGACTCACAAAATAAACAAACCACAACATTGAAAATACAAAACAACAAAAGCTGCATCAAAATTGGTACTTTCTGGCAGATATACAGTACAATGAAACATGAGTCATAAACTGGGACACTCAGATTTGAAAAAAACACTCAAGTTGAATATAAAGGTTCTCAGCTTGGACAGAAAAGATGCTTTTAACCTTTCTGGAGAAAAAGCAGCCGCAGGGCTGCAACCCAGAACATGCTCCTGACTGGGGTCCCCTGTTGGTTTTCTAATGAAAACCACTCCTTCCTGGCTGTTTTTGCTCCCCAAGAGTACGGTTTAATGTAAAACAACACCTTTCGGGGCAAAAAGAAGTTGGGTTAGGAAGGACGGAGGCTTCAGCAGAAAACTGGTGAGAGGCCTAATTTGAAACCTATACCTTGGGTTACATACACTTCAGGTTACAGGTGCTTCAGGTTACAGACTCTACTAACCCAGAAATAGTACCTTGGGTTAAGTACCTTGGGTGAGAACAGAAATCGCGTGGCGGCAGCGGGAGGACCCATTAGCTAAAGTGGTGCTTCAGGTTAAGAACAGTTTCAGGTTAAGAACGGACCTCCAGAACAAATTAAGTTCTTAACCCAAGGTAACACTGTAGCTGCTTTTTCGTCAAAATAACAACAGCTAGGTTAAGCATGCTTGATGAAACAGGCATCTTATGTAATTTGGCCATAAGAGGGTTCCTTAAAGCCAAACCAGAATCACAGTCCCAAATGGAGTTGTGGTTGATTCCCCAACACATTTCTTCCTCTCATCAACAGTTCTGGGCTCTGTTCTTGCAACACCAGAAATCTGCGGGAAATATTGGCCTATTTAGGAAAACCAGCTTTATAGGCACCCACTCAAAATTTACCCGTCTGCACAAATATAGCTTACGTGTATAGCTATGTCAAAAAAGAAATAAATTATTCTGCAAGAGGCGGCTCAATCGTGAAAATAAAGCAACTTTTATTCTTTATTTACCCATCCATCTATTACTGCAATCTAAAAGGACAATGTTCCTTCCTTTGGGAGGAAGGGTGGAATCGAAATTGAATAAAATAAATAAATTAAAAGAGTGCATTATTTATTTGCTAGACTTTCCAGAAGGGTATACCTGAGCGAAATCAATTAAGAGCAAAATGAAAGTACTCCACAGTTCTTTGGAAGAACTTTTCATCATATCAGGGCTTTTACTTTGATCCCTTCTGTTTCCATATGTTGAGATCAAGGTGTGCTTAAAGCAGTGGTTCTCAATAAATAAATAAATAAATAAATTCTATGGGTCACATTTTCAGAATAATAATTTGCTTGCACCACACCTCATTTTTTTATTGATAAGAAATACATTGGAAAACAAAAAGAAAACTCCTAGGAGTGCTTGATTTATAACAAAGAACACAACTACTTTATAATATGATCATGGAACATCCAGAAAGTATAAAACAATGCAGCTATATAAGAACATAAATTGTTCCAAAAATATAATTATAAACGAGCCTCTTACATATGTACCTTAAGTAGGTATACAAACTCAATGAGAGGTGTGAGTTTGCTTTTGCCAGGTAATCTCATATTCGTCAGAATTGAAAATCCGTGTTCACAACAATATGTCATGGAGAACTATAGCAATGATCTTGAAGAGGCATGGATACTGTTTCTGGTTGTGTGTGTGTACACACACACACACACACACAATTTTAATTTGACACTATACCATACTGTACTGAAATGTTTAAAGTTTCTCTGATTATCCTTGAATCTTCCCACCACACTTGCCATCCTCTCCTGCCACACCAGTGTGATGTGCCACACCCTTTGAGAACCACTGGCTTAAAGCACAGCAGCCTCTGGCTCAAGAGAGGGCTGATTATCTATGGGAGGAAAATTAAAAATAAATAAATCAAAAAATCAGGATTTTGAGAGGCAACAATTAAAATGTGCTAGCCAAGCCCTGGAACTAATGGATGCTAGGCATTACTCTGACATTCTGCAGTGTTCCTATGAACAGCAGGAATGGGGAGGCATAGGAGTTCCTTCAGCCAAAAATCACAGTGCTTTACTGAGTTATCTGACTAGTTCTGTGTGTTCATAATGGAATTATCAAGACTATTTGTTGTTTAGTCGTTTAGTCATATCCGACTCTCTGTGACCCCATGGACCAGCGCACACCAGGCACTTCTGTCTTCCACTGCCTCCCGCAGTTTGGTCAAACTCATGCTGGTAGCTTCGAGAACCCTGTCCAACCATCTCATCCTCTGTCATCCCCTTCTCCTTGTGCCCTCCATCTTTCCCAACATCTGGGAGTCTTCTCTTCTTATGAGGTGGCCAAAGTATTGGAGCCTCAGCTTCAGGATCTGTCCTTCCAGCGAGCACTCAGGGCTGATTTCCTTAAGAATGGACAGGTTTGATCTTCTTGCAGTCCACGGGACTCTCAAGAGTCTCCTCCAGAACCATAATTCAAAAACATCAATTCTTCGTCGATCAGCCTTCTTTATGGTCCAGCTCTCACTTCCATACATCACTACTGGGAAAACCATAGCTTTAACTATACAGAACTTTGTTGGCAAGGTGATGTCTCTGCTTTTTAAGATATCACGACTCTTAGTATACTGAAAAGTGGTCTAATGCACATCCCCCGAGGCCGTTTTTTGGCAGCCCTCAGTAACATTTGACCCACCCCACCCTCGCAGCCTTCGCATTGCCTTCCCAAAACCAGGTAAGTTAGGCTCTGTGCTTTGAGAAAGGTGGGGGGGGGGGGTTCTGGAGGGCTCATAGAGTCTCCCACACCCTTCCCAAAGCCTAGCTGGTGCTTTCCCAGCTTTGGGAAGGAGATGGGAAGGCTCTAGGACCCTGCCAGAGCATCATGCCTCCTACCGAAAGCCCAACACCTTGCTTAACCAGTTTTGGGAAGGCAGCATGAGGGCTTAGTGGGGATGGGCATCAATTTTTGAGCTTGCTCTCCCCCCCACCCCACCCAAGACAAGGCAGTGTGCGGCCTGCAAGTTGCATGTCCCAAGTACTCTTGTGGCCCACTTGGTATGAAAAGTTGGGCTGCCCTGGTATACTGTATGACTGCAGGCTAGAGAGAATAAAAGAATCAGGCAAAACCAGTTAGAAAGACTGGGCGTTTATTCCATGTTGAGAGTAAATTATACATTTCCGCAGCCTAAAGAATTATGGCTACAATGCACTAATTTATGCTTCTTAAAAAAACTGTCTAAATACAAGTTTATGTTTTACTGAGATATTCATGATTGCTCTGTTTTGTTTGTAATCATGGCTTTGCCTGGACTAGTTAAGCTTTTAAGGACAACAAGGAAGGTTCAATTACAGTAACACAGAAGACAGTGGAAATGAGATTGGTTATAAAACTAGCTGTTTGTTCATTGAAAAGGAAGCACCTTTCTGAAGTACAGAACTGATGTGGAGAGGGGAACTGCTAAGGTCTAAGGATATTCATATCATATGGTTGGAGAGCACCTCTCCATTTCATCTAGTTACTCATTTTTAGGAAAAATAATCATCCGTGCTCCACTGTATCTGAGGAAACGTGTTACTATGTACCTAAGCAAATACAATGTTCCCTAAAAACAGCCTCTAGAATAAATTTAAGTCTCTATTCATTTGCGAAGAGTGAACATTTTTGAATGCTGTGAAGAGTGTCATAGTCAAGTAATAACATTAGCAGCTAATAACTGAAGAACATCAGAGGTTCACAGAATAGTTCTACTAGTGCAACTTTCAAACTGCATTAATCTAAATTTATTTTAATGCGGACACGATCTACTGTAAAAAAAGAAATCTCTCTGTTTTCATAGAGAACTGTGAACCTGGTCACACAAAAGAAGAGAGAAGGTGGCAGAAGAAAACAGTCTGTAGAGAGCTTTTGGCCACAGTACGTTGACTAGATGAAAAACCTAAATGTAACAAATAAAATAAAGGGTTGTACTAAGGTAGTGGCACCAGTTAGGGAGCTGATGGAAAGAGGAAAAAATAGGAGGGAGGAAGGCATCACACGAAATTGGAAGTAAGCTGAAAAAAACACCCTCAGAAATAGTGTGTTACTCCTGGATGCGAACGCGACCCGTTCCGGAGCCCCATTCACATCCTGAAGCGAACGTAACACGCGACTGCACGTATGTGCGTGTCGCGTTTTGCCGCTTCTGCGCATGCCGTCATTTTGAGCATCTGTGCATGCGCAAGCGGCGAAACCCGGAAGTAACATGCTCCGTTACTTCCAGGTAGCTGCGGAGCACAACCCGAAAATATTCATCCCAAAGCTACTTCAACCCGAGGTATGACTGTACAAGATATTATTTCTCATTTGGATGGCAGGATACCTTGGGAATAGCTTGGGAATAGTGAAGTACAGCGCGCGCACACACACACACACACTTATACTGTAATTAATTGAAATGTCAAACATGCTCTGTTATGTACAGTATTTTAAGGCATAAAGTACAAATTTAAATGCCAGTCTTGCAAGCAATTATTTGGAGCCATAAGCCCTGAATTCCTTGACTGCCTGCCCCTCTTCCTCCAATGACCCTAGCTTTGCCTCCTTTCCTCCTCTTCCAAGTAGACTTCTCTACCCCCAAACTCAATGCCCCACACACCCCACATGAATTCTGCTGAATGGGGCTTCTACATTGGACAAGACACCATACTGATTGCAAATATGGCTGACACCTCCCTTTCTGAGATATGAAGAGCTTCTGGCTCCCAGTAACCATGAGGAAAGTAACCAATCCCACCATGCACATGTCCAGCGCAAGGGCAGTGCATGGTCTGGATGAATGCAGAGGTTTACTTTCCCTAAATGGACCAGACTGCTCCCCAAAGAGTGCCTGCTAAATGGGAACAAGACACATTCCCCACACTTAAAGATATAAGCTCCACGACTGGAAGGAAGAAATCCCAAGGCAGGTACCATACTGCTGCCACTGTGAGGCTTTCTGACTCCCTTCAGCATTTTAGCGCGTGGCCCTTTAAGGCAAAAGGGCACGGGTGGCGATGTGTGGGTTAAACCACAGAGCCTAGGGCTTGCCGATCAGAAGGTCGTCGGTTTGAATCCCTGCGACGGGGTGAGCTCCCATTGTTCAGGCCCAGCTCCTGCCAACCTAGCAGTTCAAAAGCACACCAGTGCAAGTAGATAAATAGGTACCGCTCCAGCGGGAAGGTAAACGGCATTTCCATGCACTGCTCTGGTTCGCCGGAAGCGGCTTAGTCATACTGGCCACATGACCCGGAAGCTGTACACCGGCTCCCTCGGCCAGTAAAGCGAGATGAGCACCGCAACCCCAGAGTCGGTCACAACTGGACCTAATGGTCAGGGGCCCCTTTACTTTTATCTTTAAGGCAAGGAGGGAGAAAACTGTATGATCAATCATGAAAGCACAACACAACTTGGGGGGAAACACAAGGGCAACAGCCTGGAGACTGCATGCACACGAATCTATCCGTACATCAAGTATGTAATCTCCCTAGGCCAGGCATGTCCAAAGTCCGTTTTGGGGTCCTAATGTGCCCCCCCGGCTGGTTTTATCCGGCCCCTGTGACAGTTTAATCCTAAAAAAACCTCAACAACTTTGGTCAGCCCTCATGCATGTTTACTTCATCAAATCTGGCCCTCTTTGAAAAAAGTTTGTGCACCCCTGCCCTAGGCAATCTGATGGATGCCATTTGTAAGTCCATTAAATACCACAAGAAATTACGGAATTCTTACTTTCTGTGGCCAGCACAGCACCAGCACCATCTGATCTAAAAACAGGAAGTAAAAGGCATGAAGGCCTCTGCAAAGTGAAATAATGAAGGATCCCTGTCAAACTACCATGAAAAATACATAAGTGAGAAAAGGGAAGCCCATTTAGCAAACCAAAGGTACTAACTATTCATATTTTGTGGTTAACAACAGAACTGTATAGGCAAAAAACTATTTAACACATTTGTGAATCTTAAGCATGTTGTTCTATTAAATGTTTTATATGACTAGCTACAGAGACCATCAGTTATTGTACTATCTTATGATAAAGAATACAACTGAAGAGTGGCAAGGTATCCACAAATACCTCATTGAATCTAGAACTGGCTCAACTAAGCAGGAAAACCACATTATAGATTAAAATTTAACATGTCAAAATCAATAACCAGGCCTTAGTTAAGGTCTACCATTTTCAAGTATCAATAAGCATACCTCATCCAAACTAGTCTACCTGTAAAGAACAAGAGCTGGGATCCTGAGTCTACATACCAGCCAAGGGCTCTCCTCAGATGGTGCGTCTTAAGACTAAATTGAGAATATACTTCTCAAAATTTGCCAGGCACTCTATTTTCCTCTCTCCACCGGTAGCCACTATTTCTTGTTTTCTCTGCACTTTCAATAGAAAATACATCTTCCCTCACTTTGTCTTCTATCTAAATTTGTTCTAGATTAATTTCCTTTTCTCTCCAAACCTCTGGCTCTGTATTCAAAGAACAGCCACATAACTGTTGCAAAAGTTACCATATTTTTCTGTGTATAAGATGCCTCCATGTATAAGACGAACCCTATTCTTATTTTCATTTTTTTTGAAGGAAAAATTAAAAAGTCAATATTTCTTGAGTTCTTAAGCTTTTTGCGGGAGGAAGATTGCCCTTGAGTTGTTGAGCTTTTCCTGCAGAGATCACCCAAAGTTGTTAAGCTTCTTAGAGTGCAGTTGTTTGGTTTTTGTGGGGGATGTCACTGCTGCAGCAAAACATCGTCTTGGACCTGGAAAACTTCTATTTCTTTTAGGCCACAACCTCCTACTGAGGAATATGTGGGCTCATATCCTATAGGTATTTGCAAAGCTGCACTAACAAGTATTAGGATCTGCAGACTGCCTAAAACATGTAGTGCAAGAACCACCTTGTTTCCAAGTCCAAATATTGAAACATGTGCTGTGTTGCTAATCTATATTCAGCTATCTTGTCTTCTGGTTCTTGATCTCCTTTTCCTTTATTCTTCTCTTCCTCAGTGGCAGGCACTGCGATCTGCAAATCCTACTTTCTTACAATCTTCATCAATAGTGCGGAGACATGGATCAAAGTATGCCAATGAAGCTTAATCAATAAGCTTGAGCAGCTTGTTTCGGCCCCACGACCTGAAAAATCTGAACGATTTGTGAACATGATATACTTTCCCATGCAGTGTTTTGATTTCATTCCTTCTCATAATTCTTGTACACAATAGCTCCCTAAGGCTTTGAAGCAAAATAAACAACTGCTTTCAAAGGCTACTATCCAGCATTATTCATTGGCTCACAGTAAACACGAAATCTGCCATTTTGTATGCACCAGGCTTCCTATAAACACACATTTAATTATTCACCGGAGTAGCAACTCTTCCTTACTATCTATGCAATTAGTCTCCAAAGGCACTTTTTACCAGAAGAGCTGCTGCCATCAAGAGAGATAATGGGTGGAATCCAAACACCTCCACCTGGTTCCTTGGGCAAAGGGACCCAAGGGTGATGACCCCCTGAAATTGAGGGTGACACTGCCACTCATATGTGTACGACGTGGAAGCACTTTCCCCAAATGCATGAAGTTTGAATAAGTGGAAAAATTGAACCCAAGACTGGATTAAAGCCCAAGGCAGGCATGGCCAAACTTGGCCCTCCAGCTGTTTTGGGACTACAACTCCCATAATCCATAGCTAACAGGACCAGTGGTCAGAGATGATGGGAATTGTAGTCCCAAAACAGCTGGAGGGCCAAGTTTGGCCGTGCCTGCCCGAAGGCTTGCAAAATACTTTTAACATGTGAAGTGCAATTGAAACATAATGTTGGAAAGCTTCCAGGCAATGGCCCTATTCTCCAAAATAGCACGTGCACTAGAATTCATTTTTTTTGTGCTGCAAGTCATTGGAACTACAGGCATCAGCACTAGCTGTCACATAGACACCTGTAACAAATCTTGCAGACTGGAATTGCAATGGATAGAACTTATTTTCCTCAACTGATTTTGTAGCTCCATGTCAATGGGGCTTTAGGCCTGGTTTTGGCACAGAAACTGCTTTGATAGCCCAGTAGAGGCTTGTCTGGTGTCTCCATTACATATCTTTAGGCACCAGGTGAAAACAACAGAGGGGAGGGAAAATTTTTTATTTATTTTTATTTAAAACATTTATAAACGGTTATATTTTTAAAAAATATCTCAATACTGTACAACAGAAAACTGCAAAGAATATAATTAAAACAATATACAACATAAACCAGCAAAATAGTATTATAAAAGCATATAAGAACACAAACAAGAATTCAGGGAATTTATAGACAAAAATAGGGTCTGATCTTATAGGTCAGGGAAAGCTTGGGCAAAAACATGTGCCTTTTAGAACTGCACCTTACTGTTTTAAAAAAAATCCTACATCATGCAGGAAAAACAAAATCCAGGATGTCATGACCTTTTCAAAACCAGATTCCCTGCAATTAAAAATGTGATGTAAGTGCTGAATAATCTTAATTTTTGGTGCATGATTATAAGAGAAAGAATGGTGTGGAAATGCCTAACTGCAAGTTTTACTCACTCCATGCAGTCTTTCCTAGCAAACAGGAATAAAGGGTCTCTTGAGAATTATAATTACTAACTCAGTAAAGCAACACGAATCCCAAAAGCATAAGTAACTCTTTTAGCCATTTACGGTATATTAAATCCAACAGATATAGTTAAATAGGATTTATAAATATTAACACCTTAACCAGTCTTCAAAGTACAGAAGAATGCAACCTCAAGCCTTTACAAAGTTTTATTTTCGAACACAGAAGAGGGGATTGACAGACATGAGATTTCAAATGCAGGTAGAAAAGAAAGAATTAAATTCAAGCTTTCTGGGTTGTATCCAACTGTGTCACACCATTGCTCACAGGCTCTTTGATCAATTAGAGGCGCCTGTGAGCAATAAAGGGGGGGGTTCACAAATTCCCTCTTTTCTCCTTCCTGCAGGCTTTGCATCACGTCTCATTGCTGTTCCAAAGGGTCCCCCAACCCTCTGGAACGTATTGGCATGGCAAAGGGAGCTGCAAGAGGGAAGGTGGGATCAGAGAAAATTGCCTGTACCCAGCCCGCTTTCCATTCACTGAAGCCTCTGTTGGTTCAAAGAGAATTCTTTCACAACTGATAAGAGGACACAAATGGATCCAATTTTCTGTATACAGCATATATCATGTTTGCTTGCAAACTATCGGAAAAAAGAAGAAGTAGTCATATTTGTAGTTGAGAAATGGGGACGGGGTAGAGGTCTAAAAGTCCCTTAACATTATCCAATAAAAGTACATTTTCGACTGCAATCCCATTATCCAGTTCATTACATCCGAATCACACCCAAGCTTTTATGACTTCAGGGCAACATATACCGGGCTCTTTCATTTGATCTTCAGACTGAAAGGTAATGGTGAAATGACTTAGTGGAGATTTCATCCCCATGTTTCCTGAATCGAAGTCCGACACTACCCATTATATCACAGTGGCCAAAACCAGTGCAATAAAAGGTGCTATGCACAAAACTGACCTTTTCTCCCTAAAACAATTTACTTCTTTCCTAATCTTTATCATCAGTCTACAGTTGATTTTATCTTCCTAAATTTTACATTTCTTCAACCTTCTATTTTAATTTGGGGAGCAAGCGCCAAACAAACACAGAAACACAAAGTGCAAAGAGAATTGTCAGCCTAAACAACACTGCGCTGAAGGGCCCCTCACCACGGTATCAAAGCCTTTGGGGTGGGGAAAGCACATTCATTCATCCAGGGTCTCGCATGAGCGAGCGAGAAGCATGAATGAGCCATATAAAAGCATGCTTCCTGCCCAAACAGTCAGCCAAATGGGGCAGGCATAACAGCAGTTCAGTTTTGTTCAGCATAATATGATCAGTCCAGATACTGTTGCAATAATTTAAAGTGAGAGACTTTTCACCACTTTGGGGAACAATATGGGACCTTACCATTCAAAGTCTGACCCCGGTTTTTTAAGAAAAACACTGTTAAAAGAAATACATTCTCACAAAACTCTACATACACAATGTACGCAAACTTAGATTAAGACTAAATATCTTTCCTGAGCACCTGTAAAATACTCTTTTCTTTTTCAGTGCACAGAGATTTCTATTCATGTGCTTACTGTCATCTTCCTCTCTGTGGTATTTGAAACTTAAGAAAAGGAACACACCTCTTTCCCAAATGGGACAAAACCTAGGAACTGAAACTGAAGTTGACCTAGTTTTGTCACGCAACGGCTGAGGCAAATGTAGGTCAGTAGAACATCAAGTAAGCTACAAGGTAGAATACCAGGTTATCACTCAGCACCTCCCAACTTTACTCACACACACCTCGAAACCAAGGATAAAAACAACTACTTGCTTTGGATTTAATTCCTGTATTTCTTTGCTGTTTACAGCACTTTACTATTTTAAAATATTTATTTAGCACTAAGGTGTCAGGCAGTGTGCAAAGCCATGAAACTAATATAATTGCTGCCCAGAAGGCATATGATCTAAAACTGAAACAGGACCAAAAAGGAGACTGGACAAACTTCAGTTAGAAGAGGCTGGAGAGTATTAGCTGGTAGAGAAAAACTATGGTGGCTTCAGAAAGTCTTTATGAAAAGAAAAAAGTATTTCTAGTGCTGAAATCACTCGTGCCTTTTACTGTTTTCATCATCACTCAGGAATCTTTCACCATTTCTGTTAATGCAAACGAGCCAGATCATAACTTACTATCTTCCCTGCTTAAACAGATTCCTTTCAGCTGTTGCAGATAAAGCCACTCCTTCCCACCTACCTATCCTGGTAAAAACCAATCTGGATTCTGATGAAATCTCACATAGATGTTTCTAATGCGCCCCATTGCCATTTAGGCTGGATCCAGAGACGTCAAAGAAGCAATTCAGTTAAACATGTTGTTAACTCATATAGGGAAATCTGGTAGGGAAAGACGGGGTTCCACAGCACCATGTGGTGTCACGGTGTTATATCGCATGCAACACATATAAAACACTTTTATTTTACCAATCTAGCTGAGTCCTTAGTTCATTGTCCAACTTCTGCTCAGCGGAAACGGTTGAAATCAGATTCACCAATGACTTCTCTCTCTTTTTCTTTTTAAAAGTATTGCTGAGCAGCAGTGTGCATGACCTTTTGAACAGGAAAAACTAAATCCACCTGCATTTCCAAGCAGCTTCAACTGTGGCAGAAGAAACTGAAACTGATGCAACTGACAAGTGACAAGGTTTTCCAACCATACATCAATAAAAGTTTTTAAAGTGCAAGTGGGGAAATGGTGGGTGGGCTAAAAATGTGCTTGAGATAGAACTTGTCTATTCATTGCAGGTAATGCCTGCAATTGTATATCCATCTTCCAGTATGGCCAAAAACCATTTTTTTTAAAAAAAGCTACGCATTTAAAATTGCATCTCTGTCTTTCACATAGGCACATTACAGCATGGGAAATAAATGTAACTATATAGTCCAGATCAAAGAGTGTGAAAACAGCACTGCAATTAGCTTCTGATGTGAAGTACCACCCAAACTGATCACCTTAAGCTATGCCCTATGACAAGGGCAGGCGGACCACTGATTTGTTTTGGAGGGGGAGGAAAGTTTCTTCGCAAGACTGCCTTATATTTAAGGGCTAAGAGCTCAGAGACAACACAGATATAGTAACAAATCTAGTACAGAGATTAATAGCCATCAAGACTTGCAACAGGACTGTAGAATGCTATAAACCGAAAAAATAGGCACATACTTTTTATTTATCTAAATATTTGTAGCCTGCTCTTCAGTGTCCAAGCCTTCACAAGGCAGCTCATCCTATAGCAAAACAATATAGATCTAATTTAGAAATACCCACTAAAACTGAAAACTAAACAAATAACTGAACTAAAAACACCCCAAAGAATTGACATAGCCAGAGCAAGTTAGTACAGTCATGCCTCGTGTTGCGTTAGGGTCACGTTGCGTCTTTTCGGCTTGCGAATGCGGAAAACCCAGAAGTGTATACTTCTGGGTTTCGCCACGTGCACATGCATAGAAGCGCTCTTTCGCACTCTGTGCTTGCGCAGAGGCGCCACTCTAGTTGAGGACTTTTCAGGGTGCAAACGGCACTCCAGAACAGATCGTGATCCCAACTAGAGGTACCACTATATGTGGAAGAAGGTGCATCTCTGCCAGCAGGCAGGAGTTTCACCAGTGGGTGGACAATGCCCACTGCAAAGGCCCCTGGTATGCCTGTGGAACGGCCCTCAAACAGAGTGTTTTGAGAGGCAGGGACAGATCAATGGTGGCTTGGGATGCAAAGCTCCTTTGTACTGCCAAGAGGCCCCAGGATTAGGCTAATCAATTCCCCCCTCCTTATTACAATGGAGGCAAATTCTTACAAAATGGAAGCGCGGTTGATATGCCCCTTCTGACTCCCCACTGGACTGGACTGGACGGTTACATAACAAAAGAATAAAACCTAGTATTTGACCCCCAGCAAAATACGAGTTTAAGAGGTAGTTAATCTAAGCTGCTCCACTGTGCCAGAGACAGTTGGTTCTGACAGAATGAACACCAGAACTGAGAGTTTTCTTAGTGCTACATTCAAGTGCTAGCGTTTTTTAAAAAAAATTAAAAAACAACACCTAAAGCCACAGAAACAGAGCCATCGGGACTGCCTGGTAGTAGAGGAATGTAACAACAACATATAAGGGAAGGGCAAGGAGGAAACTGGTTGCTTCCAGATTAACAGAGTTTATAACTTCTATGTATTGATCTAAGATTTTATAGTTGTTCATCCCAATGTCTACCATAGCTTCCTGTGACATTGAAGAACTTCATTTTGCTGCTCAACTTGCAGTCAGACAACTCTTGTGGATAACGCTGGACCTTGCATTTTGAGGTAACAGCTTTCCCCGACTCACTTTCGCCACACCACTCAATTTTATAAGCACCTACCACATCCTCAAAAGCAAATTTATCACCTTTTAAGTTTTTCTCCATAATAAATGGATTATCATTTTAACTTGCCTTTCTTAAACATAATTTTCCCAATTAAATGATATGCTGTTTGAGGTAAAGCAATGTCAACGAAATGCAAGTACATGTAGCCAAATTGTACCTACTATTCTAATAATCTACAACTAAGATGGCAATTGCTTGCTTTTTATCTGTTCTTAAATTCTTTATATTACATTTGCTTTCTTCATTATCACGCTGCTCAAAGTTGACATTTTCACACTGCTCAGTTGACATTTTCAAATGACTGCAAAGTATTTATCAAATAGTTAAAGTCAATTAAGATGTCTGTGTGTGCACTTGGGAGTGAATGTGTAGGAATAATGGTTCCAAATGCCATTTATTTATGATCAGCACTGAATTTTATTTTGCATTCTCTTGCCCTATTCTGAAAGATCCTTAGGGGAATGATCTTTGAATTTTACTATTCTGAATAGCTGGCCATCTTCACAATTTACTCCACTCTACAGATTTGTGTTTAAAAAACACACAGAAAAGGTCTCAAAACACTTCCATGTTACACCACAGAGAATGACACCATAAAAACTCTGGTTCTGTAGTTTTCTCTCAGTCAAATGACACCTTCCTTGTTATGTACAGAGCATCATGTACAAAGATCAATTTATTTAATACACAAATATGACAGAAGCTCACAGATAAGAGTGATGATGAGAGCTAAGGCTTAGATACATAGCTAAGCAATTATAATAAAAAGATAATCATTTACAAAGAAAGAGAATGATAATAGAAGGTTGCTTTTCATGCATACAATCTCACATTGCGAAGCAGTCCTGTATTGTCATCCATAGCATCCCAAACTCTGAAGCATGCTTGCAATAGACTCCCACCAAATAACACAGCCATACATATTTCAAGGGCAGGCTCATGCATTTTCAGGTAATGATCAAGGGTGGATTTATCATGTGTAGTCCAACACATATCTGATTCAATAATAATATTACAATAATAACAACAACAAATTTATTATTTATACCCAGCCCATCTGACTGGGTTTCCTCAGCCACTCTGGGAGGCTTACAGCATATCTAAAAACATAATAAAAGCTTCAAGCATTCAAAACCTCCCAAAACAGGACTGCCTTCAGATGTCTTCTAAAAGTTGTGTAATTCTTTATCTCCTTGACATCTGAAGGGAGGGTGTTCCACAGGGAGGGTGCCCCTATGGAGAAGGCCCTCTGCCTGGTTCCCTGTAACTGCCTGGTGTGCATTAATTCAATTTTTGAGGTTTGCTAGATTTATTGTAGTCAGGAAAGCCTCCCATACACTAGCAGAAGAAGTCTTCAAAGATTTGGCCATCCACTGGATAAAGGTTCTGCTGGTCAATCCCAAAATGGATATTTAGATTGCTATTTCCATTGTAATAACTGAAAATAGAGAATATTTTCCCCCTTGATATGTAACAAGTTTATTATCTGATGTTTAACACAGCTAGAAGGTGTCAGTTCAAAAATATACCATCAGTTGTTTACTCCTTTGCCACTATTTTCTATACATAATGCACATTTTGCATATGGTGTACTTTTCAGTGCAGGCTACCAGTGCTACAAAGCAGACTCAAACATTACCTTGTACACTTACTTTCAAGAGATAGTGTGGTATTATATTTATACCATATCAAGATACCAAATAATGGATTATATTTGCATTTCTCTAACACATCACTTAACTGCTGATATGCACTTTTGCAATGGAATCATAGAGTTAAAAGGAACAACGAGGGTCACCTAATCCAACCCCCTGCGGTGCAGAAATCTATTTACCCAATGTGGGGCTCAAACCCTTGGCCCCGAGATTAAAAGTCTCATGATCTACTATCTGAGCTATCCCAGTGATGTTAAGAATGACAAGGGGACAGCTTTCTGTCTGCTTTAACATTGCTATAAACTTACTGAAGGGAACTATCTGAAGACAGAATATACAGAAGGAAATCTATTTTATTTACATAGAATATGATAACTAAATGAAATACAGTGGTACCTCGGTTTAAGAACAGCCCTGTTTACAAACGATTCGGTTTACAAACTCCACAAAACCGGAAGTAGTGTCCCGGTTTGCGAACTTTACTTTGGTCTAAGAACGGAAGCCGAATGGTGGAAGGGCACCGGCAGCGGGAGGCCTCATTAGGGAAAGCGCACCTTGGTTTAAGAACGGTTTTGGTTTAAGAATGGACTTCCAGAATGGATTAAGTTTGTAAACCGAGATACCACTGTATAAGGGTCAATAGCTGTACAGTGGTACCTTGGTTTGCATAAGTCTTGGTTTGCATACGTTTTGGATTACAAAGATGTCAAACCCGGAAGTGCGTGTCCCGGTTTACAACCTTTTTTTGGATTACAACCCTTTTTTTTATTACGAACAATTTTTTTTCCGAGGCCCCATTAGTGAAAGTGTGCCTTGGGTTACCACCTGTTTTGGTTTACAAACAGACCTCCAGAACGGATTATGGTTGTAAACCAAGGTACCACTGTATTTTAAAGATAGTGTTCTGCCACTATCCAGGGAGGTCATATAATATAGGGTGTTTGAGATATGGGTCCTAAGGCATGACACTGGTGGAAGCATCCACAAAAAACACCAATTGTCTGGTTGTTGTTGTTTTTTAGTAAAGTCTCATATCAACAATCTAGGTGCAAATAAGCTAGAGAGAAAGTAAACAAATGTTAGCGTTTTGTTGTGCTCTGGTTAACAATTTGGACTGGAAACCTATTTGATTTCTTTATCTCACTATACTGTATGACTCATGGAAGAAGGAGGGCTGTATCCTTAAATTCCCAGGAAAGCCTCCATACAACATACCCAATCACCTTGTCAAATCCAGTATGTCACATACAATTTGCATCCAACATAGAGAATTACGATTTACATTATGATCAACATTCCACTATTCTCTGTGGGCATAGAGGATTCATGTTTCAGAAGACTTGGGGCAACTCATATTTATGATATTTATTAGGGTCAACAGAAAAAAACACACCTAAAAACACTAGTTATTCTCCTTGTGCATTTTGAGGTACAGGGGTAGGGGAGGGAGAGACACACAGAGAGAACAGGGCTGCCTCAAATCTCAAAGCACAAATATATGTCCCATCCACCTGCTGCATGGCCTGTGGCCTAACTTATGTGAAAGTTATTTCTCATACTTGGGAAAGACCAATTAAGCCCACATAGTGAAATCCCAGAGCGAGAAGTGCACAAAGGTACTGGTGGATAAGCCACTGAGTTTGGCCACTAGAGACAATTTAAAATGATCCCAGTGGCCCAAATAAATTACTAATCATTTGCCATACTTAGTTCAGCTATGTCCACAAACGAAGCCCTCAAAATTTAAGAAACGCCACTACCATATGCTATTATTTAGCAATACCTATACAAAACTAAATGTACCATTGTGAAGAGAATCAGAGCTAGTGATCTTGCTATTTACACATGTTCTCAAGCTCCATAATTAAAAAGAAATAAATTCATTCATTTGAAAGAAACTCAAGCCATTTAAGTGGGTTCCATGCTAGCACTATTGTAAGAATTTTAACACTGGCACAAGAGAGCCCCTGATTTCTTCCATCTAAAAATCTCTTCTCTCTGAACATTACAGAAACTTTCTCAGGAAGATTTGCTGTATACATGGAGGATTCAATGCAGTCGAGAAAGGAATTAAACTGATGTATCATTGTATTTGCTTGGCAGATTTATTTGTTTATTTTGTATTTTCACACCACCCTTCATCAATTATTCCAATGATTTTACTGTGGAAACTCACAAACAAAAACAGGCAGCATGCAAGCCTTATTTGCATCGCAACTGGAGGCAACAGGTAGAGCAAAATGTGTACTACTTTCAAATTAGGAGTTTTATCATGCAGAGAGGGCTCCTACAAAAAACTGAAGAGGATCATACAGAAAACATTCAGAAGGCTATAATATTTAAATTGAACCCAGCGAGATTTTAACAATGACCACAGCATAAGCATAACACATTTACAACAAGAAAGAAGAAAGGCACCTGGAGACATCTGACACTGGGCATGCTCTGCAGGCATCTCAGTGCGCACATGCTCTCTACCAGGTTGGAGCAGCCTAGCCACAAAGACCTTGGCACAGAACACTGCAGGATGACAAAAAGGAAGGAAGAGAAGAAGCAGTTAGATGCCACAAGTTACTGAACGCAGGTAACTTATTAGTATGTTAAAGTGGATAACCAAAGGCAAGCAACCAAAAACATCTAATCCCATTCCAAACTGCTTAGCCAGATCATCAATCAAGGGCTGAATCCACCAAACACTACAATTGCATACATAACCTACCCTATCTGAAGCATAAATTGGGTTGAATTCACACCGAGAGATTGTCCACATTTGAGCATGAATTAGCTGTTAATCTACCGTATTTTTTGCTCTATAAGACTCACTTTTTCCCTCCTAAAAAGGGGAGATGTGTGTGCGTCTTATGGAGCGAATGCAGGCTGCGCAGCTATCACAGAAGCCAGAACAGCAAGAGGGATTGCTGCTTTCACTGTGCAGAGATCCCTCTTGCTGTTCTGGCTTCTGAGATTCAGAATGGTTTTTTTTTGTTTGTTTGTTTTCCTCCTCCAAAAACTAGGTGCGTCTTGTGGTCTGGTGCGTCTTATAGAGCAAAAAATACGGTGCTTTTTCTCCATTCACATTAGGCTAGTGTGGTCCACAAATGCCTATATTTGAATCTGTGCATGGGAAACAACTAATAGGTGTTCCTTTTGGGATGTGTCCCTACCGTCTAATTTGTTGATTCTTTTATGCTAGGGATGTCCCAACAAATCAATCACGATCTACTGGTAGATCCCTGGGAGGTTTTGGTAGATCGCGGTCAATCGCTGGGTCCCCTTCCTTAGCAGTGCTAAAATTGATTCCTGTCCCGCCCTCCATTGCTGCACCATCTGCAGAATGGAAGATGGTGTTTACAGAGTGAGGCTGTTTGTTTCCCTAGCAATTGGTTAGTGAGTGTCTGTTCCTCTTTTCCCCCAAAAACCCTTAAAAATGGGGCTTTCCTCCTCCCTAAAAAAAATCTCAATAACTTTAACCTGAACCGCCGCCCCCCCCCCCAAAATGGGGGTAGATGACTGCCAGTTTTTAATTCTGTAAGTAGATCACAGTCTCTTGGGAGTTGGCCACCGCTGTTTTATGCCAATGCATGTGCACAGACAGCTTTTTTAAAAAAACAAAAACAACCACCCACTTATGAAGTGGGCAAGTCAAGCAACTGTAAATTTGCTTGTGCAGTCTTCCGGTTTTCTGCAAATCATGGGGATCAAAGGCCGGGGTGGAGGGAAGAACCTCCGTTCAGGAGCTCACAGGAAATAGTTATGAGCACAGGCAGAAAGAAATGAGAGCATCAAGGAAGTAGTGGGCATGGACAGGGGAATGGAAGAAAGTGAAAATTGAGTCACCCAGCCAAAAAACACCCAAATAAAATCATCTGTGACCCTGAGGAGAGTGGTTTAGAACCCAATTTCCCTCAGTTTTTCAGATTATCTCCATAATCTGAGACAGGTGTTGTTTGAGGGTATTGCATGTGGACTATGCAAATTAAAAGGTAATACAGTAAACACTGGTGTTGACAAGCCCCAAATTAGTTGCTCTTGAATCTCAGTGATGTAAACAGATCCTAAATTTGTCAAAACTAGTTGATTTCTTATGGGACCAAAATGCAACTAATTTTATCCGCCAATCTACTGGAGTTTTCAACAGCCCCAATGAAATGGAGCTTGCAGAGTAGCAATTCTTAGTGCTGCAATTATCTAGTAACTTTCATTGGTCTAACCACTTCAGCATTTATGAGCTCCGAAAGGAAATAAATGAGAACAGAGCCCTTGAAAGTGGAGCCCAGAGTGCTCTCGAGTGTTAATCACTTTTTGTACAAAGCCACTCCCAATACACTACCCAAAAAAAGAGAATCACAAATCTGGCACTGGGATACAAGTGAGGAACTTGATTCAGTGTTTTACGCATAAGTTTCTCACTGCTGTGTTTGAAAAAACTTGCTGATCTATTGTGCGTAACTTGCCGTTGAATCAATTAGTTTCTCTGCAACTATTTCTAATGATTCATTCCGAGTCTCATATACTTAACTTGGAATGAAAGTAAGTTGAATAGTGCAGGCAGTTATGATGAGCCTATTACATAGCTCTTCTGTTATGGTGGACAGAAAGTGTTACTGTTTAAAGAAAAATAGAAGTTTGTCAAAGTTGATGTTGAGGACTGAGCCCTACTAAGATTTTATTAACTTGTACAGCACATAATCCCAATCAGTTGTTAATGAGCCAAACAATTTAACATCAGATTACATAATTTGGCAGGCCAAGTAAGTCTACCCAGGTCACAAATACTTAACAGAGAGGCAACTTAAGGATAATTCATCCTGGTCATAAACTAAATGAGTTTAAAATCATAAGACTTTAAAGTTTCAAAATGGATCATAGGCTTTCAAATAAACCTAAAACCAGTCATCCCCCCCCTCCGCCCCCAGTAATAAACACCAGGGAAGCTCTGAGCATTGACTGCCCTGGCTTTAATTTAAACAGGCATATTTACTTATAGTAAATAGATTTTACACCACCTCTGACATCAGCAAATATGTAAAAGTTAAGGCTTTAATACAGAAATCTATGCATTGCAAAGAACAAACCACTATACTATAAGCTGCTTTTGAAACTCCCAAGTTTCAAAAGCAGTTTATTGCACTGGAAGAAACTGGGGCTGCAGTTTGAGAAATGCAAATCTAAAGTTGATGGGAGTGGTCATTAGTTTTGAGGCAAGGTGCCATCAGTATGCCGATGACACTCAGCTCTATCTCTCAATTACATCTGGATTGGGAGAAGACATGCAGTCCCTGGATTGGTGCCTGGAAGCAATGTTGAGATGGATGAGGAAAAACAAGCTGAACTTGAATCCTGGTAAGACAAATGTACTGTGTGAGTGGCTCCTGTGTCTGTGAAACTGGTCAATTTTTCACCCTGGATGGGTCAAATAATGCTATTGCTTTATACAAGAATGCTTGCATTTTAAAATACAGTGGTGCCCTGCAAGACGAACGCCTCGCAAGACGGAAAACCCGCTAGACGAAAGGGTTTTCCGTTTTGGAGGCGCTTCGCAAAACGAATTTCCCTATGGGCTTGCTTCGCAAGACGAAAATGTCTTGCGAGTTCCTGCGGGGCTTTTCCCCTTCCCCCCCCTTTTCCTAAGCCCTAAGCCGCTTATCAGCTGATCCGCTGATAAGCCGCTTATCAGCGGATCCGCTAAAAGCCGCTAAACCGCTAATAGCGCTAATCCGCTAAGCTGTCAATGGGCTTGCTTCACAAGACGAAAAAACCGCTATACGAAGAGCCTCACGGAACGGATTAATTTCGTCTTGTGAGGCACCACTGTACTGCAAATTAGTACTGCTGACTCGTATCAAGTACTTTTATTTCAATTTAAGGCCACAAGTCATGTGGTCATAAGAAGGTCATCAGGTACTACCATTTACCTCTCATGCTAGTGAATAAGAGGGCAAAAAGTCCGGCTTTCAAGTCCCTGCACAACTTTGGTAAATTGGTAAATTGCTTATTAATTACCGTATTTTTCGCTCTATAACACGCACCCGACCATAACACGCACGTAGTTTTTAGAGGAGGAAAACAAGAAAAAAAATATTCTAAACGAAACAGCGCATGTATGAGTTTTGTGGTTCATGCTGTGGCCACAGACATGTGATGACAGTGAGTTTGGAGTAGCCCAATGCAAAAATCCTGAGGATCCATGTGGATCCATGCTTTGTAACCACGTTTTTTGCACCACTGCGGCCCCAGGCAACAGTGGGTGCATGATTTTTTGGGTGCAAGATGTAGCCATGGACATGCTATGTGATCTGATGGTGAATTTGGGGTGACCCAGTGCAAAAATCCTGAGGATCCATGTGGATCTGTGCTTTGTAAACGTTTTAAGTGAGGAGGGAAGGAAAAGCACTCAAGGGACAAGGAGCATGTGTGGGATAGGTGGAGAAGGATGCTGCTAATAATGAAGAAGAGGGGTATAAGGGGAGAAGGCTCCTCTCTTCTCCTTTAAAGCAAGCAGGCTCTGCTTTTCTCCCTCCTCCCCGCTCATCCCCGGCTTAGTGAGCTGAAAAACTTTGCTGCTATTTAGCGAGCTGAGTGGGGAGGAGAGGGGGACAGAGAGCCTGCTTGCTTTAAAGGAACCAACCGGACAGGAGCCGCTTACACTCGTGTAAGCAGCTCCTCTCCTCTCCCGCTTTGCTCCTTTAAAGAAGCAGGCTCTCTGTCCCTCTCTCCTCCCCACTCACCGGCTCTTCTCCCGCTTTGCTGTTTCAAAGCGAGCCACGGAGGAGGGAAGGAAGGGGAAGCATAGATCCTCTGCTCACGACTGCAGCAGATCCCCTCCGCCACCCGTAGGCATCCCTCCATAACACGCACAGACATTTCCCCTTACTTTCTAGGAGGAAAAAAGTGAGTGTTATGGTACAAAAAATACGGTAAATAAAAGTGCTAACCCATGCAAGTGGGGGGGGGGGATGTTGCTATCAGGTCTGTTTTTAAATGAGCAAGAGAATTAACTTTGGAAGGGTTCAAAGGCTTATCTTATCTACACAAAACAGGCAATCCTTTCCCCAATTAGTCCAGATCACAGTGGGCCACAAGACAAAGATGGTTCTTGCACAGATGTCAATGCAATAAAATCAAACCAAGCACTATAGAACAAGAAAGCAAAGCGGGCATCACACCGCCCATCAGTATTGCTGGTCAATCTTTCCTGGAAAAACATGTCTTCCCAGAACAACATATGCTGGCCAGCTAGCACTTATTTATTTAATTTAATTACTGGCATACATCTCCCCATATTTTACAGCATAGTGAACTGGTGCTTCATGTGCAGGTCAGCATTCTTGGCTAAGTAAGTCTAATCACTACAGTCCTTTCAGTAAGGGGGAAAAACATAGGGTAGATCAACTATCAGTAAATTTTGCATTGAACAGCAGGAAGCAAACATGTTAAAGGTAACACAGTTCGAAAGCAAACTAAACTAATTTAGCAGTAAACATTAAACACAATCATTTAATGCTACATTTATGGAACATGTGAACTTTCTGAAAAGTGATCTAAATGTGATTACATAATTTAGGGAATTTATTATTGCAATCACAACATATTGCCATAAACTGGACATGCTTCAAGTGGTGATCAATGCACAACCCAATGCATTCCTATCAGTACAGGTCATCCTGTTTTTGACTATGTGATCAGCAACTTTCTTCAAAAGTTTCTAATGTTTTCTAAAACATTAACGTAATTTTTGCTCTCGTGTACTTTGGTGTGCTACTAACGCTAACCTTCTGCACCTTTTTAGACTGACAGGATTATTTCATTGTAATATAGGCAGTTCATTTGTAGGCAGCAGACACACTAGTTCAAGCTAGAGCATTTTGGCATTTAAGCTCAGCAAACGCTTTGAATAGTAGTGCTCCTGTAAAAAACAAACATCTGAAGATGCCTTACAGGTAAGTAGATCACTGGCCCATCAAGACCAGTACTGGCAACTCTGTTGGCCAACCCCTCAGGGAACCTTCTATATTCTGCTCCCCTCAGGGTTCTTCTATATTCTGCTCTCCAAGATAATTTAATTCACAGATGGACTCCTAATTCCCATCAGTCCCATCTAGCATGAGCAATGGTCAGGAATGGCAGGAGTTGAAGTCCATTATCATGTGGAAAGCCACAGGTTTCCTGCTCAAACTGGAGATGTTGGGCACTGAAGCTGACACCAGCTACGTGCTAACTAGGTTCTCTATCAGTGAGCAATGGGTCCCCCTCCCCCTTCTTGCAAAATGAAAAAAAGGAGGAAGGGAGAAAGCGCAAACCTTAAATTTGAAACAAAGAATTGGAAGCATTTAACAACTTGCACAGCTCTGATAGAAGTCGAGTAACATAACATCTGTGTGTTTCATCAAGCCATTACATTCCTTCACAACTTTAACAATATGCTAAGATTCTTCTGGTCTGATGCCATCCCCTCCCTATTTGTCTCTAGGATGAGACTGGAAAAAAGTCTTTGGGCAGGGAGAAATGAACAGCTGAGCAAGAAGAACCCTGTGGTCATTTGATGAGGTGCCTCCTTTTACCTAGAAAGAATTAACCCTCCTTAAGGATAATAGGGGACCTGGGTGGCGCTGTGGGTTAAACCACAGAGTCTAGGACTTGCCGATCAGAAGGTCGGCAGTTCGAATCCCTGCGAAGAGGTGAGCTCCTGTTGCTTGGTCCTTGCTCCTGCCAACCTAGCAGTTTGAAAGCACGTCAAAGCGCAAGTAGATAAATAGGTACCACTCCGGAGGGAAGGTAAACGGTGTTTCCGTGCGCTGCTCTGGTTCGCCAGAAGCAGCTTAGTCATGCTGGCCACATGACCCAGAAGCTGTACGCCGGCTCCCTAGGCCAATAAAGCCAGATGAGCGCTGCAACCCCAGAGTCAGCCACGACTGGACCTAATGGTCAGGGGTCCCTTTATCTTTACCTTTAAGGATAATGGCCAGGGAGATTTTGTTTAGCCTTACGTGGCTGACTTTTGTCTGCTTGGCTTTTAAGTTTTAGTTGAACCCCTCAATTTCACTTGACAGAAGTTGCAAGTGGTTCATTAGTGTGGTGTTATTAGGAGGGAACACACTCTCAGCACTGCATCATTTACACAGTACCATTAGTGTACATCTCTTCTGCAGAACAACTAACAAAAAGAGACATATTTTTGCCCATAGGACATAATCGCCTAACTTTTGACATTGAGGAAGGCAACAAGGAGAGACAGCTGTGAACAAGGGATGAATGCAAACAGTATGAATGCAGCATGTAAATACACACACTTGTCCACTGGGGGATAAGGACTGAAGAGAAATTAAGCTGGAAGCTTCACAGGAAAAGTGGGTTTTGAGGAGGGATTTGAAGAAGGGAAAAGAGATGGCACCACACAGGCAATCTGAAAGGACGTTCCATACACAGCGGAGCAGCAAGAGGATGAGCAAAGACAATACGTATTTCACACACATATTTTACATGTGGGCAATTCACATTTTACACACACACACTCACACACGGTGTCCCAGTCAAATGAAGTTTCCCTTAACTAGTAGCGGAAAGAAGACTTCTCTCCCCTTAACTCTAAAGAAAATTCACCTTGAAAATGGGGGGGGGGGGAGGGGAGAGAAATGATGGGTTGCTGCTGGTCACATCAGTGGCAACTTCTGAGTTCATATCATTACGGCCATTTTACAAGGACTGTATGTATTGCTTCATGGTAGGAAGGAAAATTGCTCTAAAAGTGAGAGCCAGTAACAGATGTGGTTGCAAGTTGGCTGCATCATCAATAGTTTTATAAAAACCCTACAAGATATAAAAAACAAATATTTCTTAAAACATCACCAAGGACTTAAGCAGCAAGGAGTGCTGGTTCCTTTTATAGGTGACAGTATATGCACCTTTTTTCCAGTCTACTAAGAAAGCACCATTCAATTTGAGAGGTCTCAACTCTTGGCTCATATGGACCAGTCCTGTAGCAACAGCAACAGACTGCATCTTACAGGGAACAGGGCTGCTGGTTGAGATCTAAAGAGCTGCTTAGACTCACAGAATGGGCTTGCATGAAACTTGAGGCTTCTCATTCTTCTTTGAAAACAGCTGACACACACACACACACACACACACACACACACACACCCACACCCCACATCATGTGACAAAGTGCTTTTGAAATCCTTCATAGTTTTCAAAAACTCAGTTTGCCAGGCACAACGGCAGGCTGCTGTTAAAAGTGTAAAGCCCTCTTGGGCTCATGGAATTAATCCCACAATTCCTTGGATCCCTGCCCATAACCTCTGCTTCCCAAGGAGCCTCTTTCAGCTACAACACAGATGTTACAGGGAAGAGACTGAGAAAGGCCTAACCCAGTGTAAAGCACCATCACTTCTGATGGTGACAATACATTTCTGGGCATAGAACCCCTGATGTAACACATTTACATGCCTTGCTCTCCATAGCTTTTTTCAGGCATTCTCCCTTCCATGTGTTTACAAATGAGAAGGGGGAGAGCAGGGCTGAACTTGCTACCCCTGCTGCCATGTACTCACAGACACCACTCCCATAATCCACATGGAGGGAGGGACGTCTGAAGTGAGTAGCCTGCTGTATACTTATAGGCTTTCCTTATGGCGCTGTGGTCTAAACCACTGAGCCTAGGGCTTGCCGATCAGAAGGTCAGCAGTTCGAATCCCCGCGACGGGGTGAGCTCCCATTCCTCGGTCCCAGCTCCTGCCAACCTAGCAGTTTGAAAGCACATCCAAGTGCAATTAGATAAATAGGTACCGCTTCGGCGGGAAGGTAAACGGCGTTTCCGTGCGCTGCTCTGGTTTTGCCAGAAGCGGCTTAGTCATGCCGGCCACATGACCCAGAAAAACTGTCTGCGGACAAACGCCGGCTCCCTCGGGCAGTAAAGCGAGATGAGCTCCACAACCCCAGAGTCGTTCGTGACTGGACTTAACTGTCAGGGTCCCTTTACCTTTACGATCTCTAATCCTGCAAACTAGAGCAGTAAATTGCGTGGGTAGCCTACATGTATGCAGCAGACTCTCCTGCTCCCAACCTCCCCCAATGCATGAATGGCAAGGGCGAGGGAGCAAATTCAGCTCCATTCTTCCCCTTCCGTGATTGCAAATGCGCAAGGGCAAAATGCCTGGAAAGTGCCACTAAAGTTCAGTACGGTTTTTTCCCCCTGACAGCTGAGATGGCCCCAGGCAGATGCAGTCCCCTAATAATTCTAACAGGCCCCTGGTGACCCTAGGAAATTTTTGTCAAGATGTGGATTTTGTATACAAATGTAGGTATTTTGTATGTAATCTAGACTGCATGTGCACTGCAACTGTGAAGCCTTGACTGCTAAATGATGACAACCTTGTTACGGGGGCTGACCACTCATGGGAGAGCTTATTTCTAATCCCACCTTCCGTACTGGAGGCAGTTCATAACTATTAGAAACAAAAAACATCAAAAACCTTGGAAAACCAGCAGTAAAAAAATAATACAAACACACATAAAACAACCCAATTTAGCAACAGCAATTTTATTTCATTGGTCTACGTAGGAAAACATGCTTCTGGAACCCACACTACTGTCCCAATAAAAGTGACTCCCTTCCGCTCCCCCAACTCAAGGCCAAGGAATGCCACACCAGAAGTCACGTGTGAAACATTGGGAAAGAAGTACCAGACTCATTTTGCATATATGCTAAGCATATGCTCCTTGACACTACTGACATACTACATCAATTCTATTTTCATTTGTTGACAAGTCACAAGAGTGCAGAAGGTTAAGTATGGTACTTAGCCACATTGTTCTCAGGTCACAAAGGGCAGTTTTGTTCTTCAAAGTGAGGCTGTTGTTTTCTTCCAACATGAGCATCATTGAGGAGACAAATACCAGGAAACTACAGCAAGTAAGCAGAACCATCTTGGGTTTTCCTCTTTAGCTTCCAGCCAACTTCACTGGATCCAGGATAGTGATTTAACACTGAGTGAAATCCTGTGAGCAACTACTCAGAAGTAAGCCCCACTGAGTTCAATAGGGCTTGCCCCCAGATAGGTAGATCTAGGATTGCAGCATATGGGTCAGTTCAACTTCAGCATCTATATGTACAGTGGTGCCTCGCAAGATGAAAAGAATCCGTTCCGCGAGTCTCTTCGTCTAGCGGTTTTTTCGTCTTGCGAAGCAAGCCCATTGACGGCTTAGCGGATTAGCGCTATTAGCGGCTTAGCGGATAAGCAGATAAGCGGCTTAGAAAAAGGGGGGGAGGGGGGAAAACCCGCAGGAACTCGCAAGACATTTTCGTCTTGCGAAGCAAGCCCATAGGAAATTCGTTTTGCGAAGCACCTCCAAAACGGAAAACTCTTTCGTCTAGCGAGTTTTCCGTCTTGCGAGGCATTCGTCTTGCGGGGCACCACTGTATTTCTTCATGAATCCTTTCATGCAACAATGAACCAGTCAGTTCAGCTAACGGTCCTATGTTGTGTTCATTGGGGCACAATAGCAGGGGAAATTATCTGTTTTTCATTTTGTTTACTTGGGTTTCGAGTCCACCCTATCCCTCCTGTTGATGGGACAGGAGATCAACACTTCCTTCTTCTGTACAATCTGGTTTTTTAACAAAAAGAAGACCTTTGTGCTGGAACTCCCTGTCAGTCTCATGTAGTGACCTGTTGAGCCCTGACGGAAATCCATGTGGGCACATGCCACACTTGCAATGCAAGGGAATCATGCAGTTAATGTACGGATGAGCCAAACCCAACTGCAGATATTACACATTGCAAATAAGTAATTTGTAATCTTGCTCCCACACAAACTAGAATCTGAAAGCCCACATTAAACCCTGGTTTAGTTGTTTGGAAGCAACAACCCAGGATGCTAAGCTTGCACATTATGATAAGCCATCGCTTATTGCAGTGGTTTTCAAACAGTGTGACATGGCACCCTGGGGTTCCCTGAATGATGTTCAGGGGTGCCACAGGCAACACTGGCCTCTGTCCTTCTTTCCTTCCCTCCCTCACCTGATGCTCTCTTGGGTCTCTGCCTCCCAAAGGCATGCACAGCTGTTTGTTGCAGCAGGTCCGGCTACAAGCTCCCCAGGCGAATGGTGCCTCTGGTGTTGGCCAGGGGGTACTTCCCAGGCCTCCGCTGGGTGGTGTGAGAAGGCACCTCTCTTTGGGGTGGGGGGGGTGGCAGCAGCTCAGAGACCAGGGGTGGCAGCTGTGGCTGTCCAGAGGACTCTGAAGAAGAGGGGAGAAGAGAGGAGGCTGAAGGAACATTCCACAAAGGAGTGTGTTCAAAAAGGGGTGAGGGGCTGCTGGATCTGCAGGCGAGGGGTGACATAATGGGCTCCTGAGCCCCAAAGGGGTGCCACAGAAAGAATGCAGTTGGCCAAGGGAGCCATGAACACCAAAAGGTTGAAAACCTCTGGCTTATTGGTTAGTCTAAGCTGCTCACACAAAGGGAAAAGCAAAGCGTGAGAGACGAGCAGGTTGCTCATTCATAGTATGCCAGGATAAACCAGGAATCCTGGATTTACCTTGATATGCATACATGGACCTGGTATATTTCCAAGCCACCTAGAACACCAAAATACCATTACAGAATATGAGACCCTGCAGTCAAAAATCTCTGTTAAGCTATTATTTGCTTTCCCTCTAAAGTGCAGAGAAACTTCACAAGAATCAGTTTATACCTGCTGCTCTAAGCAATTCAATATGAAAGGTTTTAGACTATTTATTCAAGTAGGCATTTCAAGAACTACATTTCAAGATTAGTCTTAAGTCAATAAAAAGTCAAGAAGTGATGTTCTTAGCAGCAATATGCCAGCAACCCCAAAATAATTGCTGATGTTCAAGGTCAACTATGTTCATCAGCTTCAAGGCACATGTTTTTGTCTTTCTAGAGCATTATTACTAAGGATGTTTCTATTATTAGCTATTCAACACAGGAAGGTACAAACTGACAGCAAGGTACTAATTTCATTGTTTTCAAAGTGTTCCTTCTAAATTGAGGATAGGCAGTGTGGTTGCCTCCGATGCCGTGGACTAAAACTCCCATAATCCTTGACTACTGGCCATCCTTGCTAGAGCTGATGGGAGCTTGAGTCCAATAACATATGGAGTGCACCATGTTGCCTACCTGGGTTCTAGTTTCATTCGCAAATACAAGACAACAAAGAAACAAAACCTATGTGTATGTAAGAAGAATGGAAACTGTAAGATTGTCTGAGTTGATAAAATATTTGCATTAAAACTTTAACTTTGCAAATCACCTAATGCAGTAACGTTTCAAAGTTAAAACTGATATAAAAACATGTTATTTGCAAAGGATTGTGAGCAATAAGGGACCAGCAGCAGGAGGCATATTACTTCCAGAAGCTATCAGTCAGGAGTTACGCTACCAAAATCTAGGAACAGCTCAAACAACAATGGGTACATTTCTTTCCTTGATTCAGCTCAACACTCTGTAGTATGGAAAAACTAGAGCAAGCTGAGAAAGGCACTGGGGACCCCTAAACCCTTTAATTGCTAGCTCTTAAGCATGGCTAGTAACCCAGTTTTTACATCACATGAAATCATATGCTAATCATATGCTTTATCATGAATACTGATGTCATTCCCACCTTGCTCCTCCTCTAGTGCAAGTGAAACCAGTAATTGCTTGACTTGCTGTGTCTGAACCAAGAATTCTGGTTTAGTTTGATCAAACAAAACATGATCAGGAAGCAAAGAGCAAACCTTGGCTTGTTTGGAACAATGCAAACCGTGATCTCTGGTGTGAACATAGTGCTAAGCCAGTGTTGGTGGTTTGCTCCTCTCACATGCAACAACTGAATGGATTGTTCATTTCTGTCATACAGTCTCCAAAACCAAGCTCCCAGGGCTCCCTTACAGGTCAAATGGCACACACAATAGTAGCTGATCCATTTGTTTAAATGCAGGCCACACCCCTACAGAGCATTTCAAAGGTAAATGGGGGCAAGCAGGTGAGGAAAGTGGCCCACAACTGTCAATCATCTCTCCATACCCTCTCCTCTCAAATGCTTTCCTCCTAGCTTGAGCTCGCTGATTTTCAGCCAAGCTCTGACACTGAAGAGTACCCAAGAGAGACAGATTGCAGAGAGGTAAGTCATAGGCCTGTCACCATCATGTCTAGTTTGGCCCCAAGCCCAGACTCATCAGTGCATTCTTTCCCATGTCTGTCTCCTGTCTCTTGCTGTCACTGTACTGTATGTGTGTGTTTGTGTGTGTGCAAGCATGCACAGCTGGACAGTGTAAACCCACACCTGGCAGATCGCTCCCAAAGACACAAGAGACACTCCATCCATCTCCAGACTGCATGTGACCAACTTAAGAGCAGTTGTATTTCACTTAATTTGATGGTTCTGTGTTAGAATGTTTCCGTGATTGTCAGATTAAAAAAAAAACCCACAAACACCTGACTTGTTTAATCCTGTCTAATTGGCATGTATGTGTTACCATAAAACTTAAAATCTAAACTGAACGTACAAACAATTAACCCTGAGCCATCAGATGCAGGCTCTAACAACAATACAGGGATTTACGTAACATACATGCTGCTATAATCATGACAATAATTCTGTAAGATAAGCCACTGTCATTACTCCCATACTGCCAGGAGTGGGACAGATGGAGGGAGCCGCCTGAATATACAGATCCTTGTATCTATAAAGTATATGTAAATTTATTTTCCCGAGTGAATCAACTAAGTGTGTTTTCTTTAAGCATGCAAGAAAATTTTCTTCATCAAGAAAAAGCTAGTTCCACAGGTTGCAAAGTGAAGATCTGGGTTAAATAAACCTTGGAAATTTAGAGATCAAGGTTGGGAACCTCGGGCCTGGGGACTGAATATGGTCCTCCTGGAGTCTCTATCTGGCCCTCTTGAGTTTCTTCAACTGCACATGCTCTTCCAAGGCCACACCCCTCACTCATAGCTCCTCCCTGCTTCACATTCAATGAAGCTCTGAGGCTGAAAAATGTTCCCACTCCTGCTAGACCTTCATGCAAAAGCATGCTTATCTAAGAAGTATCGCTTCCTCCACTTCCGGAATTAGTTCGGGGATGATGGGAGTTGTAATCCAAAAACAGAACCAAGTTTGGGAAACTCTGATCTAGAGTACTGGTAAGCTGCCATTTTAGACAACAACTTGACTGGATTTGATTCTGGAAAAGCTTGGGATGTAGCAAGTAAACGACAATCTTAGAAATAAGAGTGTCCAAAACAGGTATGGAAAACCTTTGGCTCTCCAGATGTTGCTGACTACAACTCCCATCATCCCAGACCACTGGCCATGTTGGCTGGGGCTGATGGGAGTTCTAGTGCAACAACACCTGGAGGGCCATGAGTTCCCCAGTCCTGTCTAGAAAAAGAAAATCAGAAAGGGGTGGTTTCAAGCACTTCAATACATTCAAGGCCAGTAGCGACTTTAGCATTGTTCAAGGCTAACACAACTGCAAAAAATGCTGCTGTAAACACGGACCATTCAGATGGGAAATGGACAAGGAGTACTACAGATAAACAGTGATTCCTCAATGATGATGATGATGCCCACTATGGGCAGCTTCCAACACATATCAAAACATAGTAAAATGTCTATCAAGAGATTCCTCAAGAGAAGGAATCTGAACAAGTTGTAGTAGGAACAAAACTCATATCACAGCCAAGAGTTTAGTCTACAAAAACACAGCTAGTAAGCAGCAGTTTTTATGCAGCCTCGTGATTCATGCTATAGAAGGAAGAGGGATGAGGAAATCAGTGAATGAGCAATTTTGTCCAGCAACAGATCCAGCTGTCACAGCAAAAGAGAAAAGCAGAAAAGTGTGAAGCAGTTGGGATCAGGAGATTCCTCACCCAATGTAAGAACATGCATCTAAGAATGACCTTAGGCAAAAGCCTATCATGCTCTAAAATGGGAATGGGGCAGACGTTTCCAAAATACTGTTCCCTTTGAAAATTAAGAGTCAAATGCTAAATAGCTTTTAAAGTAACTATATAGAATCGATTTCTGCAACCCCTATTGGATTTTTCAATTTCTTTTGCAGAGTAGCCTTTAGAGGCTTCACCCCAAAATACATTATGCAATTTGCTCTCTTCTCTCTCTCCCCCAGGGGTGGGGGTTGTCTTTCAAACTGCAAAAGGTATTTCAAAACTCACCTGGATGCAATCACCAGGTACTTAAAAGTGCCAGCACAGGTCCATTTTCCAAACACTTTGTTTGGCTTGGCATCTGAATCAAGCTTATCTGTGTTTTAGAGTGGCTGCTCACTCAATTCATCCCCTTATCAAATGGAGTTACTTACATATATGAGGATCAGTGTCAAACAGAGACCAGTGGAGAAAGAATATGAGGCTCAGAAAGCAGGAGATCAGAACGACGGTATTGTAAGCCAGAAATACCGTATTTTTTGCTCTATAGGACACACTTTATCCCCTTCAAAAATGAAGGGGAAATGTGTGTGCGTCCTATGGAGCGAAGACGCCATAGCCCCGCGACCCTCTCCCAGCTGGAGAAGTGACGTGCGACTATGGCAGCAGCCTCTCTGCTGCGCCTTTCCGCTGCTCCCTGACCTGCTCTTTGGGACTGGTAGTGGGCTTCCCCCCGCCAGCCCCAAAGAGCAGGTCGAAAGGAACCTGAAGCCTGGAGAGCGAGAGGGGTCGGTGTGCACCGACCCCTCTCGCTCTCCAGGCTTCCAAGGTAGCCGCCTAAATGCACCTTAAACAGCACCTTGTTTTAGAGCGGGAAAACAAGAGGGGGAAAATTCTCCCCCTCTCTGCGCAGCACCTCCTGCAGCTTTGCTGAAGGGTCGCTGGGCAGAGAGGGGGAGAATATTTTTTTCTTGTTCTCCCCGCTCTAAAACAAGGTGCGTCCTATTGTCTGGTGCGTCCTATGGTGCAAAAAATACGGTAATTTTCTCAAATAACAATAAATGGCTGGTGGGGGGGGAGTGTTATCAAGAACTGTTCTTTCTTAGACCCCTTTCAGTACCAGTAGTTAAGGATTGGCCTGGAGGCAGGAGAATGATTTTGTATGAAACAACTTCCAGAGTAGTAACTGCTGGAAGTGAAAACAAATCGTTTCAAGTTGCCGCACAATTGTTTTAGACTTTATAGTGTGCAACTGACTTATTGTAGTGAAAAATGAACTCAAACCTGAGTGCAACAGATTTTACCACATGCATTTTTGCATGAATAGGACCAAATTTCAAACACCGGTGGGAGCACATAAAAAACTAATAAAAAGCCTGGGAAAATGTTTCACTACAACTGAGTACCCGGTCGTTTTTAAAAATGGTGAACTAGCAATTTTTGTGGGTCTGCAATGCTAAATCTTTAAACATTTGCTCACTTTCTTCAGCCCAGGCTAGAGAATCATGCAACGCTAAATTCAAAGTTTAAAAAATGTTTCCAAAATGAAAACTTTTGTCACTTCTACCAGAAAACAAGGGGTACACAAGTTAGCCTTGTACAGAGCTTTGTCTAAACAGCTTTAAAAATAGAGATGCAATCCTAAATACACTTACTGGGAAGTAAATTCCACTTTAGAGAGATAGGCTTACTTCTGAGCAAACATGCATAGGATTACACTGTTGGTGACCGTAAGCGTGTCAAAGTTGTTTCCAACTCTCCAAAGGTAAGACAAAACATGTCATACCACTGTACTTAAAAATCAAGCTGCTTTCATTTGGCTAAAAGTTGTTTTTGTACGCCATGAACTACCAAGCTTATGAACACTTTACAACCAGCTGTTCAAATTAAAATGATAGTAAAATCCAGCCCTCAGACTACAAAGTCATAAACTAGACCTCAACAGACTTTCCTTATTTTTTTAAGAGAATCACATATTTTACTCAGATCTACCAATGACATTTCATTGGAGATAAATGATTTAGGAATCTTATCCATGAGGAAAGCGGTATAGTGAAATAAATACACTGAACAGACCTGCCATGATATAAGGCTTAAATGCTTTTATAAACTCTATGCAGTCAGTTTTGGTTAACCAAACTCTGCATTTGTAACACTATTGAGTACAGGGAATATCTTACCTGAAACTCTGTTTCTGTGCTTCAGATCCACCAATCCAGAATGAATGGAAATTCGAATGGGGTTTCCTTTTCACACTTGTCTGTCAAAAGAGAGCAGCCAATCATCTTCAGCTTGGTGTATCTACTTCTTTTCTTGAACGAAATCCCAATATGCACTCCTAATGTTGTTAGAAAGACAAGGAAACCTGTACAGCTAGCAGGGTTCCGGTAGCCATTAAATCAGATGGGTCACCGGATTGGTGGATCTAAGACAAGAAACTACATTAAAGACAAGAAATTGTACTTCCTCATACCTGAGAAAACCGATCCAGAGTAAATGACCTTGGTTATGCACTATGCATGCTGCTATGACATCTCAAACAACAGTACAGGCCTAAGGAAAGCATTAACTTCAATTTCAATAGGATAAAAAAAATGCTATTTCTCTTTAAAATACAAAGTACCTATAGATTATCTATGCCAGACCCACAAACCATAGCCAGGAATAAAAGAGTTAACCTGAGTGTGCTTATGGACTTTGGTGTGACAAGTATGATTTTTTTATTTTTTCTTCTTTGAAAGGGCATTCCTCCATGCCAAATCACAAACAACTCCTGAAATTTCCTTCTATTTCCCAATAGGCATTCTATATAGCATTGCAGAAGATGGGAGCTACTGTTTAAGATACGCCAGCCCAAAGCTCCCTTGGGCTCATGGAACTAGTTTCTATGTTCTTTGGATCATAGCAAATTACATCTTTCTTATCACAATGTCATGTATGTACCCATGGTGCTTGTTTTAACCAATAATGCCTAAGACTGCATTAAGACATTGTGCCCAATGATTTGACCCTACATCTAAAATCAGCTTAAGTAAAAGTGGCAACACTTATCTCTGGAAATTTAAAAAGGGAACAAAATGGCACCTTCAATAGAGAATGCAATCATTATACACTGTTATACATGGTAAAAATGAAGGAAGCAGTCCTATTTTATTTATTGACTCAGACAAACTTATTCTGTTTAACCTATAAACTTTAATTATATCATTTCCCAGTTTGCATGCAACCAGCTAGGCCTTGCTACCTGTCCTTGACAAGCCTTCTGGTGCCTATTTTTTCTTACTGCCAACACAAACCTCGCTTTTGATCTGGTGTGGGGAAACTCTGACCCTCCAGATATTGCTGATCTACAACTGCCATTAGCCACAGCAAGCAGGACAAATGGCATGGGATAATGGAAGTTGTAGTTTGGCAATTTCTGGAGGGCCAAAGGTTCTCCAAACCTGGTTTAACTGAAACACACACACACACACTTCAAGGCTACATTTCAACACAATGTAGGGTCAACAGCTCTCAGTGAACTAGGTCCTTGACAGCACAGGTCCTTGACAACTGTATCAGATTTAGCTCCCTTGACGGATGCTGCTTAGATTATCCAGATATAAATGTTCACCAAATGCTTGTTAGTGTGCTGCCCATGAAGATGACAAATGAAGCCTCATGGAAACTCCTTTGTCAGATACATCAACTCAGGATAAAAGAAAAACATTGAAAAATAGCAGCTGCCACTCATTGCACTCTGTGCATAATCAATTATTTTAGATACTTCTTAGCGATTAGGACAAAAGCCTGGTTTTTACATTCTGAAGCCTCTTTTAACAAGAGAACACTTGGAATGGATATTTACAACGGAAGTATCATTGCAGATGCATTTGCACAACTACCCAATATATGTGGGTTGATTTAAGTCACTAGTAAGATTAAGACAGAGCAGGTAAAGCTAACACACAAGACTGCATGGATGTTGGGTCACCAGAGGATCTGTTTAACCACATGATACATTTATTGTCAAAATTAAATACAGTTAGGAAACATGTTATGTCTTTGTTTTCTTCTTCCCACTATAAACTGCAGAGGGTCAAAAGCTTCGTTGAATCCCATTAATGGAGAGGGAAACAGCACATTAAGTATGAAGGTATGGAAAGAACGGCATCCCATCCACTCCCATACCTCTGCTAAGAAAGGAGAATGGAAACACATGGTTTTTATATATATTCCCCAATTTCTCAGTTACGTGAAGTATTCCCATCTGTGTTCTTAGAAAGACACATAGTTACCTTTATAAGGATACTGCAATTGAAACTTCCACATTTTGTAACCTTTTGTCCAATAAATAAGCCTTGCTGGAAGGCGTCTCGTGACACACCAAGAAGAGATATTCATTCAAGTCTGCTTCAGATTCTCCGCAAACCCTATCAAGTCAAAATATGCAGTGTCTGTCTGCAAAAGTACAGCACTGCTGAATCGGACCATTGGTCTACATCCTGTCATCATATTTCTTACACAAGTCACCTATCAGTAGGGCCTGAAAGCAGCAAGTCTCCCCTGCTGTTGCCTAAGAACAACCCTGCTGGATCAAGCCAAAGGCCCATTAGGACCTGAGTGCAATAGCACTCTCCCCACTTACAATTTCTAGCAACTGGTATTCAGAGATATACGCCTATGATGCCTTTCATATGTGCTGTGTCAGGAAGATTTGGGCATCACATGGCAGGACAGAGTCTCAAACAAAGATATGCTCTCCCAAGCACACATTTCTTGCACGTTCGCACTTCTGTCCCAGTGACATCTATGCTGGTTTGGTCATGTACACAGAATGGAAGATGGCAGGATCCCCAAGGACATGCTCTACAGGGAGCTGGCTTCCGTCACTAGGCCTATGGCAGACCAACTCCTATAAAGATGTTTCCAAACTTGACATGAAGGCTGGCAACATTAACGTCGCCATGTGGGAATCCCTTGCTGATGATTGCAGTGCCTGGAGACAAGCAGTCAGGTCGGGTATCCACAGCAGTGACCAAAGGAGGAATGACCACCAGAAGGAGCACAGACAGAAGGAACGCCATGGTGCACTTGTAGCAGGTAAACCAAAACACATTCATCTGCCTCAGTTGGTCTCTACAGTCACAACATGTGCTAAAACTCTTCATCAGCACTCTTCCATTGTCTCCAGAGACAGATGGATGCCAACTCATTCACTCAATGCCTCCAATACTAGATGTAGTATACAGACATCATGATTAGCAGCAATGAATAGTCTTAAACTTCATGAACTTGTCTAATCCCCTTTTAAAGCTGTCCAAGTTGATGGCCATCACGACATCTTGTGGGTGCAAATTCTATAGTTTAACTTTGTGCTGTGTGAAGAACTTCCTTTTATCTGTCCTGAATTTTCCAACATTCAGCTTCATCGGTTAACCCTGGGTTCGAATATTTTGAAAGTAAGAGGGAAACATCTTCATATCAACCTTCTCTACTCTGGGCTGAATTTTATATACCTCTATCACACACTTACCTGCTACACCTTTTTTTAAAAAAGCCCCAAATGATGCAGACAGCCTTCCATTATGAAGAAACTGCTCCAGCCCTTGATCATTTTGGTTACCTTCTTATGAATCTTTTCTGGCTCTACTATAACCTTATTGAGATATGGTGGCGACATCTGTACAGAGTATTCAAAGTGTGGCTGCGTCACAGATTTGTATATTATTATATTGGCAAAATCATTTTCAATCCCTTTTCTAATTCACCCTTTTCACAGCTGCCGTATAATAAGTCCACATTTTCATTAAACTATCCACCATGGCTCCAATATCTCTTCCCTGGTCAGTCAGTGCCAGTTCAGACTCCACTGGCATACTGAAGTTAGAACTTTTTGATCCAATGAGCATCACATTATACTTCCTTACACTGAATCATATTTGCCATTTTAATGCCCACTCACCCAGTATGAATAAGTCCTTTTGGAGCAGCTCACAGCCCTTTTTCATTTTAAACACCTAGAAGGCACCAGTCACACTACAAATCCTTGGGAGATCTCCCTTCTTACATCATTCCACTGTGAGAACATTCTGTTTATACCTCCTCTCTGCATCTTGGTCTTTTAAGAGACCTTCCTGAGAGGGTCTGTAGAATGACTGCTAAACTTAGTCAAGAGTTTCCGGAGAAGAACTTTACCAAAAGCTTTTTGGAAGTCCAAGTACACAACGTCCACTAATTATTTACATGTTCTTGACACTCTCCGATAAAAATTTAGATACAACTTACCTTTGTGGAACCCACACTCCTTCTTCTTCAGCAAGACTTGTTCTTCTGTATGCTTGGTAATCTTAACTTTAATAATGATTTCCACAAGTTTTCCTGGAACAAATGTTAAGCTAACCAATCTCTAAATACCCAAATCCTTTTTTTAAAAAAAATAATGGTGTTACAATGCTAAATAGCAGTTATTAACATGTCTAAGCTGTTTTTAATGTGACTAAAGCTCATGGCACTCATCACATTTTGTAACAGGAAATTCTGTAAAGCTAATTATTCATTCTGTGAATAATTACTTGCTTTTTCCAATCCTGAATCTACTATCAATTAATCTCATTGGCTGATCCCAAATTTCTGTGTTACGAACAAGGAGAGAAATTCTCTGTCCTCTTTTTCCACACGATGCACAATTTTGTAAGACAGCCATCCCCAACCCAGTGCCTTCCAGAATATTTGGACTACAACTCCCATCAGTTCCCTTACTTTGTTCTACTTCTTAAACTGTAAATAATGTGAGGCACTGAATCTTTAAGAGCCAAATGTATAAAGAAACTACTTCCTAGGGATAGTCACCTGAAAAAGTTAAAAGCTTTGATTTTAGATCACCAAATATTATTGGTATTGTACACATCCATTATTTTACTAATTAATTTCATAAAACCATACATATCTATAAATGGTAAAATTTCAGCGGAGAAGCAAGTGCAGCAGAAAATTTTCATTCCCACTTCACTGGTTATGACCAAGCATCTCATTGATTTCACTGAAACATACTTTCAGTAAGCATGCCTATGATTCTAGGCTGACCTGAACTTATACTCACCTCCATAGCTCCACCAACCATTTGCAACAAGGAGTCTGCCGAGGTGCAATGAAGTGCAGCATCTATAATTTGCAACGTAACAAGTAACCATGTTGCTACTTGTTTAAGCAGGGAAAGTGTTTCAGCAGAGAAATGCCAAACACCGTGAAGTTGACTGGCAGTAGGCTCAGGACAGACGAGTGACATTTCTTCAAATTTAACTTTCAGAACTCACTAACACCAAGTGCAACTAGGCTGCAATCATAATCCCACTTACCTGCGACTTGCTTCTGAGTGGATGCAGTGAGGATTGCACTGATAGACAACTTAAAAATCCAAATCATGGAGGATAGCCATTGTGCTACTAGCTGATAAAACTAATCAGAACATCCAAAACAGTGACAGAATACACCTAAGCACTAGAGGCAGGGAACAAACAGAAGCAGTCACCCTCATGCCTCCTCAAGGACTCCCTGAAAGAATGATCCAGAATGGCACTTCTGTTTGAGATATAAAAATTAACGGTATAATTTCCATCTCCGATAAATATAACAGTGAGACTATTTTGCCCATCATATCTGCAGTGATTACTAAAAAAACAGCAACCACCAGGTACTACTATAAACCATAGGTGCCTAATAGCTTTGCTTGAGCAATCCAGTCATAATTTTAAAAGCAAAAGTATTTCTGTACAGTGCATTTTTTAATTTATCTCACTCCATGGCATGCATGGTTAGCGTCAAAATTACATCACTTTCCCCCATAGATTTCTGTGATACTTTGAATTTCTATATCAGGCTGTCCTGTCTAATGCAGCATCCATAGGTCCTGAATGAGTCTCAATAAGTCTCACTTTCATTGCCTCATACTAATGCATATTACTCCAACTTAAGTTGTTTTATGTCTGAGCAAGAGTTAAGCTGAATTTTTAATTGTAACAAAAAACATGAAACATGGACTAAGTTGCCATATCACATAACTTTAAATGTGGTCATCATAGGTGTGATTAAATTTTGCTGTAATACAAAACCTGAATTAGAACTTACTAGGACGTGGAAATTTATCACTGCCACCTTCACTTAAATTTTAACAGAGACCAAGAAAATTAAGCCACTGATAGAGACTTCGCAACATTGTTTTGTCTAGAAATTCAAGTAATAGCTTGTCACATCTACTTATCCAGAATAGAGATAGCAATAAAAGAAGGTCCTGTCAGGTACACATCATGATTAACATCAATTATCTTTATACTAGACTACCTGCAAACCCCACAAAGGATTAGCTGTTAACAGCCAATCATTAAAAAATTGGTACAGAATGCTGTAGCCAGCTTTTTGCTAGCACATTGTAAAAAGGCAACACTGTTCCCAGAATTTCAGAAACCCACAAAATGGCAGACTAGCCGTAAATTGTTTTTTGCAACTATCAGCTCTTTCTGATAGTTTTAACTAGGCTGCTATTCACTGACATACAATGTACAAGAACAAAGTATTACGTAGGTTTGGTCTTTGAAAGTAACTCCTTTCTAGTTACGGGCAAAACAATTTTCTCGCCAATGCTGGACAGACAGAAAGATAGGAGGAGGATGGAGACGGGTACATGGAAGAAGGCATTTCAGTTGTGATTTTTCATTTGTTTAAACATTTGTTAATTACACTCTTGCTAGGCAACAGCCTTCAACTGATTTAGAGACACACAGAGAAGTAAGAACTTCATATAATGTTCATTTTAAATATATTCCCAAAGCTCTCCTTCTCCCCAACCTTATTTCATACACATAGAAGGTGTTCAAGATGGCAAAGACTTGTGAAACATATAGAAAAACTAATGTCATAATATTACTGTCATCGAATTCTGTTGAATTTCAGTCCTGAGAAAATGGAAATATGCTCTGCTACAGTCTGTTCATTTTCGCTTATTGCTAAAGTATATATTAATGCAAATTAGTGCACTTCTGTGCACGCAATGGGACTTTTCCTTCCTCTCCCCCATCCTGCAATCCCCACATCTCCTTCAGATCTGCTCCAGAGGGCTGGGGGACCATTCAGAGCAGATTTTGGGGGTATAGAGAGAAGGCTTCAGAGGGACAACATCCCACATAGAAATTGCAACTTTGTTCTGCTTATGCACACACAATGGGTAAAAACCAGTACATTTTCTTGCTACAGTTAGAGTGCCTTCATGCAGAATTGCAACCTAACAGAATATGGAGGAAAATTTAAAATTAATGGAAATATATAGGCTACTGTAAGCTATGGCAAATATACAAGTGAAAAACAATATTGCATAGGATTTGCTGGATGACAACAAAAACTGAATATGGTACAGCCATTGATTAAAGATCTGGAAACAAGAAAATTATCAAAATGAAAAAGAATGCTTAGCAGAAATCAAGACCAACGTAATAACATCAACTACTCAGTTCATCAAACATATGGGGAAGTATAGTCGCTGTACTTATTTTAAGTACAGACAAATCCCACTTTGCACGTACTGAAGACATGCATGACCCCTGACACATGTGCCGTTTTTGGCCCCGGAACAAGGTGAGGTGGGCTTATGCCTACCCTGCTGATGCACGCAATGACCAAGAACACAATCCCTGTGCAAACGGGGACCTGCCTGGAGTCCTCTATCAAGCTTGGGGCCACTTTGATTCATAGTTGCTCTCGTGTGGCAGCCCAGTACACTAAGGACCATCTGCATGCAAAAACACACTACCATGTGGAGATCAACATCCGGGAAAGGTCTCATATATAATAAGAGTGGCACAATATGGTACAAAAATCTTTTACCTAAGTCTCCAGTAATCACTGCCACATGAATTCTACATATCAATTCTCATCATGCACATGACCAACACAATCAGCTTGATGGGAGTGTTAGGGAAATGAATCTAGGCCCTGGTTAATGAGCAGCAGCAAAGTTTACAGTGAATTGTGTTGAGCTACAGTTATTATTTTCCTAAATATACTGATTGTTACTGTCTTTTCCCATTTTGACTCATTTTTGTATGCTCTACATATATTACAAAACAATGCTTATGCTGCGTTGTTTCTGTGTACGCATCCACTGGGAGCTGAGCGTTCTCAGTGTCTAGATTTTATTTTAGATATAACTTAGATTAGTTTAGTATTCAGCTCAATCAAAATATTGGCCACATATAATTGGACTGCCCTCCCCCTCAGAAATCTGCTGACCTTTGAGGCAGTCCTGCACAGTCCTGCTCGCTCTCTCTACCTAAGCAAATACAGCAGGCACTCAAGTTTGATAACCAAGCATTCTTTATTTCCTGATGGGCTGGGTAGCAACAGATCACAAGTGCCTCTGCTGGGATTATAAGGAGTGCAAGATCAGGAAATGGGAAATAGCCCAAGCATCATTGTGGGGATCTCTAGGACAAATTCTTTGTGATAGGAAGGGCACCAGGTGACAGAGGAGCAAAACTCACTCACCCAGCTCACATTTTCTAACTGGAGGGGCTCTAGGCAGTGAACGGGATTCACTTGGATAAGAACACTACAGAAATGCAATTCTTGAGAAGTATGTGAAAGAGAGGGAGAGAAAGCAAGATTAATGTTTAAGCAATTCTTCTGCTGTTTATGGGTAGACAGGGAGGGCAGGCGAAAGAGAAGCTGCATGCACAAGACCAGCCACAGTAGAAAACATTAATGTTTGGTGATCTACCTAGGTAGTTCGTATGCTTGATTTTGCAGGTCAGATGGAATTTCCATGTATATTTGCATTATGCCTCTCATATATAATAAATGTTTTAAAAACTCTGAAAAACCATTAATCTAAAAAAAAAAAAAACCTCAGAGATTTCCTTCCTTTGCTTTGCTCGAAAGTAAGCTTAAGAACAAAAATAATGTTGATTTTAATTATAAACATCTGTAAAAGTAATTAATCAAAGAGTCATCCCCCTCTCTCCCAAAAAAAGCTTTCACCTTAAAGTCAACAGACAACGAGCAAATGTACCATAAATAAGCTGGTATAAAAACAAATCATGTCTGAACATCAGGTTCAAAACGCTTGCTTTTCACCTTTCTAAAATCCAAAGACAGTAAAACAATGGATGGTATCTAACGTTAGTAACAGAATAGGGCCACTGAAATTAATGGACTTCAGATTATGTTCATCAATTTCAACGCGTTTACTCCAAGCATGAAAATGTTGGAGATCACCACAAGCCTATAATTTTTGGCACTTTTAGAATACAGTCATACCTCGGGTTAGATGTGCTTCAGGTTGAGCGTTTTCGAGTTACGGTCCACGGCGACCCGCAAGTAATGGAGCACATTACTTCCGGGTTTCACCACTCGCACATGCGCAGACGCTCAAAATGACGTCACGCACATGCGCGGAAGCGGCAAAACACAACTTGCACACGCGGTCGTGTCTTGCGTTTTACTCAGGATGCAAACGGGGCTCCGGAACGGATCCCATTCGCATCCAGAGGTACCACTGTAATAACTTGAATGCTTAAGATTAATAATGGCAAAATTAAGCCACCTGGAATTGGCTGCTTGATTCATCATACCTGTCTATGCTAGTTTTACAGTATACGTTTTCACAGAGGCGCTTTTTAGAAAAAGTACTGCTATGTTATCAAAACTGAAGAGCAGCAGTCAACAACAACACCACACTGTCAAAGTTCAAACACTTCAACAAATTATTCTTCATACTGATGATTCAATTACTGAAAGTAAATGCTGCAGCCATGTGACAAACTCACTGAAGACTGAAAAAAAAAATGCCTTGATCCAGTGTCGTATTTCATATTACAAAAAGAGCTTTCGACTTGCTGTCCAAGACAAATGCAGAGTCTGTTTGAGTACCTTACCTATCTTAATGTTTTCTTTCATCGTTCTGATTTTGAACTCCCACACCAAATATCCAGTCAAGAGTTGAAAGAAATCATACCCAAAAGAGAAGCAAGTGGGGAAAATCTGCTCCAAGAACACCACAAAAATGTGGCTGTGCTTAGAGGCAATATCTATGTAGTGTAAGTTTGATCCGCACTACAACAAACCTCCCTAAAATTCAACATACTACCCTATAATTCAGTTCACTTATTTTGAATCTGCAATGCTGTTTGTCAGTACTTATTTTACACATTTTTTTTCTTTGAGTTGTCAAATAGCTATGGCTTCCCGGATATAATGTGCAGAAAGGACTATTAAGGTTTTCAGAGCAGGACATAGAACTTCCTCCTCCCTATGGCACTGTCATGACTCACTCACTGGGATTTCCTCATTCTCCTAACATTTAATAGCATATCTGTATGGGGTGGGGGTTGCGCCAGTACAGAATTTCTTGGGAGTGGGAAAAAAGCTACTACCCAGCAATGAAACCCAGTTTGTCCAATTGGTTTCCAGGCTGCTCCAGGTGGGAGGGTTGCTGTCCAGAAAACAGACTGGACCTTATAAGGTAACCACTGCAAGTTGTTGTACTAGTACACTGATCCCAATGGGTGAGAAAGGCCAGGATAAAAAAAAGTCACCTGTATTAGGATTCAGTCCCTCCCACCCACCTTGCCACAGCCTTCTGGAAGGGAAAGGTGCTAGCTTGCTTCACTCAAGTCACATTAGAGGGCATAGTTTAAGAGCAGCTCTCCAAAGTATTAAGATACAGATCTTTCCTAGTCCTAAAATCGTTTTAATAATGATGCCCGATACCGAATCTGGTACTCTGTGGGTGCAAATACTGCTACTATAGCATATTGACCAGCACTAATGGATTAAGAAATACAAGAACACACAACCATAATATTACTGTAATGTTTGACCATGATTAGAATTCTTAAGACGGAGTTTACATGTTTCCTAAAACTAGCAGTTTGCTTGTCAGCTTAAATAAATCCCAACTGCTGTCAAAACCCAACTGTAGCAAAGTGCAGTGTTTAGTGTCAACAACTCAGTAAAATGTTCATTACAGAGAAGGCTAGATAAAATATACATATAATTCATAGCACTCTCCTGATCACTGCCAAGTCACTTCACCCCATTCTTATTTAAAAAAAATGCTTCTACTTAACCAAATTTTACTATTGGGCCTTTGGGTTTGTTACAGCAATGTTACCCTCTTCATTTTCCCTGTGGCCATTTTATCTGCTATGTGCTTTTCCAACAATGTAGAATTGAGCAGTCTTGCCCTTGCACTTCACTAAATTATACTGCTTCTGTAAAACGAATGGTTCGACTGAGGAAAATTCAGCACATTAATGTAAAATGAAGATAAACAAATTTAACATTCTACATTTATTCTGCACACTTTCTGAAGTCCATAAAAGGAGCTTCTGCTTTAGTATTGACACACAAAAGGAAACAAAATTTCCAAGAAAAAATAAACAAATAAGAACATTCATCACATTATCAACCATGTTTGTATATAAGACAACAGGAAAGTGACTAAAAATGTAATAATCAGGTACTGGCCCCAGTTTAATAGCTCCAGAACATATGTGAAGGGTTGTCCCCATCACAGAGACAAATGGAAAGTTTCTTTATACACCTTTCCTTGACAAAGAATGACTGCAACTAAGGACTTCTTTGGTTGTGATCCATACTTGAACTCACAAAACCCGAACTGATCTCCAGGGAATCACCATCAGCAAAGGCAGATTTGTAAGATAACAAATTTCATTGTTTTGTATAAACATTATTCCACTCAAAACAGATTTCTTTTAAAGCCCTTTCATTATTATGTTAATTGTAAAACAAAACGAACAGAAAACCTCCAACTTCTTCAATGTTCAGAAGGTGTATAGCTGACATTAAGGACACATAGTTACAAGGATCAGAGCAAAACTAACCACTTTCTGTGTCCGCCTCTGGACATAGAAATGTTGCACGAGGGCTGGGAGCGTGCTCCATAATATGTTGAGCACGCCACATTTCAGACCACTGCATATTGCGCATATACAACACAGCTCCACAACATCCCATGACAGACATTTCCCCTTTTTGGCTAAAAGTGTCAAAGTGTTGCTTGCTAAAGAGTCTTTTGCATTAAAAAACAAACAAAACTCGAAGTACCAAAATAAATAAGTACGTAAGCAAGAAGAACACTAGCTTTCTATCTTTCTACGGTGGTAGAGCATAGTTCAGTAGTCATCCAAAACAAATGTACCCAAAGAGAACTAAGGCTACCAACTGATACAAAGGATTTAAAATCAATTCAGCATCACCATCTTAATGTTTATATGATGACCAATTTTAATTACCCAATTACAATTGAAAGTGCACACAATCAACAACATTCAATAAAGGTACTCTAAAGAAAGAGGTCAGCATCTCTGGAAGATGGTCACTTATGATTATGAAATCTTAAGTTACCACACTGCAAGGGGGGGGACACCCACCATCTTTAACCAGCACATCTGTGCAAGCCTCTCTGCATGGCAAGTAGGCCACACAGAAGTCCTGAGGCCCAAAGTCTTTGCCTGTCATCCACCCCAACAATGATCTTTTTCGGAGGGATGAGAGAAGGGGCCGAATCTAACCCACTAGGCTGTTCAATCACCCTGATTGATTGATCAAAGCTTTGCAGTCCTAAGGAGCCTGGAAGCTGGAATGTACACACAGCAACAGCCCAAGCACATCGCCCCTCCAAACCATGCCCCTTGCTTTGCGAAACTGGGCTCTTACGCTGCGAGAGACAACTTGGCTCGCAAATGTCACCTTCAGCATATTCTCTCTCTCTTTTTTTAGGGGGTGAGGAGCGACACATGTACCCAGAGGCCTTTCACCTGCGTAGATGCCCAACACCTTGTGGTTGCTTGGGACAGTAATAATAATAATAATAATAATAATAATAATAATAATAATAATAATTTTTATTATTTGTACCCCCATCCATCGGACTGGGTTGCCCCCAACCACTCTGGGTGGCTTACAACAGGGGAGGAGGGAGGCGAAACACCCTGGGTGTGTAGAGGTCGGGGTGGTGGGGAAAAGAAGGGGGGCCAAAAGGATCTCTACCCCACCCCCACCCCATCTTTCCCAGCTGACACATAACGGGCAGCGTCGAAAGGCGGCTTTCCGAGGATCCCTTTTGCGAATGAAAGAGCAGGAGAGAAAGAAACCTGGGTCTGGAAGTGCGAGGCCGGCCGGCCCGCCCCCTCCTCCTCCCCCCCCCCCCGCTCCCCGCTGCGGGGACGGAAGAAAAGGCAGGAGGGAGCGGAGGATGCGCAGGCGAAACCCGAGGCCTACAAAAAGACCAGCTCCCACCGCGCCGGCGCCTCCCGTTCCTTCTCTTTTCTCTCTCTCTCGCCCGGTTCCCCCCCCCCGGCCCGGTTGTGGCGTCTCCTCTCCTCGCGAGGCCTCGCCCGCGCCTCTGGGGCCCTGAGGGAAGAAGGCGGCGGCTAGAAAAGGGGCTCCGGCGTCGGTTTCGGCCCCCTCATACTCACCATCAACTCGATGGTCTTGTCCTCGATCACCGACTCCGGCTCCATGGCGGCGGCGGCGGCGGCGGGAATGGCGGCGGCGGCTCCTCCTCGGCGGCTGAGGAGAGAAAAGCCCGTATCGACCCCCCGCCCCTCACCACCACCACCACCTTTTCCTTTTCCCTCAGAGGAGGAGGCCGGCTGCCGATAGATCGACCGACTGACCCGCCGCCGCCTCCTCGGCCGCGCGCCCGGAAGAGGAAGTGACGCAGCAAGGGCCGACGCGGCGCGCGGGCGGGCGAACGTTAGCAACGGCGGCGACCGTTTCCCCCTCAGCAGCCGCGTCGGAACCGCCGTCGCGACCAAAGGGGGAGGGGGAGGAGGAGAGGCACTACGGCTCCCGACAGGCTTTGCGCCGGCCGGCGGGAAAAAGAACCACAAGGCCCGGCATGCATAGCGCCGAGGTGGGGGAGTGCTTCGCGCTCCCCGCGGCGGAGGGGCTAAAGGAACTACGTTTCCCGGCATGCAAAGCGGTGGCGAGGAGGGGTTTTTTTGCCCCCCCAACGGCGGATTATTTTAATTTTTTTTAAAGAACTGGCTCGAAGGAACGTGCTGCGCCTTTGCTTCTTCCCAGCTGCCCGGGGCGAGGCCCTTTTTGGGGGTCCCGGTTGCTGCCGGCGACGGGGGGGAAAGCAGGCCTAGGCCGCAGGCGCCCAGAACGCAGGCGCAGTGGAGCTGCCTCATGGCGCCTCAGGCCGCTGTTTCCTCACAAAAGGCTCCGTCGTGGGCGCCTTTACCTCAGGGGTGAGGGCGCCGAGGGCCCCACGTTGGTGTATGGCAGCGCTAGAGGGTGAGGGCGGCTATTCCCTTTAATATTATTGCTATTATTGTGTATTACATTGGTATACCGCCCACCTTCCGTAATTTACCGCTTCTCAATGTATGTTTATCGGTTCACTTCATTTATATTCGTCCTCACAGGACTATTTGCAGCATAAGCCTGTGGGGATAGTTACTCTCCCATGAAAATGGGGACATCCTATTCCATAATAATACGAATAATTGCATTATTTATACCCCACCCATTCCACTGGGTTGCCCCAGCCACTCTGGGCAGCTTCCAGCATATATAAAGCATAACATATTTTTAATGCTTTATTATGCTTTTTTATATATGTTGTGCTATAGGTATTCTCCCATGAAAATAGGGGTGTCTATTCCATCATCATAATTTTATTACTTATACCCTGCCCATCTGACTAAGTTGCCACAGCCACTCTGAGTAGCTTCCAACACATATAAAAAACAGAATAAAACATTCAACATTTCTTTAAAAATTCCCTACGCAGGGCTGCCATTAAACATCTTATATAGTCCCTTATCTCCTTGACTCAAGGGTCGCAAAACTGCATATCCTCTGATAGCAGAAGAATCTTTTATTTGCATCAGCCACTAGCCATAGCAAGAAAATAAAATACAATACTGAAAATAGAGGTAAAAACTATAGAAAGTACATTTTGGGGGTTTACATCAATAATAAAATAATAGCTCTTGTTCTAATCGCCCCCAGTTTGCAGTTTTTGCTGTCACCTGATCATCTTGATCTGCTAAAAGAAAGGACACAGTAGCAATGGTTGAGCAACCCGTCATGGACAATAGTAGAGAGGTAATAACCTCACTCCTCAAATCTATAAAGAGTGCAAGCCAAAAGCACATGAGCCACTGACTCAATACTGCCATCTCCACATGGACGTAACCGTTTTCCCAGTGGAATTTTTTGAAATCAACCCTCAAGTACAGCCTCAATCTTGCGAAATGAAAGCGCATCTGTGTTTTTCAAACAGGGTGCCAAAGTGTCAAAATGACCAGGTGGAAAATAATCATGCCATGGACAAAATTTCCTTATTGTGGCCAGATTATTCTGTTGCTCGATATCATATAGGCACTGTCTAAATTATTTGCTTTACCTTCCAATGAAAATATGGATGTCCTAAGGGAAAGCGGGATGTTCCAGGATCAGATCAGAAACTGGGACGGCTTCTATAAATCCAGGGACATTTGGGAGGGTCTGAAAGTGGCCCAGGGTGGGTTGCTCCACAGCAAGAGTTGGGTATATGCCGTTTGTACATCACCCTCATTAATCAAATTTAAATACTGCGGAAGTTAACAGCGTAAAAATCTGAAATGAAAATATCCAATGCATAACACAATGGCAACGTGAAACAACAGCAATTCCAATCCTGTTTTAAAGGCCCCAAAAGAACAAGAAGAGCTCCAGCGGATCAGGCCACATTCCAGCATCATGTTCTCAGGAGCAGCCAGCCAGAGTCTCTCTGCATAGCTTACAAAAAATTCTTAAAAGGAAAAGACGTCACAACTGAGATTGGCACAGGGATCCCTAGGCAGCGTTTACCTGGAGTCATGCCAGGCAACAAAAAGAAGGGAGTACGTCTGCTAAAACGCTGGTTTTCAACTGGGTGTGTGTGTCCTGATCCAAAATGGGTCGTGACCAGACCACTACCAAATGGTAGAAGATTAATAAATGTGTCTCCAAATACCTGTTTGGGTTAAAAGTGACTTCTGGGTCTGAAAATACCTGTTCTAAAAAACTGGCTGAAGTGGCAATCAATATAGCTCTGAAAATTATTTTTTAACATTTTTTCAGAGCTGTATCTGCAATGAAGCATACTTTTTTCAACTCATTATTTTCTCAGATTTCGTGAACACCAAGTTTTGCCCAAATTTCTAATGGTGTGTTTAAGAGAACTCTAGAATCTGAACCATTCACCAGGCTGGCCGAGTGCACTGTAACCAGTCAATTTGCGTTGACTTTAGTGTGACAAGAAAAATGCTGCGGAAATCTCCATATTGGAAAGAAGAAGAAGAAAAAGCGGCCTAGCCCTCTCCTGGTGAAGGTGGATTTATCAAAAGAAGAAGGAAGTGAACTGGACAGTGTTGTCCTCTAACATGGAGTGCAAAAGCAACCCTATCGCCATCAAATGTATGGGAAATAAAATAAGAGAAGGGTCTCAATATTTGTGCTAAACGTCAGGTCCAGGGTCTGAAAAGATTGAAGGTGACTGGCATGCTTCTTAAGGTCTTTGGCAGGAGGAACTTCAGAGATGCCACACCAAAAAGGTCTTTCCTTCGCACTATAAAGGAGCAAGGGGAGGAGTCTCACATATTAAGTAGTCTTATGTTACCTGGTCCAATTATGATACACATACACACTTGAAATGAATCAAGAAAAGAGTATTGTCATCTACTACCATACAGGAAACTTGTCCTTCACTTGTGCTTCTGCATTAATAATATCAAGCTTTGTTTTTGTTGTTTAGTTGTCTAAAACTCTTCGTGACCCCATGGACCAGAGCGCTCCAGGCACTCTTGTCTTCCACTGAATATCAAACTCTAGACTGCTAAAATGTTGGTCCACATGGATTGCTAAAATGTTGGTCCACGTGGATTCTAGGACATGGATCCACCCACAAGTGAGAGCCACATCTCAGTTGCAAGTTTTTCTCGAAACAGTCACTGAAACTAAAACTACCATGTCTGACTCATCCTTAGTTTGCAAAAACAACAGAACCACCTTACAGGGAGGCAGTTCCCAGCATCATCGGTCCATAACAGAGCTGGAATTTAAACCTGGGTAGCCACATTTCCCATATCCTGCCTGTATCCTAAGATCTGATGGAAGGTGTTTGTTTGTCTCTGCACAAACTCTGGCCCAGTCTGCATGTCGCTCTGTGCCAACCCATGTCTTCCAAAGAGGCAATTGAGGTTCCTTTGCTCCTCTCCAGATCATTTTGCTGCTGCACAGTACTGAGCTAAGCTATGGTTTGGCTTAGTGTGTCATTCAAACCCAGGCTCGTGCTTAGCTCTACTAGACAACTCCCAGACTGTAAACCGGGTCAGCAACCTAAGGCGCGTGGGCCACAAGCGGCCCATGGGGGTTGTTTAACCGGCCCATGGACCCCCACTGCCCACTCGGACGGCTCCCGTGTGCCGCACTAAACCGGCACGGAGCAGAGCGGGAACCGCCTTCAATGATGCTAGCCAGCTTCCCATTGGCTGCAGGAAGCTCCAGAAATAGTGTGTGTGTGTGTGTGTGTGTGTGTGTATGCATGCCCACTCCGGCCCACCGCGGCGTCTGCAGGACCGTGAACCGGCCCAAGCCACAAAAACTTTGCCAACCCCTGCCAGTGTAAACCATAGGACAAGCCTTGGTTACAGCTTGTGATTTGTGCGGAGAGAGCTAAACCATGAGCCCACATTCAGATGACACTCAAGCAAAACTATGTCTTGGTTCAGTACAGAACAGAAGCAGAATGAGCTGGGAAGAGCAAAGCAGCCTACCAGTGCTATTTTTCTAGAAAAACCAAACCCACCGTGAACACCTCCATTTTTCTCTTAGAATGGCAATGGCGCACACTTGAGAGGTGCCGGAACTGCGTTCCGATGAGTTCCGGCTGAACAAAAGCCCCGCTCCTAACTTTTAGGTCCTGTTCACATGATTCTTTCCCAGACACTGTGATTAATATGGTTATAGCTTGTTCATCGTTTATATATAGAATATTTATGTTTCAGGGCATCTGCACACAATAAGGAGAAAATTGCATTATGGACGGAGTTCATTGGTATTTTAAGACAGAATCACATGATTGAGTAAACTTAAATCAGTTCTCCCTTCAAAAGAATGTGCATTTTCCAAAGGAAAAAGCAACAACCCCTGGGGCAACAAAGAGTAACAGTAAGTTTGCTTTTAAAAAGGAACCTTTTTCCATACCTACTCTGGCAATTGAAATTACTATGGACCGTTTTGGATCCATATTCAATGACTATTTGAAATTATCCACCTGTTTTTAAACTTCACATTTAATCTAAACTAAAACATTTTCAGATATCCACTGCTATTCTTAGTTGCACTAAATCCCTAAAATGTTACATTAATTTTTATTCCCTGACATGATGAATGGCTGAACTACCCCCAATTTGCCAGTGCAAACTTAGGTTGGAGTAAATACCACTTAATTCAATATAGCCTGCTTCTGAGAAGACATGCATAGGATGGCGCTATCGAAAGAGGAGATTAAGCTCCACGTCATAAAAATATTTCATGTTATGAAGGAATTCTAGTTGTACTCTGTGGAATATTGTTTACAGAATATTATTCTACAGTTGTAGTATATTATTGGCTAATATACCATGAGCATCACAGCTGCTGCGATCTGATGTATCTGGTTCAGAACAGGGGGAGGGGAGCGCTTTCTATAGAAAAAAATGTAGGTTAGAATTTAATTAACATCCTTTTATGATTTTTGCCAAGTGTAAATGGTTCTTCCTGGTTATTACAATGACTCCTTTGCCCAAATCAATGGCCCATCAAATTCGGAGCCCTTCCTTTGTGTAAGTCTTGGTAGCTAAACCTGCCACCCAGAGTGTTTCTGCTTATTTCTTTGTTAGAGATGTAATCCTATTACCTATGAAGTTCCTGCAGGAAATTACTTCCAGAGGCCTAGCCATGTTAGTCTGTTATAGCAGAAATAAAAGAGAGTCTTGTGCTACCTTAAAGACTAAAAAATTATTATGGTGCCATAAGCTTTCATGGACCAGAGACCCCTTCAGATGCACCAGACAATAGCTTATGCCACAATAAATTCATTAGTCTTTAAGGTACCACAAGGCTCTTCATTGTTCAAGAAATTGCTTTACATCTTAGGCGATCAAGTAACACTAGGGCTCCCTGAGAACTGAGGTCTGGAGTTAGCTAAAAATTATGTCACCCCTCCCTTATTTAATCTTTTTCTTTCTTTCAAGTTTGTCCCATGACTTTGGGCTTTGATCTGTTTTGTTTTCTGTTTTTTAATTTGCTTTGGACTAGTCTAGTGTCCATTTTGAATTTGTAGGTCAGAGAGTCTGTCTGGGGAGAGCTAATTCTTACTAAATTGTTTGATTTGAATGCTTTTACGAAAGCAACTAAAGGTCTCTGCAGCTTGCCTGTGCACTGACTGCCATCAGTGCCCAGGCAAAGTTTTGCTTTGTTTTGTATGCTTTTCTGTTTTCTCAGTGTCTGAATTCTGCACCGATAATCATTTTGTTTAAAAGAGATTCCACTGGTGGTTATAACTTTAGCAACATTAACCTTTACGTTCAGTGATGTTCCATCTGTCAGTATGTTTAAAATATTGTGCGGATAATAATAACAACTGCAGTGAATTTACACAGCACACTCATCCATCCTATATATCTGGTCTCCATGCTTGGCCAATGTTTGAATGAAAATGGGGGTTTTCACCACTGAGCTTGTAGGCAGGGTTGCCAACCAACTCTTCAGCATCTCCATTGTAGAGTAGAGAGACCACTTGCCAGTCTCTCAATATGATTGTTGGTGACCTCTTCTGAGCTACCCTCTCCCACAGAGTTGGTAAAGGACTGGGATTCCCCAGGACAATTCAGACCAGTGGTTTTATTTTTATTTTTATTTTTTAAAAAATGATCCTTCCGCAGACCAGTGGTTTTAAATACACCTAGCGTAAAGGTAAAGGAACCCCTGACCATTAGGTCCAGTCGTGACCGACTCTGGGGTTGCAGCGCTCATCTCACTTTATTGGCCAAGGGAGCCAGCGTACAGCTTCCGGATCATGTGGCCAGCATGACTAAGCCGCTTCTGGCGAACCAGAGCAGTGCATGGAAACGCCGTTTACCTTCCCACCGGAGCTGTACCTATTTATCTACTTGCACTTTGACATGCTTTCGAACTGCTAGGTTGGCAGGAGCAGGGACTGAGCAACGGGAGCTCACCCCGTCGCAGGGATTCGAACCTCTGACCTTCTGATCGGCAAGTCCTAGGCTCTGTGGTTTAACCCACAGCACCACCCGCGTCCCTACCCCTAGCTTAGACCTGGTCTATAATGAGGCGGTAGAAATTTGAGGGGCCTGTACCATGGACTGTGCCACTATGCATGGGGTGCCTTTATTGGTTGTAAAATATTTCCCACCAAAGAGGAGTTGGGGAAAGAGCCCTAGCCTGGGATATCAGGGAGAAAGGCTCGAATCCTGCTCAATCTGTGCTGTGCTAATTTGATACTTACACAGGAATTGTGTGGTTTCCACCCCCACCCCCATTGTTTACATAAGGGAACATTCAGAAACCCTCCAGTTGAGATGGGGGAGAAATCAATCCAGTTTGTATTTAAAGGTGAACATACCTAGTTCACATTTTCTGAAAAAGCATGTGAACCGAAACACAGCCGGCCTTTGAAATTTGCACACTTTCAAATTTTGCAATGAAATTCTCCCCCCAACTAAGGTGCATAGAAGAGCATATACTAAAGTGTGCGTATAAATAAGAATAATAATAAGAATAATAATAAGAATAAGAATTGACATTATATACCACCCAGTAATTATAATAAGGTAAAGGTAAAGGGCCCCCTGACCATTAGGCCCAGTCGCAAACGACTATTGGGTTGTGGCACTCATCTCGCTTTATTGGCCGAGGGAGCCGACATACAGCTTCCGGGTCATGTGGCCAGCATGACTAAGCCGCTTTCTGGCGAACCAGAGCAGCGCACGGAAACGCCGTTTCCCTTCCCGCCGGAGCGGTACCTATTTATCTACTTACACTTTGACGTGCTTTCGAACTGCTAGGTGGGCAGGAGCAGGGACCAAGCAACGGGAGCTCACCCCATCACGGGGATTCGAACCGCCAACCTGATCAGCAAGTCCTAGGCTCTGTGGTTTAACCCACAGCGCCACCCGCATCCCAAATTATAATAATAATTGACATTTATATACTACCCTTATCTTCCAAGGAGCTGAAGGTGGTGCACATGGTTCTTCTCTTCCCCATTTCATCCTCACAACAACCCTGTGAGGTAGGTTAGGCTAAGAGACAGTGACTGACAGTTACTCCCAGTGGACTTCATGACTGAGTGGGGATTCGAACTCTGCGCTCCCAGGTCCTAGTCCAACATTCTCACCATTACGTCACAATGGCTTGTGAAAGTAACATACGAGTGAAACACGTTAGGGAAAGCAACATACAAAACATGCTTCATGGATTGGTTTGCAAAAGGCAAAACTGCAGACAAAAACGTGTATATTAGTAGGAATTCACACTAAGGTTTATGAGGGTGTTTTAAAAAAAATATCACAAAGGATTATGGAGAACTGACTTTGGCTGGAAAAATTAGAACCTTGGAGAAACTGAAAACGACAGATTCTCCCATTCCTGTCCTCCAGAGCCCGGCAGTTTAAGTGGGACAGTCCATTCTAACACCTCATTTTGCTAATGAAAGCCCATGTCAAGGGCACCAGAAACTTGCTTCCCCTGGTGCTGAGAGTTTTGTAGGGATCTTTTCATCTTGGTTAAGTATCAATGGAATGCTCCCGGATGAAAGAGGAAGGGACCCATTGAACAAAGCACACTCACCAAGAAATTCTGACACACAGATTGAGAGCAGGGTTGTGGCAGGCGGGCCCCATCCGATCTCGAAAGCTGCAAAGTGCATTGTTAGCAAAGACTTGTTTTCCCAAACGCCCGTCAGCTAACATAGCTGTCGGCTCCTGCTCCCAGCCAGCTAGTCATGATCCTTTATCCGTTCCATCAGTGTGATGTAGGCTGACAGCTTGAACTTGCTCTCCGATGGGCCCTGGCAGCGAGAGAAGCTGTTGGATGGATTGGTGCATTCGTAAGCATAGGGAGAGAAGCCGATGGCAATTAAAAGTTCAGGTGCTACGATGAACGGCCAAGGTCACTCGGGAGGAAATGTGATGCCGTCGACATAGCAAGTGCTGATGGCCTCAAGAATTGCCAGAGATCGCCGGCAGATATTGCTCTGAGCTAGCACCCGGGGACAGACACTTGCGAAGCACTTCTTTTAAATGCAGCAGCTAGACTGGTGACTGGGAGAGGCCGCCGGGACCACATAACACTGGTCCTGAGAGATCAGCATTGGCTCCCAGTACGTTTCCGAGCACAATTCAAAGTGTTGGTGCTGACCTTTAAAGTCCTAAACGGCCTCAGTCCTGTATACCTGAAGGAGCGTCTCCACCCCCATTGTTCAACCCAGACACTGAGATCCAGCGCCGAGGGCCTTCTGGCGGTTCCCTCATTGCGAGAAGTGAGGTTACCAGGAACCAGACAGAGGGCCTTCTTGGTAGTGGCGCCCGCCCTGTGGAACGCCCTCCATCAGATGTGAAGGAAATAAGCAGCTATCCTATCTTTAAAAGACATCTGAAGGCAGCCCTGTTTAGGGAAGCTTTTAATATTTAATGCTGTATTGTTTTTAAAACTCGATTGGGAGCCGCCCAGAGTGGCTGGGGAAACTCAGCCAGATGGGCGGGGTATAAACAAATTATTATTATTATTATTATTATTATTATTATTATTATTATTATTAAAGTAGTTTTTAGTCACCGCTAAAGGATGAGGACCATGGGCCAACCTTAGGGCAAGTCGCTATCAGTCTGGTCTGCCTCAAAGAGTTGTTGTAAGGATAAGATGGGAGAAGAATGATGCATCCACCATCTGAGGGCAGCCAGTTGGCTTTAGGGGCACAAACATGACACAATCAATCAATCAACCTTTTTATTCGACCGTCAGTCAGAGAATCATGACACACTCACAGCTCTCTGACAACCATTTCCTGTCCCCTCAGTATCACTTGCTGCCCGTCTCTACCTAATAGTTGGCATAGCCCGACCCCAAACTATTCAGGCACTATTTATCCATATCTGGGTAATGAGAAAGAAATGAAAAACCAAGTAAATATTCTGAAATTTGTCTAAATTTGACCCTTTCAGCCTTCTTTCCAGTAAGTAAGCCGGATGAATCAAAACACATCTTGCTCTTTCTTCTGGGAAATTTGTCTACGATCTCAGAGCTACTTTGTGTCCTAAAAAAAACCAGGCTTAGTTGTCAACTTCAGTCTCTTCTATTTTGTGTCATCTATTTTGCCTGAGGAATGGGTCGACTTCAGACAACAACAACACATTTCAGCAGCTAAGTTTGGTACAAAAGCAAGCATCGTATAAACCTTCAGAAAACCAGCCGTGCAGTCCTTTGCATATCAACTTACTGAACTCAACAGGGCTTACTCCCAGATATGTGGATAATAGGATGGTAGCCCAATTTCCTGATTTTGAACCTAAAACAACAGTGGTGGTGATTTTTTTAAGCTTGCATGCGAACTTTGTGTATCAATCAGCTACAGCCTCTGAAAACTAGAATGAGGGAAACTAGCAATGCTCTTTTGGAAACTACCATAGAAATAAAGGACAAGCAGGTGGAACGGTTATAGAAGAGCCCGCCTTGTGGACTTTCATAATGCCCAAAGAACTGCATTGCTATCATTTAACGAAGAAGAAGAAAATCATCATGCAAGTCATAGAATTGTAAAGTTGGAAGGGACCTAAAGGGTCATCTAGTGCAACGCAGCAATCACCGCTCAAGAACCCCGAAGCTCTTTCCTAGAAAAGTCTGAACATACAGCCGCACAATTGTGGACGATAACCCCACCAGAATTATGGTACACTTCAGATTTAAGGCCTCCAACCAACCAACCCAATTATACCTTCTAGCAAACTTACCGTATTTTTACCTCCATAAGATGCAATGGCGCAGAAACATGGTTACAAAGCACGGATCCACATGGATTCTCAGGATTTTTGCATTGGGCTACCCCAAACTCACCGTCAAATCACATGTCTGTGGCCACAGCATGAACCACAAAAATCATACATCCACTGTTTCATTCAGAATACAGGGGTACCTCAGGTTAAGAACAGTTTCAGGTTAAGAACGGACCTCTGGAACGAATTATGCCATTCTATACTCAACTTGCCACTTCATATGCTTCTGAGACTCATTCTGAACTGCTGACGACAGCTTGGAGAACAATTATATTTTTTCTAATATGCATTTATAGTGGTACCTGAAACGTGTGTAACCCAAGGTACCACTGTATTTTCCCCCTTGTTTTCCTCTAAAAACTAGGTGCGTCTTATAGTCGGGTGCATCTTATGGAGTGAAAAATATGGTAGCTTTAAAGAAGTTATTGATTCTTGTATCAGATCTTGGGGAAACTATTTCTTACATGGCTCCTTATTTTTGATTCAGTGGCTAGTGTCAGAAACTGAGGGCAAACCATGCCTTTCTGAAAACTGATTCAAACACCATCCAACCCAACCCGCCGAGTCCTTACCCCAGAAAGACATACCCAGCCTTAGTGCAGCAACCCGGCCCCTTCCTTCAGAAAGCGCTCAGAACCACTGAGCAAGAGGATAGGTCGCCTTCCGTCATAAACCCTCCACTATGACATCACCAGACTTGGAGGGGAAGAATGGAGTCAGATGCGAGTTTTGCTTTCAAATTTTGCCTAGAATGGAAGGGATATTGTTGGAGTGGCACACAAAGGATGAACAAGTGAAATCTGTGATGATAGATTGGGCAAGAGATGTCAGACATAACATAATGTTTGAAGATTGGGAAAGGTTGTGGAAGAAAGGGGTCAAGTTCACTGCATGTACGGTGTTAAAGGAAAATGTCATGAAAATGATGTATAGATGGTACTTAACCCCTGTAAAACTAGAAAAGATTTACCATAAGAGTGATAATCTATGTTGGGAATGCAAAGGAAAAAAAATACATTCTATCATATGTGGTGGACCTGTCCCAAGGTGAAAGACTTCTGGGAAAATATTTATAATGAATTGAAAAATATGTTGAAATATACATTTATTAAGAAACCAGAAGCCTTTCTACCGGGAATAACAGGTTCGGAATTGCCCAAGAAGGATGTTAGATTGTTTTTGTACGCCACAACTGCAGCTAGAATTTTGTTGGCCAAAAACTGGAAATTACAAGAAGTCCCAACAGTGGAGGAATGGCAGATGAAGATGATGGACTTTTGGGAGCTAGCCAACCCAACCGGAAGAGTCCACGACCAGAAGGAGGAGGAATAGCAAGAGGAATGGAAGAAATTTAAAGACTATTTAGCTAAATATGTTAAGATAACTTAAATAAAATTACTTGCAAGTATCAGATTGGCCTAGGATTTAAATATGTGATGTTATAGAATAATATGTTTAAAGTTAAAATGAAAAGAAAGAAAGGGGTTAATTGACAATGTAAATTTTAGGTTAAATTAGTTTTGGAAAACTGCTACAATGATATATATGGAAATTCAGCCAGGGGGATTCGAGGAAGTCACCCAACAATGTTAACAAAAATGGAATTATTACAGTTAGGATTTATGTTTGCTTGTTTTTGATTTTTTTGATTTTTTTTTGTTGTTGTTGTTATATGTTTGTCACAAATTTGGAAATTAAGAAAAAAAAATTGACAAAAATAAAAAAATGGAAGGGATAGGCAAACAGCTGGGTGGTGAACATAAAGTTGTTAACCCACCTTAAGTTGCTCAGACCTGCCTTCTCACAGGTTGCCAAAAGAAAGAAAAAATCTCTCACACTGGAAATGACAGACTTATTTATATCTAGTGTGCATTCAGTGGTAACTTGGGTTGCATACTCTTCAGGTTACAGACTCCGCTAACCCAGAAATAATGCTTCAGGTTAAGAACTTTGCTTCAGGATGAGAACAGAAATCGTGCTCCGGCGGCACAGCAGCAGCAGGAGGCCCCATTAGCGAAAGTGTTGCTTCAGGTTAAGAACAGTTTCAGGTTAAGTACGGACCTCCAGAACGAATTAAGTACTTAACCTGAGGTACCACTGTATTTATTTGTATGCATGCAGGAGGGGTGCGTGTTAGAGGAGAGGTAGTACCTCTGGTGGGGGGCACATCATGCTCCCCCTGGGGTACTTTGCACTCAGCTCTCACCTGTGGCTCTTAGAAGCTGTCAGCATGCAACAGTGGCCACAGCCCAGGAAATGGCTTCGACTGGAAAGATAAACTGGGTGAGGGTGGCCGATGGGGACTTCCCCAGCATGCGAAGACAGGCTCTGGTGGATTGAGCGCATGAGACCAATTTTGTGGGTCCTACGGTTAAGAAGGCAGTTTTTGTACCCACTGTAGAGGGAAGTGAGGGGCAGATAGGGCTTGACAACATGTAAAGGTAGCCTATCTAGGAGAAGGAAAACTCTGATCCTAAACCTCCACTGCTTTGGGGGATATCTTCAGGAGAAGAAAAGGTTAAGGAGTAAACCCTTCACAAACTCCAGAGTGGAGTCCTGAAGACAATTGGATGGCAGGCTCTACTCCTCCTGCCAAACAACTCCTGCAGCTAAGCTGGTGCCAAATGTCTTGGTCTGCTTCCCTTTGGGCCACATCAGTGAGGCTGAGGGCAGTCTTATCATCTGGGCAGACCAGGACCTCCATACACACTGCCCAGACTTGCACCCTGGGGAGGTCATTTTGGTGTTGCTAAGGCAGCAGTTTGACTTCACCCCCGGAGGCGGACGCCACTGTCTCTCAAGGCAGATGGATGCCAACAACATGCATGCAGGAACTCTCTTTTTCCATGGGGAAAAACTAGCCTAATGTGGGGAGAGCTGCATTCTTCCTTTGGTGTACAGACATACACCTGCACCACATAGCCATCCATTTACTCTTTCGCAACTTGCAGCTAGCAAAACTGGTGGCCTGGACCCAGCCTAGGAGTGACAATATTCACCACATGCAAAATAAACAGGTTGTTATCAGAAATGATTTTTTGATTTTTTTTTTTAGATCAGCTTTGAAAGGCCAAAGATTTGGCTCCCTTCCCATTCCACCTGAAATTTCTATTCTGTGAAATTCAAAAGGTTGCATGCTCTTCCAATCAGCCTAAACCAGGGGTGCCCAAACTTTTTTCAAAGAGGGCCAGATTTGATGAAGTCAACATGCATGAGGGCTAACCGAAGTTGTCGAGCTTTTTTTAGGATTGAAATTGAGCTTTTTAAAAAGGATTTAAGCCCAGAGCTGTTGAGCTTTTTAAAGGATTTTAACCCAGGACATATACCGTCACAGGGGCTGGATTAGATCAACCAGTGGGCCGGATTAGGCCCCCAAAACAGACTTTGGACATGCCTGGCCTAAACTGAAGGTGATGACAAAGGCAGAAGGAAAAAGAGCAACCTTATTTCAGCCCAATTACATGCATGGAGGACACCGACTGCAGAATAACATGGCGGAGGTGTTCAGTCTTCCAGAAATGACTTGTTAAAAAGTGCCCTTGCTGCAAGAAGCTGCTCATCATGATGGCTATTATAACCTCAGATCTGTTTGCTCTTCTGTTCACGGAAAGGGAGATGCTTTCTGCCAACATTCCCTTCCATATTCTAGCCCAGATCATTCCTGAATCCCTGTCAGATCAGTTTGCGGAGAGGAAAGATGCTACACAGCAATGCAATGGGGGACACAGGTAAGATAAGATCCCAACCAAAACTTTTGTATTATCCTGTACTATTGTGGCTTGGGTTTCCCTCATCTTCTTGTGCCACCTAGTGGTTTTGTGAAGTTTGAGCTTGCACATCATTTAGGGCTTCTGACTTTTGCAAAGTCGTAGAGCAGGGGTCAGCACACTTTTTCAGCAGGGGGGCCCAGTCCACTGTCCCTCAGACCTTGTAGGGGGCCGGACTATTATTTTGAGGGGGAAATGAACCAATAGCTATGCCCCACAAATAACCCAGAGATGCATATCAAATAAAAGGACACATTCTACTCATATAAAAAGATTGTGATTGCCAGACCGGATTTAGAAGGCAATTGGGCCAGATCCGGCCCCCGGGCCTTAGTTTGCCTACCCATGTCGTAGAGTCATAGAATTGTAAGAGTCCCTGAGGAACATCTAATCCAAACCCCTTGCAGTGCAGGTATATACAGCTGTTGGGGACCAATCCTGCAACTTTGGCGTTATCAGCACCATGCTCTAACCAACTGAGCTATCCAGGGACTTGATTCTAACTGGCGTTGGAACTTACTCGGCTTCCTCTGTCAGTAAACAGCTATTCATAGCTCAAGGAGGGCTCTTCTATATCAGGGGTAGCTACTCTGTGACTTGTCGGCACCCCAACACGCATGGCCAATGGCAAGGAACAGTGGCAATATCTGAAGATCAGCCATCCCTGTTCTATATTGAGACTTCTTTGCTGGGTGCTTGGTGGAGGTCATTGCACGTTAGGCCAAGAAACACAAGATCCTGAGGGACTTGGGACTACAGTGGTACCTTGGGTTAAGAACTTAATTTGTTCTGGAGGCCCGTTCTTAACCTGAAACTGTTCTTAACCTGAAGCACCACTTTAGCTAATGGGGCCTCCCGCCTCCGCCACTCGATTTCTGTTCTCATCCTGAAGCGATGATCTTAACCCAAGGTACTATTTCTGGGTTAGCGGAGTCTGTAACCTGAAGCATCTGTAACCTGAGGTACCACTGTACTTATATGATCACAGTCAGGGTCCCCTAGCAATTACTGCTTGTCAAGTGTGCCTGGTAGCGAACTTACAGCCATAGAAAAATGTCAAGCCAGATTGTGTTTGTGTCTCAAGCTAAATTATGTCTTAATTCTCATGCTGCTGGACGAATACTGCGGCAATTCTGTACCAAATGGCTATCAAGCAGGGCATCCGAGAGGAATGTGTCAACATGACCTAGAAAACAGAACAGTACTGAGTAAAAGAGCTAATGCGAAGCATTGCAGTGACAGCTACAGACACATCTGAGACGAATGCCAAAAGGAGTTGTTGTGTGCCAGTCAACTGCTGCAAAATCTTGGAAGTTGCTTATGGCACCTTAAAGGCTAACAAATGTATAGCTTTTCTGGGTCAGAGCCCATTTTGGCATCAACGTATTCTGAGGCAGTAGTTTGGTTTGGAAGACCAACCAGCCAATATATGTTTAAAATCCAGCTCCACTCAGGTAGGGTAGGTAGGTAGGGACGTGGGTGGCGCTGTGGGTTAAACCACAGAGCCTAGGACTTGCTGATCAGAAGGTCAGCGGTTTGAATCCCCACAACAGGGTGAGCTCCCGTTGCTCGGTCCCTGCTCCTGCCCACCTAGCAGTTTGAAAGCACGTCAAAGTGCAAGTAGATAAATAGGTACCGCTCCGGCGGGAAGGTAAACGGCGTTTCTGTGCGCTGCTCTGTTTCACCAGAAGCGGCTTAGTCATGCTGGCCACATGACCTGGAAGCTGTACGCCGGCTCCCTCGGCCAATAAAGCGAGATGAGCGCCCCAACCCCAGAGTTGGTCACGACTGGACCTAATGGTCAGGGGTCCCTTTACCCTTTACCTTTACTTAGGTAGCAACAATATGCTGGTGTGTTAAAGCAGTGTTTTCCAAACTTGGGCCTACGGCTGTTTTTGGACTACAACTCCCATCATCCCTAGCTAGTGGTCAGGGATGATGGGAATTGTTGTCCAAAAAACAGTTTGAGACCCGAATTTGGGAAATACTGTGCTAAAGGCACCACTCACCTATTGCCAGATACGCTAGTGCAATTGTTCAGTATCAGGCACTAGCCAATCTTACTGTTTGGTTCATAGTAACTCACTATTGCAATCCATCCCCACGTCAAATAAAATCAGGAATCCAGGGTATATTCTTAAATATGGTTTAATACTCTTCTCCATTCTGTACATCACAACACCAAGATATCACTGCTTGGGAGCTCTCTGAAGAGGCTATGTAGTATGCAAAAGGCTAGGATTCTCACCCTTTTAATGTGTTTGTGTAAGTGTAATACATATCGGTATATATTGATATACACATCAATATATAATGCAATATATATCACCAGATATAACACATTGATTAAAGAGATACAAAAATTTGGCATCATTTCCAAACTTAAATAGTAAAAATAAAACTACAAAAAAAGGAGCTGCATACCCTAAATGTGAAACAAGCAGTATATTCAAAAATGTAAATTTACACCCAATTTTTTCTGCTCTTGTCATGTCACAGCAGACCCATTTACAATGGCAAAATCCAAGTGTACTGCTTTCTGGAAGAGACTTCACCCTACGTGAACACTTCTCGTGGACAATCACACACACTGCCTGCTTGCGGAGTTATAAAAAGATACAAATTCTATTGCTCACATTGACAGAAAGTCATTTTGGACCTCTTTTTAAGAATACACTGTGAGGAGGTTTACGTTAAGACAAACCCGCCCTCCAGTTCAAGTGAGACAGGATTATTGGAACGATATGCAAAGTTTGCCAGCTGGGGAGTTTTACCAATACATGAAGGACAAGAGGAAAATGTGAACATAGCTAGGCACTAAAATATCAAGAGTATCCTTTAGAAAACCAGACAGTCCCAGGGGGATTCGGGAAAGTGAGCTAACTGCCTTGCGTGAGCGATCCCACAGTGTTTAAAGTGAACCTTTGGCGCCAAGCTTCTAAAAAAAGAGAGAACTTGCTAATTTCTACAGCTGCTTCACAGCCCCCAGTGCCAAGGTTGACATCAGTCACATTTTGCTAGCTACTTGCATTTAAAGCAGTTTGTGAAATTTTGATGTTAACTCACACCAAGGCAGCTTATGCAGTCCCAAAGCAGAACTAAAAATACACCTCCCAAACCCTAGTAAAGAATAGAACCAAGCATAAGAAGCATTAGCTTGCTTGTGGAAACTGTTTATTGACTGACAAGAGGGAAGAGTGAAGGCCACACGACTCATAATCCCAATCAAGCCTGCCGAGACCCTGGCATTTTGATTGCCACAAATGAAACATACTTCTTGATTGAAACAAGCAGTGCTTTTGCAGTCAAAGATTAAAATGGGTGGAGCTCCCAGACTGTCTGAATTTACACATCGCACCTTTGAAAGCTGGCATGCCATAAGGGTTCAATTTCTTTTACTTCCACCACTGTAGACCAAGAGCAGTGGGTACACCTCCTAAGGTTCTTCTTCCGCAGTCTAAGCCAAGAACGCCATGTAAATGGGTCGTCTCACTGCAAAACGCAGCGACTTAATTGCCTCCAATCAATTTAAGAAACAAACCAGTATAATCTATTAATTTTTCAAATGAAGGTTTTACAGCAGTTAATGTAGCATGAAGGTTAAAAAAATCATTTTCATAAAATACAAGAGCAACCAATTTCACCATTAAGTAAAAGTAAAAACTGGGATTTTTTTTTTTTAATTAGTCCAAAATGGCATTATAGAAACTTAGTAGATTGCTGCTGTACTGACACTATGACAAATCAGTAGGGTTTGCTTCTTTCTTCTTCTTTTAAACCCGGTGTTCTGGATAAAGTTCTGGAAAAACTCCAATTCTAAGGCAGGGATCTGTTTTGTATTCCATCGCAAGCTTTCTCCTTGGGCTGGATGCTGGAGGGGTGAGGCACGTTTTGCCAGACCCAGGTCGACTACCTAGTAGTCATCAAGGTCAAAAAATTCATCGTCTCCTCCTTGGTATTCCATTCCCTGGAAGTCCACTCGGTACCGCAAGATACCTTTGGGAAATAAACGTTAGAAGGAAGATGTTACAAACACTTTGTACCCCGGAGTCGAAAGAAGAAGACTGTACACGTTTCCTTTCCACCTGTATTGATTCAGTTTCTCGGAAAGACCTGTGTAAAGCTGCAAGGTGCGAAGAGACCTGTGCCTAAGCTGGCAGGTGAATTCTTCAAGTGAGGCATTTGACTGGCAAGACAAATCTAAAGTCAGAGGAGGTGGTAAAGAATTATTCCAGCCTGAACAAGCAAGCACTCACAGTCTGACCCAACTGCAGTTGAAATTTGGGATTCAATTCTGAGAAGTAAACGGCCTGTTATCTGTAGTGAGAGAAGCCAACATCGAACGAGCCTATACTGTATGTGCAAATGAAGAAGTCCCCCTTTTTTCTTTTTTGTAACCTTTATTAATCTTTCCCCCCCTTTTTTCATGTTTAAAAGTTCTGATTCGTATGTATCTTCAATATAACTAAAACAAAACAAACAAACAAAAAAACCCCAGCCTTTAAATTCCTGTCATCTTGACCAGCAGCCAACAAGAGTGCTGGGAAATTATCACATTAAGTTATTCTCCATCAGTTATAAAATATTGACAGAGGTGTGTCCGTGTATGCACTATTGGGGGCTCTCTCTCTCTCTCTCTCTCTCTGTAAGATGAGTTACTTATAAACCGATTCCCTCTGTGCTGGGTAGAATGTACGGTTTCTGCTCTGGGTGGAGCATACAGGATGTACTGCCCCAAGGAAAACCATACCCCTTTCCTGGTTACAGGTTGTGTCCCCTTATGGGGACATAAGTCCCTCTCTATGATGCAATTCCTCCAAGATTACCCTGAAAAGCTTGTTAACAGACTTGGGAATGAAAGATAGGACCATGGGAAGCATCCATTAGAGAAGGTGGACATAAAGATACAGCAGATCTGTACTGAATCTGAATTTGTTTTTATGAATATGAAATCTCATTATTCTATTATCACTTTGAGATATCACAAAGCAGCATGAACCACAACTGCCTCAATCATACTTATATGCGGCCTAGGACCCTCGTACCTATGGGACTGCCTCTCCTGGTATGCCCCGCGGAGGACCTTAAGGTCCATAAATAACAACACTTTGGAGGTCCCGAGCCTCAAGGTGGTTAGATTGGTCTCAACTAGGGCCAGGGCCTTTTCAGAATGGCCTCAACTTGGTGGAATGCTCTGCCCTGGGGGATTTGACATCTTTCTGCAGGGCCTTCAAGACGGAGGTGTTCCACCTGGCCTTCGGCTTAGACTCACTCTGACCCCTTATATGGGATTTGGTATATAAATTTTCCCATGGTTTTTTTTTTTTTTTTTGCTGGCCCATGTAGGACCAGCATGGATAGCTGGCTCGGGTGAATATCTGATGTTTCCTCCCTTTATGGTCTTGATTTATGGGCTACTACTAAAATGAGGCTACATTTTTAAGCTGTATTTTAAGCCATATTTTAATTAACTGCTTTTTTCCCTATTACATTTTATTGTAATTTATATTTGGTGTTAGCTGCCCTGAGCCCGGCCCTGGCCGGGATAGTAATAATAATAATAATTATTATTATATTTAACAGTTGTAAGAATTCACTAAAGTAATGTTGGGTGCTGCAATTGTGGGTTACAAGAAACACACCACTCTGCCATTTCCCCTTTCCAATTACCTCCAATTCCTCCAAATCCTTTCACAAACTGGGATCCTTCCTGTGACTTATCTGTCACGATCTCCAACGTGGCTCCAAACTTCTTGTAGTTGTTAGCAAACCACTCAAGCAGAGGCATGCTTTCTATCAGCTCATGTTCCTGTCCAGTCTAAAGGTGAAAATGGAAGAGAACTGCTAAGCAAATCTATTTCCCGTACTTCCATCAATAGCTAATATGCCAACTGTCTTAGGTTGCTTTGTAGCTAACGTACGAAAAAGATGCGGCTTTGCATAAATACCTCTTTATCTGTGAAGTGAGATTTATCTTTTTCTTGTTCTGGTGTCAGATAGAGAATCTTCTCCTCTGTAAGGGGGGAGAGAGAGAGAGAGAGAGAGAGAGAGAAGTTTAAGAGGCATATTAGTAAAAATTCCCCAAGACAATCAGATTGCACATGCACCTGACAAATGAAAAGCCAAATGTTATTAAGCTCAGGGAACTAGAACATCAATTTTTGTGGAGAGGCATTTTTTAGCCCAGTCACCATACTTGGAACATTATGGAGAAAAGGTGCAAACAGAATGCAAGCTGGGCCAAAAAATATTGGGGGATGTGTGAGAAAGCTACTGGCTAGAAGCCGGGACCACCTATATTCTTCAAGGAGAGAATGTATATGTTCGATGTGTCGTTAAATGCCATCAGTGTGAGCACATCTAAGAGCCAAACTGCTTTACATTGTGATCTACCCATGTTAACATACAATTCCTATTCCCCTAGATCCCAATATTTGTGTAGGTAGGAGCTATTTACCTTCTGTGCCTTGGCAATGGAGAACATATCTCATTATATCCAGGTTCTCATAAACTATCAGGATCTCTACTGCTCCCATTTCTAAGGCTTTTAGAGTGTCTTCAACACCAAAACAGTATTTTCCTGTGTCCTGACTGATCTCATCAAAGTATCGGCCTACATTTAAAGAAAACAAGAGAGATGGAAATGAACATGTCATACATATTTTTAATCAGTGCAGACTGGAACACAAGAGCAACTAAATTTCACGAAGATCACCGCACTGCTGTGACATCACGGAGACAATGCTGATTACGTTCAGAAAGGTGGAAGATAATTACTTTGGCGGTACACTGACAGTTGACTCACTGACACTTTCATAGTTACCAGGTTATGTACCCTGTGACCTGGTTCAGAAGTCACGATAAACCATAGCTTAGCATGACAAGAATGGGTCTTGGTAAGCTTCAATCTCACTTGCTTCCCGCCCCTTTCAGCAATGCTACAAGGAGGAATCCAACACCTTGCTGGGTTGTTCAAACCTGAATGACTGTGGTTAGTCTTAAGTTAACTATGGTTTATTTGAAACATGCCAATTTCAAACAGTGGTTTATGAAGCTGGCTTGTTTAGAATAACAATAGTTATATGATGAGGAATTGACACTAGACGTCGCTATCTGTCAATATAATTAGGACTATACATCAGATAGATAAGGACTTGTCCCTCACTTCATTATTTCATGAGAATTAGGCATCAGATGTGCTATACATCAGAGGACTTGACAGCTGGCCTGAGGAGAGGAGGAGCCAACTAGCGGTCATGTAGTTGGCCCAGCCATGGAACTGCCCTGAGACCTCCGGGTATAGGGCGGTATATAAATTCAAACAACAGACAATTAATTTTGATTCATCACTGGGAACAGAGGGAGGATGGACACTGTTGTCAACTGCAACAGATAAGAGAGGTCCTGCTATGAGATTATGCTTGCAAGCCTCTATTTAAGCGTCTGACTTCAGAGGCTTGGCAAGCCTTTGCACAGAGTTCTACCGATGAATGGTCAGTATTGGTCTCACCAACTGAGCGAAGGATCTGCTGCACCTGGCGCTTCGCAGCAAATGAGATGAACCACAAACTTCGCCTTTGCAGTTATTTTCCCCAATATCCTTTTGTTCTTGCACTTCTGGCTTGGTATCTTAAGTGCAACTGGTTAGTGAGTATGATATATAATTGCTAGACGGATTCTTTTGTTTATTAGGTGCTGTCTTGTAGTATTGTAATATTTGCTAACCAATAAACCACTTTCTTTTTTTATCTAACAGTCTGCCAGTCTTCCATCTGCTGGGATCCTAAAGAACCTATTGCCTGCCCCTTGCTCTACCCACTAGACAATACACCCTTCCCAAAATTGTGCTTTACCAACACCTTCGAGTGTCAGCTTATGATAACTGATTAATTATAGTATTTTATTCATACCTATTAGTTTCTTTTCTTGAATGAATTTCACATTAGATAGGACCTCAGTGGACAATTCAATTGCTTGATTGAATCCATTTTCACCACCGTATGAGATGTCAACTAGCTTTAGTACTTTGGACTGCAATCGCTATAAATAAAAAGATGTGCTGTTAGAAGACACATTGCATCAGGCATGAGCAACCATTATGTCTGTTGAATGAAGGCAGCATTCCCTTGGGGGTGATATGTTGGGGGCCAGCAGCCAGCAGCTGTTGGGGTCAAAACCAGTAGCTGTGGTTGTCCCCTTCTCTTTTTACCTCTGGCCCAATGGACTGCTGGGGGAGAGGGAAGAGCACAAATTGAACTAATAGCCTGCAAAGGGCTTTTGAAATCAGGCCAATGCTTGAAAGCTGCTCACCAAAGTAAATTAGAAGCCTATAGTTTTACACTGTGGAGTTAACACAACCTCTGGTTGCAAATGAGGTTGCCTCATACTTTATCAATACTAAAATCAGGAGAAACTGGGTAACTAATATCAGGCTTTCACCTCGAAGGCAGTGAAATCCCACCCTCAAAAAAGTGTAGCAAATAACTCGTTATCATTTCAAGAGGAAATTTGCAAACCCTCTGCAAAGAATGCAAATACACGGGTAGCATTTGGTGAACACCCAGATCTAGACAGAATAATCTGAATGATTCCAATGGTCACATGATAGAACGTTAGTGCCTGCACATCTCTTTCAAGCTTCTTCTCAGAGTTAATGGCGCCTCTTTTTATTTTATGTATTCACTGAATAAATCTCTATACTATTCTTTGTCAATAACCTCAGAGAAGTTTTCATATATACAGTGGTACCTCGGGTTAAGTACTTAATTCGTTCCAGAGGTCCATTCTTAACCTGAAACTGTTCTTAACCTGAAGCACCATTTTAGCTAATGGGGTCTCCCGCTGCTGCCATGCCATCGGAGCACGATTTCTGTTCTCATCCTGAAGCAAAGTTCTTAACCCGAGGTACTATTTTTGGGTTAGCGGAGTCTGTAACCTGAAGCATTTGTAACCTGAAGCATATGTAGCTTGAAGCGTATGTAACCTGAGGTACCACTGTAATTAGAATTATCATCATTAAAACTATAAAGCCCAATATCACATTAGAAGCAGTACTAAAATCTGTATCAAGTCGACAGCAGAAAGCAGTCCCTCATTACAAATGGGCAATTCTCCATCAGCCAAAATCCCCATTTACCTGATCAAACATGTCTGACTGACTTAGTTCAGTTTTGAAGTCAGCTGACCCAGCTAAAACGAGACCAGCCACGTTCACCTTGTCGCCAGAAATGAACAGCTGTACAGCCGTTTCTGCTACTTTCCTTACATAGTTGTGCCGCTTCTCCATTCTCAAACGAGCAAAACGCAAGGCAGACTGACCTCCTCTTCCTTTGAGAGACAGAGGTAAAAGCACAGCAATAATGAAAGTTGTTTCCATCCCCGGGTTTTCCCCCCACCCCCATTTTTTTAAAAAAGCCAAATGTTTTAGAATTCTTTCATGTACTTTGAAGTGCTTGGACCACATGTTTGCCAAAGCATATAACCAAGTTCACACAAAATACACGTCTATATTAATGTTCACAGACACTTGTTTCAAGGCAGATTATTATAAATTATGACTCAGCTGCAATTACCACAACAGCATTATTGTGTGAGGACATCGTGGATGGTGCTCATCACATGAAGCCAAGCCTATTTAGTGATCATACTTGCTGCACAAAGCACTATTACTGGCTGTGTCGATTGACTGCTTTATTAGTGCAATGGCAGCTTTCTGCAAAATCACAAAGCCTTTAAGCAATGGGATGCTGGTCGGTATCTATCTGCAGTATTACTACATTCAAGTTACCCAAATAGCATAGAAAACAATAATTTAGGTATGCAATATCCCTCCTTCCAAATGACATGACAGAGCCACTTACAAATGTTCCCAATCATCTTCTCTTTCCTTGATAAACCATGTTTTGTCCTATCTACTATTAATAATTCTTGGAGCTATTTTTACACATTACCATGCTTCTTTGGGAGGTCGACTGTGAACTTGTGCAGCACCTCTCTGGTGTTTCCTTGAAGAGTTCCGAAGAGTGCACCACTACCATCTATTACAATAAAACCAAACTTGCTGTCGTCTGACAGTAGTGCTGTAAGGGCCTGAAAATCAATGCAGCAGATGCCAGTGTTATACTTACGATATTCAATAGTTACGGAAAGTCTGTATCAATACGATCAATCTAGGAGGAGGAATATTCTCCTGTTCGCCTTTATCCCTTTTAGACTCTGAGAATCTATCTTGACTCGCTTCAAACTCATGTAAAAAAAACAAGTTAATTATGTTCATCTAGGGCTTTTTGAATTTAGGAATGTCACTGCTCACTGTGCAGCATCCCTTTAAGCTTGCTAGAGAGAACTGTTAGCAAGTTATTTCTGATTATGATGATGTGCAAGCTGATTATGATGATGTGCTAAGTAAGGGGAAATAATCAGAAGCCAGCTTGAGTAAGTAGCAAATGAGCAACCCAATAAAAACACTTTAACACAAAAAAAAATGCATTATTTTATGAAAGGGAAAAGAAAAGCATGCATCAGAAGAGAAAAGGCTCAAACTGGTGCTTGATGGAGAATGTATTAGTTATACACAATAAAAGTCTGAAGCTTGCATTTTGTGCCATCCCTGCAATTAATTGCTCCCCTAAGGCAATCAGCAATTGTTTGAGTAAGTGAGCGTCAAACAGGAACATCAAAGCTCAAGAACCATGACAGCAACAGGCACAGGTGCAATATGACTCGGCTGGAATGGCCAGCCCAAAGTGGCCAACTTAGCATTTCTGACTAGAAACAGTGTTAGGGGTGTGCGACAATTTAAACTATTAAAAGCCTTTCACAACTCCATTGACTGGCACACCACATGAAAGAACTGGACGTTACAAATATGTTCTGAGATGCAGGTGGCTGTAACACTGGCAAAAACCTGCCCGAAATGTATATTAAAAAGGAACCATAAGCATACTGTTACTGTTTTATTTAGACCAATATAGAAAAAGCAAGTTCAAGTCTTTCAGTCAGAACTGGTGTCGCATGAATACCAGACCTTTTCCAATGATATTTGCTGCACACATTGGAGACTTTGAGCAAGGTTCAACTAATGAGTCCCATCTATCGAAGCCCTGAGCAAAGCCTTCTACAGTGGTGCCCCGCAAGACGAACGCCTCGCAAGACGGAAAACCCGCTAGACGAAAGGGTTTTCCATTTTGGAGGCGCTTCGCAAAACGAATTTCCCTATGGGCTTGCTTCGCAAGACGAAATGTCTTGCGAGTTCCTGCGGGTTCCGCCCCCTTTTCCTAAGCCGCTAAGCCGCTTATCAGCTGATCCGCTAAAAGCCGCTAAACCGCTAATAGCGCTAATCCGCTAAGCTGTCAATGGGCTTGCTTCGCAAGACAAAAAAACCGCTATACAAAGAGCCTCACGGAACGGTTTAATTTCGTCTTGCGAGGCACCACCGTACTTGCTCAACAGGGCTTCTGCCCCCCCCCCAAATGGCTCGGGGTGTGTGTGCGCGCATCAGGAGAATCTATGGAACAGAATGAAGGGGAAGGAGAGGGTGGGATTTTTTGGTGTGGAAAGTCAAAATGTTTATGCTGAATGATCAGGAAAATGTTTAATTTCTCCCAATATGTGAGAAGTGGGAACTGTTTTTGCATCTTCCCCACAGCAATTGCTAATGCAGTGTTTCTCCCAGAAAGTTGGAGCATAACCAGTATTTGAAACTCCCATTGTTCTAGGCACATTTTGCGACAGGGAATTTCATTACCAAGAGCAGCTTCTGAGCTCTGGGCACAGTACTGTGCCTAAGATGTAAGGAAAAGAGGACCCTTTTCTGCCTCCCCACTTCCAGAACTTCTCTGAAGACTGGAGAAGAGACCCTCTCAAGAATATTAGGGGGGTGGGCAGGGGAAGGACATGTGAAAAATGAACATAATATTTTAGCTGCAGTTCATTCATTTTCAGCTTTGTATTCTTGTTATACAAAAAGCACGCCTAGACATTCCATTGTTGTGCCCATAACCTAGGTTTAATGTGCCATTTAGCTCCTAGCTTTCTTTATCTCAGTTTCCAACACTGAGCATAACACAGTACACCAATATTAATTGATCTGAGCATCACTGACATGGCAAGTTCACAGGCAGATCAAGAAATGGTGTCCCCTTGCTATTGCTACACAACAGTTCTGAATAAACCAGATATCCAATGGTTGCCTGGAAAAATTAACCAATGAATCAGAATTGTTTCTGGACCCAGAAATAACACAATAGCTATCACACATTTTATCTATAATTATGTGTTTGAAGTGGAAGGTAAGGCCTAGTAGATCACAGTGTTCAACTCCAGGGGAAAAAATCCCTGTATCTCATTGTAACAGTCCACTGAAATCACTTGCATAGTCTGGCATTTTATGTCTGCAATTTGCTCAGCTCACAATTACATTTACAACCTTCCAGACAAAAATGAACCTTTGGATCCCAACATTTGTGATGGCTATCAGCCTTTGTTTCGGGAAAGGTCTGGACGCTGGGTGTATAAGTAAACAACCTTGCTTAGTATCTTTGTATGTGAACAGAAACAGGAAATCATGTTTTGAAGTAAAATACACAAGTGTATGTTGAATTCAGAAATAGGTTGTTATAATTAACATCTAGTAACCAACACATTGTATACGATAACTATTCATGAGCATACTGCAAACTGAGCAAAGTTATCATGAGCCAAATTTACAATCTGGCTAGAAATGCAAAATGACACTTACCTCTGTATGGAATTTATTATCGCACAAATACAACGATGTATTTATTGGTTTGAAAGGTTCAAAATCAATGTTCACTTTCTTCTCCTTTCCTTCTTCTGTCACAATTGTTCCACAGTATACAACAAGACCATTTGGAGGTACTGTAAAAAGCACAGGGAGCAACCTTAGATGATGCCAAAGCGAGCACCAAGTTATTCATAAATAATAATAATAATATAATAATAAATTTTATTTATATCCCGCCCTCCCCAGCCGAAGCCGGGCTCAGGGCGGCTAACAACACTAAAACAGTACAACATTATAAAAACATTATAAAAATTAATTAAAATCAAAATTGATGGCAACCATAAACTAAAGTTTTGTAAAGATTGCCAAAGGAGGGAGTCAGGCTGCGCCCTGACCAAAGGCCAGGTGGAACAGCTCTGTCTTGCAGGCCCTGCGGAAAGATGTCAAGTCCTGCAGGGCCCTTGTCTCTTGTGACAGAGCGTTCCACCAGGTTGGAGCCGCAGCCGAAAAAGCCCTGGCTCTAGTTGAGGCCAGCCTAACCTCTCTGTGGCCTGGGACCTTCAAGGTGTTTTTATTTGAAGACCGTAAGTTCCTCTGTGGGGCAGAAGAACTTTTTACCTTTGTTATAAAGTTTTAGCCGTTGCTGTACAGATGTAATGGCGCCGAGGACTGAAAGGCGATTCACTCGAGATTTAATGTTTGATGCTGTACCAAACTCATCCGCTAACATCTTTGCTACTCGTGAAATCTGGTCTTTGGGGGGAATGATCAATGATATCATGCTGGTGCCATTGCTGGGGAAGAAGGAAAAGAAACTATGTTAACACAAGTTGTGTGACTTCAAGCCTGGAAGAAAGCATGCCCAAAACTAATCTCAGAAGTTCAAGACTTTCTGTGATTTGCAACATCCTTTTGGAAATAAGGCCTTCCATGCAGGCCAGTTGCTTATACTGACCACAGGACTACTATGAGCCTATGTACACACCAAACTGGTAATGTTATATACAGTGAAATAGCAGGCATGCCTTCTGGGTCAAACTCACCTGATCTGCAGTCCCAGAATCAAGCTGTGGACTGAAGCTTGCCACCCCACAATTTAAAACAGGCTACCTCTTAGAACATACTAGTCTAGCTGTTATAAAGACTCGATGACAAAGTTAGCTCCCACAGCTTTCTTTGTGCTTCTCATCTTTGTATAAAGGAAATTCCACCAGTTATTAGGGAGTTCCTAATATTTATGATAAGAATATTTAAAAGTTTCATCACAACTTCTGAATGTTTATGAGAAGCACATTTTTATTCTGATTTGTTTTGAGCCAACAATCTATACCTTTTCTCCAAACAGAGATAGTTCTTAAACCTTTAAATTTGCCTTATCTGAACTGAAATGACCAACCCAGAAGGTAAAGGAAACTTTGAGGCTACTGCATCTTGAGAAATACCAAATCTTTCTTCAGGTATTTTCATCCCTGAAGTCTATGTGCTTTATGAGGAATTAATGCCTTAACTTCCTAGCTGGTTCCTTCCAATGTAAGGGGCAGAAGAGAATGGGCAACTCAAATAGCCTTTGGAGGCTGCCTACTTCTACAGTATTAGTGCTATTTTCTGAAAAATATTATGTCTTAGGTAGTAGCAAGCTTCCAAATGCACACAGAGGGGAGTTTTATGTGCTTTAACACATTTCTATACCTCCCTTCACTGGATCAGATGTCACAGCAGTGAGTCATATCCTTCACAATACAATAAAATGTAGCCCAAGAGACAAACCACAAAACATGCCAAAGTATAGAAATTTTTAAAAATGCTTTAGTAAATAAAAAAGTCTTAACCTGACATTTAAAAGCCTGGCAAAAGATTTGTACTGCAACTTATTCTGTTTGCTAGGGCTAGCAAGATTGCTAGGAAAGCTGTACAACAAAGTCAAAACAAGATGCATAGTTCAAGCACCCCGAATATTAGATCAAATTGAATATACAATATTTACTTCTCCTCACCCTGAATTTAAGACAAGAAGTCTGACTCGTAACAAGTAGCCTGTACTCAATAAGAGAGCAAGCCTACAATGGTAGGATAGAATGTACTGGCATATGGGAGTTCCACAGTTCCACATTTTTATGGAAGGGAAACCCACAAGAAAGACTCACAACGGCAGCCAGGAATGCAAATCTAACAATGGGACAAGCCTACCACATGCTTCAGTAATTTTCATTTTTTTAGTTTACGGAATTGTTTAAATAAGGAGCACAACCCACATTCCACCCCCCCAAAAATCTCCACTTCCTCCTTGTCAACTAACCCACACAGATCACTCTCTCTCCTATTGGGGAAGAGAAAATTTCTAGTACACTAAAAATGTAGCAGCTAAAAATTTAACCATGCTTACAAAACACAAGCTTTCAATATGTCAGTTACTAGCACTAAGGTAACACTCCTTTCTTTTATGTCTTTGCTCTCCCAACCATCACAGCTACAATCAGGGTTCAAAACTAGCAGGGCACCAGGCACATTTTGCACCTAAAGATTCTCCATTTGAGAGCATCTTAAAACGTATGGGTGCCATTTGTTGTGCCTGGCTGACACTCAAGGATTACTGAAATGTATGTGCTTTGAAGCCTCAAAGTATATGTTAAGGATGAACAATATGTTAAGGAGCTTAACAATAAAGAGTAGAGTGTTTCGGAAACTGAAGTATGCTACCATTATTTTTTACTGTAAACACCAAATTAAACATGTATTAACAATTTCTGTTAAAAATGTGATATTAAAAATGTGTCACTTATGCGAATTGTGTATTAGTTCATGCTTGGGGGCCTAGCTTTTCTATCCCATTTTCTAACATTGGCTATGATGGACAGAGGAAGTCGCCAGACCTACTCCTTTTGATTCAGATACGTGGATTTTCACTGTAGTGCACTTTACAGCACCTATACCGTGAGACTAATACAGTAAATGATTTAGCTGTATCGGGTTAGATGGTTTTTTTTTAAGGCAAGAGGCAAGACCATTTATGATACTTTATCTGTATAAATTTACATCTTATATAAACAGTTGTATGAAATCATCCACATATTGGACCTGTACTGCAGGGTGCTAAAATGTGTTTTGTAGTTCGGGCAAGGTGCAGACAGTATTAAAACTACATGGAAGTCTTACTGCTATAGCTAATTAGATCTGAAACTCCATGAAAGCAGTTTCAGTGACTTCAAGATACTAATTGTTAGAGTAGCCATTTTAAAAGTTTGTACTGTACCATACCATATTATTCTACAGTTGGGTCGAGTTTCTTTAACTTTTCAAAAAATTTCCAAATCTATCAGTATATACTTCAGTTGTGGGGGAGACCTTTTATCTCATTTTAATTTCCACTCAGATACAGTACAAGCCAATTTCTACATCTAACTACTCAAGGATGCAATGAAAAATCACTTCAATGACAGTAAGGTTTTTTCACTTCCTTATGTCATTTTAAAAAAGGATACCAATTGCCACCTCGTGGAATACACTGCTGCCATCTGCTGGTTAAATATCTTATCAGAACAAACTGTGATCAAGAGGAATGATAACAGATCTGTGCTGTCTTAATCAAGATTCAGATTAACTTTCAGCATACCGTAGTTTTAGTGCTCTAGAAACTGATCCCTGAATACTGTCAATTATTCAGACGATTTGGAATCCTCAGTTGGCTTCAGTAATCAAACACTGTGTGTTGATTAAATAGAACTCAGGCTATCTGGGTATTATCATGCTAAGATAGCAGAAAATTTGTACAATTACAACACAGGCTAATGGTAAAATATCTTTAGAAACTACCACAAATAATGTTCTGCCTTTCTAGAACCAAAATTGTTCGTTTGTTCTCTCTCGTGTGTGTCACAAGTGAAAAACCAGAAGAGCATACCTCATCTCAGTTAAGGAAGAGCCTCTCCAGAGAAATGTGCCCAGCATCATTCTTGTGGTCTTTTTTGCACATTTTTTTAGCCACTCAGCTCTTTTAAACAACATATGCTAATGATCTGGGCATCTCCATTTATAATTTGTGTTCTATTGCATATTTATGTTAATTGTTCTTCTACTTTTTCCGCCAGAATTCATTTATGCTTTTTCAATACCGCATTTCTTTAAAAAATTATGAGCCAACAAGAGAACATTTGCTATTGGGCAGTCATACAAATGCAATTAGCACTGCTTATTATTTAATAATTAAATTATGAAACAAATGACTAAGTAACAGCTCATGAGGTCATTATATGGATTACCAAAATGCGGCTTCAAAACACTTTATAGTACAAAACCACACTTCTTACTGCTCCACAACTGAGGGGTTCCCCACAACCACCCAAGGAGCTTCACAAATAGTAATTTAAACCTATGTCGTTTACGTCCAAGTTCAACACTTTCACAAGAGCATATGGGTAATATTTCAACACAGTGCACACATTTGGGAGTTCTCTTGCGCATCAGAGCAGTACAGTCACTAGAGCAAATGACTGCCCTCACAACTTACGCATGCTAGGATATGGATTATCATTAGAGAGACAAAGTGAGTGCCAATTTACTAGCCAAACAGGAAGCTTGTATAAACAGCTGATGCAGCAACACTCCAATCCCACTTTGGTTACTAGGCCACTATAGCAGTTGCCTAGCTGCTGAAATCACACACACTGGTGTTTTGACTCCACCCTAGGCAAAGCTTGTTGTGGGTGCTAAGGAATAAATCTATAGAGCAATGACAAATGGTTTCTTTTTCTTTGGGGCTACTCTGTTCGCTGAAAACTGCTCTCTGAGGGCAGGTAGCATATTCTGCAACAGAAACTGCTCAGGTTCTAGAATAAGGTTAATGTCAGCCAGAATGCGCAACTGATCCAATGCTTTCTTTCCTAACCCCACCCTCCTCCCACTTTGTATACTGTCTACTAGAATCTGAGGCTGTAGGCAGGAACAGTCCTATGTTTTAATATCTGTATGGTGCTTTGAAAAGTTCAGGTACTTTGTATTAGATAAAAATAATAATCTAGCAGCAAGGGTTTCACAAAAGTGGTGTGCACATGCTAATGGACATAATTACTTACAAATATGTGTTCTTGTATATGGATGCAGAGTGGTGATGTAGATTAGAATTTACGCAGCTTTTTTTTTTTTAGTAAAGTGGTTCTTAACTGTAAATATTCCTTAAAACCTATTGGAAGTCATGGTGGACAGCATAATTCAGGCCATCTTACAGAAGAGGTAGGAGCCTAGGGCTACACAGGCCAATAAAAAAATCTGATGGACTGGGAGCATTTCTGCAAGGCTCTGCGCCCCTGAACTATTTCATGAAATAAGTTTCCATTATGCAACTACCAGCCCATGGTTCTGGGCAACTAAACGAAAAGCATCTGAGCATGTTCTAAGTCTTAAAGTTTTCCTGATCTAAGTCAGTGGAGACCTAGCATGCCATTAAAAAATCCCAAACAACCCACTGCTTTACATGCAATGTATTTTTATTTAATACCCTTTCTACCTCCACCTTAGGGATATGTAATGCGACAATAACTGGTGGATCCTGGGCCCAGAGGACTGCACACTGAAGCTCCCCACCTCAACATGCACTATGACGACACAGAAAGGGGCGCAGATTCATGAAATGCTAAGATGGCCTGAAGTGAAATGTGGAATAATGTGATAATGAAAAGGTTAAGCAACAGGCGCAAGAGCAGGCACACGGTGAAGTCATAGTCTGAGTACAATCTAAGTGCACAACTGAGTTGTCTCCAACAAAGCCATCCTGTTAACTCAAAGACTTCCACCTCTGTAGCAGGCCTACTTCTTCCTCTCTAATTCGTTCAGGGCTTCTCCCCAACCCACCCTCCAGGGTAGATCTGGGAGGAAGCACAGGGCAAGCACAGTGATAGAAAGTCCCATTGCACAGACATAAATTATTGTGCTAACGGGACTTTGTTGGGTCAGATATGATATAAACAGAAGGCACTGGCAAAATAATTCTGGGAAACATAGATCAAGGCAGAACATTTTATTTACAAAACCGCTTATGCACAAATGGAAATCACTATTTAAAGACAAAAACCCAGGATCTGTCTCTGATGTAATTTTCTCATTAAGCTCCCCACAAAAACGAGGCCTACTTTCCTGACACCCCAAAATGTGCAAGTTAAGCACACTAATACCAAATCCTAAGCTTTTAGGTTTTCTAGCCAACCTATTGCTTGTGTAAAATAATTTTTTTTTAAAAAAAAAGGACAATGAAGAATGGAGGTGAGTATATACTCAGAGATATATAATTACAGGTGATTCATATTTAAATAAATATGAAGGAAAGGGTAGGCAATTGGTTGAGAAGGGTCACTTTGGAAGTTGCATTCTGAAAGAGTTGCTAACGTCATGCTAGACAATTCCTGCCATCAGCACTAAACAGGAAAAAACATTAGGTAATGCAGCTCCTCTATGGAAGAGTAAGGAAGCAAATACATCAGCCAGTGAGACCAGACTCTCCGAAGACAGACAAAGGAGCAGTCTGTATTCATACTAAAAATAAGTGGCACTTCAAGTGAAGAGAACACACGTCTTCTCCAGATGAGGCTTCATGTGACAGCACAGCCATGCTGGTGATGATACAAGTTGGGCACTAGGTTGGTCAAGGCTGTTATGGACAAACAGGTTTTCAGCATGCCTCCCCATCTTATGTTTATGGCTTTCTCTTCTAAATATCTGAATTTCAACTCCCCGTCTCCAAGCCTTATAAGAGTCCAAAGCTTTGACCTGCTAGGCTATCAGGATGCACCTTAATGTGGTTTCTGCTCAAATAAGCACAACCAGAATGGCACAACCATCTTGCAAGCTTCTAATCAAAGCAATCACATGGCAAAAAGAAAAGAAAAAAGCCTAGTGCTGGGCAACTCAAGAGTACAGGCAACGACCGTTTTAGGCGCATCCAATATGTGCGCGACTATGCTCATGCGCTGAACCTGGAAATGACAGAAAAACATCACAAAAAGCAGCAGCACAGGGTGTCAAATAAACACAATTTCACTTAAATGCACAGTGCCTTGGAACATAACCCCCACTTAAATTGTGAGTTGCCTGTGCCAAAGAAAAGCCTTGAAAAAATGTGGGATGCTTTCTCCCTCACCACTTAAAAGCCATGCTGGGTTGCATCCTGAAGTGAATCTGCAAAAAGTGGAGCTTCCTCAGCAAAGTTGTGGGCCCTCCCTAAGTAATCTTAGTTAAAAACTCAGTACCCACTTCCGTATTCATTATATCTTCCAAACAGTTTTTGGAATAAATTCCATGTCAAGTTTCAATATGCTAATTTATTTCAACTATTTATATGCCACTTAATTCCAACCATCTCGAATCAAGAAGAGTATATTAAACTTCCTAGATCTTGCTTCTCTAGGTGTGAGCATAGTTTAACCTGCAAAAAGGCAACAAGGCCCAAGATATAACCTGGGCATCCAGAACTAAATTTGGTCCAGAACAGTACCTATGGCTTCAAGTAGAACGCAGCTCCATTCAAAAGAAAACACCCCCACCACAATGCATGCACACAGGTCCCACAGAAGGCTTAAGAATGTGTTTGTCTGGATTCAAGCTTATTTACTCTCATCAGATATACCACTGTTGCTTCTGGGTCACAGGAGAATAATAGAGCGGGGTGTCTTTAGTACTTCAACGATACCACACTCCAAACCTCCAAACAGTCCTTCTCAGTAGCTTTATATAGATACAGAACATAGGAGCCAATTTGAAACTCTGCAATTCCCCATAGGTTAACTCCCAAGTCCAACCGCTATCTTCCGAAGTCATCTTGGAAATAAAGAGTGCAACCTGGCAATCAGGCAGTTCCCAACAAGAGGAGATACATTTTTCTTTTGTTCTGGATAAACTTTAAAACATTCCCTGTACTTCAGATATGTGAATATGTGTGGAAAGAATAAAAAAGGATCACAGGAGTCAGGACTACAGTGCTTTGTACGGCGTCCTATCCTTCTATGTCTACCACAGTCCCACTCCAAATTCAGCTGGCCAGCTAGTAAAATTTCCATGTGATTTCTTAATACTTACACAAAAAATGTACTGAAGGTGGTAGTGGATTGTATTGAAAGTGGATGACCAATTTTATACTTGGATTACTGTTCAGTCATTGTTGGAGCTTCTTCAAACTGCTCAATTAAAAAAGTCCAGTATTTGTACTCCTGAGAAAGGCTATTGTTTATTGGACCACTTAATAGAACAGAGGATTGTATAAGATTTGAAACAATTGTACTGTTAAATCCAAGCAGTAAATATTATTTGTTGTGGTTTTATAGTTCCTTTGGTAATAGTCTCAATGACGAATGTAATGATTAAAGTAAGCAGGATGTAATATACTGCCTATCTAGCAGTAGTGTGCAATAACAGAAATTTAGTATAGGATTACTGTTTGATCTTAATTGTTGGGGCATGGACTTTGCTTGTCTCGCCAGCTTTGCTCCAGACCATCCACCACACAGGAGAAACAAATCAAGACCCCTGGTTTGGCCTTATGACTGAATCAATTATTGTGGTTTATTTGGAGTGAAACGAACTACAATTTCTGGATTGAATGCAACGCTAAACCGGGGATTACAGATTGTTTATACCACATTTGTATGCTGGCTGTTTGGCAGTAATAATAAACATTCATTCTACCACGGCAAGAGGGGAGAAGCAAAGCAGTACAATAACTAATCACCTTCAGATTCTAAACCCATGAATTCATTCAATCTTTTCTACACTTGCCCCCCCCACAAACACACTTGTATTTTTGTCAAAAATTTTCAAAGAAAACCTGCAATGTTCTTCCACGTTGCCAACAGCTGATTTAAGTCAAAATAATCAGCATGGTATGATAATTAACCAATGCTGCATACAGAGCCCAGATTATCAAGAATCTCCACTTGCCAAAAAAGTTTTAAGTTTCCTATTTAATCTAAACCTCCACATTTTGGAATGCAGTAAACTGAGAGACCATTTCGCTCCTGCAGTAATCTGTACCCTAACACCAGTTGCTAGGCATTAGAAAATTGTAAAGTAAAGAGACATGAGAAAGGCTTTTCCCACAAGACACAGCACATTCAACAATAATCTTAATCCTAACATGCATTTAGCAGGGTACAAGTTCAGCAAGTTCACCACAAACAATAAGTCAAATTCCTCAAAGCAGGACTCACAGCAGCATGCAAAAGGTTATGCAATTATCCTCAGCTATATATACACATGTCTTTTTAAAAGCCAGAGTTTGAAAAATTAACATTAGGATCTGTCTCGAGTCTTCTTAGGGTCATGGCTTTTTCTTTTTATAAACATACCAGGTGTAATACTTACTGAAAGGTTATGATCAGTGTTCAAAACTCCCATTGTTCCAGGTGCATTTTGCGACAGGGAATTTCATTAGCGCAAACAGTTTCTGAACTCTGGGCACAGTACTGTGTTTAAGATTTTAGATTAAAACTGCAGAGTGAAAGGAAAGGAAGACCTTTTTCTGCCTCCCCACTTCCAGCTACTCTCTGAAGACTGGAGAAGAGACCCTTTTAAGAATATTTGGGAGGTGGGCAAGGGAAGGACTAGACCATGTGAAAAATGAACATAATATTTTAGCTGCAGTTCATTCACTTTCAGCTTTGTATTCTTGATACAAAAAAAGTGCCTAGACATTCCATTGTTGCGCCTATAACCTAAATTAGAAGTGCCATCCAGCTCCTAGCTTTCATATCTCAGTTTCTAACACTGGTTATGATTCTGATACTATTCTTTTTAAGCTTGCCAAAATTTTGGGACAGTTCATTTATACTTGAAGGTGAGGGCATAGCTGTAAGGACTGTGCAACCTTAGTATTTACTACACAGTATTCAAAACTCAGAGCCTCAACATCAAAAGTCCTCCAGCCTTTCCCCCAAATTGCCAGCAAAATCTAATGAGGCGTGTTACTGGAATGTAATGTTTATTAAAATTTTGATACATGGCAATGAGGCCATATGGAGTATGCAATGCCACACACACACACACAAAACGGATGGGATTCATAGACAGACTATCCCACATGTGGCGTTTTGGAAGCTGCTCCTACTTCAGATATGCACAATCATTTCTAAAGTCTCACTGCTGTGTTGCACATTCCACACACTGAAAGACCATCCTGGATCATTCCTTCTTGACGTTTAAGTTTTCACAGTTCGTTTTTTTATTTTTAAAACACACCACACATTCCTATTGCCCTTATTATTTGCTTGTGAGACTGTTAACACCATACTCCAGAAATGTCAACCTGAAGCCTCAGCAACCTAAAATTCAGTACAACAAGCATTAGCAACGATAAGCAGACCTTCTCATGTTGCTTTTTGACTGCTATCAAAGTTTACTACCTGGAAAGAGTATCCAATCAACTACCAACACAGAAATTCTCATTATCAACAATTAACCAGTGGGTGGGATCCTGGCAACCCAGTATACATGCACAGAGCACTTCAAACTTCAGAAAGGCTTTTTAGATGTCTGTCACCAGAAGGAGGGAGTTTCCTTGTGCAAGACACTGTCTGTGGCACTTCGTATCTTGATGTTGGCCACTACAGTCTAAGAGAATTTCCACCTCACTTCCCAGGCTGCTACAAACACTTGGAGCTTGTCAACAATTTGTATTCCTTGTCTTCCTGACACGTGTTCAATAGTGAACACTTCTTTTCAGTGGCAGCACATTAAGTGCCAGCAGAAATCAGAAGCATGCCTCTCTGTCATGTGGATTCCATGTTTCACATAATCCTCCAGCATGGGAAATGTAAGGTTGCATATAAAATTAATGCTTGCACTCTCTGTGTGAAGAATAATTGCTAATATGCTGAAAAAAGCCAGTAATTTCACGTTAGACATAAGCAGTTGCCATTGAATCAGGCTACTAGATCAGCTATACCACTGGGATTTAACTATAGACTCCAAACAAGGTACAATAAATCCATAATGAAGAGATAAAACGTCCAGCTCCCTTAGCAAATATTCTACTTGGATTCGGAGCTATGAGGCTGGGCATACACAAAGTAAGGTATCAAGAAAAATGTTTCTGAGAATGTACTAATGATATACAGGCATAACCTGAACAAGTTTCCACTATAGCATATCAGTTCTTAAGTTTAATGTCTAGCAACCTGTCCAGTCACACAGCAAACACTAATTTCATTTAATTATAAAACGAGAGCAAGAGTTTAATGAACAGAGCACTTAAGTGTGGGTACCATGTGCCTTTTCCCAAAACCAGGCTGTCTGTGGTATTACATGCTTTCAGCTCAGTACATAAAAACCTACAAGGGCAAAAACATTTTATTTTTTTGAGGGGTTGATTTAACTCCACCACAAAACACATAGCAAAGTGGCAAATGTAAAGTTCCCATGTGAATCTAGGAGGGTAATTGGTCTGGCCTATGCTTTTCTTTGGCAGCTGATGAATCATAGGATCATACAATTATAGAGTTGAAAAGGATCTGAAAGCTCATCTAGTCCAACCCCCTGTAATGCAGGAATAGGCAGGTGGCATGCATGGAATTTATAGCTAAGTAGTGTCCCTCCTGAAGGGCAAACCAATTCTGGCTGGCTTTTATAGTGAGCCACTATTTGTGATCCCCACCAAATTCACACCACTCCCAAGTCCTCTGGCACACAGATAATTCAGAAGAAAGGCATCACTCTCACTTCATGATAGGCTTCAGAGACAATTGAGTCACCAAAGCACAGCACCTCCCCACTCCCAAGTCATCCATGTATGTAGGGAGGAGGAAATAGGCATGGCCTGTTCTTCCCAACCAGTATAAAGTGAGACTCTCCCACTCTCTTCAGTGCATGGAGAACTTCAGAGCTCTGAAATAAAAACAACTGCCACAAAGGCTACTATTACCTGGTGACCCCCTGGTAATCTCATTTGCAGGCCTTCATTCCCTACTACGGTTCTTTATTAGGAAAAACTAAACACACACACACAAAAAGTCCTCCAAATGTGTACAACACAGTGAGAATGGAAGGAAAACTGCATAAGGAAATATAGCTTTATAATCAAGAGACTGCAGTTTTGGCCCCAAATTAATCTCTGTATAAACAAAGACGCTAGTGTGGGGTTTTTTTTAAAGTCACTCCTCCTTCACAGGTGAGTGTGACTACCAAGCAAGTAATTCAGTGGAAGTAGAAAAATGTAGCCAAAGAAAACACAAGGCGGAGAACTGCATCTCACCTATATACACCTCTCTACGAAGAATGGAAAAATTTAAAGAAACCCAAGAGTAGTGGAATGTCTCCACTCCAGATGACGAAATGCAGGGAATGGGGTGGGGGCAAGATGACTCTTGACACCAAGAGACAAAGCTAAATACAGCCTTTGAAGCAGGGCCCAAGTCACGCGAACACCCACATGCTTCACATTCCTTGTTTGGGGATTCAAGGTTGGGACCTGGGCACTCAAAACATTCACCTTTCTCTTCCTAGGTGCCCACAAGCCTTCCCTTTGCCTTCTATGCACCTGTAGCTCCATATGGACCTTGGCCTCCCAAAAACAGAGGCAAGAGGAAGAAAAGGCCTAACTCTCTCTTGGAGGAGGGGGGGCTAACTCTCTCTTTGGGGGGGGGGACCCAACCCATATGTCTGGACCAAATCGCTTTATAGCTGTCTGGGAAAAAAGGGGGGAGTTGAAGGTTTCCACACAGGTGACATCCACATAACTGCATAGTTCTCCATACTGGAGCGAACCAACCCAGTTTTGAAAGGGGGGGGGGGAGAGAGAATACTTCAGCCTGGCTTTCTCCCTGAAATGTTAAGCTTTCTATACAGAGGCGATTATTATTTTGGGGGGGGGGAGGGGAGGTGAAGCGACTCCTGTTCCAACCCCCCCCCCCGCCGCCGCTTTTATAACCATGAAAAGAGAGCCCAGGCCCTTCCCCGCCCTCACCCGCGAGCCGCCTCGAGGCTCTTGATGAGCTTCTTGATCTTCCAGATCTCCACGTTCCTGTCGGCAGCGCTGGGATCGTCCGCCATCTTCTCCCTCCTCCTCCTCCTCCTCCTCCACCGCCCCTCCTGCGGCTGTTCGAGTCAACCGCCAAGGCCGCCGCCGCCGCACGGAAAGAGGGGGGGGGGAAAGAGAGAGAAAAAAATGAGAACGGAGCCTCGTCTGAGGTAAAAGTAAAAGCCGCCCCGGTCTCCCGTCTCTAGGCTAGGCCCGCCCCGGTCTCCCGTCCCCGCGGGAGTGCGGCCACCACAAGCCCTCCTCTGAGGCGAAAGAGCGGGCGGGCGGGCGGGCGGGCGCGCGCGTTTTTACCTCAGGCCTCGCCGCCGCCTCCCTTCCCTCGACGGCAGCGAAGGGCTCCTCGCGACGGCGCCTGTGACGTCGCTGACCGGCTTCTTCCTTCCTTTCCTTTCCGCCTCCCTCGCTCGCTCGCTCGCGCCCCCTCCCTCCTCCTCTCCTCCGCGCTGCATGTGTTGCAATCGCCTCACATGGGGCTCCTGACGTCAGTTCCGGGCCCCGCACGTACGCACGCAGCGGGAAAAGGCGGGGGGGGAAGGATGGAGAACGCGCATGCGCCAGGCGGAGGAGAGAGAGCGCGAGCGCTCTCCGCCACTTCTCCTCCTCTCATTGGTTGCCTCGCTTCCTCTCCGAGGAGAAGGCACCGCCCCCCTCCCACCAGCTCTGTCCCGCCTTCCGCAGCGCGCGGCATGCCGGGAGGCGTAGTTTGCTGCCACGGTCGCGCAGGGCGGAGGCGGGGCTCTCGCGTTGTCCGTGTCAGCGACGTTTTTTCGCGTCAGGGTGCGTTTCCTTTAAAGGAGACGCGCACGCGTTTGGGGGGGGGAACGTGTGGAGCCGCGTCCACGAGTTCCGCAGGGCGGGGTGGACCAATAGCATCTGCTACGTCGACGTGTGGAAGAAGCTGGAAGGAGACCCTGTTTCTCTTACAGATAGGTAGCCGTGTTGGTCTGCCATGGTCAAAACAAAATAAAAAAATTCCTTCCAGTAGCACCTTAAAGACCAACTAAGTTAGTTCTAGGTATGAGCTTTCGTGTGCATGCACACTTCTTCTTCTTATCTCATTATACATGACAAAGCCATTTTTCACCTTCTCACCCCTTGCTTTTTCCTGTTAGACCTATTGCAGTCGTTAAGAGTCGTCAACAGGCTCATCGCAGCTATCTGCCAATCACCCATTCCCACCACCCTTCTGAGTAATACCCCTCCCCACCTTCTCACTATATAGAAAGGTCCGGTGACTTCTGTTTCAGTGTATCTGAAGAAGTGTGCATGCACACGAAAGCTCATACCTAGAACTAACTCAGTTGGTCTTTAAGGTGCTACTGGAAGGAATTTTTTTATTTTGTTTTGACCTGTTTCTCTTGTTAAGCCAGGGAGCCCAATTAATAGTAATTGCTTTCATTGATTAAGACTGGCTCCCATGGAATTCAATGGACTATTAAAAACGCGTAAGCCAAACGATGGAAGTCTTTAAAAAAATTTTTTTTACCTAAAGTAGATAAGGACAAGATGAAATTATATATTCGAATATAAATATAGATTGGAAATGGCTGTGTACAGTGAATACTTACCGACTTTTAAAAAAATTTACTTTTGATTTTCTTCTAATTCTTTATTTTCTCTTTATTCTTTTTTTTAAGATATCTTACTTTTCATTTCACTTCTTTATTGTGAATAGCATATTATAGAGGTATAAATAACTGTAAATATGAAGAGAGACAAAATATTCTCTTAATATTTTCCTTGGCGATATGTATTTTCTTTTTCTTTTGTATTTCCTTTTGTTGTAAATATGTATGTTTTTCTAATTTGTACTTAATAAAAATAAAATTTAAAAAATAAATTTAAAAAAGGAATTCAGTGGAGCCAGGGGTAGACATACCTTTGAAATTTTCCCTAGACATGCATAAAATCATAGGATTGGAAGGGATCGCGAGGGCCATCTAGTCCGGCCTCCTCAATACAGGAATCTTTTGCCCAGTGCGGAACTCGAACCCACAACCCTGCGATTAAGAGTCTACCAAAGAGCTACTATGACCACACTCCCCTCACTTTTAATGTGGTTCGGTCATAAAAGAACCACACTTGGTGAGACTCAATGTGATAAGAATTTTCAAGTCTTAGATATATAATAAATGTTCATAAATGTATCAACCAAGCATGGACAAAGATCAGCACAGGAAGACCGACCTGAAACCATTTTTGGCTCCCAAACTGACCAAATGTTTTCTCTGCAAGATCAAAGGAAAATGGAAAATCCTCCCCATTGTCATTTCCTTCACAAATCTTGTCTTAAGGGTATGTCTGTGTATGAATAGGGTGAGCCTGTGACCTGGCTCAGGAACTAAGTATTTATCATTACAAAAGACTGGCCAGGCTCCCCAGGGTATCCAATCAAGTAAGCATTAACAGGTAACCTGTCAGACTAGATAATGCACTCAGATTTCTGCTGTTGTTGTTGTTTAGTCGTTTAGTCGTGTCCGACTCTTCATGACCCCATGGACCAGAGCATGCCAGGCATTCCTGTCTTCCACTGCCTCCTGGGGCTTGGTCAAACTCATGCTGGTAGCTTCGAGAACACTGCCCAACTATCTCATCCTCTGTCGTCCCCTTCTCCTTGTGCTCTCCATCTTTCCCAACATCAGGGTCTTTTCCAGGGAGTCTTCTCTTCTCATGAAGTGGCCAAAGTACTGGAGCCTCAGCTTCAGGATCTGTCCTTCCAGGGAACACTCGGGGCTGATTTCCTTCAGAATGGATCGGTTTGATCTTCTTGCAGTCCACGGGACTCTCAAGAGTCTCCTCCAGCACCATAATTCCAAAGCATCAATTCTTCGGCGATCAGCCTTCTTTATGGTCCAGCTCTCACTTCCATACATCACTACTGGGAAAACCATAGCTTTAACTATACGAACCTTTGTTGGCAAGGTGATGTCTCTGCTTTTTAAGATGCTTTTTTAAAATTTCTGCTGTAGACCGCCTTTTCTGTGATGTATGTATGATGTATGGAGGGGTGGTCTAAAATTTCTATATAAGGGCAGGCACACCTTTGTTCTGGGTTTCTCCTCCTTTCCTGCATGTGAGGGGAGCACCCTGTTGCAACAGATCAATAAAGATCAGACTTACTAGCTGCTTTGCTTCTCAATATTCTCTGTTGGCCTCTGTTATTCTCTCCTACCAATAGGGAACCTACGTAAGGACTCTATATGGGCTCTTGGATGCCCCATAAGGGAAAAGGGCAGATTTTTGTTTACAGCACCAAAGACCCATCCATTTTGAGATCCTGTTTCCTATGCACAGCAAGCCATTTGCATCTAGGAAACCTACATGCAGGACAACACAGTGGTAGTAAACCCTGTAGAATGTCTGCAGTACCTGTACTGACAGGTGTTGCCATAAGATTGACATCAGGCCAAGTTCCCATCTAGTACAGCCATGACTTCTAAGAAGCCCATAAACAGGGTAACATGGAGATGGTCAGTCTCTGTCCAGGAAGGGTGTTTTTATTTGTTAAAATATTTTCATCCTACAGCCTTATATCTTTCAAGGCAGCTTACATTACAATTTACAAATAATGCAGAACCACATACTGTATCAGGGCACATTAAAGCACACATAAAGACATCTGCAAACAACCTCGCCCAGCAGTTTCATGTAGATGGAACGGACTGTCCTGTGGTCCTTGGGTGAAGGGAAGTATAGAAATTTAATAAGTAAATAATAAATTAAAGCACGTTGAAGAAAATAAGAGCTTGGCTGTACTCCATAATGTGTCAATTGTGCCATGGAGCATTTAACTCGCATTTCCACTTTAGAGGGTTATCGCAGCATTTGGTATCCAAAGCTGCTAAGTCTGTTGTTATTTTTAATTTTGTCTCAAGAGAAGCAACAGTATTGCATTCCTGCTATTTTCTACCCCTGGTGTAGGTCCTCTACTAGAATCAACAGTTGTGTTTCAGTCCCAAAACCAGGCTAAAAGCCAGACTGAAATGGGTACAGACAATCCGTGTAATCCCAGAATGCTTGGAGTTGAGCCAATTTAGAAACTGGATAGACTATCTAGCTCTGAAGGTTAATTCATGTACCATGAATCTATATAAGCCTTTAAAAAAAACCAACAACAACAACCCATGAACAGTCCTGCTGGGTCAGACTAAAAAGGACAAATTAGTCCAGCATTCTGTTTTCAATGCTGGAAAACCGGTATTTCCAAAATAAAAGTAGAAAAGTGGGGCATGAAAATAGCCTTCCTTCATTTTTTGGCCCTCGTTAACCTATTAGACGCGGGTGGCGCTGTGGGTTAAACCACAGAGCCTAGGACTTGCCGATCAGAAGGTTGGCGGTTTGAATCCACATGACAGGGTGAGCTTCCATTGTTCGGTCCCTGTTCCTGCCAACCTAGCAGTTCGAAAGCACCTCAAAGTGCTAGATAAATAGGTACCGCTCTAGCAGGGAGGTAAATGGTGTTTCCGTGCACTGCTCTGGTTCGCCAGAAGCGGCTTAGTCATGCTGGCCACATGACCCGGAAGCTGTACGCCGGCTCCCTCAGCCAGTAAAGCGAGATGAGCACCGCAACCCCAGAGTCGGCCGCGACTGGACCTAATGGTCAGGGGTCCTTTACCTTTTTAACCTATTATTTAACCTATACTGCCTCCATATGTGGAAGTTCCATCTAGTTCTTATAACTAGCGGGTGCAGAAAGTAACAGCTGCCAACGTGTGCCTTGGAGAAAGTGGTATATAAATGCAATATAATAAATAAAATGCAGACACCATTAAACTGGGGACTAGACACATTCATGGAAGACAAGTCTCAGTGTCTAGCATTCCTTATGGTTGTGTACTACCTGCAGTATCTGAGGCAATATGCTGCCTCTAAGGCAGGGGTCAGCAAACTTTTTCAGCAGGGGGCCAGTCCACTGTCCCTCAGACCTTGTGGGGGGCCGGACTATATTTTGAAAAGAAGAACGAATTCCTATATCCCCACAAATAACCCAGAGCTGCATTTTAAATAAAAGCACACATTCTATTCATGTAAGAACATGCTGATTCCTGAACCGTCCTTGGGCCAGATTTAGAAGGCGATTGGGCCAGATCCAGCCCCTGGGCCTTAGTTTGCCTACTCATGCTCTTAGGACTAGGGAACGCTAGCAGAGAGTGCTATAGTGCTCATATCCTAACTTGTGGGCTTCCCAAGAGCATCTAATGTGAGAACAGCTTGTGGTCTAGCTGAGACTTTGACCTCATCTTTCTTTTGTCCGCGAATTTGCCTAACCCACTACAGTACTTGATTTGTCATATTCCTCCATTTAGAACAGCATTCTAAACTGACTCAGGTCACCTAGTGGGGCATTTTTCTCTGAGCTCATCCTACAGCTCTCCTGCAATAGTTTCAAAGGCCAACACACAAATGCTGGTGGCCGCATGGAAGTTTCCCAGAGGAGTGGCACTCCCAGAACCTGCATTGCTACTGGTAAAAGCACTTAACTGATGTTTTAAAAAAACATGTCACAAGAGCCCCGTAGGAATCTAGTGTGCACTACCACTTACTTAGGGGACGCGGGTGGCGCTGTGGGTTAAACCACAGAGCCTAGGACTTGCCGATCAGAAGGTCGGCGGTTCGAATCCCCGCGACGGGGTGAGCTCCCATTGCTCAGTCCCTGCTCCTGCCAACCTAGCAGTTCAAAAGCACGTTCAAGTGCAAGTAGGTAAATAGGTACCGCTCTGGCGGGAAGGCAAACAGCGCTTCCGTGTGCTGCTCTGGTTCGCCAGAAGTGGCTTAAGTCATGCTTGATACATAGCAAGTTTCTGCTTATGAACCAATATGGTGCAGCAACTAGACTGTTGGGAAGGGATGCAGGAAATTCCAAACCAGCTTCCAGCATGAAACACAACCTGGTTCCTCTTGGTCAAACCATCTCCCATCTGTATTTTCCGCCCAGAAATATTGTGAAGCTGATATGGTGCTTTAAGCTCCTTGGAAGCAGTAGAGAAGTTGCCAGCCACACTTCTAGTTTACACTACAGTATTTAGTGGAACCCGTGGCTACACAAAATAGTAAGCATAATTGGAAATACAGTGGTACCTTGAATTACAAACGCCAAACCTGGAAGCGCGTGTCCCAGTTTGCAACCTTTTTTTTTGGATTACAACCCATTTTTTTTGGATTACGAACAGGTTTTTTGGAGAGGCTCCCTTGGCGAAAGCGTGCCTTGGGTTACAACCTATTTTGGTTTACAAACGGTCCTCCGGAACGGATTATGGTTGTAAGCCAAGGTACCACTGTAAGCCAAAACTGTCTTATGCATTTGCTTTTGCAGCTGGACCAGCGTGACTTTTTGCCTTTAGCCTATTAAAATGCTTCCAATGGTTTCTATGCCATTTGAATTTTCTCCAGTCACCCGTTTTGCTCGTTTCCAAAGCAGAAAAAGCTGAGACATGCTACTTATAAACCAGCAGAGGTAGGCATAGTTAGAGGCATAGGATTGCCCCCACGGCAGGTGTAAATTCCAGTGACCTCAGTAAAACATGCATGGGATCAGGCTGAATAACTACAGGACCACTGGTAAGAAAACAGTATTTGTAACTATACCGCCTTATGTTCCTACCTTTTACCGTTACTTTGAGATGAAGGTACAACTGCTGAAAAGCCTGCGAGATTTATTTCCTAAGTGGGACAGTAATTCCCCCACATCTAACAGAATCTTATTTTTCCCCTTGTGCTGTGTTTGATGAATATTAGGGTATCACAGAATTAAAACTCTAAGCCTCCTAATCAAATGAGTTTCAGTTTCAGTTGCCCGCACCTATGTACATCCATGAATAAGACGAGCTCTATTTTTTTGAACCAAAAATTAAACCAATCAATCGATCTTTCAATCAAAAAGATTCCGGTTTTGTACTGCTTGAAAACTCTTTAATGAAGTTAAGGGAGACTGATTCCATCGTCTTGGAAACGAACCAGAATCAGTAGGCAAACTAAGGCCCGGGGGCGGGATCTGGCCCAATCGCCTTAGAAATCCAGCCTGCGGATGGTCCGGGAATCAGCATGTTTTTACATGAGTAGAATGTGTGCTTTTATTTAAAATGCATCTCTTGAGTTTTTTGTGGGGCCTGCCTGGTGTTTTTACATGAAGAGAATGTGTGCTTTTATTTAAAATGCATCTCTGGGTGATTTGTGGGGCACAGGAATTGGTTCATTCCCCCCCCCCAAAAAAATAGTCTGGCCCCCCCACAAGGTCTGAGAGACAGTGGACCGGCTCTCCCCTGGTCATAGTGTTACTTCCTGCTGAGGTGGGGGCCTCTTTCTCGCTCACCTCATCTCCGGGCCATGGGCTCCCTGAACTTGCCTCAGCTCCTCTTTCCTGGCAGCCCCAAGCAAGTGAGCGACAGACCAACCCCTTTGGTCTCCACCTCCTCAGCACCAAGTATATTGAGCTTTTTGGGGGAAGATCGGATCACCAAGAGTTACTAAGCTTTTTGTGGGAGATGGGCAGTTCCAGCAGCTTCTTCGCAGCAGCCAAGGGAAGATTATTTGCTTATTTTTTTTTTAACACCTGCGCACTGAATATAAGATGACCCCCAATTTCGAACTAAAAATGAAGCAAAAAAATTGTCTTATACACAGAAAAATACAGTAGTTGGCGACGGCTTAATTGTGCTTTGCAGTGTGGGAAGTTGCTTCAAACCTGAAGGTGAGCTACGGATGGCCTTCATGGCAGAAATGGAACTTCTCTTACGGTCAATACTTTAACAACCCTTTAATCATTATTCTTTTATTTGGCTCACTGGATACATTACTTGGAATTGTATGTAGGGTCAGATGCCCCACGGCACACTCAATTCTATGAAATGTCAGTAGACACTAATAATGGAGAATGGATTCTGGATTCCTCAGGAGCAAACCTGTATTAAGTGATGCACTCAAGAGGGAAGAAAAAAGGTACACTTGTGAGCTTTACTCCTGTGAAAGGATGTTTCAAAACACCTGTTTAAAATCTCTAGTACATCTGACATCTTATATCGGTAGTAGCAGGTAGCAAATATCAGGCTGGGGTGGTGGTGTTTGAAACAGAAGACAGCTGCGATTTTTAAAAACACACAGGATTGATCAAATAAGAACATTTTTATTAATAGGGAAGCTGTTTTTCTGCAAGAAGAGACACTGGGCAGAGCAGAAAGCCTAGACAAGCAGTGCATGGAACTTCAGAGTAGCCTTATTTATATAGTAACAGCTACATTAAAAACAACCCATTTCCTTTCAGACAAGGATACTACGCTAAGGTGCAGTTTTGTGTTTTCTCTGCCAAAGCAGGCAAGCCCTGCCTCTGCCCAACCCAGGCCCTATTGAAATCCCTTCATGCTAAAGCAGAAATCTGTTCCCAAAAGGAGGATCCATAATTAAGGGTGGAATATACACAGTTCAGGCACCCCATGGGCCTCATCGTGCCACCCTCAAGCTGCGAGACATGGTTTCTAAACCTTCAGAAATCACTGCTGTACTTACTCCCCCCTATTCAATAAGAGCTCCATGAATCCTCAGGATGCACTTGAAAATGTCACTGACCCCCGAGGAGCTGTTCCGAAATAAATTTTTGATCAGGTGATAATTTCACTAGTAGGACGCCATCACTAAATTTATACATTCAGGAAATTATGTATAGTATACTGCAAAAACACAGTAAGACATAAATCTGCCCACAGCTGCTCAGGAAGGTCCATTGGCTCCCAAGCTTCGGAACATTGTTCTCTTCCTGCTCCAGTCCATGCGAGACAGAGGAATTATTGCTTTTCTTCCTTCTGATCCCCAGAGCTTGAAGAGCTTCCTGAACTCTCAGAACTCTCCCGCTCGGATGCCATCTGAAGGGGGGGGGGGGGGAGCAGTGTTAGCTCAGCAGGGCACCGACTAACAGGAGGATGTAAGAACAGGGCTCCTTATTTCTTGCTGGCAAGCTGAGCCACAAGGAAGTGTGTCGACTGGCAAAATATATATATATTTACTTTTGCCAAGTGCTCAAATAAATTATGGAAATTTGACATCTTTATCTGCTAGTCCAATCAGCTGAGCTGAGGAGACTGCAATCTTCTCCCTTAATCACCAGATCTCAAGATGCAAGCATTCAAAACTTGTGCTACATTTTTTTTCTTCCGATCACCTCCCATTCCTAAGGTCAGCTACGATCAGCTAGTACTGGCAATGTCTAGCAATCTCTCTCATGGTTTGACCAAGTAGTTTTGCTTACTTTTCGTTTACCCAGCTAGTCTTTCACTTGCTAAGACCAGGAGCATACATACAACTGGAAATTCCAAACCAGCTGCTCTTGCCCACCCTAATAAATAATAATACATTTATTGTCAATGTACAACTTGTGTACAATGAAATTAACTGCGCCCTCCCCCCAATACACTCCGGCACATGGCCCTCCTACCTTTTTATAGGCCATTTCAAAGAGTTTCAGGGATGCTTGCTGTAAGGTGGATGCTGCCTGCCTGATGTTCTCGCCGGTTTCGCTATCTTTACGAGCTAGCAGTTCTCGCATTTTCGCAATTTCTTCTCTCAGTTTGTTGCACTGTGAAGCAATTGCAGAGAAACACATGTTCATAACCCTTTCGGCATTTATCAAAGCGGATCTTGACCTCAATAAAGCCACACAGTCTACAGTAATTAGAAGGTGCCATCAGCTGCCAGGGTGGAGGGTATTTTATGGGTACCTTCAGCAAGGGGGAGGCCATGGAAACCCATCTGCCTGCCCTTACCCCGTTAGTTAAAAAAATAAATCACTTGCCTAATAAGTTTTTGTTCTCCTGGGTCTTGCTGCAGGGGACTAAAGTTTAAAGTCTATTTATTCGATTTCTATCCTACACTGGTGCCTCGCAAGACGAAATTAATTTGTTCCGCGAGTCTCTTTGTCTTGCGTTTTTTTCGTCTTGCGAAGCACCCCTATTAGCGGCTTAGCGGCTATTAGTGGCTTAGAAAAAGGGGGGGGAGGGAAAAACTCGCAAGACGTTTTCGTCTTGCGAAGCAAGTCCATAGGGAAATTCGTCTTGCGAAGCACCTCGAAAAACGGAAAACCCTTTCGTCTAGCGAGTTTTTCGTCTTGCGGGGCACCACTGTACCCTTTCTCCAGGGAGCTCAAGGTGACATACATGGCTCTCCCCCACTGATCCTCACAACGAGCCTGTGAGGTAGGTTAGGCTGAGAGACACTGAGTGGTGGTCCAGGGTCACCCAGTGAGCTTCATGGCCAAGTGCGGATCTGAACCGTGGTCTCCCCAGTCTTAGCCCAACACTCTAACCACTACACGAGCTCTCAGACATGCACAGACTGCCAGAAGCATCAAGGTCAGCTCTCTATCATATTTAAAAATCAGTTATTTATTCTAGCGAGTTCATGGCTTGCGGGCACAGTGAAAAGGTAAAATGTGCTGAAATTAACAAAAATAATGAAAACGTGTCGATCAGGCTTCCTCAACCTCGGCCCTCCAGATGTTTTTGGCCTACAGCTCCCATGATCCCTAGCTAGTAGGACCAGTGGTCAGGGATGATGGGAATTGTAGTCTCAAAACATCTGGAGGGCAAAGGTTAAGAAAGCCTGGTGTAGATGCCGCTGTTGTGATCAGCTTCCCTCCCCACTGGTCTCCTAGAACCAGACGTAGTATGATGAGGGCGGAACAGAGACAGGCACATTGGCGTAGTCTCAGATTGCTTGGGAAGGACTTGGGAGAGATAGCAGCTTCATTGGGGCAAGATCTATCAGGACAAGTTGCTATGCTCACTATAGTCTCCTGAGTCGACCTAGTTTCCCTGAATAGAGTCAAGTTCATGGACACCATGTGATTTACTGCCAATTTGCGCCAGACAGCCTGAAATGTTGTCATGCATGATTACAGCTTAAACCATGAACATCGCTGCATAGCTGCCTCACCTTCACTGGCAAAGCAGCAGAAAAATCAGTAGGTGGAAGAAGCAATCAGGGACTGTAATGTTTGCTTTGCACTAGACCACCACACAAAATCACCAAATTTTATTACTCTAATGGATGGCTAATGAATTTAGCATCACCACTAGTTATTAAGAGAACAGAACAGCATTTGATTCTCATAAGAATTCCCTTCCCCCAAGTTGATTTGGCCCCTTCATGGCTTTTCCAGCAACCTTTCTCACACAGGGGACACTACCCCAATATAACAAAGCTTACAAGATTTTCTCTTTTTAATTTCTTGGGAGAAGTCTGCATTTATTATCTCTGCCAAAGGCTTTCTGGAATTAAAATTAAAGATCATAAATGGTTTTAAAAGCCTTTTCTCATTATCGTAGGCTGCTTAGTTTCTCCGGTGATAAATTAGCACAGCCAGGAAATTGCTGTGTGAAGGATTATACAATTTAGAGAGCCATCGTTTTGCACATTCTGACAAAAAGAGGAAGCAAATTCAGTACATGCCCAGGCAGCGTGTCAAATCCATACACAATTAATTTTAGACTGAGACAAAGGAAAACAATTCGTTTAGTGCAAGGCAGAACACCTACCTCATCAGCAGGTAGCTGATCTTTGAACTCTTCCATTTTGGATTCTGTATCATGGATTATTCCTTCTGCCATGTTTACAGCTTCAACACGTTCCTGTATAAAACAACAACTTTGGTGAAATACCCCATTTGTGCCGCTAACACTGCCATATCAATGAGGATCATGAAGCTGACACAGAATTAGGCATCTAATTATATTTCACCCAATTGTATCTCTTCGGATGCTCAATCATTCATTGATCTGTAAGCAAAAATTGCTCCAATTCTATCAACTCAAGGATTTTGAAAAGCGAGTGTAGCATCTATTTTAGTTTGAGGACCTAGACATCTGCTCAAAAGTTCTCCAAAGACATAACTGCATTGGGAATCAACATTTCAGTCTAAAGTCATCACTGCAAAGTTACCTTTCTTCGTCTATCTTCTTCTGCATATTTTTCTGCATTTTTCACCATATTCTCAATATCGTCTTTGCTAAGACCACCAGAAGACTGGATCACAACTACAGAAAAATGAAATGGTATTTACACCTCACATTTGTATAAAAATTGCCAAAACTGACTTTCTGCAATCCGTATCTTCAATTAGTTTGTTCTCTTGCTTTTTCAAGAGCTATAGGCCTCCTATATTATTTGACATTTTCTACTATCTGATGTAGTACTGTCATTTTTTAGAACAAGAGTGCTTATGTAACAGATCTCAAAGCCAGGAGAGACAAGCTTCTCAGTTGTGTTGTGCTCAGTTAGAAATCTTCCACACGTGTTTTCAGAATGATGTGTTGATAATAACATCACTGCACACACTTGATTGGTTCTGGCCATGAGCAAAGCTCAGAGATCTTACCAAAAGCTTCTAGAAAAGAAATTAAGCTCAGATGGGAACTGCAAACTAAACAATGGCCATGTTTTATAGCTTGACAGAAGTTGCACACTAGTGTTTCCTTTCTTCTATTTTTCCTTCCTTCCCATGCTTTCATGATAGTCCTTTACTGTGCCTGTCTGCCATAACGATTCCATCTGTTCACATTCCCCCTGCCCTCCAAAGAAGCAACTATCTAGCACACTCACTCTGTTGCTCCCGTCCTGTGCCTTTATCTTTTGCAGAAACATGAACAATTCCATTGGCATCAATGTCAAAAGTGACCTCAATCTGGGGAACTCCCCGTGGAGCTGGCGGAATCCCAACCTAAAATCACAAGGTGCATTGTTGATAACCGAGAGGGTACAATTACTAATAAGATTTGCGCTTCCTTATTAATTATGCAATAAACAGTAAGTATTTGAGATCAATTGCTGATTCTACTTGCTATTCAGTGAAACAAACTAACACTGAAGTAGTACTGTACAATCTAATATTGATCCCTGATCAGATGTCAAACAGATGAACAACTATTTGACTTTTAGAAGACATCTGAAGGCAGCCCTGTTCAGGGAAGTTTTTAATGTTTTATTGTGTTTTTAATATTTTGTTGGGAGTTTCCCAGAGTGGCTGGGGCAACCCAGTTGGAAGGGTGGCATATAAATAACAAGATTATGATGATTTCCACAACTCCTTGTAGTTGGCATCCATCTGCCTTGGAAGACAATGCAAGAGTGCACCTTTGGTAGTAAAGTCAAAATGCTGGAGTATTACAGCGCCTGCTGTGGCTGTACTGACTAATACAGGAAAAACATGCTTTATTGCAGGTGGGGTAGATGAAGGTATCTGGTTTTGCTGAAAACCCACTTGCAGGTTAATGCTTATTTGAAGGAGGATTTTCACTCAATGAGCACATGCTTTGCATGAAAAAGGTTCAAGGTTCAATTTCTGGCATCTGTACGCAGGGTTGAAAGACGTCTAAGAGAGTTGCAGCCAGTGTAAACAGTACTTAGCTAGATGAACACAGTTCCCTGTGTTCTTATGCTACTTTTCTATGCTATGACTACACACTTACACCCATTCATAGAAATGTAGAGAAATACCCAATGTCAATCAAACTCCAAGTAGACCCACTTATTTCAATGGGTCTACCCTGGCTATGATTTAGTACAGCAAGTCTTGTACAGAAAATCTGCACATGACAATGGCAAAATTAACGCTACAGTTCATTTTTTCCAAGTATTGTTAAAAGGAGGTGCTAATAACTTAGCTAGGCTGAAAAAATAATGAACTCTTCTAACATGTTCTGGGGTTGTTGTTTTTTTGCTGCAGAAAAGGTTTGTTCCTGTGCAGCCATGTCTTTCAACCCTAGTGGGCAGAATGAAACTACTTCCTATAATTTTCATACCATCACGGCAGATCGAAACAAACTTACCAAAGTAAATTGGCCAAGCAGCTTATTGTCACCAGCCATTTCTCTCTCACCCTGATGCACTTTGATCTCCACCTGAGTCTGTCCATCAGCAGCTGTAGAGAACACCTGTCAAAATGAAACACATTTGGTATCAGCAGGGTTACACAGCAGTGTTGTGCGATTAAAAATAATAGCTGAGGGAAAAGCAAGAAGAATAGAAGGTAGCCAAACCAATAAGAAACAATGTAATTTCTTCCAAATAAGTAATAATAATAATAATAATAATAATAATTTATTATTTGTATCCCGCCCATTTGGCTGGGTTTCCCCAGTCACTCTGGGCGGCTTCCAACAAAACAGTAAAAATACATCAAAATGTCACACATTAAAAACTTCCCTGAACAGGGCTGCCTTAAGATGTCTTCTGAATGTCAGGTAATTGTTTATCTCTTTCACTTCTGATGGGAGGGCGTCCCACAGGGCGGGCGCCACTACCGAGAAGGCCCTCTGCCTGGTTCCCTGTAGCTTTGCTTCTCGCAGTGAGGGAACCGCCAGAATGCCCTCGGCACTGGACCTCAGCGTCCGGGCAGAATGATGGGGTTGGAGACGCTCCTTCAGGTATACTGGGCCGATAGTACTACAACTATCACAGCCTCTAACTTCTTAGCTACTGGAAAGTATAATATGTACTAGCAAATGACTGAAGTTCTGGGGGAAAGTATCTTATGCCTTAGAGTTGTAAGACAAAGCAGTGCTCCCAATGGATCTCCTACTTCCCCCACCCTTCCCAGCAACCTGTCTACATAGCTACAGTGGTGCCCCGCAAGACGAATGCCTCGCAAGATGAAAAACCCGCTAGACAAAAAGGGTTTCCTGTTTTTCGAGGCGCTTCGCAAGACAAATTTCCCTATGGGCTTGCTTCGCAAGATGAAAACGTCTTGCGAGTTTTCCCCCCCCTTCCCCCCCTTTTTCTAAGCCGCTAATAGCGCTAAGCCGCTAATAGGGATGCTTCGCAAGATGAAAAAACCGCTAGACGAAGAGACTCGCGGAACGGATTATTTTCGTCTTGCGAGGCACCACTGTATTGTTAGGTTCTTTGGGATAGCTCAGTTGGTAGAGCCGGAGACAATTAATCTCAGGGTTGTGAGCCCCACAATGGGCAAAAGGGTCCTGCATTTCAGGGGGTTGGACTAGATGGTCCCTACCAACTCTACAATTCTAGGATTCTTACATGACTGGGCAGTGGAGGAACAGCTTACGAAAATCTTCATTTTTTTCTATACTGTCTAAACCTTTGAGCACAAACAGCAAGAGAATTGATGACCTCCAAAAGACCAAGAGGAATAGGAAGGAATGCTTTAGGGGCAGGGACATAGCATAAACCATAGAAGAACACACAGTACCATTTCACATAAAGCAATACGCAAAACACTGTCTCCCATACACACGCATACTCTCCTACCTGGCTCTTCTTGGTTGGAATAGTCGTGTTCCTGTTGATGAGCTTAGTGAAAACTCCTCCTAGCGTCTCAATACCAAGGGAAAGAGGAGTCACATCCAGCAGCAGCACATCAGTGACATCACCAGCCAGCACGCCTCCCTGGATGGCAGCACCAATAGCAACAGCTTCATCGGGATTAACTGCTTTGCTAGGAGCCCGGCCAAACAAGTCCTGGACAGTCTGCTGTACCTGAATGGATACATAAGACATGCAAGCCTGTTAAGTTTTTTTTTTTGGGGGGGGGGGGCAGAGGTTTAGAAATGGCAAAAAATCCCACTGAATCTGCAGGTTACTCTACAGTGGACACATTCTCAGTTTCCCTCTAATTCTAGGAACAACATGCAGCCCACTCTGAATAAGAAACAGAAGCTTTGAGATTTATATACAGTGGTACCTCGGGTTACATATGCTTCAGGTTACATACGCTTCAGGTTACAGACTCTGCTAACCCAGAAATAGTGCTTCAGGTTAAGAACTTTGCTTCAGGATGAGAACAGAAATTGGGCTCCGGTGGTGCGGCAGCAGCAGGAGGCCCCATTAGCTAAAGTGGTCCTTCAGGTTAAGAACAGTTGCAGGTTAAGTTCGGACCTCCGGAACGAATTAAGTACTTAACCCGAGGCACCACTGTACATCATTGCACATATCTGCAGAAAACCACCACCATTAACTTACAGGAGACAAATACAGCCTTCTCATATGCCAAGAGAAATAAAATTATAAAACACTTGCCTTCTGGACCCACAGCATTCTTTTATATAACAATCAGCCCTATTCAGTTATTCCCCCCCCCTCCAGACGATGGACTTGCCCCAGCCTCCCGGCCATCCTCCGTAAGTTGGAGGGCTAGCGTCTCTAGTAGGCAACCTACAAGAACAGAGCAGGCTCCCCACTGCACACAGTCACCCTCTAACATGTGAAGGATGAACTGGGCATATGATAGGAGAGGCAGGCTGAGTGCGTTTATTCACACTCTATGTGATTAACATGGGACAGAACACAAGACTTGGATAGGGCCAAGTGCTGTGCCTTCAAACGACAGATATATAATAATAATAATTTTTATTTATACCCTGCCCTCCCCAGCCAAGGCCAGGCTCAGGGCAGTTAACAAGCAATAATAAAAACAAGTTGAATGAATACAGCTTAAAAACAAGATTAAAATACAACATTAAAATATTGAAACATTAAAATGCAGCCTCGTCACAGGAGGAGAAAGGAAAAAGAAAGAGGGGGAGGGAATCAAATTGGCTCCAAGCCAAAGGCCAGGCGGAACAACTCTGTCTTACAGGCCCTGCAGAAAGAAATCAGATCCTGCAGGGCCTTGGTCTCATGAGACAGAGCATTCCACCAGGCCAGAGCCAGTGTTGAGAAGGCCCTGGCTCTGGTTGAAGCTAATCTAACTTCCTTAGGGCCCGGGACCTCTAGGGTGTTGCTATTTATGGACCTTGAGGCTCTCCGTGAGGCATACCGGGAGAGGCAGTCCTGTAGGTACGAGGGTCCTAGGCCGTGAAGGGCTTTAAAGGTCAAAACCAGCACCTTAAATCTGACCCCGTACTCCACCGGGGGCCAGTGCAGCTGGAAAAGCACTGGGTGAATATGCTTCCATGGCAGAGACCCCGTGAGGAGCCTCGCTGCAGCATTCTGCACTCGCTGGAGTTTCTGGGACAGCTTCAAGGGCAGCCCCGCATAGAGCGAATTACAGTAGTCAAGCTTTTGTCCACAAACAAAGGGCACAGCAGCAAACCAACAGAATAATCTGAAAACAGGAGGACAGAGGCTTGAAAGACAGAGGACACTGTTCTTCTCCTGACCCTTCAGTGCCTCAGCGAGGGCTTTCTGGAGCCTTCAACCATCAAGCATAAGCCTCTGGGCACACATTGCCTCATTTATAACTTAAAGAGAGATACGCTGGTGAGCTGGGAAGGAAGCCCAAAAGCAAAGACCTCAAAAAACAAAAACACAAGCAACTCCCCCTGCAAAACAGACTTTAAATTCAAGCTACCAAGGTTTTAGCCGCAGTTAAACTTTAACAGGCAAAGTCACGAGTGGCATAGGCAACAGAAAGGTAATGTTCATTTCATGCCAACACCATCTGCTGAGTTGCCACTCACTCCAGTCACTTTTGCTGTCTTAAGAGTTAAGCAAAGTCCAAAGGGCACAACTGATGATATGGGGGTCCCAAGTATATCAAGTCACAGGAAATCTATTATACCTTAGGCATCCGGGTCATGCCACCAACTAATATAACTTCACCAATGTCGCTCTTGCTGACTTCAGCGTCCTGCATGGCTTTCTGGCAAGGTGCTATTGTCCTTCTGATCAGATCGGCCACAATCCCCTCAAACTGAGAACGAGTCAGCTTCATATTCAAATGCTTTGGTCCTGAAGCATCCATTGTAAGATATGGCAAGTTAATGTCTGTCTGCAATGCAAAGAAAGATCAGCCATCAGAGATAAATAAAAAACGAACAGCACCCTTTCTGATCTGACTCTTTCCTCAAGTCTGTAAAGGTAACCAAATTGTTCTTCGTATTTATTCCGTCCAGACGAAGAATCAAGGACTTCTTTCAAACCAAATTTTTAACACACCAACTCAAAATTTACAATAATTGTTTAGTTAAAACAAATCCTTTGTTGTTACAGGGAAGATCTCTGGCCAAACAGCAATGCTTGACTGCAAAGCTTGAATAAAAAAATGTACTTGTCACACAGTTAAGATCACTAGAACAAGCTACTGCTCACTACATGAGCTACATTTATAGGATATGGCACTTATCTATTACTCTGGCCAGAAAGAAAAGCTATTTATTTTTTCTCAGTAATAACTAATTCCCTCGGAGCACTGAAAAAGGCAAAACCACCAGTCACCAACATTTGGGGCTTCTCCAGTCACTGTATTGTACATGATTAGTAGTTTACGCATCTGGCTAGGCTCTAGGAATTTCCCCCAAAGCAACACTTCCATTAGAGTATTATCACATTTATCCAGGACTGCAATACTTCCACTACTGGGGAATACGCCCCACCCCTTGATAGTGCTTTTGCTTGGAGTGAAATAATTCATTTACTCACCTGGACTGAAGAAGAGAGTTCACACTTTGCTTTTTCTGCGGCTTCCCTCACCCTCTGTAGAGCCATGTTATCTTTAGTTAGATCAACACCTGTCTGGAAAAGGACAAACAACATGCTCATAGTATTTTATTGTGACATAGCACAGAATTACAAAACCCACATTCTCTTACACGTTCAATATTTGAAGTGGCTCTTCAAAATCACATGTGCTTTATAGCACTGACAGTACTAATTGCACATGTTACCACATAAACAGCACAGTACAGTCATACCATGAAGTTGAACGGAATACATTCCAGAAGCCCCTAGGACTTCCAAAATGCCTGGAAACCAAAGCGCAGCTTCCGATTGGCTGCAGGAAACTCCTGCAGCCAATCGGAAGCCCCGTTGGACGTTTGGGTTCCTAAGAACGTTCGCAAACCAGAAGACTCACTTCCGGGTTTGTGGCGTTTGGGAGCCAAAACGTTGGATTATCAAGGTGTTTGGGATCCAAGGTATAACTATATTACCAACAACTTAAAAGGCTTTGCAGTGTATATGATGTAACGCATCAGAGATTTACCTGACTTGAGCCAATTTACTAATTTTCATTGTGTTAACGGATCTTTAAACAGCGAGGCTGGGAATTCTCTTTCCTTCATTCTTTTTAATTAACATTAGAACTAATGTGTCTGTTCTTCACTCCAGCTACTAATACTAGACTAGCTACATCTTGGTACACAAGTGCCCTCTCTGTTGCCAAGCGATCATTTCCAGTCCCAGTTATGTTCTGCTTCTCAGGTGCGCATCATTCTTGCCCGAGCTACGTTTAAGGGGAAAAGGTAAACCTTTCACTGCCACAAAATGAATGCTAAACGGTACTGGATGCTAACTAAATCTGGCAGTGCTGAATTGCCTATTAATGTCAACATTATATAATCCACTCAGCGAGCACCCAAGCCTTTTCTACATAGCACCATCAATTTACTTCAATGAATTTGGATTGGCTGTTCACTAAACTTTATCTGACAAAACTAACAAAACGAGACTGACAGTTGACCACATTTTAGTTGCATCCGTAAAGAAAGGCACTGCACTGAAACTGTGTGCTCTGGGAGAGGCTTTTTCTTCTACATCCACTCCAGCCTCAAACAGCCGTGCAAGGATGGAAAGTATAGCTGCCATTATATGGCATGGCGATCCATGGCTCATGACCATGCAGGCAACATGTGTCAGGGAGCCATAGCCAAACACAGCGCTACAGCACACATGGACCTTGTGCCCCTCCCCCTGCAAGTATTCAGATACATGTCTCCCCCAGCTTCATACTTTTTGTGAGGGAAATGCAGCAAACATGTCCACCACTGTAAAATGTGTACTGCCCTTCAGAGAGTTAGGTAAAGGGACCCCTGACTGTTAGGTCCAGTCGTGGATGACTCTGGGGTTCCGGCGCTCATCTCGCTTTACTGGCCAAGGAAGCCGGCGTACAGCTTCTGGGTCATGTGGCCAGCATGACTAAGCCGCTTCTGGCGAACCAGAGAAGCGCATGGAAACGCAGTTTACCTTCCCACTGGAGTGGTACCTATTTATCTACTTGTACTTTGATGTGCTTTCGAACTGCTAGGTTGGCAGGAGCAGGGACTGAGCAACGGGAGCTCACCCCGTTGCGGGGATTCGAACCGCCAACCTTCTGATTGGCAAGCCCTAAACCACAGAGCCACCCGCATCCCTCCACAGTGCCACTGAGTTAAAATGTACTAAACACACACATCACGTGCCTTCCCCCTGCTTATGTTCAAGAGGTGAAGAAGTGTTTAAAAGCGAACTACAAGGGGATTTCAATAAGGCCAGTGGCAAAGGAGCAGAGAGTGCACAGCTTTATTGTCTTGGAAACCAGCGTGGCTCTTCTAATAAAGTTAGATCCATGCAGGTCTCCCTTTTTTAAGGTTAAATGAACACTTGAAAGAGCTCTCTGCTGGTTCCTTCATCTCCAGACCATGAAATACAAGCGACTTACCTCTCTTTTGAAGTCTTTCACAATATGCTGCAACAAGGCCTGGTCAAAATCTTCACCGCCCAAGAAAGTGTCACCATTGGTGGACTTGACCTCAAAGACTCCCTTCTGAATTTCCAAGACAGAAATATCGAATGTGCCACCACCCAAGTCGTAGACTGCAATACTAAGGGGGGCGGGAGAGATAAATGCATTATCACCTTCAGTCCTGGGGGACCATCAGTTTCCTCTTTTTAATCAACGGCTAACATGTTAAAGGCGTGAGGCTGTTGCAAGTTGCTTCATTTCATTACTTGGAATCTTAAGATTTCAGAGGATGTCCAATTTTTGCCACACTGTCTATTTAATTTTAATCCAACAAGCAACTTGTTGAAACAGAAGCTTGTGAAGGCAGGTATCAGGAATTAATGGGTTTATCTCCTTCTTGGCATGAAAGCCACTGTACTCTGCTTAATAATAATAATAATAATAATAATAATAAATTTTATTTATATCCCGCCCTCCCCAGCCGAAGCCGGGCTCAGGGCGGCTAACAATAATCAAATAATCAAACAATCAAATAGTCACACATTTAAAATATTTCATTATAAAAATTAATTAAAATCAAATTAATGGCAACCGATTAAGCAAGATTCTGTGCAGGTTGCCAGAGGAGGGAGTCAGGCTGCGCCCTGACCAAAGGCCTGGTGGAACAACTCTGTCTTGCAGGCCCTGCGGAAAGATGTCAGGTCCCGCAGGGCCCTAGTCTCTTGTGACAGAGCGTTCCACCAGATTGGAGCCGCAGCCGAGAAGGCCCTGGCTCTAGTTGAGGCCAGCCTAACCTCTCTGAGGCCTGGGACCTTGAGGATGTTATTATTTGCAGACCGTAGGTTTCTCTGTGGGGCATACCAGGAGAGGCGGTCCCGTAGGTACGAGGGTCCTAGGCCGTATAGGGCTTTAAAGGTTAAAACCAGCACCTTAAACCTGATCCTGTACTCCACCGGGAGCCAGTGCAGCTGGCTTAGTTGCATGGAAGAGAGAATGCCACCAATTTCAGAGGTTGCCCTACATCTCTGCTTACAGGAATATAATATTTTGCTATACTGAGCACAGAGGACTACATATGAAAGTATGCTCGAAAGTCAGTTCCATTGTTTGCCTAAAAACTGGAGGAAGCTGCCCGGAAGCTGGCAATTCATTTATCTGACCTAAGAAACATGAAAGCAATGGAGCTCAAAGACAGGAAGCAGGGTTTTATATACTTACACTTTGTCTTCAGACTTATCCAAGCCATAAGCTAGTGCTGCAGCTGTTGGCTCATTTATCACCCTCAAAACATTCAATCCCGCAATCTGCCCGGCATCTTTAGTAGCCTTGGAAAAAAATAATGGCATGTTAAAACATTGCTTGATTACAAAGAAGGCCTATGTTTCCTCTGCAAAACAGCTTTTGAGAGAACTCTTGTAAAGCAACTATAATGGGGAAGTGGTATAATTCAGTGGCTAGAGCATCTCCTTTGCATGCAGGTTCCATATCCAGCCCCAAGCTTCACATATCCAGCCCCCAAGCTTCACTGAGACTGCCCCTTTTCTGAAATCCTAGAAGCTGCTGCCAAGTCAATGTAGACAATACTTAACTAGATGGCCCAAGGGTCTGATTCAATATAAAGCAGCTTCCTAGGTTCTTAATGGAGTCACATGCATTTTGGACTTCAGGCATTAACATATCCATGGAGAAATATATATGGAAAAGTGTTCATGTATACTACTGCAGCAGAAGACAAGATATTGAAAACAGCCACACAGATGAAGCAAATTGAGATTTCAGCAACCTTACCTGCCTCTGAGAATCATTGAAATAAGCAGGGACCGTGATGACAGCATTTTTTGCCGGATGCCCCAGGTAATTTTCTAGTACGTAAAAAGCATCATTTAAAATAGGTTCATATATAGACATGTCAAAGCAGAGGTTCCAATCTGGATGGCTTCCAGCTAATGAAATGATTTAGACTCTATGAAAGATTGGGGGGTGGGTTTGCTTTTTAAACTATTTGTATTCTGACCTTCCTCCAATGAGTTCAGGGTGGCATACAAGAAACAGTCCCATTTCCTCCTCATAACCACCCTCAGGGTAGGTTACACAGAGTTTCTGACCGCGTTCCTAATATTTGGATTAAATTTGAATCCGGGTCCCTTTCGTTACAATCTGACACACTAGCAAATCACCTACAGTAGCTCTGTTAAGTAGAGATAAAACATGGAATATTTTCCTGTGTGTTACCCCTTTCCTCATCAGGATGTTGTTGATGCTTAATGTTTTACTATGTTTTATATACAGTGGTACCTCGGGTTAAGAACTTAATTTGTTCTGCAGGTCTGTTCTTAACCTGAGGTACCACTTTAGCTAATGGGGCCTCCTGCCGCTGCTGCGCGATTTCTGTTCTCACCCTGAAGCAAAGTTCTTAACCCGAGGTACTATTTCTGGGTTAACAGTCTGTAACCTGAAGCGTCTGTAAACTGAGGTACTACTGTATGCTGTAAGCCACCCAAGGTGGCTGTGGAAGACTATGCATGACTGCCAAGTACAGGTTTATGAAATGCATACTATTTCCCCTCCTTGGGCATACTCATTGCCTTTCTCCTCTTTCTATTATAATCCTTAATAAACTTATTTCATTTGAACCCAGGTCTTGACAGGATTCTCTACCACCAAAGGGAGAGAGCTCCTCCCATGCTGCCCACAGTTCTTAAGTCAAGCAAAATGCTTCAAATTAACAGAAAGTAAGAGGGCAAGATGAGCTAGTACTGGACCAGTGTACACTGTGGAAATTTAGCTGGGAAACCCACTACAATCTGGTAAATAATCCATGGGTCATGGGCACCTCGTTGGTGTGGGGATGCTGGGTCCCTCTACTTCCCACACTCCCAGCTCAGATACTCTTACTGTACAAACCTGCTGTCTCCTTCATCTTCATCAATATGAAGGCACCAATCTGGCTTGGGGAATACAGCTTTCCATGAGCTTCTACCCAGGCATCACCATTAGAAGCACGGACAATTTTAAAAGGAACGTTTTTGCTGGAAGTACAAGTATTTTTAAAAGGTTACAGAGCCTGTGTCAACAAATCAATCATGCAACATCCCCATCACTCCACCGGCATTGTTCTTTAATGAAGCAACAAAGCAAGCAAAAGGACAACTTTAAAAGAACAAATGTTGCATTTCTATAAAACCATCTCTAGACTATTATACGACAGAGACCCTCTAGTCCAAAGTCCAATCTTGGTCTGGAAAATTGGCCAGTGAAGGCCACTTTCTTTCAATTGTTTTATTCTGATCATCCACAACTACATTTGGAGCTTACAAAGTGCAAATATGTTTAGGTTTGCAGCACAGTTTGCGTTAACAGAAAATATAACTTCCTTACATATCCTTCTGCACTTCCGAATCATCATATCGCCGCCCAATTAGTCGTTTTGTTGCATAGAATGTATTGGGGGGATTCGTGACGGCCTGTCTTTTAGCTGGCATGCCAACCAATCTCTCACCATCGCTTGTTAAAGCTACAACAGAAGGGGTCGTCCTGGCACCTTCTGCGTTTTCCAGCACCTATGCAAGATAAAAGAATATGCAACAGTGACTGTAGTCGAAGCAGCAGAAACTGGGTTTTTCTATTTTATCATCAGGAAGGGTTGGTTTCTATTTAAGACTATAAGCTCCTTTGTGGAGAAGGTTCCTAGAAAAATGGGGTGTACATTTTAAGAAACAATGAAGTGGATAAACAATTATTTCGAACTCACCTTCGCTTGCTTCCCTTCCATGACTGCCACACAAGAGTTGGTCGTGCCGAGATCAATGCCAATGACAGCACCTTTGATTGCTTCTGATCTGAAAAGATAAATTTAAATGTATTTTAAGCAAGGAAATGTCTACCTTCCATCGTACCACAAAAGCAGCAAGTCTACTACTGTTCTTCCAGCTGTGTCATAGTTAGAATAGTGACTGCATTATAGGCAGTACAACAAAAAGATCAAGGCCATACTTTATCTTGTCCCTAATCTATGCCAAGCACGCACTTCAGCATATTTAACAAACTCACATATTTAACTACATTTTAACTGATTCCAGCTTTTCAAAGGCAAAGTTATGGTTTTGGCCATCACTACTCAGAAAAACAGAAGAGCTTTACAATGGGGGCTTCACACTAGATCCTATGACCCTTTCAACTACTGCTGTTTCACACAGCAGTATGCTGAGAGACAACTGGTAAGGCAATTGTCCCCCCTCATCACTAGCCAGAGAAAATTCAGGATTGACCCAGGTTGCTTACAGCAGTGCCCTGCACCCTAACAACACAAAGCTATCACCTACCGTGAATTATAGATCTGTGAATTATAGAGGGAAGATACACTCTTCAAAGATGTACATAGAAATTCTGACTTTAAACCTCTCTGGGACAATACTGCCTGAAGAGCTTTTAGAACCAAGGTAGATGAACCATAGAGGTTGGGTCTATCAATTGCCATTAACCTGACAGATAAATGGAGCCTCAATGTTCAAATGCTGCATGATGACAGCTCTCTTTCTTTGTATAAATCTCTTCTTAAAGCCAACCTTTGCACTGAAGATTTTGGCATAATTTCCTACTTTCCTTGCCCTGGAATAATTACACTATTAGTTTCCTGTTCATTTCCCCCTTGAAATCCCTTGGCGCTGGGATCCATCCTCCTGCGTTTTGTAGATGGTGATATATTAAAGAAAGAATTATGGAAGACACTAGGATTTAAGTTTTTTCTCCAACCAGAACCCATGCCCAAGCAAACCGCTAAATTTTCATGTCAGTATTAACAGATTTCAGAAAACCAGTGATCTACACAAACTGAAATTCTCAGATTTTTATTTTTTCTTGAGAGCGAGACTGAATTTCCCAACAATTACCTTTTTTTTTTTTTTTTTACCAAAAGGAAACAGTACGAAGGTTAATACTTGTTTGGCATACGTGCTCCCAACTTATGAGCCAGTCTCACCATAAATTTCCAGTTCTGTCACCCGCCATTTCTTTTTAGTTATTGTCTTTCTTCCCTCTACTTTTGGAGAAAGAGCGCTCAAGAAATGTTTGGTCTTCACACCACCCATGGGTTCTTAATAGGACTATAGCTTTCCCAAAAGCAAAAGCTTTGAATGCCTACAATCTGAGGAACGAGTTGCCATCTTTGTGATGCTCCTTTTAATATTGAAGTAAAACTTTGCTTTTGCACTTTCAGTTCACACTGTCATTTCAACAAGACAAATAATGCTAGCTTGTTCAGCTATGTTACTTACGCATATTGCCTGCTTGTTACAGATCTGAGGATATCTTGACTTACGCCATTCCAGAAAACCTATAAAACAAATGAAGCTAATGAGATGTATTCATAAACAGCTACTATATATCAATGAAAATAAACCACCTTCTGCCACCACTCTTACTGCTCTTAAAACTCAAAAACTTGTCTTCCTACAAGAAGACTGCAGCAGTTAAAAGCTTGATGATGGCTTCAGCTTGGCAAACCTCCCGACTTCTGTAGTTTTTATTGCCCTACCTGCTACAGCTCATTTACATTCTGATCCTATGCATGTTAACGAAGAGGTCCCACTGAGCTGGATGGAACTTACTCCTAAACAAGCCCACACAGAAATTCAGCCTCATGAGCTATATCAAACAGACCTGAGCAAGCTTGCTTTCCAGGGGCAATTCCTTACTAAGATGTAATCTCAATCATACTGCTTATCAGTTCCCAAGCATCTCCCACCTTACCAATTACTACTTCAACAGAAGCTAGTTTGGTCATGGTATATGCAGGTCCCAATCATTCTAATCCACCAAGGCTAATTTTGCTGCTCCCCACGTCCTGAAAAAACTTGATTTTTAACATACCCTTTCGGATTCTTATCTACCGTGCTAAATAATCACTGTACCTACTAACTAAAGCATGGGTAGGCAAACCAAATTGGCCCAATCGCCTTCTAAATCTGGCCTGTGGACGGTCTGGGAATCAGCGTGTTTTTACATGAGTAGAACATGTCCTTTTATTTAAAATGCATCTCTGTTATTTGTGAGTTTTTGTGGTGTTTTTACATGAGTAGAATGTGTGCTTTTATTTAAAATGCATCTCTGGGTGATTTGTGGGGCATAGGAATTGGTTCATATTTCCCCCCAAAAATATATAGTTCAGCCTCCGACAAGGTCTGAGGGACAGTGGACCAGCCCCCTGCTGGAAAACAAGTTTGCTGACCCCTGAACTAAAGGGCAGAAAGCTCAGAAAGAAAGGGGGCAGCTGTGCTACTCCCTTTAAAATAAAAAAAGGTCCAAAATCCAGCCTTGCAGCAATACTTATTATTAGGTAAAGGGACCCCTGACCATTAGGTCCAGTCGTGACCGACTGGGGTCTTGGCGCTCATCTCGCTTTATTGGCTGAGGGAGCCAGACTACAGCTTCCAGATCATGTGGCCAGCATGACTAAGCCGCTTCTGGCGAACCAGAGCAGCAAATGAAATGTCGTTCACCTTCCCGCCAGAGCGGTACCTATTTATCTACTTGCACTGGCGTGCTTTCGAACTGCTAGGTTGGCAGGAGCAGGGACCGAGCAATGGGAGCTCACCCCGTCGCGGGGATTCGAACTGCCGACCTTCTGATCGGCAAGTCCTAGGCTCTGTGGTTTAACCCACAGCGCCACCCGCGTTATTAGGCCAACCAAAATAATCAGGAAACGGTGCAGAACCGTTACATAAATTATTCGGCGCGTTACATAAATTCTTTAATGGAGATGCTCCCCGCCCCCCCACCCTCCCCGCTTTAACACACGTGCTCTCCTCACTGGATGCCTGAACCAAGCCCTCAGGCCCTCGAGCCAGGCAAGGATCTGACACCCAGCGGCAAAAGAAAACTCGTTTTCTTTACCCCCGACCCTCCCCCTCACACGAGCAAATATATATATATATATATATATATATATATATAATAATTTTAAAAAGCCGGTCAGATTTCACGAAGCACGTGTCTGCCTTGACACACGTGTCCTGCGCGACACGCGTGAGCCGCGGAAAGGTCGTGGGAACTAGCCGGTTTTGAGCTCCACCCCCACCCCCACCCCGCCTGAAGGGCAGGGAACGGGGCCCTTCCTTTTCTGAGGGGGCTCCCGACGCCCTTGCCCTCCTCCCCTTTCCGCTCGTCCGTCCGTCCGTCCGTCCGTCGCGCCTTCTCCTTCTCCGCCCAGGGCGCCTCACCTGAGCAGGCCCTGCGGCGGCCCCTCCGCGGCGCAGAACCAGCGAGCGGGCGGCAGTCAACATGGTGGCGGCGGCGGCGGCGGCGGCGTCGGAGGCCTGAGGAGAAGCGGAGAGAGCTGCGCGCGGCCGCTTGCGGGGGCTTTCTCGAAGCCTCTGGCCCACGTGAGGGAGGCGAGGGGGCGTGGCCCAAGCCCTCGCTCGCTCGCGCGCACGCGTCGTACGAGGGAGGGGGCCCTCCGCCTTCTCGCGGCCGTCTTAGCAAAGCGCCGGGGGGGGGGGAGAAACGCCCGTGTCAGGAAACATCCACCCACCCACCTATACCCGGGTACCGCTTTGAAAGGCACCAGTTTCTTTTTGTAAGAGGTTTTTTTTTTGTTTTTTGTTTTTAATTACCACTCAAAGAAAAGTGCCGCATCAGGCATTTTCCTAGGACAGCTTCGTGAATGGGCCCTTGCGGGGCGGCAGCGGCCGCGCAACGCCTCAAGGTCAAAGATGGCTTGATTGACGCACGACGGGAGGGGGGGAGGCGGGACCGGAAGCAGGCTTTTTCACAGGGGAAAGAGGGGAAAGCGCGTTGTTGCTCGGGGATTTCTAGGCGCGCGTGCGCAGTTCGCAAGCGCCTGACGAAACGGGCTGCAATGCTGCGTGCGCGGCTTGACGTAATGGGATGTGCTAAATGTGCAGAGTTAGGACTGGTCTGCTAGAGGTCGCCTCTGCGAGGTCGAGAGCAGAGGAAGTGATCAAATTCTCTACAGGGTGGCCATGGCTTTTAAAAATTTGCATCCCCCAAAGTCCCTTTTAAATGGCTTTTTAAAATTTGCATCCCCCAAAAGTCCCTTTTAAATGTACATTTGACGAACCAGTGTCGGTTTTACATATAAGCTAAACAAGCTATAGCTTAGAACCCCACTCTCTTGCCCCCCCAAATACTTATTTTTTATTATAAATATTTAAATTTTATTAACATATAAAACATAGACATTTACGCAATACACATACACAACGCACTGCCTTATTTTCATAACATAAAACATACTGTGATACGAATTTTGAGGTCTTGTAAAGGTAAAGGGACCCCTGACCATTAGGTCCAGTCGTGGCCAACTGGGGTTGCAGTGCTCATCTCGCTTTACTGGCTGAGGGAGCCGGCGTACAGCTTCCGGGTCATGTAGCCAGCATGACTAAGCCGCTTCTGGTGAACCAGAGCAGCGCATGGAAATGCCGTTTACCTTCCTGCTGGAGCGGTACCTATTTATCTACTTGCATGTGCTTTCGAACTGCTAGGTTGGCAGGAGCTGGGACTGACCAATGGGAGCTCACCCCGTCGCGGGGATCAGAACCGCCGACCTTCTGATCGGCAAGTCCTAGGCTCTGTGGTTTAACCCACAGCGCCACCCACATCCCTTTGAGGTCTTAGATATATGTTAAATGTTCATAAGCGTACCAACCAAGCACGTACATAGATCAGCACAGGAAGACCGACCTGAAACCATTTTGATTCCCAAACTGTCCCAAACTGACCAAATGTTTTCTCTGCAAGGTCAAGGAAAATGGAAAAGCCTCCCCACTGTCTTTTCCTTCACAAATCCTGTCTTAAGGGTATGTCTGTGTTTGAATAGGGTGTGAGCCTGTGACCAGGTCCAGGAACTAAGTATTTATCATTACAGAAGACTACTGCTCTCCAAGACCTTAAGTAGAAGGACCTTCCAGCTGTTTTAACTAGAAATCCAAGGACTAAACTTGTCACCTTCTGCACACAAATCATGTTCTCTGCCAATGAGCAAAACAAATAAATTGGCTGACTTGTCATGTCACACATCCACTCAATTGAACTGAACTGTGCAAGAAGGAATTCATATACGCTTTGTATGGCTGCCCTGGGGGAGTGGTACTCCCCCCCCCCCCGAATGCCCTGTGCTCCGTGGGTTTTGGGGTGGGGTACACTCAGACATGACACTAACTGAGGCCCAGACAGTTTGTTATGTACTGAAGTTCTAACCCTGGGCCAGCAGGGGGATACTGTAGATAGTTATGCAAATGAAGGATCGAAAGTGACGTTCAGTGATTGGATAGTTTGTATGCAAATGAAGGATCGAAAGTGACGTTCAGTGATTGGATAGTTTGTATGCAAATGAAGGATCGAAAGTGACTTCAGTGATTGGATAGTTTTAGAAAGTTGCTACAGTTACGTTGTTCTGGAGCTCTATATAAGCAGGCTGACTGAGCTCTTCAGTTCTGTTCTGTTCTGGCCTCTGAATAAACAAGAGCTGTTGAAGAATCGCTGTGTTGTCTGATATGTTCGCCCACAACCTAACACAGTTAATGTGCAGCAAATCCAAATTCATTGAAGCTTTGGCTCTTGGTCCAGGCCCAGGTCTCCAGCTGCACATTCCTTCTCCTCAAAGCTGTTAGAGCAATAACAACTCCTCAGCATGTTCTGGCTTGTCTCTCTCAGTGCCCAGGTCCTCTCCAAGAGCATCTGCTGTAGACACTAAAAGTTCAGTTCAGCACCACTAAGCCTGGCCAGCTTGTATAGCCCATGGCACCACAATAGCCTCTTTACAGATAATAATAATAATTTATTATTTATACCCCGCCCATCTGGCTGGGCTTCCCCAGGCACTCTGGGCGGCTTCAACAAAATATTAAAAGGCTGTAATACATCAAACATTAAATGCTTCCCTGAACAGGGCTGCCTTCAGATGTCTTCTAAAAGTCAGACAGTTGTTTATTTCCTTGACATCTGCTGGGAGGGCGTTCCACAGGGCGGGCGCCACTACCGAGAAGGCCCTCTGCCTGGTTCCCTGTAACTTCGATTCTTGCAGTGAGGGAATCACCAGAAGGCCCTCGGCGCTGGACCTCAGTGTCTAGTCTGAACGATGGGGGTGGAGACGCTCCTTCAGGTATACAGGGTCAAGGCCGTTTGGGGCTTTAAAGGTCAGCACCAACACTTTGAATTGTGACTAGTGTCTTGAAAGTCTCTAGTTAGCCCTTCTGGCTACTTACACAGGAGGGCTGCATCCACACGTGGGGCTTATTGTGTTAGTTTTGCTTCTTATAGGGGTGTGTGGAGCTTTAGGGAAGGGGCAGTACATCTGGTAGGTGACAGGTTGTGCTCCTTCTGGGGCAGTTTGGTTCCCCATCCTGCACTTAGCTCTCACCTGTGGCTCCTGGAAGCTGTCAGCATGCGGCAGCAGCCACACCCCAGAAACAGATTTGACTAAACCAGGTGAGGGTCACTGATGAGTCCCAAACCCTTGGTGAGTTAGGGACTTCCCTTGCATATGAAGACAGGCGCTGGCAGTTTGAGCTGAGGAGACCAATAGTGGGTCCAACAGTCAAGAAAGGGGTTTCTGCATGTGCTGGAGAGGGATGTGGGGGGCAGGTGGGGCTTGTCAACCTGGCAAGGTAGCCCATCCAGGAGAAGGAAAACTGGTCCTTAAAAGGCTAAGGGGTAAATCCTACACAAATCCAGAATGGAGTTCCTAAGGTGGTTGGATGGCACCTTGTACTCGTTCTGGCAACTCCTGAAGCTGAGTTGGCGCCAAACATATTGGTCTGTTCCCCACACTTGTTCTAGCCTCTGTTCTCCACTTTCTTCCTCCAGTAAGGACTATTTAAGCTTATGAATCCCAAGACTCCTTCATTATGGCCTGGTGGTAGCAGCTGCCCCGTCCTTGACCTCCTCTTGGCTGGTCTGACTGGCTTACAACAGCACTGGCTTATACACATTAAAGATGGCAGCAGTTACTCTACTCTGCGGACCTCCACACATGCTCAATAACTGTGTTTGTGAGCAGGTTTCCTTATTCATGGGGTGTTGCTTGCTTCAGTTTCCTCCTCGTCTGTTAAGTCCCTCAGAAGAAAAGGCCCTTTCATGAGCCATTACTTGCATAAATACAATTAAATTAGGGACGGGGAACCAGGGATGATGGGGATTTGAGTCCCAAAAACACCTGGATGACCACAGGGATACCCCTCTCCTCCCCCCAAAATCCCAATCCCTCAAAAGCAATTTGTGGTGCAGGATTCTGTCCTGAGATGGATGCTGCTCACACATGAAAACCGAAATGCTCTTGCACCAGAGGGGGGCAGCAATGAGCCGTCCCACTTTTATTTCCTTTCTTTCCTTCAGACTGCTCTTGTGAATAATGAGCCGGGCAAGAAAGACAGCTCAATTCAAATCGCTGACAAATGGCATGCATATATTTGGCAGACTGTAATTAAAGCCAAAGCATGCTCAAGGGGGAAGCGATCCCAAAGCTTTGTTTATAACAACTCCCCTTTGTTGTCACTCCACTTACGGAGTCAGTGCTAGAAAAGAATGGATGTCAAATCTTTCAGAAAACGAGGCTTTAATTCTTGGCTCAGTCACACTAACAGCAAAGATTGCTATCAACAGAGCAGCAGGGGGAAATCCATTTCTATGCTCTTAAGAGGGGCTGTTAAGACAAAAGAAGAAGAAGAAGAAGAAGAAGAAGAAGAAGAAGAAGAAGAAGAAGAAGAAGAAGATATGGTTTACCCCCCCCCCCTTCTGCAAATAGCTGGACTCAGCCAAGGCTGAATTCCGAATACCAAGCTGTCCTTCTGATCATCTTCTTCCTATCTTGTATCCTAGAATGCAATCTCGAAGAGCAGCCATGATAACCTTTGCTGCAAAAACTCTGGGTGCCTCCAGACCATTTTGGGGGTCAGATTCAAGAGCACACCAGGAAATTTAGGTTTGTGCATTTAATATGGATTAAAGCCCTCTGCCAGCCTAACGCAACAAGTCCACTTTTAAACTAGAAGCAGGCTTCTACAGTTAGGAAGCAGTGCTGAAATGCACTGTGTGATAGGAATTTTATGGGCTTAGATATATGGTAATGTTCATAAATGTACTAACCAAGCACATACATAGATCAGCACAGGAAGGCCAAGCTGGAACCATTTTGATTCCTAAACTGACCAAATGTTTTCTCTGCAAGGTCAAAGTGGGAAACCTCCGCATTGTCTCTTTCCTCACAAATCCTGTCTTAAGGACACATTTAAGATATGAATAGGGTGTGAGCTTGTGACCTGGCCCAGGAACTAAGTATTTATCACTACAAAAGAATGGTCGGGCTCCCCAGGCAATCCAATCAAGTAACCTGCCAGACAGGAGATAAACAACAGGAGAAAAACAATATTCAAATTTCTGTTTTAGACCGCCTTTTCTGTGATGTAGGTGTGATGCATCTGAGGGGTGGTCTTAGGTTACACCCCTTCTGTGATGTATGTATGGTGTTTCTGGGGGGTGGTCTTGATCTACAGGGTGGCAATTTCAAAAGTCTTGCACACCATTTTTCTAGATCCCTCCTCCTCTCCTGCAGGTGAGGGGAGCACCCTGTTGCAACAGTTCAATAAAGATCAAGCTTACTAGCTGCTTTGCTTCTCAGTATTCTCTGGTTGGCCTCTGTTATTTTCTCCTACCAATAGGGAACCTATGTAAGGACGCTATATGGGCTCTTGGATACCCCATAAGGGAAAAGGGCATTTTTTATTTACAACAACTGAAAAGGTGGGATGAATGCATGTTTCTCACAAAGCCGTATGAACACATTGCAAACAAATGAGGGCGGATCCAGGATAAATGTTCACCTTCCCGCAACCAAATCAGGATAAACGTTCAATAAAGACTGGATGTAGTCTGACCTCTGTGTGAGTTTTGCGCAGGCAAATCAGGATGAATGCTCTATAAACAGGTTGTCAGGAGGAGCCCAATGTTGTCTTTTTGGGGCGCAGTGAACAGACCCTCCAAGTGCCCCTATTTTCCAGGGAAAGTCCCAGAGTTACAGAAGCCACCCTGGTTTCTGATATGATCCTGGAATGCCCCACTTTTCCTTAAGGTGTCCCAATTTTTATTGGAGAAATGTTAGAGAGTATGGGTGGAGGTCCAAGTTTTCATTGGGGGGCATGAGTGAATTAACTGAGCACTGCCCCCAAAGTACAGCCCAGTCTAGAGCAAGAAGAAGAGTTTGGATTTGATATCCCGTTTTATCACTACCCGAAGGAGTCTCAAAGCGGCTAACATTCCCCTTTCCCTTCCTCCCCCACAACAAACACTCTGTGAGGTTAAAGGGAGATGGGAAGGATTTCTCTCAATACTCTCTGTGCTTTGTACTTTGTACCTAAGAAAGGTTGCTCTCAAATACTATCTGCAGTAAAATCCTGTGCTAATCCTGTGCTAATCTTACTTCTGCAAATTTTGGCCAGACAGTTAGCACATCGCCAGTGACTGTTTGCTAAATCTGGCTGGCAGGTCAAAAGTCCATTTCCTGCCTTGTTAGCTTGCAAGAACATTATAGCTGCTGTCTGCAGATTTAACCAGGCCTGCTAAAGAGGCCCCTTTTCCTGCCTTATGCTTACTAATGCAAAGATGAGAAAAGATACGTATAAGCAAGAGGGGAGGGGGGAGTGCTTAGCTAGCAGAAAGACACGTATGAGGAATGTTTAGCAAGCAGTAAAAATGTGTTTGGTAAGCAATATAGATGTGCCATATAAGGGAAGAAGTTGAACATTTGCCAGCTGATTGGGGAAGTTTTTGAGAAGGTATGGGAGGGGGGAGAGTGTTCAGAAAAGTATAAGAAAGTCTGCTGAAGTGTCTTGCGACACAGCCAGTTTGCAGGAGCTATCCTGCTGGTTGTCACTGTGCACAGATTGCAATAAACTCTTTTCTCCAAAGAAGAAACTTTCCTGGTGCTTTTTGCTCTCTCTTCGGCACTGGGGACGCGGGCAAACGATTCCCTGGCAAGGACAAGGTTCAGCCTTCAAGGTGAGTGGGGCTGAGAGACTTCAGAGAAGTGTGACTAGCCCAAGGTCACCCAGCGGCTGCATGTGGAGGAGCAGAGACGTGAACCCGGTTCCCCAGATTACGAGTACACCGTTCTTAACCACTACACCATACTGTATCTCAGGGGTCAAACCATCACATTAAAGTGTATGGGCATTCCTATGATCTGAACAAGAGGTGAGGAACGGCAACGCGAATGGCACGTGGAACACCTGCCCCATAAGGAGAAATGGAAGACTCCAGGGAAAGGCGCATTGGGAGTCCAAGTCTCCTTGTGAGTAAGGCCTTCCTTGTGAGGAAACCACTTTTTGACAACAGCTGGTGGGATTCAGCAGAGCCCAAATGTGGTTCCTGCAGCTCCAGCTCAAAAGCCTCAGTAAGAGAACAGAGCAGATGCTGGGTGTTATGTACTGAGTTGAATAGGATCCAAAATGCAGCAGTCTGATTGGTCCTAGAACAATAGGATCCAAAATGCAGCAGTCTGATTGGTCCCAGAACAATCGGATTCAGAATGCAGCAGTCTGATTGGTCCTAGAACAATGCAGCAGTATGATTGGTTGGCAGGAGCCACCCAATCATGCTCCAGATAGAAGTGAATCCACAACCTGATTGGGTTACAGTAGAATTCTGGAATTAGCCAATCATGTGCAGCCCATTGTGTAAATAATGTATATAAAGCAGATACTTTAAGGGGACATTCATTCATTCCTCCTCACCACTATGAGCTGAATAAAGAGCATGAAATCACTTTGCGACTCTGAGTATATTTCACTGGGATTATGTTTTTCTACCAGTATTGTGTCTGAGCCATTTTTCCTCCATAGAATCAGGCCTTCGATGGAAGTTCCTTTTAAGTTGTGAGTGAACATATCAGATGACACAGCGATTCTTCAGACAGCTCTTGTTTATTCACAGGCCAGAACAGAACTGAACTGAAGGGTCCAGCCAACCTGCTTATATAGAACTCAACTACAAAGCAACAGTAACAACTTTCTGTAACTATCCAATCACCGAATGTCTCTTTCAATTCCTTATTTGCATATGCGGACCTGAGTGAAAACTATCTACAGTATCCCCCTGCTTGCCCAGGGTGAGAACTTCAGTACATAACGGTTCCCCTGTGATTTATCTAGGTCAGGACAATATAGTGGTTCCATATCTTGGTTTGGGAACATCAAAGGCAGGGCTTGCCCAAGCCAGAGGCTCAGGACAAAATGGCGCTCCCCATTCAATGTACAGATGCAATGAACCGGCTGTTGAATGAGCATGGGATAGTGTCCTCCGGTAGAGGGTACATGGCAGGTCTGTGGTGCACACAACTCTGGTTTCTAACAGAGGAGAATGCCCAGGGGGCTCAGCTGAGACAGCTGGGGCACTGTTGCTGCATCCCTCCATCATCTGCCACCTGAGGCAGTTACCTCATTCTGCCTAATGGTAGGGCTGGCCTTGATCAGGAAGTTATTCACGCTCTAAACTTCAGCACTTTGTTGAGGAGGTTGTATAAACGTCCTCTGTAGCCCAGCCACATGTTCTATGACCTCTGATACCAATAGAGGGGAACCAAACCTAAGTGGGTAATGAGAAATTTAGACTGACACGGTTCTTATTGTTTTTCAGAAGTCACTTAGAATGCTGTCAGTTCAGAGAGCTTGCAAACAGGGACTGACTCTAGCGTCCTTCTGTTTGTTGTGTTAACCTTGGCAGGTTCATTTACTGTGTTAACCTTGGCAGTCTTTCCCCATTTGCCTGTTCTGTTCTTTTAGTTTTTCCGGTGTTTCATCTTGCCTGGCAGAAGGCAGAGCTTACAGGTGGCCAGAGATCCAGGAGGTTTGTTGCTGGAATTAAGGAATCAGAATTAAGGAAATCCATTATTATTATTCCCCTTCATGGATCACTGGCGAAGGGGCTTGAATAACTCACAGAAGCTTTGAACTACGCCGAGCAGGGCACCCAAGATGAACAGGTCATAGTGGAGAGATTTGACCAAACGTGATCCACCTGGAGGAGGAACTGGCAAGCCACTCCAATATCCCTGCCAAGAAAACTCCATGGACAAAGACAACAGGCATATAAAAGTTATGACACTGGAAGATGAGCCCATCAGGTCGGAAGGCGTCCAACATGGTACTACGAGATGGTTGGACAGTGTTCTCGAAGCTACCAGCATGAGTTTGACTAAACTGTGGGAGGCAGTGGAAGACAGGAGTGCCTGGCGTGCTCTGGTCCATGGGGTCACGAAGAGTCGGGCACGACTAAATGACTAAACAACAGCAAATTATTATTATTATTATTATTTCCCACCTTTCCTCCAAGGATCCCAAGGCCGCATGTGTAGTTCCCCCCCCCCTTATTCTCACAACATCCCTTTGAGGTAGGCTGAGAGACTGCGACTGGCCCAAGGTAACCCACTGAGCTTCATTGCTGAGTGGAAATTTGAACCCTGGTTCTCCTAGGTCCAACACTCTAACAACTACAGTGGTACCTCAGGTTACATACGCTTCAGGTTCCAGACTCCGCTAACCCAGAAATAGTGCTTGAGGTTAAGAACTTTGCTTAAGGATGAGAACAGAAATCGTGCTCCAGTGGCACGGCGGCAGCAGGAGGCCCCATTAGCTAAAGTGGTGCTTCAGGTTAAGAACAGTTTCAGGTTAAGAACGGACCTCCGGAATGAATTAAGTACTTAACCTCCGGAATGAATTAAGTACTGTAACACCACACTTTCTTCCCTATCTGGAGTGGAAGAAATAGGTCATTTATTACAAAAAGTTAATTGTAGTTATCAGGGATAGCCAACACAGTGCCCCCTAGATTCTATAGAACACTGTTTCCCAAATCTGTTTTTGGACTGCAATTCCCACCATCCCTGATGTTATGTACTGAGTTGAATAGGATCCAAAAAGCAGCAGTCTGATTGGTCCTAGAACAATTGGATCCAGAATGCAGCAGTCTGATTGGTCTTAGAACAATGCAGCAGTATGATTGGTCTGCAGGAGCCACCCAATGCAGCTCCAGGTGGAAGTGAATCCGCAACCTGATTGGGCTACAGGAGAATCCCAGAATTAGCCAATCACGTGCGACCCATTGTGTAAACAATGTATATAAAGCAGATATTTTGGGGGAACTTTCATTCCTCACTACTATGAGCTGAATAAGGAGCATGAAATCCACACTTGACTCCGAGTATATTTCACCTGACTACTGGTCTTTCTTGAAGGGACGCGGGTGGCGCTGTGGGTTAAACCACAGAGCCTAGGGCTTGCTGATCAGAAGGTCGGCGGTTCGAATCCCCGCAATGGGGTGAGCTCCCATTGCTCGGTCCCTGCTCCTGCCAACCTCGCAGTTCGAAAGCACGTCAAAATGCAAGTAGATAAATAGCTCTGGCGGGAAGGTAAACGGCGTTTCTGTGCACTGCTCTGGTTTGCCAGAAGCGGCTTAGTCCTGCTGGCCACATGACCTGGAAGCTGTACGCTGGTTCCCTTGGCCAATAAAGCGAGATGAGCACCGCAACCCCAGAGTCAGCCACGACTGGACTTAATGGTCAGGGGTCCCTTTACCTTTACCTTTTACTGGTCTTTCTAGCTAGGAATGATAGGAGTTGTAGTCCAAAAACAACTAGAGATCCAAGTTTGGGAAAAACTGTTTAGACCACAACTCCCATCAACGATACTGGGTGTGTGTATATATATATGTATATATATATGTGTGTGTGTGTGTGTGTGTACACACCCACCCCATAAATCTCCACTTAATATGCAGGTAGTGTTGAATGCTAGCTTCTGGAGAGAGAAAACCTGATGTCGTTGCCAGTTTCATGAGCGCCATAAATCATTCATGCTAAAGTAGACTACAAGCGCTTGGATCTCTAAGGCAGATCAATTTCAAGGTGCTTCCTTAACACGCAAACATGATCCTTGATGATTGCTTATACAAATATGCATTTTCATTAAGAGTTCCCACATCTCTCTCTCCTCTCCTGAGCAAGTCCTCTGACCCGGAGAAGCATCTGTAACTAATGAATTCACTGCTCCCCAATTTCTAGGCTCCATTGGAAAAATACATTACCAAACACATATAAAGTCTGTAAATTTGTGATAAAACGAACCTTGTAATTCTCTGCTAATATGATTTGGGTATCTCAATAAATCTTGAGGCAGGTGATGTGAAGGACTTTTTTTTTTTACATACTTTATATATCACTGACATTAATTAAAGGTTTCATGGCTCCAAAAGGATTTTGCTGCCTCCTTGAACGGTCATTGTTCTAAGGCAATCTGCTGCCCTTCAGACGTGTTTGGACTTCAGCTCCCATCTGCACCAGCCAGGGTGGTCAGTAGTGAAGGATGATGGGAGCTGTAGTCCAACATTATCAGGAGGGTACCATGTTGTCTACCCTGTTGGTCGTGACAGCACCCTGGTAGGTTGAACCGTGCACTATGTGTGGAGGTGTAACAAATGTGGATTCAGTCGGAGGTCTCTGAACTTAGTTGGTTGGGTGGTGCAGGAAATCCACACCCCCTTTGTGCCTCTAGGGTCTGCACTACAGCAAAGTATGGCCATGGACCATAGCTGATAACAGCAGAAGACTTTGCTGTTGTTCACTCACTAATAATAATAATAATAATAATAATAATAATTTATTTATACCCTGCACACACTGGGTGGCTCCCAACAGAATATTAAAGGTAAAGGGACCCCTGACCATTAGGTTCAGTCGTGGCCGACTCTGGGGTTGTGGCGCTCATCTCGCTTTATTGGCCAAGGGAGCCGGCGTACAGCTTCCGGGTCATGTGGCCAGCATGACTAAGCCGCTTCTGGCAAAGCAGAGCAGCGCACAGAAACGCCCTTTACCTTCCCGCCGGAGCGGTACCTATTTATCTACTTGCACTTTGACGTGCTTTCAAACTGCTACGTTGGCAGGAGCAGGGAACGAGCAACGGGAGCTCACCCCGTTGCGGGGATTCGAACCGCCGACCTTCTGATCAGCAAGCCCTAGGCTCAGTGGTTTAACCCACAGCGCCACCCAGGTCCCTAACAGAATATTAAAAACACAATAAAACATCAAACATTAAAAACTTTCCTAAACAGGGTTGTCTTCAGATGTCTTCTAAAAGTCAGATAGCTGTTCATTTCCTTGACATCTGATGGGAGGGCATTCTACAGGGCGGGTGCCACCGAGAAGGCTCTCTGCCTGGTTTCCTGTAACCTCACTTCTCACAGTGAGGGAACCGCCAGAAGGCCCTCAGTGCTGGACCTCAGTGTCCGGCTGAACGATGGAGGTGGAGATGCTCCTTTAGGTTTACAGTCGTACCTTAGATCCCGAATGCCTTGCATGTTGAACGTTTCGGCTCCTGAACGTCACAAACCCGGAAGTGAGTGTTCTACTTTGCAAAGCCAATCGGAAGCCACACTTTGGTTTCCAAATCTTTTGGAAGTCGAACAGATTTCTGGAACCGATTCCATTTGACTTCCAAGGTACAACTGTACTAGGTCGAGGCCATTTAGGGCTTTAAAGGTCAGCACCAACACTGCCCTTTCTCTTCTTTGAAGAAACCCTTCCTGGGACCCCACATTTTTAAATTCTTCCCTGGAGCTTCAAAGCTGCTATAGGAATGTGGGAAGCTCCGTTTTGAGCTTATCATAAAGTCATGGAGCTGGTATACCCTTTGCTCCTGGCACAACAGCACACCGCGATGGAAACCAGAGCGCACAGAACACTGTGATGGAAACCTGATGACACAGAAATGCCGTTTACCTTCCCACCACAGTGGTACCTACTTATCTATTTGCACTGGTGTGCTTTCGAACTGGTAGGTTGGCAGGAGCTGGGACAGAGCAACAGGAGCTCACCCCGTCATGGGGATCCAAACCACCGACCTTCTGATTGGCAAGCCCAAGGGGCTCAGTGGTTTAGACCACAGCACCACTGGTGTCCCTAGTTGCATGGCAGTGCAAGTAGATAAATGGAAGGTAAATGGTGTTTCGGTGCGGTTCGGTTTCCGTCACGGTGTTCCGCTGCGTCAGAAGCGGTTTAGTCCTGCTGGCCACATGACCTGGAAAGCTGTCTGTGGACAATCGCCAGCTCCCTCGTACTGAAAATGGGATGACCACCGGAACCCCATACTTGCCTTTGACTGGACTTAACCATACAGGGGCCTTTAGAGGTAAAGGTAAAGGGACCCCTGACCATTAGGTCCAGTCGCGGATGACTCGGGTTGCGGCACTCATCTCACTTTATTGGCCGAGGGAGCCGGCGTACAGTTTCCAGGTCATGTGGCCAGCATGACTAAGTCACTTCTGGCGAAGCAGAGCAGCGCACGGAAACGCCGTTTACCTTCCTGCCGGAGCAGTACCTATTTATCTACTTGCACTTTGACTTGCTTTCGAACTGCTAGGTTGGCAAGAGCAGGAACCGAGCAACGGGAGCTCACACCATCACAGGGATTTGAACTGGCGACCTTCTGATCAGCAAGCCCTAGGCTCTGTGGTTTAACCCACAGCGCCTTTACCTTTACCTTAATCTGTAAGATTGGAGCCATTGGGATGATGATGATGATGATTCTGTTATTTATTGAGTTTATATAACACCCTATCCCTGCAGTTCTCAGGGTGGTTCACTGGATAATGTCTGAAAATAAAACTGCAAAATAAAAACAACAACCCAATATCCCACCCAAATTTTAAAAGGGCATAGGATGTCAATCAAATCAACCAAAGGCCTTGCTAAAGAGGAACATTTTTGCCTGGAGCCTAAAGATGTACAGTGGTGCCCCGCAAGACGAATGCCTCGCAAGACGAAAAACTCGCTAGACGAAAGGATTTTCCGTTTTTCGAGGTGCTTCGCAAGACGAATTTCCCTATGGGCTTGCTTCGCAAGACGAAAATGTCTTGCGAGTTTGCTTCCTTTTTTGTAAAACCGTTAATACCCGGGGGATCCGCGCTCCGCAAGATGAAAAAATCGCAAGACGAAGCAACTCGCAGAACGAATTAATTTCGTCTTGCGAGGCACCACTGTACAGTGGTATCTCGGGTTACATACGCTTCAGGTTACATACGCTTCAGGTTACAGACTCTGCTAACCCAGAAATAGTGCTTCAGGTTAAGCACTTTGCTTCAGGATGAGAACAGAAATTGTGCTCCGGCAGCGCGGCAGCAGCAGGAGGCCCCATTAGCTAAAGTGGTGCTTCAGGTTAAGAACAGTTTCAGGTTGTGAAACAAGATTTGGAATATCTTATAGGCCCTATTTTTAACCATGGAAGTTTGGCAGGAAGGAATATGATTACCGTTGGGTTGGAGCTTCCCCGAGATCTGGTTTTTAATACTAAAGACTATCAAAAAGACCGGCAGAGGCGACATGAAAGAGATTTAAGAGCCTCGGATTTAAGATCTCCGGGTTGATGGCTTTACGAGATTGATGGACTTTTGCTGGGGACCGAAACCGGGGAGGGGATCTGGTGGAAGGAAATTGGGAATTTAAAGTGTATATAATATAATTTGTTTTTTGTTTTCTTAATGAGAGATGGGAAATTCGTGGAATGGAATCTTTTTTGACCTTAGGGAAACGTCTTAAGAATAAGTATAGATATATAGGTTTGGATGAGAGTTAAGATTGGATAAAGTAAAAGTGGTCTTCAAAAATACTGTAAAATTAAGGATTGTTAGAAAGATGTTGGAAAAAGAAAATTAGGTGGTTTTGGCAGAAATGACATAAAGGATTAAGTAAAAATGAATTGATGAAAGAGAGAACGTAAAATTATAGTATATTAAGACAAATTATTAAGATAAAAACAAGGTTGGAAGGATTTGCTGAAATAACAATTTGAATTAGAATACAAAAATGGGAGGTGTGAGGAGGTCAAGGAAATAAGTAAAGGAAAGAAAGCTATGTAAAGGTCCGATTTGTTCTTTTTTTTTAACTGATTGTATTTTTTCCGTCTTTTTTATTTCTCTTTTTTCTCTTTTTTCTTTTTGTAGCCTTTAAAATTTGAATAAATATTATTTTTTTTAAAAGAGAACAGTTTCAGGTTAAGTACTTAACCTGAGGTACCACTGTATAATGAAGGCGCCAGGCAAACCTGCCTGGACAGAGCATTCCACAAACGCAGAGCCACTGCAGAGAAGGCCATTATTGTGTTGCCATTCTCCTGACCTTTTGTTAAAATGGGCAGAAAACATATTCCTCCTCCCAGTGCCTTTGCCTCTGCAGCGGCAGGGCAATGAAAACACCCCACAGGGATAATGAAAACGAATGAGACGCACACTCTGATGAAAGTTAAACACTTTTAATCATGTACTGAATTCTCCTGTTGGTCTCACTCAGCATAATGTAAGCTTCCTACATTTCTGTGCATCTCTATCTACCTTCTGGTGCAAACAATTAGTCATGCATAAATACCTTTAAAAAGCATGTTTAGGGTGTCCGGCAGCACTGATGACGAGGAAGCTGTGTTTAGTGTTATTACTATTATTTTAATTGGGGAAGGGGGGAGGAATTGAACCGCCAAGGAATCAGTTCCAAGAGCAAATTGCGAAAATATGTACAGGCAATGGCCTCTGAATGCATAGCTGAGTATATTAGTGCCAGTAGCGTCATCCAGAAAACAGAAATAGCAATCAAAACAGCTGGGAATGTCCAATATTGAATAGAAAACACTTGCAAGAAGCTGCTAGAAAATGATTCTGACTCATGATATTTTTGAATGGGCAAATACAAGGAAATCACACATTGTAAATGGAAAATATGAAAGTAATTGAACAAATTATTCTGCCCGAAGCTGAAAATGCCTGGATCATATTTAACAAATTCATAGCGTTTCTTGTCCTAAACGTGGGGGAAGATTTGCTCTTCCAGCTGATAAACTCTAAAGCAGCGCCACGAGGGAAAAAAATTCAGGCATTTCAGAAAAATAGGTTTAAAGTTGTTGACCCTTTGGGATGGAATACAAAGCTTTCGCTGCATTTCTTTTAAGCTACATAATAGACATGAACTCATGTTTCAGTTCAGAAGGAATGGCGTCAGTTCAAAGGTATAAGCAGTGATAAAAGGAATAAATAAATCATTGTTCGCATTTCAGTGTTTCACTCAGCTGAAATAAAAATGGTTTCCCAGAAAACACATTTATTTTTGCATGAAGGGGAGGAAACACTGTGGTTTAGAAGAAGAAAAGAAACCAAGACAACGAATAGTTGATCAGTTATTTTAGATCTTGGACAAAATTGCCTTATGGGCCCCACACATCCCTTAAGAAAATAACGTGTTACATCACATAGACCATGGGTAGGCAAACTAAGGCCCGGGGGGTGGATCCGGCCCAATCGCCTTCTAAATCCGGCCTGCGGACAGTCCGGGAATTAGCGTGTTTTTACATGAGTAGAATGTGTCCTTTTATTTCAAATGCATCTCTGGGTTATTTGTGGGGCATAGGAATTTGTTCATATTTTTTTTTCCAAAATATAGTCCGGCCCCCCACAGGGTCTGAGGGACAGTAGACCAGCCCCCTGCTGAAAAAGTTAGCTGACCCCTGACTCAAATGCTTACTGGAACTTCAGGTTTGTGCATTTAAAGAGGACTAATGTGCTCTGAGCTCTAGCATAACAAAACCACATTTTAATTGGTTCTTTTGGAGTTTGGAAAGTAACAGGGAAATGTATCAAAATGTGTGGGGTGAGAATGTGGTAAATATCCTGCAAACCGATAGGATCTATGCTCACTGGTTTATAACCAGCTTGTAAACAAACCAGAATGAATGCTTCATAAAAAACCCCAGGTCCAGTCTAACTCCTGTGTAAGCTTTCTGTAAGCAAATCAGGACAACTGCTGAATAACTGGGTCATCTGGAGGAGCTCTTATTTTAAAATAAACCAGTTCTGTTAGGTTTCGGGCCCCTCTTTATTCTGCTGAGTGGAGCCTTGAGCATAACATACCTTGAGCATAACATACCTCAGACAATACAGTAGTACCTTGGTTTACAACCATAATCCGTTCCGGAGGTCCGTTTGTAAACCAAAACAGGTTGTAACCCAAGGCACACTTTTGCCAATGCGGGCCTCCAAAATTTTTTTGTTCGTAATTCAAAAAAAGAAAATAAAAAAGGTTGTAATCCCAAAAATGGTTGCAAACCGAGACACACATTTCTGGGTTTGACGAGTTTGTAATCCAAAACATATGCAAACCAAGACGTATGCAAACCAAGGTACCACTGTACAGCTTTAGGAATAAGCAGCAAAATGGTAGCCAGAATGACCCAGGAAGAATTTGTGAGGGTGCTGGATCAAAACAAAGATGAAGCATATTGTCAGGGAACTGACATCGGAGCGAGAGGTGGAGGCAAGGCTCCAGAGCGATGCAGGAGAGGGGACCAGCAGAGGGGAAGGAATTCAGCGCAACACCAGTAGAGAAGGGGAAGGGGGGGGGAGATGGAGGATTCGGAAAGGGGTCTCCAAGACTCTTCACCCGAAACTAGTGGGGAGAGCATGGGCACACCTCTGCCCACTCCTTCCCTGCGCAGAAGAGTCCCGCGCAGGGAGAGTAGGCGGAGACTTGGCGTCAAACAACTTCTTTGCTGGAAGAGGTTCAAGAAACGCCCACTGACGGATTCTGCAAGCGACTGAACGGCCACGGAGTGAAGGGCTGTCAGCCGAGGCATGGTTAGCCAAGCAATCTAGCCAACAGTAACGGCAACTTACGCACAAGTAACCCCTTATAACCATTACACATATATTGTATATTCTTGCTCAGCACTGCCCTGATCTAGGCAGCCTGAATCAGGGCTGACAATACTTGGTTATTGTAGATGCTGTGCGTTACATTTATTCTCCAACAATGCTTAGTTCTGTAGGAACAAAGCAAGACAGCCGCTGGCTCAGATATGCAGCATGCTATTCTTAAATTGCAGGGATCCAGTTTTTATGGAAAATGATAATTTGAGAAGGATAATCTCATCTGGTTCATGTGATTTTGGAGCAATCGTAACAGTCTTCTCAAGCAGGCACATGGGAACTGACAGCACCAGCCTACGCATGTTTACTTAGGTGTAAGTTCCACTCAGCTCAGTGGGACTTACAATCTGCACTCATAGAAATGAGCTGTAAAATTAACTATTTAGGTGGTATAATATATGAAGGCATAGGAAATGTATCTCTACCAACCTTCAACTGTCTCAAAACTTTTATTTTTTAAAAAGCAGAAGCCTTCTCTTCCTTCTTACTTTAATTTCATATCACCAAGAATTCATTTTGTTCTTCCTTTTCTCTGAGCTTATATTTGCCCATCTGTAACACTTTGATAAGGCTTTAAACAATCCTTCTGTTCTTGTTCCTTTCTCCCCTCTCCCACTGAAGCTCCCCATTTATTACTTTTATAAGAAGATTGGTTTCCACAAATGAACAATTTTTAAAGACATCTGAGTTGGTAACATCCGAAACTTTCAGACTACTCTAAGCTGGGAAATAAAATAGACATCTGAAGTCACAGAAGTAATTTTAATGTGGCATTTAGGGTAGAAAGCTGGTGTTTCAGAGGCAGTGAGGAATGCTTAAGCAGTTGGAAGTTAAGAGGCTCACTGGGTTTTGAGAAACTGAAATAAACCATTCTGGAAAGCTGCAGATGAATCTATAATTTAGGAAAAGGTTGCTACCTGTCCTTTTGGAAGAACTTCAAGGTTGTACACCCCCCCCCCCCCCAAGAAATCTACCTGGACATTCTAGATACCAAGGCTGGATCTAAACACATCAAAGAAGTGTTTCAGTTAAATGCATTGTAAAAGGTATCTATTTATCTACTTGCACTGGTGTGCTTTCGAACTGCTATGTTGGCAGGAGCCATTAAAACATCAAACATTAAACATCAAAAAACCCTACCCTATACAGGGTTGCCTCCAGGTGGTTCAGAGGCCTTATAACTCCATACCCACCAACATTTGTCCAGTGAAAACAGGGACATCCTACCATCCCCTCCAATATGTCTCTGATCAAAATAGGGACGTCCCTAAGGAAGATTCCAGGGTTGAATCAGAAACTAGGATGGCTTCTGTAAATCCGGGACTGTCCCTGTAAAATACAGGGGTGCTTGGAGGGTCTGACGGTCCCTTGTGCACTGTGAATTTTTGAGGGGATCTTTACTGAAACATTTCATGAGCACCATAGAAGGTACGACTGTCTTGCCTCAGCAATGGACTGCTGCCCACAGGTATGTGGCTGGCGACCCTTGTCTTAGGCCAGCTCTGAGGCATAGCTAAGACCAGCAGCTGGCTTTCAGGGGCATTCTGAACCTGAGGTATAAAGACCGAAAGTCAGATGAAGTGAAACGTTCTCAAGATCACCTTGGGAACCCTGCAGGGTGGGGGCCGAATCCCCAGGGGAAGTTCCACAACCTAAACGCTTGTGCTATGTACCGTATTTTTTGCTCTATAAGACTCACTTTTCCTTTCCTAAAAAGTAAGGGGAAATGTGTGTGCATCTTATGGAGCGAATGCAGGCTGTGCAGCTATCCCAGAAGCCAGAACAGCAAGAGGGATTGCTGCTTTCACTGCGTAGCAATCCCTCTTGCTGTTCTGGCTTCTGAGATTCAGGTTTTTTCCCTTGTTTTCCTCCTCCAAAAACTAGGTGTGTCTTGTGGTCTGGTGCGTCTTACAGAGCGAAAAATACGGTACTTTGCTGAGCAAGCTTGGAGGTTGCTGTGAAATCATGGGAACAGATTACAGATTTATAGGGTAACTTTGACAAACCTATAAAAGGGGAGGGGGAGCCAGAGAGCTGGATGGGAGTAATCAGCTAAGCCAGTGTTTCCCAACCTTTTTTGGGCAAAGGCACACTTGTTTCATGAAAAAAATCTCGAGGCACACCACCATTAGAAAATGTTTAAAAAATTAACTCTGTGCCTATATTGACTATATATACAGTGGTGCCCCGCAAGACGAATGCCTCGCAAGACTGAAAACCCGCAAGACGAAAGGCTTTTCCGTTTTTTGAGGCACTTCGCAAGATGAATTTCCCTATGGGCTTGCTTCGCAAGAAGAAAGCCTATAGGGAAATCTCCGGGGACCTCTTTTAAATGCTGGCGGTGGGGAGCAAAGCCTTCCCCCCCCTCCGGCCTTCAGAAGAGGTCCAGGAAGGCCGGCGGGGGCCGAAAGGCTTTGCTCCCCACCGCCAGCATTTTAAAAGCAGTCCGGGATAGCAGGGAAGCGCTTCCCACTATCCTGGATGGCTTTTGAAGGCAGGCGGGGGGAGCAAAGACTTTTGTTCCCCCGCCCGCCTTCAGAAGAGGTCCAGGACCTCTTCTGAAGGCTGGCAGGGGGTGAAAGTCTTTGCTCCCCCCTGCCTGCCTTCCCGGGAGAGCGGAGAAACGCAGCGTGTTTCTCCGCTGTCCCGGACAGCTTTTGAAGGCAGGCAGAGGGGAGCAAAGACTTTCGCCCCCCGCCCGCTTTCAGAAGAGGTCCAGGACCTCTTCTGAAGGCGGGCGGGGGGCAAAAGTCCTTGCTCCCCCCCTGCCTGCCTTCCCGAGAGAGCGGAGAAAAGCAGCGTGTTTCTCCGCTGTCCTGGACGGCTTTTGAAGGCAGGCGGGGGGAGCAAAGACTTTCGCCCCCCGCCCGCCTTCAGAAGAGGCCCAGGACCTCTTCTGAAGGCTGGCGGGGGGCAAAAGTCTTTGCTCCCCCCTGCCTGCCCTCCCGGGAGAGCGTAGAAACGCAGCACGTTTCTCCTCTGTCCCGGACGGCTTTTGAAGGGGGGGAGCAAAGACTTTCCGCTCTCCCGGGAAGGCAGGCACGGGGGAGCAAAGACCTTTGCCCCCCGCCCGCCTTCAGAAGAGGCCCTGGACCTCTTCTGAAGGCGGGCGGGGGCGAAAGTCTTTGTTCCCCTCTGCCTGCCTTCAAAAGCTGTCCGGGACAGCGGAGAAACACGCTGCGTTTCTCCGCTCTCCCGGGAAGGCAGGCAGGGGGGAGCAAAGACTTTCACCCCCCGCCTGCCTTCAGAAGAGGTCCTGGACCTCTTCTGAAGGCGGGCGGGGGGCAAAAGTCTTTGTCCCCCCTGCCTGCCTTCCCGGGGGCTTTTAAATCGCCCCGGGACAGCGGAGAAGTCCTCCGCTGTCCCGGGGCGATTTTTAAATGCTGGCGGTGCACTTCTTGCAGCCGGGTCCCAGGCCCAAGCTGGGCGGGCGAAACCCCGATGGATGCCGGCCTGAGGCGCGCCTAACCCTGCCCCGCCGCAGGGTCGAGGCCTAGCCCTCCTCCAACTGCCCTGCTCCCCGTGCCCGTTTCCTCCGAGGTAAGTGGCTCCAGTGGAGCTGCCTCCCGCCGCGCGCGGACTGGGCGCCCCGGGAAGGCGCAGCGGCGCCCCGACCGCCCCTCTCCGCCTGCGCTCGCTCCTCAGCCGGGCCAGCGGAGCACCGCCTGCCCAGCGCCCGCCACCCAATCGAGCGTCCTGGCGGCGGGAGGAGGGGGCGGCGTCGGCGCCCGGAGCCTGTGAGCCGAGGCGATGTGGGCCGGGCCTAAGCGCTGCCTCTGCCGTCGTTGCTGCCGCTGCTGCCGCCGCCGCCATAATGCTTGTTTGCTTTCAATGAGTGTGCCCTCCCACGGCACACCAGGCAACGTCTCGCGGCACACTAGTGTGCCGCGGAACACCGGTTGGGAAACACTGAGCTAAGCCATCGATCGGCAAGCCCTAGGCGCTGAGGCTTTTACCCACAGCGCCACCTGCGTCCCTTGCCCCGGGTTAGGGGGCGCAAATTACTTGCCTTGCCCCAGGTTAGGGGCGCAAATTACTTGCCTTGCCCCGGGTTAGGGGGCGCAAATTACTTGCCTTGCCCCGGGTTAGGGGGCACAAATTACTTGTCTTGCCCCGGGTGCTGACAGCCCACGCTACGCCGCTGAGTGGACCACAAGCTTAAAATGAGTCAACAGTGCGATGCAACAACAAAAAAGGCCAGTGGTATTCTAGGCTTCATCAACAGAAGTCTACTGTCCAGTCAAAGGAAAGAATAGTATCACTACAGTGGTACCTCGGGTTAAGTACTTAATTCGTTCCGGAGGTCCGTACTTAACCTGAAACTGTTCTTAACCTGAAGCACTTTAGCTAATGGGGCCTCCTGCTGCTGCTGCTGCTGCGCCGCCGGAGCACGATTTCTGTTCTCATCCTGAAGCAAAGTTCTTAACCTGAAGCACTATTTCTGGGTTAGCGGAGTCTGTAACCTGAAGCGTATGTAACCTGAAGCGTATGTAACCTGAGGTACCACTGTATTCTGCCTGGGTCAGACCTGGTGTACTGTGTCCAGTTCTGGGCACCATAATTTAAGAATATTGACAAGCTGGAACATGTTCAGAAGAGGGTGACCAAGATGATGAAGAGTCTGGAAACGAATCCTAATGAGGAATGGTTAAGGGAACTGGGTATGTTTAGCTTGGAGAAGAGAAAACCGAAAGGAGATATGATAGTTATTGTCAGGGAACTGCCATCAGAGCCAGAGGCGGAGAGAAGGCTCCAGAGCGATGCCGGAGAGGGTCCCAGCAGGGAGAGAGGCAGCCCAGCTGCTGGGGAAGGAAATCAACGTTACACCAGGAGAGAAGGGGGGCAGATGGGGGAATCGGAGAAAAGGCTCCAGGACTCTTCACCGGAGAGTAGTGGGGAGGGCACGGGTACTCCGCTGCCCACACCCTCCCTGCGCAGAAGACTTCCGCGCAGGGAGAGTAGGAGGAGACTTGGCGTCAAAGAACTTTTTTGCTGGAAGAAGTTTAAGAAACACCCACTGACGGATTCTGCCAGCAACTGAGACAGTCACGAAGTGAAGGGCTGTCCAGACAGAAAGGGTTCAACCAGGCAACCAAGCCAAGAGTGGCGGCAACTTACGCATGAGCAACCCCCTAGAACCATTACAGTTATCTTCAAATATCTCAAGGGTGTCACATGGAAGAGGGAACAAGCTTGTTTTCTCCTGCTCCAGAGGGTGGGATCTGAACCAATGGCTTCGAGTTACAAGAAAGGAAATTCTGACCAAACATTAGGAAATACCTTCTGACATAAAAAAGGTAGAGGGACCCCTGACCGTTAGGTCCAGTTGCAGACGACTCTGGGGTTGCGGTGCTCATCTCGCTTTATTGGCCAAGGGAGCCGGCGTAAAGCTTCCGGGTCATGTGGCCAGCATGACTAAGCCGCTTCTGGTGAACCAGAGCAGCGCACGGAAACACCGTTTACCTTCCCTCCGGAGCGGTACCTATTTATCTATTTGCACTTTGACGTGCTTTCAAACTGCTAGGTTGGCAGGAGCTGGGACTGAGCAATGGGAGCTCACCCTGTTGCGGGGATTCAAACTGCTGACCTTCTGATTGGCAAGCCCTAGGCTCAGTGGTTTAGACTCTCACTTTCTGACATACCGTACATGCTGTTCAATAGTGGAGCAGGCTTCCTTCATTGGAAGTGTTTAAGCAGAGGTTAGATGACCATCTGTCATGGATGCTTTAGTTCAAATTCCTGCATTACCATCTTTTGTGTTTTATTTCTTTGCTCCATCTTTTAATTATTTGGCGCTGCAGTGTTTTATCCTCTTGCTCTGATTTGTCTTGATGTTACGGTTTTTGCTGCTTATTGGACTTGCAGTTATGATTATTGTGATTATTATTATTATTATTTTACTATGTCAAGGTTTTCCCTTGTGTGCTGTCTAGGCAACTATTGTTATAGGCCAGCTTATACACGGAACAATGGGTGTGTGTGTGTGTTATGCAGACTCATCTCAAATCTTTTGCTATATGTAACTGCATCTCTACAATTTATTTTCTCTATTGAATATGCCCTGAGTATGGTTCTGTTATTTTTGACATGGTAATATGTTAGCGTGTACATATATTTATGACAAATAATAAAAAGAAGGTGTGTGGGAGATAAACTATGTATATAAATAAAATAAGACGGTAAAAGATATGTTTCTTTAATGGAAACCTTTTTTTATTAATATCTACAAGAAATTGACATGAATATATAACAGGAGCAGACCAGCCAGCTATCATTATTTCATTATCTATAATCTGCCAGGGCACTCTCATTAATAGTAGCAACTATAATAACCACAAATTCATAACTTGTGTTTGAGATTCTATCTCTCTCTCTCTCTCTCTCTCTCTCTCTTACGTTGAACAAAGTTTATCCATTTCGTACCAAAGTTGTCTTGTTGATTATTGTTTCTGAGGGTTTTTTCTTTTGCCATTATAGTAAATTCCCAAACCTTCTCACACCATTCCTTGATATTAGGGATGCCCACCTGCCTCCCATATTTTGCACATATCATTCTAGCAGGTATTAGGATACCAGTTCTCTGTGCTCTATCTTAAAGGTAAAGGTAAAGGGACCCCTGACCATTAGGTCCAGTCATGGCCGACTCTGGGGTTGCGGCGCTCATCTTGCTTTACTGGCCGAGGGAGCCGGCGTACAGCTTTCGGGTCATGTGTGTCACATCACCCTTGAGCCAGTGCCACTGACTGGACTCATCCACTTCAGCCCGACTTTACCTTCTGCACAGAAGGTGGGTAGAGACCACCTTCTGCACAGGAACAGGTCAAAGTGCTGTGGACTCACAACTCAGAGTTGTGAGCACCAGATTCACTCCCGAAGACAGTCGTTGCACAGCAGAGTATAGCAGAGCATAAACCACTCGGAGAACAGCTCTGTAGAATAACTACTTTTATTCTATCTACAATTAACATACAAACTATATACAGAGCTAAATGGAGAAGCTGAACTGCACTGAGTGTCCGCAGCTGCTCTTAGCAGCAACCTTATCTATACAGAGATAACTCTCTAACACTCAGTCTCTCTCTTTGATGTGAGGCTGGAGCGGAATAAGTAGTGAGCAGAAACTGCCCCCCTCCTCTCTGGAGAATCAGCAGAGAACATCTGCAGATTCTTGGAATGGGAGGGGTGAAATCTCCTCAATGTGGCCAGCATGACTATGCCGCTTCTGGCGAACCAGAGCAGCGCACGGAAATGCCATTCACCTTCCCACCAGAGTGGTACCTATTTATCTACTTGCACTTTGACATGCTTTCAAACTACTAGGTTGGCAGGAGCAGGGACCGAGCAACGGGAGCTCATCCCGTCGCGGGGATTCGAACCGCCGACCTTCTGATCGGCAAGTCCTAGGCTCTGTGGTTTAACCCACAGCGCCACCTGCGTCCCTCTCTTACTGACCCTTTTAATAGTTAAGGAAGACAAAAATGGGATGCATTGATGCAGCATACCCAAAGAACTCACAGAAATATATTGTTACAAAGGTTGCACACCACCCTGATCTCGGCCGAGTGGTATACAAGATTCCAGGGGGTTCCAGGCACTCACCCAGGGTTGTGTTCCCATTGAAAATCAAGAGGCATCAGAGGCTGTAGTGTGTTTAGGAAATATGATTTAATTACACGTATTTACACCTGAGTTGCCCATGGAGTTTTCTTGGCAGGGATACTGGAGTGGCTTGCCGGTTCCTGCTCCAGGAGAAGATGATCGCCGAAGAATCGATGCTTTTGAATTATGGTGCTGGAGGAGACTCTTGAGAGTCCCATGGACTGCAAGGAGATCAAACCCATCCATTCTGAAGGAAATCAGCCCTGAGTGCTCACTGGAAGGACAGATCCTGAAGCTGAGGCTCCAAGACTTTGGCCACCTCATGAGAAGAGAAGACTCCCTCGAAAAGACCCTGATGTTGGGAAAGATGGAGGGCACAAGGAGAAGGGAACGACAGAGGACGAGATGGTTGGACAGTGTTCTTGAAGCTACCAACATGAGTTTGACCAAACTGCGGGAGGCAGTGGAAGACATGAGTACCTGGTGTGCTCTGGTCCAGGGGGTCACAAAGAGTCGGACATGACTAAACGACTAAACAACAACAACAAATCACTTGTCTTTATTCTCGGATGGCACCTCTCTGTGCCCAGCTCCAGAGGAAGCTGGCTTGACTTCAAACCCCACATTTACTATTTTCAGAAATCATAGGGAACACCAGGCACCCAGGAATTTGAGGGGATCCTTGCCTACTGCAAACCCAAAACAAGATTATGACTATGGCTGTCAATATCACAGATAAGGCATCTGAATGTGTAGGGACTCCACATCCCATATTACTTCCTGAGTTGCTTCTTTTATATTCTGAGACTTTTTGTTTACAACATTTCTCACTGCTTGGAAATGTTAGCCTCCCACAATACAAGGCAATACAATACAATACAATACAATACAATACAATACAATACAATACAATACAATACAATACAATACAATACAATGCAAAGAGTTCCCCCACAATATTTTGTCTCTGTGTGAAAAAGAATTGTCCTCTATTTTTCACCTACTGCATATGTTTCACGTAGTAGTGTATTGGCTGCAATCAAAACTGATAATCTAGTGGTGTGCAGTGAAATTTTTCAAAGCGGAACAGTTAGGGCCAGAGGTGCCAGCTTGCAAGGGAGATGGGGGCAGCAATGTCCTGATGTCACACACATGAGCATCATGCCTCCCTCCCTAAGCTGTGCAGAAGCTTCCTAGGCTTTGGGAAGGAGGCGCCAGGCTATAATACTTTAATACTCTATTCTACCCTGAACATTTATGGGACTAGCCTTGTCCTGCTAATTCACTAGGGACATGGGTGGTGCTGTGGTCTAAACCACTGAGCCTCCTGGGCTTGCTGATCGGAAGGTCGGCAGTTCAAATCTGCCCAATGAGGTGAGCTCCGTTGCTCTGTCCCAGCTCCTGCCAACCTAGCAGTTCAAAAGCACACCAGTGCAAGTAGATAAGTATGTACCACTGTGGCGGGAAGGTAAATTGCGTTTCCATGCACTCTGGTTTCCATCACAGTGTTCTATCTAACCATCATGGGGTCATTTACCTTTATATTTTCTAGTCCACTGTCTGCATGCCACTGCTGCAAACCACCATGCTGTGATGTGTATGTGTGTGTTCCACAGCGTGGGCGCCACTACTGAAAAGGCCCTCTGTCTGGTTCCCTGTAACCCTCTGTCTGGCCCTCTGTCTGGTTCCCTGTAACATCCCGTCTCGCAATGAGGGAACCGCCAGAAGGCCCTCAGCGCTGGATCTCAGTGTCTGGGCTGAACGATGGGGGTGAAGACGCTTCTTCAGATATACAGGACCGAGGCCGTTTAGGGCTTTAAAGGCCAGCACCAACACTTTGAACTGTGATCGGAAACGTACTGGGAGCCAATGCAGATCTCTCAGGACCAGTGTTATGCCGGCCACTCCCAGTCACCAGTCTAGCTGCTGCATTGTGGATTAATTGCAGTTTCCAGGTCACCTTCAAAGGTAGCCTCACGTAGAGCGCATTTAACAGAAATTGAAAAGTGTCCCTGGACTCACTGAAAAAAAAATCTGTTAAACTTATCCTTCTGGTCCCTTCCAACTCCACAATTCTATGAGTCCTCTCTGGCTTTGCATTTGAGCTGTTGTACAGAATAGGCTTGTGAGAATGCCTCAGGCATCTGTGTTGGCTTTTGTTGACGGTGTTATTTGCCTTGAAAGAAAAAGTATATGCATTTTAAAGAAATCATGGAAATACTGATAAAAGACTAAGCTCCCCTCTATGGCTACACCGCTTTCTGATCATGTATGCTGCATGGAGCCAGAAACCTGTATCAGTTATACTGATGCCAACAACAACAACAACAACAACAACAACAACAACAACAACAAGAAGGTTTGGGTTTATTTGTTGGCTGTTTCCTCCCCCAGTTGCATGGTTGCTGTTAGAATTCCTGCTCCATGATTGCAGTCATGGGATTTTTGTCTATCACATGACGGTGTATGTTTTGACTCCACAGAGTGGGAAGTGACAGAAACAGAATGTTTGTGTTCCTGTGTTCCGTGAAGTGGGACTATTGTCCTTTTTTTCTTTTTCTCTTTGCTGTCTGATGCTAGAGAGAGAGGGAGCCAAGTTGCAGTGCTCCGTGTGTGTTTATATGTAAATAAAGTAGATTAGCCAAAATGCTGAGTTGCTGAGGTCTGTCACGCAAGGTGCGCAAACTCTGTAGATCCCTAAGTGTGCCAATGTCGGTTGGCATCGGTCGCTGTGATGTTTGGGATGAAGAACACTTTTGAAGCTCCCGCACGATCGACCAGGAGGGAGAGAACATGCCAGTCGGGCATGTGTCTCTGCAAGGGTCCTACTCGAGTGTAGGCTGAACTCCTGACAGTTGCTGTGCAGGGATGCCTGGGGCCACACACATCCCTCTCCCCTCTTCTTCATAAAGAAAAGAGCATCTTCACTGCCCAGAAGAGACAGTCTGTTCCCCATCTGCTATGTGCAGAAGGGACATTGTCACTAACAAGCCACCAGCAAGGATATTGCACAATGACTCAAATGATATCCTGACACACTTTTCAGAGACCGTTCAGGAAGGCCCTAAGAAATGAAGGAAGCAGAAGGAGTTTAACTTTAAAAGGGACTGACAGCTTACGGACTTTATCTTCCACTGAAAGTCAACATATTCCCTGGGGCTGCTTTAAAAGTGCTTGCCTTGTACAAGGCTGCAGAGGGAAATTTATGCGTGCCAGCGATTAATTTCCCCAACTTCCATCTCTAGTCCAAACCCGGTGGCCTGACATCCTTTCCTTTATTGCAACGAGCACTTTATTGTTCAGGTTTTCGTAGCAGCAAGGTACAAATGGTACGGAAGGCCTTAGGAGCACTGTAGTGCAATATCAGCACAATTATCCATGTTCCCTCCAGGGAGACAACAGAATTTGGAAAGATGTTGACTAGCGATGGAAAAATACCAGATGGTGTTTCTCAAGGAGAACGGAGAGGGGTTGCCACCAGACTGTTAGCAGTTTACAAGGAGGGACGCAGTCACCTGCTGGGAATTTAAGTTTGCTCAGTTGAAGTGGATTGAAGTGTTCTGGTGCAACAAACCCAGTTAAAGCAACAAGAACAACAGCCTTTTCTGTGGCTGGGAAGTGAGGGCGAAGCACACTAAAAAGTGTGGGGAGAAAAGGTTGATTGACAGGAAGACAAAGCATAGAGCCTCCATGCAAGCAAATCTGGAACCCTGGGATGGCAATGATAGGAGACAAAAGAGAATTATTGGCATCCTTCCTACACACATCTAGTGCGGAAAGTAATAACTTCTTTGTGCATTTTTTTCATACACCACAGTAGAGCCTTGGCCACAGAGCAGAACATTATACCAATGCTAGGAAAGTTAATTTATGAAAGGAACTACCGTAGTTCTAGTTCAGGTTAATCTTGTCCAAAAATGGAACTAGATCAAGCTCATTGTTTTATAAAACATGTGCTGTCCAAGTTCTTTCCAAATGAATTGTTTAGTTCACAAAAAGTTCATCCTCAGCATTCCGCTTCTCCAGCATTCAGAAAGTTACAAGCTGCTGTATAGAGTTCAAAAGTATATCAGGGGCCACATACATGCAATAACAGACAGAATGTCAACAGGTGAAGTTTCCCCCATAATTGTATTTCCATTCTAGAAAATGCTTACCTTGTTTAATTTGTGCCAATCACACAGCTGCTAAAGACACAATGAGTAATTTGCTTTGTTTCTGCTCTGGTACTTCTCACTGCAAGCTGCTCCTGTTGGAAGAGAGTGAATTTCTTCAGCAGGGAAGATACAGGAATTGCCTCACTTTCCGTCCTTCTGAAGGAACAGTGACTAAGTGTATCTGTGTCATAAGCCTTAGAATGGTGCTGCCACACTTTATTTTCTAACTTTCTTTACAGATATCTGATGGATTTTTTTTTTTAAATATAGAAAAAATGAGTGCAAGGCATCCAGGCCTCCTGTAGGGATGGTGGAGGAAATGAATGTGAAGATTAATTAATTCAAAGATCTACCCCAAAATGAACTTCATTTACCTTTAGTCCGCCTGACAATTCTAGGAACGAAATAGTTCCGTGAACTTTGCTCAACTGAGCTACTTCATTCCGAACACATTGTTTTCGTGGGAGCATGGGTCTCTCCAACAAAAAGTGTCTAGGATGCAGTTACTTTACTTTTGAGTTTCTTGACACCCCCACCCCACCCGAGTAGTGTTTGAATGTGTGTAAAGTAAAGTTAAAGGGATCGCTGACCATTAGGTCCAGTTGTGACTGACTCTGGGGTTGAGGTGCTCATCTCACTTTATTGGCTGAGAAAGCCGGCATACAGCTTCTGGGTCACGTGGCCAGCATGACTAAGCCGCTTCTGGTGAACCAGAGCAGCGCACTGAAACGCCGTTTACCTTCCCGTCAGAGGGGTACCTATTTATCTACTTGCACTTTGGCGTGCTTTCGAACTGACTGATAGGTTGGCAGGAGTAGGGACCGAGCAACGGGAGCTCACACGTCGCGGGGATTCGAACCACTGACCTTCTGGTCGGCAAGTCCTAGGCTCTGTGGTTTAACCCACAGCGCCACCCGCGTCCCTTTGAATGTTTGTAGGTCACCTCAGAAATAACATATTTCACATTTCGGCAATTCCAGAGATAACCTCTGTCTATCTCCCAACTCAGAGTTCTGATTAAGGACACATTCCCCTTCCTAGAGCAATAAATTTAGCCCCCAACAGCCTAAAGAAGACTGAGCATGCTCAGTGGGTGCAGAATGACTCAAGGAGGAAATGGAAAACTTGTGGTGGGAGGTGAATGAAATGGAGTATCCTGAGAAAGGGCAAGGATGACTGCAGAGGAGCACTCTACAATGCAAAGTTTTGCTGGAGGTCCCAGTTGCCTCTCTATATCTTCAGCCATTAGCTCCTGTTAAGGAAATTTTATCCTGAGCATCCTGGACTATTGCACAATCTCCCTAGCAACAGAAAGAGTCTTTGAATTTCTAACAATGCCTGTTTCTTGCCTGGTTGGCGATAAATGGTGTGTGGGTGGGTGCAGCAACCTTGAACTTTTGCACATAACCTACCAAATGAAGGTAGCAAGACAAATCAATTGCCGTTGCCCCGGTACTACCCATCACTGCCATTTGGCCCCCAGTATGTTGGTGCTGTGGGTTAAACCACAGAGCCTAGGACTTGCCGATCAGAAGGTCGGCGGTTCAAATCCCTGTGACGGGGTGAGCTCCCGTTGCTCGGTCCCTGCTCCTGCCAACCTAGCAGTTCAAAAGCACATCAAAGTGCAAGTAGATAAATAGGTACCACTCCAGTGGGAAGGTAAACGGCGTTTCTGTGCGCTGCTCTGGTTCGCCAGAAGCGGCTTAGTCATGCTGGCCACATGACCTGGAAGCGGCTCCCTCAGCCAGTAAAGGGAGATGAGCGCCGCAACCCCAGAGTCATCCTAACGATCAGGGGTCCCTTTACCTTTATCTTTACCTTTATGTTGCCTGCAAGTAATGTGTCCCACTGGCTGAACAAGGTTCCCTCTACCTTTGCCACACTTCTGTAGGAAAACTGGTTCTGAATAATCCAATGGTGAAATGCAGGAAGGGGCTTCTATTTCCTACAGGAAGTGGAGAACAAGTAGGAGGGGCCTGGAAGGATAATTGGCAGTTGTCAAAGAGTGAGCCGGCAGTAAATCACACCTTTCCGAGTTGGAGTTAACTCTTTATTAGCAAAAACACGCTCTCCACAGACTTGGCTGAGTGTCCGGACTAATGAGCACAGACTGTCAGGATGATGTCAGTGGCTCCCAGCTGGTTGCCCAGGAAAGTATAAAGACAAGGAAAAGTTTCTTACTGTCCTTTTTTATTTCAATCTTCACACAGAGAGGCTCTAGAACCCAGCCTCTTGGATAATGGCATTGTCCCAAGTGAATCTCCACTCCTCATCTCTCCCATGTCCTCATTTTTCATTCTCATCGTCTCCTCTACGGGTGCTGCTACATGCCCTCTGTCTTCAAGCGCTTTGCTCTCCTACTTTTAAGGCTCGCCGGGGTCTGCAAATGAAATATACTCAGAGTCGAGAGTGGATTTCATGTTCTTTATTCAGCTGGTGGTGAGGAGGAATGAAAGTCCCCTCAAAGTATCTTCTTTATATACATTATTTACACAATGGGCTGCATGTGATTGGCTAATTCCGGAATTCTCCTGTAGGCCAATCAGGTTGTGGATTCACTTCCATCTGGAGCCGGGGGTGGCTCCTGCAGACCAATCATACTGCTGCATTGTTCTAGGACCAATCAGACTGCTGCATTCTGAATCCTATTGTTTTAGGACCAATCAGACCGCTGCATTTTGGATTCTATTCAACTCAGTACATAACAGCAAACAACAATACTCTGAAGACCCTCAGCCCCAGGGAAATTAGACTGGCCTCAACCAGAGCCAGGGCCTTTTTGGCCATGGCCCCAGCCTGGTGGAACGCTTTCCCACAAGAGACTAGGGCCCTGCGGGATTTGACATCTTTCCACAGGGCCTGCAAGATGGAGCTGTTCCACCAGGCCTTTGGCCAGGGGGCAGTCTGACCTATTTTCCTTTGTATAAGAACAAGCATGAAGGAGGCCTCCCAGCCTGTTCACAGGTCCTTATATGATCAGTGAAAACAGTTGGTCCTGGCAAGTATTAACCACTCTCAATCTGAACCGATAACTGCCATTTGTCCAGATTTTAATTTGTCTGAATTAATTTTAAGATGTATTTTAATTAATTGATGCCTGTTTTCAGGTATACTGTGTTATTTGTATGATGTCAGCTGCTCTGAGCCTGGCTTCAGCTGGGGAGGGCGGGGTACAAATAAAATTTATTATTATGATTATTATTCTGGAAGATGCAGGGCTTGGAATGCTTTCTAATGACAACGTGTCAGCTGGGTGTTGTCCTGGCCCTCCCGTGATTTCCCAGCTTTCCCCCTCATCTGCCTCTGAGCTCCTACCTCCCTCAAACCCCTGTTGTACAAATCTCTACTGTCTTCTTCTTCCTCCTCCCTGGAAGGGTCAGGATGGGGGACCGGTCTCCGCCATTCCTCCTCTGCCCAGTCCCTGACACAGACACTCATCCCTAGTAGGTCTTGCCCCATGAATTAGTTGCCTCATAGCTGTCTAAGTCCACTCCTCTCCAGGGCTTTCCCCAAGAAATCAGAGACTGAGCCTGCCTGCATCCAACCTCTCCTCCACCCTTTTCATCCCTCTTCTGGTTCTGGGAGACAAAGCGGGGAGGAGGAAGCCATTTCCGACCTGGGAGGAGAGGGGGTTGCGGGCTAAACCCTCCACCTACACACGCAGGGGCGGGATCTTGCCCCCGCATGGACAGGGAATCCCCGGGCGTGCCTTCCATCCCGTCCGCCAATCGGCGGGCCGGGGAGGCGGGGCCTAGCCCATTTAAGGCCAGGCACGCCCGGGGACCACCCTCTTTTCCCTTTCCTAGCTGAGCAGTTTTCCCATCCCACCCACCCTTTAGGATTAGCTAGCTATGACCTTGCTATGGACTTCGGTTGGTCGCCGCAAGGGGCCTGGTAGGAATTTTTCCAGGTTGGCACACTTCATGCCTTTTGGTTTTTTCGCCTACCTCGTAGCAAACGTCACAACTTCCACGGTATTGGCAGTTAGGCATTGGCAGGGGTTAATTGTTATGCAAATGAAGGGGGGGAAGGAAGCGCCATCACCTTCCCCAATGGAAAGGGTAGTCCGGTAGAGGACTCCGGGGGCGTTGCCTTGTCCGAAACCTAGGGAGGTAAGGGCCCCCGGCACGCCCCCGAGCGGTGACACCCGTGGGATCCTAGTTGGCGTACTTCAACAGGACTCCCACGGCCTGTGGACAACCCTTCCTGGTCTCCATGCCGGGTAGACGATAGGAGCCAATGCCTAAGGCCAATACCTTTCAATTCTGTAATCAATAAAGTTGTGGCCTTTTTATGCCCATTAACCTTAATTAATGTGTCCAGTGTCTTCATTTCTCATGGGGGAGGGTACTTGCCACGCAACCTATCTCAGCAGAAGGAGGAGACACCTGTGACTTTTCACCAGCTTGCTTGGAACATCTCCGTCTCTTGGCTGCCTTCCCTCCTCCCATTCTCCTGCTTCAGCTTCTGCCTCTGATTCTGAACTTCTGTCTGCCACAGACTCTCCCTGCTCACTAAGCCCTGTTACCCTTTCAGCTTCTGACACTTCCTCTTCTCCCTCTTCTCCTTCTGACCACTCATCGTTGTCCCACCACCATTCCCCAGGCTCTGAGCCTTCTTCCCTTGTTGGTTCCCCAGCTGGTTCCTCTCACCACTCCTCTTCTCCCAAACAGTCCATGACGGCAGTTGGGTATGGTTCGTTTTGTGCTAATTGCCTGGTATTTAAAAACGAGTGCCTTGGTGATCAGTGTGTAAAGGGGATCTCCAGTCTGGCAGAACTATAGCAGCTTTACAAGTCAGAGGAAAGGCTTCAAGGATAAATTAGCTGCCCTTGAAGACAGAGTTAAACAGCTGGAGCTGGTCGCATAAGAGACGGCAACCCCATCTGTTTCCAACACATGATTTGACAAAAATGGCAAATGAATTAATTGAAACGTATCTGGAGGACCTCAGTGGTTTTGCGGAGCAAGCAGTTTCCACCACCGAGGCAGCTGAAAGGGCAGGGAAACCGAATCATTTCCTTGGAAATTATGAAGACCGCGATAACTATGTTTTATTAATTTCTACATATAAAAGATTATACACAATTATAGTTTTAAATTATATGGAAAATGGATACAACACACATTACAGTATCCCATTATAATATTTTAAAGCGGTATTTATTTCTTTATTGATACAGATGTTTCTCTGCTGTTCAATCGGGGTCTAAAAATATATATGTTCTCAAAGCACTACAGATAAAATCAACATAAAATAAAAGATAAGCACATAAAAAGGCAAAGATGCAGAGAACATAAAACTGGGTCACGTGGCAGGGGAAACTTGTGTACACAGAAACCTTTTAAACTGGCGCCTGGAAACCAAACACAGATTATTTATTTATACATACATTTCTATACCACTAGAGCAAGAAGAAGAATCTTCTCAAAGCAGGGTACACAAGACAATAAACCCAAAGGTTAAATAGAAAGAAAAACTGGTGAAATATGCTTAATCCCAATTCTTTCAAAAAAGCAGAGACATCACCTTGCCGACAAAGGTCCTTATAGTTAAAGCTATGGTTTTCCCAGTAGTGATGTATGGAAGTGAGAGCTGGACCATAAAGAAGGCTGATTGCCAAAGAATTGATGCTTTTGAATTAGGGTGCTGGAGGAGACTCTTGAGAGTCCCATGGACTGCAAGAAGATCAAACCTCTCCATTCTGAAGGAAATCAGCCCTGAGCGCTCACTGGAAGGACAGATCGTGAAGCTGAGGCTCCAGTACTTTGGCCACCTCATGAGAAGAGAAGACTCCCTGGAAAAGACCCTGATGCTGGGAAAGATGAAGGGCACAAGGAGAAGGGGATTACAGAGGACGAGATGGTTGGACAGTGTTCTCGAAGCTACAAGCATGAGTCTGACCAAACTGCAGGAGGCAGTGGAAGACAGGAGTGCCTGGTGTGCTCTGGTCCATGGGGTCAAGAAGAGTCGGACACGACTAAACGACTAAACAACAACAAATTCTTTCAACACCATGGGGGTGTCACCCAAACTTGTTGAAAAGTGGTGGGAGTCGCAAGTCCAAGAGCCCCCCAGGTAGGACACAGAAGAGAACAACTTAAACCCTGGATCGTGGGGGTGTGACACTGAGGAGCTATCCCAGGGATAATTACATACAGTTAGAATTAAAGATTGAGCTTAGGGATTTGTTTTCAGTACTAGAAGTGAACTGAGCTCACAGTCCTTTCACACAAAAGCCCACTCCAAGTTAGTTTCCTTCATTTCAGCAGACCAACCAAAGAGGAAAACCAAAGTTATTTTGACTCTGCTGTTGTTAAACAGTTAGGAATCAGAGAACTTCGCCAATCTACTGCAAACCACCCCGCGATTTCCCAGTTGATCCCAATTTACTTTCTGCCTGATAGGGTGAATGGGAAGGGATTTACTTTGCGCTTCCTCTGATGTTCAGCTGTTTATGAGCTCTGGCAACGCTGTGCTTAACAATCGAAACAAGAGGAACATTTAATGGGCTTTCCTAGTAAAACAAATGCAATTTTCACCTCCAGGTCTATCATATTGTTAATTAAAGATAAATAAAATGAAAAGAAAATTTGATTCCCTCCTGATTGACCAGCACCTCCCTGCTCTCCCTGAATAACCTTGTCTACAGAGGCATAATTCCAGCAGCATCAAATGGAACACGCCTAGTGTAGCTCGTAAAAGACCAACATTTCTCACAATGTATACAACCAACCAACTTGCTTTATTCCTCTGTTTTACTTTATGGTCCGGGCTCTGGATAACGCAAGCAAGATCAATAAACTCTCACGCATTGGCCATGTCACTGCTTTATGATGTGAATAAATTCTCCTTCTTTCCCCCTTGTCTTAGGTTGCTTTCCTCTGGTATAAATTTTGGCAAGCCTGAGAGACATCTGCAGAACCTAACCTTTAGGAACAGCCCAGCAGAGGGAGCAGTGTCAACATGGAGGGTCTTTCACAGACTTAGGTTTTTCTGACTCATGTAAGAAAGACAAAAAATGCTCATAGAATTGTAGAGTTTGCCTGGTCAGTGGTCCTACTATTTGTGTTCTTGCAGCTTTCGGCCAATCGACTCAATTGGCCCGATTCTTACTGTAAAATAATCCCTGCGTCTGAGAAATGAATGATGGCACTATCTTTTGAAAGAAATAATGTACTTCGGCCCCTTTCTCAGCGTGCTTCAGAGCTCTGTGTGGAGAACACTGAAGACCAGGCTCTACATTTTGCAGAATCAAGTGGTGAAGCTTTTCTTGCACAGCACTGTTCTGTAGTGGGGGGGGGGGGTGGCAGGTTTGACTGTTTCCTATCTTAGCAATTTGGTGCATTATGACGGAGGGGAGGGAGACGGAAGCCTAAGGCAGCCTCCAGCTCATGTAGCAATTGAGCCCAGATTGCAGTATTAGCCAGGACGCAGGTGGTGCTGTAATCTATACCACTAAGCCTCTTGGGCTTGCCGATCAGAAGATTGGCGGTTCGAATCCCCACGACGGGGTGAGCTCCTGTTGCTCGGTCCCAGCTCCTGCCAACCTAGCAGTTCGAAAGCACGTCAAAGGGCTAGTAGATAAATAGGTACCTCTATGGCCGGAAGGTAAACAGTGTTTCCATGCACTCTGGTTTCCGTCACGGTGTCCTGTTGCGCCCGAAGTGATATACTCATGGTATACCACATGACCCGGAAAGCTGTCTGTGGACAAACGCCGGCTCCCTCAGCCTGAAAGCGAGATCAGCGCCGCAACCCCATAGTTGCCTTTGACTGGGCTTAACCGTCCAGGGGTCCCTTTACCTTTACCTATTAGCCAGGGCTGAGTGAAAAGCTCATCTGATATTTACTGATTCCTATTGGTTCTCCAAACTCTAAAGGACAGGAGCACCAAACATCCTTCAGTGTTCCCCTTTCACCAACAAATCCCATCTCACCTCTACATATCTTCCAACATTTCTCCGATGGAAATAGGGACATCCTATTCCATACTACTGTGCGTTATAAACAAGCAACACCAGATGGTGCTGGAGAGTAAAAAAATAAAATAAAATCTATGCAATTTCCCATAGTAGTAGTAGTTGTTGTTATTATAATGAATTAATTTCTGACTTATTTATAGCATTTCCCCCCCTGGGTGTAGCTCCACCCTGGGTGGCATCCAACATATATAAAAATATAATAGAACTTTAAATATTTTTAAATAATAATAATAAAAAACCTTGCCTATGAAAGGCTGTCTTCAGATGTCTTGTAAAGGTTTTGTAGTTACTTGTCTCCTTAGCTTGGGGGTATGCATAACTCCATGTTGTTGTTGTTTAGTCGTTTAGTCGTGTCTGACTCTTTGTGACCCCATGGACCAGAGCACGCCAGGCACTCCTGTCTTCCACTGCCTCCCGCAGTTTGGTCAAACTCATGCTGGTAGCTTCAAGAACACTGTCCAACCATCCCGTCCTCTGTCATCCCCTTCACCTTGTGCCCTCCATCTTTCCCAACATCAGGGTCTTTTCCAGGGAATCTTCTCTTCTCATGAGGTCGCCAAAGTATTGGAGCCTCAGCTTCAGGATCTGTCCTTCCAGTGAGCACTCAGGGCTGATTTCCTTCAGAATGGAGAGGTTTGATCTTCCTGCTGTCCATGGGACTCTCAAGAGTCTCCTCCAGCACCATAATTCAAAAGCATCAATTCTTCGAATCACTGCCTTGTCGTGGTGAAGGGGCTTGAATAACTCAGAGAAGCTATGAGCAATGCCATGCAGGGCCACCCAAGATGGATAGATCATAGGGGAGAGTTTTGACTAAACATGATCCACCTGGAGCAGGAACCGGCAAGCCACTCCAGTACCCCTGCCAAGAAAACTCCATGGACAAAAACAACAGGCATAACTCCATACCCACCAACATCTCTCCAATGAAAATAGAGACATCTTAAGGGAAATTGGGGCATTCCAGGATCAAATGAGAAACCAGGAGAGCTTCTGTCCCCGGGAAATAGGGACAATTGGAGGGTCTGGGTCCACATATCCTCTCATTGTATGAAGGTGCCAGTCCAGCGACTTGCAATTCTGTAGGCTTCTTCTTTGAACAAGGTACAGAGTAATAAACAATCTTTTGGCAAACTTCTACCCTGTTCTCCATCCTCTTATATCTTGCTGAATTATCTGGGCCGTTGACCTGATCCAACCAAACCTTTCTAATGCTCTTACCTACATTTTTCTCCAATGACTTGTCCAGTGCTTTGATGATCTCAGCAAGAGACATTTCAGATGTTCAGTCATTCCAGCCAATTCCATCAGGTCTCAGCTGGATATTTAATTCTGTAGGGTGTCTCTGATCTCTGTAGAAAGCCCCCCCCCCAAATAACCCACGATTATGAGGAAATAGAAGGGGAGGCTATTTCTCCATCTTGATTTTAGGTAGCAACTTTTCATAGTTGTTCAATAGCATTCTTAAACATACCAATTTTGTGTTTTAAACCCCCAAATGAAACACTTTCTCTTCTTTTCCAGGAGTCAGTTACAGGTGCGAGATAAAAGAGGAAAGCATTAATAATGTCGCCACTTTCCCAAACTCCTGCTGTGCTGGACTGCAGAAGATTTTCTAGGTGGGTACTTAGGATAACTTGCTTCCTTCAAAAGAGATGCAAGAGGAATTTCCTCGCTCTTTTGGCCCCCTCAATTTTTTATTTTATAAAACAGATGTTTCTTCCCAGGATGGTGGAATTTGTCTTCTCCATTAAACAAGATAACCAGCCAAGGAGTTAATTGCTCTCTAAAAGATTTATAAAAATACAGCCAGCATGCCATCAGCTCTGGGAGGTTTGCCATTTTTAAGCTGTTTAATAATAACATCACCTAACTTCTTATATCTGGGGTTGGAGCATTAATCCTTGCTATGTCTTCTCTGGACAGTTCAAGAAAGTTAATCGAGTCCAAATAAGCCTTAATTATACTCTTGCCCAAATACTTTCCAGCATAAAAACGTGATGAATTCAGTTAAGTTGGCAATGGCTAACCTTTTCTGCTGGGACGCGGGTGGCGCTGTGGATAGAACCTCAGCGCCTAGGACTTGCCGATCTCATGGTCGGCAGTTCGAATCCCCGTGGCGGGGTGCGCTCCCGTCGTTCGGTCCCAGCGCCTGCCAACCTAGCAGTTCGAAAGCACCCCCGGGTGCAAGTAGATAAATAGGGACCGCTTACCAGCGGGAAGGTAAACGGCGTTCCGTGTGCTGCGCTGGCTCGCCAGATGCAGCTTGTCACGCTGGCCACGTGACCCGGAAGTGTCTGCGGACAGCGCTGGCTCCCGGCCTATAGAGTGAGATGAGCGCACAACCCTAGAGTCTGACAAGACTGGCCCGAACGGGCAGGGGTACCTTTACCTTTTTTTAACCTTTTCTGGCCTGAATTGGCAGTGTTGGGTGAAGCCAGACTCCCATCCCCTTACAACAACCAACAACCCTCTATACCCAACTAATGACACATCTGATGCCTGGAAAAAGGTGTGATTTGCATCCCCATCAGGGCCTCAGGCTGGATTAATAATAATAATAATAATAATAATAATAATAAAATTTTATTTATACCCCACCCTCCCCAGCCAAGGCTGGGCTCAGGGCAGCTAACAACCAATAATAAAAACAAGTTGATTGAAATACAACTTAAAAACAAGGTTAAATACAACATTAAAACATTAGAATGCAGCCTCATCACAGGAGGAGAAAGGAAAAAGAAAGAGGGGGAGGGAATCAAGTTGACTCCAAGCCAAAGGCCAGGTGGAACTACTCTGTCTTACAGGCCCTGCGGAAAGAAATCAGATCCTGCAGGGCCCTGGTCTCATGAGACAGAGCGTTCCACCAGGCTGGAGCCAGTGTTGAAAAGGCCCTGGCTCTGGTTGAAGCTAATCTAACTTCCTTAGGGCCCGGGACCTCTAGGGTGTTGCTATTTATGGACCTTAAGGTCCTCCATGGGGCATACTGGGAGAGGCGGTCTCGTAGGTACGAGGGTCCTAGGCCGTGAAGGGCTTTAAAGATCAAAAGCAGCACCTTAAATCTGACCCCGTACTCCACCGGGAGCCAGTGCAGCTTGAAAAGCACTGGGTGAATATGCTTCCATGGCAGAGACCCCGTGAGGAGCCTCACTGCAGCATTCTGCACCCGCTGGAGTTTCTGGGACAGCTTCAAGGGCAGCCCCGCGTAGAGCGAATTACAGTAGTCAAGCCTGGAGATGACCGTCGCATAGATCACTGTGGCCAGGTCGGGGCAGTAAAGGTAAGGGACCAACTGTTTGATGTGGCAAAGATGGAAAAATGTCGCCTTGGGTTACACCCAAACTCTTAACGGAACACTGACAGAGCAATTCAAATGATACAAAGCCAGCATCACTTAGGCCAGCAGAACTAATGCTAGTTTAAGTTACCGCAGTCCAAACTCCATTCAGAACAGACTACTGCTATTTGGGCTGGTAGGTGAGTATGGACCCAGGTTTTGAGGACTGGACCCTCGGTCACATGACCAAGGTGAAAAGTGCTTGGAATACATGTGTTTCACCCCCTTTTGGAGGACTTAAAGGTAAAGGTAAAGGGACCCCTGACCATTAGGTCTAGTCGTGACCGACTCTGGGGTTGCGGCGCTCATCTCGCTTTATTGGCCGAGGGAGCCGGCATACAGCTTCCAGGTTATGTGGCCAGCATTACTAAGCCACTTCTGGTGAACCAGAGCAGCGCACGGAAACGCCGTTTCCCTTCCCGCTGGAGCAGTACCTATTCATCTACTTGCACTTTGACGTGCTTTCAAACTGCTAGGTTGGCAGGAGCAGGGACCGAGCAATGGGAGCTCACCCCGTTGCGGGGATTCAAACCGCTGACCTTCTGATCAGCAGGTCCTAGGCTCTGTATAAATCATGCCAATTTAAGTTCTACTGGCTGCGCTGGCATAGGCACTTGCTACAGCATGGAACGAGCTGAGTGCTGGCTGAGCCAGGATAGCCCCAGATCAAAACTCATTCTGTTCTTCTGTAAGTCTTGCTTTAATTCTTTTTTGTGACTGCCGACAAAATTAGTGTGGAGGGCCGGAAACATTTTCTTTGAGGGCTGGATAAGGCTGGGGGTTAACACTGCTGCCATAGCGGTCTATCCATAAGAACACACCATGACTTACTTGCAGATGTAGAAAAATTCGCTCCAATTGCCAAAATTTCAGTCTTCTTGCTGACATGTGGTTCTTCCTGTTCCCAAACTCACAATTTTGCCTAACACAGAGCAGCATGTTTGAATCTTGATAATTTTCAGCAATTTATTTATTTACGAATGATTGCATGAGTTTGCCTTTTAAATCTGAGGCCTGCTTTTCCTTTTTGCGACGGACACGTGACCTCTCTCATCCTTGTTTGCCCCTTTTCTTCAAACTTCAATTGAAAAGCAAACAAACCGAAGGCCTCCCGTATAATCCCTGTGTTTGTTTGTTAGTCTATTAATATTGATAGGATGCTTCTCTGAGTACAACCCTTTAAAGGCCGCTTACATAACAGGAATTCAAAACACAACCTTATTTATTTATTTATCTATCCCATTTCCTGGCCTTCCTCCTCAAAGGAGCCCAGGGTGATGAAGAACAAAGCAGCAAAACGATACGATTTGAAATAAAAAAAATATGAATGCAACATTTAAAAACATTAAGAACACCAGAAAACATTGAAAGACAGTCACATATCCTTCCAGCTAGTAATTTCAAGAGCCATCAAATGTCAGGAACGCTTAAGAATTCCTTCTGAATGTTAATAATGAGAGAGATGGATGCACTTGTGGAAAGGCATTCCACAGACAGGAAGCCACCGCCGAGAAGGACCCGTCACAGGTTAGCATCGATACCAGAGCAGCAACATCACCAGTATGAAACATAAAACACCATATACCGTATTTTTCGCCCTATAGGGCACACCAGCCCATAGGGCGCACTTATTTTTTTGGGGGGGGGGGAATAAAGAAAAATATATATATTTTCCCTCCCCCGAGCCCCAAAGAGCAAAGAAGCCATGACAGCGAGAGGGATGGATCCCACTAGCTGTCCTGGCTTCGTTTTTAGCCTCGGGGCTGGGGGTCCGGGAGCGAAGGTGAGGTTGAAGCCCGAGCTTCCCCCGACCCCAGCCCCCCGAACGGGTCAGGGAGCGATGGCGAGGTTGTGCTCAACCTCGCCATCGCTCTCGGAGCTTGCCGGGCTGGGGGCGGGGGAACTCCCGCTGGGCGCCGCAGTCTTGCGGATAGCTGCCCTAATTCCAGGGTGCACAGTGCTGCGCTCCCCAGACTTCGGGCTGCAGGCAGCTATCCACAAGTCTTCGAAGCCCGTGGGAGTTCCTGGCGGGCTCTGCAGGCTTGCGGATAGCTTCCTGAAGCCTGGAGAGCGAAGGGGTCAGTGTGCACCGACCCCTCTCGCTCTCCAGGCTTCAGCGAAAGCCTGCATTCGCCCCATAGGATGCACACACATTTCCCCTTCATTTTTGGAGGGGGAAAAGTGCGTCCTATAGGGTGAAAAATACGGTAACTTCTGCAAGCTAATCCAGGAGTAATATGCCAGCTACATAATATTGTTAGGTTTCTGTTTGTGCCACTGTGCAGTGCTTGGAGTCACAAGACTCTGTTTACATTGCAGAGATTCCAGACTGCTGGAAGTCTCACGGGAGACGGGAGGCGGATGTTGATATTACTGGTTTCATGTTCCTTTGTTCCGGTTGCCTCTCTGCTCTCTGTCTGCGTAGTTAGAAATAAAACTCTTAGCAATGTAGCCCATATTTCTCGTCCTTTGCTGCTGCTTGGATACTCTGCGTAATGAGGGAACGTGCCTGGAGCCTCATCAAAGGCTCAGGTCGTTAATCACTGCCAGAGGACTTGACTGGAGGAGTAGCTTGGTCGAACGCAAGTCCGACAAATACTGTATAACACAATATTTCCATAAAGCCAAGAAAGACGTTCCTCGTGTATATAAGCCGCTTGACAATATTTGGTCCTCCAGGCCTTTCAAAAGGGCTGGAATGCAGTAGCAATCTAGAGGCTACCAAACTAAGGAGCCATCTCACATATCCTTCTGCGTTCTCCTTTAAAAAATGTGAGTATATCTTCTCTTATTTTGCTTCATAAACAGTTTACCCTTTTTTTTTGGATTTGATATCCTACTTTATCACTACCCGAAGGAGTCCCAAAGCGGCTAACATTCTCTTTTTTTAAAAAAATATTTTTTATTAGGTTTTTACATTTTATAACAACAAACACACACAAAAAGACAAAAACAAACAAGTACAATTTCATACCCTAATTTTCTTTACCCTCTTTCATTGACTTCCCCCCACCCCCTCTTCTTACATCCCAATTCCAATAATTAATTCAGCAAGTTCTTACCTAACCTCTTAAACATATTAATATTTCTTTTTAAAAATTTAATTCTTTTTGTTTGTCTATATTCAACTTATCCAATTCTCTTATAATCATTAATTTCTTCTTTTTTTTAAGGTCGATCTAACTTCCCTTCCACAAATTTTCCCTTTATTATATTGATTATAGGTCACATTAACCAAATAAGCAAATCATAACATTTTAGAATTCTATTCTCTCCCCCCTCCCTGCCCCGGTTTCTGTCCCTTCCCAAACAAATGTCCAAAAAACAAACAAAAAGTAGTTCTTAGCCCGGATTCCTCACGTCCGAGGCCTTTAATTCTCTGTTAGTCCCTCTCTGCCAATTATATTGGTAGTCCTTTTTGTTGATCCTGAGACCCCGAAGGAGTTCAGTCAGAGTCACATCAAATTTTCTTCCATCCAAAATATTTAAAAGTGGTTGCTGCGAAAGGTCAACTACTTTTCCATACTCAAGAGGAAAGTCCCAATCATGTTGCTTTATTCTTTTTGGTTTTAATATTCCAAGTACTCCAGGGACTTCCCTCTTCTTCTTTCTCATCTTTCGCAGATTTGTAATCCAAAGGTCTTCTTGCTCATACTCTAACAGTGTAGACTCCTGATTGGTGTTTTCCACTTGTAGTGTCTGCACTCCTTCTTTCCTCTCTGTCAATTCCAAGAGCATCTCTTCCTGCTCGGCTGCAGGTTTTTTATCAGTCATATCCTTTATGCATTCAGCAGAGTTGTTTGTTTTAGAATTCAAGGTCGTAAGTGCTTTGTTCATAGCCATACTCTGCTCTTGCAGAATTCCCACGAGAAAGAACATTTTTTCTATCTCCGCCAGTAATTTTCCCTCTGCAGCCATTGTAATGTCACTAATTCCCCCTAGGGGGCTTTCAGTTACTTGGTAGTCCTTTTCCAACAATCTGTTACTTTGTTGTTATCACTACTTTGTTTCCAACCACCTCAGTTCAAATGTATCACCTTTAATTCAGAGAGTTATTAAATAACAAGATTCTTAACTTTGTTCACCCGTTTGACAGCTCCTTTGACAGCTGTCAAACTCCTTTCACTTTTTCCTCCGGCACACAAACAGGACACTCCCGGGTTTTTTTGGGGGGGGGATTACACACAAAGTTCCAAAGTTCCTCCCTTTCTCTCCAGCACAAAAACTTCTTCTATCAAATTTATGAAAAACTTTTAAGTCATAAAAATAGTAATCTTTCCGCCTTAATTCTCCGTTCCTTGCTTTAAATCGTCTGTAAGTAGAGGGGGTGCGGACTTCCCTTTAGCACATCCCCCGATCGTGCCGAATTCAAAAGGTAAAAAAAATTTTTAAGTCCAGATTCCACTACTCACGGGTTATTTGTTATCCAGCCCGAATTTTGGGAAGAAAGTCAGCGCTCTCCGGCCATGGCTCGCGGCTTCGCTCCACTGAAGTAGCGGTCTACTCTCAGCACCACGCCACTCTCCGTACCCTCTCCGTAGCCTTTAAAAAGGCTCTTCGTGGGTCGGGGAGGGCGCTTAAGGTGCCCACCGAGTCACCAAGTCCGCAGGCTTCCGCGCCTGCGGTTTCTGAGGGTCCCCGTGTCGCCGGCACGGCAAGACCCGTCTTCAGCGGAGCCGATTCCCTCCAGAGCTCAGAGGGAATCCGCCATTAGCCGTTTGCGCTGACCCGGAAGTCAAAGCGGCTAACATTCTCCTTTCCCTTCCTCCCCCACAACAAACACACTGTGAGGTGAGTGAGGCTGAGAGGCTTCAGAGAAGTGTGACTGGCCCAAGGTCACCCAGCAGCTGCATGTGGAGGAGCGGGGAATCGAACCCGGTTCACCAGATTACGAGCCCACTGCTCTGAACCACTACACCACACTGGCCCTTAAGCATGTCATGGCATGATCATGTTACTAGAAACACGTCTGTAGCCAAAGAAACATCTGCTGTACCCAGGGATGCAAAATGCAATCTCACCTTGAACAATGAATGCTACAGAAGGAAATTCTATGTCAATCTTTTGCTGAGAGATCAATTTCAGCGGGTGTCATTGATAGCGGCCAAATTTCTGTTGATGGCAGTGAGGATGGGAAGGCAATGAACCTCCTGTTGTAAGGTGACCTAAATTGTTCGTTTTTATATGACTGAGCTGGTGCACGTATGCAAACTCTTTTGTCCTTGTGTATAAGGTGGTGGAATACTGCATGGCTTATTTCTGGTCCGTTGACCACAATAAACACCATACTGATAAAGAGAAAACACTGAGCAATGAGACGAAACACCCTGTCAAAAATGAGCTTCGGCCACTGCTTTCGAGAGAGCCTTGCCTGCCTTTACAACCTGGGTTTTTCTGGCAGCTGATCTTTCCTCATAAAGGTCAATTATGGCATTGTGGTGCTCTGGGTTAAACCACAGAGCCTAGGACTTGCCGATCAGAAGGTCGGCGGTTCGAATCCCCCGCGACGGGGTGAGCTCCCATTGCTCAGTCCCTGCTCCTGCCAACCTAGCAGTTCGAAAGCACATCAAAGTGCAAGTAGATAAATAGGTACCGCTCCGGCGGGAAGGTAAACGGCGTTTCTGTGCGCTGCTCTGGTTCACCAGAAGCAGCTTAGTCATGCTGGCCACATGACTTGGAAGCTGTACGCCGGCTCCCTTGGCCAATAAAGCGAGATGAGCGCCACAACCCCAGAGTCGGTCATGACTGGACCTAATGGTCAGGGGTCCCTTTACCTTTAATCCTTCGCTAAATTAACTTTCATGTTGTTGATGAGAGGTGTGGAGTGGCAGAGAGAGACTTCTCTGTGGTGGCACCCCAGCTGCGTCAGAGAGCTGACAACGCCCCCCTTATTCTTCTTTCAGCACCAGGCAAATGCCTTTTATATTTTCCTAAGATTTTTAGATGCAGTTTTATTCTTCCCGAACTGTTTAATGCAGCTTTTTGTTGTTGTTGTTGTTGCTTTTAGCTTAGTTTTATTCTTTTATATCTACACGTTACATCGTTTTGTTCTTTGTTGTAAACTGCCCTGGGGAGAACATGACTGAAAGGCAGCATATGAAAAATCGTAAGTAGATAAACTTCTCCGGCTTTCCATTGTTACAATTGAGAAAACATGTCAGCAGAGAACGCTTGATTGAGTGGTGGAAAGAAAGGGAGAATAGCTTTTAGGTTATGATCAGTGATGCTCCTGGAGGTTAGGGAAGTGGTGGTGGGGTGTACATATGAATATTCATCGGAATTGCATTACATCACAGCATCTCAGCCAATTGGTACAGATGGCTCACAAGGGACTGCCAGTTTTTACCTTCTTTTGTTGTTGTTTTATTTATTAAAGATTTTCTTGAGTTACAAAAGTACACACAGCCTCTCTGCTTTCGGTTCATGGAGTTCTTTCTACAGATCAGTTATATTCGACGTGAGACACTAATGTTATAGACAGCATAATGGGGGAGAAGAGAGAGCAGAGGAGGAGATTAGTAAACTTTCATTCTTTTACATAGTGTGTGTGCAAGGTTTTTGTGCCAGCAACTAGTGGGCAGGCCTTTTTGCATTTTTTCCTTTTTCTATTCATTTATTAGTTTTCATTGGTGGTAAGAGATATGGGGCAGGGCGTGGTTGGTTGCCTTCAGTTGACTGCCGTGACTTTTGTTTGCGTGTGTGTGGAAGAGACGTTGTTGGGTCAAGTTAGCCATATCGATTTGTATGCTGTCTGTGGGTCTTTGTTGTTGCCTTGTTGGGCTTTGTATGTAACAAAGGGGAGCCACACTGGAGTGAAGACATTCTCTTTTGTTTGTCTCTGTGTTCAGTTTGTTGGTTTGCTTTTTCTAATAGGGCTGTTTTCCATACAGTTTCGTACCGGTGGTCTATGTTGCGTGGCGAGTTCCCGCCTCCCCCCAGTAGGAATAAAGACACAGGACACCATATTTTAGGTTAATGGGCTAAAATTGGCCACAACTTTATTGGTTACAGGTAAGAGCGGTATTGGCTTAGGCATTGGTCCTATCAAACTATCCGGCTTCAGCCTGTTTGCTTGAAAACCGGAAAGGGTTAACACCAGCAGGGGGAGCCCTGCTGATGCACATCAACTAGGGACTCCCCCGGGGTCACCGCTCGGGGGGGGGGGCTTTAGGCCCTGGCCTCCATAGGCTTCGGACGAGGCAACGCCCCCCCAGAATCCTTTACCGGACTACCCTTCAAAATTTTGGGGAGGTGATGGTGCTCCTCCCCCCCAACACATCTACATAACAATACCCCGACCAATGCCTAGCCGCCAAAACCAAAAGAGTTGTGACGATTTGCTACATGGTAGGCGAAAAACCAAATGGCCATCGCCAATTTGCCAAGTGGAAAAAATTCCTACCAGGCCCCTTAACGGCGACCAACCAAAGTCCATAGCAAGGTCAGAATGCTTTTGGGTGGCATGCATATTTGTGGTACGACAAGGTTAAAGCACATAAAGCATTTAAAAACCATATTGTCAGGAAAGCATTGTTTAATGTCTGGATAAGATATAAAGACTTATTGGAAAATAAAACCCCAAGGTGGTTGGCACCAATGGAAGCAAAGGCTTTTAAAAGACTCAATATGGAGGCCAAATGTCCGAAATATTGGGAAATAATGGAACAAGAAGGAGACAAATTGAAATTGCAGAGCTTTGAGAAATTAAAAGATAAAGTGTGAGACTGGCTTCATTATTATCAAATAAGAGAGGCCTACAATTTGGATAAAAAAATTGGCTTCCAGGTGGAAAACTCAAAATTGGAAACAGAACTGTTAGACCCCAAAACTAAGATACTTTCAAGAATGTATAACTTGCTGTTAAAATGGAATACTCAGGATGAAACAGTTAAATCAGCTATGATTAAATGGGCACAAGATATTGGTCATAATATTATGTTTGCAGACTGGGAACAGTTGTGCACCACTGGTATGAAATTCACGGCATGCAATGCCTTAAGAGAGAATATTATGAAAATGATTTACAGGTGGTACATGACACCAGTCAAGCTTGCAAAAATATATCATTTGCCCGAGAACAAATGTTGGAAATGAAGGCACATTCTTTCACCTTTGGTGGACGTGCCCAAAGATTAAGGCTTTCTGGGAGATGATTTATAATGAAATGAAAAAGGTATTTAAGAGTTGGTGGAAGAAGATTGGAAGAAATTTAAAGACTACCTGCAGAAACACTGTAAAATTAATGAATCTTAAAATGATGTTGGATTGAAAATAAGTGGTACTAGCAACAAAGTTAAAAAGAGTATGCAAAAATGAATTGATAATGGGTGAAAACATAGAGTTCTAACATGTTAAGATATAGAGTTAAGATAAATGAAAGAGGGCAAGGATTTGCTGATTTGATTATATTAATGGGAATACAAAAAGGGGAGGTGTGAGGAGGTCAAAGAAACAAGCTAATGAGTTTAAAGTTATATAAAAAAAGTGGATTTGTTTTAACTTCTTCTTTTTTGTTTATTTTTTGTGGGTTTTTTTGTTTGTTTTCTGTATTTTGTATTTTTGTCTGAGAGTTTTTTCTTTTTTGGTTTACTATGTATTTTTGTATTTATGACTTTGTAAAATCGTAATAAATATTCCTAAAAAAATATTTAGCAAGGTCAGAAGGGGAACCTTAGAGGGTGGGTGGGAAACCACATCAGCTGCACGGACCAAAGAAGGAGATCCCGGGGCCGCACTTGCCTTAGATGAGGCAAGCCACACACCCCGAGCCAGCCAATTGGCTGGCTCAGGGGATGACACGGCCCGAGGATTCCTTAATCGCGTGGGGCTGAGAGTCAGCCCCCGCGTGTGTGTTGGGGGCGTGAAGCCCGCAGCAACACCACCTCCTCCTTATGTCGGAAGTGGCTTTCACTCCTGATAGGTCCCTCCAGTGTAGGACTGATGTCTAAAAGGGTTGAATTTGGGGGCAATCCCATCACATGTAGAGGTATGTGCCTGTAGAGGTGTAATCTCTCCAGCATTTTGGTGAGGGTCCTGTTTTTACGCTATTGTAGATGTTTAACAGAAGGAACAGGCTGAAGTAAAGAAGTCCACCACCCTGTTGTCTTCTCCTTTCCTCCAGTTGCACATTCCTACTGGAAGTTCAGTCTGCAGCCATTCTCTACTGAGACACCTGCAGGGGAACCAAGGACTGCTGTTGCTTGTCTGCTCATTTTGAGAACTCATGAGGCTCAGCAGGCCTGCCTAGGTAACTGGTAAACGGGACCTCTGACCATTAGGTCCAGTTGTGGCCGACTCTGGGGTTGCGGTGCTCATCTTACTTTATTGGCCGAGGTAGCTGGCATACAGCTTCTGGGTCATGTGGCCAGCATGACTAAGCCACTTCTGGCGAACCAGAGCAGCGGACAGAAACGGCGTTTACCTTCCCGCTGGAGTGGTACCTATTTATCTACTTGCACTTTGACTTGCTTTCGAACTGCTAGGTTGGCAGGAGCAGGGACCGAGCAATGGGAGCTCACCCCGTCACAGGGATTCGAACCGCCGACCTTCTGATCGGCAAGTCCTAGGCTCTGTGGTTTAACCCACAGCGCCACCCACGTCCCTAGGTAACTGGTACATTCCTCTATAACAGGGATGGGCAACCTATGGTCTTCCGTACATTGCTGGACTCCCATACTGTTCAACCCTAGCCATCATGGCCATGGGTCAAAGGTGATGGAAGTTGTAGTTCAGTAACATTTGGAGGGCCACAGGTTTCCTGTATCCACTTTACAAGCCACCACCATTGAGGCAGGTACCAGAGGGACTCAGTTGGAGCAGCCATTGCAAGCCATACATCAAATGGTTTTCTGGAAAGGGCTAGCCCTGTGTTTGATTGTTTAAAAAGGAAGGGTTTGCCAAGCACTGGTGATTTGTTTAGGTCATTGGTTGTGAACTATCTGCTGATACTTGTCAAGAGGCCAGATATGGCCAGGGACCTCTAGTTGCTGGTCCTTATGCCAGGGTGCCTAGCCCGAATCCTAGGTGGCCTGAACTCTTCTATGTACATGAAAAGCTACAGATGCCACCAGCATCCAAAACGAGTTTGAAGTCCATATTATGATATTGGTTTCATGGTTCTTGACCTCGTAATATATCACAAATCATGATGCATGTTTGGGCTAGGCGATATATCATCCAAAACCGGTTTCAAGTCTGTATCATGATATTGGTTTCATAATTCTTGACCGGACAATATATTGTGAATCATGATTTGTGTGTATGTGTGTGTTTGCGTGCGTGCTATGCAAAAATCAGAATGTGGGGAAAACTGTGAAGCCAGCCAATGCATCTACATAGCTCCATCCTTCTTTATGACATTCTGATATATTGGTATATCGTATATGTTTAGCTGGTGATGTATTATAATGTTGATAACCAGATATTGACCAGCCCCACCACCAGCACATAGTTATGTCAGTTTTGAGCATGTGCACAGCATCTCTCTGCACTTACGACTATGCATATGATATAACCACAAGGCATTACAGTTTCTTCTCTCTCTTTTGACACGCATCTGTCAAGCTCTGGAAATCTGGAATAGCCCAGTATTTCAGTTTCGTTTTAGCCACAGTACCTGTCCCAGTTCTGCATAATACTACTACTTTCTATTAAAACAGGCTGGTATGAATCAATATTCATATATGCATGTATTCATGCATGCATGTAATAAGACTAGATTATGGGTGCTATAGCATTTCATCTTTCTTTTACCAGAAAGCTGTTCTAAAAGCAACGGCGTAGTACAGCCTTCCCCAACCAGTGCCCTCCAGGTGTTTTGGTCTCCAACGCCTCTTAGCCCCAGCCAGTATGGCCAATGATGAGGGATGATGGGACTTGTAGTCCTACAGGTTAGAGAAAGCTGCCCTATATCTTTCCCCAATGGATAGTTGACTGTGGCCTAAAGGTATTGTTTGGTTCTCGATGGCCCACTGTTCAGCATCTCCTGTGATTCTGAAGCCTCTGGCAGTTATCTACAAAATGGTTTTATAAAGGGGGGAGATTTTTATGAAGAATTGAGAAAAGCAAAAAGATCATATTCACATTAACTTTTAATATGGCACTTCAATAGCTTTTGAAATTTCTCCCATGTTATTTAATTCTTCATTCATTATTCTCAGCGTGGAGCTTCAAGGAGAACATATTTGATCCACAAGACAGATTTTTGGATTTGGGTGCAGGAAACAGTTCAGACTTCGCCAGGGTCACAAGCTCTTTGATGGTTAGCAACAAAACAAAACACTGACAGGCTCAGTTTCCCATGTCGCTAAAATATAGCTGCTAGTTTATAACATTCACTCCCATAATGCATCCATTTGGAATTCAATCCTATATATCTGGGGCCCCCAATTTGGTAACTTCTGCCCCTCCCAATATTTTCTGCCTGTGTGTGTGTTGTGTTTGTTTTGGAGGGGTTGCTATGGGAACCATCGGTTTTTCTCTTGTGAAGTAGGTATTTTGGGTGGCCCCAATAGTTTCTTATATTTCCAAATGTGTCCCTGGCCCTAAAATAGACTGTTGACTGGGAGCGGCCGCCGAGACCATATAACACCAGTACGTTGGCTCCCAGTACATTTCTGAGCACAATTCAAAGTGTTGGTGCTGACTTTAAAGCCCTAAACGGCCTCGGTCCAGTATATCTGAAGGAGCATCTCCACCCCCATCGTTCAGCCCGGACACTGAGGTCCAGCTCTGAGGGCCTTCTGGCGGTTCCCTCACTGCGAGAAGCCAAGTTACAGGGAACCAGGCAGAGGGCCTTCTCGGTAGTGGCACCCGCCCTGTGGAACGCCCTCCCACCAGATGTCAAAGAGACTTTTAGAAGACATCTGAAGGCAGCCCTGTTTAGGGAAGATTTTAATGTTTGATGTATTACAGTATTTTAATATTTTTGGGGAAGCCGCCCAGAGTGGCTGGGGAAGCCCAGCCAGATGGGTGGGGTATAAATAATATATTATTATTATTATTATTATTATTATTATTATTATTATTATTATTAATATTGGGCTGGAGGACTTCACTGTAAAATCCAGAGACATTCTAACTCTGAAGGGTGGCTGTGTAAATTAGGTAGGTTCACTATTAAATACGAACTGGGTCAAATATCTCCCTCATCCGTGGCGAGGATGCCTTCTCAGCAGTAGCCCCACACTTGCAAGCCAGGTGGGGTCCACATGGCCCCACGATTACAAGCCTTCAAACAGGCATTAAAGTTTCCCAGCACCCCCAAAGTATATTCTGCGGCTGTTTTATCTAGTGCTGCATTATTTCATCTGTTTTAATGATATTACATTGGAATGAATGCTATAATTTATTGTTATGGCTGATCTACTGTCGTTTTCATTGCTGCTGAGTCCCGCTACCAGTTTTTTTTTTTTAATGTTTTATGGTGATTCAGTCTTTTAATAAATGTTGTGAACTTTTATTTTATGTTTATATGATGCAGGGCAATTGGTGAGGGCTTGGTCCTGAAAATACCTCAAATAAATAAATAGACCATGTGATAACATTAAACATTCTTAAAGGTTCGGTCAATTTTGCCCAATCATCTGCTTTACTCCTTCATCTGTTTTGGTTGCTCAGTTGTTTAGTTTGGTTATGAAAAAAGAGAAGAGGTTTATATCTGGATTCTGGCTCTTCCAAGCCATAACACATGTTCTCACCTTAATGTCATGTCCTCCTTTTCTGTCAGAGCCAGTCCTGTTGTTGTTGTTTAGTCGTTAAGTCGTGTCCGAATCTTTGTGACCCCATGGACCAGAGCACGCCAGGCACTCCTGTCTTCCACTGCCTCCCGCAGTTTAGTCAAACTCATGCTGGTAGCTTCAAGAACCCTGTCCAACCATCTCATCCTCTGTCGTCCCCTTCTCCTTGTGCCCTCCATCTTTCCCAACATCAGGGTCTTTTCCAGGGAGTCTTCTCTTCTCATGAGGTGGCCAAAGTATTGGAGCCTCAGCTTCAGGATCTGTCCTTCCAGTGAGCACTCAGGGCTGATTTCCTTCAGAATGGAGAGGTTTGATCTTCTTGCAGTCCATGGGACTCTCAAGAGTCTACTCCAGCACCATAATTCAAAAGCATAAATTCTTTGGCGATCAGCCTTCTTTATGGTCCGGCTCTCACTTCCATACATCACTACTGGGAAAACCATAGCTTTAACTATACAGACCTTTGTTGGCAAGGTGATGGCTCTGCTTTTTAAGATGCTGTCTAGGTTTGTCATTGCTTTTCTCCCAGAGCCAGTCCTACCATTAGGTAAAGTAAGATGACCACCTCAGATGGCAGATGCTGGGTGATGGGGCGGCCAGCTCCCAAGACACTGCGATCTACTCACAGAATTAAAAACTGGGAGTGATCTACCCCATGTTTTTTAAGGAAGGAAAGCCCTGTAAAGTTTTAGGGAGGAGGAAAGCTCCGATTTTTGAGAATTCAAGCCTAACCTCGAGGAAGAAAGGGTGACGGCCACTTACCAACACATCTCTAGAGAAACTGGATTCTATTTTACCTACATTAAGGAAAGGGACCCAGAGATCAACCGTGATCTACCAAAACCTACCAGGAATCTAGCAGTAGATCGTGATCGACCTGTTGGACATCCCTGTAATATAACATTAAACTTTTTTTTTTAAAAAAAAATCTCTTTAGAGGCCTTCTAAAGCTTGTGTAAGTGCTTATCTCCTTGCCTCGGGGATCGTATAACTCCATACCCTCCCACATTTCTCCAGGGAAATGGGAAAGGGACGTCCTACCTTACCCATCAACATTTCTCCGTTGAAAATATGGACATCCTAAAGAAAAGTGGGACATTTTGGGATCAAATCAGAAACTGGGATGGCTTCTGTAAATCCAGGACTGTTCCTGGAAAATAGGGGCACTTGGAGGGTCTGTGAACAGGGGAAACCACACTTAATCCCATCTGTCACCATTGTTATGGGGAGGGGGAGGTAAAGGTAAAGGGACCCCTGACCATTAGGTCCAGTCATGGCCGACTCTGGGGTTGCAGCGCTCATCTTGCTTTATTGGCCGAGGGAGCCGGCATATAGCTCCTGGGTCATGTGGCCAGCATGACTAAGCCACTTCTGGCGAACCAGAGCAGCGCATGGAAACGCCGTTTACCTTCCCGCCAGAGCGGTACCTGTTTATCTACTTGCACTTTGACTTGCTTTCGAACTGCTAGGTTGGCAGGAGCAGGGACCGAACAACAGGAGCGCAACCCGTTGTGGGGTTTCGAACCGCCAACCTTCTGATCGGCAAGTCCTAGGTTCTGTGGTTTAACCCACAGCGCCACCCGCGTCCCCATGGGGAGAGGGAACTCCTTACCAATTTCATGAAACCGGCAGCTCTGCTATGATTTACGGGAAGTGAATAGCAGCTCTTGATAGGCCCAAAAAGGAAGCTGCCACAAAGCCCTCTTGTAGGTTGCTTAGTGACACGGTCATTGGGAGGCTAAACAATGGAATGTCTTGTTGCTTTCCGTCATGGTGAGGACGTATGATTGATTTCCTCAAAAACAAATCGCTTGCCAAAGTGGGCTGCTGTGAGACTCGAAGCAGAGCTCGTAGGGCTTAATTGTTAATTCCCTTTCGACGTTCTTTCTTATTTTGCTAAATGGGCCTAATTATACATATGCAAATGGGCAGCCTTTGGAAGGAAAGGGATGCATTCCATTTGGTAAATTGCATTGCACTAGCTGTCTCAGATGCAAGCCTGCTGAGATACCAGCAAACCACCCACCATGCCTGAAATGGCCGCAGGCTGAAGAAGAATGGCAGGTCTGTGATTCTATCTCCAACGGAAGCTAGTTGACATCTGATGTTGGTATCCATCAAGCTCTCTGTCATTTCTGTTGTTGTAGTTGGAACAGATGGCATGAAAGTACAGTGATACCTTGGTTCTCAAACTTAATGCGTTCCGGAAGTCTGTTCCAAAACCAAAGCGTTCCAAAACCAAGGTGTGCTTTCCCATAGAAAGTAATGCAAAATGGATTAATCTGATCCAGACTTTTAAAAACAACCCCTAAAATAGCATTTTTACTATCTTTTGAGACCACTGACCCATAAAATGAAAGCAATAATTAATGTACTGTACTATGAAATAAATAAAACAGTATTATAGATGATTAAAATTAAATATTTTTCTTACCTGCACTGATGATAGTCATTATTTGGATGGGGGGCTTTTATCCATTTCCGCAGTCAATCAATCAATCAGTAGCTGAACTGGGATCCACACAGTCACAAAAACAAATTAACTGAAAAAGCCTCAAAACAAAAAACTCAAAATAAATAGCAAAAACAAAAGCACCAAATAAGCTCCAAATATCATCTGAGAACACTGCAATCGGAAATGGAATGCTTGAATTACAATGGGGGCGGGGTGATGTAAATTAGGAGCGCAACAGGAAACACAGGGGGATTCAAAACAGAGCACGTTTGTCTTCCAAAAAAAAGTTTGAAAACCAGAATACCTCCTTCCAGTTTTGCAGCTTTTGGGTTCTGGAAGGGAAAAAAATCACTTCCAAGGACTGATTTATGAAGACTGTCTATGCAAATTTGACTAACACTGTGCTTGTTTACTTGGACACCCCAAGGTATTCGATGGAGCTTACTCTGATGTAAATTTACGCAACATTGCAGCCTTAGCAGATTCTCTGACATGCAGCCTGCACCCTTGAACACATTAAGGGCAGTGTAACCTCAGATTAGATTACTGCAATACGTTATACATAGGGCTGCCTCTGAAGACAGTTCAGCTAGTGCAGAATTCAGTGGCCAGGTTGCTTACTAGAGCAAGACAGTTTGAGGAAATGGCACCTATCCTGGTCCAACTGCACTGGCTATGAATTAGTTTCTGGGACCAATTCAAGTGTTGGTTTTGACCTATAAAGCCTTAAATGGCTCAGGGCCGCAATACAGTGGTGCCTCGCAAGACAAAATTAATCCATTCCGCAAGTCTCTTCGTCTTGCGGTTTTTTCGTCTTGTGAAGCACGGCTTTGAGACTCCTTAAAGGGAGTGAAAGGCGGGATATCAAATCCAAACTCTTCTTCTTCTTCTTCTTCTTCTATTAGCGGCTTAGCGGCTATTAACGGCTTAGCGGCTTTAAGAAAGAAGAAGAAGAAGAAGAGTTTGGATTTGATATCCCGCCTTTCACTCCCTTTAAGGAGTCTCAAAGCGGCTAACATTCTCCTTTCCCTTCCTCCCCCACAACAAACACTCTGTGAGGTGAGTGGGGCTGAGAGACTTCAGAGAAGTGTGACTAGCCCAAGGTCACCCAGCAGCTGCATGTGGAGGAGCGGGGAATCGAACCCAGTTCCCCAGATTACGAGACTACCGCTCTTAACCACTACACCACACTGGCTCGCAAGAACTCGCAAGAACTCGCAAGACATTTCGTCTTGCGAAGTAAGCCCATAGGGAAATTCGTCTTGCGGAACGACTCAAAAAACGGAAAACTCTTTCGTCTTGCGAGGCATTCGTCTTGCGAGGTACCACTGTACCTCAAGGACTGCCTCTTTCCATATGAACCTACCTGGACCCTGAGATCATCTTCTGAGGCCCTTCTTCATGTGCCTCCTCCTCAAGAGGTCTGGAGGGTGGCAACATGAGAAAGCCACTTCCGCCTTCAGAGGAGGTGAGATTGCGGGCTGGATGCCTCCACCATGCGCGTGATGGCTGGCTCTCAGCCTCTGCGCGATTAAAGGAATCCCTGGCCACATCACCCCCCGGACAGCCAATCGGCTGGCTCGGGGTGTGTGGCCTGTCCAATTTAACGCAGGGGCAACCCTCTTTGCCGCCTCCAGCTGCTCCGGTTTCCCACCCACCCACTCTTTAAGGTTTCGTTTGTGACCTTGCTATGGACATCAGTTGGTCACTGTTAAGGGGCCTGGTAGGAATTTTTTCCACTTGGCAAATTGGCACCAGCCACTTGGTTTCTCACCTACCTCGTAGCAAATCGTCACAACCTCCTTGGTATTGGCGGCTAGGCATTGGTATTGGTATTGTTATGTAGATGTGTTGGGGGGAGGAGACCATCACGTCCCCTGCATATTGAAGGGTAGTCCAATAAAGGATTCTGGGGGGCGTGGCCCTGTACGAAGTCTAGGGAGGTGAGGGCCTAAGGCACTCCCCCTATTGGTGACCCCGGGGGAGTTCCTAGTTGATGTGCATCAGCAGGACTCCCGCTACTGGTGGTTAACCCTTCCCGGACTTCAAGCAGAAGGGCTGAAGCTGGATACAGTGGTGCCCCGCAAAACGAATGCATCGCAAGACAGAAAACTCACTAGATGAAAGAGTTTTCCGTTTTGGAGGTGCTTCGCAAAACGAATTTCCTATGGGCTTGCTTCGCAAGACAAAAATGTCTTGCGAGTTCCTGCGTTTTTTCCCCCTTCCCCCCCTTTTTCTAAGCCGCTAAGCCGCTTATCCGCTAAGCCGCTAAAAGCCGCTAAAAGCCGCTAAACCGCTAATAGCGCTAATCCGCTAAGCCGTCAATGGGCTTGCTTCGAAGACGAAAAAACCGCTAGACGAAGAGAATCGCGGAACGGATTCTTTTCGTCTTGCGAGGCACCACTGTAGTCAGTTAGGACCAATGCCTAAGCCAATACCGCTCATCACCTGTAACCAAAAAAGTTGTGGCCATATTTAACCCATTAACCTTAAAGAATTGTGTCACGTGTCTTTATTTCCACTGGAGGGAGGGGGCGGGAACTCGCCACACAACTGGCCTTCTCCGCAGTGACTCCTTGTCTGTGAAATACTCTCCAGGGAAGTTCACTTGGCACCTTCATTATACACCTTTAGGTGCCAGGCAAAAGCCGTAGAAGCAGGTGCTGTTGCTAGAGAGGGAAGGGGGAGGAGCTCAGTGTGAGCAACTCCATCACGGAGGAATGACCGGAATTCTTTGTCATTTACCGTGATGACTGAATAAATCATACGTATGAACTTTCTTGTTTCCTCCCTGCTTCTTGGTACCATTGGGGGGAGGGAGACGATTCCTCAAGCCAGACACCAGTTTTGTGAAAAAACAAAGAACTGTGTGCCAGCGGCGTAGCGTGGGTTGTCAGCACCCGGGGCAAGGCAAGTAATTTGCGCCCCCTAACCCCGGGGCAAGGCAAGTAATTTGCTCCCCTAACCCCTAACCTGCCGCCGCTGCCAGCTTCTTCTTGCTGCTGCCTGGGCTGGGGTATTTACGGTAAGGTAGCCATGGCAGGTCCATGGCAGGTGATCTGAGGCGAGTTGCCGCTGGTGCTGCCGCCCAAATGACGCCGCTTGCCCGGAGGAGGAGGAGGGCAGAGAGGCGAGGAAAATGCAACATGGCCCAGCCGCTGCAGCAGCAGCGGCAGCGGCGGGGCTGTGAGGAGGGGCTGACTGGCGCGCCTTCCGCGGCCCTGATGCGCGGGGACCGCGGCGAGCGCTGAGAGCCGCTGCCTGCCGGACGCCTTCAGCCCGGACGCGCGCACAGCTCGTCGGTTCCGCGAGACATGGGGCTCTGCTACAGCCTGCACCTGAGGCTCTTCGGCGACTCCGGAGGCGGCGAGTGCGCCCCCCCCCAGATGTTGCGCCCGGTGTGGCCGGCCCCCCCTGCACCCTCCACGCTACGCCACTGCTGTGTGCACACTCTTTTGATGACAAAATACTTCTCTCAGAGTGCTGAGAAGTTCCAGGAGTCTTGGCATATACCATAAGTTTCGTTGCCTTGGAATTAAGGTTACTGGAGGCTAATAGCATTTATGTGATATAAGGTTTATTTGCAATTACACTTGTCTGTCAATCCACACATCCCATGCTTTTTTAAAGGGCAGACTCGGTGGGAAGGAGCAGTCATGCTGGGGTCTAGCTCTGTGGGAAATATTCCTGCAAAGCAGAGACTATCTGCTTCTCCTTCTTCCCACCTGGGATCAGGCATGGAGAAGAACAGAAAAATAAGGCAAACCATAAGGAATTTTAAGAGACATACAATGAACACCCATGATAGAACTGAGGCACTTCATAATATTTTGGCTGATAGGAGTTAACAGTCAGAGACTGGCCATTGTGACTTCATGCTGATGCTGCTCACCTGAAGGCGAGGGACTGGCCCCTGTGACCACATGCTGATGTCACCTGTAGAAGGAGATTGGTCATTGTGACCACATGCTGGTGTCAGGATAATGACTAATCCATGTGTCCCCATTCAGATGTCCTTCCCAGGAAGAGAGAAACTGGCCAATGTACCAACCCACTTGAAGGAGAGAGAGGCCATCCTTTTCAATTTATTGTATATCATTTCCCTGTAAGCTTTAACCTTATACAAGACCACCACATATGATAAAAAGAACCTTCTTTCTCTTTACATTTCCAACACTTGTTTGGTTTAGAGTTATACATTTTTGCCAGTTCACTTGCTGTTAGTTACCAACGATGTATCATTTTCATATAATCTTCTCTTAAATCATAACATGATATAAAATTTACAGCAGCCATACAGTCCTGCTTCCGCCTGCCTTCATGAGTAGGGCAACGTGTCCACTATACCTGCTCCAATGAAGGTTGACCAATGTACTCCCCACATGATGATACCACTGGCCTCTAAGACAGAAACTGGCCACTGTGACCTCATGTTGATGCTGCTTGCTTGAAAAAGGCCCCAGCCATTGTGACTTCATGCTGATGCTGCTCACCTGAAGGCGAGGGACTGGCCCCTGTGACCACATGCTGATGTCACCTGCTTGAAGGAGATTGGTCATTGTGACCACATGCTGGTGCCAGGATACTGACTAATCCATGTGTCCCCATTCAGATGTCCTTCCCAGGAAGAGAGAAACTGGCCAATGTACCAACCCACCTGAAGGAGAGAGAGGCCATGATGATACTGCCTGCCTGAGGGAGAGACACTGGTGTGACGTTAACATATGAGAGTGCTGGAGGTGAAATAGTTAAACAGGTTACCCAATCAGAACCCAGGGGTGGAGTCAGAGGGACTATAAAACCAGCTCTGGGAGGGGCGAAGGGGGGAGTTCGTTGGGAGGTGGTTGGTTGGTTGGAATGGGAGTGAATTGGGAGAGAGTCTGTGGGTAGGTTGAGTGAGTGTAGCGAAATAAGCTGAGTCAGGAACCGTTAGCAGCTAGGAAGACAAGTAAATATCTGAGAGCTGGTTTAGTGAGTGAGAGCAGGTAGCGGAAGTTATAGGTCTGGATAGGCACCCCATGATTGTAATTGACCGATACCGTTTATGAAACCACATGCTTGTTAAACTGCAATAAATAAACAGAAGTTTATGTTCCAATTTAACCCTGACTGGACTCAGTATTGCACCAGGTAGGGCCTGGGTGGTGGCAGCGAGAAATAAAGAGGTGGCACAGGGATCAATAGACGGTGAAACGTCCGGGCACCCTGTGTGATCGCCACAACTGGTGACTGTGGCCTCATGATAATTATGCCTACTTGAAGGAGAGAGAGGGGCCAGCCTCTGTGCCCATGCTTTGCCAACAGCTTTCATGATAAAGGTGCCCAAAGCCCTTGTACTTGATAAAAGTAGAAGTTGAGGGTCTCTCAACTTCCTTTCTTTCTCTGCCATTCCCTCAAAGGCAAGAGTCATCTTCTTTACAGCTGTCATCCAAGAGGTTGGGGGACTGCCCTTCTATCTTTTGTTGGCTGCCTGTGAGAGCATCTTCTGTTCTGAATCCATCGGAGGCCTGGAACTGCTTCAGGGTTGTGCTGAGGATTATGGCCTCCCCAAGATATTAATCTACCAATGTAGCCATTCTAAAGCCACCGCAGGAAGCCCTATGGCCCATCAGCCTCATATGTCAGTAGTCCAGGTTCCCAGCTTGATAACACAGTAAGTGTAGGTAATTAAAAGGGAGGATTTATTGCAAAAACAAACAGATAGCTCCAAATGGCTCTAACGCAGCCGCTGGCATTATCAATTGAGATGACCCTTCTGGGCCTAATTGAAAGTTCTGGTTTTGACCTATAAAGCTTTAAATGGTCCAGGACCATAATACCTCAAGGACTGCCTCTTTCCATATGAACCTACCTGGACCTTGAGATAATCTTCTGAGGCCCTTCTTCGTGTGCCTCCTCCTCAAGAGGTCTGGAGGATGACAACACGAGAACTGGCCTTCTCCGTAGTGACTCCCTGTCTGTGAAATACTCTCCCCACGGAAGTTCACCTGGCACCTTCATTATACACTTTTAGCTGCCAGGCAAAAATGTTCCTTCTTAACAAGGCCTTTGGTTGATCCGATTGACATCTGTAATGAATGTATGGGGGTTGCTCGTGCATAAATTGCCACCAACCTGGCTAGGTAGCCTGGTTAAACCTTTCCTGACTGGACAGTGAGGCTACGTGAAAGGCAATGGTTTCCGTATGCCTGGAAACCCTCATTCTCATTGGTGGGGTCTGGTGCGTCACTTCCCCTCCCAAAAGTTCTCTGCCATCGATGGTGGTCACTTGCAAGGGGAAATCTAGTGGCAGCAGATGGAGTTGGTGCTCCAGAGCGAAGTCCTTGCTGAAGAAATTGCAGGAGCTGCCTGAATCCAGTAGCCCCTTCACCTTGACTGGGTGCCCATTCGGGAGTTCTAGCACCACTTCTATGGCTATAGCTGCCTTGGGGGGGTCTGGCTGGGGCACTTCTATTGGTTGCTGGCCTGGCTGCTGTGCCCGCTGAATGGCAGCCAAGTGTTGGCGTTTCCCTGCTCCTGCCCCTTCTCCCCCTCCTCCTCACAGCCAGCAGCTCCCACCATCCCTTGCCATGCCTTTCTTTGAGGGCAGACCCTGGCAAAATGTCCTGGCGGTTGGCAGAGGAAACACTTCTTGGTGGTTTTCCAATCCTTTCCCTCCGTCTTGCGACCTTCACTGGAGTTAGAAACCTCTCTCTCGTGCGCGCCATCTATTTCCATTGGCTGAGCCGGCTGGGAAGGCTGCTTCGGCATTTCAGGAATGCGGTAGTCATGGCAACGTTCCCCTCTCCCTTCGTGCTTCTCCTGAGCCCGCGCTTCCTGTCGTACTCCAGTCGCAAGTACAGCCTTGATCAGCTGATCCATCGACTGCGGGCGGGGCACGCGGGAAAGCTCGTCCTTCACCGTTGGGGACAACCCCTCCTCAAACAACATTTTAATGGGCTCAGAGTCCAGATCCCACCTGAGCCGGTGGATCAGCATGGCAAAGCGTGACCAGTAGTCTCTAACTGATTGGCTCCCCTGCTTGCACCCCATCAATTGCCATCGAGTCACATCTTGCTCCACTTGACTGGAATACATTGCGTCCATCGTGCTATAAAATTTCCTAAGGTCCTTCAAGGCAGCATTTTGCATCGCCATTAGGGGCCTGACCCATTCCCGGGCCCCATCCTGTAGATGCCCAATAATATAGGCTACCCTTTCCCCATCATCAGCAAAGTCATTATGCTGCAGTTCCAAAGCGTACTCTATTTCCGTTCGGAACGCATTATAGTCCTGGGGCTTTGCCCCAAACTTGTGTACCAGCCCTGGTACCTTCCTTGCAACGGGGGTGGGTCTGACCTGTGCATCCTGAGACCGCCTTTCGTCTAGTCGCGCCGTCAGCAGAGCCACATGCTGTTCCAAATCCCGGTTCTTCTCCACCAGATTTTGCACTCCAGCTGCTTGCTCCGTGGCGCCGGCTCCTCCGGTTTGACTCATGGTGCTGCCTGCCTGTTGCTGTGCACAAGCAATGTCAGAGACTGATGGATTGCTGTAATGAATGTATGGGGGTTGCTCGTGCGTAAATTGCCACCACACCTGGCTAGGTAGCCTGGTTAAACCTTTCCTGACTGGACAGCCCTTCACTTCGTGGCTGTTCAGTCGCTAGCAGAGTCCATCAGTGGGCATTTCTTAAACTTCTTCCAGCACAAAAGCTCTTTGACGCCAAGTCTACGCCTACTTCCCCTGCGCGGAAGTCTTCTGCGCAGGGTGGGTGTGGGCAGAGGAGGACCTGTGCTCTCCCCGCTGGTCTCCAGCGAAGAGTCCTGGAGACCCCTCTCCGATTCCCCCAACCACCCCCCTTTATCCCTGGTGTTACGCTGATTTTCTTCCCCAGCCGATGAGTTCCCTCTCTCCCTGCTTGGCCCTTCTCCGGCATCGCTTGGGAGCCCTGCCTCCACTTCTGGCTCCGATGTCAGTTCCCTGACAACATCCTATGCCCTTTTAAAATGTGTGTATTTGTTAAATGTATTTTGTGGTTTTATATCTTGATTTTACTCTGTGAACCACCCTGAGATCCCTGGTATATAAATTCTAATAACAATAACAGTAAAAATAAAAATAGTGTTTGCATAAAGTATTTCCCTGTACATTTCTATTCCAGGATTCTAATTTGCTCCTTTTGCATCCCTTCCTCGTTTTCTGTTATGCAATTTCAAAACTTCAATATCTGCTAGTTTTACTTTTTAACAGACAATATATCAAACTACAGTATTTGAGCTCAAAATTTGACACCAGTTGCTCTAAAGGCCAGCAGTGAATTGACACACACCCACTTTATCCAGCCACATCAAGCTGACTGGTGGCTCAAGCTAGCACATCACGGATTAGAGATCTATTCATACAGAACAGCAGCATGGAATTCCTCTGAGCATCGGCTAGCTTGGAACTGCTCCAAGTTTGTTCCCAAAGGCAAAAGGTACATCATGCAATTTTCTGGTTGAACTGGAAGAAATCCATGTGAGTCACTGCCACTTTTGCCAGTTTACTCAGTGTTAAATACCAACGATATATCATTTTCATATAATTTTCTCTAAAACCATAACATACAGCAGCCATACAGTCCTGCTTCTGCCTGCCTTCATGAGTAGGGCCATTTGTCCCCTATTACTTGCTCCAGGACGTGGGTGGCACTGTGGGTAAAACCTCAGTGCCTAGGACTTGCCGATCGCATGGTCGGCGATTCGAATCCCCGCGGCGGGGTGAGCTCCCGTCTTTCGGTCCCTGCTCCTGCCCACCTAGCAGTTCGAAAGCACCCCTAAGTGCAAGTAGATAAATAGGGACTGCTTTATAGTGGGAAGGTAAACGGCGTTTCCGTGTGCGGCGCTGGTGCCGGCTCGCCAGAGCAGCTTCGTCACGCTAGCCACGTGACCCGGAAGTGTCTCCGGACAGCGCTGGCCCCCGGCCTCTTAAGTGAGATGGGCGCACAACCCTAGAGTGGGACACGAATGGCCTGTACGGGCAGGGGTACCTTTACCTTTACTTGCTCCGATGAAGGTTGACCAATGTACTCCCCACATGATGATACCACTGGCCTCCAAGACAGAAACTGGCCAATGTGACCTCCTGTTGATGCTGCTTGCTTGAAAAAGGCCCCAGCCATTGTGACTTCATGCTGATGCTGTTCACCTGAAGGAGAGGGACTGGCCACTGTGACCACACGCTGATGTCACCTGTAGAAGGAGATTGGCCATTGTGACCACGTGCTGGTGCCAGGATACTGACTAATCCATGTGTCCCCATTCAGATGTCCATCCCAGGAAGAGAGAAACTGGCCAATGTACCAACCCACCTGAAGGAGAGAGAGGCCATGATGATACTGCCTGCCTGAGGGAGAGACACTGGCATCTGTGACCGCATGATAATGATGCTCACTTGAAGGAGAGAGAGGGGCCAGCCTCTGTGCCCATGCTTTGCCAACAACTTTCACGATAAAGGCCCAAAGCCTTTGCACCCCATAAAAATAGAAGTTGAGGTTTCTCAACTTCCTTTCTTACTCTGCCATTCTCTAAAAGGCAAGAGTCATCTTCTTTACAGCAGTCGTCCAAGAAGTTGGGGGACTGACCTTCTATCTTTTGTTGGCTGCCTGTGAGAGCATCTTCTGTATCCGCCAGAGGCCTAAAACCACTTCAGGGTTGTGCTGAGGATTATGGCCTCCCCAAGATGTTAATCTACTGAGGTGGACATCCTAAAGCCACTGCAGGAAGCCCTATGGCCCATCAGCCTCATGTGTCAGGAGTCCAGGTTCCCGGCTTGATAACACAGTAAGTGTAGGTAATTAAAAGGGAGGATTTATTGCAAAAACAAACAGATAGCTCCGGATGGCTCTAACGCAGCCGCTGGCATTATCACTCAAGATGACCCTTCTGAAGACCCCTTCCAGTGTCTACAGAATATATTGAACCAACGCCCCTTACATTTCTTGTATTGCTTCCTGTCTAGCAGCCCTCCCATTCGCCAACTCCTTGGCCTTATTGGATCATCTCCAGCCTCTTCCTTTTCTGAGAGATTCTCTCTTGTGTCTTTTTGAGCTGCCTGAGAGCTTTGGCTGTGTTCCAGACTGCTCTCAGTTGTTCCCTTGGCAACCAGCATTCCTAGGGGCAGGGAAGCCTCCTCTGACCACTGTTCAGCCTGCGTCAGATCTAACCCTCTCTGTTCTGCAGCCGGCTGTAAAGTTCCACTAGGAGCTGGCTCATTCCTGACACCATGCTGGCTTCTGGACAGGGACACCCATTGAGACCTCTTTAATGTCACGCACACACCTCCTGCACCATGCGTTGATGTTGCATGCCATGCTCCGGGGTGTGCACAGGTAACATGGGCATGCCACATGGGCTGCATGATTAAGGTGAGCATGTCATGCGGTGTGCACACACGGTTGCTGAATTTTTGTATTTGTGGCCTATCCCCCACTTGAAAATTTGGTGGGGAGCTTTGGTTACCCCAATTCCCCCAGATGGCACCTATGGAATGCACTCCCACAATAAATGACAGTGCTTTTTCTGGGGGGATGCAGGGGTAAGCATACCCCTAAATATTTTGTGAATCTAACGGGAGAAGAAACTAAAAAAAATTAAAATCTTAACTTCTTCTCTAGCATGCTAAATCGTCAGTTCTGCTGCTACCCCTGATGGTGGCCTTATTTTCTGTCATGATGTTTCCTGAGTCTCAGACGGAAGCAAGCGTTTAATGTGTGAAGTAGGAATTGGAATCTAGCATGCTGATTGGTCCATTTTGCTGTGTTTACTGTATTTGTTTTCCCCGATTTGAACTATAAAATGTTGATTTTCATGAGTCATAATGAGAGTACCCCTAAACTTTTTTTAGGAAGAAAAAAAACAGCACTGAATAATGATGTCCACCAACTTGGAGTCCCTCAACTTGGAGCGCCTTGAGATAATCTTCTGAGGCCCTTCTTCGTGTGCCTCCTCCTCAAGAGGTCTGGAGGATGACAACACGAGAACTGGCCTTCTCCGTAGTGACTCCCTGTCTGTGAAATACTCTCCCCACGGAAGTTCACCTGGCACCTTCATTATACACTTTTAGCTGCCAGGCAAAAATGTTCCTTCTTAACAAGGCCTTTGGTTGATCCGATTGACATCTGTAATGAATGTATGGGGGTTGCTCGTGCATAAATTGCCACCAACCTGGCTAGGTAGCCTGGTTAAACCTTTCCTGACTGGACAGTGAGGCTACGTGAAAGGCAATGGTTTCCGTATGCCTGGAAACCCTCATTCTCATTGGTGGGGTCTGGTGCGTCACTTCCCCTCCCAAAAGTTCTCTGCCATCGATGGTGGTCACTTGCAAGGGGAAATCTAGTGGCAGCAGATGGAGTTGGTGCTCCAGAGCGAAGTCCTTGCTGAAGAAATTGCAGGAGCTGCCTGAATCCAGTAGCCCCTTCACCTTGACTGGGTGCCCATTCGGGAGTTCTAGCACCACTTCTATGGCTATAGCTGCCTTGGGGGGGTCTGGCTGGGGCACTTCTATTGGTTGCTGGCCTGGCTGCTGTGCCCGCTGAATGGCAGCCAAGTGTTGGCGTTTCCCTGCTCCTGCCCCTTCTCCCCCTCCTCCTCACAGCCAGCAGCTCCCACCATCCCTTGCCATGCCTTTCTTTGAGGGCAGACCCTGGCAAAATGTCCTGGCGGTTGGCAGAGGAAACACTTCTTGGTGGTTTTCCAATCCTTTCCCTCCGTCTTGCGACCTTCACTGGAGTTAGAAACCTCTCTCTCGTGCGCGCCATCTATTTCCATTGGCTGAGCCGGCTGGGAAGGCTGCTTCGGCATTTCAGGAATGCGGTAGTCATGGCAACGTTCCCCTCTCCCTTCGTGCTTCTCCTGAGCCCGCGCTTCCTGTCGTACTCCAGTCGCAAGTACAGCCTTGATCAGCTGATCCATCGACTGCGGGCGGGGCACGCGGGAAAGCTCGTCCTTCACCGTTGGGGACAACCCCTCCTCAAACAACATTTTAATGGGCTCAGAGTCCAGATCCCACCTGAGCCGGTGGATCAGCATGGCAAAGCGTGACCAGTAGTCTCTAACTGATTGGCTCCCCTGCTTGCACCCCATCAATTGCCATCGAGTCACATCTTGCTCCACTTGACTGGAATACATTGCGTCCATCGTGCTATAAAATTTCCTAAGGTCCTTCAAGGCAGCATTTTGCATCGCCATTAGGGGCCTGACCCATTCCCGGGCCCCATCCTGTAGATGCCCAATAATATAGGCTACCCTTTCCCCATCATCAGCAAAGTCATTATGCTGCAGTTCCAAAGCGTACTCTATTTCCGTTCGGAACGCATTATAGTCCTGGGGCTTTGCCCCAAACTTGTGTACCAGCCCTGGTACCTTCCTTGCAACGGGGGTGGGTCTGACCTGTGCATCCTGAGACCGCCTTTCGTCTAGTCGCGCCGTCAGCAGAGCCACATGCTGTTCCAAATCCCGGTTCTTCTCCACCAGATTTTGCACTCCAGCTGCTTGCTCCGTGGCGCCGGCTCCTCCGGTTTGACTCATGGTGCTGCCTGCCTGTTGCTGTGCACAAGCAATGTCAGAGACTGATGGATTGCTGTAATGAATGTATGGGGGTTGCTCGTGCGTAAATTGCCACCACACCTGGCTAGGTAGCCTGGTTAAACCTTTCCTGACTGGACAGCCCTTCACTTCGTGGCTGTTCAGTCGCTAGCAGAGTCCATCAGTGGGCATTTCTTAAACTTCTTCCAGCACAAAAGCTCTTTGACGCCAAGTCTACGCCTACTTCCCCTGCGCGGAAGTCTTCTGCGCAGGGTGGGTGTGGGCAGAGGAGGACCTGTGCTCTCCCCGCTGGTCTCCAGCGAAGAGTCCTGGAGACCCCTCTCCGATTCCCCCAACCACCCCCCTTTATCCCTGGTGTTACGCTGATTTTCTTCCCCAGCCGATGAGTTCCCTCTCTCCCTGCTTGGCCCTTCTCCGGCATCGCTTGGGAGCCCTGCCTCCACTTCTGGCTCCGATGTCAGTTCCCTGACAACATCCTATGCCCTTTTAAAATGTGTGTATTTGTTAAATGTATTTTGTGGTTTTATATCTTGATTTTACTCTGTGAACCACCCTGAGATCCCTGGTATATAAATTCTAATAACAATAACAGTAAAAATAAAAATAGTGTTTGCATAAAGTATTTCCCTGTACATTTCTATTCCAGGATTCTAATTTGCTCCTTTTGCATCCCTTCCTCGTTTTCTGTTATGCAATTTCAAAACTTCAATATCTGCTAGTTTTACTTTTTAACAGACAATATATCAAACTACAGTATTTGAGCTCAAAATTTGACACCAGTTGCTCTAAAGGCCAGCAGTGAATTGACACACACCCACTTTATCCAGCCACATCAAGCTGACTGGTGGCTCAAGCTAGCACATCACGGATTAGAGATCTATTCATACAGAACAGCAGCATGGAATTCCTCTGAGCATCGGCTAGCTTGGAACTGCTCCAAGTTTGTTCCCAAAGGCAAAAGGTACATCATGCAATTTTCTGGTTGAACTGGAAGAAATCCATGTGAGTCACTGCCACTTTTGCCAGTTTACTCAGTGTTAAATACCAACGATATATCATTTTCATATAATTTTCTCTAAAACCATAACATACAGCAGCCATACAGTCCTGCTTCTGCCTGCCTTCATGAGTAGGGCCATTTGTCCCCTATTACTTGCTCCAGGACGTGGGTGGCACTGTGGGTAAAACCTCAGTGCCTAGGACTTGCCGATCGCATGGTCGGCGATTCGAATCCCCGCGGCGGGGTGAGCTCCCGTCTTTCGGTCCCTGCTCCTGCCCACCTAGCAGTTCGAAAGCACCCCTAAGTGCAAGTAGATAAATAGGGACTGCTTTATAGTGGGAAGGTAAACGGCGTTTCCGTGTGCGGCGCTGGTGCCGGCTCGCCAGAGCAGCTTCGTCACGCTAGCCACGTGACCCGGAAGTGTCTCCGGACAGCGCTGGCCCCCGGCCTCTTAAGTGAGATGGGCGCACAACCCTAGAGTGGGACACGAATGGCCTGTACGGGCAGGGGTACCTTTACCTTTACTTGCTCCGATGAAGGTTGACCAATGTACTCCCCACATGATGATACCACTGGCCTCCAAGACAGAAACTGGCCAATGTGACCTCCTGTTGATGCTGCTTGCTTGAAAAAGGCCCCAGCCATTGTGACTTCATGCTGATGCTGTTCACCTGAAGGAGAGGGACTGGCCACTGTGACCACACGCTGATGTCACCTGTAGAAGGAGATTGGCCATTGTGACCACGTGCTGGTGCCAGGATACTGACTAATCCATGTGTCCCCATTCAGATGTCCATCCCAGGAAGAGAGAAACTGGCCAATGTACCAACCCACCTGAAGGAGAGAGAGGCCATGATGATACTGCCTGCCTGAGGGAGAGACACTGGCATCTGTGACCGCATGATAATGATGCTCACTTGAAGGAGAGAGAGGGGCCAGCCTCTGTGCCCATGCTTTGCCAACAACTTTCACGATAAAGGCCCAAAGCCTTTGCACCCCATAAAAATAGAAGTTGAGGTTTCTCAACTTCCTTTCTTACTCTGCCATTCTCTAAAAGGCAAGAGTCATCTTCTTTACAGCAGTCGTCCAAGAAGTTGGGGGACTGACCTTCTATCTTTTGTTGGCTGCCTGTGAGAGCATCTTCTGTATCCGCCAGAGGCCTAAAACCACTTCAGGGTTGTGCTGAGGATTATGGCCTCCCCAAGATGTTAATCTACTGAGGTGGACATCCTAAAGCCACTGCAGGAAGCCCTATGGCCCATCAGCCTCATGTGTCAGGAGTCCAGGTTCCCGGCTTGATAACACAGTAAGTGTAGGTAATTAAAAGGGAGGATTTATTGCAAAAACAAACAGATAGCTCCGGATGGCTCTAACGCAGCCGCTGGCATTATCACTCAAGATGACCCTTCTGAAGACCCCTTCCAGTGTCTACAGAATATATTGAACCAACGCCCCTTACATTTCTTGTATTGCTTCCTGTCTAGCAGCCCTCCCATTCGCCAACTCCTTGGCCTTATTGGATCATCTCCAGCCTCTTCCTTTTCTGAGAGATTCTCTCTTGTGTCTTTTTGAGCTGCCTGAGAGCTTTGGCTGTGTTCCAGACTGCTCTCAGTTGTTCCCTTGGCAACCAGCATTCCTAGGGGCAGGGAAGCCTCCTCTGACCACTGTTCAGCCTGCGTCAGATCTAACCCTCTCTGTTCTGCAGCCGGCTGTAAAGTTCCACTAGGAGCTGGCTCATTCCTGACACCATGCTGGCTTCTGGACAGGGACACCCATTGAGACCTCTTTAATGTCACGCACACACCTCCTGCACCATGCGTTGATGTTGCATGCCATGCTCCGGGGTGTGCACAGGTAACATGGGCATGCCACATGGGCTGCATGATTAAGGTGAGCATGTCATGCGGTGTGCACACACGGTTGCTGAATTTTTGTATTTGTGGCCTATCCCCCACTTGAAAATTTGGTGGGGAGCCTTGGTTACCCCAATTCCCCCAGATGGCACCTATGGAATGCACTCCCACAATAAATGACAGTGCTTTTTCTGGGGGGATGCAGGGGTAAGCATACCCCTAAATATTTTGTGAATCTAACGGGAGAAGAAACTAAAAAAAATTAAAATCTTAACTTCTTCTCTAGCATGCTAAATCGTCAGTTCTGCTGCTACCCCTGATGGTGGCCTTATTTTCTGTCATGATGTTTCCTGAGTCTCAGACGGAAGCAAGCGTTTAATGTGTGAAGTAGGAATTGGAATCTAGCATGCTGATTGGTCCATTTTGCTGTGTTTACTGTATTTGTTTTCCCCGATTTGAACTATAAAATGTTGATTTTCATGAGTCATAATGAGAGTACCCCTAAACTTTTTTTAGGAAGAAAAAAAACAGCACTGAATAATGATGTCCACCAACTTGGAGCGCTGTAAAAGACAAATTGAGACAAATTTGTGGATGCTAAGGCTGTCGGCAGCCACAACCCACAATCAATGAGTTCCATCTCCCCTGGACAGAGGCAGTATGTCTCTGAATGCAAGTTTCTGGGAATCACAAGAGGGCAGAGAGACCTGTTTCGCTCAGCTTCTGCTTGTGGGAGTCCCATAGGCACCTGCTTGGCCACTGTGAGAACAGGATTCTGGCCTACATTGGCCTGATTCTGTGGGCTCCTCCTAAGGCAAAGTGAGGTGGAATGGAGCCAACTGCTCCTCTAAACAGCCCCTCAGGTGTGGGGCAGGCAGGGACTGAGCAACCCTGCGGTGGAGGAGGCAATAAAGCGGGTGAACTTCAGCAGAGAAATTCCACAGAGACTGGAACTGCTCCTCCTACCCCGATGTCCCCCTTTCCCCTTCCATTATCACTATATTTCATTCTTGATGCTTTGCATCTCGCATCCTTGAGATGGTTTTATTCATGGTCTCATTAGTGTTGAGTTTCTCTTCAAAGAGAACCATGTTTATCATTTCATTCCCCCCCCCCCCCTGCGCTTATTTCCTGCGTTATGACTTTCACCACAGGGTTTGATGCCCATTTACCTCTGACAACTGACAACCGCTTGTTTTTGCTGGAGGCATCTTATTATTTTATTTGCTCTTTTCCTCCTCTGTGTTTGCTTCCGTGTGGATTTCTAATGATCTGTTTTGCTGTATTCTTCCTGGCAACAATTCTTGGGGGATTTTTTATTTTGTTCTCGTAGGTTTGAATGGAACCACGCTGGAATCGGCCCTGACATCTGTGGATTCTTGCCCCCATCTTGCCTGAGTTTGTGTGTTTTAAATATTTTCGGTGACATGCCTTGGCTCATTCAGCGAAGTCGCTCTTAGCCTCTGAAACGTGTCATTAAGGGATGAATGGATTTAACTTGCAGTCCTGTGCACACGTACCTGGAATCAAGTCCCATTGAAGCTTACTTCTGAGTAGACCTGCACGGGATGGCACTGTGATGGAAACATTTGCATTTTCACATCCAGTGCCAGTTCATTGGTTATTCAGTCAATCATAGTCTGCTCTTCTGTTCACAGAGCACAACATAAAATTGCAAAAAAGTACACATCAGTGGGGGTGGGGGGGAGAGCAGGAATTTTAAAAGACAGATTGTCAATCAGCAATAGCGTTAAGCATCAGGTGCCTCTCAAAATGTATTAAATGTTTTTGTTGAAAGTTTTCAACATAGAATACAATAAAAGGCAAACTAATCTAAAGAAAAGAAAAACAAAGATAAACATTTTTTTAAAAAATAGAGAGGCAGGAGAAAATGAGAAAAGTGAAAAATGAAATTAAAAAAGCCCTCTATCAGAATTATGTCGAATCACCTTTTCCATGCACAGAAAAGTAGACCTTCCCAGTTCTCACCTGGGCCCCGGCCTCCTGCCCTAGGAGATGCTTTCTGCCTTGTCTCTCAGACAGATCCCCTCATCTACGATCTTGCTGTGGGTTAAACCACAGAGCCTAGGACTTGCCGATCAGAAGGTCGGCGGTTTGAATCCCCACGACGGGGTGAGCTCCCGTTGCTCGGTCCCTGCTCCTGCCAACCTAGCAGTTCGAAAGCACATCAAAGTGCAAGTAGATAAATAGGTACCGCTCCAGCAGGAAGGTAAACGGCGTTTCCGTGCGCTGCTCTGGTTCGCCAGAAGCGGCTTAGTCATGCTGGCCACATGACCCGGAAGCTGTACACCGGCTCCCTCAGCCAATAAAGCGAGATGAGTGCCGCAACCCCAGAGTCGGCCACGACTGGACCTAATGGTCAGGGGTCCCTTTACCTTTACCTTTAAGAGCTACAAAATAAAAGCAGCAAGACTAAGTAAGAGAGACAGGAAAAGAAAAGAATGAAACAGGGGCTTCTGATTCTTTGTCAATTGCATATGTATAACAATCTTTCAAAATATTCAAAGCATGCACTACAGCATAACATAAATCAGTTGCCTTATCCTTATAGTCACCATTCACTTCTCACTATGTTATGTACTGAGCTGAATCCTGCAACAATTCTAGAATTCTAGAACAATAGGATCCAGAATGCAGCAGTCTGATTGTTCTGCAGGAGCCACCCAATCCAGCTCCAGGTGGAAGTGAATCAGCGACCTGATCGGCCTGCAGGAGCAGCCTGGAATTAGCCAATCACGCGGGGCCCATTGTTTCAATAATGTATATACAGTGGTACCTCGGGTTACGGACACCTCATGTTACAAACGCTTCAGATTACAGACTCCTCAGGTTACAGACTCCGCTAACCCAGAAATAGTAACCTTGGATTAAGAACTTTGTTTCAGGATGAGAACAGAAATCGTGCTCCGGCGGTGCAGCAGCAACAGGAGGCCCCATTAGCTAAAGTGGTGCTTCAGGTTAACAACAGTTTCAGGTTAAGAACGGACCTCCAGAATGAATTAAGTACGTAACCAGAGGTACCACTGTATAGCTAGACATATGGGGAAAGATTCATTCATTGCTACTATGAGCTGAATAAAGAGCATGAAATTCACACTCGACTCTGAGTATATTTCACACTATTTCAGGACAAAGAAACAGAGCACACCCCAGTGCCCAACCCTCACCCACCATGGTTCTTACACAAAGAAGGGTTACCCTTGCTCTTGACCCAACCCAAAAGGGTACCCACAAAAAAAGTCCACTGTTCCTGGATATTTGTGTTATCTCAGGGTGGGCCTTGGCATGGGAGCCAACTCGTAGGGGCCATGGGGGCTTCAGCCCCCACCATAAAACATTTGAGGGGGCCAGGCCCCCACAAAGTTGATGGGCATTCCCATTCAAATGGTGTGTGTGCATTGCGACATGTGATGCAGGGCAGGGCTTATCTAGGCCTCCACAATATTTTGTGTGATGGCCTCGGATTCAGACTCAGATGCTGAACCTGAGGGATCCCAGTGTTACGATATGGATACAATGCAGCTGCAAAGTGCTAGCTTGAAATGTAAACATGATGGGAATGTTGGGACTGCCCGTGGGAATCAGAGGGACAGTCATTTCACAGTGCGAAGCACCGGAATTACCTCAGAGTGTAATATGAGCTCTTCCGTTTGTTCCTATCCAGGAAGTGTTTGCTACTAGACTGCTGGAGCTTGAAGAGAGCAGTCACGTTTTTGTAATGCTGCAAAGACAGAAATAAAGGCATGTAAATACGTTTCTGTCTATCTCTTTCCCCTGCCCGGGGGGGGGGCAGGAAAGAGGGGTGTGTTCTTCTCACGCTGAGAAGGATCGCCTATCGAGACCTCGCCTGGATCTTGCTGGGGAATGCAGCCAGGGAGGTCAACAGGGAATCATGCCGGGTGCCTGGGAGAGTTGCTAGTTTCTCCTGATAAGGCCTGATTCCCGACACCCAGCCTGCACAGGTTTCCCTACCTTCAGAACCAGCTCAGCCGGGGCTGGGGCTTGAGCCTGAAGGGTCCTCACCTGTGCTGGATTCTCAGGTGCAGGCACCAGCTGAGTCTGCTCTGGCTCCTGAGGTGATGGAGGACCCATTGCCTGCAGGGGCTCCACTCTCAGCCCCATCAGAGGAAGCTGAGGTTGCCTCTGGGTCCGGTAACCCTCCAGCCTCTCCTGAGCTGCAGAGGCTCAGGGCAGAGAGGTGGAGGGAACTAAGTTCCTGCAGGAGGAGTGCTCGCCTCCAGGCCAGGAGAGGCGAGTCACCAGAGGATCGGGGCCGCCCTATGTCTCGGGGCAGATAAAAGCCGGCCAGCCCCAGTCCCAAGTTGTGGGAGCAACATTGTTGGTTGCTAGTTCCTGCCTGAACCCTGTCCTGCTTTCCTGCCTGAGCTCCTGACCCGCCCTGGCTCCCTGCTTGCAAGCCTATTCCTGACTTCACCCATCTCCCTGCCCTGCACCCAGCTTCAGCTACTACAGACTGCCTCCACCTTGCACCTTTGGCCATGGACCGGACTTGGGCCTTGCCTCTCGGGTAACCCACGGGAGCAGCACATTTTGTTCAGGATGGCACCCCTGGGCCTTTGGTGTTCTTGGGGTTGCTGATTCCCCCCACTGGCTCTTAGAATCATAGAATCCTAGAATCATAGAGTTGGAAGAGACCACAAGGGCCATCGAGTCCAACCCCCTGCCAAGCAGGAAACACCATCAGAGCACTCCTGACATATGGTTGTCAAGCCTCTGCTTAAAGACCTCCAAAGAAGGAGACTCCACCACACTCCTTGGCAGCAAATTCCACTGTCGAACAGCTCTTACTGTCAGGAAGTTCTTCCTAATGTTTAGGTGGAATCTTCTTTCTTGTAGTTTGGAACCATTGCTCCGTGTCCGCTTCTCTGGAGCAGCAGAAAACAACCTTTCTCCCTCCTCTATGTGACATCCTTTTATATATTTGAACATGGCTATCATATCACCCCTTAACCTCCTCTTCTCCAGGCTAAACATGCCCAGCGCCCTTAGCCGTTCCTCATAAGGCATCGTTTCCAGGCTTTGACCATTTTGGTTGCCCTCCTCTGGACACGTTCCAGTTTGTCAGTGTCCTTCTTGAACTGTGGTGCCCAGAACTGGACACAGTACTCCAGGTGAGGTCTTCCACGGCAACACACTGACCTGAGGCTGATTGACGAAACATGCCACCCCCAGGCAACTGGCCCATGACTCATAATATAAATTCTCTGCTCCTCCGTTCTCTTGGCTGTTGCATCCCTGGAGTGGAAGTATTTACTAGCTGAGTAATCTGGGGGCAGCAGGTCAGAGCGTCCCTTCCTCTTTGTTCTCTAGTGCATCAGCCTTCATAAATAAATCCATGCACATGTGTGCATAATGCATCTACCGTATGTGCTTTTGGTTAGGCATCTGTTAATGCAGGCAGTCCCTCAATCACCCAACCAGCTCTCCTGTTTTAATGGCTGTGTTGCTTTAACGGTATTGTTTTATTGCACATTTTAGTGGTGGATATTTTAATTTTTGTGTAACTGGTATCTATTAGGGCTGCGCGCAGCTCTCCTGGTTGAGGGATGGGGCTAAGGTTCAATCAGGGTTTTTAAAATCCTATTTGAACGTGTGGTCAGGAGGGGGACGGAGAAGGAGACACTGCCTCTCTACTCACCCCGACTGCATTGCAAGAGCAGTTGGGTCAATCCTGCTGGGTGCTGTTACCTGGTGAAGCAGACCCCTGCAGCCAGCAAGACTGAAGCTTCCACTTACCAGCTTATCACGCTGGGGTCTGCTTCCACATCCCCCTTTGAATCAAGCCAAATTTTGGTTCGGGATCCGAGCGTGGGCTCGGTTCACAACACTAGGTTTTATATTTGTAAACCACTTAGACCCCTACACTGGTATTAAGCGGCATATAAATCAATAATTCTAGAAACACACATTGGCTAGTTCTGAACGAAAAAAGGATGGTCTTCCCTGTGGACCTCTCATTGTGTCAGGCTTCAAGGAAGCAGATTCCTCCCCTGGGGGCAGTGATTAAGACAGGCATAGGCAAACTCCGGCCCTCCAGAGTTTGGGACTACAATTCCCATCATCCCTAATCACTGGTCTTGTTAGCTAGGTATGATGGGAATTGTAGTCCCAAACACCTGGAGGGCTGGAGTTTGCCTATGCCTGGATTGAGATGATCAAACAAAAGGAGCGTTCTTACCAGAGTTTCTTTAATAATCACAGTGAGAGACAAAGGAATGCACAACCATCTAAAAATGACTTTGCTCCCAGTTAAGATTTACCGCCTCCATCCCCCTTAATCTACATCACTCCTAAATTGGGTAATCTGAGCTTGTTGCCTATGTGCTTTCTGTTCTATTGCTCTCAGAGCCTATCCAGTCCTAGGCGAGGAGGAGTCAGGAATGCTGTCCAGGGACACTGAATCTGCCAGCTGTCTCTCTCCTGGTATGCCCTCTTCTAGCTGTTCCTCACCCAGTATTTCCCAGCTTCTCCCCTCTGGATGATGCCCCCCTGCAAACTACTGTTGTAAATCAATACTGTTCTCCTGCCCTTGGGAAGGTTCAGGAGAACGGAGGTGGTGGCGGCTCCCACCATTCCTCCTCAGTCCAGCCTCTGACACATTGGTATGTGGATGGTGAGAACTGGTTGCCAGATTAGATGGGCTTATGGTCAGATCCAGAAGGAGACTTCTGACATTCTTCACTGTCATCATTATTTATTATTCATCACAACCACCACATGTCACGGTCTGGTTCACGGGTGATCAAAGTCCCAGCAGGGGACGTCAGGACCGGGAGCAAGACGGTGGGGTGGGAGCAGGAACCAGAAGCCAGGAGTCAAGAAGCCAAGGGTCCGAGGGTCAGAGAGCCGGGAGTCAAGAAGCCAAGGGTCCAAGAATCAAGAAGCAAGGAGTCAAGAAGTTAAGGGTCCGAGAGTCGAGAAGCAAGGAGTCATGAAGCAAAACGCAGCAAGGCAGGAAGCGTGTTGCTGTGGCAAAGAGCCGAAGGGAAATGCTGACCTTATATCCCTTCCTGGCTCTTGCCACCAGGTGCTGTGAGTTACCGATCGGCCTCACTTGTGCAGCCACGCCTTGCCTCTTCAGAACAAACTTAGGAAGGCCCCAGCCCTGCAAAGTCCTATTGGTCACAGGGACTGGCTCCTGCACACACTCCTGACACCACATGAGGGAATTTACACTGAGAGATGGTGACCATGACTGAGTGGGAACTTCAGTTCAGGTGTCCCAGATTCTAGTCTGGTGCCTTAACCACTTACACCACTTATCTCCTTCTTCTAGGAACTTTTTCCTCCTGAAGTAGCTCTGACCAGCGCCATCCAGACTGGCCCACCAGTTCATTATCTAGTTCCATATGGGGCCCACCTGCCTTTGTAAGCAGCATGCCTTCTGCTCCCGTTTCAGGTGGATCTGGGTAGTTCCAGGTGCATCGATCCCCAGATGATCCATAGCATCAGGAAATGAGCCTTCAAATAACCAAGGTAAGGCCAGGATTGTCGAGAAATTTGTTTTTCAAGCTGCCAAGACACATTGTTTGCAACCAGCTCCATCACTCTGGGCCGGGCTGTTCAGCACTTGCAGTCGTATCACTCAAGCTCCATGCCCTCCTGCATTTCACTGATGAATATCCCATATAATCCCCCAATTCCTGTACCAAGGATTACTGTCCAAGCCTCCCACCAGCCCATCTCTTGATGCTGACAGATGTGTTCTCTCCGCTCTCTGCTGCAGCAGTGTTTCATATACAGTGGTACCTCGGGTTACATACGCTTCAGGTTACATACTCTTCAGGTTACAGACTCCGCTAACCCAGAAATATTACCTCAGGTTAAGAACTTTGCTTCAGGATGAGAACAGAAATTGCGCAGCTGGGGCGCGGCGGCAGCAGGAGGCCCCATTAGCTAAAGTGGTGCTTCAGGTTAAGAACAGTTTAAGGTTAAGTACAGACCTCCGGAACGAATTAAGTACTTAACCCGAGGTACCACTATAAATGCATATTAGAAAAAATATAATTGTTCTCCAAGCTGTCATCAGCAGTTCAGAATGAGTCTCAGAAGCATATGAAGTGGCAAGTTGAGTATAGAATGGCATAATTCATCTGTTGCTAACACTTTATTGTATGTTTTTCCCCCCTCTGTCAATGAATTTTTTTTGTATTTTTTTTATTAGTTTTACAATTCAAATTTACATTCAAACATAAAATAAAATCATAAATTGTAGAATTCTCCGAATTCACGGCCTTCCATCCTCCCCTAACTCTGCCTTAATGTGAGAGTTATCAGGAAAACAAGCCACAAGGAAATAATTTAAAAGGTGACCTGGCAAAAGTATGAGTGTTTGAGTTCATGTCAAGTGTTTCAAAAATCCCTCTTTACCTTGAGCTCTTTCATCAGGTTCAGTGTACTGATGCCATCCATTTTGTGAAGCAAATTTTCATCCTGTGTGGAGAAATGCATTAATTTTGGCACTCTGAGGTTGGCTTTCCTACCAGCTACTGGCTATGGAGATAGGACCATTAGACACCATGGATACCATGATGCTGGAGGAGGAAAAGGAGATTGCAAAGAAGCTGAATGAAATCCGTGTGGCTGCCCTCACTGTGGGTAGAGTTGATAGCTATGCCTGAACTGACTGTCACAGGAAGGGAGTCTGAAAACTGAGCATGCTCAGTAGCCACAGAATGCTAGCTGGCTATTGGAGGAGGTAATGGTAATGGAAAGCAGGATGGGAGAGAATATCCTGAAAGATGATATGGTTCACTAGCTGGAATCCTGAGCAGTAACACTCCATACTGCAATGTTTGTTGCAGATCCCTTTTGTACACATATATTTTAAAGAAATGCAGAAAGAGAACAAATGGGAAAGAAGCAAACAGAAATACATATGAATGTCTCAGTTCACTACTGGTTTGTATTTTGCATGTGTTTGTTCCATTCCATTTCATAATCTTTATTTTTTTAAATTGGCACGGAAATTCATATCTAAATTCACATCTAAATATGTATTTTGAAATACTTTTGAGTGGGGCACACATTTCTCATTTAAAAATACATTTTACCTGGAAATCCACATTTGTGAGCACATTTTGGTATTTAATTTTTTTTAAAAGCCGATTACTCCATTGCAAAATTCAAAGAAAGGCAAAATTCTCTAGCGCAGGCATAGGCAAACTTGGTCCTCCGTATGTTTTGGAACTACAACTCCCATCATCCCTAGTTAACAGGACCAGTGGTCAGGGATGATGGGAATTGTAGTCCCAAAACATCCGGAGGGCCGAGTTTGCCTGTGCCTGCTCTAGACAGCCCTGTGGATCAGGTCAGTTCATCTTGGAATTCGCAAAGAACAAATGCCTTGTTGTTGTTGTTTAGTCGTTTAGTAGTGCCCGACTCTTTGTGACCCCATGGACCAGAGCACGCCAGGCACTCCTTTCTTCCACTGCCTCCCGCAGTTTGGTCAAATTCATGTTCGTAGCTTCGAGAACACTATCCAACCATCTCGTCCTCTGTCGTCCCCTTCTTGTGCCCTCCATCTTTCCCAGCAGGGTCTTTTCCAGGGAGTCTTCTCTTCTCATGAGGTGGCCAAAGTATTGGAGCCTCAGCTTCAGGATCTGTGAGCACTCAGGGCTGATTTCCTTCAGAATGGAGAGGTTTGATCTTCTTGCAGTCCATGGGACTCTCAAGAGTCTCCTCCAGCACCATAATTCAAAAGCATCAATTCTTCGGCGATCAGCCTTCTTTATGGAACAAATGCCTTAAGCAGCTCTAAACAGAATGCACCCCTTCCAGTGCAAATGACTAGCAACAGCGCTGTGCATTAGCCTTCCCAAAGCTTCGAAGAAGCCCCTTTGCCTGCAGAAACTCACCTGGCTTTGCATGAAGAGGCTTGACCAAATGCTCTCCACATTTCCAAGCAAACACAAGACAGCGCATCTTGAGCTTCCTGCTAAGATGGCCAGGTCTGTTAAATCAACACATTAAAATTCCACCAGTGCCTGCCACTATAGGAGGGACTCTTAAAAAAAAAAAAAAAAAAAGAACACGGCTTTTATCTCCTCTCTCGCCTGGATTGATTTCCCCATTACAGGCACCGGCTCCTGCCGAAGGACTATAAAGAACACGGGGATTTTGGAGGGGCTGGCAGGTGTGACAACGAGGGAAGCTATTTTTGACACCCAAAGCAATTAATTGATCTCCGAGTGTTGATGTGTCCACGGAGCGTGTTGCCTGCCAGAGAGCTGAGGATTGTGCGTGTGCTGAGCTGTGGGCTTGACATGCTTTTGATTCGAGGAACTGAAGGGAGATGACAGAGGAAATCTAAGGGCTTTGTGTTGACAATAGCTGGTGGAGCTCATTGGCAGTGTAGGCTGATGCTTTGGTACAGGACAATTCCCATATGGTCTGTGCTGTGTCAAGCCATACAAGGTTGCAGCTCCTTGTGAGAGCCAGTGTGGTGTAGTGGTGAAGAGCGGTAGTCTCGTAATCTGGGGAACCGGGTTCGCTTCCCCGCTCCTCCACATGCAGCTGCTGGGTGACCTTGGGCCAGTTACACTTCTCTGAAGTCTCTCAGCCCCACTCACCTCACAGGGTGTTTGTTGTGGGGGAGGAAGGGAAAGGAGATTCTTAGCCGCTTTGAGACTCCTTCGGGTAGTGATAAAGCAGGATATCATAGAATCATAGAATCATAGAGTTGGAAGAGACCACAAGGGCCATCGAGTCCAACCCCCTGCCAAGCAAGTCCAAACTGCCATATCAAGTCCAAACTATTCTTCTTCTTCTTGTAGCAGCATGCAGCACACCCGGATATGCGAATGTCAAGAAGCTCCTCACACATAAACCCACCCCTGATAAGGAAACATGCCTGCCTGTCAATGCCCCTCAGCCTGAATTGGAATCTAGGTCATAGAATCATAGACTTGCAGAGTTGGAAGGGACCATGATGGTCTTCTAATAGTCCAATGTGGATCTTGAACCCACAACCCTGAGATTAAGCATCTCGTGCTCTACTGACTAAGCTAAACAGTTGTACCTCTGGTTAAGAACTTAATTCGTTCCAGAGGTCCGTTCTTAACCTGAAACTGTTCTTAACCTGAAGCACCACTTTAGCTAATGGGCCCTCCTGCTGCTGCCACGCCGCCGGAGCACAATTTCTGTTCTCATCCTGAAGCAAAGTTCTTAACCCGAGGTACTATTTCTGGGTTAGCGGAGTCTGTAAATTTATTATTATTTATACTCCACCCATCTGGCTGGGTTTCCCCAGCCACTCTGGGCGGTTCCCAACAGAATATTAAAAACGCGATAAAACATCAAACATTAAAAACTTCTCTAAACATGGCTGCCTTCAGATGTCTTCTAAAAGTCAGATTAGTTGATTATTTCCTTGATATCTGATGGAAGGGCATTCCATAGGGCAGGCGCCACTACCAAGAAGGCCCTCTGCCTGGTTCTCCATATTTTGGAGGGTGTCTTAGTAAAAACAAAAACAAAAAAACACAACTTTGGAGTGTCCATCAGAATAGCCATACCCACCAGCTCAATTAGCATCTGTTAAATATGTTCGACTTGCAGTCTGTTTATTCTTAAACACGTTGATAGAGAAATAGAAATATATACTGTCTATAAATACAAATTTAAAAATATTGTAATATTTAACACACTACCAAATGCCATCTTGTTAAAAACACAATTCTAAGATACATTGCAGAACATAGATCTGGTGAGGGAGAAACCACATGGGATGTTTATACATAAAGGGGCTATACTAAAGAAAAATATATTTTCTTAGATTTGAAAGAAGGTTCTGCTGGCAAGTTCCCACATGCTGAGCTTTTGAAAGTCCACTCAGGAGGGTCAGGGCAGCAAGACAAGCAGTGCAAAGAGAAGGGGGCAACTGGTCAAAAATGCTGTTGGCCACAAATGGAAGGAGCTCTTCCATTTGCAGAGGCTGCTAATTAGAACTCAAGCCATTAAATATTGCAGTTCCCAGAAGTTCACCTTGGTATTCACCTTCCCAAAGGTTGTATGAATTGAATTTGTCTTGAAGTCACTGGATTTGGTCTTTAAAAGATCTTTCTCCTTTCACACATCTTTTTGATATTTCAGGTAGCATCATGAGTTAGCTGACGAATTCAGCAATGGCTATGATTTACAGGATTACTTCAAGTTCACCTGTCACAAGCAGTACAACATTAAAAATGACATTCTGCTCATAGGATGTAAATTTGCCCCACAAGGAAGTGGACGGACAGGAAGAAGAAGAAGAGGAGGAGTTTGGATTTGATATGCCGCCTTTCACTCCCTTTAAGGAGTCTCAAAGCGGCTAACATTCTCCTTTCCCTTCCTCCCCCACAACAAACACTCTGTGAGGTGAGTGGGGCTGAGAGACTTCAGAGAAGTGTGACTGGCCCAAGGTCACCCAGCAGCTGCATGTGGAGTGGAGACGCGAACCTGGTTCCCCAGATTACGAGACTACCGCTCTTAACCACTACACCACACTGGCTCAATTATGCTGCCTGCAGTGATCACAAGTCTGAGCCTCTTCTTCAGTTAGATTCCCTTTTGTACCAAGGTCTAGCCTGATTGCTTCTAGAACTACCACAATGAAAAGCAGTATGAGATCAAGAGCGAAGAAATCATCTAGATAAGTGAAAACTTGAATTTTGTAAACAATCATTAGCAGGGTTGCGAAAAGGCAAAATATACCGTATTTTTGGCTCTATAAGACTCACTTTTTCCCTCCTAAAAAGAAGGGGAAATGTGTGTGCGTCTTATGGAGCAAATGCACTCTGTGCAGCTATCCCAGAAGCCAGAACAGCAAGAGGGATTGCTGTTTTCACTGCGCAGCAATCCCTCTAGCTGTTCTGGCTTCTGAGATTCAGAATATATTTTTTCTTGTTTTCCTCCTCCAAAAACTACGTGTGTCTTATGGTGTCTGGTGCGAAAAATATAGAGCGAAAAATACGGTATAACAATTTCCATTTAAACAGAAAATAATCTGTTAGAAGACAGAACAGATGATGGTCTTCCTGGCCTGATGGCCAGCATTTTTTTCACTCCAACCCATGCTGTGCAGCACACAGAAAACTGTCTTCCAGCAGAGGGGAATGGCCTGTGGTCCTTTAGAGCAACAGCCAGAGTGCTTCTGCCACCTCTGCCCAGTATCTGCCACCTGAGGCACTTGCTTCGGCTTAGCTAATGGTAGGTCCGGCCTTGTTTCTGTCTACACTGAACAAGTGGAAATGAAGGAGAAGGGGTCAGTGCTGCAAAACCTGCCAGCTACTTTCAGAGAACAAAGAACTTTGCTGCAGATGATTTACTAGATTGGCCTTGGACCGGGAAAGGAAAATGAACTCCGTTCTCCTGCAGCCCCCATTTGGCAAGCTGAATTTGAAAAGGACGGATGTTTTGCGGCCAAGGGAGAACAGGCCCGGGTGTTGTTGTTCGCTCGCAAGTTGCTACAGATGGATTCCTGCGTAACGAAGCATGTCATCCGAAGTTGGCTCTGTTTGCAAACAGGAGGATCTTCTGGCAAGAGCGATGCCATCCCTCTATGTCGTACAGTTTGTTCCCCTCTCGCATAGCCTAGGTGCTTCCATTTGTTGGCACCTAGGCGATGTTAGAAGCTGGCGTTGTACCCCAGTGGGCATGGTGCCACCTGAACAGATGGGCACAAGGACAGGCATATTCAAGAGAAGCTGTACACATCAGTTGCATGCCTGCCTCTTTTGTTTTGTTTTTAATGAGATGTGGATGTCGGCACAGGAGGCATGGTGTAACAGCAGCTCGGGTGATGCTTCAGCAAACGTCGCAGAGAATCATTGATTCAAAATATATGGAACTGAGGTCCCTTGCGATTTGAAGGGGAAAAAAATTAGAATGTCACTACTATGGAAGGAAGACATGGGTGGCGCTGTGGGTTAAACCACAGAGCCTAGGGCTTGCTGATCAGAAGGTCGGCGGTTCGAATCCCCGCAACGGGGTGAGCTCCCGTTGCTCGGTCCCTGCTCCTGCCAACCTAGCAGTTCGAAAGCACGTCAAAATGCAAGTAGATAAATAGGTACCACTCCAGTGGGAAAGTAAACGGCGTTTCCGTGAGCAGCTCTGGTTAGCCAGAAGCGGCTTAGTCATGCTGACCACATGACCTGGAAGCTGTACACCGGCTCCCTCGGCCAATAAAGCAAGATGAGCGCCGCAACCCCAGAGTCGTCTGCGACTGGCCCTAATTGTCAGGGGTCCCTTTACCTTTACTATGGAAGGAAACCATTTCCTGTTTGAAGAAAGGAGAGGGGCATATCTCTTTGGTGTCAAATTAAAGGAAGGGGGCTATTGTCACCCAGTTCTGTCTTCTCTGAAGCTCTATCACTGACCATGAAGAGCCACCAGATTCCTTTCTTCTGGGCCTCCACCTTTCCCTCCAGCCATGATCAATTCCTGCCTTCCTTGCCTTACTCACAACTAGGACCTTACTCCAGATGAAAGGTGATGTCTTGGGCTACTCCAGCAGGGCTTCACACTAGGAGGCTTGCTGCTTCCACTAGGACCCACCCCTTCCCTTCCGAGAGGTGGCTGGTATCCATTAGAGCTGATAGGATGTAAAGCAGGCGGCCAACAGTAGGTGGAGCCAGAGCCGATAACAGGCAGAAACAACTAATTCCAGTTTTGTCCCCCATTCAGCTCCCTGCTAAGTTCTAAAAGGGGCAAGACTAAGGAGGAGGACGGTGACGGCCGAGGCTGCTTCCTGGACTTGTTGTAAGGATGAAATTGGGCAGGCAGGGCCTGGCAGAGAGCAAAATGAGATTGGTGGGGCAGGGTCCCATTTGCCCTAATGGAAAGGAACAAGAGTCTTTTCCATTTTTCATGGACCCTCCTGCTGCATCTGGGGCACAGGAGTCAACTTCTAGGGGCCAAGGTCCCTTTGGCCTCCCCAATAAAATATTCGAGGAGACCCACCCCCAAGCTGATGAGGACTGGCATTCAAATGGTGTGTTTTTGCCATGTCATGTGATTGATTATGTGGGGCAGGGCTTTCCTGCCCCACTAATATTTTATTCAATTTTTTTTAAAAAAAATATTTATTAGAGTTTCCAATTTAGTACAAAAATAAAAACCACAAAAAACAAATAATGCACAAAAAATACAAAAATACAAAAATAGACAATTAAAACAAAACAAAACAAATATAATTCCCATCACTTATTTCCATTACCTTATATCTCGGACCTCCTCTCACCTCCCCCTTTTGTATTCCAGTTCAAATTCTTAATTCAGCAAATCCTTATTGTAACTTAATATAACTTATTTTAGCTTATTACTCAACCTTTGCATTACAGCTAGTAACCACTTAATTTCTGTCCAACATCATTCTAGCATTCATTAATTTTACAAAATTTCTGTAAGTAGTCTTTAAATTTCCTCCAGTCCTCTTCCGCCGACTCTTTTCCCTGGTCTCGGATTCTGCCAGTCATTTCTGCTAATCCCATGTAATCGATCATCTTCATCTGCCATTCTTCCAGAGTGGGTAAATCTTGTGTCTTCCAGTATTTTGCAGTAAGAATTCTTGCTGCAGTTGTCGCATACATAAAGAAAGTTTTGTCCTTCTTTGGCACCAATTGGCCAACCATGCCCAGGAGAAAGGCCTCTGGTTTTTTCAACCAATATTTTATTCAAGTTGGCACCCCTGATCCTGGGGCTTTGGCCTGGATGAGAGTGCCCACACACTCCTTGAAGCTCACCGCTATCTTCTCTGATGAGCACAGAGTGAGTTGTACCTACATCCAGAATGCAGAGGTGGGCCCCCACCAAAAGCAGCAGAACCCATTTTTCATAATGTGCAAAGGCACTTGCAGACGGTCAACGACAAGCACATAATTGATCTGTGAACTTGGAGCCAAGGTGGATATTTGTTTGGAAACATTTCAATCTCATTCCCCCCCCCCCCGAGGCTCAAGGCAGCTAGCATAAAAGGCAGCTAGCATACACACTGAGGATGCCACCCTACCTTCTCACAGTCTCTGCTGTATCTGTAGCCCAGACACAGGGGGTGAGGCAGGAGGCCGGGCAGATTCGACCCAATGCTGGCCAGTGCTGCCTGTGAGATGGGCCTTAGGATCCAGCAGATGCTGCTAAGCTCTTCCCCCTCATCACCCTTGGAAGGTTCTATTTATTGTGTAAACTACTTACAGTGCGGGGGACGCGGGTGGCGCTGTGGGTAAAACCTCAGCGCCTAGGACTTGCCGATCGCATGGTCGGCGGTTCGAATCCCCGCGGCGGGGTGAGCTCCTGTTGCTCGGTCCCAGCGCCTGCCAACCTAGCAGTTCGAAAGCACCTCCGGGTGCAAGTAGATAAATAGGGACCGCTTACCAGCGGGAAGGTAAACGGCGTTTCCGTGTGCTGCGCTGGCTCGCCAGATGCAGCTTGTCACTCTGGCCACGTGACCCGGAAGTGTCTGCGGACAGCGCTGGCTCCCGGCCTATAGAGTGAGATGAGCGCACAACCCTAGAGTCTGGCAAGACTGGCCCGAACGGGCAGGGGTACCTTTACCTTTACCTTTACCTTTACCTTTACCTTTACCTTTACCTTTACCTTTACCTTTACCTTTACCTTTACCTTTACCTTTACCTTTACCTTTACCTTTACCTTTACCTTTACCTTTACCTTACTTACAGTGCAGATCTAAAAGGTTCATGTCTGTCTTAGTCACTTAAAGAATCTGGGAGTGGCCCCTATCAGCTTCTCCCCCAACATAAGAACTTCGGCACCCCTAGCCTCCTCCTCCCCTCCTTGCGTTTCACACCTCTGCACAAAGTGGCGTACGTCCCTCCTGGGCAACCTGGCGAGGTGAGGCACTGGGGCTCTCAGCAGCATCCTTGAGCCCTTTCCTCACTTGCTTGGCTGGCCCCTTCCCTCTCTTCTCCACTGGAGCTGCTCCTCAGGATTTTCTGAGGCTCCCTGTTTCCCCTCCCTCCCCTGTTCCAATGGCAGCCCCCTGACACAGACCAATATGTTTGGCACCAACTCAGCTTCAGGAGTTGCCAGAAGGAGGAGTACAAGGTGCCATCCAACCACCTTAGGGACTCCATTCTGGATTTGTGTAGGATTTACCCCTTAGCCTTTGAAGGACCAGTTTTCCTTCTCCTGGATGGGCTTCCTTGCCAGGTTGACAAGCCCCACCTGCCCCTCACATCCCTCTCCAGCACATGCAGAAACCACTTTCTTGACCGTTGGACCCACTATTGGTCTCCTCTGCTCAAACTGCCAGCGCCTGTCTTCATATGCAAGGGAAGTCCCTAACTCACCAAGGGTTTGGGACTCATCAGTGACCCTCACCTGGTTTAGTCAAATCTGTTTCTGGGGTGGGGCTGCTGCCGCATGCTGACAGCTTCCAGGAGCCACAGGTGAGAGCTAAGTACAGGATGGGGAACCATCTATTTGGGGGCTTTTGGCTGGAGGTGATGCCACAAGCAGCCTACCTGCAAACATGGCTTCTGTTTGGCTAACTGGCAGGAGAGAGCAGAGGGATGCCCCTATTCAGCCCAGCCCCCAACCACCAAAACATAAAGGGCGGTGAAGGAGTGAAGTCCAAGCCTGGATCCATTTACCTGGGAGTAAGGCCAACTGAAAGGGACGCGGGTCTAAATGACAGAGCCTAGGGCTTGCTGATCAGAAGGTCGGCGGTTCAAATCCCCCCAACGGGGTGAGCTCCCGTTGCTCGGTCCCTGCTCCTGCCCACCTAGCAGTTTGAAAGCACGTCAAAGTGCAAGTAGATAAATAGGTACCATTCCAGCGGGAAGGTAAACGGCATTTCTGTACGCTGCTCTGGTTTGCCAGAAGCGGCTTAGTCCTCCTGGCCACATGACCTGGAAGCTGTCTGCGGACAAACGCTGGCTCCCTTGGCCTATAAAGTGAGATGAACTCGCAACCCCAGAGTCGTCCATGACTGGACCTAATGGTCAGGGGTACCTTTACCTTTACCAAGGCCAACTGAACTCAGTGGGACTTAGGACTCGGCTACATTAGTAAAAAAAACAACAGTGTTTTGAATGCGTTATAAACATGCAACGCCAAATGGCACTGGAGAGCATTTTTTGTTGTTGCAATTTTCCACAGTGTTTTTTTCCTTTTGTTATAACGATTTAATGTCAGACTTATCTATAGCGTCGTCCCCTCACGGCAGATAAAAGCCGGCCAGCCCCAGTCCCAAGTTGCGGGAGCAACATTGTTGGTTGCTAGTTCCTGCCTGAGCTCCTGACCCGCCCTGGCTCCCTGCTTGCAGGCCTGTTCCTGACTTCACCCAACTCCCTGCCCTGCACCCAGCTTCAGCTACTAGGGACTGCCTCCATGTTGCACCTTTGATCACGGACCAGACTTGGACCTTGCCTCTCAGGTAACCCACGGACCAGCACAGCAACATGTGTCAGTGGCTGGACTGAGGAGGAATGGTGCCCCCTCCCCTTCTCCTGAACCTTCCTGGAAACATGAGGACAGTATAGATTTAGAACAGTGGTTTGCAGAAGGGCATAGTTCAGAGGCTGCAGAGGGCAGAAGCTGGGAGATATTGGGAAAGAAACAGCAGGAAGAAGAAACACCAGGGGGGAGACAGCTGACAGACTCAGTGTCCTTGGGAGCCAGTGTGGCGTAGTGTTTAAGAGCGGTAGTCTCGTAATCTGGGGAACCGGGTTCGTGTCTCGGCTCCTCCACATGCAACTGCTGGGTGACCTTGGGCCAGTCACACTTCTTTGAAGTCTCTCAGCCCCACTCACCTCACAGAGTTTTTGTTGTGGGGGAGGAAGGGAAAGGAGAATGTTAGCCGCTTTGAGACTCCTTAAAGGGAGTGAAAGGCGGGATATCAAATCCAAACTCTTCTTCTTCTTCTTCTTCTTCGTCCTTGGAAAGCATTCCTGACCTCCCCTCTCCCAGGACCAGAGGGTAGAAGAACAGAAAACAGAAGGCTCAGGGGCAGAAAGCCCAGATTAGCTGGTGCAAGGGTGACGTAGAATAAGAGAGATTGAGTGGGTTGGACTTTACTCGGGGCACACCATTATCTTAGGGAGACTGCATTCCTTCATGTGTCTCTGTGAATTATGGAATTAATTACTTGGTAAGAACTCCTCGTGTTTATCTGTTCCTTGGCTGCCAACGGGGGAAGGATGGGGTTCCCTGAAGCCTGACAACATGACAGCACCAGTTTTATTGCTCTACCATTGGACGTGCTGTGGAAACCAGCCCTTGTGGGAGGGATTAAGTATAAATAACAACAGATAACCATAGTGCCTGGATAATTGCAGACGATCGCAGTGCCTGGAGATACACAACTTGGGACTGGGGCTGGCTGGCTTTTATCTGCCGCAAGGCATAGGGCGGCCCCGATCCTCTGGTGTCTCGCCTCTCCTGGCCTGGAGGTGAGCACTCCTCCTGCGGGAACTTAGTTCCCTCCACCTCTCTGCCCTGAGCCTCTGCAGCTCAGGAGAGGCTGGAGTGTTACTGGACCCAGAGGCAACCTTCGCTTCCTCTGACGGGGCTGAGAGTGGAGCACCTGCAGGCCATGGGTCCTCCATCACCTCAGGAGCCAGAGCAGACTCAGCTGGTGCCTGCACCTGAGGACCCAGCACAGGTGAGGACCCTTCAGGATCAAGCCCCAGCCCCAGCTCAGCTGGTTCTGGAGGCAGGGAATCCTGTGCAGGCTGGGATTCCTCAGGTTCAGCATCCAAGTCTGAATGCCAGGCCATCACATTTGCAAAGCTAAGCAGGGTCCAGTATGGTTTCAAATTGGATGGGGGAGATCCATGCATGCTGGGGGTTGGATTAGACGACCCTCAGGGTCCCTTCCAACTCTGTGATTCCCAGGATGCCCCCATTGCCCAGCTGTGCTTAGTTGCTGCTTCTGAAGGGGAAACTATTAACAGCAGACTAGAAGGTATTTGCAGAGGAGACTCAGCTGGTGTAAGAAGCCTTAAATACTACCGGACCTCCCTGCCAATCAGTGGCGTAGCGTGGGGGGTGCAAGGGGTGCCGGCCGCACCGGGCGCAACATCTGGGGGGGCGCACTCGCCGCCTCCAGAGTCGCCGAAGAGCCTCGGGGCTCAGCTCCTTTGGGAGGAGGGGTCGGGCTGGGCGACCAGGGGGAGCAGCAGGCGCCAGCAAGGAGGTCCGGAGCCGGAGCCGGAGCCTGGCCAGGATCGCGCGCAGGACGGGGCGCAAGAGGGAGGGGAGAGTCGAGCCTGTCCCCCCCGCGAGGACTGCTGCGAAGAGGTGGGAGGGAGAGGAGGCCCCTTGGGAGGAGCGGGCAGGTGCTGGGGCGGCAGCACTGGGCGGGGGCCGAGGGGTGGGCGCCCCCCTGCACTGGCATCGCCGCGCCGCCGCCGTGGGCTTGGCTGGGCCGCCGGCCGAGGGGAAGCACCAAACAAGGCCAGGATCCAGGCCCGCCCCGCTCTCCTTATTTGGCGCCCGGTTCCGGCTCCCGGGTGGCCTCCTCCCACCCGCTCTCGCTACCAGTGGAAAGAGAGACGGAGGCGCAGCGGAACCCGCAGCCTTTGCAGGCGCCGCCCGGCTGGGGGAGGGGAGCGCGGAGGAGCCCCGCTGGGCCTGGGCCCGGCCAGCTGAGCCTCCCGAATTGCGCCCCGCAGCCAGGATCTTGTGGCGAGGAAGGAGCCCAGTCTGCGCCCTCCTTCCCCACAGAGCTGCAGAGGGAAATCAAGGTTCTCCTGCTAGTTTCTCTTCTTCTCTTCCCCACACTGCGTTGCAACCGTGCCCCCCCCTCTCGGTGCACATAGCACGATTGCAATCTCTCTCCCCCCCCCAAGTTAAACTAATGGAGCAAGCCAGCGCCAAAGATTTGTAGAACTGTGAATACCCCAGCCCAGGCAGCAGCAAGAAGCTGGCAGCGGCGGCAGGTTAGGGGTTAGGGGCGCAAATTACTTGCCTTGCCCCGGGTTATGGGGCGCAAATTACTTGCCTTGCCCCGGGTGCTGACAACCCACGCTACGCCGCTGCTGCCAATTCTCCCCTACAACTGCATTTGCCTTACAAAAAACAAAAAAACAAAAAAAATGTGTTCCTGCTCACCTTTAACAAAGACTGGCTAGCTCCATAGAGAAAGCATCCCCGGTCCCATCTCCTCCCGTTCTTCCTCCCAACCATGGACATGGGTTTTTACAAAGAGCAGTTTTGACAGGACTTACCCCGAGGGGCTCGCAATCTAAAACAGACAAGCAAATGTTTCTTGTTTAAATGGACTTGTTTCTCCAGAAACTTTGGTTTTCAAAATGCATGCCAGCATCACTTACGAACCCCTGTCTGTTTTGCTGAAGAGCTGTGTGTTCAGTCAACTGGCTGAGATGCACAAAATCGTTTGGTTGATCTTGTAGGGGAGAGCATTTCTATAAAATGAAACTGGAAACAGTTTTTAATTGGAAAGGCAGTGTTTTTAGAGAGCGGGGGAGAGAGAACAAAGAATGAGCAAACATGTCATAGTACTATTACATTTTTGCTAGAGGTAGCAGAATACTCTGCTTTTAAGAAAAGTTGAAACAATCTGATATGCACTCTGGTGGAATGGTTAGTAAAGCAGTTCTTTATTCCAGAGGGTATGTTAGAAAAGGATTGGGGGGGGGATGTTTATTGTGGCAAATGTGAAGCTGTAGAGGGACCAGACAAATGTGCAAATAATGATTGCCTTTGCTTTGTGCATTAGCCAAATTGAATACAAATTATTTTAAAAATTGACTAGATGTAAAATGGCGAGGAAAAAAAAAACTTTAACCACTGTTACCTGGACTGCATTCAGAAAGCAATTTACTGATGTTTCCCTAGCTGTTAATTTACATATTATATTTTAGCACCAATTTCCACATTATTTGCATGCAGAAAAAAAAGCTGTTTGCAAGCCTGGAATCTGCTTGCAAGCCTAGAAGTTTTGTATTGTTTTAGTGGGCATCTGCCTGACTCAGGAGACAATGGAGTGTGCTTCTAGGGGAGAAGCCAAACCCCTGTGTGAGCAGCACTAAAGTGACCTACTTGGGGCACAAGCCTGGGGAGTATGTATGGAGGTCCTGAGCTGCCCAGATAACAAGACCCACCCCCTCGGCCTCAGTGATGTGGTTCACAGGAAAGCAGGCTGACAGATGCTGATGGTGGTTGCTTGTGAGTAACCAGGCAGGACTCCGACCTGTCTTTTACAGGTTTTATTAGGGACGCGGGTGGTGCTGTGGGTTAAACCACAGAGCCTAGGACTTGCCGATCAGATCCCTGTAACCTGCCACACTTTATTATGGAGCATGTTCAGTTTATCATTAAGCAGTATGGCATCTCCCAGGGCAACAACTAATGGCCAGGGTGATCATTTTTAGAACACGTACATGCACACTTCTAACATTGAATTTCAGGCATCATTCCCAGAGCATCCAAATGCTTTTGGCTGATGCGCACAGACCGTTTGCAGCCATTTTGCATCAGTGGACTCCTCACACCCAACCTTTCCCTTTTGTGGCTTTTTGGATTTCAGATGCAGCAGCAGCACCTGTGACCATTATGGAGTCATCCATTACCTGCCTTTGCCTGGTGAAGGCTGTTGACACTGGTTCTGATATTTGTGTGTAAATATGACCCGCAGTTCCCTGGGGAGCAGGGTTCCCTGGCCCTCTGTGGTTAAAATTCCCGACCGCCACACCTCCCGCCGGTGCTGATTGGACGGTGGGGCCACCCCTGGGCAGGGCCCCCTCAGTGCCGGTAAGATGGACTGGATGGCAATGAGGGGGGCATTAATTTTCACCCCCTGCTGAATCACTGCAGGGACCTGGATGCCTGGCTGCAACACTGCCCACCAGAAAAAGTGAGCAGATTTATATTTAGCATAGGATACGTCCCATAAAAAGGGACGTGGGTGGCGCTGTGGGTTAAACCACAGAGCCTAGGGCTTGCCGATCAGAAGGTCGGCAGTTCGAATCCCCGCAGTGGAGTGAGCTTCCGTTGCTCGGTCCCTGCTCCTGCCAACCTAGCAGTCTGAAAGCACATCAAAGTGCAAGTAGATAAATAGGTACCGCTCTGGCGGGAAGGTAAACAGCGTTTCCGTGTGCTGCTCTGGTTCGCCAGAAGTGGCTTAGTCATGCTGGCCACATGACTCGGAAGCTGTACGCCGGCTCCCTCGGCCAATAACACAAGATGAGCACCGCAACCCAGAGCCGTCTGCGGCTGGACCTAACTAACAGTCAGGGGTCCGTTTATCTTACGTCCCATAAAAAGTTCAATTTCCAACTCTAGCACCCTTTCCGCAAGGTTGTCTGCCAATGAGACAATTCATCTCAGGGTCTTGTGTCACCATGGCAGAGAGATCCCAACGCTTCAGGTCTGCTGTGTTGTCCTCCTTCATGGCTTTTTTTATGATGAAAACAATGAAGAAGACATTGAAGCAAAACTCCCAAGCCGAAAATTCAGAGGTAATTTGAGGGCCTTGATATTCAACTTCCTGTCCAGAAAACCTACTGCCCAACCCAAGTCTCAGGGACAAAGACGCTGGTAATCTTACTCAAGAAGGTGTAAGAGTGAACCGTTAAAATAGATACTCAACAAGAAGCAATAGTGCTTCAGGGCCAATACAACTATCATTTTGAACAGCAGTCAACATATCTGTTGACTACCTCAGAATCAATCTTCCCTATATACTGTACTCATAGAAATATGGTCGTTCGGAGCCTGTTCTTTTATCCAACCACACGAGGGTTTTCGCAAGTAATCATGGGTGCTTCATTTACAGCAGCTTTCCTTCAGATCAGGAATGAGGAAGCAATGGCCCTCCAGATATTCGTGGACTCCAACCCCCAATTAGCATGGCCAATTTTCAGGGTTGACCAAAGCTGCAGTTCAGCCACATTTTGGCCTCCTTATTTATGTTCTTCAAACCAGTGACCATGAGTGCTTGGGAATCTAAGTCAACTACATTGATTTATGAGGAGCAGGTGGGAGAATCTGACCCGGTGGTTGGGCCACACAAGTTATATCACTGGGTACAAAGTACCAGCAAATGAATTTTTTTTCTTTTTCATTTACTGCATCAGATTTGAATGACAAAGCATGTTATCATTTCTTAGGCCAGGTGCAGAATTATTATAAGGGTTATAAATAGGCGAGTCTTGGAGCATGGACTCAGAACAGCAGGAGTGTATACGCATGATAAGAGTGAAGCCTGAGAGCTCGTCAGTGAGTAAAATGTTATGAATAAGCAGATATTCTTTCCCCTTTTTTTGCTTTTTAATAAGTTGGATTATAATAATGTAGAGTGAATATTTTCACCGGAGCTTGCATATTGCTGCATTGCAGAATAAATTATATTATTCCTTTCAAACTTTGGAACCTGCAACAGCCCTATATGATACAAGTTTTTATTGAGGTTTTATTAAAGTATAATTGGAATTCTGGAGATTTGTGTTTTACGTTATTAAAAAGTATCTCCCCTCCCACACATTTTTGAAGCATTGACTATTTTAGTCCATGCACAGGGGGAAGCCGTTGAAATAGATACTACTGATGAAGACTTCTCAAAGTTGAAACGTGTTTGGCAAGCTATTTAGGATGCAGGTTTTGTAACCATTGCTCTCACCTTAGATTTCCAGGCTTTGGGCCACAACATCTTTACATTCTATTGCTGTGCAGTAACTAAGAGCTTAAAGACATATTAAGCTAGCACAGCTAGAGCTCAGAACCAATTTATGTGAAATCGCACGCTGTGTACTAAAATGCTGCAAAGCCGCATAAGACCATTTAGCTATTGTGCTATATTCTATTGGCTGTAAGCAATAGATCTAATTTTGGTACAGTCTGAATGGTACAGCGTAGGTACATTAAAGAAATGCACTGTGCCCATCTAGACATTGGCTTCCTTCGTTTACCAGTAGCCGGTTATGAGTCAGGGAATCAATCCTCTCGTTTTGGTTCCTTTCCAATCTAAGACAGCTCATGCGTTGGCTGGGGGGCATGACTGGCAAGCATATCATTGTTGAGTGGGTTGCGTTAACCCAGCAAATTCTAGACAGCACAAACCTGAACGCTTGAATTGTGGGATGTGAAACACAAGAGCAGTCAAGTACAGTGGTGCCTCGCAAGACGAAAATAATCCGTTCCGTGAGTCTCTTCGTCTAGCGTTTTTTTCATCTTGTGAAGCATCCCTATTAGCGGCTTAGCGGCTTAGCGCTATTAGCGGTTTAGCGGCTAAGCAGCTATTAGCGGCTTAGCGGCTTAGAAAAAGGGGGGGAAAGGGAAAAAACTCGCAAGACTTGCAAGACGTTTTCGTCTTGCGAAGCAAGCCCATAGGGAAATTCGTCTTGCGAAGCGCCTCGAAAAACGGAAAACCCTTTCGTCTAGTGGGTTTTTCGTCTTGCGAGGCATTCGTCTTGCGGGGCACCACTGTACAACATTCCTAGAGTGAACATGTTTACACATGGGGAGGAATGTTTGTCTAGCCAGCAGGTAAACTTACTGTTTCCTTCTGGGCTGGGACAGACTTCCTCTGCATGTGACTAGAAGTGGGCGTGGGCTCACCTGTGCAGGTAATGACAAAAGCACAGGACAGGGCAGCCATCTCTCTCTTTTGACTACATGCATTGAAGAAGCAACATGTGCTTAGCCAAAGATGCTCTCTTGGCTCCAATCAAGGGAGGACAAAGGGACTGTCTTCTTATGAGATAGTTTCTAGGTGTATGTTACTTTTCTAAGCTAAGTCTGCCTTCTGGGATCCTATTGCGAACAGAATGATGCGTGAGTAAACCTTTTTATACTTTTATAGAAGACTGTGTCGTGTCTTATCTTTTATAAGGGAATAAGGGGGAAATACCAGGACGGTTATTATAGACGCTTTAGTGAGCCTGAGCAAACGCATCCGCTGCAAGTTTAAAAAGGGGAATGTTACTCTGCTACATTGTGAACTTGTTAACACAAGTTGGAAAAGGATATAATCAGACAATATATACTCTCCTGCATCCCTGAACATTCCCACATGAATAGGACCACCACATTCACAGCATGCATTTAAAGCACTACTTTAAACAGTCATGGCTTCCCTGCAAGGGAAAATCTATCCCTCCTCCCAGGGAACTCTGGGAATTGTAGTTCTGTGAGAATCCATGCTTCCCAACAACTCTCAGCACCCTTAAGAACTCATGGCTCCCAGAATTCTTTGGGGAAAGCCATGACTGTTTAATGTGGCATCATAGCACTTCAAACACATGGTGCAAATGTGGCTTAGGAGTTCTGTTTTCCACTCACCCTTCTCGAAGAGAGAAACTCTTCCTCAACGTGTTCTCTCCCAGGATTACTTCCGCATCTCAGTTGAGATGCATCTTCAAACAAAAACATCTTGGAGGTCCCGGGCCACAGAGAGGTTAGACTGGCCTCAACCAGAGCCAGGGCTTTTTGGGCTGTGGCTCTGATCTGGTGGAATGCTCTGTCACAAGAGACTAGGTCCCTGTGGGACTTGACATCTTTCTGCAGGGCCTACAAGACAGAGCTGTTCCACCTTCGGCCAAGGCCTTTGGTAATTCTTCACAGAACTCTAGCCCAATGGTTGCCATCAATTTGATTTGAACTGATTTTATATTGAATTGATTTTAGAATGCTGTATTATTTTACTGTTGTTAGCCGCTCTGAGCCCAGCTTCGGCTGGGGAGGGTGGGATATAAATAAATTTTATTATTATTATTATTATTATTATTATTATTATTATTATTATACGTGTCATGCTTTGGTGAGGTTTAGCTCTTGCTCAGTTCTGAGGCAACTGAACACCATACATTGCATTCACTTGAAAGGTACACCTACAGTGTTGTTATAAGCAAACACTTAACGAGGGTGAATCCAATTTATGCTTTCCAACAAAATCCAGCTATTTTTGGACTACAACACCCATCATGGTTCTGCTAGCTAGGGATGATGGGAGTTGTAGTCCAAAAACGGTTGGAGATTCAAGTTTGGGAAACCCTGTTTTAGGGGGGACAGCCATTTTAGACTTTTGGGAGTTCTCTCCCACAACAGGTGTTCAGTTTATAGGGAACTTGTTCTGTGACAAACTATTGTTGCAAGTGGTCTTATTTTATATACAGTCAAACCTCGGTTGTCAAACATAATGTGTTCTGGAAGCCCATTTAGCTTCCAAAATGTTCAACAACCGAGGCACAGCTTCCGATTAGTTGCAGGAGCTTCTTGCACTCAAGCGGAAGCTGAACGTTTGAAAACCGGAGCATTTACTTCCGATTTTTTGGCGTTCAGGACCCGAGGTTTGACTGTACATATAACTTTGCTGTGCCAAAACTGGTCCTCCAATTCTCAAAAGATTTATTCTCTTGCAAAAGAGGCTTTTGCTTTCCCCCTCATGATATTATTTTCTTCTGACCGTAAGCTACTCACCACAGCAAAGCAAACCTACTAAAACTGTGTGAGGAAGAGGCCAGGTGGGGTAGGGGAATTGAAAAAGGAATGACGACAATTCCAGGCCACGATCTGTTGCTTTTCTAGGAGTAGCCATTTCTAAGGAACAATTGCGAGGCTTTGAAATAAAGCCAAATAATATTAGTTGTTCCTCTACCAGCTTCATAATCAAAGCACCGACAACAATACTTACGTATTGACAAGGTAAGTATTATGATCTGATTGCTACAATTGTCATCCTCTGTTCGGCATTTTTCTTCAGGTAATTGTATCAGGGTCACTGTTGATGGGGAAGGCAATATGAAGTACTGCAGGGAAAGGTGGGCTAGGCCAGGGAAAGAAGAAAGAAAGAAAGAAAGAAAGAAAGAAAGAAAGAAAGAAAGAAAGGAAGGAAGGAAGGAAGGAAGGAAGGAAGGAAGAAGAAAGGAAGGAAGGAAGGAAGGAAGGAAGGAAGGAAGGAAGGAAGGAAGATGAATGCCTCACTTGGTCTAGTTGTTTTGCCGGCTCTTCAGGGCTGGCAAAGAAGCTGCTCATCTTTGACATTCAAAGGATGGCGAAACAAGGCCAATATTCCGGAAATCCTTGTCTTAGACTCTGTGAAAGGATTCTGTGGAACCGTAACAACCCGTCATGTGGATTATTGGACTCTATGAACAGACAGGTGGAATAGATACTTATACATGTATGGACCTTATGCATGAACTGACTAGAGAATGAACTGATCCACTGGGTCTTCTGCTTTTTTCGTTGAACTTTATGAGACTTCTGTTGAAATCTACAATTTGACACAATGAATATTATACCTTATTTATTCAAAAGTATAGCTGGAAATTAAAAGACTCCTGCTTCTTGGGAGAAAAGCAATGACAAACCTAGGCAGCATCTTAAAAAGCAGAGACATCTGTATAGGTCTGTATAGTTAAAGCTATGGTTTTCCCAGAAGTGATATATGGAAGTGAGAACTGGACCATAAAGAAGGCTGATCGCTGAAGAATTGATGCTTTTGAATTATGGTACTGGAGGAGACTCTTGAGAGTCCCATGGACCACAAGAAGATCAAACCTCTCCATTCTGAAGGAAATCAGCCCTGAGTGCTCACTGGAAGGACAGATCCTGAAGCTGAGGCTCCAAAACTTTGGCCACCTCATGAGAAGAGAAGACTCCCTGGAAAAGACCCTGATGTTGGGAAAGATTGAGGGCACAAGGAGAAGGGGACGACAGAGGACGAGATGGCTGGACAGTGTTCTCGAATCTACCAGCATGAGTTTGACCAAACTGCGGGAGGCAATGGAAGACAGGAGTGCCTGGCATGCTCTGGTCCATGGGGTCACGAAAAGTCAGACACGACTAAACGACTAAACAGCAACAACAACACAGCCAGTTACATCTTGTGTGTTTATTGAGTATGTTTCACGTAACCATAGGTTTGTTGTTGTTTGGCTCTTCAGGGCTGGCAAAGAAGCTGCTCATCTTTGACATTCAAAATGTCCCTCCCGTTTCCTGCGAGTAAGTCGTTTCTCAAGCACTCCCCCATAAAGATTGACTCCTGCCTGCTCTTTGTGCTTACACCAAAAGCAAAATATGGAGAGAGAGAGAGAGAGAGAGAGAGAGAGAGAGAGAGAGAGAGAGACTGGGAGGGTAGTGCTACTCGGAAAGCTTCTAGCTTAGGCTTTTCCTGCACTAATTTGAGCAAATGAAGGCACCCTCAAGATCACATGAGTGAATGTGCCAGTTTCAAGACCACATAACACCGGTCTTGAAAGATCTACATTGGCTCCCAGTACGTTTCCGAGCACAATTCAAAGTGTTGGTGCTGGCCTTTAAAGCCCTAACTGTCCTCGGTCCAGTATACCTGAAGGAGCGTCTCCAACCCCCATCATTCTGCCCAGACACTGAGGTCCAGCGCCGAGGGCCTTCTGGTGGTTCCCTCGCTGTGAGAAGCCAAGTTACAGGGAACCAGGCAGAGGGCCTTCTTGGTAGTGGTGCCCTCCCTGTGGAACACCCTCCCACCAGATGTCAAAGAGATAAATGACTACCAGACTTTTAGAAGACTTCTGAAGGCAGCCCCGTTTAGGGAAGCTTTTAATGTTTAAAATACTAGTGTATTTTAATATTTTGTTGGTAGCCATCCAGAGTGGCTGGGAAAACCCAGCCAGATGGGTGGGGTAGAAATTAATAATAATAATAATAATAATAATAATAATAATAATAATAATAATAATTTGTTTCCTCTGTTTTTCATTTTTCTCAAGATCAGTTCTCAACGTTTCCACATCAGTCTGTGAATTTTGTTTTAAAGTCATCTTGAAAACTCTTCAGCATTTTAGTGCTAACTTCTCCCCTCTATTCACATTTGTGCGCAATTTTGTCTAATATGCATGATTTTGCAAGGAAATCCCCCCTAAAATAATGCTGTTTTGTATGTTGTTCTCAGCAATGCCTGCATTGTACGCACATTTCCTCTAAGATGTGCATTCTTGTTGAAATTACTTGGCTGGAGAATTGCATTGCAAAATCTGGAGACAAGCACATTTTGAAGGAGGGCCATGTGTTCGTCTGCAAATTGTTTCAGAAAGTGCAAATTAAATAGGTTCACCTTGAAACACAAATGGAACCAAAGTTCTCTCTCATCCCTAGGACCTCCCAGACATGAACAGGAAGGGTTCTTTTGTGTGTGTGCTGAGCTCCAGCTTTGCCACCATTAACACTAGCTCACACATATAATTCAGAGACATTGTTGTTGTTGTTAGTCATTTAGTCGTGTCCGACTCTTCGTGACCCCATGGACCAGAGCATGCCAGGTACTTCTGTCTTCCACTGCCTCCTCCAGTTTGGTCAGACTCATGCTGGTAGCTTCGAGAACACTGTCCAACCATCTTGTCCTCTGTTGTCCCCTTCACCTTGTGCCCTCCATCTTTCCCAACATCAGGGTCTTTTCCAGGGAGTCTTCTCTTCTCATGAGGTGGCCAAAGTCTTGGAGCCTCAGCTTCAGGATCTGTCCTTCCAGTGAGCACTCAGGGCTGATTTCCTTCGGAAAGGAGAGGTTTGATCTTCTTGCAGTCCATGGGACTCTCAGGAGTCTCCTCCAGCACCATAATTCAAAAGCATCCATTCTTTGGCGATCAGCCTTCTTTATGGTCCATCTCTCACTTCCATACATCACTACTGGGAAAACCATAGCTTTAACTATACGGACCTTTGTTGGCAAGGTGATGTCTCTACTTTTTAAGATGCTGTCTAGGTTTGTCATTCAGATACATAGGCTGCATCATTGCATAAATAAAAGCTTCTCCCCTTAAACTGGCATGGTGCACTGCAATAAAGTATAGTGAGACCATCAGGTTTCCAGCTCTCTGCCATCTCCTGATTATGTTGTGGTTTTCATCCAAAATGCATTAGGGCGATTGGGATTCTCGGTACAAACGTTCTGTCTGGCCAAACTATTGAAGAGCATTCCCTGTGGGAGCGGGAAGCTCTGAGAGGGCGCAGCCATGGCAGACATGGCGACCTCTTTCAGAATGATTAACATCAGAACTATGTCCTGCCCTGGCCCCTGATTTTATAAAATGCCTCTGCTGCATTTCGAATCCATGTGTGCCTCATGATCTCATTTAGGTTTTCTTTTACAGAGGAAAAGCACTTTCAAAAAAATTAAAAATAAAGGGAACGAGCGACTTCCCTTTAACAAGCCTTGGTGACTGGTGTCCGTTAGGACTTGTGGGGTGGAAGGTAGGGAGGTCAGCAGCGACAAGTGGAGCCAACCAATTTGCCCCCCATCCACTTCTATGTTCCATTCTACAAGGGTGAGATTGAGACTAAAGACTTTCATCCCTCCCCAGGCCACACCTCTCATTGACTCTGCTCCATGTCTCCCTTGAGTGCTCTTGCCTGGCTGAAATGTGCTCTCGGGTGTCACAGACACAGAAGAATGGTGGAGGCACCAGCTTGGGAACCTCCTAAGGGAAGAAGGCTCAGAGCCCAGGGATTGCTGGTGGGACGATGCTGAGTGGTCAGAGGGAGGAGACTGGGGGGAGGAGGAGGTGTCAGAAGCTGAAGAGGCAACAGGGTGTTACGGTCCAGGTTACAGGCAGTTGGAGTCCCTACTTGGTACGTCGGGACCGGGGTAGAGGTCAGGAAGCAGGAATCAGCAGTCCAGGGTCAGCAGTCCAGGGGCCAGGAAGCCAGAGTCAGGAATGATATGATACGATAAGATAATCTTTATTGTTATTGTCCCATACAGAAAAACGAAATTGAAAAAATCTACATCAGACATTCAGAAACCAACAAGCCTGCTATCCCAGCTATCCCAGCCTGGTTGGCCACCTAAAAACTCTGATACCCCATACAATATACTCCCATAGAGACTCCTTACACTGCATTTAAAACCAAAATCACATATGGATAGAAACTGTTTCTCAGGCGGCTAGTCCTAGTCTTTATAACCCTCTGCCTTCTTCCAGAAGAGATTGTTTTGTTCTTCCTTTGAGAGATTGTTTTTCCGGAGGATTCTCAGAAGCCAAGAGTCTGAGGGTCAGGAAACCAGGAGTCAGGAAGCCAAGGGTCCAAGAGTCAGGATACCAGGAGTCAGGAAGCCAAAGCACAGCTAGGTGGGCAGTGTGTTGTTGTGGCAAAGAGCCAGAGGGAAATGCTGGTCCTATATACCCCTCCTGGCCCTTGCCACCAGGTGCTACGAGTCTTCTGTCAAGCCTTACCTGTGTGGCCATGCCTTGCCCTTCTAGGTCAAACTCAGGAAGGCCCCAGTCCTGCGAGGCCCTACAAGTCACAGGGCCTGGCTCCTGCACACACTCCTGACACAGGGCTTGGTGAGAAGGGAGAGCCTGTGGCAGAGGTAGGTCTAGAAGCAGAAGCAGGAGAGTAGGATGAAGGAGGCCAAGAGGTAGAGATGAGGCAGGCTGGTGATGAAACAAGGGTGTCTCCCCCTCCTGATGTGCAAGCTCCCCTCCTCTCTGGTCTCCCAGGCCCAGGAGAGGCATGAAGCAGGAGGAGTTAAGGCAGGCACGCCGGCGTAGTCTCAGATTGCTTGGGGAAAATCCCTGGAGAGGACGAGACTTAGGCAGCTGTGGGAAGGTGGGGACCTTCAGTTTCCACAACTGTCTCATAGGGGTCAAGACTTACTGAAGAGTCGCTGTGCTCATTAGGCCTGAAATGCCTATACAGATCCTGTTTTTTTTCTAATAAAGAGATAACTTGACCTACTCGGTGTGATTTACTGCTGGGCTTGCTCCTGGCATTGGCCTTTTGCTTGCTTGCAGTGGGGTCTGTTTGTGAGGGGGGTTTGCATGTAGAAACCTCTGGTTTTCATGCTGCTGGAATGCAGCCTATTGCACACAGGTAAGAACCACATCTATTGCTCTGCCTGCTTTTTGCCTCTCACACCACTCACTACTGGCACATGGTCCCAGACTCCCAGAGGGTTGTGCATAAGAGATTGCAGCCCTCCGGCTGTAAAGGTTCTCCAGTCCTGCAGAATATTATATTGGTTGTCAAAGAATTGCATTTCTTGTTCTCCACTGTGGGTGTTTTGGGGGATACACACAACTCACAACATTTCATCCATCCTCTCAACACCTTGTGCTCTTTCCCTAAGGTCCCTAAAGGCTTGACCTGGAAAAGCAACTCAAAGACAACCTTTCAGTTGCATTTTGGGTTAGGAAAAGTCTAGTAAATACATCTTTCGAGGGCATCAAGATCACCCACTTAGCACATCCTGGGATGTTAGTCAACAGTCAGTGTTGCATATCTTCTCCTGGGTGATATTAGCAAGGGCTTTAGTAGTTTGGTAGTTTGACAGCTGCAACTCAGCCACGGACAAATTGCTACTTCCCCAACCTCTTCCTCTCTTTTAGCTTGCAATCCCCATAGCTTTGCTCCGTCTAGATCTCGTGGTGGGGCTACATGCAATGGGAAAAGCAATTCCACTGTGGCCTGCCAGCTCTCAAAATGGATCAGTATCAAGTCATGCGGGAAAACAATCCGACAATTTATCATTTAAGACAAAGCAAAAATGGAGCGGGAGAGGAGAGGAACATGATTCTGTGAAGTAGAACAAAGGAAGGGTTTTCCTTCATAAGTATCTCTTTTGACACCCTTATTTATTTTTCAAAAGCTAGTTTTGTGCAATGGATTGAGGGGCGGAAGAGAGAGAGAGAGAGAGAGAGAGAGAGAGAGAGAGAGAGAGATTGCTTTTTAAGCACCCTGCCCCAACTACTCTCAAACAGGAGATCAGGAGTTCTTGTACATTTTTCACAAACACAGCTCTTCCCCTGCAACCTGACCAGGGATGGAGGAACCCATAGCTCTCCAGATGTCACTGCACTCCAACTCACATCAGCATCAGTCAGCATGACCAATGGTCAAGAATGATGGGAGTTGTAGTCCAGCAATATCTAGAGGGTCACAGGTCCCCCATCACTGAGTAAAACAGTCCAATGGAGTCCTACTTCTGCCCCTTCACCTTTGCCAGAGTAAATAGAGTCCGATGCTTTTCAGAGCATGTGTTTCTGGCCTTAAGGAGAAGGGAGAACCACCCTTTGTCATCCTGTTGAATCACCTTGGCAGATGCTTTACTGCAGCCACTGAGAGTAGACTCTCAACACAAAGTGTTTACTGCCTGCAGTTTAGTGATAGGCAAATCTGTTGATTTGAGGTTTTCCTCAGTTCCACATTTTTCAAGTTTTAAGTTCGCAATGTTGTATTCTTTCATGATTTCATTTCTTAAAAGCCAACACTTTTGCATTTATTTGGCAATATATAGCCTTCATGAATCACTGCCTTGTCATGGCAAAGAGGACTGAATAACTCAGAGAAGCTATGAGCTATGTTGTGCAAGGCCACCCAAGACGGACAGGTCATAGTGGAGAGTTTTGACTAAATGTGATCCACCTGGAGGAGGAACCGGCAAGCCACTCCAGTATCCCTGCCAAGAAAACTCCATGGACCAAAACAGGCACGACAGGCACGACAAAGGTCTGTATAGTTAAAGCTATGGTTTTGCCAGTAGCGATGTATGAAAGTAAGAGCTGGACCATAAAAAAGGCTGATCGCCGAAGAATTGATGCTTTCAAATTATGGTGCTGGAGGAGACTCTTGAGAGTCCCATGGACTGCAAGAAGATCAAACCCATCCATTCTGAAGGAAATCAGCCCTGAGTGCTCACTAGAAGGACAGATCCTGAAGCTGAGGCTCCAAGACTTTGGCCACCTCATGAGAAGAGAAGACTCCCTGGAAAAGACCCTGATGTTGGGAAAGACTGAGGGCACAAGGAGAAGGGGATGACAGAGGATGAGATGGTTGGACAGGGTTCTCAAAGCTACCAGCATGAGTTTGACCAAACTGCGGGAGGCAGTGGAAGACAGAAGTACCTGGCGTGCTCTGGTCCATGAGGTCACGAAGAGTTGGACACGACTAAACGACTAAACAACAGCAATATATGGCAGAAAATGAGTGCATTTACAGGCACATTTCTCCCAATATCCGCAGTTGATATGCAATTTTAGCTAATGCATATACATTTTTTGCAAGTGGTTCCCCCTAATAAAAATGCATTTTTGTACATTATTTCCACTGATATCCACATTTGGGAGCCATGCACTTTCCCCTAATATATTCATGCTTGGTATGCCTTTGTTTGGCTGGAGAACTGATTTGGAGAAGTGCAAATTCCAAGGGATAAATGCATTTCAGTTCCTGGGTATTGGTCCAGGAATTCCAGATCAGGCAGGTTCAAGCTAAAATGCCAGCCAAAGAAATTTCTTCCCGGTCCCTACTGCAGACAACAGTATTGTACTGATTGTGTGAGAATTTCTAATACATAAGCACTTACGTCCATTTTTTAAACCCTCCTATTAGGTAGCAAGGGACGCGGGTGGCGCTGCGGTCTAAACCACAGAGCCTAGGACTTGTCGATCAGAAGGTCGGCGGTTCGAATCTCCGCGACGGGGTGAGCTCCCGTTGCTCGGTCCCTGCTCCTGCCAACCTAGCAGTTTGAAAGCATGTCAAAGTGCAAGTAGATAAATAGGTACCACTCCAGCGGAAAGGTAAACAGCATTTCCGTGCGCTGCTCTGGTTCGCCAGAAGCGGCTTAGTCATGCTGGCCACATGACCCGGAAAAACTGTCTGCGGACAAACGTTGGCTCTCTCGGCCTATAGAACGAGATGAGCACCGCAACCCCAGAGTCGTTCGCGACTGGACTTAACTGTCGGGGTCCTTTATCTTTTTATTAGGTAGCATCAGTCATGAGCTTTACTGACCACCTTTAGCTCACATTGGGCAAAGGCAGTTTGTGACTGCCCCGAACTTGGGGGTTGGTGGTGATGGAAGAACTACAGGAAACAGCTTGCACTGGGAGCAGAGCCGTAGCAAGAACAGCATCTGTCTGCAGCTGAAAGAGCTAAACAAAATTGCCACAGGAGTGAATGCAGCCCCAGGGAAATGGCAGACAGCCGCTTCTGCTAGGTTCTCAAAGACTGAGAACAGATTACTGCCATCTCCAGATGGCCCCCGTGGTCCTAAAAAGAGCTATTTGTGGCAAGCAATTGATTCCACTTCAGACTCCGCTCTCCTATTTACTGATTGTTCAGAAACAGGCTTTGACAACATTGGACCATTTAACGCAAAGACACTCCAACCCTCACACGGCTTATGAACCGAGTCGTTGTGTGTCTAATCTCCAGGGCAAGCGTTAGGCAGGCTTGATCTCCCACACTTTAACCATTAAGGACCTCTGTGTTAATGTTGTTGTTTAGTCGTTTAGTCATGTCCGACTCTTTGTGACCCCATGGACCAGAGCACGCCAGGCACTCCTGTCTTCCACTGCCTCCTGCAGTTTAGTCAAACTCATGCTGGTAGCTTCGAGAACACTGTCCAACCATCTCGTCCTTTGTCGTCCCCCTCTCCTTGTGCCCTCCATCTTTCCCAACATCAGGGTCTTTTCCAGGGAGTCTTCTCTTCTCATGAGGTGGCCAAAGTCTTGGAGCCTCAGCTTCAGGATCTGTCCTTCCAGTGAGCACTCAGGGCTGATTTCCTTCAGAATGGATAGGTTTGATCTTCTTGCAGTCCATGGGACTCTCAAGAGTCTCCTCCAGCACCATAATTCAAAAGCATCAATTCTTTGGTGATCAGCCTTCTTTATGGTCCAGCTCTCACTTCCATACATCAATACTGGGAAAACCATAGCTTTAACTGTGTTAATAGCATAATCCAAAGGCCCACCATAGAGTCACACCGTGTTTGGCATTGTCCTGTGATTCGGAAGCCTTTATAGCAGGGCTTTCTCACCTTTTTAGGGCACAGAGGCAATTTGAAATTATAAGGCACACTATTGCAAACCCCAGATTTAGGGAACCCAAGCTTCATCGCAGTCTATTGATATCAATGGGATTTCTTGCAAGTCTGGATGGTCATCTAACAGAAACAGGAAAGACCCATAGAATAAGTGATACAATGTATAATAAAATGCTATTGTTGCTGAAGAAGGAAATGTCCCCCAAAGTTAAAAATTAGCAAAATAATGTTGTAAAGGAGAAATGCAAAGGCAAGACAAGGGCTGTATTTAAACCCCCCCCATCATTTCTCCAATTAAAATAGGTAAAGTTAAAGGGACCCCTGACCATTAGGTCCAGTCGTGGCTGACTCTGGGGTTGCGGCGCTCATCTTGCTTTATTGGCCGAGGGAGCCGGCGTACAGCTTCCGGGTCATGTGGCCGGCATGACTAAGCCGCTTCTGGCGAACCAGAGCAGCGCACGGAAATGCCGTTTACCTTCCCGCCGGAGTGGTACCTATTTATCTACTTGCACTTTGATGTGCTTTCGAACTGCTAGGTTGGCAGGAGCAGGGACTGAGGAACAGGAGCTCACCCCGTTGCGGGGATTCGAACCCCTGACCTTCTGATCGTCAAGTCCTAGGCTCTATGGTTTAACCCACAGCACCACCCGCGTCCCTTCCAATTAAAATAGGGATGTCCTATTCCATAAGAATAATAATCATTTTATTATTTATATCCCACCGATCTGACTGAGTCACCCCAGCCACTGTGGTTGGCTTCCAGCATATATAAAACTTTTAAACATTTAAAAGAACTTCCCTATACAAGGCTGCCTTCAGATGTCTTCTAAAGATTGTATAGTTACTTATCTCCTTGGCTCGGGGGTTGCATAATTCCATACCCTCCCACATTTCTCTGATGAAAATAGGGATGTCCCTAGGAGATTCCAGGGTCAAATCAGAAACTGGGATGGTTTCTATGAATCTGGGACTGTCTCTGGAAAATAGGGACATCCCATTAGAGGGTCTGTGACAAGCTTATAAATGCTAAAATTTAAAGGTATGGTTCAGGAACACAAATGAGATGACAGAATAGCAAAGCTAGAAAGTCACTCATCAGCCCTGAAGAACAGATCTAAATGGGTCAAAAACATTAAAGGTCTGGGTGTTAGAAAACAGAGCTGAGTCACAGTACAAAATAGCTCTAAAGATAACTAATTCACTTAGCCCATGTAAAAAATATCTTATTCACAATGCACCAGAGCAGTTTGTACACCTGATCCCTATAACAATAGATGTTCCTGTTCTCGCAAGAATGCCCTCTCCATTTGGCCAAATATAGCAGCAGACAGATCAGTTAAAATTCAACAATACATCTACATTAGAAAAACCCCCAAACACATTACTAATAAGGCCACCATTTAAATCTGATTAAAGCATGCAACAAGCCTTTCAAAAGTTCTTATGACATTAATATGAAAACAAGCTGCAGTGCTATTAGGTAAGAATTTGTAAGACCTAAATCTCTGTGACAATAACACTCCAACTTGTCAAATGCTGCTAGAGATTGCTATTTAACTGATGCAGGAGAGTTTCACATGCTTATATAACAAGGGATGAAACTGGGCCACCCATCGGAGAACACTTGCTACAATCACGTGACCTATGCAAGCTCACTTTGGACATAATGGCAAACCACAGTTTACTTTAGCATATGGACATTCTATGGACAAAAGAGTGCACATTGATGTCAATGTAGGCTTCATATCTGTTCAAAGGAGACCCAAAACGATGTTGGAAGACTGGAACGAGCTTGCCAATCCACTGTCCTGTATGGTCATCATTTGATTTAAAAATGCCACAAAATGCATTTAAAGCTGCACTGCTGCCTTTCACGTTTACACACAAATAGTGAGGGAGAGGCCCAAGGGAAATGGTACATGTGAGATCTTTTGAAGAGAAATGACTCATAAGAACATGAAAACCACCTGCTGGATCAGAACAAAGGCCCATCCAATGCAGTTGTTAGCTATTTATTATGAGTTATTCAGAGGGATACATCAGTTCCACCCTCAAACCTTTGTGATAAAGTAGACACAAGACTTGAAGATGAATCTTTACTTATCAGGTTGGCAATAGTTTAACAAATATTATTCATATATTAGTAGTAGTAGTATTTCTTTATTATTAATTTGTTTTTGAATTTTCAGGTTTACAAACAATAAAGAAAACAATTAAAATATAATCACTGAATCCTCTTTGACTTCCTCCCCCCCCCCCTTTTGTGGATCCTTGTGCCAGCTTTTTCTCCTGCATATCTTCTATTTCTCCAATTTTTTCAAATCTTTAAATAATCCATAATTAAACTTTTACCTACAGGTGTTAGTTATATCAATCCTACTAATGATTTTAATTGTTTACAATAGGTTTTTTTTTGATACAATATATACTTTCCCCGGTCCTTATTAAAATTTAAATCTTCCTGGTTCCTAATTCTTCTGGTCAGTTTTATCATTTCAGCATAATCCATCAGTTTTATCTGCCATTCTTCCTTGGTAAGGACTGTCTTTTCTTTCCATCTCTGGGCTAACGAAGTCTGGGCAGCTGTACATAAATAGTCTCTTCTGGTCAGTTAGAATTTTGGCACCTAGAATTCCTAAAAGAAAAGCTTCTGGTTTCTTAGAAATTTTTATTTTTAACATTTTTTTTTCAACTCATTGCATTCATATATATTAAGTCCAATGCAATGCGTTTCTCTCCCTTGAGCCCAAGAGAGGGTTTAGTCCTTTTCCTTTCAAAACTCCTTTGTAGTAGTACTTAAGTAATTAGTCCATAATTTGCCTGTCCTCACAAGCGTCTCTGGACAGCGACTGCTTGAAATCTTCACACTCCCATGTTCCCAGTCAGAATGAATCGAAGACAGGAATAACCAACTGTCAACTCCTTTCCGCAATGCCATTTATTCTTTGTGAAATACAATTACAATATAAATACCATTCAAATACTAACAGTAGCAAACCTGTCAGGTTTCTGGGTTTCCAGCTTGATAACACAGTAAGTGTAGATAATTAAAAAGGAGGATTTATTGCAAAAACAGATAGCTCTGGACAGCTCTAATGAAGCCTCTGGAACCATTACTCAAGATGACCCTTCTGAAGACTCCTTCCAGCGTTGACAGAAGATATTGAACTTACGACCCTGACGTCTCTTGTTTTGCTTCCGATCTAACAACACCCCCATTCGCCGACTCCTGATTGGATCAGCTCCAACCTCTTCCGGGTCTGAGAGGGGTTTGTTCGTGCCTGATTGCGCTTCTGGCAAGCTTTGGCTGTGTTCCAGCCTGATCTCACCTATTGCCTTATCATCCTGCTCGTCAAGGTCAGGAAGAGCCAAAGTCTCCAGCTGCTGGCTCTCTCCTACCTGACAAACATCAAAGCCTCCCTGTTCTTGGCTGCTTTCTGCAGTTGGCTGCAAACCTTCTCTTTGAGCTGGCTCATTCCTGACAGAACCTCCCCAAAATGCTGGAAAGGATGCACCTCCACATGTGGTGGGAATGTCCTAAAATCCAATGCTTCAGGACATCAATTGTACAAGAAATATGCAAAATAACTAAGCAAGTATTAGAAATCACCCCAGACCTGGCTCTCCTGGTCCTGAATGGGGTAACTGTGCCCCTGAAGGACTAGGTGCGCAGCCTGGGAGTCATTTTGGACTCACAGCTGTCCATGGAGGCACAGGTCAAATCTGTGTCCAGGGCAGCTGTTTACCAGCTCCATCTGGTACGCAGGCTGAGACCCTATCTGCCTGTGGACTGCCTCGCCAGAGTGGTGCATGCTCTGGTTATCTCCCGCTTGGACTACTGCAATGCGCTCTACGTGGGGCTATCTTTGAAGGTGACCCGGAAACTACAACTAATCCAGAACGCGGCAACCAGACTGGTGACTGGAAGCGGCCGCCGAGACCATATACCACCGGTCTTGAAAAACCTACATTGGCTCCCAGTACGTTTCTGAGCACAATTCAAAGTGTTGGTGCTGACCTTTAAAGCCCTAAACGGCCTCGGTCCAGTATATCTGAAGGAGCATCTCCTCCCCCATTGTTCTGCCCGGACACTGAGGTCCAGCTCTGAGGGCCTTCTGGCGGTTCCCTCACTGCGAGAAGCCAACTTACAGGGAACCAGGCAGAGGGCCTTCTCAGTAGTGGCGCCCCTCCCTGTGGAATGCCCTCCCACCAGATGTCAAAGAGAACAACAACTACCAGATGTTTAGAGACTTCTGAAGGCAGCCCTGTTTAGGGAAGCTTTTAATGTTTGATGTATCGCAGTGTTTTAGTATTTTTTTGGAAGTTGCCCAGAGTGGCTGGGGAAGCCCAGCCAGATGGGCGGGGTATAAATAATAAATTATTATTATTATATTATTATTACTAAACATCTTTCAAGACAATAATGCCCACACAAAGAGCTCATAACCCACATACTCTGAGTAGCCAGAAGCATCATAACCAGACACTGGAGAGACTTGTCAGGAGTAAGCATAGACCAATGGTATCAAATAGTATGGGAAACAGCCTTATTAGAAAAACTAACCAACTAACTGAAACAGACACGGGGACAAATAGAAGAAGACACCTTCACCCCAGTATGGTTACCCTTTATCACATATACAGCCCAACAAGACAATGACAAGAACCCACCACCAGCATACGAATCAATCTAGTTAACCTGATCCAAACACACACACACACACCCCACTCGCACATGAAAACAAATTTCACCACCCCCAATCAAAGACAACCAACCACACCCTAGGCCACCCTCAACTTCTCTCACCACCAAAGAAATACAACCGAATAGTAAAGACAACCCACACAAGTGACGCTGACACAAAACCCCACACATACACTAAGTAGAATAGAAGCATTGCCACCCGACCCCACCCCACCCCACCCCACCCCACCCCACCCCACTCATCATTCCCACTTCCACCTCTTTCCCTCTTTTCTTCCTAATGTAACACTAATGTCTCAACAAATGAAACTGATCTGTAGAAAATGTAACTTGAAAAAAGAGACATTGCACATACTTTTGCAAACCAAGAAATCTTTAATATTTTTTTTTAAAAAAATACTAACAGTAGCCAACTTGATGTCTCTGAAAAGGCCACTCCAGAAGTGGGGGTGGATTAAATGACCACCACCTTCCAACTAGAGATGGGCAGATCTCTAGCTTCTCTTAAATGCTCATTATTCCCAAGTTCAGTTATTCACATTTCCATATCAGTTTGCAGTTGTGGGTTTTTTTAAGTCCTTTTGACAATTTGGTAGCAAATTTCTCCTAATAGGCACAGTGTTGCAAGGCAATATGACCCCCAATATAATGCCTTTTTGTATGTTCTTTTCACTAACATATGCATTTCAATGCATGTGGTCCTAGGATATGCTTATTTGTACACATTACAGTGGTACTTCGGGTTACATACGCTTCAGGTTACAGACTCCACTAACCCAGAAATAGTACCTCAGGTTAAGAACTCTGCTTCAGGTTGAGAACAGAAATCGTGCTCTGGCGGCGCAGTGGCAGCAGGAGGCCCCATTAGCTAAAGTGGTGCTTCAGGTTAAGAACAGTTTCAGGTTAAGAACGGACCTCTGGAACGAATTAAGTACTTAACCTGAGGTACCACTGTACTTTCCCAGTTAACTTCTTTGCAAAACTCAGGGAAGTGCCCATTTTGAAGAATGTCTGTGATTCTGTTTGCACATGGTTTCGGAAAGTGTGAGTTAGATAGCTTCCACTTTAAATGAGAACTGAATCAAAGTCCTCCTGTATCCCTGCTTCCAACTTGTATGTCCTTCCTTTCCCAGTCTACCTTGAATTCCTGCCGCTCTTCTACAATGGACCTGCCAATGGGTGTGAAGGAACACAGGAAGGGAAAAGGGATGTTGAATCTGCACACAGCTGTGCCAATTAATTTTTCACCCTGGCTAATATACCTCATGAAAACTGCAGCGGAAATGAGTAACCAGCTCTCCAGAAATACAGAATATTTGATTGATATTTGATGCACATTTTGATCCACCACCCTGCCTTCCGAAGTGTTGCTTCCTCATAGCTGGCTCATTGCTTTTTTTTTTTCTCTCCCCTTCCTGCTCCACTTACAGCCAAAAGATAACTTTCATGGCTTGGCAGCATTCTCTGCCTGGCAGCATCTATGGGAGGAAGCTGACATCAGTCAGTACGACAGTTCAGAAAACCCACAGAGCACCATTTGCCAAGGGCTCCTGTTTAGTATCCCAGGAATACTAAAACACAAGCCACGGGTATTAGTGGGCCATGGAGTATGGCCCTTTCTCTAACCACCATGTAGTTCTCCTGACATCACATATATCAAGCCCAAACTACATGTGTTTCTCTGCCTTGAAAAAGTTTTGAAGGAAGACCCTGAATGGGAAAAGCCACCTTCATGTGGTGGTGGAGACTGGGAGAGGGAAAGGGTTAAGCACACATGTTTGCCACCTCTGTACAGCGGATGCTCGGGTTGCGAACATGATCTGTGCATGTTCGCAACCCGCAGCGTTCGCAACCCACAGCGGCGCGTCTGCAGACACGTGGGTTGCGATTCAACGCTTCTGTGCATGTGCGACCACCGAAACCCGGAAGTAACCCGTTCCGGTACTTCCGGGTTTCGGCGGTCCATAACCCGAAAAAACGCAACCTGAAGCGTCTTTAACTTGAGGTATGACTGTACTATCTATCAGTTACCCGTACCCCACAATGAGAAGCTATGTGCCAACATTTAATGGCACTGTGGTGTACAGCCAGTGTGGTGTAGTGGTTAGGAGAGGTAGACTCATAATCTGGTGAACCGGGTTTGATTCCCCGCTTCTCCACATGCAGCTGCTGGGTGACCTTGGGCTGGTCACACTTCTCTGAAGTCTCTCAGCCCCACTCACCTCACAGAGTGTTTGTTGTGTGGGAGGAAGGGAAAGGACATTGTTAGCCGCTGTGAGACTCCTTCGGGTAGTGATAAAGCAGGATATCAAATCCAAACTCTTCTTCTTCTTCTACTACTGTTGTTACACAAATTTGAGTGTAACATCATCATCATCATCATCATCATCATCATTTGTATGCCACCTTTCCATAGCTGAAACCATGCTCAAGGTGGCTTATATTTTTTAAAAAAATAATATTTATTAAGAGTTTAAAGATTACAAAAAGAAAGAAAAAGAATTAAACAAATCAATATAATACAATACAAAAACAGGAACAAAAACACTACATAAAACATTGAATTAACAAAACAAAACAAGAACAATTAAAAACACTTCCAATATTTTCAAGCTTATCTTTCATTCACTTGTTTCATTGACTTCCTCACGCCTCCCTTTTTGTATTCCACTTCAATTAACTGTTTCAGCAATTCCTTTCCATCTTCCTCTGTTTTCTGTCCTGTAATTAATCTTAACATATTCTAACCTTGTTTTTTCCCTTTAATACATTAACAATCTATCTGTACCTAGTTCCTTATAACATTTCTGCCAAAGCCATATAACTTCATTCCACCATTTTTCTAAAGCTCATTAATTTTACAATATTTCTGTAAATAATCTTTAATTTTTTTCCAATCTTCTTCCACTGACTCTTCTCCCTGGTCTTGGATTCTGCCAGTCATTTCCGCCAATTCCATATAGTCCATCAACTTCATCTGTCATTCTTCCCGGGTGGGTAAATCTTGTGTCTTCCAATACTTAGCGATGAGTATTCTTGCTGCTGTTGTTGCATACATAAAGAAAGTTCTGTCCTTCTTTGGCACCAATTGGCCGACCATGCCCAGGAGAAAGGCCTCTGGTTTCTCAAGGTGGCTTATAACACGACAAGATTTACACAATCACAGGCATAGCAAAAGTCATAAACAATAAATAAAACACATCAAAAAGTGCGCAACCAAAGGGAAACAATTCCCACGTAAATAATAAGATCTAAAACTAAAGATACAATGATAATATTGATAACAGCAACAACCTCTCCCAACCCCCCTGTAAAAAATACTCCAGCCAAGGATCTGTTCAACAGCCTGAGCTTTTGTAGTTGGAGTCAGTCCGCACTCCACTCTCCCAGGCCAGATGGGAAAAGGCCAGTGAGGCAGGGTGCAGGTCTTCCAGGGCTCACAGCCAAGGTGGTCTCATTTAAAACAACAGACAATTAATGACAATTTAAAAGAGGGGCCCTCTCTGCTGAGCAGCAGCCACAGTCCTTGTGAAGCCTGTCAGGCCCCAAGCCAGGTGGACAGAGGCGAGAGCAGGGCCCTTCAGGCTCTCAGCAGGAAGTCCTGGGCAGCAGCAGCAGAAGAAGAAGTCCTTAAGATGCAGCTTGGGCCTTATGTCCTGGAGTAATGAAACTGGCAATCTATTAAGACAGTGTTTTTACCCCTCTGTTTCTCCCCCTCCCCTCAAATTCCCCAATAGGTATCCTTTTCCAGGGGGAGATTGTGGAAAGGTCTGGAAGAGCAAGACGGGAATACAAACCAAGCGGTAGGACCATGGACAGCACCCTGTTCCTAGCAGAGTTCCTAGCTGGACCCAAAGAAGGAATTTCACTAAGGGAGCAGGACCTTGGCAAATTCCTCAGCTGACTCCAAGCATACATCAGGTTCAAATGTTGCTCCTACAAGTATCTAGAGTTCAGTGAAGGCTTATAAAGGCAGCTGCCCAGTCCAGTTGCTGAACTTCTCCCTTGCCTGCAGGCAGAATCCTGTAGCTTAAAGGGGCTGTGCCAATGCTTGCCCACCTGTGGTTTGGGTAAGTGACTGTAAAATAAGAGGAAAACAAGTCCCCTAACATAGAAAACTAACATATCAGGGGGAAAGTTTCTAGGTTAGAATTTTTCTCCCTGCCTGGGATTGTAGGGAAAGGCCTGCCAAAAGAGTTGAAAAACATCTTCATGTATGTGACAACGGCCGTGAAAGTTCTGGTAGCACAAGGATGGAAGACTGAAGAAACCCCAACTAAAGAATCACAGCAAGAAAAATTGATGGACTATGCAGAACTGGCAAAACTGACATATAAGCTACAGGAGAAGGATAACTGTGACTTTAAGGATGAATGGGAACCCTTTACAAAGTATCTGAAGACGCAACAAAGCGAACTGGACTCCTTGGCAGGTTTTGAATAAACATTCACAAACTTCTTATTGATAATAATCAGCTAAATAGTTTGAGGATCTATACAACTTTGTAACATGCAGAAAACAGCATTCTTAGAGAAACCAAAGGCTGGAACTGAGGGAAGTCAGGGGGTGGGTGGGTTTTGTGTGGGAGGGGGGAGGGAGGAAAAATGGGGGGGACGACAAGGATGATATGTCTTTGGCTAATATGTCTTGTTATAATTTTGAATAAAAATAAAATAAAAAAGAAAGAATTTTTCTCCTTGCAATCCAGTTTTCCACATACAGGAGTCTTGTCTTGTCTTGTCTTGTCTTGTCTTGTCTTTCTTTCTTTCTTTCTTTCTTTCTTTCTTTCTTTCTTTCTTGGCCTAGAGGAAAACTCCATCTTGCTAGGCCCTACCTGCAGTATGAAGTACAGTGAAACCTCAGTTTCCAAACACCTCGGTTTTGGAACGTTTTGGCTCCCAAACGCCAAAAAACCAGAAGTAACTGCTCCGGTTTTTGAATGATTTTTGGAAGCTGAATGTGCTATGCGGCTTCCATTTTGAGTTTCCTTATTGTATTGAGGCTTCTGCTTTCAGTTTTTGGTTGTTGAATGTTTCAGAACTTGAACGGATTACGTTCGACAACCAAGATTTGACTGTAGTACAACCCAAACACACCATGACCACCTCAATAAGAAAGAGGCCACAGTCCCAAAGCAACAAAAACCCGAAGGTGAAAACAAACCAAGCATGATCCCATGAAAGGGAGTGAGGATGGGAGAAAGAGAGCAGCCTGTACAAAACAATGAATCAGCCATTTCCCCAGCATTCTTTATCATTCTACTGAGCTTTCCAAAATTTCCAGCTACAGAAAACAAAACCTCCTTTGGCAAGCATGAGAGAGAGAGGGAGAGAGAGAGAGTCATTGCCCTTGAAAGCTAGAAAAAAACACTCACCGGGAAGCGGCTGGCACTGCAGTTTCCTGGTGCACGTACAAGCTGAGGAATAGAGGCATGTGCCGATTGCTACGCCTTACACATGACAATCCGCAAGCTGTTCGCACGCCTGAAAGAGCCATCCATATTAAGGAAATGTACTGCCTTTCAAGTGACCTTGGTGAAGGCTTAATTGGTAGGCCCCAAATGAATGGGACCTAAAATGGATATGGTCTAGTAAGCCATGAGAGAAGGAAGGAGCACCACCGTGGTGTAGTGGTTGGATCAGGGAAGGAGAACCTGTGGCGCTCCGCATGCTGTTGGATGACAGCTTCCAGAACACCTGATCTTTGGCCACTGCGGCTGGTGCTGATGGAAGATGACATTGAACAACATCTGGAGGGCTACAGGTTGCCCATCTCTGGGCTAGGGCGCTGGAATAAAGGTAAAGGGACCCCTGACCATTAGGTCCAGTTGTGACCGACTTTGGGGTTGCTGCGCTCATCTTGCTTTATTGGCCGAGGGAGCCGGCGTACAGCTTCCGGGTCATGTGGCCAGCATGACTAAGCCGCTTTTGGCAAACCAGAGCAGCGCACAGAAACACCGTTTACCTTCCCGCCAGAGCGGTACCTACTTATCTACTTGCAATTTGATGTGCTTTCAAACTACTAGGTTGGCAGGAGCAGGGACCGAGCAATGGGAGCTCACCCCGTTGCAGGGAAAAGAACCACCGACCTTCCGATCGGCAAGCCCTAGGCTCTGTGGTTTAACCCACAGCGCCACCCGTGTCCCAGGGTGCTGGAATAGGACAGACGAAAACCAGGTTCAAAGCCCTACTCTATCATGAAGCTCACACAGACCTTAAATCAGCCTAACCTACCTCAGAAGGTTGTTGTGAGGATCAAAGGGAAGAAGCATCGATGCTGCCTTGAACCCCGTGAAGCAAAGATCTCAGAAATGAAGCATGGGAAATCCATGATCAGATCGTCTGACATATTAAAAAAAAAAATGTGATAGGAGTTGTGGAGTCTCCAAGTGACTCAGAGCAGTGCTGCTGAATAATTTTCTTCCATCCTAAACATGGGAGTAGGGTTTTAGACAAGCTATTTGCCTTGGGATACCTTGCCCCCCCTTGATATTACCTATGTCCCCCCTGTGGTATTCTTGCAGTGGAAACTGGTCCCCTCCCCTAGCTGTTCTTATCTCTGATTAGTGGGAACGGGAGCAAAGGGGGCTATAACAGGATACCCATGTGTATTGGTCACATGACAAATAAACAGAGACTCACTTGAGAAAGCCAGGACAGCCTTGCTTCTCAGTCCAATCAGAAAGCCTTTACAGCCTTTCCTGTTTGGGAGGTTCCAATAGGCAACCTGGGTAGATGTGGCCCATCTATAGCCTTTACTGCCAGGGAGGAGGTCCCAAAAACTCATCTCATGGTGCGGCTGTATGTAGCATCAAAAGTTTGCGTGGCGAGTTCCCGCCTCCCCCCTCAGAAATAAAGACACGAGACACAAGAATTCGAGTTAATGGGTCAAATTAGGCCACAACTTTATTGATTACAGGAATTGAGCAGTATTGGCTTAGGTATTGGTCCTAACAACTAACCGGCTTCAGCCTGCATGTAGGTGGAGTCCTGCTGAGGCACGTCAACTAGGACCTCTCCCCGGGGTCACTGCGCTGGTGCGTGCCGTGGGCCCACAGCTCCATAGGCTTAGGACAAGGCCACGCCCCCCCGGAATCCTTTAACGGACTACCCTTTGCTTTGGGGGAAGGTGATGGCGCTACCTCCCCCCTTCATCTGCATAACAATACTACAGTACCCCACCAGTGCCTAACCGCCAATACCGTGGAGTTGTGACGGTTTGCTACGAGGTAGGCAAAAACCAAGTGGCTGGTGACAATCTGCCAATTGGGAAAATTCCTACCAGGCCTCTAACACGGCGACCAACCGAAGTCCATAGTAATGTCAGAGAGCCTAGCCTAGTGGGTGGGAGGGAAGGGAAAACCAGGTCAGCTGCGGCGCTGGAAAGAGGGAGACCCTCGGCCGCGCCAGACCTAAGTAGGCGAGGCCACGCCCCCCGAGCCAGCCAATTGGGAGCGCACTGGGGCAGTTGCCCTGGGTGCAAAATTGTTAGGGGCACAAAATTTCAACACCCAGTGCTGCCTTAATACAGCTGCATGCTTCCATTGTTGGACTTCACTGAAAACGGCTTCTCCTTGTGAACCAGGAAATGACCTTTCCAAACAATGGAACAACTCTTCTTTACTTATCTCTGTGGCTGTGAACTCCTGGGTGATGTGGACACCATTAGAGAGTTGAATGTGCATGTGTGCTCCATCAGTTTCCTTCCTTCCCCCTCCCACCCCCCTTCCCAAGGCCCCGGGCACTGGCAACCCATGATACACCACTGGCAGTTGGTGGGATTTATTGGGTCAGATCTCCTCGATGAACATACCTGATCTGCAAACCTTCGACTGACGTGGTGATCAGAATGCATCTCAGTTGAGGAACCTGTGAAGTCAACAAGGTGGTCTGAGGGAAGCCATTGATTTTTTCTTCTGTTCTCAACACTTTAGTTCTTGGGGCCCTTAAAGAAGCTCACAACAGCAGCTACAAGTGCACGCTTTGAAAACTGGCACCTCAAATGCCCCGGGGTCATCATGTGATAGAGGTGATGAGTCTGACATTCCTTTCATTCTCCATAGAAAAATATGGTTGCTGCCTTAGATCTATAGCGCGGCAGATCTAGCAGCAGGGACCCCTGGATCTAGCAGCTGAATATTCTACTTATCAGTTGCTTCAAAGGAGTGCCCATATCCACTGACTTCGCTGCAGCCTTGCCTTTCCTTTAGACCTGCTCCTCACACACAAACCAATGTCCTAGTTCATCACTCAGTTCTTAACTATAGTTTCAAATCCCACAAAGTGTCTGGGCACGCAATCCGAATAGAAAGCTTTGTGCAAATGAGGCTTTATTGTCAGCAGATGACATCAAGCATTCTTCTTTAGCTGAAGCCCAGTGATTAAATATGTATATGGCAGCCAAGATATAATTTATTTCTTTTGTGTTGTAAATTCTTCTTCTCCTTGGGTTTTTCTGAGCTGCTTATAATTAAGACTTTCTGACACATCTCAGCGTGGCTGGCTACCAGCAGCAATGTTATTATATCCAATTTGTTTAAAGTGGAATATTTGTATCTCTTTCCTTCCCTCCACTCTAATCAGCGAAGGGATTATTCTTTATTAATGCCAGTAATTATTTGATTTCCTTCTTTATTACCAAACAGAATAACACAGGCTTGAATTACCAAGACGTATCTTGCTGTTTCCTTTTTTGTTTTCTGGAAAGATTTCAAAATATTTATAAACTGTGGGACGGGGGGGGGAGGAAGAAAGGTTTTAAAAAGAAAGAAAATAAAGCTGCATTGTGATTGTTTGAATGCCATTTCCCCTGTTCTTCCTCATCAGCAAGAGCTGTAATTAATCCCATTGTGTACAGACTTTATGCTGAATTGACTATATGTTCCACAGACTGAATTCTCACTCTCTAAAACCATCGATACAGCAAATCCATGCATCTGTCTGCAATGTGAACCCATGTCAGATACACAAGCTCCATCCCTATCCTTCTGCTGTCTATCTAACAAATGTATAATTTGTTAGGCATCAGACACATCAGGCACACAGGTGACCTACAACATTGCCTAATGCTATGGTTGGGAGAACCCGTTGCCTTTCCGATGTTGTTGAGCAACAATTCCAGTCCATCACAGCTAGCATGACTAGTGATCCGGGATGATAGGAGTTGTAGTCCGTCAACAACTGGAGGGCAAAAGGTTCCTCATCCCCACTTTATATGGCTGCTATATGGAGCTAGGGATTTATGCTGCTAGATCTGTGATGTTATAGAGCTAAGACAAAAACCACATCTTTCTCCATGTATCTCAAGGAATATCAGACTCGTCAGCGCCATCACATGAAGTTGACTCATATTGAGCATTGGTCCATCCAGCTCTATCAACTATCAACATCTACTGCATTTCAGACTAGAGTTATCCCCACTCCTACTTAAAAGTCAGGGATGCGGGTGGGGCTGTGGGTTAAACCACAGAGCCTAGGGCTTGCCGATCAGAAGATCGGCGGTTCGAATCCCCGCGACGGGGTGAGCTCCCATTGTTCGGTCCCAGCTCCTGCCCACCTAGCAGTTCAAAAGCATGTCAAAGTGCAAGTAGATAAAGAGGTACCACTCCGGCGGGAAGGTAAACGGTGTTTCCGTGCGCTGCTCTCGGTGTTTCCGTGCGCTGCTCTGGTTCGCCAGAAGCGGCTTAGTCATGCTGGCCACATAACCCGGAAGCTGTCTGTGGACAAATGGCGGCTCCCCCGGCCTATAGAGTGAGATGAATGCGCAATCCCAGAGTCGTCCACGACTGGACCTAATGGTCAGGGGTACCTTTACCTTTTACTTAAAAGTCACACACTGCTCTGCACCTTTCCCCTCTGTTGTTGGCATCTGTCAAGGCGGGAGTTGAATGCTGCTCAGCAATAACTAACAAGGTGATGGTGAAATTAACTCTTTATGCAAAGGAACAAAACAGCTCTGGCCTAGTGAGCACAGCAACTCTTCCCCAATGAAACAGCTGTGAGGACTGAAGGTCCATAGCTCTGTAAGTCTTCTCCTCTCACTGGTCCTCAGGAGCAGACACCAGATGAATCCACTCTGGCTCCGGAGGTGATTGAGGACCCACTGCCTGCAGGTGCTCCTCTCCCAGCCCTGTCAGGAGAAGATGAGGTTGCCTCTGGGTCCAGTAACCCTCCAGCCTCTCCTGAGCTGCAGAGGCTCAGGGCAGAGAGGTGGAGGGAACTAGGTTCTCTTAGGAGGAGTGCTCGCCTTAAGGCCAGGAGAGGCGAGGCACCTGTGGACCAGGACCGCCCTAGGCCCCAGAGGAGATAAAGGTCAGTCAGCCCAGTCCCAAGTTGCGGGAGCAACGACGTTGGAAACCTGTTTCTGCCAGCACCCAGACCTGTTTTTCCGGAGTTCCTGACCACGCCCAGCTTCTTGCTTTGGACCCCGCTTCCCCCTTGGTGGACAGTCTCCAGACCCTCGGCCCAGGACCGGACTTTGACCATGCCTCACGGTAACACCCCCCCCCCCGGGACCAGCACAGGAAGACTCCCTGGATTCTTCAGCAGCCTGCCTCATCTCTGCCTCTTGGCCCTACTCCTTTCCAGCCTCCACTGCTGTCTCTGATTCTGGGCTGCTCTCTGCCACAGCCTCTTCCTGCTCAATAAACCCTGTTACTTCTTCAACTTCTCACACCTTCTCCTTCCAGTCTGCTTCCTCTTCTCCCTTTGACCACTCATCGTCATTGCACCACCAATCCCCTGGCTCTGAACCTCTTTCCCTTGAGGGTTCTCCAGCTGATGCCTCCCAACACCCCTCTATTCTGTGACAGCATCCATCTGCCTCGAGAGACTATGGAATGTGCTTCAGGGGGTGAAGTCAAACTGCTGAAGAATCACAGCACCTGCTGTGGCAGCAGAGGTCCATAACTCATAACGGTTGCCTCCTGTATTGTTTTTGCTGTGTTAGCAGCCCCAAAGTGACCCCTCCTGGGCACAAGCCTGGGCAGTGTGTATGGAGGTCCTGCACTGCCCAGAAGACAAGACCGTCCTCTTAGTCTCACTAATGCGGTCCAAAGGGAAGCAGAGCAATACATTTGGCGCCAGCTTGGCTGCAGGAGTTGCCGGAAGGAGGTGTACAAAACACCATCCAACCATCTTAGGAACTCCACTCCAGACTTGTGTAGGATTTACTCATTGGCCTTTTCTTCTCCTGAAGATGTCCCACAAGGCAGTGGGTAATCTTGACTCATTTTTTTAAACAGCAGAATCACAAAGAAATGAACTTGGTTGTTGTTTTGCAGACATCTTAATGGTGATTTATTTATTTTTTTGGCAGATATATGTCTGCATATGTGTGTGTGTATTTGTTAATATGTTCCACTAATTACAATGCCACCCACTGAAAGCCAGCATGGAAGTTTGGGAATCTGAAGTTTCCTTCCCCTTGAGAAGGAACTGTGATTTATTCTCTGTCAAATGCCAAGCTTTCAATGTTCTGCCAAACACTTTCTCGCCCATCTCTGGTTGTTTGTCCTCTATAATTTGCGATGCTGCAACTTGTTATTTCTCTAAAAGCACTGAGCAGGCGGACATGCATTTTATGCTTCTGAATTACTAGATACTGGATGGCAAATAACAAACTGGGTGCCATCCTGCATGGCCTGAAACTGCAGTGTTAGGACTGACCCCCCCCCCCAAGCAGTCCATAGAACCCTCCTCTTCTAGGCTGCCACTGTAAGCGCATTGCCCGCCCTCAATTGCAGCCTGGCCATTTCCCCTAAGGTATAGCATTCCATCTGTTCTGTGATGGCCTGGGATTCGGACTCAGATGCTGAACCTGAGGGATCCCAGCCTGCACAGGATTCCCTGCCTCCAGAACCAGCTGAGCTGGGGCTGGGGCATGAGCCTGAAGGGTCCTCACCTGTGCTGGATCCTCAGGTGCAGGCACCAGCTGAGTCTGCTCTGGCTCCTGAGGTGATGGAGGACCCATTGCCTGCAGGTGCTCCACTCTCAGCCCCGTCAGAGGAAGCGGAGGTGGCCTCTGGGTCCGGTAACCCTCCAGCCTCTCCTGAGCTGCAGAGGCTCAGGGCAGAGAGGCGGAGGGAACTAAGTTCCCGCAGGAGGAGTGCTCGCCTCCAGGCCAGGAGAGGCGAGTCACCAGAGGATCGGGACCGCCCTATGCCTCGGGGCAGATAAAAGCCAGCCAGCCCAGTCCCAGGTTGCGGGAGCAACATTGTTGGTTGCTAGTTCCTGCATGAACCCTGCCCTCCTCTCCTGCCTGAGCTCCTGACCCGCCCTGGCTCCCTGCTTACATGCCTGTTCCTGACTACACCCATCTCCCTGCCCTGCACCCAGCTTCAGCTACTACGGATTACCTCCATGTTGCACCTTTGACCACGGACCGGACTTGGACCTCGCCTCTCGGGTAACCCACGGGACCAGCACACAAATCCAATAAATGGATGAATGAAGGAATCTTTGGCCCCCAGTGAATTAATGGTTTGTTGCCCTCTTAAGTACAACCATAGGGTACAATCTCTCCCCAATCCTTTTCCTCTGACCTTGACCTGAGATGGAGGATCGGTGGTTCTCTGGATGTTGTTGCATACCCTCTGACATTCCTCAGATGAAAGTAGGTTCATTTCTCACTTCCCCCCAACTGACCCACTTTAACCCCCTGTTTTTGTCTCCCTCCCACCGCACAGCATCTCCTGTCAGAAGAAGGGCAAGTGCCACCACCATTGAACCAATGGGACACAGCACAAACCCCCCCCCTCCTCCCAAGAAAACCCCTTAATCCCATTTTTTTTAAAAAAAATATATATATTTGGTAGGGTGGCCATATTTTGAAGAGAAAAAAGAGGACACTAAGAGGACATTTTAAATACCGCTAACATATGTAAAAAGCAGAGACATCACCTTGCCAACAAAGGTCTGTGTAGTTAAAGCTATGGTTTTCCTAGTAGTGATGTATGGAAGTGAGAGCTGGACCATAAAGAAGGCTGATCGTCGAAGAATTCATGCTTTTGAATTCTGGTGCTGGAGGAGACTCTTGAGAGTCCCATGGACTGCAAGAAGATCAAACCGATCCATTCTGAAGGAAATCAGCCCTGAGTGCTCACTGGAAGGACAGATCCTGAAGCTGAGGCTCCAAGACTTTGGCCACCTCATGAGAAGAGAAGACTCCCTGGAAAAGACCCTGATGTTGGGAAAGATGGAGGGCACAAGGAGAAGGGGACGACAGAGGGTGAGATGGTTGGACAGGGTTCTCGAAGCTACCAGCATGAGTTTGACCAAACTGTGGGAGGCAGTGGAAGACAGGAGTGCCTGGCATGCTCTGGTCCAGGGGGTCACAAAGAGTCGGACATGACTAAACAACTAAACAACTAAACAACAACAACCATATGTAGGCCATAGAAGCTGTGATATATTGCTGAGGGGGGCAGGAGAAGAGAAGAGGAAAGCAAGTCTTCAACCACCCATTATGTCTATGTCTCATCCAGAAAGTATAGCCAGAGACATTTTGGAATTTTTTAAAAAATAATCTACCTGGGCAGAAATTTTAACCCTGAAAAAGAAGACGTGTCCTGGCAAAAAAAGAGAGAACACCCACAGTCATACCTCATGTGACGTCTGCTTCATGTTACGTTATTTCAGGTTACGTCCCGCGGTGACCTGGAAGTACCAGAAAGAGTTACTTCCGGGTTTCGCTGCTCGCAGATGCGCAAAATGACGTCATGCACATGCACAGAAGTGGCAAATCGCAACCCGTGCGTGTGCAGACGTGCCACTGCAGGTTGCGTTCTTTTCATGTTGCGAATGGGCCTCCAGGAACGGATCGCGTTCGCAACCAGAGGTACCACTGTATTAGATTTACAAAAAGAAAAATAGGCACCAATAACTAAATTTTAGAAAGGGTCAAGAAAGTGGACACACAAAGCATTTTTAAATATATACAGTGGTACGTCGGAAGTCAAACGGAATCCATTCTGGAAGTCCGTTCAAATTTCAAAACATTTGGAAACCAAAGCGCAGCTTCTGATTGGCTGTAGGAAGCTCCTGCAGCCAATCGGAAGCCCCGTTGGACATTTGGATTCCAAAAAACATTTGCAAGCTGAAACACTCACTTTGTGGCGTTCAGGAGCCAAAACGTTCGGGTTCCAGGGTGTTTGACAACCAAGGTATGGTGCTGTGTGTGTGTGTGTGTGTGTATGTGTGTTTGTGTGTGTATGGGACACGGGTGGCACTGTGGGTTAAACCACAGAGCCTAGGACTTGCTGATCAGAAGGTCAGAGGTTCGAATCCCTGCGACGGGGTGAGCTCCCGTTGCTCAGTCCCTGCTCCTGCCAACCTAGCAGTTTGAAAGCACATAAAAGTGCAAGTAGATAAATAGGTACCGTTCCGGTGGGAAGGTAAATGGCATTTCTGTGCGCTGCTCTGGTTCACCAGAAGCAGCTTAGTCCTGCTGGCCACATGACCCGGAAGCTGTACGCTGCCTCCCTTCACCAATAAAGCTAGATGAGCGCCGCAACCCCAGAGTCGGTCACAACTGGACCTAATAGTCAGGGGTCCCTTTACCTTTACACACACACATACATAAAATCAGGACTCCTTGTGCTCTGCTCAGCTTTTCCTTTCTTCTGGCACAGAGCGGCTCTGTCCTCTGTCTGCCTTTCAGTGCCAGTACATCACACAGGGCCGGGCCGCAGTGGCCGCAGCCTCTCATCCTTGCCTGCTCTCCAGCAGGTGCTATGAGCTGCCCAAGGGAGGAGGCCAGCCGTGGCAGCCATGGAGAGGTCATGGAGAGGCAAGGGGATGCTCCTTCACAGCCACAGCTGCCGTTGTCGCTTGGGACAAGCGCTGTCTCCTTCTCCCCCCTGATCGCCATAATGCCACCCAGAAGAAACTGCTTGGCACTGAATTACACCATTAGTCCATCTAGGTCAGGATTGTCTACACTGCCTGACAGTGGTGCTCTGGGGTTTCACAAAGGGGATGTTCCCATCCTTTCCAGGTGCTGCTGCAGATTGGACCCGGGGATTCCTGCATGCAAAGCAAGTGCAGGGAAAGTTAGCCGGTTTAGATACAGCCACAGGTAGAAGAACCGGTAAAATCAGCTATGATAAAATGGGCACAAGATATAGGATATAACATTATGTTTGCTGACTGGGAGAAGTTGTGGACCACCGGGATTAAATTTACGGCATGTAATGCCCTAAGAGAGAACATTATGAAAATGATGTACAGGTGGTACATGACCCCAGTCAAGCTTGCAAAAATATATCATTTGCCTGATAATAAATGTTGGAAATGTAAAGAAATAGAAGGTACATTCTTTCACCTTTGGTGGACGTGCCCAAGGATTAAGGCTTTCTGGGAGATGATATATAATGAACTAAAAAAGGTACTTAAGTACACTTTCCCCAAGAAACCAGAGGCCTTTCTCCTGGGCTTAGTCGGCCAATTGGTGTTAAAGAAGGACAGGAATTTTTTTATGTATGCAACAGCAGCAGCAAGAATACTCATCACAAAGCATTGGAAGACACAAGACCTACCCACTCTGGAAGAATGGCAGATGCAAGTAATAGAATATATGGAGATGGCGGAAATGACTGGCAGAATCCGAGACCAGGGAGAAGAGTTGGTGGAAGAAGATTGGAAGAAATTTAAAATTTACTTACAGAAATATTTTTGAAAGGTAATGGCATTGAAATGAACTGAAGGGGTTCTAGCAACGAGGTTAAAAATAAGATTGGATGGATAATTAGACAAATAAATTGGATATGAATTTGCTGAATTAATTAGTAACAGGGATACAAAAGAGGGGGATGTGAGGAAGTCAAGAAAGTAAGTGAATCAAAGATGAGAAACAAAAAGAGGGATTTATGTGTTTTTCTTTTTCTTTGAAATGTGCTTTTTCTTTTCTTTTTTGAAATTATTTTTTCTTTATTTTTTATGTATTTTCTAATTTTGTATTTTTGTGTATTTGTTCTTGTTTTCTCTTATGTTTGTTGTTCTTTTAAAACTTAATAAAATATTTAATAAAAAAAAATAGATACAGCCACAGGTAGAAAGATGGATAGGGAGGAAGGCAGGTGGCAGCAGAAGCGCAAGAAGAAAGTGAAGCAATACCGGTTCTGGCTTTCGGAAGACACGTCTTGAAGAAGTGGCTTGACGCGGGGGGGAAGGCAGGGAGCCTGGGAGCCTGTTCCCAGCACAGAGAGCACGGCAGATTGACGTTGATGAAAAGCACAAGGATTTAAGGAGTGGGGCGGCGTGATCCTAGGCGAGAGGAGCGAACGAGAAGTGTATCGAGGGCATTCTGCATTGATTGGCGAGATGAGGTACAGCGGGAAGGAAGGCCAGCCAGGGGAACTTTACAGTAATCCAGAGCAGACATGACTTGAGTGCCAATTAGGTACAAAGGTTTCCAGGATTCATCAACGAAAGAAAGAATTCTTCACTTTGATTATGGACGGGGGTGGGTGGGGAGGAGGACACTTTTGTTTCAGCTTTTAGATGATTGCAGGACCCATTTTCCCAAGCAAGGAGTGCAAAAAAGGTATTTGGATTTCTCCTTTTGCTGCAGACTGAAGCTGAGCTGTGCCCCCCCACACCCGCCCCCCAAATGTGCCCCATTTAGCATCCTCCTTCGCCTTCCATTTCAAGTGATGCACGCTGACCAATGACTCTGAATACCTTGGAATACCTTTTCAAAGAATATCTGAAAAATAAATATAGTAGTTTAAATTCTGTTGCAGCATTCGAGGAACTTCAGTAATAGTTGCTAGGTAGAGAGAAGAAATTAGATTTATTGAGAATAAGTTTAATTATGAAAAAAATGTGTATTGGCAATAAGTAATTTGAACTTGAAATATGGAATAGACGGGAAGTTGGGTCTTTAGTGTTAAGACCAATAGATGTTTTATTGTTTGCCGGGAAAATTGTGTGTCTATGGTTATTTTTGTAATTTGTGTGTAATTTGGTACTTGTGTTTTGTGTGTGTGTGTGTGTTTTCTTGTTTTTTCTTGTTGTATAAATAAATATTTTTTTTAAATTAAAAATAAAAGACTCTGAATACCAATTCTTCAGCTGATCTCTAAAAGTTTCTTTTGACAAATATTGTATACATAAACCACCCCCACCCCCGGCAACACACACACACAGTCCAATTAATTGTGCTTTTGCTAAATCTAGATGGAGGGACCTTCCTGCTGTGGTCGGCTGTGGCGAGAGAAACAATCCCCTCTCCAGATGGCTGTAAAGGTTAGCAAGGAATTTATTCGTGGCTATGTATAAAACAGATTGGCTCCCCCCCCCCCCTATTAGAGGGAATAAAAGCAACCACATAACTTCTAAGCCCACACACAGAGTGCAGTGTTGTAATGTAGCTTGGGTGTTGCAGAAAAAGCGGAGAATGCCAAGCTGTTACGCAGGAGTCTGATGCATCATGCTATGTAGCCAGCATAAGGGGGTGCAGGACTAGCATTTTCCAAATGCAACCCCCGCATTGCTTGTCACTCTATGCTCGGTTTCCCCTACAGTCCTACAAACTAGGAACTGTGCTCAGCTTTAGGTAAAGCTACACACCACGCCCTCTGCTGGAGAGAATCAGAACCACTTCGCAATCTTGCCTATGATTTCTGATTGGTCGGAGGAATATTTAGCAATTTGGCTTTTTTAAAAAAAGATTTTTTTTTTATTGTGGCACAAAACAAACAAATAAACAAGGAAAAGTCATATAGCTTCTCCACTTTCAATCCATAGTGTCTTTTCCACAGTTCGTTTACATTCGGTATGAGACACTGTTGTCATTGGCACGCGGGTGGCGCTGTAGTCTAAACCACTGAGCCTCTTGGGCTTGCCGATCAGAAGGTTGACAGAGTAAGCTCCCATTGCTCTGTCCCAGCTCCTGCCAACCTAGCAGTTCAAAAGCATGCCAGTGCAAGTAGATGAATAGGTACCGCTGCAGCAGGAAGGTAATTGGCGTTTTTGTGCACTCTGGCTTCCATCACAGTGTTCTATTGCACCAGAAGTGGTTTAGTCATGCTGGCCACATGACCCAGAAAGCTGTCTGTGGACAAACACCGACTCCCTTGGCCTGAAAGTGAGATGAGCGCTGCACCCCTTTGACTGGACATAACCGTCCAGGGATCCTTTACCTTTCCCCTATTTTATGTCATTGAGAGGAAAGAGAGGAGAGGGAGGGAGGGAGGGAGGGAGGGAGGGAGATAGATAGATAGATAGATAGATAGATAGATAGATAGATAGATGATAGATAGATAGATAGATAGATAGATAGATAGATAGATAGATAGATGATAGATAGATAGATAGATGATAGATAGATAGATAGAGAGAGAGAGAGAGGAAAATAATATTTTGTTCTATTGCATAGTGTTTGTGCAGGGTTTTTGTGCTGTGCCATGTGGGCAGGACCTTTATTTATATAGTTATTTATTTTTAATTGGCATTGTGAAAGATTGGTTTCATTCGGTTGGGTTGGCAGTGGTTCCAAACTTTTTTCAAAGAGGGTGAGATTTGAGGAAGTGAAGGGATGTGGGGGCTAACCAAAGAGCCAACCAAAGTTGTTGACCTTTTTTATGACTGAAGTTGTTGAGGGTTTTTTAGGATTTTACCCCAGGAAATAAACTGCCACAGGGGCCAGATTAAACTGACCGGCAGGCCAGATTAGGCCCCCGTAATGGACTTTGGATATGCCTGCACTATGGTTTGTTTGTATTTGTGTGGTTTGGTGGTTGCTGGGTCGGATTAGCCATATTGATTTGTTGGGGAGATGGGTCACTGTTTTGCACTGTATATGTGATAAAGGGGAGCCGCCTTTGCTTGTCCCCATGCTAGTTCAAGTTTGTTATTTAACTTTTCTAGTATTGCAATTTCCCATACATTGGGCTACCAGCGGTCCATGTTCATTCCTAATAGGTCATTCCTGTGTCTAGTTACAATATTTCCAGCTGCTGAGAGTAAGTGACTTATGAGTTCCTTGTCCAAGGGGGCATTTAGATTAAAATATGTGAATGTGCCTGCAGAGGGGAAGCCAGGATTTTAGTTTGAAAGGTACTAAATTCTGGTACTGAAAGCAAGTTCCTGGGCTGAGCATTTGCTCAGAGGCATCCTGTTTCTTTATTTCAGAGATGAGGAACCTCAATGCAGCAGTTAGACTGGTGATTGGGAGCAGCCACCAGGACCATATAACACCGGTCCTGAAAAACCTACATTGGCTCCCAGTGCATTTCCAAGCACGAGTCAAAGTGTTGGTGCTGACCTTGAAAGCCCTAAATGGCCTCTGCTCTGTATTCCTGAAGGAGCATCTCAACCCACATTGTTCAGACAAGACACTGAGGTCCACCTCCAAGGGCCTTCTGGCGGTTCTCTCACTGCAAGACAAGAAGCTACAGGGAACCAGGCAGAGGGCCTTCTCGGTAGTGGCACCCTCTCTGTGGTACACCCTCCCATCAGATATCAAGGAGATAACAACTTTTAGAAGACATCTGAAGGCAGTCTTGTATTGGGAATTTTAAAATGTTTGATATCTTATTATGTGCTGGAGGTCTCTCAGAGTGGCTGGGGCAACCCAGCCAGATGGGGAGGATATAAATAATAAAAGTATTTTAATTATCAAACTTGAGTCCTTGAGACTCCCCCTACACCACATCCTGCCCCAGTCACACCTAGGCCATGCTCCTCAAGCCCTGCTTTTTTAATAATAATAATAATAATATTTATTACTTTTAAAACTTACAAAAAGGAAAGAGAAGAAAAGAGACAAAAAGAAAAAAACAACAAGAAAGGGAAAAAACAATGCAATATAATATATAAACAATACAAAACACAACATTAACCTAAACAAAACAAAACAAAAACAATTTAAAAACATACATCATACCATTTCAGTAGTCTATCTTGTTTCATCGACCTCCTCTCACCTCCCTTTTTGTATTCCACTTCTATTAATTGTTTCAGCAATTCCTTTCCATCTTTCTCTATTTTCTGTCATATAAATATCTTAACTTATTTTTACCCTTATTTTCCATTAATACTATAGTGCTTATTTATGCTTAACTCCTTATAACATTTCAACTAAAGCCATAAGATTTCATTCCAACATTTTTCTAACACTCAGTAATTTTACAATATTACTATTTCTGAAAATAAACTTTAAAACTTTCTCCAGTATTCTTCCACCATCTCTTCTCCCTGGTCTCGGATACTGCCAGTCATTCGTCAATTCCAAATAGTCCATCAACCTGGTGATCTTCTGTCCGAGGCTCTTAACTCTTTTCCAAGTCCCTTCTGCAGGTCTTCTTCATATTTATACATGCACTTTACTTTGTCTTCTACTGATCTTGTTCTTATTTTCCTTCCTTTGATACTGAAGAGCAGATCTCGGGGAAGCTCCAACCTAGCAATGCTTTTATTCCTTCTCGACAGGTCAACCAAATCTCCATGGTTAAATCTAAAATCCATAAGGTATTTCAGGACATGTTTCAAAATTCCTCCAAATCCAAAGGCCCCCACAGCTCCAATCTCCTCACGACCCAAGTCCAAATCCCAAAAGTCAGTAAATCCCTGCATGAATCATAATCCAACTTTCCTTCTCCAGGCCAGGCCAGGCTCCGATCCTCAAAATCTGACTTTTTCTAAATTCAATCATAAAAGGCCTCAACTTATAGTCCTCAATTTGCCTCTGTAAGGCTGGGGCTCCCACTTGTATTACTTTAGGTTCAACAACAGCAACTTTCTCCTTCACCTTCTCGACAATTTGCCCTGTCAAAGTAGATTCCTGTACAGTGGTGCCTCGCAAGACGAAATTAATCCGTTCTGTGAGGCTCTTCGTATAGTGGTTTTTTCGTCTTGCGAAGCAAGCCCATTGACAGCTTAGCGGATTAGCGCTATTAGCGGTTTAGCGGCTTTTAGCGGATCAGCTGATAAGCGGCTTAGCGGCTTAGGAAAAGGGGGGGAAGGGAAAAAACCCCGCAGGAACTTGCAAGACGTTTTCGTCTTGCGAAGCAAGCCCATAGGGGAATTCATTTTGCGAAGCGCCTCCAAAACGGAAAACCCTTTCGTCTAGCGGGTTTTCCGTCTTGCGAGGCGTTCGTCTTGCGGGGCACCACTGTATCAGATCCTGAATAATTTCTGTATTGATGTTCACTTTTTGTCCCAAATTAGTCACTTTGCTCCTCAAGCCCTGCTTGAGTGTTTTTGCTTACTTGGAACTCTGATTGGCAGTAGAAATAGAAGTAACAGTAGAATGGTGGCCTACCTTCCACTGTTGTTGTACAGATAAATTAGTCTATGCAATGTACTCTGGATGATCTAAAGTAAGGATGGGGAACCTTTTGCCCTGCAGACATTGCTCTCATAATCTCTGACGGTTGGCCATGCTGAGGCTGATGGGATTTCTGGAGGGCCACAGGTTATTCATCCCTGCTCGAAAGCACTGTTCTTCTGTGGGATTTCCATACACGAAAGTGGTTGGCAGCTAACTGCAGCAAGGATATTGTTAGCCCAAAGATGGAAGCAAGAAAAAATGCCAACTAAAGAAGAGTGGCAAGAGGAATTGATGAACTATGCTGGGATGGCGAGATTAACCAGGAAAATTCAGAGCCAGCAGGACCAGACTTTCCTAAAGGAATGGAAGAAGTTTTCAATATATTTGGAAAGCAGCTGTAACCAATTGACATCGCTTGGAGGGTTAAAAGGAGTTTTGTAAGGAGTAATATATAAATTATTGTGAAAAGAATTAAGAATAGATATTAAGATTTGAATTTATAGCAATACAGTGGACGCTCGGGCTGCGAACATGATCTGTGCAGGAGGCACATTCGCAACCCGCAGTGTTCGCAACCTGCAACCCGTGTGTCTGTGTACGCGCAGGTCACGATTTGGCACTTCTGCGCATGTGCAAAGCATGATTTAGCACTTCTACACATGCGCAAGCGCCGAAACCCGGAAGTAACCTCTTCTGCCACTTCCAGGTTCGGCGCGGTGTGCGACCCGAAACATCTGTAACCCAATTATGACTGTAACTATAGTAACAAAATGCATAATTAGAAAAGATTTTAGAAAACCATCAGTTGAGGTTGAAGGAAGTCTTAGGCTGTGATAGTCAAAGATTTGGAAATGATGTTTAAAAGAATGATGTGCTGGAAAATATGTGTAAAAACCAATTAAAAATTATTATAAAAAAGAAAAGAAAGTGGTTGGCAGCAGCACCTCCTTTTGCTGTGCTGCAATGCTAAAAAGGGGACGCAGGTGGCGCTGTGGGTTAAACCACAGAGCCTAGGACTTGCCGATCAGAAGGTTGGCGGTTCGAATCCCCACAACGGGGTGAGCTCCTGTTGCTCGTCCCTGCTCCTACCAACCTAGCAGTTCGAAAGCACGTCAAAGTGCAAGTAGATAGGGGCCACTAGGGGGCGCATCAGAAGATGGCTGACGATAACATCTCTCCGACCCACACGAGGTAATTTGGAGGCTGTGATGGGAGTAAATAGCCTCCCTACCCCCCCAGGATTGTGGGGTGGGACTGCCCTTGCCTGCTGTGCCCTACACCACCCCCGAATTTGTGGGGATGGGCGCACTAGGCACAATGCCCTCCTGTGGGATTTCGGCACTCCTGGACGCCGTCTCTGATCCGTGCCACTAGCTGCAAGAACTTCAAAAGAAACAATTCAGATGAAACGAATGCACATATTTCAAGGAAGAAGGGGGAGTAACGACTGCTAACAGAAGAGATCTCTGATAAAACAAGAAGAGTTGAAGGAGCAAGTATAAATCACGAGAAGATACGCCAAGACTTGGTATGGCAAAGGGACTGATGGGGGAGGGGGAAAAAACCTTACTTTCTTTCTTATATGTGATTAAACAAGAACCCCCCCCCCACACACACAAGTCAGAAATGTCGTTTTAAGGACTTAAGCTGTGGATTTAAGGCTGTGTGGAGATAAACTTTCGAACCAAAGCATGTTTTGAGAAGAGTGTGGAATGTATAAGGGCTTTGGAATGATGCAGTTAAAAGTGCCGTCGCCATATTGGGAAGTTCTGTCGGAGGACTTAAGTCTGAGAGGAGAAATAGAGAAATAGAGCTGTTTTTATATTGTGGGTGAAACTCTTCAGTGCGACTTAAGAACGACAGTTCTGTAATTAATGATTGAAAGAGCGCTGTTATCTATGAAGGTGATGATATATGGAAACCATCTCAATTTGAGGATTGGAAGAACGGAAAAATTCACACAGGATTATTATTGGTGTTTATCAGCTTACAGAGACTATCAGAAGAGATCATAAAGAAAAAAGAGAAAATATATGAACAAGAGGTGATGTGGAAACAGCAAGATAAGACTGCATAGAATTATGAACTTTGTTTGGACTGATTTGGACATTAATGCAGTAGCAAGAAGATGACCAGAATCCCCCTTCGGATCTTGAAATATGGGTCCCCTCAACAAAATTTAAAATTCGGCTTTGTAATTCGGAATTTATGTGATGTGATTTGATTTGATTTGATTGGCCGGTTAATAAAAATTATTTAAAAAAAAACAAAAACAAAGTGCAAGTAGATAAATAGGTACCGCTCCGTCGAGAAGGTAAACAGCGTTTCCGTGCACTGCTCTGGTTTGCCAGAAGCAGCTTAGTCATGCTGGCCACCAGTGGCATAGCGTGGGTTGTCAGCACCCGGGGCAAGGCAAGTAATTTGCACCCCCTAACCCATGGATTTGCGCCCCCTAACCCTAACCCCCAGATGTTGCACCCGGTGTGGCTGGCCCCCCCTGCACCCCCCACGCTACGCCACTGCTGGCCACATGACCCGGAAGCTGTACGCCGGCTCCCTCGGCCAATAAAGTGAGATGAGCGCCGCAACCCCAGAGTCGTCCGCGACTGGACCTAATGGTCAGGGGTCCCTTTACCTTTACCTTTAACACTAAAAAGTCTGCAGGTTCTTCTGTAGGCACCAAGAAGGACAAACTGCAGAACCACTTGCAATCAAAGAAGAGAATCAAACAGCTCTCGGGCAGCATATGGTAAGGTTACCAGATTTTTTTCAGTGAATCCAGGGACACTTTTCAACTTCCTACTAAATAGATGGATTTTGTCAGGGGACTGATTTGTAAATCCGGGGACTGTCCCTGGGAAATGGGGACGTCTGGTAACCTTAGCATATGGCATGTCTGAAAAAGAGTTTTCCCCTTTAAATGACAGAAGTTGAGGAATTTCTCTCCACTCCCACCCTAGTTTTCTCCCTATAGCATTTGTGTGCTGCACAGAATCCTGAATCTGGCAAGGCTTTCTTTCTGAGCCTGTTCTGTTACTCAAATTGTTTTGGCTTAAAATGTTAGTTCCCCCAGGCATCCTCTTCCTGAGCATATATAGGAATGCCAACTGAATGATATCCAAGAAACAATGATGTCTCCCTCCCTCCATGCATCCCTCCCTCCCTCTCCCTCTCTCTCTGCTTTAGCATGATGGTTCTGAGATCAAGGAGCACGTTTAATAATTGGTTTCTAAACTGCACATTTTGTTGTTTCATAGGCAGTGGCGTAGCGTGGGGGGTGCAGGGGGGGCCGGCCGCACCGGGCGCAACATCTGGGGTTAGGGCAAATCCACGGGTTAGGGGGCGCAAATCCACGGGTTAGGGGGCGCAAATTACTTGCCTTGCCCCGGGTGCTGACAACCCACGCTACGCCACTGTTCATAGGATTCCTGAGCATTGTCAGGTACAAGGCTGTGTATGTATGTATGTATGTATGTATCATATGCTGAAGATATACATCTTTATCCTGGCCTTTGACTCTCTTTCTCTCTCCCTCTCCCTCTCAATATATATGTAGACCCACCCTATTCTTGTACAGTGGTACCTCAGGTTACATACGCTTCAGGTTACATATGCTTCAGGTTACAGACTCCGCTAACCCAGAAATAGTACCTCGGGTTAAGAACTTTGCTTCAGGATGAGAACAGAAATCATGCTCCGGTGGCGCGGTGGCAGTGGGAGGCCCCATTAGCTAAAGTGGTGCTTCGGGTTAAGAACAGTTTCAGGTTAAGAACGGACCTCCAGAACGAATTAGCTACATAACCCGAGGTACCACTGTAACTGTAATTTGTTTTAAACTGTTCTGATATTGTATTTCAATTCGTTGCCACCTGACCTGGACCTCATGGCTGGTAATAAATTCAAAGAATAACTACTAATACAGTCACACCTCGGGTTACAAACGCTTTGGGTTGCGTTTTTTCGGGTTACGGACCCACCGAAACCCGGAAGTACCAGAATGGGTTACTTCTGGGTTTTGGGGGTCACGCATGCGCAGAAGCACTAAATTGCACTTTGTGCATGCGTAGAAGCGCCTAATCGCAACCTGCGCATGTGCAGACACGCCGCTGTGGGTTGCGAATGCTGTGGGTTGCAAATGTGCATCCTGCACAGATCACATTCGCAACCTGAGCGTCCACTGTATTACAGAACCACCACCACCAAAGGAAGACTTGCTTCCATTGTGAGCTGAGAGACTTCCAGCTCCCTTGCATCAGAGAACAAAGTCAAGGAGAGCCTAAGATGAGGGAAGGAAATCCCACCTGAATCATCCTGACACCATAGGATCTTTTCTGCCCCGATTCAAAACTTGGATATGAACTTTATTGTGCTATGACAAAGGAATAGAATTGGGGAGATCTTCTCATCCTTGTTGTTTAGTCGTTTAGTCGTGTCCGACTCTTCGTGACCCCCTGGACCAGAGCACGCCAGGCACTCCTGTCTTCCACTGCCTCCTGAGGCTTGGTCAGACTCATGCTGGTAGCTTCGAGAACACTGTCCAACCATCTTGTCCTCTGTCATCCCCTTCTCCTTGTGCCCTCCATCTTTCCCAACATCAGGGTCTTTCCCAGGGAGTCTTCTCTTCTCCTGGGGTGGCCAAAGTATTGGAGCCTCGGCTTCCAGTGAGCACTCAGGGCTGATTTCCTTAGGAATGGAGAGGTTTGATCTTCTTGCAGTCCACGGGACTCTCAAGAGTCTCCTCCAGCACCATAATTCAAAAGCATGAATTCTTTGACGATCAGCCTTCTTTATGGCCCAGCTCTCACTTCCATACATCACTACCGGGAAAACCATAGCTTTAACTATACGGATCTTTGTTGGCAAGGTGATATCTCTACTTTTTAAGATGCTGTCTAGGTTTGTCATTGCTTTTCTCCAAAGAAGCAGGAGTCTTTTAATTTCGTGACTGCTGTCATTCTTCTCATCCTTACTGGAGGTAAAAACCAGGGAGACCTTGCCCCCAACCCGATCCCCTCTGCAAAGGCCATTTCTTACTCTTGTCAAAGTGATGGGGGACAGATCTTACAGAAGCCGTGCATTTCAGCAGCCCTCCTGAGCTCAAGCACACGATTTGTCATGAGAAAGGGAAGGGGGAGCACTCCTTTGCAACCTAGGAGGCTGAGGTTGTGGGGAAACTTTCATCTGACTTTCGCCAAAGGGGTCCGTCCCAGTTGGCATCTGGGGAAACGTGCCAGGGGAGCTTTAAATAACGTTGACTGGGAAGGCGGTTATTTTCTCCTTGGCCTGCAGCTGCTTTATCATTCCTTGCACACATGCACAACAAATAACCGCCATCTGTATTCCAGATGGCACAACAGCAATGATCTCATCACACACATCAACCTTTAGTGCAATGCCAGTAATTTGGCAAACTAAAAGAGACCTACCCCGAGTCTTGCCTAGGCAGCCTCCTGCATCTCTCCGTGCTGAAGCAAATCACTTCGTTTTGCTCGAAGAGCAAACAGACCACCCGACCTGCCTGCAATACAGAAAGGTATTTAAACAAGCCATGGAGACAGCCAGCAGCGGCTCTCTTGTCCTTCTTCTTCCTGTACAACTAAGTCTAAAAAAACCTATGGCTAAATAGTTATGCCCCATAGGGAAAACACTCTCTCTCACACACACTGCTTCCCATCCAAGGTAAATGGAGGTGACTTTTTCACCATCACTTGTCATGGGAAGTCTAGTGTCCAGGTCAATAATAATAATAATAATAATAATAATAATAATAATAATAATTTATTTATACCCCGCCCATCTGGCTGGGTTTCCCCAGCCACTCTGGGCGGCTTCCAACAAAACACTAAAATACAATAACCTATTAAACATTAAAAGCTTCCCTAAACAGGGCTGCCTTCAGATGTAAAAGTCTGGTAGTTGTTTTTCTCTTTGACATCGGGTGGGAGGGCGTTCCACAGGGCGGGTGCCACTACCAAGAAGGCCCTCTGCCTGGTTCCCTGTAACTTGGCTTCTCGCAGCGAGGGAACCGCCAGAAGGCCCTCGGCGCTGGACCTCAGTGTCCGGGCAGAACAATGGAGGTGGAGACGCTCCTTCAGGTATACTGGACCGAGGCTGTTTAGGGATTTAAAGGTCAGCACCAACACTTTGAATTGTGCTCGGAAATGTACTGGGAGCCAGTGTAGGTCTTTCAAGACTGGTCAAGGGAAGTAATAGTACCTGTCTATTCTGCCTGGGTCAGACCACACCTGGAAAACTGTGTCCAGTTCTGGGAGCCACAATTTAAGAAGGATATTGACAAGCTGGAACAACCAGCTGCACCAATATAAGATGGGCGGAAACCTGACTTGCAAGTAGTACTAAATTGACAAGGATCTAGGGGTCTTAGTGGACCACAAGCTTAACATGAGTCAACAGTGTGATGCAACAGTGGGGGGAAAGCAAATGCTATTCTAGGTTGAATCAACAGAAGTATAGTGTCCGGATCAAGGGAAGTAATAGTACCACTTTATTCTGCTTTAGCCAGACCACACCTGGAGTCCTGTGTCCAATTCTGGGAGCCACAATTTAAGAAGGATGTTGACAAGCTGGAACATGTGCAGAGGAGGGCAACCAAGTTGATCCAGGGTCTGGAAACTAAGCCTTATGAGGAATAGTTGAGGGAGTTGGGTATGTTTAGCCTGGAAAAAAGGTGACTGAAAGGAGATACGATAACCATTTTCAAATATCTCAAGGGCTATCACATGGAGGATGGAGCAAGCTTGTTTCTTCCTGCTCCAGAGGCTAGAACTTGAACCAATGGCTTCATGTTACAAGAAAGGAGATTCCGGTTAATAATAATCATCAGGAAGAACTTTCTGAAAGTCAGAGCTGTTTGACAGTGGAACGGACTCCATTGGAAGGTGGTGTTCCTCCCTTGGAGGTTTTTAAGCAGAGGGTGGGTGGCCACCTGTCATGGATGCTTTAGTTGAGATTCCTGCATTGCATGGGGTTGGACTAGATAACCCTCGAGGTCCCTCCGGAATGAATTAAGTACTTAACCCGAGGTACCACTGTAGATTATCTGATGGACTATGCTGGTTCTCAGCTGCTTGCTACTAAAAAACCGCTCCCACGACATCAACTGTACAAGTCATATCTGTTGAAAATTGTATTGACTACCATTTCAGCAGAAGGTGGGTTTTAAAAAATAGGTGATCAATAAACCATTTTCTGGTCTCACATGCAGAAGCGGAAGCAGCTCACTTCCTAGGGCTCCTTTGGGAGGCAGGATGAGATTAAAAAAATTGAAATAATAATAATAATAATAATAATAATAATAATAATAATAATAGCATCAGCAGCTTGTCAGACCTCCAACAAAAATTGCTCTTTTTTAAAGGTTTTCCAGGTTTGATTACATTCCTTATGAGGTAAGAATTACCCTCAGCAAAGTGCTTGGTACTCAAAGGCATTCTTTTCTTTTCCCTCAGGTTGGTGGGGAGGGATTATAACTTTGTTTGCTGTTTGTGTGGCTGCAGCATATTGAGTTGACATTTCCAGAGCGGTATTTACAGAGACTCTGGGATCTTTCTTGAAGGGTAATAGTTAGAGACGAGCCAAACCCACGGGGCAAAATCTCACTGATGGTTTCTGACTGGTTCCAGACCACCGTTTGAACGGGTTATATTTACTGGTACAAGCCAGGCTGGGATTTCAGCTGAAGCGAACAGCAGAGCTAGGGCATGTCTTGAATTCTCAGGAGCAAGTTAAAAATCCAAAACAGGCCGTTGGAGTGGCATACAAAGGATGAACAAGTAAAATCGGTGATGATACATTGGGCAAGAGATGTCGGACATAACAGAATGTTTGAAGACTGGGAAAGGTTGTGGAGGAAAGGGGTCAAGTTCACTGCATGTACTGTGATAAAGGAAAATATTATGAAAATGATGTATAGATGGTACTTAACTCCGGTAAAATTGGCAAAGGTATAGCATAACAGTGACAATCTATGTTGGAAATGTAAAGAAAAAGAAGGTAACTTTTATCATATGTGGTGGACCTGCCCCATGGTGAAAGACTTCTGGGAGAAGATTTATAATGAACTGAAAAAAATGTTGAAATGTACATCTATTAAGAAACCCAGAGGCCCTTTTTCTTGGAATAACAGGATTGGAATTGCCCAAGAAAGAGCTAGCCAACCTGACTCGAAGAGTCCGTGACCAGGAGGAGGAGGAGTACCCGGAAGAAGGGATGAAATTTAAAGAGTACTTAGCGAAATATGTTAAGATAACTTAATTGGAAAAGCTTGCAAATATTAGATAGGCTTAGGATTTAAATATGTAAGGATAGGAATTAAGATGTTTAAAGCTAAATTAGAAAGAATGAAAGATGTTAAGTGATCAAGTTAATTTTTTGAGAAAATTGATTTTGGAAAACTGTTAAAATGATATACAATGAAATTCAACCAGGGGGATTTGAGGAAATCATTTAACAATGTTATTAAGATTGGTTTAATTACAATGAGGATGTTTGTTTGTTTGTGTTAAAGTTTTTTTGGAAAATTAATAAAAAAATGGGGGGGGGGGGGAATCCAAAACGGACCATGGTATGCTCAGACTCAATGCATCGAGAAACTATCACAAAGACCAAAGAGGGAAATTTTACTAGATAATCTTTTTCTTGACGTTCCCAACACCTCTCCCCGCTTGGTGACTTATTATTAAAGTACAACCAAGGAAACCAGCGTGAAGATATTTTAGGTGATATTCCTAAGTGTGTGCTAACAGCGCAAGTGTTAAAATAAGGCCCAACAGCAAATTTAAGCATCAGTTTCGTTCCAAAGGAGGAGAACTGGGTTGCAAGGTGCTAATTAGAAAGCTTATTTGCACGCTTGACTTTGTGTGTGTGTATATATCTGTTCTGAAAGTGCACTCCAGATCATTAACACATTTGGAAGTGGAAATCCTGCAAATATTTCCTCCCAGGAGATAACTATGTTATTTGCAAGTGTGTCTAATGGCCGTGGTGCTGGCAAAAAGCTGGACTTTAAAAATACATTTATATAAAGGCCAAGGGGGAGCTAGAAAATAGTAATGAGTAAGTTGTTAAAAATATTTCAGCCAAGGAATAAAACAAGATTCTGTTCAAACCTAAACAAATAAGATTCTATAAAGTACAGTGGTGCCCCGCAAGACGAATGCCTCGCAAGACGAAAAACTCGCTAGACGAAAGAGTTTTACGTTTTTGAGGTGCTTTGCAAAGACGAATTTCCCTATGGGCTTGCTTCGCAAGACGAAAACGTCTTGTGAGTTCTTGCGAGTTTTTTTTCTTTCCTTCCCCCCCCTTTTTCTAAGCCGCTAATAGCCGCTAAGCTGCTAATAGCCGCTAAGCCGCTAATAGAGCTAATCCGCTAATGGCCGTGCTTCGCAAGACGAAAAAACCGCTAGACCAAGAGACTCGCGGAATGAATTATTTTCGTCTTGCGAGGCACCACTGTATACAAAACCCTTTAAAAGCCAGTATTCCTATTGACATTGTTCCATAATCCATCCCAGTGGGCTGTAAAGATATCTACATTTGCCAAAGACTTCCTTAAATCGAAAACATTCTTCCTTTTCTCATTATACTTTAGCAAATGGACTAACAGTCATGATAACTAACTGCTACCTCCGGGATCAGATGCTCAATGGCTATGGATATGAGTAACCAGTGAGAAACAGCAGCTTGTAAGGGCATTTGGTTGAATATGCTCAGAAGCATCACTGTGGCTTGTGTGCCACAGTGGTTTTGTTGTAATATACAGTTGTGATTCGAGGACCCGATCCCCGCTTGGGGAATAAAGACACATGGACACAGTATGAAAAGGTTAATGGGTAAGGAAAAGGCCACAACTTTATTGATTACAGCATGTGAGAAGGTATTGGCTTAGGCATTGGACCACGGAACATTAGACTCCACCCACTTGGAGAGGGGTGAGCCCAAAGGGGGTTTATTCACCAGAAGGTGGAGCCTGTTGATGCTAATACAACTATAGGCTCTCTCCTGATGTCACCGAGGGTCGTGCCATGGCCCCTCGCCACACGGGCATCAGACAGGATCCACAACCGCCAGATTCCTTTAGCGGAATACCCAAAATTGATGTTGGGAAAGATGGAGGGCACAAGGAGAAGGGTCGACAGAGGACGAGATGGTTGGACAATATTCTCAAAGCTACCAGCATGAGTTTGACCAAACTGCGGGATGCAGTGGAAGATAGGAGTGCCTGGCGTGCTCTGGTCCATGGGGTCACGAAGAGCTGGATACGGCTAAACAAGTAAACAACAATAACAACCAGGAGAAACCAGGAAAGGCTTCTAGAAAGCATGACTGAAACAGAGCAGGGTGGTAGCTATTCATGCTCCAATGTTTTTTGGGGGACACATGAAAAGGAGGCACATGCAGGAGGACAGAAGATCCATCCATCCATCCCAAAGTGAACTGCAAGCATTGCAAACGCTACCTGCAACAGTGACTACAATCTACCATTTTTATATAAAAAATCATTTGATATATTTGTTGACATACCCTTCAAAACCTTTTTGAGAGAGAGAGAGAGAGAGAGAGAGAGAGAGAGAGAGAGAGAGAGAATGCTCCTGAACAGACTAATTGCCAATAACAATGTTTGGGCTGATAAAGACGAGTGACTCAATAAAGAGTAAGGTAAAGGGACCCCTGACCATTAGGTCCAGACGTGACCGACTTTGGGGTTGCGGCGTTCATCTCGCTTTATTGGCCGAGGGAGCTGGCGTACAGCTTCTGGGTCATGTGGCCAGCATGACTAAGCCACTTCTGGCGAACCAGAGCAGCACACGGAAACGCCGTTTACCTTCCCACTGGAGTGGTACCTATTTATCTACTTGCACTTTGACTTGCTTTCGAACTGCTAGGTTGGCAGGAGCTGGGACCGAGCAACGGGAGCTCACCCCGTTGCGGGGATTCGAACCGCCAACATTCTGATCAGCAAGTCCTAGGCTCTGTGGTTTAACCCACAGTGCCACCCGCGTCCCATGAATAGAGAGTAGAGCGTTGCATTTGGGTATTTCACATCATCTCATAAAAGAGCACCAAATACTGAGAAATGGATGCAGCACCCCTGCGCTCCGAAAGTTTTCCGCTCCACCCCCATTATCCTCCAATTTGGTGAGTGTTAGTGAGGGGATGTTCTTCTCCACAAGGAGAACGTCCATCAGCTTCTCTACCTCCGCTAAACGGTTCTTCTTCTTTGAATAATGCGCCTGCTTAGCTTTCGAAAGGTGTTTTCTGTGAGTGAGAGAAACCTTCAAAAGCTTCTCAAAATACAATTGCACACTCCCCACTTCCCCAAGCAGCGAGAGATTCCCCAGGCGGCTTCGCTAGATTTCTTTGCTTTTGAATGAGATAGAGCTGGAGACTTCAGGTGTCTTTGCGTGTATATTTGTAAATAAAGCTATTACAGGTGTAGAACTTGAGGCAAAGAGGAGCTCCTGCAAGGCGGAAGATTCCCCCAGAGAGCAGCTGTGGTAGCCCGAGAGATGGGCAAATCAGTCAATGTCAGTTTAGCTCAGTGTTTCCTTTTTCCAAGTTCAATTCTCCACTTTTCCACAATTGTTTTTTTTTTAAAAAAAGAGTCCCCTTGAAAATTCGCTATCGTTAGTGCAAAATTCTCCTAAATATACTCAACGTTTCGAGGCAATTTTGCCTAAAATACACATATCTGCAGAAAACAACCTTCTGTAATATGTTGCATTTGGTATATTATTTCAGTAATATATGCATGTTTCTGCACACTTTACTTTGGAATACCCATTTGTGTATGTGTTACGTGGCCGAAGAACTACGCTGCAAAATTTAGAGAAGCGTGAATTTCAAAATTGGTTTGGCTGTGATTTGGTCCACATTTCATTTCAAAAGTGCAAATTAGACAAGCTCACCTTTAAATGAAAATGAAACAAAATGTGAAGGAAATAAGCAGCTATCTTCTCTTTAAAAGACATCTGAAGGCAGCCCTGTTTAGGGAAGTTTTTAATATTTAATGCTGTATTGTTTTTAACACTTGATTGGAAACCGCCCAGAGTGGCTGGGAAAACTCAGCCAGATGGATGGGGTATAAATAATATTTTATTTTTATTATTATTATTGTTATTATTATTATTTGTTGTTGTTGTTGTTGTTGTTGTTGTTGTTGTTGTTGTTGTTGTTGTTGTTATTAAAATATGAATTGAGCTGAGTTTCTCATCCATCTCTTGGTAGCCCCAAAGGCTGCACCACCAATTTGGACTGACACCAACTAGAAACACACAAATCACACAAACACACACACTTGCCTGCCCTCAGCTGGAGTCTCGTCCCTTTCCCCAACCTCTGATGGGTTATCTCATTCAAAGGCCCCCTTTTCAGGATATGGATGACTGGACAGTGTTTACACATCCAATAATAATACGTTTAGCACTTGCCCGCTTTCATCATGTTATGTGTGGAGTTTTGTACAACATTTATGATGTCTCTGTCATTAGGCACTCTGCCTCATACATCCATGTCAATGAAAGAGCAGCAAATTCTTGGTTATGGAATTGTTATAATTGGTTATTTGGCTATTTATTGCTGTAATTATTATTTGTAATGTCAGGGAGGAGAAGAGAGAGGTTTTGTGAGATTTCTGCTTCAGGTACTGAAATAACTAAACCAGACTTGGGCTCTGTACACCTTGATTTGGGGAGAAGAAATACAATGAGCTGTCCGCTTCGGGCAGTAAAATGTTGTGGGCCAATTATCATAGAATCATTGAAAGGTAGAGGCGGAAGAGATCGCGAGCGTCACCTTGCAATACAGGAATGTCAACTAGATCACACATGTTTACATTTGTATTTCCATAGGATACACACACACACACACACACACACACACACACACACACACCCCTACCATGAGACCATCTCCTTGCTATTAGCTCCCAGTGCAGAAACAGCAACCAAACGTCTTGGGACTATTAAGCAGCAATCTGTCGAGTCAAAGAACGGCTGGCTAGCATCTGTAACAACACTCTGTGCAAACGATCAACACAATCCTAGAAATGCCTGCTGACATTTTCAAAAAAACTCTATCAGATGTGGGTGTGATAATTTTCTTTACACAGTCCCTGCTGACTTTTCCTTAAGATATGTTCATCCATGCATTTAACCTGCCTGTTTTTAGCGGTTTTTAAAGGTTGTCATTACATTAAGCTGCTTTCCAGCCCATTAGAACAGAAGCCGGTTTCAGGGAACGGTTACATACTGTGGGAGCAATCTACCTACTCGCTGCAGTTTGAAAGTTCCCATTGGGGAGATGGGGGTTGGTCGCATCCCACGCAACAACTGAGCTCTTCGGAACTTGGATTAATGTCACTGGGTCACGATGGTGTGTTGCTGTTTCTCCCACTAATTTGCACCAAGCCTCCTTGGTGTGTCCAGTTCTGTGTCCAGTTCTGGGCACCACAGTTCAAGAAGGACACTGACAAACTGGAACGTGTCCAGAGGAGGGCAACCAAAATGGTCAAAGGCCTGGAAACGATGCCTTATGAGGAACGGCTAAGGGAGCTGGGCATGTTTAGCCTGGAGAAGAGGAGGTTAAGGGGTGATATGATAGCCATGTTCAAATATATAAAAGGATGTCACATAGAGGAGAGAGAAAGGTTGTTTTCTGCTGCTCCAGAGAAGCGGACACGGAGCAATGGTTCCAAACTACAAGAAAGAAGATTCCACCTAAACATTAGGAAGAACTTCCTGACAGTAAGAGCTGTTCGACAGTGGAATTTGCTGCCAAGGAGTGTGGTGGAGTCTCCTTCTTTGGAGGTCTTTAAGCAGAGGCTTGACAACCATATGTCAGGAGTGCTCTGATGGTGTTTCCTGCTTGGCAGGGGGTTGGACTCGATGGCCCTTGTGGTCTATTCCAACTCTATGATTCTATGATTCTATGATTCCTCTACAAGCTGCTCTGCATGTTAGTCTGACTTGAAACCCAGATCAATTATTTCATATGAACGTCTTTCATATAACCTCTCTGAAGCTGCCTGAGTCACCATGATTCAAGTAACTGTCCTTCCTTGAAGAAGAGACAATCCCATCTGTTTTGCTCCCCACTGGGAAGCAGGGGAGATTGGTGTCTGAAAGCAGTCAGAGGGGCAATGGCTAAGTTTCCCCTTACCACAGCCATTCCACTGTTCAAATATGGCTGATTTTCCTTTCCAATGTAGCACCTCCTTTGTCCCTGTCCTTTCCCCACAATTACAATAAATAAATTCAAAATCAACGTTGCATGAAGCTTCCTACACAAATTCAAGCTGGGTAGGTCTGTTAATACCTGCCAGCCATTCTTAGTAAAGGTGTGCTGGTCCCGTGGGTTACCCGAGAGGCGAGGTCCAAGTCCGGTCCATGGTCAAAGGGGCAACATGGAGGCAGTCCATAGTAGCTGAAGCTGGATGCAGGGCAGGGAGTTGGGTGAAGTCAGGAACAGGCTTGCAAGCAGGGAGCCAGGGCGGGTCAGGAGCTCAGGTAGGAAAGCAGGACAGGGTTCAGGCAGGAACTAGCAACCAACAATATTGCTCCGGCAACTTGGGACTGGGGCTGGCCGGCTTTTATCTGCCCTGAGGCATAGGGCGGCCCTGATCCTCTGGTGACTCGCCTCTCCTGGCCTGGAGGCGAGCACTCCTCCTGCAGGAACTTAGTTCCCTCCTCCCCTCTGCCCTGAGCCTCTGCAGCTCAGGAGAGGCTGGAGGGTTACCGGACCCAGAGGCAACCTCAGCTTCCCCTGATGGGGCTGAGAGTGGTGACAGGGTGAGCTCCCGTTGCTCGGTCCCTGCTCCTGCCAACCTAGCAGTTCGAAAGCACGAAGTGCAAGTAGATAAATAGGTACCGCTCCGGTGGGAAGGTAAACAGTGTTTCCGTGTGCTGCTCTGGTTCACCAGAAGTGGCTTAGTCATGCTGGCCACATGACCTGGAAGCTGTAAGCCGGTTCCCTCGGTCAATAAAGCAAGATGAGCGCCGCAACCCCAGAGTCGGCCACGACTGGACCTAATGGTCAGGGGTCCCTTTACCTTGACCTTACCTCTTTACACCTGAAATAGTGGAGTTGGGAACTGCTTACATGACAAGCTGTTTATGGGGGTTTGCTGCCTCTACATTCTGAAGCCAAGTGATGAGAGGACACAAAGCAACTATGAGGCAGAGTGAGAACACCATTGGCCCATTTCCTGAAGCTGGATACATGTTGCCCTTAGAACATGTCCTCATTTCATCTTTTCCCTAGCTTCCTGCGATCTGCGTGACAAATGGATTCAGAAATTTATTAGCAAAAGAGGTGGGGTGTTTTGTTTGTTTTTTGACAGATGCCTGCATCCTGGGTTGCTTCTGTTCTTTTCTATTCAGAGCGAGCCATCAAAGGAAAATGACAGAGAAACATAATTAGTTCATTTTGGTATTTGAAGCCCACATAGTAATAAGGTCTGTTTGTGTGTGTGTGTGTGTGTGTGTGTGTGTGTGCGTGTGTATTTCTGTCCCAGCCAGGAAGGCGTAAGGAAAACCAGAAACCCATTGCCTTTAAAATTCAGAATTGGGGTGAGTTGAGTTGTAGAGCCAGAATCCTGCCCTTGCCCTGATCATAAAAGATTCTAGGAAAAACATGGGGAAAGGCAAGCGGGGGAGGGGGGAGGCTTTAAAAATAAATGTGAAAGATATAAAGGTTCGTAATAAATAATAGAAGTCAGTTTTATTACTTTTTCACTTAGGTAGGAACAATTTTATGAAACTGTGGCTGTAGCAGAATGCTAATAGGTGAGTTTTAAGAAAATTACCTTATCATCCTTGACCCACAGAAAACTCGGCATGGAACAGGCAAGGAGAGATATTGAGCTTATCCACAGAAAAAGACCTTGTTTTCATAGGTTCTGGATTGAGAGCAATGTATAAATGTTTTGAAAAGACGACTCATAAAATGTTAAACATTTACTGCAATATATCTAGCTTACTCTCCAGAAGCAGACACAATTCAAACACAGTGTGTAGTTAACCTAGAGAATTCACAGTCACAGGTTGCAATGAAAGCAACCAACTTGGGACAACTTTAAGGGGAGAATTAGAAAACTTATTGGAGAATAAGACCATCAATGTCCCCTTCATTGACTGGGCTCATGTACAAGACCATCAATAGCCCCTTCATTGACTGGGCTCATGAACAAGACCATCAATGGCCCCTTCATTGACTGGGCTCATGAACAAGACCATCAATGGCCCCTTCATTGACTGGGCTCATGAACAAGACCATCAATGGCCCCTTCATTGACTGGGCTCATGAACAAGACCATCAATGGCCCCTTCATTGACTGGGCTCATGTACAAGACCATCAATGGCCCCTTCATTGACTGGGCTCATGTACAAGACCATCAATGGCCCCTTCATTGACTGGGCTCATGAACTACGCCAGCTTGGACCTAGCATTCCTCACCACTGATGTTTTACTTCCCTTACAAAATGGAAATATGCCAAGGCAAAAAAACAAACAAACCATGCTTCATTATAGGAAACAACTCCTGTATCCGTCTCTACAGCCACAGCAGATGCTGCAACCTTCCAACAGTTTGACTTCACCCCCCAAGGTAAAATCCTCCACCGTCTCCCAGTGCAAACCAGCAGGGCAGGTAACCTGCCAGTTCACTGCTCTCCTCCACTTAGGACAGGGGTGCCAACTTGAAAAAAATATTGTGGGGGCCCAGGTAAGCCCCACCCTGCATAACATGATGCAGTGCGCACACACCCTTTAAATGGGAATGTGCATCAACTTTGTGGGGGCCCAGCCCCCTCAAATTTTTTATTGTGGGGGCTGAAACTCCCTCGGCCCCTAGGAGTTGGCTCCTATGACTTAGGACAGGGGTAGGCAACCTAAGGCTCAGGGGCTGGATGCGGCCCAATCCCCTTCTCAATCCAGCCCACAGATGGTTCAGGAATCAGCATGTTTTTACATGAGTAGAATGTGTCCTTTTATTTAAAATGCATCTCTGGATTATTTGTGGGGCCTGGGAATTCCTTCATCCCCCCCCCCAAAAAAATATAGTCTGGCCCACCACATGGTCTGAGGGACGGTGGACCAGCCCATGGCTAGAAAAGGTTGCTGACCCCTGACTTAGGATCACTCTGTGACACTGACCATGACAATGACAGGATTCCTATCCATGATGCCACCAGACCTTTATCACCCAAATTGGAAATCATTCTTAAACAAATTGCCTGCATCTCATTGGCTGCATCTTCTTGAGCAGTAGGCAACATCAATCCACAATAAACAGGATGAGGGTTTTTTTTGCCACCTAGGTCTGTAAGTAATGGAAGAAAATCGTTCAGATTTCTAAGTTCAGATTTCATTCAGCATTCCCATTTAGGAGTACAAAAGCGACAAAGCTTGGATTGGGAGATCACGAGAAGCCTGATGAAATCATGTCCTGTCTTCCTTCTTTTCAGAGTTGTCCTCTTAGTGACTTCTATGCTATGACAACAAACTTTCCGGCATCCTGATATGGCTACACGGAATAGTGATATAATTATTTTGGGCAGATGGTTTTGTGTGTCTTGGATGATTCTTCTTTCCTAATGTCTCTCTTCGACAGGAAGGGATCTTATTGACGGAGCTCGTTTTGACGGAGCAAGATGCAGCTTTTATACGAAGCAATTACTATAAGGAGAGCAACCTGCAGAACTGTTGGAGTGGGGAGAAGAAATCTCTGTGAGAGCCTCAGTTTCCCAACGGTCATTGTTTTGCTACGGTATGTGTCAAAGTCAAGGTCAATCAAGGAGGTCAAATACCGCTCTCAGAGAGCTGTTTCTAAGAAATGCTTGATGTTTTCTGTGGCACTGCAGCTTGAAGACAACGAGAGAGAGAAGGGAAAAGCCTCAGGAAAGCTGCTGTCATTGAGAGCATTGGGTGATGCCAGAAGCCAAGTATTTCACAGGTCTGATAAACATGAGCAAGAGTTAAGGCAACAATATAACACCACTCACATCAGGTACCACTGTATTCCCAAAAGGTACGTTTCTGGTCTTTTGCTATGTGAAGTTCTTAGTAGCTTTTTTATTTCTCCATGGATCATGTCCCAGAACTTTCTGATCTCTGGACATGTCCACCACATATGGTAGAAGGACAGCCACTCCTTCAGAGACAGGGTCTTCAGAATGGTGTACACTCTGTTTGGAATAAACTACTAGAGTTTCCTCTGAGATAATGTTTACACCAGTGATTGATTGAAAATATTTCTATCCTGCTTTATATTAAATATAATAATCTCAAAACATCAAATAGTACATTACAGAATATCAAAATACAACATAAATATAAATGCAAAATGCAATAAAGATCCAGTTGTAAAGCTGGATAAATTATAGGAAAACAAAATTTTATCTCAAACTTATCCCTCGCAACATTACAAATTCAAATCAAATGCAAAAGCACAATAAACATTCCTCATATAAAACGTAATTAGCAAATAAACAAAGGCAGTCACATTTGCCTCAGTGACATTTTCCAAGGACATCCTCAGCAAACTTCCACATACAACCCTCACGCTCAAACATCCCCACCAACCATGCCCAGATAACACAGGAAATAACCATAATAGCTTCAATTCAAATAACTTTATTGTATTAGCCATTGGCCATGACAAATCTGAATCAAAAATAAAGACATGTAAAGGGATGCCATGTCACAAATAAAAGTCTCCATTTAGATCTTCATCTCCCTTACAGTTCAACACTATATTGTCCAGGGTCTTATTTCTGATCTTTTTGACCACTGGAGCAAAAAGGGCGACTTTGTGAGTCACTGAAAAGTTTACATCGCTAAGAAGCCACAGGATCTTCTCTGCCAGGAAAGGACATCTTTCCTGTATGAACGGTAAGGTGAGAAATCGCCTCCTGGGTCCAGTGTATAGTGGGCAATATAGTAAATAGTGCAATATGTCTTCTGCCCACATATGCAGAGTCCGTACGGTACACTTATGTATTGTTTGTCCAGGATGGCAGAGGGATAACACATGAAATAAACATGTGTTACATGTGAAACAAAGAGGAGAGTCATTGCAGGCATATTGGGCCACGGTTCCTTTAGTGCAGAGGCTGGGAGTGGGTGGCACTGTGGTCTAAACCATTGAGCCTCTTGGGCTTGCTGATCAAAAGGTCAGCGGTTCAAATCTGCGCAATGGGGTAAGCTCTGTCCCAGCTCCTGCCAACCTAGCAGTTTGAAAGCACACCAGTGCAAATAGATTAATAGGTACCGCTGAGGCAGGAAGGTAAACAGCATTTCCGTGCGCTCTGGTTTCCGTCACGGTGTTTCGTTGCGCCAGAAGCGGTTTAGTCATGCTGGCCACATGACCTGGAAAAGCTGTCTGTGGACAAACGCCAGCTCCCTTAACCTGAAAGCAAGATGAGGGCTGCACCCCACATCCAAGTGTCAGTCACCTTTAAAAAAACAAAAAAACCTAGTGCAGAGGCTTAAGGTAAGGGGAAAGGGACCCCTGACCGTTAGGTCCAGTCGTGACCGACTTTGGGGTTTCAGCACTCATCTCACTTTATTGGCCGAGGGAGCCGGCGTACAGCTTCCGGGTCATGTGGCCAGCATGACTAAGCCGCTTCTGGCGAACCAGAGCAGCGCACGGAAATGCTGTTTACCTTTCCGCTGGAGTGGTACCTATTTATCTACTTGCACTTTGACATGCTTTCAAACTGCTAGGTTGGCAGGAGCAGGGACCGAGCAACAGGAGCTCACCCCGTTGCAGGGATTCGAACCGCCGACCTTCTGATCGGCAAGTCCTAGCCTCTGTGGTTTAACCCACAGCGCCACCTGTGTCCCACAGTCCAGAGGCTTACCTTTGGGCTAATTTACCTATGCAAATGTGTCTGATGATAATGTTGCCTACACACACTGTAGCATGGAAAATGTCTAAAAGCCTGGTGATATTATTTTTTAAAGACTTAAGTGTACCAGAGGTAGCAGGAGAGGATACAAATGTCATCAACAAGCAGATGGCGTGGCGCGAAGGATGAGTAGAATGTGATGAAGTACAGCGCTCTGTCCTTATTTGGATTTGTGGATTGGACCCTTAACGGATCTTGGGCAATGCCAAGGTGACCTTGAAGTTGATGGGCAACTGGGCTCTACTTAATCCTTCCTTATCTAATATGTTTATCTTATCACAATCCTTCCCTCCCCCCTTCCACCAGGCTGCCAATCTTGCCAGATGCAGATTGCTTACCCCAAGGTCATTTTTCACAGAGGGTGCTTCGGTTATGTTTTGCATCTCTTACTACTGAATGACAAAGCTACATCGATGTACAGTCAATCTGATAGCGTTGCCACCCCCATTTTGCAGCAGCATTCACAAGTGACACAGTCTAGAAGAGGAGGTATTGTTAGTGTGACTTATGAAGACAAGGTAGACATGCTACAAAAAATAGCATTTGAGGTTGTGCAGAAGCATGTCAACGGGAGATGAATGGTGGCAGAAAACCTTTCCTGAGCACTTTTTATTAAGAAACACTAACATTTCTCCTCAATAAAGGGTTTCTTCAAAACACATATCTACTTGATCGCCTGTCTTTTTCCATCTTGGGATTCATACCTGGCTGCCCTGCATAATGCTCTCTTGGTCTTTTGCAGACACTACAGGTGATGTCTTCAAAAGCATCTGCAGAACGAGACAGCTGCATTAATTGGGGGTGGGGAACATCTGCGCATAAAACCAGTTGGCCTATTCCACCCTATGATGTTCTGACTAATTAGCCAAAGCAAGGGACACAACAGGAACAACATTCCTGTAGGTTGTATGTATCCCAAGAGCGTTTCCAGATGACCTGATTATTGAGCATTCATCCCGATCTGTTTGTGGGTAATTAGATGGCGTTGGCTATTTAGCAAACTGTATGGTTAGATGGTGTTGCGTCAAAGTGAGTGTTCTCACACTAGAACTCGTGGTCCTCTAATGCTGGAAGATTCAGGACAGATAAAAGAAAGTAGTTCTTCACACAGTTAAGGCAGCGTTGGCCACAAACCTGGATGGCTTTAAAAGCCGATTGGAGAAATTCATGGAGAATAAGCCTATCAATGGCTACTACTCTGTTCTGCTGGATACATCCTTATACAGTGGTACCTCTGGTTATGTACTTAATTCGTTCCGGAGGTCTGTTCTTAACCTGAAACTGTTCTTAACCTGAAGCACCACTTTAGCTAATGGGGCCTCCCGCTGCTGCTGCGCTGCCGCCACACGATTTCTGTTCTTATCCTGAAGCAAAGTTCTTAACCCGAGGAACTATTTCTGGGTTAGCAGAGTCTGTAACCTGAAGCGTCTCTAACCTGAAGCATCTGTAACCCGAAGTACCACTGTATACAAAACTGAGTTAACTGAACCAGCACCATTTGTATTTTCTAATGGTTTTCGAAGCTTCATTTTCATTCAAATTAAAGAATCCTTATTTTGCATACCTTCATGATCTCTCTCCTATGTGTTTCATGGTAGTCATTATCCACAGCCAGTCGTTGTACTTCTTTGTCTTGTATTTCCAATTTCAGCTGTTGAAGACTGGAGCCCACCCCACAGCCTTCCAAATCTTGAATGGTCATAGGGTTGATTTTCAGCGGAAATGGCTTTGGATAATCAGGTGCTCTTATGAGGCTCTCAGTCCAATTGGTACCAGTAACTGAACTGTAGCGTAAACTGCACTGACTTGATGCAGGTATTCTGTGGGTTTTTTTCATGCTGGGATAGGAAGGTCTAGCCATCTCAGATGGTTCAGGGCACTGGGTAGGGAATGGTGGAAGTTTCCCAGCCAGGGTTTCTTAAGAGAGATTGTGAGAATGAAGGGGCCAGTAGTTGATTGAAGAGAGCTTCCATGTTCCTTGGTGGTGGTATTGTTCAGTGTGCTAAGTGGTGCGGACGTTGGACTTGAATTGTTGATTGCAGCCGATAGAGTTGTTCCATTACTGCCACTCATCTGAGTGGGTGAAAGCAGCGCCAGGAGCAAAAGCCCCAAGCTGAACCACGTAGCAAGCGCCGTGCCCATGTCTAATCGTGCTGCGAGCCCCCAACTCCCTCTGAAGCTGCTCCTGAGATGCAGAGTTCCATCTATCAATGGCTACTAGTCCACGGTTGGAAGCAATAATGCTTCTGCAGTCAAACACTCTACCAATGAGCTATATCCTCAGGCAGTATACCTGAAGGAGCGTCTCCACCCCCCCATGATTCTGCCTGGACACTGAGGTCCAACTCTGAGGGTATTCTGCAGGTTCCCTCACTGTGAGAAGTGAGGTTACAGGGAACCAGGCAGAGGGCCTTCTTGGTAGTGGGGTGTTGGTGTTAAGTTGTGGGTGAACATATCAGACAACACAGCGATTTTTCAAACAGCTCTTGTTTATTCACAGGCCAGAGCAGAACTGAACTGAAGGGTTCAGCCAGCCTGCTTATATAGAGCTCCACTACAATGCAACAGTAACAACTTTCTGTAACTATCCAATCACTGAACATCACTTCGGATCCCTTATTTGCATATGTGGACCTAAACTATCTACAGTATCCCCCTGCTGGCCCAGGGTGAGAACTTCAGTACATAACAGTTGGGATACTGCCAGGGAAACAGAGGCATCAGGCAGGCCACCAGTCGTCTCCGGACGATCACTGGTTTCCCGTGGAACAGCATCAGTCAATGAGTGACACGAGCCTCAGAGACATTCTGAGACCCGTGCACACCCTTTCAGCAGAGTCTCCGCAACGAAAGATGCAGCCGGAGAGCATATTTACAGCTCTATTCAACGTAGATCAGAACAAAAGAAAAACATGACTGCTTGCCTCCGTGTCCAGGAAAACAGACGGAACAAAAGCTATATACAAAATGGAAGTTCCCAGAGGGAAGCTGGAAGTGAACAGGCATGTGATACACAACAGCCTGTTCCCTTTTTAAGGTGGAACGGAACTATTCTAACAGGGCCCACCCTGTGGAACGCCCTCCTATTAGATGTCAAGGAGATAAACAACAATCTGACTTTTAGAAGACACCTGGAGGCAGCCCTCTTGAGGGAAGTTTTTAATGTTTGATGTTTTATCGTGTTTCTAATATTCTGTTGGGAGCTACCCAGAGTGGGTGGGAAGGCCTGGCCAGATGGGTGGGGTATAAGGAAGGAAGGAAGGAAGGAAGGAAGGAAGGAAGGAAGGAAGGAACAAACAAACAATTCTGAATGCCAGTTGCTGGAAGCTGCAGCAGGGATGATGATGAAGAAGAAGAAAAAGAAGAAGAGGAGGAGGAGGAGGAGCAAGAGTTTGGATTTGATATCCCGCTTAATCACTACCCGAAGGAGTCTCACAGCGGCTAACATTCTCCTTTCCCTTCCTCCCCTACAACAAACACTCTGTGAGGTGAGTGAGTCTGAGAGACTTCAGAGAAGTTTGACTGGCCCAAGGTCACCCAGCAGCTGTATGTGGAGGAGCAGGGAAGCGAACCCCGTTCACCAGATTACGAGTCCACCGCTCTTAACCACTACACCACACTGGCTTTCTGGATGAGTGTTCTTTGTGCTCAGATCCTGCTTGCTAGTTTCCCACAGGCATCTGGTTGGCTACTGTGACCACAGGAAGCAGGATATCTCCCATCACAATGCAACCTGAATTTGAAAGTATGTGACTGGATCCCACCTGGACAATAGCAGCTATGTGGAGATATCCCATGACTCAAAAGACTTGAAAGTCTGAATGAACATTAGCTGCAAGATGAAAAGCCCCTGTTTGCTTAAATTGTTCTTTAAAAAAAAGCTATCCTATTAGAAATATCTACCTCATTATCTTTTATTAATAAGCCAAGGGGCCATTATTCAGACTATGGGTAAGACGGTTCTTTGCTTTATAACATTTTGTCGTTAGGGTTCAGAATGAAAAATGTTTGTGGTAGAAGACAAATGTGAGTAGGCACCGAACTAGCATTTTATTTTATTTTTCAACACTCACCAAAAAAATCTGCATAAAAGGGAAATCTGGCTGCTTTCATTGAACAACCGCTCGGAACACAATCTGCTCCAATAAACCAGATCTGCTTTAAAGATTTTGCTCCCAGTTTCCCAGCTGGAACTGTTTGATTAATTGAAAGAGGAATAAAATGCTCACAGTTTTGACTAGTGAGTGGCAGGAATATATTTCTTTATGATGGACACAACCCCTCAGGATGAGGCTGCTGGGATCCGCCAAGCAAAGTAGCATCTGAATGCTAATGCAGCGTACTTTAATTGAAAGTGGGATCCAGCAAAGTATAAATGATAAACAATTTAAGCAGGGTTGACCAGAATGTCGGTCCAGCTTAGCCCAGCCTAGGTTTCAAAATAAGTAAATTTAGGAAGAAATCAATATCAATAAAAGATGAAGATAAAAAGACATCAAATTCTTTCAACTTTTATGGCTGGGGAACAAATTACAGCATGTGAGAAAATCCAGAAACTCTTTTCAAAGTTTATGGCATAGAGGCAGTAGCAAAGTTGGCAAGCCCAGGGAGTTCAGTGAGCCAAGACCGGGATTCTCCAGTGTGCTAAAGCTGTTAGAGTACAGTGGTACCTCGGGTTACGAACAGTCCTGCTTACGAACGCTTCGGGTTATGAACTCCACAAACCCGGAAGTAGGTGTCCCGGGTTGTGAACTTTGCCCCGGGATATGAACGCAATCTGCTTCTGGGGCTGCAGGAGGCCTATGTAAGGAATGCGTGCCTCAGGTTAAGAACGCTTCGGGTTAAGAACGGACTTCCGGCACGAATTAAGTTCATAACTCGAGGTAGCACTGTACTGGGCTAGGAATCGGGAGACCAGGGTTGGTCTTTGTTAGGTTTCTGTTTATTGCCACTATGCAGTGCTTGGAGTCACAAGACTCTGTTTACATTCCAGAGTGTTGGAAGTCTCATGGGAGACGGCTGTTGATATTAATGGTTTCCTGTTTTCTTTGTTCCAGTTGTTTCACAGAGAGCAGCTGTATTTTCTTTTCTGTCCTGCGTAGTTAGAAATAAAATGTAGCAATGTAGCTCATACATTTCTCGTCTTCTGCTGTATACTCTGCATAATGAGGGAACGTGCCTGGAGCCTCATCAAAGGCTCAGGTCGTTAATCACCGTCGGAGGACTCGACCGGAGGAGTAGCTCGGTCGAACGCAAGTCCGACAGTCTTGAAGCCCACCAGGTGACCTTGGGCCAATCACTATTTCTCAGCCTAACCTTCAGGGTTCCTGCAAGGATAAAATAGAGAGGAGAAGTGTGCATGCCACCATAATAATAATAATATTTAATAATTTATTATTTATACCCCGCCCATCTGGCTAGTTTTCCCCAGCCACTCTGGGCGGCTTCCAACCAAGTATTAAAAACAATACAGCATCAGACATTAAAAACTTCCCTAAACTGGGCCACCTTCAGTTGTCTTTCAAAAGTATAATAGTTGTTTATTGCCTTGACAACTGCTGGGAGGGCATTCCACAGGGCAGGAGCCACTACCGAGAAGGCCCTCTGCCTGGTTCCCTGTAACCTCACTTCTTGCAGCAAGGGAACTGCCAGAAGGCCCTCGGAGCTGGACCTCAGTGTCCAGGCTGGATGATGGGGATGGAGACGCTCCTTCAGGTAAAGGTCAGCACCAACACTTTGAATTGTGCTCGGAAACGTTCTGGACTCCTTGCAGAAAAGATGGGGTGTAAATGTAATATAACACTGATGAACAAGGGCAATTACAGTGATCTGAAAGAAATGTGTTGAGTGAATTGTCCCCCATGATCCTTGTGCATGTGTTTTTTAGAAGTGCAAACAGCAGCCACTTTGTGTCTAGAGGGGGGAATTATTACTGATATCACAGCAGACAGGGAGGGAGAGTTTAACCTTTCCCTCCCCCAGATGAAAATTGCTCCTCTGTAGTTCCTAATTGAACTAGGAATAATATGAGTTTTCCTCCCAATGGTGGCTGCAATTTATGGGGTTTTTTTAGTTTTTTAAAAAATGCATTTAACATCTCATTTGATTTGACCCTCAGATGAAAAACAATGACTGCATTATACCTTGAAAGTGTGGGTTGTTTCTAAAAACATTCCCTTGGAAAGAAGTTTTTTTTGAAAAATGCATTGGGCCTACAACAGTCCTGTTGCTCCGCCGTGACCTCCCTGCCAATTTAGATACAGTGACTGAACAGGAGGCCCCTCGACTGACTTCAGGTCCAGTGTTGGACCATTTCGATCGGATACTCCCTACTGATGTGGATAGCTTCCTCCAAGTTGGTAGGCCCACCACCTGCCTCCTTGATCCGTGCCCATCTTGGCTGATTAGGGAGTGTCCAGATGTTGCGCGGACCCCCCTGGTTGAAATTATCAATTTTTCCCTTGACACGGGGACATTCCCAGGGGAACTGAAGGAAGCAGTGGTGTGTCCACTCTTAAAAAAAACTTCATTAGATCCCTTAGACCTATCCAATTACCGCCCAGTTTCAAATCTTCCATACCTGGGTAAGGTAATTGAGAGAGCGGTTGCTGAACAGCTTGGTAGGTTTCTGGAGGAAACATCAGCATTAGATCCATTTCAGTCCAGTTTCTGTCCTGGTTTTGGGACGGAGACGGCTCTGGTTGCCCTAACAGATGATCTCCGTAGACAACTGGATCGAGGCGGGTCAGGACTGCTGATCCTTTTAGATTTGTCAGCAGCCTTTGACATGGTCGATCATGATCTTCTGGACCACCGCCTCCCAGACGTGGGGATACAGGACATAGCCCGTAACTGGTTGTGCTCTTTTATCTCTGGTTGGGGACAGAGGGTGGCACTAGGGAGGGAAATGTCGTTGTGCCACTCCTTGGTGTGTGGAGTGCCGCAGGGCGCAATTCTCTCCCCAATGCTTTTTAACATCTTTATGTGCCCCCTTGCCCAGATTATCCGGAGCTTTGGGCTGGGGTGTCACCAATATGCTGATGACACTCAGCTCTATCTGCTGATGGATGGCCACACCGACTCGGCCCCGAACACACTGACCAGATGCTTGGAAGCTGTGGCTGGATGGTTTCGTGGGAGCCGATTGAAACTAAATCCTTCAAAGACAGAGGTCCTATGGCTAGGTCGGGATGGCATGGGGATGAGGGACCAACTCCCTTCTCTTGTGGGGGCCCAATTAGTGCCATTGCCTTCCGTTAAGAGTTTGGGTGTAATCCTTGACGCCTCCCTTTCCATGGAGGCGCAAGTTACAGCAACAGCCAAGGCGACATTTTTCCTCCTTCGCCGCATCAAGCAGTTGGTCCCTTACCTTTCCCGCCCCGACCTGGCCACAGTGATCCATGCGACAGTCATTTCCAGGCTTGACTACTGTAATTTGCTCTACATGGGGCTGCCCTTGAAGCTGTCCCAGAAACTCCAGCGGGTACAGAATGCTGCAGCGAGGCTCCTCACGGGGTCTCTGCCATGGGAGCATATTCACCCAGTGCTTTCCCAGCTGCACTGGCTCCCGGTGGAGTACAGGGTCAGATTTAAGGTGCTGCTTTTGACCTTTAAAGCCCTTCACGGCCTAGGACCCTCGTACCTACGGGACTGCCTCTCCTGGTATGCCCCACGGAGAGCCTCAAGGTCCATAAATAACAACACCCTAGTGGTCCCAGGCCCTAAGGAAGTTAGATTGGCTTCAACCAGAGCCAGGGCCTTTTCAACTCTGGCTCCGGCCTTGTGGGGTGCGCTCTGCCTCATGAGACCAGTGCCCTGCAGGATCGGATTTCTTTCTGCAGGGCCTGTAAGACAGAGTTGTTCCACCTGGCCTTTGGCTTGGAGCCAATTTGATTCCCTCCCTCCCTCCCTCTCTTTCTTTTTTCTTTTCCTTCTCCTCCTGTGATGAGGCTACATTTTAATATTTTAATGTTCCATTATTTTAATGTTGTATTTTATTTTTGTTTTTAAGTTGTAATCATTCATCTTGTTTTTATTATTGCTTGTAAGCCGCTCTGAGCCCGGCCTTGGCTGGGGAGGGCGGGATATAAATAAAAAAATTATTATTATTATTATTAATAAAGTGCATCTGTGATGGACACATCCTGGGTTAGCCTCCTGGTGACCCAGAAACCAATCAGAGCTGGGCGGAGTGTCTTCCAATCAGGAGAGAGAGTGGAGAGTTGAATGTTAGAATTAGACAGTCTAACTGTCAGATAGGGCTTGCCTGTCAGTGTTAGTTAGGGCATGGACAGTGCCTAGTTAGAGTTCCATTTAGAGCCTGGTTAGAGCTGAATTATGGTGTAGCTAGCAGGGCAACCCAGATTGTTTTCCTTGGGGGAAAGTAAAAATTCTAGAAGGCGCTGGAAGTGTAAAACCAATAGCCATTGAAGAAGGAATCAGTCTATTTAAAGACAGGTTTAAAATGAGAATTTCAATAAAGTTCTTAGCTTGTTTTTGTGAAGAGTGTTTGTTCATAACAAAGTGTTCTGCCGAGAGTAGGTGGGTTATGAGCTCTTTATGATGTGAGGGGGCATTATTATACAGAAACATCATAGCCAGACACTGAAGAGACCTGTCAGGAGTAAGCATGGACTAGGCTTCCTCAACCTCGGCCCTCCAGATGTTTTGAGACTACAATTCCCATCATCCCTGACCACTGGTCTTGCTAGCTAGGGATCATGGGAGTTGTGGGCCAAAAACTTCTGGAGAGCCAAGGTTGAGGAAGCCTGGCATGGACCAATGGTATCAAATAGTATGAGAAACAGCCCTACTAGAAAAACTAACTCATAAATTGAAACTGATATGGGGACAAATAGAAGAAGACGCCTTCACCCCAGTATGGTTCCCCTTTATCACATACAGTGGTACCTCGGGTTAAGAACTAAATTCGTTCTGGAGGTCTGTTCTTAACCTGAAACCATTCTTAACCTGAGGCGTGCTTTTGCTAATGGGGCCTCCCGCTGCTGCCACAACACCGGCGCATGATTTCCATTCTCATCCTGGAGCAAAGTTCTCAACCTGGAGCAACTACTTCCTGGTTAGCGGAGTTTGTAACCCGAAGCGTCTGTAATCCAAGGTACCACTGTACACAGCCCAACAGGACAACAACAAGAATCCACCAACAGCATTCAAATCAATCTGGCTAAGCTGATCGAAACACACACACACACACACACACACACACACACACACACTGCTCTCACACAAAAACAAATCTCATTACAGCCAACCAAAGACAACCGGCCACCCCCTAGGCCACCCCCAACCTCCCTCACCACCAAGGAGCGAATAGTAAGAGAACCCATACAAGTATCACTGACACAAAACCCCACACATACAATAAGTAGAATACCCCTGCCCCACTCACCATTCCCCCTCCCTCTTTTCTTCCTAACCTAACACACTGTATGCAAAACTAATGTCTCACAAGAAATGAAACTGATCTGTAGGAAACACAACTTGAAAGAAGAGACAATGCCCATATTTTTAAAGAATAATTAAAGAATTAATCATTAAAGAAATCTTTAATAAAAATTTAAAAGTGTTCTGCCTTATTAGAGTACCTGTTAAGCTATGAACCTCATCAAGTATAAATAAGTGTTCTCGTTTTGTTCCCATAATGCCTCATCCATGTGGTCACAGTCTCTTCTTCCACATAATTGCAATGCCTTGCTGCTGGTTATTAAGAAACATCACTGCAGAGAGATAATAACAGACCTCTTAAGTGTTCTGACAGGAAGAGTCAGAAGTTTTGAAACCATCTCAAAACCCTGTCACATCACATCACTCCCATCTTTACTGAGGGACGTTGTCACAACATCTCTAAGCTACCTGGAGTTTTCTTCCCAGTCTCTCAAGGAATGATGCCTGTGAACCCAGTTACATCCATCTGCCAGAGCTAATAACCATTGATAGACCTATTCACAAATGTGAATTTTTCAAATCTCCTTTTGAAGAAATCCAAGGCTCCCGCGATTCCTATCCATGTAAGAAGGCTTTGTATGAGACTAACAGGATTCACCTGTTGTTTTTGTCTTTGTCAAAGCTATGGTTTTCCCAGTAGTGATGTATGGAAGTGAGAGCTGGACCATAAAGAAGGCTGATCGCTGAATAATTGATGCTTTTGAATTCTGGTGCTGGAGGAGACTCTTGAGAGTCCCATGGACTGCAAGAAGATCAAACCGATCCATTCTGAAGGAAATCAGCCCTGAGTGCTCACTGGAAGGACAGATCGTGAAGCTGAGACTCCAATATTTTGGCCACCTCATGAGAAGAGAAGACTCCCTGGAAAAGACCCTGATGTTGGGAAAGATGGAGGGCTCAAGGAGAAGGGGACGACAAGGACGAGATGGTTGGACAGTGTTCTCAAAGCTACCAGCATGAGTTTGACCAAACTGCGGGAGGCAGTGGAAGACAGGAGTGCCTGGCGTGCTCTGGTCCATGGGGTCACGAAGAGTCAGACACGACTAAACAACTAAACAACGACAACAGGATTCACAGATGCTCAAAGGTTTTGGATGGGTGTGTTAAAGATATAATATGCATAAATGCTATGTTTGAATGCACTGTATTTGAAACACTATCAATGTGGGAGGTTTTGTAGTCAAACCAAACAATGCAGATCTATGAGAGTTAGTAAATGAAGGAGTTAAGGACCAAAGAGCTGTTATTTTCTAGAGAAGGCTCAACTAGGTCAAACCCTCTCACCTTTGGAGAGGGAGGAAGCAAGGGCAGTTTCCTTAAAAAAAAAAAAAATCTTTATTGGTTTAAAATACAATCTTACAATAAAGGTAAATAGTACAAAGTTAAGCACAGAAAAGAAAAGAAGAAAAGAGAAAAGAGAAAAAAAAGAATTCTCCACATCCAAAAATACAATTTTATCACGCAGTTTGTTTTATTTCTTTTTCCATATATACCTCTAAGATGTTTATTCCATTTATTTATTATACACAAATATCATTCAATTCTGCTAGGATGGTATCATTTTTACAATATAGACTTATATATTCCTTAAATATTTTCCATTCTCCGTATACTTTTTGATTTAAGGTTCCCCTGACTTTTCCACTCAGCTTTGCTAATTGGAAATACTCTATCAGGGCAGTTTCCTGTTCCTTTCTGTCTCTTCTCTTTGAACCATGTAACTAAGCAGACATATGGGGCTGGGATTCCAGACTTCAGTATTCTGTAACCAATAATACTGCTCAGTGTATCTGAGAAAGATTTACCAAGCACTTTGGAACCCTTGGTCATGAATGTATTGATATCTGGAATAGTGCCTGGGCAAGGTATTGGGAGGGAAATGATGGACATATATTGGTTCATGAATTGATTTTTGTAATCAATTAATTTTTCTAATAGAAAAATGGATGAAGCATCCTTTCCCCAAATGGTGTCCACAACTCCTATCAACCCTAGCAATTCCTGGAGGGCACCGAGTTGAGGGAGGCTGGAATAAGCTGGGATAAGCTTATGAAGAAATTCATAAAAAGAAGCAAGCAAGCAATGCAGCAAGCAAATGGACATGCTTTTACTGTTTATTAGAATATGCCCTGTGGCTTGGTAGAAGTCTATTTTTGTAACCCTGTTCTTTTCTCTAAGATAGCTCTGTTTAATTTGCTTGCTGCTTTTTAAAACAAAATTAAGTAAAATAATAAGAATAGTAAAAAAAACCCACCAAAAAAACATTCTCTGGAATTCAGGAGGAAAAGAACAATAAAGGAATAGATCTTGTCTAGGGTTGGGATGATAGTCACATTGCTGTCAGCTCTTTTTATTCCCAAAGTCTTTTTCTTCACTTTCATCTCAGAGTTGACCTGCAGACTGTATTCAGATCCTGGGAATCTCCCACCACAAAGATCCTGACGTTTATCATCAAAAACCTGAAAACGGCAACACTCTGAAGGAACTAACATAGCACTAATTCAGCTCTCACTATTTCTGTCCATATATCAAGAATTTTCAAGAGAAAACTCTCACACAACGAGATTCACAAATTCAGACTGCTAGAATGAATACTGTACGTACAACAGACTCAACAACTCTAACTGGTCATCCTCCATGCTCATCAACATTATATGCAAGTACAGTGGTACCTCAGGTTCAGTACTTAATTCATTCTGGAGGTCCTTTCTTAACCTGAAACTGTTCTTAACCTGAAGCACCACTTTAGCTAATGGGGCCTCCTGCTGCCGCCGCACCGCCGGAGCACGATTTCTGTTCTCATCCTGAAGCAAAGTTCTTAACCTGAAGCACTATTTCTGGGTTAGCAGAATCTGTAACCTGAAGCGTATGTAACCTGAGGTACCACTGTAATGTTAATTATATGGTCTCCAAAAATTCACCTTGGCTCCTTGGGCTTATAATATACTTGGTATTGAACAAACTGGCCTGTGATTTGAAAGATTGCAAAGCTGTATCAAAGGGAAAAACACCAAAAGCTCGAGTTCACTTCTGGACAGAGAGATGTACACAGCACAGCATTTGCTGTCCATCCCCTCTCCAGCTCTGATCAGAGTCAGTCTCATCCTGTTAAAGTAATGTTTAATTAGCATGGGCCGTGGAAGGAAGGCCAATCAATATGGGGACCCCAAGATGTGTTCACAAGCAATTCTTTCAGCTGTCCTGATAGCGGAATATGCCATCCATCTTCGCTCCGCTGTCAAGAGTAGGCGAAGAGGGCTTTGCTCATTTCACTTGCCTCATTTCAGCTCCTGCATGACATTCCCTACCCTTGACATATCCCATCCTGCAAATCAATTATGACTGGTGTTAGTTCCTTCTTCTTCTTCTTCTTCTTCTTCTTCTTCTTCTTCTTCTTTTTTTGCTTCACCCCTCTCAGATATCAGGTCCGTGAACATCAAGGATTCGCTTTTATGCTTTATGTCTGCTGCTTTCAAATCTACTTGTTTCACCTGCCTCTAAAGCGTAGCTGCTGCCTTTGAATGTCAGCTGCATTCCCGTCTCCCATGCAGTTTTAAATTATTGCTGCTGCTGGTGGAAATAAATAAAAAAAAAATACATGGGGAAAATTTCCCGGGAACCTCTTTTAATGCTTCGATCTGGTGCCCAGGGTCAAAATGAATGCACTGTCTTTTAATTCCCTATAAAATGGAGCAAGGCCCCAATTAATAACCTTTGGCTCTGACTAATTGCTTCCACCCATCCCCTAAAAAGATAAATTGATAGATTACTGGATTTTTTTGGATGCTGAGATCATTCTGGATACTTAAAAAGGCATCCCAGCCTAAGAGGCGAGGAACAGATGGAAGAAGTGTAGATTGCAGCAGGGGTAGCCGGAAGATAGATTGGGATCTACTGGTAAATCACAGGATCATACACATCATATGTATTTTGTGATTTTATATTGTGATTTTATCTTGTGAACAGCCCTGAGACCTGTGGGGATAGGGAGGTATACAAATTTTCATCATCATCATCATCTGGTCAGCAATAATTTCTGGCTCCTAATTTGTTGTCAGTAGCAACAACCAAAGCTGATACCACTGCCAAATTAGGTTGCTGGAATCGTTGATCTGAAATAACTCAGATGTAGATTTAGACCCCATCCCTTAAGTCACCATTGCTGATGGGAGTTGGAGTTCAACCAAGATGACACCTAAGCCCAGTTCTCTGATTCATTATATATATAGGTAAAGGTAAAGGGACCCCTGACCATTAGGTCCAGTCATGGCCGACTTTGGGGTTGCAGCGCTCATTTCGCTTTACTGGCCGAGGGAGCCGGAGTACAGCTTCCGGGTCATGTGGCCAGCATGGCTAAGCCACTTCTGGCAGACCAGAGCAGCGCACCGAAACGGCGTTTACCTTTAAACACTGTTCCCCTTTCCGATGGAGTGGTACCTATTTATCTGCTTGCACTGGTGTGCTTTCGAACTGCTAGGTTGGCAGGAGCAGGGACCAAGCAACAGGAGCTCACCCCGTCGCGGGGATTCGAACCGCCGACCTTCTGATCAGCAAGTCCTAGGCTCTGTGGTTTAACCCACAGCACCACCCGCGTCCCATATATATATATATATATCCATTTCACTCTGCTGGGTATTTCTCCTCCCCCAAGGTTTGTCCAAGGACTCCAGTTCCAGCCAGCTGGCCACGGAGATGAAAGTTTTGGACAGAGCCTTAAGTATAAATTTGGCTCTATGCATATGTCTAGTAGAGGTATAAAATATTACAAGAAATTCAGATTTATCAATCTGGGCAGCCTGACCTCTTTTACCACAACTATAAAAGCTATGAGTGATGCAATCCATCAATGAGCAGACACAATGGGCTTTGACAGTGAACCAGGCAATTTTGCACAAACGAGCCTCAGTGCCAATTCCTTAAGTAATCTACCAGTTTCATTAAAAAGACAGCCCAGAGAGAGGCTGTTTCTTCTGGGGTTTGTGTGTGTGCGTGTGTCAGCTGGAGGATATATTGCAAATAATGTAGAATTGATGGTAGACTGCCCGTTTAAAATTAATTATGGCCATAATTAAGAGCATGCGAGGAAAGGCTGTATTGCAGTGGGGGGGGGGGAGATGGTCTATAGGAGGAGATTTTTCTATAGCAGTGTATTAGATGGAAGCAGAATTAAATGCAGCTGTTCCACTAATGTAAATGATCTGGTTATTGCTTTCCATTCCATATTTTATGACACTGTTTGGACTTGGGCAGAAATGCAGAGAAAAGAAAATTAAGCAGAAATTGAATCGCTTGAGAAGAAAATGAGATTTCTCTCCCCCTGTCCCCCCCCCCTCGCCTTCTCAGGATAATGTTATGGTCATCATATGAATGCAATCCTTAATTAATAAGGAAAACATTTAGGACAACTCTTTCCTATAATACAATCTCAAGGTGGGGGGGGGGAGGGGCTTGCCCAATCCAAATGTGATTTCCTTCAGACGTAATGAAGGTTTTTCTCTTTATAAAGTATTTAATGTAATTCTTCCTGTGTCCCAACTCACTCAATAAGAATAGTTGGTATTTATGTAGGGTTGAATTCAATGAAGCTATCCTGTTTACACATGGAGCCTCTCCCGCCCGCCCCTCTCCTCTCCTGCCCCTGCCCCAAATTTTGGGTGTTCCTCCCCAATCCTCCAAAACTGATGTGGGGGGCAGGGAGAAGGGAGGGAGAGGGTCTGTTGCACAAGCAGAAGTCCTTGTTCAGATGACTCTGTTGGCTGCAACCCATAACATGCCAAAGGGATTTACCGAATTTTCCTGTGTATAAGACGCCCCAGTATAAGACGGTCAGTTAAAGCTATGGTTTTCCCAGTAGTGATGTATGGAAGTGAGAGCTGGGCCATAAAGAAGGCTGATCGCCGAAGAATTGATGCTTTTGAATTATGGTGCTGGAGGAGACTCTTGAGAGTCCCATGGACTGCAAGAAGATCAAACCGATGCATTCTGAAGGAAATCAGCCCTGAGTGCTCACTGGAAGGACAGATCCTGAAGCTGAGGCTCCAATACTTTGGCCACATCATGAGAAGAGAAGACTCCCTGGAAAAGACCTTGATGTTGGGAAAGATGGAGGGCACAAGGAGAAGGGGACGACAGAGGACGAGATGGTTGGACAGTGTTCTCGAAGCTACCAGCATGAGTTTGACCAAACTGCGGGAGGCAGTGGAAGACAGGAGTGCCTGGCGTGCTCTGGTCCATGGGGTCACAAAGAGTCGGACACGACTAAACGACTAAACAACAACAACAAGACGCCGCCATGTATAAGACTTTTGGGGACTCCAATTTAAGAAAGTGGGGGGAGATGACTCAGAGTTGTTGAGTTTTTTAGAGGGAGAATTGCCAAAGTTGTTCAGCTTTTTTTTGAAGGGGAGAGCCCTGAAAATTACTCACCCAACGCTGAGAACCGCAGCCAATCCACAGCAGCCATTGACACAGCAGCCGCCAATCCACAGCAGCTCTCCCAACAGCCACCAATCAGCCACCCAATCACTGCTGACAACCCCCAGCTTGCAGCTGCAACCAATCGCCCATCCCACATATGCACTATCCATGTATAATATGCCACCCCGATTTTTAGCATTCTTCCCCTCCCAATTTTTTATTAGTTTTCCACATTTATAACAATTATAACATATAAAACACACAAAACAAAACACATTACAATTCTGAAAAAGAAAAAGGAAAAGGGAAAAAAAAGACATATTCCTTCTTATAAATTCCATTGTTAAGTGACTTCCTCAAATGCCCCCTAACTGAATTTCATTATATCACCTTGTAACAGTTCTCACAAACATCTTTCTAAATACAGTGGTACCTCGGGTTAAGTACTTAATTCATTCCGGAGGTCCGTACTTAACCTGAAACTGTTCTTAACCTGAAGCACCACTTTAGCTAATGGGGCCTCCTGCTGCCGCCACGCCACCGGAGCCCGATTTCTGTTCTTATCCTGAAGCAAAGTTCTTAACCCGAGGTACTATTTCTGGGTTAGCGGAGTCTGTAACCTGAAGCGTATGTAACCCGAGGTACCACTGTAATTAGTTCCTTCAATTAACTATATTCAACTCTTTTCTTATTGTCTGAAATCCATATTACTATACCACATTCTTATGGTTATCCTAGGCCTGTTTAGTACTTTCAAGAACCTTCTCAATTATCTTATATTACAATATTTAGCTAAATAGTCTTTATATTTCATCCAGTCTTCTTGGTATTCCTCCTCTTTCTGTTTGCGCATTCTTCCAGTCAGGTCAGCCAGCTCCAGAAACTCCATCTTCATCTACCATTCTTCTATCGTTGGTGGTTTTTAACATTCTTGTAGAGTAAAACAACCCTTGTCTTATACATGGAAAAGTCCGGTACATACAGGACCCCACAGTAATTCTTACAACAACCCTGTTAGGCTGTTCAGTTTATTTATCCTCACAAGGAGTACTGAGGCTGCCTGAGAGTGCTTGCCTAACGCCACTGAGTGAATTCATGGCAGGCCTGAGATTTTTAACCAGGGACAGTCACCTCTCCATTTCTGTGTCAAAGGCTCTGTGCTGCACCAGCTCACTTGAAAGTAAGAACCTCTGGAGTCAATGGAGCATCCCTTTAGGTAAATGATGAGATGGTGCTAATGCTTTAATAACCAGTCAGCTCTCTCCCCTCGTTTTAATCTTGCTAAGCATTGCCTCCCACTTTGTCAAAAACGTGTTAGGGCAGCCTTCGAGAACTTGGTGCCCTCCAGCACGCGGTGGCCAGAGCCAATGGGAGCCCTAGTCCATTGACACAGGGAGGGCAGCAAGTTGGCAAAGGCTGTGTTACAAGAGCGCTAGGTGTCAGGGCTGCTTCAGATACAGGTCGGCATTCAAGGCACAGAAAAGTTAAAGCCTCTCCTCCTTCCGGAGGGGAGGGGTTGTTCCGCCCCCCTGCTTCAACTCCGGGGCTGGCGTGCCACGCCCCTCCCTGGTTGGGCACCTGATAGGGAAGCTCGGCGGGGGCGTGGCTTGCCGCTCAAATGCGGCCGCGCCAGCCGTCCCCGCCATTGCACACACATTTTCTTTAGGCATTGGAATGTGTTGTTGGTGTTTCGGGGGGCAAGGTGTGGCCATCGCCTTCCCCGACAATTTTGGGTATTCCGCTAAAGGAATCCAGCGGTCGTGGATCCTGTCCGATGCCCGTGTGGCGGGGGGCCATGGCACGACCCTCGGTGACATCAGGAGAGAGCCTATAGTTGTATTAGCATCAACAGGCTTCCCCTACTGGTGGTTAACCCCTCCTCAGACCCACCCCTCTCCGAGGGGGTGGAGTCTAATGTTCCGTGGTCCAATGCCTAAGCCAATACCTTCTCACATGCTGTAATCAATAAAGTTGTGGCCTTTTCCTTACCCATTAACCTTACAAACTGTGTCCACGTGTCTTTATTCCCCCAAGTGGGGATCGGGTCCTCGAATCACAACTCATCATTCAAGAAAACAGCATACAAGGCAGCAACGCTTCATAACAGGTCGGGCCCCTAGGCAACAGTTGCCAGGACTGGCAGTCCCTGCCTCCTATTTCCCCTTAAGTCTCCTTCTCCTTAGCAGGATGTTTCCCAAGCAGCCTTAAACCACGTCGGGGGAGAGGAACCTGTGCTCTTTTTCTGCTACACGCATTGCTCTCTGTGGCCTTGGAGATAGGCGGGGCGAGGGTGGGAAGTAAGCTTACTACAGTAGGACAGGCAAGCTCCCTGGATACTTCTGTAGCCTCTGCCCCCTCCTCCTCTGCTTCATCTGCTGAGTCTGAACTGCTTTCTGCACCTGGCTCTTCTTGCTCACTAAACCCGGTTGCCTCTTCACCATCCAACCACTCCTTCCCCACCCCGTTAACCCTCTGACCTGCCCTCAGTGTCCCACCACCAATCCCTAGGCTCTGAAATGTTCTCCTCTGGGATTTCCATGGGGGCTCCTTGGATAGTGCCCCCCACCACTTCTCATCATCCAGCCAGTCTCTGACTGTCAGACTTGCGTTCAACCAAGCGACTCTTCCGGTCAAGTCCTCCGACGTGATTAACGACCTGAGCCTTTGATGAGGCTCTAAGCAGGTTCCCCCATTACGCAGAGTATACAGCAGCATGCGGAAGGACGAGATAGTATGAGCTACATGGCTAAAGAGTTTTATTCCTAATTACGCAGGCAGAAAAGAAAATGCATCCTCTCTCTGTGAGAGCAGAGAGCAACTGAAAACACAAAGGGACAGGAAACCAGTAAACATCACATCCGTCTCCTGTCTTCCGTTAGACTTCCAACAGTCTGGAATCCCTGGAATGTAAACAGAGTCCTGTGACTCCAAGCAACTGCACAGTGGCACAAACAGAAACTAACACTGACATCAGGTGGGCAATCCTTGTCCAGTCCCTGATGTAAAGGCAGACCTTTCTTTCTTCTTTTTCTTTTTAAAATTTTTTTATTTATACTTTTCAAGTTTATACATCTCATTAGTTTTACAATCAAGTTAACATTTCAAAGTTTGACTTCCTTCCCCCTCTTTCTGTGGTTCCGTATATTTATTTTTCAATATCTTCTGCATATCCAAATTCATTTAATTTGCTCATTTAATTATCTACTTTAAATATATACTCTTATGAAACTGCAGGTTATTACAATAACCCTGCCAATGTTTTTATCTGTTTGCAATTTATCTGTAAATATTCAACAAACCATTTCCATTAATTTATAAAAAAAAGTTTGTTACCTTGATTTCTTATTCTTCCAGTGAGTTTTGCTATTTCTGCATATTCCATAAGTTTTTGTATCCATTCTTCCTTTACTTGGGCTTCTGCTTCTTTCCATTTTTGAGCAAGTAGCATTCTTGCTGCTCTAGTAGCATACATAAATTTCTATACAGTTTAGGTAGTTCTGTCCCTATAATTCCCAAAAGAAAAGATCCTGGGGTTGTTTTTTACAAATGTTACTTGAACATCCTTTTCAATTCATTATATATCATTTCCCTGTAAGCTTTAACCTTATACAAGACCACCACATATGATAAAAAGAACCTTCTTTCTCTTTACATTTCCAACACTTGTTTGATTTAGAGTTACACATTTTTGCCAGTGTTAGATACCAACAATATACCATTTTCATATAATTTTCTCTTAAACCATAGCCTGTTATGGATATAAAATTTACAGCAGCCATACAGTCCTGCTTCTGCCTACCTTCTGAGTAGGGCAACGTGTCCACTATACCTGCTCCGATGAAGGTTGACCAATGTACTCCCCACATGATGATACCACTGGCCTCTAAGACAGAAACTGGCCACTGTGACCTCATGTTGATGCTGCTTGCTTGAAAAAGGCCCCAGCCATTGTGACTTCATGCTGATGCTGCTCACCTGAAGGAGAGGGACTGGCCACTGTGACCACATGCTGATGTCACCTGCTTGAAGGAGACTGGCCATTGTGACCACATGCTGGTGCCAGGATACTGACTAATCCATGTGTCCCCATTCAGATGTCCTTCCCAGGAAGAGAGATACTGGCCAATGTACCAACCCACCTGAAGGGGAGAGAGGCCATCCTTTTCAATTCATTGTATATCATTTCCCAGTAAGCCTTAACCTTACTACAAAGGCAGGCCATTCTGGACAGGCAATCTTCCTACTTCTATTGCCGAGACTCCAATTCAGCATCTGGCTGTGCTGTATTTTCCAAGCACCTTCTTTGCCACCATAAACTTTGGGATGCTGTCCTCTGCCCGCATAATCCACTGTTTGACATGAGCTGAACCGGTGGAGCCATGTTCAATGCAAAATGGACAATGGTGGGAATGGAGGCAACATCTGGACATCCTCTTGCAGGAGCAAGAAAGAAAGGTGAAAGAGAAACTGAACTCTTCACAGCTCAGGAAGGCCACCCAGCTTCTTGGCCCTAATCCTCTAGAGACCTTTTCCTCCTAGTAAAGTAAGTATTAATTAAAGACTGCTGCTTATTCCAGCAAGGGGTTTGGGTATTTTTCTCACTGCTTTCTAGCCATGATGTGAGGGGACTCTAGCTCAATGGTAGGGCACATGTTTTTCATGGAGAAGTTAACAGGCTGCTTTTGACCTATAAACCTATAAAGCCTTACCGTATTTTTCGCACCATAGGGCGCACTGGACCATAGGGCGCACCCAGTTTTTAGGGGGGGAAATCAAGGAAAAAAAAATTTTCCCCCCCAGCCCCAAAGAGCAGCGTACAGGCTGCACACAACCTCTCCCTGGCAGAGGGGTTGCGCGCAGCTATGGAAGAAGGCAAGGCAGCGAGCGGGATGGATCCCGCTTGCTGCTTTGGCTTCCCCTTTAGCCCCGTGCAGCCTCTCCTTGCCGGGAGACGCTGCGCAGGGCTAAAGAAGCCATAGCCCCATGCAGCCTCTCCCTGCCGGAGGGGTTGCGCACGGCTATGGCAGAAGCCTGCATTCGCTCCATAGGACGCACACACATTTCCCCTCAATTTCTGGAGGGGAAAAACTGCGTCCAATAGAGCGAAAAATACGGTAAATGGCCCAGGACCACAATACCTCAAGGACCGCCTCTTTCCATATGAACCTATCCAGACCCTGAGGTCATTTTCTGAGGCCCTTCTTCATGTGCCTCCTCCTCGAGAGGTCCGGAGGGTGGCAACACGAGAACAGGGCCTTCTCTGCAGTGGCTCCTTGTCTGTGGAATGCTCTCCCCAGGGAAGTTCGCCTTCATTATACACCTTTAGGCGCCAGGCAAAATTGTTCCTTTTAACCAGGCCTTTGGTTGACCTGATTGACATCCTATGCCCTTTTAAAATGTCGCTTTTTGGGGAGTGTGTGGGGGGGAATGTTGTTATTTAGGTTATTATTTAGGTTTTTTATATAGTGATCTTTTCTGTGAACTGCCCTGAGACCTCCTGGTATAGGGAGGTATATAAATTCAAGAAATAAAATAAAATAAATAAACAGACTCGCTTCCCTTTTCTTGCGAGGAATCCCATTCAGAATAAGGGAATTTCCCTTAAAAAAAGGGAAATGTTGACAACTATGTCCCTGGTGCCTCTAGGAAAAAAGAAAGAACAAAAAAAAGATCAAGGTGAAAGATCACATCTTTCACTAATGTGAAAGATTCCTTGAGAGTACCTGCAAATCAGAATACGCAATAACGATCTAGATGGAAAAACATTCTGACCTGTTATACGTAAGGCAGTGTTCTTTGTTCCTTTTATCTTTACAGCTTGATCCATATTTCGAAATTGCCTTTTGACCCAAATCAGGGTCTCGAGCTGGAGAATAAGTCAGTGTGCTATTGAACATTTCCTGCCTCACTTTTCCATGCAAGACTGAATATATGGATAATACTCATCATCCAGTCGGCTGCCTCCGTGGAATCCCCAAAGCACCGGGATTTTTAAACTTCTGCTATCCTAAAAACGTTCTCCGATAACTCTTGCTTGAAGAGACACTGTGTAAAACCAGACTCCTCTCTGCCTCTTTCCGGCGTAGAGAAATGGAGCAGAAAAAAATCCACAATCCTCCTATAAATACCACAGATGGCACCGCATGTGCAAGTGTGTGTACGAGACCAGAGAACATAAACACCGCGGAAGGAAAAGCTAGTCTGATCCCTAATTGCCAAGGAGAGTTCGAAAGTGACACTCCGCTTCTTTTAACATTTTCGTAGCATAATTAAGTCAGATTGGTCAAAGAAATCCCTTCCCTGTTATCACACAGAAAATCTCAGCTGGCGAATTATTGGGAGGTGCTGTTTTTGAACGGGGGGAAATGCTACGAAGTTATCTGATGAGACTATTATCAGCACAGAAAAATAGCTCAGGGAGGGGGATCTCAAAATTTGTATTCGAAAACCACATGCTGATAGTAACGTGGAGCCATGCAGGAACAACTACATCGTGAAAGCGATAAGGGAGAATCAGGGAGGCCTAGAGGAAGTGTCAGGGGCAGCAAAAGGCTGCCTTGTCTCAGCCACCCACCCCACCCCAGATTGGGTATTGTTTTAATAAGCAGTCATCCATCTCTCTGAGGGCAAACAAAACGGGCATTGCTACAAATATTCCACACATGAGCACGCAGACGAGAAGGGAGGAAGATGAATGAGGAGGCCCCTGTTTTTTAGAGATTGCCATCATTCATTTTGATGGCGGCCTATCAACACGAACACGGCGATCTGGTGCTTCGCTGCAGGCACAGGAGCTGTGATAATAAGTTCAGAGCATCCCTGTGTGTGCGGGCAGAGCCAGTGCTTCAGGAGCTGGGAAGTCTACGCAGCCTTTTGTGTGCATGGAGTTGCCCTCTCTCTTGAAACATATGACAGAGCCGACACATGTTTAGGATCTCCATGTGCCCATTGGAGCACATGTGAAGGAGTAATGCCTAGAATGCACTGCTCATGGCATGCCTCCATCTGGAGCTCCCCCAAATGACCTTTTCGCCCAGCATTTCTCCTGATTTGATTGCACAAAGCTTACATGGAGGTTAGAGCAATGTCTAGCCTTAATTCGTTACGATTTGCTTGAGGGGTGTTATCACGCCTTTGCATTAATTATTAGTCAACCCCACACTTTCCAGCGAGTTTCTCTGCCACTTTTATAACCTCAGAAAAGTCCCTTTCTTTTTTTAAAAGAGGGTTTATTGTGTTAGGACGACAGAGTGTTTCAAACCACTTGAATTGGGAAAGTTTCCCAGTATGCGTCCGAATTCCTTGCACAAGATAATAGAGACTAGATGTATACCTGCCTGGAGCGATGCCTCAAGGCCTTTCCCATGTGCTATATTGAGAAGATTTTGGGTATCACATGGCAGGACTGTTATGTACTGAAGTTCTCACCCTGGGCCAGCAGGGGGATACTGTAGATAGTTATGCAAATGAAGGATCAAAAGTGACATTCAGTGATTGGATAGTTTTAGAAAGTTGTTACAGTAACGTTGTACTGGAGCTCTATATAAGCAGGCTGACTGAACCCTTCAGTTCAGTTCTGTTCTGGCATCTGAATAAACAAGAGCTGTTTGAAGAATTGCTGTGTCGTCTGATATGTTCACCCACAACTTAACAAGGACAGTGTCTCAAAGAAAGATTCTCACATTCTCAAGCTCACATTCTCAGCACGTTTGCACTCCTGTCTCAGCGACATCTACACCGGCTTGGCCATGTACACAGAATGGAAGATGGCAGATCCATGGGGAGATGGCTTCAGCCACCAGGCTCATTGGCAGGCCCACTCTGTGTTACAATGTTGTCTGCAAACATGATAGGAAGGCCTGCAACTTCAACCCTGCTGCATGGGAATCCATTGCGGACGATTCAACTTAGCAGTGTTCACAGTGGATTTGAAAACACAGTCCTCTTGTTTCACACAAAATGGAGTCTCTCCTTTGCTAGATACCTCCCATGTGACCAATGTTAGCCAATCGCATGAGAACTACTTGAAAACTCCTTTCTGGGAGATGATATATAATGAAATGAGAAAAAAAAAGTTTAAAATAACGTTTGTTAAAAAAGCTTTTTTATTAGGAATTATAGGTACCAAGATTCCAAGGGACCAGAAAAGACTTTTTATGTATGCGACAACAGCCGCACGTATGTTATTGGCCCAGAGATGGAAAGAAGAAACAATCTTGACCAAGGAAGAATGGCAAAGTAAGTTGATAGACTATGCGGAAATGGCAAAACTGACTGGAAAGCTCAGGAACCAAGAGGACAAGAACTTTTAAAAAGAAAGAGGGAAATTTATACTATACTTAGGAGACCATTGTAAGCAGATGAAAGCATTAGCAGGATTTTAACCACACTTGTAAAGTAACAAAAACTATGGGCAATTTAGATGGATAAAAAATGCAGATAATGCACTGATAAAGGTAAAGGGACCCCTGATCATTAGGTCCAGTCGTGACCGACTCTGGCGTTGCGGCGCTCATCTCACTTTATTGGCCAAGGGAGCTGGCGTACAGCTTCTGTATCATGTGGCCAGCATGACTAAGCTGCTTCTGGCGAACCAGAGCAGCGCATGGAAACACTGTTCACCTTCCCGCCAGAGCGGTACCTATTTATCTACTTGCACTTTGATGTGCTTTCAAACTGCTAGGTTGGCAGGAGCAGGGACCAAGCAATGGACTGATATGCAGCTGTAAATATTGACATTCGGGCCCATGGAGGGGATGGGGGGGAAGTCCTGAGATTCCGAGTAATCTCTTTATATGTTGTTGTTTTTGAATTGACTTTGTTTTAAATTTATAAAATCAAACCAAAATTATTTCCAAAAGAGAGAGAACTACAGTGGTACCTCGGGTTAAGAAGTTAATTCGTTCTGGAGGTCTGTTCTTAACCTGAAAGTGTTCTTAACCTGAAGCACCACTTTAGCTAATGGGGCCTCCCGCTGCTGCCGTGCCACCGGAGCACGATTTCTGTTCTCATCCTGAAGCAAAGTTCTTAACCCAAGGTAATATTTCTGGGTTAGCGGAGCCTGTAACCTGAAGCGTATGTAACCTGAAGCGTATGTAACCCGAGGTACCACTGTACTAGAAAACTCTCTAGAATTCAGTTACCAACCAATCAGATTTCAGCACATAGTAATGCATAAAAGCATTTACAATATCAATGAATTAAATTACTGAACTTAACACAGCGATGGTGGGTTGCTCGGTAGTGGTGCTGGAAAAGGACAATACCCTCCCCCTTAATTTTACTCCCTAGAAAAAAACCAAAGGGGTTCCAAGCACTTGACAGGCCACAAGATGTGTCCGCATCTCACTTCACATACTTCTAGACCGGAAGCACCTACAAGAGGGGTCAGCAAACTTTTTCAGCAGGGAGCCAGTCCACTGTCCCTCAGACCTTGTGGGGGGCCGGACTATTTTTTGGAAAAAAAAGAAATGAACAAATTCCTATGCCCCACAAATAACCCAGAGATGCATTTTAAATAAAAGAACACATTCTACTCATGTAAAAACACGCTGATTCCCAGACTGTCCATGGGCCAGATTTAGAAGGCGATTGGGCTGGATCTGGCCCCCGGGTCTTAGTTTGCCTACCCATGGCCTACAACCACCCAATCACTGCACTTTTTACTGTAAGATACACCTGGTGGCAGGGAGACGAGGGCAGAAATGGCACTTTTTGTTTATGTACATGCCACTATGTTCTGTTCTCCAAGCACAAGAGAGCACGACACATAACCCCACGGGCAAGAAAAGGCATTTTCAAACTACCTCTTTCTTTTCCTTTTCAAAAAGTTCCTCTTTATTTTAAGAAAATGCCACTTACATAACAAATATGCAGACAACATAGTGTCCCACAGTGAACAAAAGGGACATTTGCATGTAATAAGTTACTAAGCAACTAAAAACAAACAAAATGGGACAAAAGAGGTTTGGATGATAAAAAGAGCTAGACAGGCATCGGTGTTCATCTAAAGTGCCATTTTACTTAAAGGAGGAGGCTTTGGCATTGATTATAAGATGGGAAGGGAGGGAGAGATGCAATAGTAACATGGAACAAACTGGAAAGTCAGCAAGCTGAATCCAGATTTCACCTGAGCAGAGAAGAACTTGGGTGAGTGTGATTTCCCCCCACTAATCCCTTTCCTCTTCCCGCAGTCCTTTACCTACAGCAGTGGTTCCCAATCTGTTTTTGGTCATGCCCCACCTAAGCATCTCTAAAATCCTGATATCCCCCCTCCCTTGATATATAAATCTTATTACAGTAGTACCTAGGGTTACAGACGCTTCAGGTTACAGACTCCGCTAACCCAGAAATAGTACCTCGGGTTAAGAACTTTGGTTCAGGATGAGAACAAAAATTGTGCAGCAGCGGGAGGTACCTCAGGTTAAGAACAGTTTCAGGTTAAGAACGGACCTCCAGAACGAATTAAGTTCTTAACCCGAGGTACCACTGTAGTACAAAAAGTGAACTCCTATTCACGGGGAGGAAGCCTAAAAGGCCACTAACTTGGTGTAACTTATTCTCGAATTGCCCTCCCCCAAAAAATCAAATTGCACCTCCTGTGGGGGGTGTACCCCACTTTGGGAACCACAGCTCTACAGGTTCAGACGACCTTCCAGGTCAGCGTGGGAGATGTTGTGGGGGCTGTAGTGCAAATCATTGAAAATTGCTTCCCCTACTTCCAGCAATGGGACCCTGTGCTGGATCTCAGTCCATTCTACGAATGGAAGCAGTCCCTCCATTTGGAGAAGAGATGTGTGCTCTGGATCCGACCCTGTATGCAGTTTTGCCAGGTAGGAAGAGATATGGTGATAGGAGGTGGGCAAGGAGTATGGTTCATAATGACTTTTTATTATTAAGGTGCCACTGAGCAATTAACGGCTTGCTGTCAGGCTTCGGGGGATCAGATCCCTCCCCCGGTGGCAGCAAAGAAGCAGATAAAAAAATAAGAGTTCTTACCAATTAATTTATTCTGAGGTCCAGCGCTGAGGGCCTTTTGGGGGTTCCCTCATTGCGAGAAGCCAAGTTACAGGGAACCAGGCAGAGGGCCTTCTCAGTAGTGGCACCCGCCCTGTGGAACGCCCTCCCACCAGATGTCAAAGAGAAAAATAACTACCAAACTTTTAGAAGACATCTGAAGGCAGCCCTGTTTAGGGAAGCTTTTAATGTTTAATAGGTTATTGTATTTTAGTGTTTTGTTGGAAGCCACTCAGAATGGCTGGGGAACAGCAGCCAGATGGGTGGGGTATAAATAATAAATTATTATTATTATTATTCAATAATCACAGTGAAAGACAAAGGAATGTGGTCTCTTTCTAGAAATGGCTTTGCTCCAAGTAAAGTCCCCCACAAACCTTCATCTCCCCCAATCTACGTCAGTTCTGCGCCGGCTAATCTGAGCCTTCTGCCCCTGAGCTGTCTGTTCTACTACCTTCAATGCCCATCTGGTCCTGGGAGAAACGGGGACAGGAATGCTTTCCAAGGACACTGAGTCTGTCAGCTGTTTCTCCCCTAGGGCTTCTTTCTGCTGTTCCTCTTCCAATATTTCCCAGCTTTTCCCCTCTGAACTATACCCTTCTGCAAACCACTGTTTTAAATCTATACTGTCCTCCTGTTCTTGGGAAGGTTCAGGAGAAGGGCTGGCGGTCCCCACCATTCCTCCTCAGTCCAGCCGCTGACTGTGATGGCCTGGGATTCAGACTCGGAGGCTGAACCTGAGGGATCCCAGCCTGCACAGGATTCACCGCCTCCAGAACCAGCTGAGCCGGGGCTGGGGCATGAGCCTGAAGGGTCCTCACCTGTGCTGGGTCCTCAGGTGCAGGCACCAGCTGAGTCTGCTCTGGCTCCTGAGGTGATGGAGGACCCATTGCCTGCAGGGGCTCCACTCTCAGCCCTGTCAGGGGAAGCTGAGGTTGCCTCTGGGTCCGGTAACCCTCCAGCCTCTCCTGAGCTGCAGAGGCTCAGGGCAGAGAGGCAGAGGGAACTAAGTTCCCGCAGGAGGAGTGCTCGCCTCCACCACAGGATCGGGGCCACCCTATGCCTCAGGGCAGATAAAAGCCGGCCAGCCCTAGTCCCAAGTTGTGGGAGCAACATTGTTGGTTGCTAGTTCCTGCCTGAACCCTGTCCTGCTCTCCTGCCTGAGCTCCTGACCCGCCCTGCTCCCTGCTTGCTTGTCTGTTCCTGATTTCACCCATCTCCCTGCCCTGCACCCAGCTTCAGCTGCTACAAACTGCCTCCACGTTGCACCTTGACCACGGACCGGACTTGGACCTCGCCTCTCGGGTAACCCACGGGACCAGGACACCGACACTTACTCCTTTCTTTTTGTTAAGGTAAGCTGAAACGCAGATCTCCGTAAGAACATAAGACGACCCCTGCTGGATCAGACCAAGGGTCCACTGTCCTGTTCTCACAGTGGCCAACCAGATGCCTGTGGGAACCCACAAGCCGGACCTGAACTTGCTGCTCCCAGGGTTTCCAGCAACTGCCATTCAGAAGCATTACTGCCCCCAGATGTGGAGGTGTGCTATGCCCCATGTGTGGGAATGTTCAGGGATGCAGGAGAGGATATATTGTCTGATTATATCCTTATCCAACTTGTGTTAACAAGTTCCCCAAATTCAGCAGAGTAATACATCCCCCTTTATTTGAAGTCTGCAACGGCTGCGTTTGCTCAGGCTCGCTAAAGCCTCTATAATAACTGTTCTGGTATTTCCCCCTTATTCCCTCATAAATAGAAGAGACGACACAGTCTTTTACAAAAGTATAAAAAGAGTTTACTCACATTCTGTTCACAATCAGATCCCAGAAAGCAGACTTAGCTTAATGAAGTACAGTGGTGCCCCGCAAGACGAATGCCTCGCAAGACGAAAAACGTGCAAGACAAAAGAGTTTTCCGTTTTTTGAGTCGTTCCGCAAGACGAATTTCCCTATGGGCTTGCTTCGCAAGATGAAACGTCTTGCGAGTTCTTGCGACTTTGTTTCCTTTTTCTTAAAGCCGCTAAGCCGTTAATAGCTGCTAAGCCGTTAATAGCCGCTAAGCCGCTAAGCCGTTAATAGCCGCTAAGCCGTTAATAGCCGCTAAGCCGCTAATAGCCGTGCTTCGCAAGACGAAAAAACCGCAAGACGAAGAGACTCGCGGAACGGATTAATTTCGTCTTGCGAGGCACCACTGTAACATACACTTGGAATCTATCTCATAAGAAGACAGTCCCTTTGTCCTCTCTTGGCTGGGACCCAAGACTGCATCTTTCACTCAGTAGATGTTGCTTCTTCGATGCATGTGGTGAAAGAGGAGCGCGATGGCTGCCCTGTCCTGTGCTTTTGTCGTTACCTGCACAGGTGAGGCCACACCCACCTCTAGTCACATGCAGAGGAAGTCTGTCCCAGCCCAGAAGGAAGCAGGAAGTTTACCTGCTGGCTGGACAAACATTCCTCCCCATGTGCAAACATGTTCACTCTAGGAATGTACTTGACTGCTCTTGTGTTTCACATCCCACACCATTCAGGGCTTTATGCTTCCTGTTGAGGCATAATACTTAAGCACAGCTAATATTTCTATCACCAAGTATACCCTCATAAAGCAGTTCTTAAAACCAAACTAAGACAATACGGCAGCAAAGCTCCGACCTAGAACATGGTATCAGGCCATTAATGTGATTATATAACTGATTTTACATGCCTGGAAATGCCACTGGCATCAAGAGGCTTACTCTGTAATGCAACACCCCCCTTGAGCATTGAGACATCACAATGAAATGGAGCTATGTTCGTGAATGACATAATTATTTGCTTGATCCACCAGCTCAAACCTCAGACCTGTTTTCCTAGGGGAGGAGGAAGAAGGAGGCAAAATACACTGAAATGCGATATCCAAAGGGGAGAAACTTTAAGTTCGTGATTTAATAGTATAATGAGGTTTAACAGTCCAGCCGATGCTATTCCCATATCAGGCTCATCGCTCGCACTGTCTCGTACTCATATATTATGATAGCGCTGATAAAGGGAATGGCAGTTCATAACAACAAAAGGCTTTGCATGCCCTTGGCCTGCTAAACATGAACATAATGATAGGACTTCCAGCGCAGGGGGAAAGGAGCCTGCTTTTCTTGAACCAGATAAAGGTAAAGGGACCCCTGACCGTTAGGTCCAGTTGCGGACAACTCTGGGGTTGCGGCGCTCACCTTGCTTCATTGGCCGAGGGAGCCGGAGTACAGCTTCCAGGTCATGTGGCCAGCATGACTAAGTTGCTTCTGGTGAACCAGAGCAGCGCACGGAAATGCCGTTTACCTTCCCACCAGAGTGGTACCTATTTATCTACTTGCACTTTGACGTGCTTTCGAACTGCTAGGTCGGCAGGAGCAGGGACCAGATAGGACGTTCCTATTTTCATTGGAGAAATGTTGGCGGGTGTGCAAGGCTAGTTAACCACACTTTAAAGTAGAACCCATTGCCATCTAAAGAGGCCACACACTCACACCATTTGTGTGGTGGTGGTGGTGCTCAGTCCAGGTGCTGCTTGGAAAACTACCGGCCTTGAAAACACCACAGACAGGGTCTTCAGAAGCTACATGTACAGAACTACATCTAGGGCTGCACATAAATGGCCTCTCAGAATTCTAGAAATTGAGGTGAACTCCTCTCTGAGGAAACTGGGGAAGAAATTTTCCAAGTTCCTTGGAGTTGAGGCTCACCATTAACAGTGAAAGGAACACAACTTCTTTCTTGTTTTCCACAGGATTTGTTGTTTTTAAAATTGCTTCACCATTGCCGCATGTGGTAAAGTTAAAGGGCAAAGGGACCCCTGACTGTTAGGTCCCGTCGCAGATGACTCTGGGGTTGTGGCGCTCATCTCGCTCTACTGGCCGAGGGAGCCAGCGTACAGCTTCCTGGTCATGTGGCCAGCATGACTAAGCCACTTCTGGCAAATCAGAGCAGCACACGGAAACACCGTTTACCTTCCCACTGGAGTGGTACCTATTTATTTACTTGCACTTTGATGTGCTTTCGAACTGCTAGGTTGGCAGGAGCAGGGACCAAGCAACGGGAGCTCACCCCGTCACGGGGATTCGAACCGCCGACCTTCTGATCGGCAAGTCCTAGGCTCTGTGGTTTAACCCACAGTGCCACCTGCGTCCCCTTAGGTTGCTTACCCCTGCCATAACCATTCATTGTTGTCCCACCACCATTCCCTGGGCTCTGAGCTTTCTTCAGTTGGTGGTTGGCAGGAGCAGGGACCGAGCAGCAACTGTGTCAGCAGTTTAGCCGCCATTTTGTATCCTCCACCATGGCAAGAGATGGTGGCTCCTTCAAAAGAAATAAGGAGACAAGCCAGAGGGTATTCTGCAAAGTGTTTTTTTGTTTTGTTTTTCTCCTGGGGAGGTTGTGGTGAAGAAGACAAATAACTGAAATTTTCTTAGAGGAATAAAGTGTTTTTTGGGAAACGTCAGGTCTGGGATTACTAAGAGGGAGAGCGTAGATCTTGGAGATTTCTCTGAACCAAGTAGGGGATGACAGTGCTACGATTCCCTCAAGCTGGAGTTCAGCTATTATATTGCATCAGATGACAATTGCACTCCCACTGCTCTCTCCTGCTCAGAGCAAAAGGTCATCTCTCCCCCGCCACCTCCGGCTAAACTTCAGAATGGGTTACTTGCAGGCATTGCTGTGCCCTTTACGAAGCAAGATGTTGCACAGATGCAAGCCCCGTTTTACTCTGTTCCAGGGCTTGGTTTTGCCTAGAAAGGAAGTAAAAGAACACACTGGTTTCTTCAGTCTCTGGGGTCTGTAGCAACTGCAGCGGAGTAGAGAAGGTTCGTGTTATTCCCTGTGTAAGAGATGAAATTAATTCAAGCAATTACGCCCCTAACATGATATATTATATCTGGGATAATGGGATTTCCCCCCCATTTGAACTCAGGGCCCTCAGGAAAAGGCCAAGAGCGTTACTTGGGGGATAGTACCTATCTAAATGGTAACCAGCATGCCTGTTTCCAATCTAATTGAGTGCAGCAGCAAAAGATCAGAATTGCCAAAGGCAGCTTTCCATCCCCCCCACCGACGGTTTGAGAGCCCTGTACCTTGAACAGAATAAGAGAAGAAAGCATGTTATCAGGTGATTTCCCCCTGCCTTAGCATGGCTGCAATGGTGAAAATTTCTTCTGTTTCCATTCTGTGCAACTACCCTGTTTCCTCGAAAATAAGACAGTGTCTTATACAGTGGTACCTCGTACTTAATTCATTCTGGAGGTCTGTACTGAAACAGTTCTTAACCCGAAGCACCACTTTAGCTAATGGGGCCTCCTGCTGCCGCCGCACAATTTCTGTTCTCATCCTGAAGCAAAGTTCTTAACCTGAAGCACTATTTCTGGGTTAGCGGAGTCTGTAACCTGAAGCGTCTGTAACCTGAGGTGCCACTGTATTAATTTTTGCTCCCAAAGATGCGCTAGGTCTTATTTTCAGGGGATGCCTTATTTTTCCATGAAGAAGAAAACGGTACACATTTATTGTCTAATTGTGAGTCAGCCAGACTCCATCAGGGCAGAGCGAGCAGCAGGGGGCAGCTTGTCCAGGCTCTCTGATTTAAAAAGACTACTCACTGCCCGAACAGCTCCGGCTGCGCTGCGGCCAATCAGTGAGCTGCGCGGCGGCGCCCACTGCTACAGTCCAGAGGAGTCAGACGCCTTACGGTAGCTTCGGGGACCTTATATTCCGGGGAGGCCTTATGTTCGGGGGAGGCCTGATTATCGGGGAGGTCTTATTTTCAGAGGATGCCTTATATTACAGCGAGAGGCAAAACTGGAGGTAGGTCTTATTTTCGGGGCATGTCTTACTTTCGGGGAAACAGGGTATTAGAGACACGGGGTATCTCTCAGGGTCTAAGCTTGAGGGGCAACCTCTGGCCCAGGAGAGAAATTGAGCCCCCCAGCTCTTTGGCCCTCGAGACTCTCCCAGGTCACACCCGCTTCCCAGCCAAAACCCCTCTCCCTAAGCCACACAAGCCCTGCCCTACCCCCTCCTTGAGTATTCTTCCCTGGGTGGTGCGAGCCAGCAGCAAATCACACTGAGCAAAGTGTAGTTAACTCTTTATTGACAAAAACAGGATCTGCACAGGAGTGTCAGGCCTAATGAGCACAGGACTCATCTCCGGCAGGTCTTCCCCCATGAAGCGGTTGCTGAGACTGAAGGTCCTCACTTCTCCACAGCTGCCAAAGTTTCCTCCTCTCCAGTATTTTCCCCAAGCAATCTGAGACTGTGCCTGTATGAAGCTTCTCCTCTGCCCAAGTCACATCCCTCCTGGTTTTGGAAGACAAGCGGGTAGGGGAGCTCATTGCAGTCGGAGGGGGAGACACCCATGCCTCATCTCTACCTCTTGGCCTCCTTCTCCTCCTGCTTCACCTTCTGCCCTAAATCTGGGCTTCTCTCTGCCACAGACTCTCCCAGCTCACTAAGCCCTGTTACTTCTTCAGGTTCCGACCCCTCCTCTTCCCAGACTTCTCCCTCTGACCACTCATCGTCGCCCCACCGCCAATCCCCTGGCTCTGAGCCCTCTTCCCTTGTGGGTTCACCAACTGATTCCTCTGTGTCCCACCAGTCTTTGACACCGGAATGAGTCTTTGAACTCTGATAATGCCTCTTGCATCTGTGGAAGATACAGAGGACTGCATAAGTATCTGTAGAAACTAGCCTACTGCACAAAGCACTGGATTCAGACCCATTGCTCTGACCCCACACTTGAATTTATCAACTCAACCAGAATGGCCGATGGATGGGGATGATGGGGATTTATAGTCTAACAACCTCTAGTAGGTCACAAGTTCCCCCACCGCTGCTCTACAGTGATTGGGTTGCCTATTTGTGAAGTTCAGTTCTTCCATGTCGCCCACCTACACCAGCCTCTCAGTTGGGGGGCACCACCAGGGGTGGAAGAAGGGGGGTGTGGTGGGTGCGGACGAGCCTGGGTGTCACCACTGAGGGGGTGACAAAATGGCAGGCGACATTCAACGCAAGACCATATAACACCGGTCTTGAAAGACCTACATTGGCTCCCAGTACGTTTCTGAGCACAATTCAAAGTGTTGGTGCTGACTTTCAAAGCCCTAAATGGCCTCAGCCCAGTATACCTGAAGGAACATCTCCACCCCCATTGTTCTGCCCGGACATTGAGGTCCAGCTCTGAGGGCCTTCTGGCGGTTCCCTCACTGCGAGAGGCCAAGTTACAGGGAACCAGGCAGAGGGCCTTCTCGGTAGTGGCGCCCTCCCTGTGGAACGCCCTCCCATCAGATGTCAAAGTGATAAACAACTACCTGACATTTAGAATACATCTGAAGGCAGCCCTGTTCAGGGAAGTTTTTAATATGTGACATTTTAGTGTATTTTTCATCTTTGTTGGAAGCCGCCCAGAGTGGCTGGGGAAACCCAGCCAGATGGGCGGGGTACAAATAATAAATTATTATTATATTATTATTATTATTTTTTAAAAGTCACGCGACCGATGAGAATCGCACGATCAACTGCGATTGACCACGAGCACCAGGGGATCTACCTGTCGACCGGTTGGACATGTCTGCAGTAAAACAATGTTGAAGGCAGACGCTGTGATTCTCCGGCGGTTGGACCTCATCCCCAGATGTGCACTCCCTTGTCTCTCGAGACGGGTAGATACCAACAGCAACTTGCAGTTAGTTATACTAAACATTTAAGCCAAACGTCTGCCTGGTACCTTTCACCTGGTTCTCAATTCCACTTTTAAAAATGAAATTGTAGTACATTTTATCGTTAAATAGGGACAGGGAGAGCTTTTGTCTGACCCGTACAAGTCAGGCTGCTCACACTTCCGTGGATCCAAAATGCATGAGCCATCATCATCATATCACAGAAGCCAGCTGGCTCCCGGCAGCCCCTAGCAATTACACAGGTACGGGTACGATGCACTAGAATGGCTTGTGTTGATCAGCATGAGTCATCTGGGCACTGAGGAGGTTTGTCAAAGAGCCAGCTGGGTGAAAAGCTCATACAAGAGCAGAGCGAGAAGTAATTTCAAGCAAGGAACGCTTTATTGCGGCCTGCTTGTACAGTCCCCCTGCATCCATTGAAAAGAGGCTCCCAGGGATGGATGAGACTATATTTTATTTTTAGAGCTGGGTCTTGGCGCTGATTTTTTAGGAGCTATTGAGTGAGCAAATTCCACTCGTGCCTCCATTCATGATGCATGTCCAAAAAAGAAAAGGGAAACCAATAATAACAACAACAACCCAGGATGCAATAACTCTCAATTCCTCCAAATTATTTTTTCCAGGGTGTGTGTTTTGAATAGACTATCCTCTTTCTTGGCACAAGAACATGGGTTCCTCCAATTAATCTGATGGCCAGCGAATTCAGGATAAGAACCTCCCCCCTACCAGAAAAAAGGAGGAGGGGGGGGACAAATAAGAACAAAACTGGGGGCACATACAATTCAACCCTCCAAATATGATAAACAGTGCTTTTTTCCTTTAAAAAATGTTTAGGGGTGCTCTCATTTTCCTACTCATATTGAAATACTGCCCCTCAATGAGGCCAAACTTAGATTCACAAAATGTTTAGGGGTATGCGTACCCCTGCATCCCCCATAGAAAAAAAAAGCACTGATGATAAATATATGCAAAAGAGAAGTACAATTTAGTATAATAAGAAAAAAACATTTGTGGTGTGTTGACTTGACATTTTTTTTTGGGCGGGGGGAACAAACTATAGTTATAACAATCTACAATACAATCAACGGGCTACAAAAGAATGGGATAAAATGACAAAGAGACAGCCATCAGTGTAAGTTCATATTACTGTACGGTCCTAGCAAAAACATGAATTGCCACACACGAAAGCTTACACTATTCATTCAGAATATTTCTAGCCCGCCTTGCCTGGACAAGCAATCGGAAGTCAGGATACAATAAACCTGTGTGTGTGTGTGTGTGTGTGTGTGTGTGTGTGTGTGTGTGTGTGGAATCTGTGTACTGCTTATTGTAAATTGTGAAAGCCTCTGAGTAGTTTACAGAAAATATAACATGCATATTAAAACTATTTATTAAAGTTATAAATTAAAGACAAGCTGACCTAAAAGACAAAAATAAAAACAGCTGTTTAAAATATAGATTGGAAAATAAAATTACATATTAAAATACATGCCAGCTTTACATAGCTGGGTAGGCTCGGCTAAACAAAAAAACAAACAGTTTTTAGCAGGCGCTCTAAGGAGCACGGCAAGGGCACTTACCTAAGGTCAATGGGCAGGGAATTTTGCCCACTGCTGCTACACTGAATGATTGGTTCATTACAAAACTAGCACAAATTATTCAATAAAAGGACAGCAAAAAATTACCCAGCAGCAGCCACTGCAGCAAAAACAACAGATAACCATGTCTGAGCCCTAACACTCTGCAAATATTTGGGCCAGGAAATAGGCATTCAGCTGACAGCAAAAACTAACTAGACAAGGTGCCAACTGTATCTTCAAAGGAAGGGCATCTTACAGCCATGGTGCCACAACAGAGAAGGCCCTTTCCTGTCACAGCACATAACAGATCTCAAGTGGCTGAAGCACTGATTAGAGGGTCAACAATATATCTCATTTGTGTACACATACATACACCTCTACACACAAGCGTATCTGTCAGTAAAATAAGCAAGTTCTAAAATTTCTATAAAGCCAATTCTGTATACATTTGCCTGAGAATAATTGCCATTGAACTCAGCGGGGCTTACTTTTAAGTCAGACATATGCAGGATGATGTGATCCTACACGTCCCTGGGAATAACCCCAAGGACCTCACCGGGGTTTACTTCCAAGTAACCATGTGTTGGATCGTGCCTCACATTCCAGACAAAAGATTAAAAGAGTGGCAAAATAATAATATTAGCATTTATATGGAATAACGAAACCCCCAGAGTGAAGTAAAAAATTCTGCATGAGAAGCGGGAAAAGAGAAGGGTAGGAGCACTAAATATTCAGCAACACTATCATGCATTTAAATTAAAGGTGGTGGTGGACTGGCTAGACGGGACATTTATAGAATCATAGAATTGCAGAGTTGGAAGTTGACCCCAGAGTCCTCTAGTCCAATCTCTTACAAGGTAGAAATCTCAACTAAAAAGTATCATAGAAGTTGAAAGAGACCCTGGGAATCAACTCTGACACTTCTTCAACAACTACAGTGCCTTATTCCACTTTTAATTGATTTGGAGCTTTGTAAGTGATAAATAACAACAAAAGCAACAACACGATATACTAATTAGATATGATGTGAGAATTTCTTTTTTTAAAAAAAAAAAATATTATATGGTCACTTCGTGCCGCAGTGGCCATGGCAGATGGAGTCTCCAGACGCAGCATTGCATGGCGGAGGCGGGCGAGGATGGCGGGCTGATGCCGGGAGGCACTGCGTCCAGCCTCCCCTGGCGCCCTCCAGAACTTGGTGCCCTGGTGCCCCGTGCCACTAGCCTCTATGGGTAAGACGCCCCTGGACAGAGGAACACCCCACTCTGGGTTGACCGGGTGAACAAGCACTAGGTTTCGTTTCAGTTCCATTCTCCTGCATCCCCCTGTGGGAGAGGCCTTGATGCAAGCCAGCTAGGTCTTGGGAGTTTGCCCATCCCTGATATTAACAACTAGTGGAAAAGGCCTGGTGTTGCTCAGGAACTCTAAGAAACCGAAAAGATAAGTTCAGTTCCAAAATCGGTGGTGAAATTCAGTACAGTTTTAAGAGGTTCAGTCCACCATCTTGATTCTTAATGACATCCAATCCAGCTGCATCAAACATCAACAAAAGCCCTCTCCTTCAGCTAACGTCATGGAGATTTTGCTTTTGTTGAGGTGTCTAAATGCATAGGCAACAGAGAAAGTGAAAAAGGGGCACAAAACATTGGACATAATATTATGATGGCTGACTGGGAACAGTTATGGACCACAGGTATGAAGTTTACGGCATTTAATGCCTTAAGAGAGAATATAATGAAAATGATCTACAGGTGGTACATGACGCCAGTCAAGCTTGCAAAAATCTATCATCTGCCCAATAATAAATGTTGGAAATGTAAAGAGACCGAAGGTACATTCTTTCACCTCTGGTGGACGTGCCCAAGGATTAAGACTTTCTGGGAGATGATCTATAATGAAATGAAAAAGGTATTTAAATATACCTTTCTGAAGAAACCAGAGGCCTTTCTCCTGGGCATGGTCGGCCAACTGGTGCCAAAGAAGGACAGAACTTTCTTTATGTATGCTACAACAGCAGCAAAAATACTTACTGCAAAGTACTGGAAGACACAAGATTTACCCACCCGGGAAGAATGGCAGATGAAGGTGATGGACTACATGGAACTGGCGGAAATGACTGGCAGAATCCGAGACCAGGGAGAAGAGTGGGTGGAGGAAGATTGGAAGAAATTTAAAGACTATTTACAGAAACATTGTAAAATTAATAACTGTTAGAAGGATGTTGGAATAATATTATATGATTTTAGCAGGAATGATATAAAGGATTTGGGAATAACTGACTGTTAATTGGTGAAAGGAGGAAAAGTAAAGTTACATTATATTAAGATAATTTACAGGACTAAAATTTTAAAAGAGGGAAAGGATTTGCTGAAATGGATAATTGATCTAGAATACAAAAAAGGGAGGTGTGAGGAGGTCAAGGAAATAAGCTAATGAAAGATAAGTAATGAGAAGATTTGCTGTATTTTTCTTTGCGTTTTTGTTTCTGTTTAATGCATTTTATTTTTCTGTTTTTTCATATTGTGATGTGTTGTTTTGTTTTTGTTTAATGTGGTATTTTTACTTTTTCTTTCTGTAACCTTTAAAATTTTAATAAATATTATTTTTTTAAAAAAAGAGAAAGTGAAAAAGAACTTTCCAAAATACAGAGCCGAGCCACAGACTCTTATGAGAAGCCATGATTTTATAAAAAGGAGCCTTGGAAGCCAAACCCTTTAAGAAAGCCATACATTATCCCCCTGAAAAGTGAGAGGGGGGCGATTTACAAGAAACAATGAGCTGATTTATTAAAAGCACAGATATAATGCCACAGAGGATTAAGATGCGAAGAGTCTATGCTTATCTCCCATTTTAAAGAATACAATGTAAATAAGAATCTTGACTTCTCATCAGTCTAAAAGCCTAACCTCTCATCAAGATAAGCTCCAGTATTTTGCACTCTAGACCTAGTGAGTACACCACATGCATATATAACTATGTATATGTCATAAAAGGATTAGAAAAGGTCCCTTGAAATAAAAATAGAAGCAATTGATGCTTTACATCATTCCAGCAGGGTAACGTGGATAATATCCCGCTGAAAGATAAGGATTTTATAATTTAAGATAGTTGTGTCATCGTTTTAAACATGTATTTATTTATAGTAAGGTTTGCATGGGACATGGGTGGCGCTGTGGTGTAAACCACTGAGACTTGGGCTTGCCGATCAGAAGGTCAGTGGTTCGAATCCCGGCACGGAGTGAGCTTCCGTGGTTCAGTCTCAGCTCCTGCCAACCTAGCAGTTTGAAAGCACATCAAAAGTGCAAGTAGATAAATAGGTACTGCTCCAGCGGGAAGGTAAATGGCGTTTCCGTGCGCGGCTCTGGTTTCGCCAGAAGCGGCTTAGTCATGCTGGACACATGACCAGGAAAAACTGTCTGCGGACAAACACCGGCTCCCTCAGCCAGTAAATCGAGATGAGTGCCGCAACCCCAGAGCCGTTCACAACTGGACTTAACTGTCAGGGGTCCCTTACCTTTACGATATGTAAAATGAACCATTGAAAGATATCATTGATATCGTAAGGGTGTGAAATGAGTATTTTAAATTGTAAAACAGAAAAAATTAATTAAAATTATCTAAATCTCTTTCTCTATTTATCTATCTGTCTATCATCTATCTATCCATCTATCAGCCTCCTCATTACTGGGGCAATGAAAACCCAGGGATAGGACCTCTGTCTTTTCCTTGTAACATGCAATTCCACCCTGTATATTTTACTCAAAAGCCATTATCGAAACTCATGCTTCAAGCCTCTCTTTCCCCCCCTTGGTGTTGTGCCTGACCTTTCCAGAGATTTCTCTTAGACATTTGCAAGTCATCTTGCTTTGAGCTATGTTGTCTCCACTGGGAACTGAAATGTTTGACATTAGCATCATTCCCCACCCTCCCCTTTATTACTGTGGAGCCCATCTGAGTCTTTTCCAAGAGCACATTTTATAGCAATACATAGCCAATAAGGCGAAAGAGCATTGTGCTCCGAACGTCAAGTGTGCGGGCTGTTCCTTAGGTGAGAGGCAGAACATTACTCAATGGGTTTTCCTTTTCCAAAGGCAAAAACAAATCAAACACCCTCTTCAAATGCATATATGAATTTCTTGCTGGATTATGGAGGTGGCTCTTCAGATATGTTGCATAAACGTCCTTCATGTTTATGCCTTCAGAAACCTATAGATTTTCCACCATGACAAAAGAACTGAAGTTTATTGCTCTGAATTTTAACATGCAATGCAGTGGAGAGGGGAAAGAAGATGATAAAAAATCAGTTAGAAAACTGATTAAAATTGATGCCCGAGTTTTGGTTTTAACTATATGAAAAAAGCTGCCTGGTTGCTGTGTTGAGTATACTACAAAAGAATATAGGAACCCAGTTTGGATGATGATCTCCCTACAAGCACATGTTTTTATGCCTTTTCTACCAGATGTGCTTGCTCCATCTCTGACACCTACTCATGGGACATCTATATGTGGGTGCTGTCTTTGAATTGGGCGTACGCACTTAAAAATGCAAATCTTGCATGGTATATAGCTATAAAGGTAAAGGGACCCCTGACCATTAGGTCCAGTCGTGACTGACTCTGGGGCTGCAGCGCTCATCTCGCTTTATTGGCTGAGGAAGCCAGCATACAGCTTCTGGGTCATGTGGCCAGCATGACTAAGCCACTTCTGGCAAACCAGAGCAGCGCACGGAAACGCTGTTTACCTTCCCACCAGAGCGGTACCTATTTATCTACTTGCGCTGGTGTGCTTTCGAACTGCTAGGTTGGCAGGAGCAGGGACCTTGCAACGGGAGCTCACCCCGTCACGGGGATTCGAACCGCCGACCTTCTGATCGGCAAGTCCTAGGCTCTGTGGTTTAACCCACAGCGCCACCTGCGTCCCTGTATATATCTATACCACCACCCCAAATCCCGAAAACAACTGCATAGTTGAAAGGGTGATGGTGTTGTTGGAGACAGAGCAAGCATGCCTAGTGGATGGGGAAGGAGGCAGGATCAAACCCTCTGCTGCATCTGAGAGAAGGTAAAGGAAATTTTCAAAGAAAATGCAGATTGCCAATAAGATCCATAATAACCCGTACCTTGTCTAGCTTTGTAGAAAGGAGGGGATGACAAAGAGGAGAGCGATGCATTTGGGCACTCACAAACAGGTTGAGGCAAGGACTGTCTCTTGGGTGAGTTATATGTAAAAAAAAATAATTCACTTCAGCTATTTTAAATTCCATATTTTAAAGTGCACATCCCAAAGAAAAACAGTGGGTGGGTGGGCAGATACAACAGACTGTACATCGCCCCAGATCCAAACATGCAAATCATCTTCGGCAAAACCCCAAATTAAGATATTCCATCTTCATGTGTACGAAGTGCACAGCATTAAAAATGCAAAAGTCACAATTACCAAGCTAAAAATATGAAATGCGCAGAAAAAATAAAGTTGGGAACTGTTAACTGTTTCCCCAGCAAACATCGCAAAATTGGATATGCACATATACAAGCTGCAAGTTTGGTGTGATCCTGGGCCAAAACGTGCACTGCTGATCAGGTTAATTGCATTTGTTTTATTTTAATTGACTGTCGTTGTGTGAGGTGAGGTGGAAGGGGAAATAGAAGCTGAATACGGACATGAAGTCTGAGTGGGAAATGCAGTCAGACACACAAAAACCACTTCATGGCCTCCCTGTTGAAGGAGGCCAGGCTATCCCATATGCAAAGAAGGGTCTAGGATTTGCCCTGCATCACAACTATGGTCCCCAGCAATCAGCAAAATCATAGAATAGAATCATAGAATCATAGAGTTGGAAGAGACCACAAGGGCCATCGAGTCCAACCCCCTGCCAAGCAGGAAACACCATCAGAGCACTCCTGACACATGGCTGTCAAGCCTCTGCTTAAAGACCTCCAAAGAAGGAGACTCCACCACACTCCTTGGCAGCAAATTCCACTGTCAAACAGCTCTTACTGTCAGGAAGTTCTTCCTAATGTTTAGGTGGAATCTTCTTTCTTGTAGTTTGGAGCCATTGCTCCGTGTCCGCTTCTCTGGAGCAGCAGAAAACAACCTTTCTCCCTCCTCTATGTGACATCCTTTTACAGTGTATATATTTGAACATGGCTATCATATCACCCCTTAACCTCCTCTTCTCCAGGCTAAACATGCCCAGCTCCCTTAGCCGTTCCTCATAAGGCATCGTTTCCAGGCCTTTGACCATTTTGGTTGCCCTCCTCTGGACACGTTCCAGTTTGTCAGTGTCCTTCTTGAACTGTGGTGCCCAGAACTGGACACAGTACTCCAGGTGAGGTCTGACCAGAGCAGAATACAGTGGCACTATTACTTCCCTTGATCTAGATGCTATACTCCTATTGATGCAGCCCAGAATTGCATTGGCTTTTTTAGCTGCTGCGTCACACTGTTGGCTCATGTCAAGTTTGTGGTCAACCAAGACTCCTAGATCCTTTTCACATGTACTGCTCTCAAACCAGGTGTCACCCATCTTGTATTTGTGCCTCACAAGTTAAGAGTTAGGAATGACCCAATGTTAACCCTTAAAAGGATACTTTGATTTCACAACTATCGCAGATTACGCTGGTTCTTTCCAGGCATTCCCTACCTGGAGGTTCAACATGTGTTAATTGAAGGTAAGTGGAAGCACCAGTTTCCTCTCGGAAAAGGTCCCATGGTATCTGGAATGGTAACTGAAAAGCTGCCTGTTTGATATTAGGCTTCAAGACACAGTGTGTAGTGGGTAGGGCAAGGTATATTGTCATCCCAAGTTGCAGTGCATCCATCTCTGATGAATTTCTGGAATGGGCCTGGAACTCACCCTTGCGGAGGGTTCTGTTCTATGGGCAATTCTCCCTGCATTCCTGGACTGAATTCTGGATGCGACAGAGTCACAGTGGCAAAGAGGACTTTGGCTGAAGGGCAACTTAATACTTGGTTCCTTTATTGCTCTAGTCACCCTAGGGCTAAGTCAGATGAAGCAAAGCTTGATAGTTGCTCTCCTGGGTTTGTGATGCTTCAGATACCACCATGATTAAGGAAGGGGCAGAAATTCAGTTTGTGTGCTGGTCCAGGGGGGGAGGTTACTGTGGGGCGAGGTCCAGGACCTGAGTTGAGGGTCGGCAGACAGTCCTCCTCGGGCGAAGCGGGGTCCACAGCGGGAAGCCGGGCAAGGACAGGAACTCTGGGGGAAACAGGACTGGATGCTGGCCGAAACAGCTCATCAACGACGTTGCTCCCGCAACCTGGGACCGGGCTGACTGGCCTTTATCTTCTCTGAGGCCAGGGGTGGCCCCGGCCCCCAGGAGACCCGCCTCTCCTGGCCTTAAGGTGAGCACTCCTCCTGGAAGAAACCAGTTCCCTTCGCCTCTCTGCCCTGAGCCTCTGCAGTTCAGGAGAGGCTGAAGGGTTACTGGGCCCAGGGGGAGACTCACCTGTAGGCACTGAGTCCTCAACCACCTCTGGAACCAGAGTGGATTCACCTGGTTCCTTCTCCTGAGGATCCGGCACAGGTGCAGGCGCTTCAGAATCAAGGCCCTGCCCTAGTTCAGCCGGCCCTGGAGGCGGGGACTCCTGTGCAGGCTGGGATTCCTCCGGTTCAGCCTCTGAATCGGATTCCCAGGCCATCACAGTTTGGTTTGAATTCTAAAATGAACCTACCCAATTAATGCTTTCCGAAACAATATGCAAACTGAAACACAGCCATCAAGGCACACGCTTCCTCTGAATTTTGTGTTGCAGTTCTTTTTTCTTTTTTTTAAAGGTTATAAAATGTGTGTGTTGGGGTAAAGTATGCATTAAAATGCACATATTAGTGAAATAACATATAACATGGATTGTGTTGGGGAAATGTGATTGCAAAAATATGTAAAAAGGTAAAGGTAAAAGACCCCTGGACGGTTAAGTCCAGTCCAAGGCGGCTATGGGGTTTGTGGTGCTCATCTCACTTTCAGGCTGAGGGAGCCAGCATTTGTCCACAGACAGCTTTCCGGGTGATGTGGCCAGCAGGACTAAACCACTTCTGGCACAACGGAACACAGTGACGGAAGCCAGAGCACACAGAAATGCTGTTTGCCTTCTACTTGCACTGGTGTGCTTTCAAACTGCTAGGTTGGCAGGAGCTGGGACAGAGCAACAGGAGCTCACCCCATCGTGGGGATTCGAACCACCAACCTTCTGATCGGCAAGCCCAAGAGGCTTAGTGGTTTAGACCACAGCGCCACCCACGTACATCAGGTAAAAATGTGTGTATTGGAAGAAATGTGCACCAAAACGCTGAGAGATTTTCATGTGGACTTTTTTAAAAAGCAGCAAACTGATGCAGAGATATGGAGACCTGAAGTGAAGAGTGGAAAGATGAGAAACTGAAATCAACCAGATCCAGCCATTCCTAACCATGACTGTACAGGGCAGTGGCAGCGAACCTATGGCATGCGTGCCAGAGATGGCACTCAGAGCCCTCTCTGTGGGTATGAGCGCTATCTCCCCAGCAGGGCCGTAGCTTCCATGCTGGGGGTAGGGGAGGAGTGAGGGGGAGAGGAGAGGAGGGCTGGGTTAGGGTTAGGGTAAGGATTAGAATTAGAATTAGAATTAGAATTAGAATTAGAATTAGAATTAGAATTAGAATTAGAATTAGAATTAGGGTCAGGGTCAGGGTCAGGGTCAGGGTCAGGGTCAGGGTCAGGGTCAGTGTTGTTTTATGTTTTATTCTGATTTAGACTCATTCGCTGTTGGTTTGCTTTTTTCACTTTGTTGTGTTGCTGCTTTTTCACGAGTTGCAAGTTTGTTGGCTTTGTGGTTTTCTGGAAAGTTTCAGTTTTTATTTTGCATGCAGCCCTGCGGCCCTGGTGCTAAGTGAGGGAAGGCTGGGCCGGGGTGGGAAGTGAGCCAGGCAATGGATGTATTTATCCTGCCCCCCACCCCGCCCCGTGGTGATTTTCTTGAGTCAAAATGTGAGTACCCCTAAACATTTTTGAAGAAAAAAGCACTGTGTTACATCATAAAATTATATATCAATGGAAAGATAATTTAATGAAGAACGTAATGCATTAACTTTTATGAAGGATTATTTATTGCAATAGCAGTTATAAAGAAGAAACCTGAAAAATACAGGAAAAATGAGATATACTGGTTAAATTGCCGTGTTGGCACTTTGCGATAAATAAGTGGGTTTTGGGTTGCAGTTTGGGCCCTCAGACTCAAAAAGGTTCACCATCACTGGTACAGGGTGTTGTTGTTTAGTCATTTAGTCGTGTCTGACTCTTCGTGACCCCATGGACCAGAGCACGCCAGGCACTCCTGTCTTCCACTGTCTCCCACAGTTGGGTCAAACTCATGCTGGTAGCTTCGAGAACACTGTTCAACCATCTCGTCCTCTGTCCTTGTGCCCTCCATCTTTCCCAACATCAGGGTCTTTTCCAGGGAGTCTTCTCTTTTCATGAGGTGGCCAAAGTATTGGAGCCTCAGCTTCAGGATCTGTCCTTCCAGTGAACACTCAGGGCTGATTTCCTTCAGAATGGAGAGGTTTGATCTTCTTGCAGTCCATGGGACTCTCAAGAGTCTCCTCCAGCACCATAATTCAAAAGCACCAATTCTTCGGCGATCAGCCTTCTTATGGTCCAGCTCTCACTTCCATACATCACTACTGGGAAAACCATAGCTTTAACTATACGGACCTTTGTTGGTATAGGGTATCTACCTTTATTTCAGGAGGCTGCAAAACAGCAGCAACACCAAGCAACCATTTCTCATCTGTTTTGGCTGGTGAAGCATCTTTGTGTGAGGACCTGCATTTTGTAGGCAAGGGCAGCAGGAAAAGCACAGCCCACAAGCCTAAGGGTGCCATCCTCTTAATGTTAATGGGAGGAAAGCTTGAGGTTTGCTGCTGGCACAATCTGCAGTGAGGGACTTGACGGGAGTCAGCTTGCAAGAGTGAGCAGAAGAGACGCCATCAGTATGGGGAATGAAGCCCTTGTCTGTAAGAAGAAGCATCTCCAGGGAAGCTCAGAGAAGAGAACTTCTTAATATGTCGCAAGAGTCCCCTAAGTAGGTATGCTGCCCGAGACCACATAGATGGCAGCAGCTTTCAAAATATAATGCAATGGCCATCAGTGATTTGGTGAGCTGGGTAAAGAAGCAGGGCAGATGGGGAATGAGAACTAACTGTCTTGGCAGACAGAGCAGCTTGCTATACTAATTGTTCATTACACTTTTTTCTGTCAATCACTGACAGTGATGGTTGAGATCAAACGGATAGGTTAGGAGTCATTGGGCCCTAGCTGTACAGAGGTGTGCATGAGGGTGTGGTTTGTCAGGGAGGCACGCCCACTTTTGTCTTGGCCATGCCCACCACTGGCCACGCCCACCACTAGGCCAAGAGACAATATGGCACTCATATCCCCAGCTTTGGTCCAGTAGAAGACAGACTGAATGAGGTCTAGTGTGTTGCCATCTCTACCTGTGTTGCCTTTCTGAATCCAGTTTGAAATGTTTTTGAAAGTTTCTTGATTTACAGCTAGCATGCAATTAGCTGTGCGTGTTGATGTGGGCGTTGATAATATAACTAGATCTCTAATAAGGGAACAGATTTGTATTAGAGGATGCCAGGTACAGATTATACAAAGAATTGCAGGTTGGCAATTTTAAGTGCGGAACTGAAGGGAGAGGGCTGCATTTCACAAAACATGTTTGTCTCCTTTATGCCATCCATTTATTTATTTATTGCAGACCTTTTTGAAAGGACACATTGCTGCCTTGGAAGAGGTGCTGGGGAGATGATGAGCTATGTTCCCAGGTCATAGTGCAATTGAGTCAACATTCCTTTATGCTCCAATCCAATCCTGTGTTGTTAATATGGGGGGGGGCAGGAATGGGGATAGGGATGGGCATTCAAATGCACATCTCAGTTAGTGCAAGGCCTCCATTTCTGGGTTCCCACCTGTCAGTTTGCATTTCTTAGTGCAGAAAGTATTGATCTGATCTGAAGAGATCTTTCCCATTCTACTTAATTCAAGAGGGTTCTGGACGTTTCTCTGTGTGAAAGAAACAAGCAGGAGGTTCGTGATATTTGGGTTATTCCTTCCGAGAAGCTGAGTACAGCTGGCTTAAACTGGTTCTGTTATCTCTTCTGTCAAGGTCATGCTGACTATAAAAGTAGGGCCAGAAGGAGCCTGGGTTTCACTTTCTCTTTCTATCTCTTTTCCTTCTGGCGTGGTGTTCTGTACATAGTATGCTTACTGTTAAGATTTAGACTTATTATAAGTTATTGTAAGTTTAAGTTAAGTCTGCTGCATCTGGATTTCTTATGGACGATGCCAATCTTGAATGTATTGGATTTGTGACCATTATGCTCATTTGCCTTCAGTAGCAGTAAAGCTCTGCTAGATGAAATACAATTGCTGCTGGTCTATTGTTTGGTAATCCTGCAACGTGTTTACCCTGCTAACTACGTTGGAATCTGCTCTGGATCAATATTGAGTAGGATTTCATGACAGTTCTTCGTTCACCCTGTATTGTTCCCAATGGTATGCCCATCTTGACACATCTCTGAATGTGCTCAGCTATGCACATCATCATCCAACTGGTCGCACGTAACTGTGACAGCTGAAATGGGTAGAGCATCTGGCTATGAAACATTAGCCAAATGGTTTTGGCAATGGGGATATGTGCCCTCCTGTCTCCACTAAGAGTGAGCGCACCAGGAGATTGCATTTGCTTTCTCTGAGGTCATCCCATACCCAAATAATGTTCCAGATGTTGCTTGAAACTGCTGGAGGGGAGAGTGCTTCAGTCCTGCTCAAGGGCTTCCGATGGATATCAGATTGGCTGGACTCAATGGGCCACTGGCCTGACCCTGCAGAGTTGATCTGATGCTTCAGATCTCATTGGCTAGACGGCACTGTGGCGCTGTGACGTCATTGTGCTTATTACATGGTCCCTAATAGGCTAAGATAAAGGGTGGCGCTGTGGGCTAAACCACAGAGCCTAGGACTTGCCAATCAGAAGGTTGGTGGTTCGAATCCCCGCAACGCGGTGAGCTCCTGTTGCTCGGACCCTGCTCCTGCCAACCTAGCAGTTTGAAAGCACACCAGCGCAAGTAGATAAATAGGTGGGAAGGTAAACAGCATTTCCATGCGCTGCTCTGGTTTGCCAGAAGGGGCTTAGTCATGCTGGCAACATGACCTGGAAGCTGTACGCCAGCTCCCTCAGCCAATAAAGCGAGATGAGCGCCGCAAACCCAGAGTCGGCCACGACTGGACCTAATGGTCAGGAGTCCCTTTACCTAATAGGATAATTCAGCAAAGCAGACAATCTTAACTCTGGCCCTGGATGCTGCAACATTAGAAAAGGCACACACCCCCAAAGAGGAAAGGTGAGTAAGGTTTCAAGGGGCTTTTTGGCATCCAGTGCAAGGTTTCCCAACCCCCACCTCTTGCAAAAAAAAATGTTTAAAAAAATCAAAGCTCATAAAAATTGGACACAGCACTCACGAGCCTTTCAGGCAGGAAAAACAGATGAGAGAGCACAGAGCAGCGGCAGATGGATGCAGGGACCTTGCTAAAGAGCCTCTTCTGTGAGCCCGATTGCTGCATGAATGCCTGTGCAAGAGATACAAAACAGCCTTTGGTTTCCACAGCTAATTAGTGGCCTTAAGGGAGGTTGGAAAGAGATGTGCTCTGGTTTTTATGCTCTGCACAGCAGATGAAAGGGAAGGGAAAATCTCTACAACTGTTAAAAAGTGGGATTCCAAATCCTGACAATCTTTCCTTGCAGAAATATGTAGAAATGTGCAGAAGGGGTGTAGATAGGGCCGGCCCCCCACTGAGGCCAAGTGAGGTGACTGCCTCAGGTGGCAGAATCCCCAGGGTCAGCATATCCAGATGTCAACCTTTCTCTTCCTTCTCCCTGCCCCTTGTCCCTGATGTAGATCTTCACTTATCCCTTCTTCCCTGACAGGGAAGGGGAAACCATTTTGGAGTTCACCTCAGGTGTCAAAATGTCTTAAAGGTAAATGTAAAGGGACCCCTGGCCATTAGGTCCAGTCGTGGCCGACTCTGGGGTTGCGGCACTCACCTCGCTTTACCGGTGTACAGCTTCCGGGTCATGTGGCCAGCATGACTAAGCCGCTTCTGGTGAACCAGAGCAGAGCACGGAAACACCGTTTACCTTCCCGCCGGAGTGGTACCTATTTATCTACTTGCACTTTGATGTGCTTTCGAACTGCTAGGATGGCAGGAGCAGGGACCGAGCAACGGGAGCTCACCCCATTGCGAGGATTCGAACCACTGACCTTCTGATTGTCAAGTCCTAGGCTCTGTGGTTTAACCCACAGCGCCACCTGCGTCCCATCCTCAAAATATCTTGGGCTGCTCCAAATTTGCCTGCTAGTCCAAAAACATTAGCAACCCCAGATGTACACAGAAACACAAATATAATAGGGCAACATGTTGCCACTGGCTCATCCTACATTTGGATCATGCGGGTTTGGTGTTCCAGAACATCGCAACTAACAATTTTATTTATTGACATAAAGGTAAAGGTACCCCTGGCTGTTAGGTCCAGTCATGGACAACTCTGGGGTTGCATGCTCATCTCGCTCTATAGGCCAAGGGAGCGGGCGTTTGTCCATAGACATGTGGCCTGCATGTCTAAGTCGCTTCTGGTAAACCAGAGCAGCACACAGAAACGCTGTTTACCTTCCCGCCGGAGTGGTACCTATTTATCTACTTGCACTTTGATGTGCTTTCGAATTGCTAGGTGGGCAGGAGCAGGGACCGAAAACGGGAGCTCACCCCTTCGCAGGGATTCGAACCACCGACCTTCTGATCGGCAAGCCCTAGGCTATGTGGTTTAGACCACAGTGCCACCCGCATCCCTTTTATTGATTTACTAGACCTATATACTACTTTCCCTCCAGAAAAAAGTGAGTTAGATTTGCTGCTGGGAGAGTTGCATGCTGAACCCCACCCATCAAACTAGACTAGAGCAACAACATATTTCAAATTTCTCGTCGTAGGAGCAAAATACTAGGCTCACCTGTCCCTCAATCTTTAGCAGATGACTTGCTGGTCTGATAAGTCAGTTTCTCATTTTGCCTGTCTAACAGGATATTGCTTTTGCTATTCTCAAACCGATTCCCTCACGGTCTGCAAGATCTATCAATATTTTAAATGGGAGAGTAGTTCATGTCTGATAATATGATTGTGACTATTTACAATCTTGGAATGCTTTTGAAAATGAGGTTGAATAGAAACGGGATGCCCCCCCCCCTTAAATTAATTCCAGGGTGTAGCTGGTAGAAAAACTCCCTGCTGAAAGGCCTCTGTGTGCATTCATTTTGAACATCAGTGGAAGAAATCTCAGTAAGTCTGTGTTATGGTAAGGGTCTACAGCAGGGGTCAGCAAACATTTTTCAGCAGGGGGGCGGTCCACTGTCCCCCAGACCTTGTTGGGGGGCTGGACTATATGGAGGGGGAAATGAACGAATTCCTATGCCCCACAAATAACCCAGAGATGCATTTTAAATAAAAGGACACATTCTACTCATGTAAAAACACGCTGATTCCTGGACCATCCGTGGGCCGGATTCAGAATGCGATTGGGCTGGATCCAGCCCCCGGGCCTTAGTTTGCCTACCCATGGTCTAAAGTCTGCTCCGATCTGGACAAAGTCTTGGCCATTCAGAGAAATCAAGCCTCTCTCTCTCTCTGTAACCCATTAGCTGATTAGAATATAATAATCACACACCCCCCCCCATTCCAGAACAATAATGCTTAGGTTCAGAGCATTTGGCTAATAACACAGCATCCAAGCATCTCTAAGGGCAGATCTGCATTGTGAGCAGAATCTCATGCTACGGTCCAAGGAGGACTCTACTCAGGGCTGGTCCAAGACATTTTGGTACCTGAGGCAACCCACAAAATGGCATCCCCCCAGGGAAGAAGGAGTGAGTGAAGAGCTACATCAGGTATAAGGGGTGATGCATTCCATGGAGACTGGATCTGCTTTTCCTGTGGATCCTGCCATCTGAGGTGGACCCCTCACCTTGCCTTATGGGTGGGCTGGCCGTAACTGTACTATGAAGTATGGTCAGGAAAGAACAGGTGATAGAATAAGGATTGTGCATTGCATTTAGAGATGCTCTTGAACAGGGGTCAGCAACCTTTTTCAGCCATGGGCTGGTCCACCGTCTCTCAGACCATGTGGTGGGCCGGACTGCATGGGGGGGGGAGAACGAATTCCAATGCCCCTCAAATAACCCAGAGATGCATTTTAAATAAAAGCACACATTCTACCCACGTAAAAACACACTGATTCCCGGACCATCCACAGGCCGGATTGAGAAGGCAATTGGGCCACATCCAGCCCCTGCTCTTGAACATAGACAGTTAGCAACCAGGGAGTAGCCTAGGTTACACCTACTTCTGATCTGTATGTGACATTATTTTACCTGGGGGAGCAATTGTGCTGAGTTATGATCTCACCACCACCACCACCCATGCCCCTATGGTCCAAAATGGTACAGTCTGCCACATGGTTTCGCCAAGCAGAAATCTTGGCTTTCATTTTTAACCACCAAACAGTGTGTCACTGTGGCAAGAAAAGGCAGCAGTGTTTAATGGACTGGCCCAGATAATTTCCATTTGCTGTGTGCATACATCTTACAGCCATCAGCACATGCCACACCCAGATTGCATTGAAGGCAAATTGAATGACAATTTTAGGTATTTGTATTGTACATTGTTTTCCGTTTTAACTGGTGTCAGGGACGCAGCGGGAGCGCAGGGAGGGGAGGAGATGGAGAGTGAGGGGGAGCAATCCGAGGGCAGTGTAGGAGAAGATGACAGTAGCCCGAGAGCTTCCATGAGCCTCTCCAGCGAATCGGAAGATTCACAGAAGGGGGCGCCGGTGGCCAGGGCAAGGGGGGCCCCAAGGGGGAAACCCCAGAAGCAAGGGGCCAGCGGGGACTCCCAGAGCAGCAGTTGGAAATCAGGACCAGCTTCCCCACCAGAGCGGTGGGGGGGGGGGAGTCCCAGGTATTGGGGCCAGCGTATTCACCACCAGTGAGAGAAGATGAGTCAGGATTGACCACGCCTCCGTCGGAGAGCGAGGGAACGGTCAAGAGGAAGGTTGCCGGCTGGGCGCGCGCGCCAAGTTCAAATGTACAGGCGAGCGGCACAGCAGGTAGCCCGGATAGGGAACCAGGTCCTAAAGCCCGCCGGAAGGAGGGGCAAGAATCAGGGGGGTCAGCGTCAGAAGAGTCCAGAAAAGGTGAAACCCCAGCGGGCAGGAGGGCCCAGAGGAGGAAGGAGCTAAGGAAGAGGTGGAGCAAGGCTGGAGTCTTAAACTGGTGCGGAAGGGGAGGAGACTCAGACGGAGCTTCGCCGGTCTAGGGTTTAAGACGTAGAGCTACGCGCTGCGGCTTTGAAATGGAAACTGAACTTCAATAAAGACTTTTGTACATAACCACAGCCGGGCGTTGGTCCTCTGTGAGCTGGGACCAAGGGGCGGCTCTGACAACTGGTTTTACTTGTTATATGGTCTTTTGCTACTTTGCTTTGATGCTTGTGTGTGTGCATACAGGTGAAACTCGGAAAAATTAGAATACCGTGGAAAAGTTCATTTATTTCAGTAATTCAACTTAAAAGGTGAAACTGATATATGAGATAGACTCATGACATGCAAAGTGAGATATGATCATGGCGTACAGCTGATGAAAACCCCAAATGTCATCAGTGTTGGTCCACTGTGCTTCATTAAGTGCAAGGTCAATGCAGCCATCTACCAGGAGATTTTGGAGCATTTCATGCTTCCTTCCATAGACGAGTTTTATGGGGATGCTGACTTCATTTTCCAGCAGGACTTTGGCACCTGCCCACACTGCCAAAAGTACCAAAACCTGGTTCAATGCCCATGGGATTATTGTGCTTGATTGGCCAGCAAACTCGCCTGACCTGAACCCCATAGGGAATCTATGGGGCATTGCCAAGAGAAAGATGAGAGACATGAGACCGAGCAATGCAGAAGAGCTGAAGGCTACTATTGAAGCTTCCTGGTATTCCATAACACCTCAGCAGTGCTACAAACTGACAGCATCCACGCCACACCACATTGAGGCAGTAATTGATGCAAAAGGGGCCTAAGCCAAGTCTTGAGTACATATGCATGCTTCTACCTCTCAGAGGTCCAATATTGCTCTATTTGCAGTCCTTGTTTTGCTGATTTCATTTAATATTCTAATTTTCTGAGATTGTTAATTTGGGGTTTTCCTCAGCTGTACGCCATGATCACCACAATTATAACAAATAAAGGCTTGACATGGACTCATGACATGCAAAGCAAGATATCTCATATTTTAGTTTCACCTTTTAAGTTGAATTACTGAAATAAATGAACTTTTCCATGATATCCTAATTTTCCAAGTTTCACCTGTATGTGTAAATGGTGACTAACAAATGTAATAAAGAAATAATCTATCTGATTCACACTTTCCCCAAACAGCATGTGAACCGGAAGACAATAGAAATTTGCACTTTTTCTGGAATTTGCAATGCAGTTCTCCAGCTTGAGTGAGGTGTGCATATAAGTGCATCTGTTAGTGAAAATAACATACAAAAGCACATTATATTTGTGAGCATTGCTTATGGAAATATGCATGTTAGGCACGATTGCATGAAAAACTGCATATTTGGAGAAAAACGAAAATGCAGACAAATATTCGCGAGGACTTTAAAAACAAAAACAAAAAAATGAAATTTGCAAACTGATGTGGAAATGTGGAGAACTGAGCTGCAGACTGGAAGGAAAAAAAGAGGAACAGAAAAAATGAAAGATTTGGCCACCCCTGTGACATAGTCGCCCTTTTTGCCCCAGGCAATTGATCCATTCATTGGGAAGACAGCCAGGCTGCCTGACTTTCTCCTAAGTAAACATGATGATGGGTAAGGAGTGGAGGACTGCCATCCGTCTTCAACCTGTCACAGGATGAAAGAAAGATAAATAGCTCGTCACCTCTCTTCAGGCTGTTGGCAGCAGGCTCTCTGCCTCTTGCCAAAAGGAGGTGGGTGCTTTGTTCTCCCAGGGAGCTTGGACCTCTGTGGAGGAAACACAAAGGAAGGAAGGATCTAGCCTTCATCTTCTGCTCTTGAAGGAGCATCTTTCTTTCTGCGCACTCCTGCTCAAAACTATCAGCTCTGCTATTTAATAATGAAACACTCATCCTTTCAAGCTGGGTTAATATAAGAATAAACATGTATCCTCTCCAGCATCTCTGAGATACACTTCTCCCTTTATTGTTTGTGTACATCGCTGGGTGCTCCCTGGATTTTGTTGTTTGGGCATGCTGGTGCTTCTAATTCCGTTCATACCCCTAGTATGGCATAGGACCCTCGTACCTACAGGACCGCCTCTCCCGGTATGCCCCATGGAGAGCCTCAAGGTCCATAAATAGCAACACCCTAGAGGTCCTGGGCCCTAAGGAAGTTAGATTAGCCTCAACCAGAGCCAGGGCATTCTCAACACTGGCTCTGGCCTGGTGGAATGCTCTGTCTCATGAGACCAGGGCCCTACAGGATCTGATTTCTTTCTGCAGGGCCTGTAAGACAGAGTTGTTCCACCTGGCCTTTGGCTTGGAATCAATTTGATTCCCTCCCCCTCTTTCTTTATTCCTTTCTCCTCCTGTGAAGAGGCTGCATCTTAATGTTTTAATGTTGTATTTTAATCTAGTTTTTAAAGTTGTATTTTAATGAACTTATTTTTATTATTGGTTGTTAGCTGCCCTGAGCCCGGTCTTGGCTGGGGAGGACAGGGTATAAATAAAATTTATTATTATTATTAGTAGTAGTAGTAGTATACTCTAGAAACAGAGTGCAAGCAAATAGCGGCATACAATTCGTAATGGAGATATAGGTAAAAGGTAAAGGACCCCTGGACGGTTAAGTCCGGTCAAAGACGATTATGGGGTTGTGGCGCTCATCTCGCTTGCAGGCTGAGGAAGCCGGTGTTTGTCCACAGGCAGCTTTCCAGATCATATGGCCAGCATGAGTATACCGCTTTGAGCGCAACGGGACACCATGATGGAAACCAGAGTGCATGGAAACACTGTTTACCTTCCCGCCACAGCGGTACCTATTTATCTACTTGTGCTGGTGTGCTTTTGAACTGCTAGGTTGGCAGGAGCTGGGACCAAGCAATGGGAGCTCACCCCTATGTGGGGATTCGACCCGCCCACCTTCTGATCGGCAAGCCCAAGAGGCTCAGTGGTGTAGACCACAGCGTCACCTGGAGATACCGGCTTTAAGACTAAGATAGAGGTGTCCCCCAAATCTCGGTGGAAGAAGATTGGAAGAAATTTAAAGTTTATTTACAGAAACATTGTAAAATTAAGGAATGTTAGAAGGAGGCTGGAATGAAGTTATGTGGCTTTAGCAGAAATATTATAAAGGACTAAGTAAAAATAGACTGTTAATGGATGAAAGGAGGAAAGGTAAAGTTACATTATATTAAGATAAATTATAGGATAAAAATTGGGAAGGATGGAAAGGATTTGTTGAAATAGCTAATCGAACTAGAATACAAAAAAGGGAGGTATGAGGAGGTCAAGGAAACAAGCAAATGGAAGATAAGTTATGGGAAGGTTTGTTGTGTTTTTTTGTTTGTTTTTTGTTTTAATTGTTTCTATTTTTCTGTTTTTTTACAAGTTTGTGTTTAACTTGGTGTGTTTGCTTTTTCTTTTTGTAACCTTTAAAACCTTAATAAATATTTTTTTTTTAAAAAAAATAGAGATGTCCCCCAAATCTTCCACTCCACCTCCAACTGGGAAGAAATGGGGGACATGTTTTATTTTTGGGGGGAAAGCAAATATCTTCCAAATATTTGAAGGGCTACCATAGGTGGAGGTGGTTAGTACTCTTCTATCAGAAAAAGTAGCTCCTTTGGGTTGCTACCAGTCACCAGTCCCCTCCTCTTTGATCAGTGCTATGCATTGTATCACATGTTAGTCCTACTAAGAGTAGACCCATTGAAACTAATTGGCATGACCAACTTAGCTTCATTAATTTCCATGGGCCTACTCTTGAGTACGATTTGGTTGGCTACAATCCTACATCACGGCATTCTCGGAGGTAAAATTGGTGGTCAACAGCTGGCCAAGAGGTATTTTGCTGTGATCTGAGGCAGCAAAAAAAGCAAAGAGCATTGAATCCAGATCAAACTAGTCATGCTTTAGTTCTGTTAAATTCAATGGGGTTCATGTGAGCCACAACTAAGTCATCCCATAGAGTTGAATGGGACTAAAGCATGACTTTGTCAACAATAAGACTAACCTCCCTCTCCACTTAACCCTTTTAAAATGCATCTTCCTAGTACATTCCAGTTTGGAGTAGGCCCATGGAAATTAATGAAGCTAAGTTGGTCATGCCAATTAGTTTCAATGGGTCTACTCTTAGTAGGACTAACATGTGATACAATGCATAGCATTGATCAAAGAGGAGGGGACTGGTGACTGGTGGCAACCCAAAGGAGCTACTTTTTCTGATAGAAAAGTACTAACCACCTCCACCTATGGTAGCCCTTCAAATATTTGGAAGATATTTGCTTTCCCCCCCAAAATAAAACATGTCCCTCATTTCTTCCCAGTTGGAGGTGGAGTGGAAGAAGAAGAAGAAGAGTTTGGATTTGATATCCCGCCTTTCACTCCCTTTAAGGAGTCTCAAACCTGTTCTCCTTCCCCTCATTGAACAAAAAACTTTGAAAAATTCAAACCCTGCTCTGAATTATCAAGCAAATGAGTGGCATTTGTCACAATTTGTTAGAGCAGGAGGGGGCGCTGATCCCACTGCAGACACTAGGGGGAGCTCATTTGCTATTTCCTTACAGTGCATGACAGGCTAGAGTGGCAGATTGCCTAAGATGGAATTGGGTTTTTCCCAACACTAACCGACAATTCCATCGAGGTTGAATCAAACACACATGTTTGCATTCTAGCCTTATAAAACTTTCACCATGCGCCTGAGGTCTAAACATATGTGGAATCATTCACGAGACCAGAAAGCAGAACACTTTTTTTTTTTAATTAAAGAATCCACTGACTGGAAAAGTTACATATACCCTGTGCTTTTTTATGACACAGGTATCTCTTTTTGGCCGCCATTTTGGACCGGATAATGTCCATTTTGGACATGAATAAAAATCCATGGTATTTTTATCCATATATGAGCACCATCACTACATTTTTTTTTTACCAAAAAGAATGCACTGCATATGCCACTCTAAATGTGGCCTCAATACAGAAGTTCTCTTTCTCAACTCTGAAGTTTTACTGCACTCTTTCTATTGCTTTTCTCTTGTCATGGTAGGACTTATTCCACTCTGAAATTTTAAGAAATCCCAATTCCGTTAAATCATATGGTAAAGTAAAGGTAAAGGACCCCTGACAGTTAAGTCCAGTTGTAAATGGCTCTGGGGTTGTGGCACTCATCCCGCTTTACTGGACGAGGGAGCCAATGTTTGTCCACAGACAGTTTTTCCGGGTCATGTGGCCAGCATGACTAATCCACTTCTGGCAAAACCAGAGCAGTGCACGGAAACACCGTTTACCTTCCCGCTGGAGCAGTACCTATTTATCTACTTGCACTTTGACGTGCTTTCAAACTGCTAGGTTGGCACCGAGCAACAGGAAGCTCACTCCGCCGCGGGGATTCGAACCGCCGACCTTCTGATCGGCAAGCCCTAGGCTCTGTGGTTTAGTTTAATCTGGAACACTTCCATTGCAAGGCACACTCCTCCATTGTCTCCCGAGACAGATGGATGCCAACAACATCAAGAAAAGCCAAGCCCTAGTAAGTTAGCAAAAATGTATAAGACAATGTCAGGGCTGCCTCTAGGTCCCAGCTCACAGAGGACCAACGCCAGGCTGATGTTATGTACAAAAGTCTTTACTGAAGTTTAATTTCCATTTCAAAGCCAGAGCGTGCAGCCCTACGTCTAAACTCTAGATCGGCGAAGTCCCGTCTGAGTCTCCGCCCCTTCCACACCAGTTTAAGATCCTAGCCCTGCTCCACCTCCTGCGCTGCTCTCTTCTCCTCTGGGTCCTCCTGCCCTCTGGGGCATTGCCCTTTCTTGACTCTTCCGACGCTGAGTCGCTTAGCTCCTCCCCCTGCCTCCGGCGTGCTTTAGGACCCGGTTCCCAATCCTCACTCTCTGCTGTCCCGCGCTCCTGTACATTTGAACTTGCTTCTCGCGCCAACCCAGTGACCTTTCTCCTAACCGTTACACTACTTCTATCACTGCTTCCCTCTTCCGTGACACTGGCCGGATCTGACCTCCCTTCCGTTGTCCGACTCTCCGAGGGAGGCGTGGTAGACTCTGCCTCATCTCCTCTCCCTGGTGGGGAAAGCACTGGCCCCGATGCCTGGGACTCTTCCCCCCCACTCTGCTCTGGTGGGGAAGCTGGTCCTGATTTCCAACTACTGCTCTGGGAGTCCCTGCTGCCCCCTTGCTCCTGGGGCGTTCCCCTTGGGACCCCCCTGCCCCTGGCCACTGGCGCTCCCTTCTGTGAATCTTCCGATTCGCTGGAGAGGCTCATGGAATCCCTCGGACCACTGTCCCCTCCTACGCTCCCTTCGGATTCCTCCCCCTCGCTCTCCATCTCCCATCTTCCCTGTGCCTCAGCTCCTGAGCCCCTGACAGACAAGTACAAATACCGCTGTAAATGTAAAGAGAAGGAAGGTACCTTTTTCCATATGTGGTGGCCGTGTAAGGTAATAAAAGCTTTTGGGGAAATAACAGCTGGGGCGGCCCGCACCTACCACCCCCCTTCCTACGCCACCGCCTCAGAGCAAGGCATTGTGGGCAAGGTTACCCAGAGAAAGCCACTTCCGAGCTGGAGAGGAGGTGGGGTTGTGGGCCACGCCCTCCCCACACACGCGGGGGCTGGCTTACAGCCCCCGCGAGAATGAGGGAATCCTCTGCCACGTCAGCTCCCTGCCTAGCCAATCGGCTGTGCAGGGAGGCATGGCCCGGGCTATTTATGGCCGGCGCGCCCAGGGACCACCCTCTCTTCGCTATGGACTTCGGTTGGTCGCCGTCAAGGGGCCTGGTAGGAATTTTTCCACTTGGCGAATTGGCACCTGCGATTGGGTTTTGTTTTGTTTTAGAATAATATTTATTCAGGTTTTAAAACATTACAAAAAAACCACCAGAAAACACAATACAGAAAAACAAGACATTTCCAGGAAAAAATGCAAAAAATAAAAAAGCAAAAAAGCAAAAACAAATAAAAAGGGGGAAAAAATTAGAAAATACATACAATCAAAACAGAAAAAAACCCAAGTTAAACCTTTACATAATTTTCTTTCTATGACTTATTTCCTTGACCTCCTCACACCTCCCCTCTTTGTTTTCTAGTTCAAATAGATATTTCAGCAAATCCTTCATCTTTATTTTTATCCTAATAATTTATCTTAATATACTGTAATTTTCCATTCTCTCTTTCACTCCGTAAAAATAGCGGTCGATTCAAAACACAGCGCCACTCACCCCATGTCATTTCGGAGCCCCCAAAAAGGGGTTTCCCTGGCGTTTCCTTCCCCTTCCAAAAAAGGGGTAGGGGGCGCTCCTGGTGTCAGCCGAATCCCACGTTCCCAGGCTTCCTCTGCCTGGGATTTTTAAAGGGTCTCCGCCTTCGCCACGGCGGCAAGACCCGATTTTCGCGGAGCGGGTTCCTCTAAGTCATAGGAGCTCCGCCATTGCTGATGGCGCTAACTCGGAAGTCCTGCCTCGTAGCAAAGGTCACAACTTTCCCCGTATTGGCGGTTAGGCATTGGTAGGGGTATTGTTATGCAACTGAAGTGGGGGGAAGGAACTGCCATCACCTTTCCCAAGCAAAGGGTAGTCCGGTAAAGGATTCCGGGGGAGGATTGCCCTGTCCGAAGCCTATGGAGGTGTGGGCCTAAGGCACGCCCCTGAGTGGTGACACCTGGGGGATCCTAGTTGACGTACTTCAGCAGGACTTCCCCCGCTGGTGGTTAACCCTCACCGGTCTTCATGCAATTGGGCTGAAGCCGGTTAGTTGATAGGAACCAATGCCTAAGCCAATACCTCTCAATTCCTGTAATCAATAAAGTTGTGGCCTTTTACGCCCATTAACCTTAAATAAAGTGTCCTGTGTCTCTATTTCACAAGGGGGGAGGGGGACTTGCCACACAACTCCTTTTAAAAGTCCCGTAGGCTATGACCGTGAAGCTTTAAGCAACGTTTGCTGCTTTACAAAGCGGCAGAGGCACTCTCTCAGGCTGCTTCAGCCACAGTGCCTCTCGCGGAGGAAGGACCCTTCCTTGGGAGAGAGAAATTACAGAGCAAAATGGCCTGCAGAGGGTCAGACACACAGCCCTGACACTGCTAACAAGCAGCAAAAAAATGATAACCCAAAAAGGAAAACTTCAGAGAAGACAGCAGCAGGCCCGGTTTCCGGAAGGTATGCGACGTCTCGGGCCAGCTGCAGTTGCTTCTCCAAGCTTAAGCAAGATGTCACGCTAATTTTTCCAGTCGCTTCTCCTGCCTTTAAGCTGCTCTTTGGTTATATTGCACCTAGATTTGGAACAATGCCTTCTGACTTGTGGGAAATGCAGCAGGGAGTCTTTATCTTACTTGCACATCACACGGCCAGCCACATGCTGCAGAGAAAGAACCCAGCTTTTAGCAAGTGTTCAGCAAGTGACCAAGTGGGAGGTAGTGAGTTTGGCATGCTGCCCAAATGATAATCATCGGCATGCCCTGCTTCACTTTGAATCGCACAGCCATTCTACTCCTCCACAGTCTCATCAGTGTCCAGGGTAGAGCTCTCAAGCCAAGCAAGTGCCATGAAAACAGTAAACAGAGCAGTTTTCACTCCTCCACACAGTAATGCTAGCCCAGATGATGGAGCTGACAGCTCAAGTCCTTGATAGTCGAAAGAAAGGGAGGCATCATATCTCCACATTCCGACTTGCGCAGAGTTCATCTCCGCGCCGCTTGGCCAGTGAAGACAGGGGACATCTCAGGAACCAGTGATATAACTTGGGTGTTTGGTTCTTTCTTTCTTTCTTTCTTTCTTTCTTTCTTTCTTTCTTTCTTTCTTTCTTATAATTTTTATTGCGTTTTCCAAAATTACATTTCACTTTCATTACAGTATACCTGAAGGAGCGTCTCCACCCCAATCATTCTGCCCGGACGCTGAGGTCCAGCTCCGAGGGCCTTCTGGTGGTTCCCTCATTGCAAGAAGCAAAGCTACAGGGAACCAGGCAGAGGGCCTTCTCAGTAGTGGCACCCGCCCTGTGAAACGCCCTCCCATCAGATGTCAAAGCGATAAACAACTACCTGACATTCAGAAGACATCTTAAGGCTTCAGAGAAGTTTTTAATGTGTGACATTTTAGTGTATTTTTTGTCTCTGTGGAAGCCGCCCAGAGTGTCTGGGGAAACCCAGCCAGATGGGCGGGGTACAAATAATAAATTATTATTATTATTATTACTACATAAAATCCGTAACTACAGTATTACTCAGAGTGAGCATCAATCTCCTTCCCTCCCTCTTTCTGACTTCCACATTCCTTTATCAAATCATTCGCATTTCTATAGCCACTTCTTTACATTATATTGACTTTTATCATTCACCCTCTTATATGTAAATTAGCTCCTTAATTTCACATCACCAAACATTTCATGTTAAAGCTGCAAACGTTTTCAAATATTTACAATTTTCTTTCAAATAAATTATAAATTTGCTCCAATCCTTAAGAAACAATTCATTGCACCGATTTCATATCTTTCCCATCAACTTTGCCAATTGGATGTATTCTACCATCTTTATCTGCCAGTCTTCGAGGGTGGGGAGACTCCCAATGCACCCGCGCCTCCACCCCTTTGGACTTCCGAAGCTTTTTACAGGAACGTTCACCTTAGGGGAGATACGCCAGGGGTGCCGCTGGGTCCCCAATACCCTAAACTCCCTTTAGGGGTTTTTTTTCTGAGCTCGCAGCACCCTTGCGAAGCTCCAATCTCCCATTAAGCTCGGATTTTTCCCAAGAGGCTAAATCCGTGTCCGAAATGGCTCCCGCAGCCGACTGGAAGTCGGGTGTTTGGTTCTTTCAGCCGAACGGTTACTTTCTTGAGTTCAGAGGTGTGGAAGCTGTGTTCCTCTGAAGGAATGGGTTTCTATGCAGTCAGTTTGAAACTGACTCAAAACCCCCCTTTTCTTCTTCTCCAAGAAAGCATTTCTAAAATGCATTAACTTGAGCTGTTGAGCAAATGCATAACAAGAACACAGCTGTATAAACAAAGCTGTGCTGGACCCGGGGGAAAGGTACCGTGAGCGTAGTCTGAGTCCACACGAAGAGGGGCGAGGTCCGAGGCGAAGAGCCGGGCGGGGAACAGGAACGCTGGAACAGGAGGCCGAGCAGGGAACAGGAACACCGGATGGTCAGGAACAGGAGGCCGAGCAGGGAACAGGAGCACCGGATGGTCAGGAACAGGAGGCCAAGCAGGGATCAGGAACACAGGAAGGTCCAAAGCCAACAACGACGTTGCTCCCGCAACCTGGGACCGGGCTGACTGGGCTTTTATCCTCTTCTAAGGCCAGGGGCGGTCCCGGCCCCCAGGAGCCCCGCCTCCTCTGGCCTTAAGGCGAGCACTCCTCCTGGGAGCAACCAGTTCCCTTCGCCTCTCTGCCCTAAGCCTCTGCAGATCAGGAGAGGCCGAAGGGTTACTGGGCCCTGGAGGAGGCTCACCTGTAGCCACTGAGTCCTCAAGCCCCTCTGGGGCCTGAAGGGTTTCACCTGGGGCCAGCTCCTGGTGCTCTGCCACAGGTGCAGGCTCTTCAGCATCTAGGCCTTGCCCCAGTTCAGCCAGCCCTGGAGGCGGGGACTCCTGTGCAGGCTGGGATTCCTCTGGTTCATCCTCTGAATCGGAATCCCAGGCCATCACACCATCCCCCCTCCCAGGCCCCCCCCTCAACCGAGGGTCCGGACCCGGCTTGCCGGGGTACGTCGCATGGAACTCTCGGAGGCAGGCAGGTGCGTGGACGTTGGCCGCTGGTTCCCAGGAACGGTCCTCCGGTCCGTACCCCTTCCAGTCAATGAGATACTGCAGCTTTCCCCTGTGGTATCGGGAGTCCAGGATGCGTTCCACCTCGTACTCAGGCTCTCCCTGAACCAACACTGGCTGCGGTCGGGGACGGTTCGGGTGGAACTCGTCGGGTGGGGCCACTGGACTCAGAAGGGACCTGTGGAAGACCGGGTGAACCTTCAGGGTTGCGGGTAACCGGAGACGGAATGCCACAGGAGAGACTTGGTCCACGATAGGGAACGGGCCGGTGAATCGGGCGTCCAACTTCCGCGAAGGTCGAGAGGGGTGGAGGTGGCGAGTGGAGAGCCAAACCAGGTCACCGACGCGAAGTTCCGGCCCCACCTGGCGGTGGCGGTCGGCCTGGGCTTTGTACGCTTCCTTGGCCTGGTGCAGTTGCTCCACCAAAAGCTGTTGCTGGGACTGGAGCTCTTGAAGCCACTCCGTCACCGCCGGGACCGCGGATGCTGGCAGCACATCTGGAAACAGCCGTGGATGATAACCGTAACTGGCCTGGAACGGGGTCTGCTGGGTGGACGCATTCACCGCGTTGTTGTAGGCGAACTCCGCCAATGCCAGGTGGTCGACCCAGTCATCCTGCTGGTAGCTGCAGTAACACCGGAGGTACTGCTCCAGCACCGCGTTCGCCCGTTCCGTCTGGCCATCGGTCTGTGGGTGGTAGGCTGACGAGAGGCAGACCTCTGTCCCGAGGGTCTGGTGTAATGCTCGCCAGAACCGGGATGTGAACTGAACGCCCCGGTCGGACACCACGCGCTCAGGTAGGCCATGCAGGCGGAAGACATGCTGAAGGTACAGCTGAGCGGTTTCCTTGGCTGTGGGTACAGATGGGCAGGGGGCGCAGTGCACCATCTTGGTGAAATGGTCGGAGAAAACTAGGAGGCAGGTACAACCACGAGACAGGGGTAAGTCCACTACAAAGTCCAACGAAACCGTGTGCCAAGGGCGCGGTGGAACTGGCAATGGCTGAAGTAGGCCGGGGGGTCGCCCGGTAGGGCCCTTGGCGCGCCGGCAGACATCACAACCAGCAACGTATCGAGCCACGTCAGCCTTCAGGCGGGGCCACCAAAACTCACGACTGACCAGATGGGTGGTCCGATACCATCCAAAGTGCCCCGCTGCTGGGGCATCATGGGCCATCCGGAGAACCTCCAGCCGCAGTGGCCCTGGCGGGATATACAGACGACCGTGGTGCAGCAGAAGGCCCTGATGCAGGACCAGCCCCGGATACTGTGGGCTGGACCCTTCAGCCAGCTCCTGGAGTCGTTCCTGGGCCCAAGCGTCGACCCGCTGCTGTTTCCGCACCCGAGCCTGCAGTGGCTCCGCCTCCTGGGTGGCCAGGAATGCAGCTGGAGGTAGGATCGTGGTGGGTTCTGCTTGCTGTACCGTGTCTGAGTTGTCTTCAGGTTTCCGGGACAGGGCATCCGCCTTCTGGTTCTGAGAGCTAGGGATGTAGCGGATCCGGAACTGGAACCGGGAAAAGAACAACGCCCACCGGATCTGTCTTTGGTTCAGCTTGCGGGTGGTCTGGAGGTACTCCAGGTTCCGGTGGTCGGTTCTCACCTCCACCGGATGTCGTGCCCCCTCAAGATGGTGGCGCCAGACCTCAAAGGCCACCTTGATGGCCAGTAGTTCCCGCTCCCACACAGTATAGTTACGCTCCGCTGGTAGGAGCTGGCGGGAATAGAAGGCACAGGGTAAGAGTGGCGCTTCAGGTCCATTCTGTTGAGACAAGACGGCACCGAGAGCCGTACTGGAGGCGTCGGTCTCCACCACAAAGGGTCGAGAGGGGTCAGGATGTTGTAAGATTGGCGCCCTCTGGAAACAGGCCTTCAGCCCCTGAAACGCCTCCTCTGCCTCCTTGTCCCAGGAAAACGGCGTCTTTGGGCGCAGTAGCCGGGTCAACGGGGTGGTGCGATGAGCATAATCTGCGATGAAGGTCCGGTAGTAGTTGGCGAACCCCAGGAAACGCTGTAGGTCCTTGCGGTTCTGGGGTGCCGCCCATTCTCGAACCGCTGCCACCTTCCCAGGGTCCATCTGCACCCCATCTGGAGAGAGCCGGTGTCCAAGGAAGTCCACAGTCCGCTGATGGAACTCGCACTTGCTGAGCTTTGCGTACAAACGGTGCTCACGCAAGCGCTGCAGCACGGTCCGGACATGTCCCTCATGGTGAGCCGGGTCACGGGAGTAAACCAGTATGTCATCCAAGTACACCACCACGTACTTGTCTAACAAGTCCTGGAACACGTGGTTGATGTAGCGTTGGAACACAGCAGGCGCGTTGCACAAACCGAAAGGCATAACCAAGTATTCGAACTGCCCGTACCGGGTCCCAAATGCTGTCTTCCACTCATCCCCGGCTCGGATCCGAATCAAGTTGTAGGCCCCCCGGAGGTCCAGCTTGGTGAACACCTGTGCCCCTTGCACCCGCTCCAGCAACTCTGAGATAAGGGGCAAGGGGTACCGGTCTGGGATGGTAATTTTGTTCAGGGCTCGGTAATCATGGCAAGGGCGAAGTTCCCCACATTTCTTCTTAACAAAGAGCACTGGTGCCGCGGTAGGCGAGGTGGAAGGCCTAATGAACCCACGCTCCAGGTTCTTGCGCAAGAAGTCCTGCAAAGCCTCGCGCTCTGGCTCTGTTAGAGAATATAAGCGACTCACTGGTAAGGGTGCTCCGGGCTGGAGGTCTATGCCACAGTCAAAAGGTCGATGCGGCGGCAGCTGGTCTGCCCCCCGTTCCTCGAACACGTCCTGGTAGTCCTGGTACACGGCTGGGATCGTGGGTGCTGCCTCCTCCGTGGGCGCGGCCGCCAGCGTCTCGGATTGAGCATGGGAACATGGGTCTGGGAAGTGCACAGTCCGTTTGACCCAGTCAATCTGAACGTTGTGAGCTTCCAGCCAGTCCATCCCGAGCACGAGGGGGAACCGGGGCATAGAGGCAATGTCCAAAGTTCGCAACTCCCGGTGCTGCTGGAGACACAGGACCAGGGGCTGGGTCTCCTGAGTAACGGCTCCTGAACGTAGAAGCCGTCCGTCAATTGCTTCCACCTGGACCGGTTCTGGCTTGTTCCGAAGTGGCACCTGATGATGGGCAGCAAAAGCAGCGTCCATATAAGAACGGGTTGCTCCTGAATCCACCAAAGCATGGGTAAGAATCCAGGGCCCACCTGGAGGGTATAAACGTACCGGAACCATAAGATGTTGCAAGTCCATTGGTGCGGGCCCATTCTGCGCTGTTTGGGACCCCCGGTAGCTAGGGCCATCAGCTACTGGGGGTTGGCGGTTTCCCTGCGGCTGGCGTTTCTCAGGGCAGGACCGAGCGTAGTGTCCACTTCCGCCACAGTAGAGACATAGATTCCCCTCCCGACGCCGCACCTTCTCTGCGGGGGAAAGGCGTGGCCGCACTGCCCCGAGCTGCATAGGCTCCTCCGATAACTCAGTTGTGACCGTGGGGCTGCCGGAAGAAACTGGTGCCGAGAACTGGAGGTGTCGTCGGCCCCGGGCCTGGCGACGATCCTCCAGCCGGTCGTCTATCTGTAGACTCCGTTGAATGAGAGTGTCTAGCGTGGTGGGGCGTTCCATTGTGGCCAGCTGGTCCAGTATCTCGTCCGAAAGCCCTTCGAGATACTGGTCCCGCAATGCCGAGTCGTTCCAGGTCAAGTCCTGTGCCAACAGCCGAAACTCCGTGGTATATGCGGCCACCGTGGACTCGCCCTGTTTCAACTGTCGAATCGCCCGGTTGGCTTGACTCCCTTTCTGGGGGTTGCCGAACGCGGCCTCCAAAAGATTGCAAAACCCCGTATAGTCTGCCAGCAAGGGGGAGTCTTGCCTGAGTAGCGGCAACGCCCACTTGGCCGCCTGGTCCTTTAACAAACTAATCAAAAAGTGCACCTTGGTGCGGTCGTCAGGGAAGTTCCGGGCTCGCCCCTGAATATACAGCTTGGCTTGGGCGAGGAACATGGGAAAGCTGGCCGGGGCTCCATCAAATTTCTCGGGCAAAGCCACTGGGTACTTGCCAGGAGCCGGGGCGTCGGCCCCAGGAGCCGGTAGGGCTTCCAAGCGCTGCTGAAGTGCCGTAACCGCGTCGCTGAGCTGCTGCACGGTGTGAGTCAAGGCCTGGTTCTTCTGGGCCAAAGCCACCAGCGCAGCCACCTGGTCAGCCATGGCCTCTGGCTCTTCCCGAACGCACCCCAACGAAGGGGGAGTGCGGGTGTGGCGGGAGCAAACTGTGCTGGACCCGGGGGAAAGGTACCGTGAGCGTAGTCTGAGTCCACACGAAGAGGGGCGAGGTCCGAGGTGAAGAGCCGGGCGGGGAACAGGAACGCTGGAACAGGAGGCCGAGCAGGGAACAGGAACACCGGATGGTCAGGAACAGGAGGCCGAGCAGGGAACAGGAGCACCGGATGGTCAGGAACAGGAGGCCAAGCAGGGATCAGGAACACAGGAAGGTCCAAAGCCAACAACGACGTTGCTCCCGCAACCTGGGACCGGGCTGACTGGGCTTTTATCCTCTTCTAAGGCCAGGGGCGGTCCCGGCCCCCAGGAGCCCCGCCTCCTCTGGCCTTAAGGCGAGCACTCCTCCTGGGAGCAACCAGTTCCCTTCGCCTCTCTGCCCTAAGCCTCTGCAGATCAGGAGAGGCCGAAGGGTTACTGGGCCCTGGAGGAGGCTCACCTGTAGCCACTGAGTCCTCAAGCCCCTCTGGGGCCTGAAGGGTTTCACCTGGGGCCAGCTCCTGGTGCTCTGCCACAGGTGCAGGCTCTTCAGCATCTAGGCCTTGCCCCAGTTCAGCCAGCCCTGGAGGCGGGGACTCCTGTGCAGGCTGGGATTCCTCTGGTTCATCCTCTGAATCGGAATCCCAGGCCATCACAAAAGCTCTCTCCTTTATCAGTCACGGCAATGGATGACCTTGGCTGTTCCAGTGGAGTAGGGATGATATGTCTAGGTCTTATCTTACGGCCTGACCACACTCTGACGCACAGACCTAGTCCGGGAATAGCGCCAGAGTGTGTTCTTGGAGTTGGTGACCTCTTGCTCCAATATAAGAGTATAGGAAGGAAAACCCTTTTGTGGTAGGAGTACAGGAAGAAAAACCCTTTTATGGTTAAGAGTGCCAGAGCAGGAACATCTGTGATGTCAACCTGTGTGTACAAGCTGACGTGGCTGGATTCCTGGGAGAGGGGGGAGAGGGTGCCTGGAGGGTATATATACTGCATGAAATTCCCCATTTCTTTGGACTTGCTGTGGACTGACCACGCAAGTGCCTTTCTGCTGCTCCGGAGAGCAGAAATAAAGAACTCTTTCTCTGAACCAACCCTCGGTGTAATTTGACTTCCTTCCTCCCATCCGGGAGCAATGCAGAGCCCACCAATCAGTAAAGTCTAATAAGGCTACACCTCCAGATCTCGTTGGACTACACCTCCCATCTTCCTGGGTCACTGGACCATGTTAGTTGAGGATGATGGGAGATGGAGTCTAGCAACTGTATAATCATTTGAGTGCTGGACCAGGAGCTGAGAGGGAGCAGAGTTCAAAGCTCAGCCATGAAACTCACTGAGTGACCTTTGGACAGTCACAACCACTCAGCCTAACCTACCTCTCAGGGTTTTGGTGAGGATAAAATAGGGAGGAAGGGAACTATGTATGGCGCCTTGAGCTCCTGGGAGGAAAGGTGGAATGTGAATGCAATATATAAAGAAGCAAGTAAACATCTGGAGGATTGCAACTTCCTCCACACCTGATCTGGTTGATAATAGGTTTATGTGCACTATCTGGGACGGGACCATTTTCATGCAGGGGACTGGGCCACCCAAAATTCTGTAGCGGCCGTGCACCCGCCGCACGACATGCTTACCTTAATTGCACAACGCATGTGGCATGCCTTTGTCATTCGTGCATGCCCTGCAGCGTTCGCACGGCGTGTCAGCACAGCGCACAATGTGTGCACATGACATCAGCATGGCACACAACATGCTGACATCACTCATGTACGCAGCACGGCACTGGCCCCCTCAATTGGGGGAAAGCAGTGCTTTTCTGCCCTGAACAGGGGTAGCTTCTGGGCCTAGTCAGGCAACACTCTTCGCCTCTGGGTACTGAGAGAAGCAGAGAAGTCAATTAGGCATCTGGGCAGTTACTGACAAGCTGGCTCACTTCCCGTGACACAGACTAAATAAAAAATGGCATGAACAAGTCAGCTGGGTAGAGAAAGCAGAGCCCCGCCTTTCCCCAGTTTGCCTAGGGCAGTGAAATTCCCAGAGACCAGCCTGGATGGGCCTCTCCAAATAGTACGTGCCAACCGTTTAATAATATAAGAAGTGAGAATCTTCCAGCTGTGCCTTTTTCAGCTTCGTAACAAGCAATATTTCCACCCGTTCATTGGGGGATTTTGCTGGCAATATTGCAGCAAGATTGACAGAAATGATTTTGTCCGAGCAACAGACTGACTGGCAAGTTTACGTGGCTTTCACTCTGGGCTGTTTCCATGTAACTTTCCACCCGGGGGGCTGCTTTTTTTAGGCCCACGCATGCAGGTGTCACTAGAGACCAAGTATGGATAACTAGGTATGTGGTGCTGTGTCCATGAGAGGACATTTGTCCCTTTCCTACACAAGACATGTGTCCACTCCACTCCCCATTCCAATCGGGGCGGCCCTCTATCAGGGACCATGCTGAGGAGGGCGGCACTGAGAGGAAGAAGAAGAGTTTGGATTTGATATCCCGCTTTATCACTACGTGAAGGAGTCTCAAAGCGGCTAACATTCTCCTTTCCCTTCCTCCCCCACAACAAACACTCTGGGAGGTGAGTGGGGCTGAGAGACTTCAGAGAAGTGTGACTGGCCCAAGGTCACCCAGCAGCTGCATGTGGAGGAGTGGAGACTCGAACCTGGTTCACCAGACTACAAGTCTACCGCTCTTAACCACTACACCACACTGAGGGAGAATGGTGGGAGCCAATCCCTCCCCCTGCTCCTGAATCTTCCCAGGAGGAAGAGGACAGTATAGATTTGGGACAGTGGTTTGCAGAGGGGCATATTTCAGAAGGCAGAAGTTGGGAAATACTGGATGGGGAACAGCTAGGAGAAGAAACACTGGAAGAGAGAGGACAGCCTCTGGACAGCATTCCTCTGCCCAGTCCAAGATCAAGAAGAGCTCAGAAAGTCTCAGAGCAGAAAGCACAGCGGGTACAAGCTCAGATGTAGGAGTGACGTAGATTAATAGGGATGGAGGGGGTGTAAACCTTAATTGGGAGCACCGCCACTCTGGGTTGACACTTTCTTTTGTCCTTCACTGTGCTTATTAAAAAAACTAACTGGTAAGAATTCCTTTAGTTTAATCTGCTCATTTATGGCCACGGGGGAGGAAGCCAATTCCCCAAGGCCTGACACCCTCAGGGGTTGGCTCTGGCTCATGCCATCAGGGGCACCCCCACTGAAAGCTATAGCTCAGTGGTAGAGCAATGGCTTTGCATGCAGAAGGTCCCTGGTTCAATCCCTAACATATCCACCTAGAATTGCGAGAGACTCCTGTCTGAAACCCTGGAAAAGGTCAGCGTGGGCAATACTGAGCCATATAGACAAATGGCCTGACTAAGTATTAGGGCTAGGAAATGGGTAGACATATTGTCCAAAACCGGTTTGAAGTCCATATTGTGATATCGGTTTTATAATTTTTGACCTGGCAATATAACACAAATCATAACGTGTCTGTGTGTGCTATGCAAAAATCACACGGGGAAAACCGTGGAGCCAGGACAAGCTTCTCTCGATTCCTGCAGCCTCTGTTAACTCTGCTGGCTCAGCTGTCCCCTGCTTCATGCAGGGTGCAACGAATGACAAGAGCAGGCACTGGCAAAAACCATGATGCAGTTCAAACTGTGAAGCCGGCCAATGCCCCTACATAGCTCCATCCTTGTTTCGGACATCATGATATATTGTGTATACACACACACACACACACACACAATATATATATATATATTGTATATATTGTATATCATGATGCTTAGGTAAAGGTAAAGGGACCCCTGACCATTAGGTCCAGTTGTGGCTGACTCTGGGGTTGCGGCGCTCATCTCGAGGATTCGAACTGCTGACCTTCTGATCGGCAAGTCCTAGGCTCTGTGGTTTAACCCACAGTGCCACCTGCGTCCCTGACATCATGATGCTTAGCTGGTGACATATCACAGTATTGAAAACCAGATATCGCCCGAACCTACCATTCACCTCTACACGGTTCCATCCTTATTTCAGACATTGTAATATAGTGATCTGTCACGATGTTTAGCTGGTGATATATTGCGATGTTGAAAAACAGATATCGCCACCCAGCCATACTCAGTGTCAGGCAGCTTCCTATTTTCCCAATGAATCATCGGCACTGAAATTACCTGATTGTGTGATAGACTATATGGGACTGGCAGAAATGACTGGCAGAATCCGAGACCAGGGAAAAGAGACGGTGGAGGAAGATTGGAAGAAATTCAAAGACTATCTGCAGAAGCATTATAAAATTAATGGACATTAGTGTGATGTTGGATAAAAATTAAGTGGTTACCAGCTGTAACGTAGAGGTTGAACAATAAGATATGATAACAAGTTATAATAAGGATTTGCTGAACTAAGAATCTGATCGGGAATACAAAAGGGGGAGGTGAGAGGAGGTCTGGGAAATAAGTTAATGGAAATGAGTAATGGAAATTATATTTGTTTTAATTGTTGGTTTTTTTTTTGCTTTTGTATTTTTGTGTTTTTATTATTATTGTGTATGTTTATTTTTTGTATTAATTGGAAACTCTAATAAATATCATTTAAAAAAAGAAAAGAAAGAAATTACCCGATTGTGGAGAATTGAAATAATAAAGCACTAATTTGTCAAAACCCACAAAAGGTCAAAGCACCAGCAATTTAAAAACTTGCTGGGAGAGAGAGGGAGAGAGAGAGAGAGAGAGAGAGAGAGAGAGAGAGGTCTCTTCAGGCCACCCAGTTTGTGCAACCACCACTCCTCCTCTTTCTTGAGATGTTCTGACCGCACTAACAACGGCTCCTGTACTGCTCTGAGCAATCTCAGAATCTCACACATTTGCATACAAGGCTACATAAAAGCTCTTGTGCTTCAAACAGAGACCCTTGATTCACATTAATCCCGAGGAGCCTGCATTTGGCCGCAATGGGGCGAGGGAGTTTCTGCAGTTCTGATTGGCCGGGCAGCCCTCAAATCACAAATGGAAATCAGAGCTTTTGTGAAAGATGCAAAACACTCCCACAGCCCATCTATTGTAAACAGGAGAGAGCCGTTGGAATGGTACTCCCCGCTCTGTCACTCAATGTGGTACAGCATTAAGACCAGGCTGGGAAATGACTGCCTAAGTGAACATTCCCATGACTTTTTCTAGGGGGAGGAACAAAGTCAGTAATATATATATATATATTCCCCCTTTCCCCCGATAGGGACTCAAGGTAGCTTTAAAGGTAAAGGGACCCTTGACCATTAGGTCCCGTTGTGGCTGACTCTGGGGTTGCGGCGCTCATCTCGCTTTGTTGGCCGAGGGAGCCGGCGTACAGCTTCCGGGTCATGTGGCCAGCATGACTAAGCCACTTCTGGTGAACCAGAGCAGCGCACAGAAACGCCGTTTACCTTCCCGCCGGAGCAGTACCTATTGATCTACTTGCACTTTGACGTGCTTTTGAACTGCTAGGTTGGCAGGAGCAGGGACTGAGTAACGGGAGCTCACCTCATCGTGGGGATTCGAACCACCGACCTTCTGATCAGCAAGTCCTAGGCTCTGTGGTTTAACCCACAGCGCTAGCTCACAGCTAAAATGGAAGCAGCTTAAGACATAGAAAGGGAGAAAAGACACAGAAGAAGAAAAATCTGTAAATAATAATATTAAATAATATCATTAAAATTATATCAAAAATAATTTAACATTAACAGAATACACACAAATACTCCAAACAAAAAAACATGCTTACATAGCATATCATTATAGAAAGTGAGCTTAGTGGAGGTATCGCCTGGCAAAGTTGGCCTCTGAGACATTTTTATTCCTGGTCTATTCTGTTGTTAGTTCTTGATGGGTAGATCTTCTGTCCCTGTACAGGTAGCCCTTGTTCTGTTTCCCACTGAATTTCCCAATGTCTCCCTCATTTTCCAGCAACGCCTGAGCTCTGCGAGTGCGGCTTTGTCCCAACTGAAGTGCAGAATGTTTGAGGACTGGAACATTTGCAGGGAAACCAAAATGCTTGTTTACAAAGCTATTGTACTACCAACCTTACTATATGCTTGTGAAACATGGACCACTTATAAACACCATCTCCAACGCCTTGACACCCTCAATGGTGTCTCTGAAAATTTTTACACATCACAGGCAAACTAATATCAGTGTACTGGAAGAAGCAAAGATAACCAGTGTTGAAGCAATGATTCTTCAACATTAGCTTCGTTGTATTGGTCATGTTGTGTGGATGCCTGATGATTGTCTTCCAAAGCAAATACTCTATTCTGAACTTAAAAATGGAAAGTGTAATGCTGGTGGTCAACAAAAGAGGTTTAAAGACTGTCTCAAGACAAATCTAAAAAAATGTAGTATAAACACTGACAACTGGGAAACACTGGCCTGCGAGCGCCCAAGTTGGAGAACCGCCTTTACCAAAGCTATCATGGGTTTTGAAGACACTCAAACTCAGGACGCAAGGGAGAAACATGCTAAGAGGAAGGCACTCTTGGCAAATCCACACCGTGATCAACTCCCATCCAGGAACCAATGTCCCCACTGTGAAAGGACGTGTGGATCCAGAATTGGCCTCCACAGTCACTTACAGACTCACTGTTAAGACCATGTTCAAGCAAGACAATCTTACTCGGCTATGAGTGATTGCCAAAGAAAGAAAGAAGAGCTCTTGTTTTATTTTCCACTGAATTTCCCAATGTCTCCCTCATTTTCCCCAGTGTCTCTTCAGCCACTCCAGCCCTTAATGTATTGCAGTACTCCAGCAATCAACTTCACACAAACTCTTCATTTCCCAACAACAACAAAAAACTAACCCCAACATGCCACAAGTCCCAGTAGACTTGGGACTCAGCTACATTATTATTATTATTTTAAAAAAGGGCAAACAGCGTTTTGAATGTGTTATAAACATGCAACAACAGATGGCAGAAAGTAAAAAAAAATATTGTAATTTTCCATAGCATTTCCCCCCTTTTGTTATAGCAATTTAATTTCTGACTTACTTATACAGTGGTACCTCAGGTTAAGTACTTAATTTGTTCCAGAGGTCCATTCTTAACCTGAAACTGTTCTTAACCTGAAGCACCACTTTAGCTAATGGGGCCTCCTGCTGCCGCAGCAGCACCGGAGCACGATTTCTGTTCTCATCCTGAAGCAAAGTTCTTAACCTGAGGTACTATTTCTGGGTTAGTGGAGTCTGTAACCTGAAGTGTATGTAACCCGAGGTACCACTGTAGTGTTTTTCCTTGTGTGTAGATCCCCCTAGACTACACCTCGGGGTTGTCATTCACCACTCTCATCCTCTTCTCCCAGAAAAATGGGCTATAACAACATTGGGCAACTTTGCAGGGTTGGCGTACGTACACAGTCTCAGCCATAGGCCCACGACTTGTAGCATGGGTACAATAGTGATGGACTGTAATTGCATTGGCAGAGAAATGTGATTTAAATTAAATATGTGCCATAATTTCCACCTTAAAGTAGTTACATGTAACAGTACAGTTATGCTAAGTATATGTGACACCTGATAAAATTACTTCGTCAAGATGCATCAGAATAATGTAAAAGACATCAATAATTACAGAGGCACTTAATTCATCAAATTAAGCTCTCCAAAAGGTAAGGTTGTAGAGACACTACAGTGCAGAAAAACAAAAGAGAGGGAGGAGAAACTAAGGGGGAAAGTAAGAGAGAGGAAAATAGAGAGAAAACATTTTTAAAAAGAAGAAAATCATATATATATATCTATATACACACTCAAATTGCTCCTGAAACAACATTCAGCTGAACTGCATCTTGTCCCTTATCATCCCAGTAGTGAATTAAATAACTCCACATCTGTATGAATCATCTTGTTGCCTTCCGTCTCTTATTTTTATAAAGTTAGTGAGGTTCGCCATGTTAGCCCAAAATCCATTCCACTGTGGAGGATGGCTTAATCTTTTCCCATTTATAACGGATAGATAATCAGGCTGCTGGCGGAGTAAATAAACCGATTTCCCTCCCTGTATTTGCAAACCTTTTTTAAAAAATAATAATAATGGCAAAGTAATTAGAAAGTTCACAAGCGCAGCAAGATAAAGCACCTTTTTTTGGTATGAAACCAATAGTCATTCTAGCTCAGGCTTTAACTCTGCTTAAAGTCACAGCTGCACTAAAACCCTAGATTCCTTCATTGATTTCTGTGGGTCAGCAATCAATTCTGTGTTAAGGAAGACCAGCGCAGAAGGCTTAAAAATGAACCAAAAGGTTCCTTCTCTGGAGTCATTGAATGGCTGTTTTAGTTCAGCCTTTTCTTTGTTTAGTCAGCTGGGTTGCTTGCCTGAGTGTCAGTCATTGCAATTATTTTGTTTATTGTCTAGAAACTTTGAAACGTGGGAGAAGGCTCATTTCTTACAAAATGAAGGAGGGGGAGAAAGGCCATAGACCAGCGACAGATCACATGCCTTGCATGTAGAAGTTCCCAGGTTCAAATTCTGGCATCTACCGGTAGGTCTGCGAATGACAACACTGAGCCGAATGGACCAGTGGTCTGATTCGTTGTACCTGAAAGAGCATCTCCACCTCCATAGTTCTACCTGGACACTGAGGTCCAGTGCCGAGGGCCTTCTGGCGGTTCTCTCGCTGCAAGAAGCCAAGTTACAGTGAACCAGGCAGAGGGCCTTCACGGTAGAGACACCCGCCCTGTGGAACGCCCTTCCATCATATGTCAAAGAGAAAAATAACTACCAAACTTTTAGAAGACATCTGAAGGCAGCCCTGTTTAGGGAAGCTTTTAATGTTTAATAGGTTATTGTATTTTAGTGTTTTGTTGGAAGCCGCCCAGAGTGGCTGGGGAAACCCAGCCAGATGGGCGGGGTATAAATAATAAATTATTATTATTATTATTAAGGTGGGACACAGGTGGCACTGTGGGTTAAACCACAGAGCCTAGGGCGGTTCGAATCCCCATGATGGGGTGAGCTCCCATTGCTTGGTCCCTGCTCCTGCCAACCTAGCAGTTCGAAAGCATGTCAAAGTGCAAGTAGATAAATAGGTACTGCTCTGGCGGGAAGGTAAACGGCGTTTCCGTGCGCCGCTCTGGTTCGCAAGAAGTGGCTTAGTCATGCTGGCCACATGACCTGGAAGCTGTACGCCCGCTCCCTCGTCCAATAAAGCGAGATGAGCACCGCAACCCCAGAGTCGGCCATGACTGGACCTAATGGTCAGGGGTCCCTTTACCTTTTATTATTAAGGTAGCTTCCTATGTAGAGTATTGTCAATCTAATATGTAATTGTATCATCACATGGGCAAACAGGGAACTATGGATGCAAGAAGGCAGCGTTTTTCTGTTCCGCTGCTATTCCTCTTCCTCCAAAAACTATGCTATTTGTCTCACTGTCCATAGCAGTGAAATTAGGCCATTTATCTAATCAATTATAAATTATATGGCCATTATGTAAGGTAGAAGAAGAAGAAGAAGAGTTTGGATTTGATATCCCGCCTTTCACTCCCTTTAAGGAGTCTCAAAGCGGCTAACATTCTCCTTTCCCTTCCTCCCCCACAACAAACACTCTGTGAGGTGAGTGGGGCTGAGAGACTTCAGAGAAGTGTGACTGGCCCAAGGTCACCCAGCAGCTGCATGTGGAGGAGCGGAGACGCGAACCCGGTTCCCCAGATTAGGAGACTACCGCTCTTAACCACTACACCACACTGGCTCCCTAGCAGGTAGCAGTTAAAGTGTTGCACAAGGACCTGGGAGACGAGGGCTCAAATTCCAGCTTGGTCACGAAGTTCACTGGGAGACCTGCCTCACAGGGTTGTTGTCAGGATAAAATGAGGAGTGGGAGAAGAACCATGAGCATTTGAGTGGGAGGAAGTGGGGTATAAATGCAATCATTGCAATGGAAAGGAAATGCAAAGGGCAGGATTTAATCAACTGGGTTTTGGCTGTGGGCTGAAAACAACAACAACTGATTATATTTGCTGGGTTGATTTCCATTCAATTGAAGAGTGGCAATTGCTGCTCCCATTCACCTCAGAATTCTGCCCCTAGGGTGAACTGAACTTTGCCCCTAACTAGTTTTTACTGAATTATGGTGCTGGAGAAGACTTTTGAGAGTCCCATGGACTGCAAGAAGATCAAACCTCTCCATTCTGAAGAAAATCAGCCCTGAGTGCTCACTGGAAGGACAGATCCTGAAGCTGAGGCTCCAATGAGAAGAGAAGACTCCCTGGGAAAGACCCTGATGCTGGGAAAGATGGAGGGCACAAGGAGAAGGGGACGACAGAGGATGAGATAGTTGGATAGTGTTCTCGAAGCTACTAGCATGAGTTTGACCAAACTACGGGAGGCAGTGGAAGACAGAAGTGCCTGGCGTGCTCTGGTCCATGCGGTCACGAAGAGTCAGACACGACTAAACAACAACAAAGTTTTTACTGAAATCACTTTGCCCAAAGCCCCCAATTGTTGTTTTCCTCTCAGAGAGGCCTAGCTGGAGAAGTAGCTTCAGAAAGAGATACCCAGGCAGTGGAGAGCCCGTCTTCCCTTTCACCGTCCCGACTTCTGTGGTTTATGCATGTCCTCCCACCACATGATATGTGTCAAATTGCTGTCAGGTCAGCTTTTACTCACCAGGCTTCAGCCAGCGCCGCCATTTTGGCCCCTGGGTTCTAGCCAGGGTGATGAGGTGAGCTCCTTTCACTAACGCCTGTTGCATGAGGTGCCTGGGACCATTTCAGACTGTTTATTCCTGCCTGGTTACCATGGTGATTAATGCAGTGTTACTTGATATGATAGCCCTATTAAACACCTACACATGGGAGCCATTTTTGCCAGCCACAGAGATCCTTGACGTTCTTCTGAATGGTCTCTGTGCTTCTACTTTGCACTTACTTCCTCAACATGGGGCCATGGTGGAGGCAGGCAGAGACTTCCTGAGAAGCCTTACTACGTCTCAATTGGTTTCCCGTTCCTTTCATTTCGAGCTAGTCTTCTCTATAATCGCTTCCCTGCCTGTAAGGATGGATGGATAAATCTGTTCATCTTGCATTTCAATGCAAATTTACTGGGGATCTGGTCGCCGCACTTCCCAAACCAATACACGAACCAAAAGAGACACTTTCCCTTCAAAATGTTCTCTTCTCTGAATTTTACGACACATGTCACAACACGAATGTATGTCAACATGGTGCCTATTAGTGAAAATTGCACATGAGCACACATAAACGTAAAGGGACCCCTGACCATTAGGTCCAGTCATGACCGACTCTGGGATTGCGACGCTCATCTCGCTTTATAGGCCGAGGGAGCTGGCGTACAGCTTCTGGGTCATGTGGCCAGCATGACTAAGCCGCTTCTGGTGAACCAGAGCAGTGCATGGAAACGCCGTTTACCTTCCCACTGGAGTAGTACCTATTTATCTACTTGCACTTGGATGTGCTTTCGAACTGCTAGGTTGGCTGGAGCAGGGACCAAGCAACCGGAGCTCACCGCATCACGGGGATTCGAACCACCAACCTTCTGATCAGCAAGTCCTAGGCTATGTGGTTTAACCTACAGCACCACCTGCGTCCCTATGAGCACACATAGAGGAGTGAAAATGATGTACACAAATACATATGCTGCTCAAGATTATGTACAAAAATGCATACATTAGGAGAAACATGCATGGGAATGCATGCAAATCTTCATACAGACTCTTTAAATATAGACTCAAATGTAGGTGGAAATGAACCACATTTAAGACTGGGAAACTGAGAAACTGATAGAAACTCAAACTGATCAATTTCCCTATTCCTCCCTACTCATGCCCCATTTCTTTGCCTATATAAAAGGCTGCTCAGGTGAGCAGAACCCATTACAAGGATCAGAGGTGACAGGCCTGGAGAAGGCCTCCAGTCAATGCTTTGGAGGGCCACTGTCAATCAGAGAAGGCACTAGTTGGCTAGATGGTTCAATAGTCCAACTCAGTTCAAGGAATCCTCATATGTTCATACATTGTACCTTACAGTGACAAACTTACAGAAGGCGCCATAGAGGTGGATAAGCCATCCATGCTCAGTTAAAACATTTGTCTAAATTCCTTTGTTGGATGTTTGTGACCTTGGCTGACAAGCCATAGTGATACTTGGGGTAGACTTTTCCCAGTCCATCATTCTGGATCTGATGTTCACCTCGATGCATATTGGAACTCTGTCTTATGACCTAAACTGACTTAGCAATGGTTTCTCCAGAACAAGGGTGGGCAGGAGGTAAGCTGTGGTCCATCAATAGACTATTGGACAATTTCTGGGAGTTGTAAAAAGGACAAAAGGTAAAGTTTGGACTGCTTTTCTTATTATCTTAAGTGCATATTCTGGATCACAGAAAACAGGTGAGTTATGCCTCAACTCTTAAAACAGAGACTATGTCCTCTGGATTTATAATTCAAAAATACATTGCTGGACCACAGAAGTTCTAGGAGATGTGCAGAAATGAGTCCACCAAACTCCTGGATATTCCTTTGCCTTCAGTGAACCTAGCAGTCAATGGCAAACCGAGACACAAGGAGATGACTGCGTCCCCCTGCTCTCTGAACTTTAGCTCAGTGGAGACTGATCCATTGGGATAAATGGGGCCCTGTTCTGCAAACCTGAGACTTGATTCCTCCAAGCCCACCTGCCTTCTTACTTTCAACCAGTCCTAGGGGTAACTCTGGCTGCCAGCCTCCTTCTCAGTTTTGCCCTTGTAGAACCCAGCATGAAGGAGGATTGGGACAAAGCTAGAATGAGTAGATTCAACCTCTCCTTGGCTCTGGCTTCACCTACCCTTGCCTCCCACCCTACAAAGCCCTGAGGGGTGGCCTGGGGGTGGGCCATGGGGTTGAGAAGCTTTCTCTTGTTTTTTTCAACTCCCGGTCTAAATTGAAGAGCAAAGCTATTCTGGTGCTGGTGCTGCTCCTTGGAAGACTCATTTTCACTCTAGGAGTGTAACAGCAGAGGTCCAATTGAACTGGTGCCTTTGGGATAGTACAGACGCTGTATTGAAGCTCCATCAGTTGTTATAGTGTTGGAGACAGGTTTAGAATTAGCAAATCCATCTTCCAACAGTAGCTAAAACCTGCACATCAAGTTATCGGTAAAGGCTGACACACCCCCCCCCTTTCTCTTTGAAAATATGGAATATTGCTGTTATGTCCAAGTTAACTTATTTCTGAAGGAATCATACTGACACAAATTTTGATAGATTTACAGGAAAATGGAACAGTAAGCTTGAGATGTCAATGGCACATTTGTTTTCATCTTTCTACCATGAACTTTATTTGATTCATGCACGTTTTAATTTCTTATGGTATTTGTGTGCAGGGGGAAAAATGTGGGGAAAGGGAGAATCTATCAGTAGGGGTTTTAAAAAAATCTATATTACATAAATGCCAAATGATTTTAAAAAACCAATATCGTCATTTTGGAGCATGAGACAGAAGTCCAAATAAAACAAGCAGATATTTAGGAAAGTGGAAGGGGACAGTACAAAGGGTGTTAAAAATGGCAGAGGAGCTCTCTTGGTAGTTCTGTCGCCCTCAGAAATGTGGGGAATGGCAATCCAGGATAGGGCTTTCTCTGTGGCAGCCCCTAAATTTTGGAACTCCCATCATGGACTTCTCAAAAATAAGTCATGCCAGACAAATCTCTCTCTCTTTTAATGGAGTTGCAAACTTGGTGGATCAGGGGATTGTTGTTTAGTCGTTTAGTCGTGTCCGACTCTTCGTGACCCCATGCACCAGAGCACGCCAGGCACTCCTGTCCTCCACTGCCTCCTGCAGTTTGGTCAAATTAATGCTGGTAGCTTCGAGAACCCTGTCCAATCATCTCGTCCTCTGTTGTCCCCTTCTCCTTGTGCCCTCCATCTTTCCCAACATCAGGGTCTTTTCCAGGGTGTCTTCTCTTCTCATGAGGTGGCCGAAGTCTTGGAGCCACATCTTCAGCATCTGTCCTTCCAGTGAGTACTCAGGGCTGATTTCCTTCAGAATGGAGAGGTTTGATCTTCTTGCAGTCCATGGGACTCTCAAGAGTCCAGCACCATAATTCAAAAGCATCAATTCTTCGGTGATCAGCCTTCTTTAAGGTCCAGCTCTCACTTCCATACATCACTACTGGGAAAACCATAGCTTTGACTATACGGGCCTTTGTCGGCAAGGTGATGTCTCTGCTTTTTAAGATGCTGTCCAGGTTTGTCACCGCTTTTCTCCCAAGAAGCAGGCGTCTTTTAATTTCATGACTGCTGTCACCATCTGCAGTGATCATAGTGTATCTTAATTTCAATAGTGTTTTAACAAAGTCCTCTGTGATATTCTTGTGAGAAAGTTGATAAAATGTGGATTGAATAAGGTACTTGTTAGGTTGATTTGTAGCTAGTTGACTGACCGAACCCAAAGAGTCCTTATTAATGGTTCCTTGTCATCCTGGAAAAAAGTGGAAGATGGGGTGCTGCAGGGTTCTGTCATGGACCCATTGTTGTTCAACATCTTTATAAATGACTTGGATGAAGGAATTGAGGGGATGCTCAAATTTGCAGCTAATGCAGAAAGAATTCAAAATGACTGGATTGGAGAATTAGGACCAAGCTAACAAAATGAATTTCAATTGGGACAAATGTAAGGTTCTGCACTTAGGCAGGAAGAACCAGATGCACAAAAGGATCTAGGGCTCTTGGTCAAGCACAAGCTTAACATGAGTCAACAGTGTGATGCAGCAGGCAGCAAAAAACCTCATGCTATTCGAGGTTGCAGCAACAGAAATATCGTGTCCAGATCAAGGGAAGTACAGTGGTGCCCCTCAAGACGAATGCCTCGCAAGACGAAAAACCCGCTAGACGAAAGGGTTTTCTGTTTTTCGATGCGCTTCGCAAGACAAATTTCTCTATGGGCTTGCTTCGCAAGACGAAAACGTCTTGCGAGTCTTGCGATTTTTTTCGCTCCCCCCCCTTTTTCTAAGCGGCTAAGCCGCTAATAGCCGCTTTGCCGCTTTGCCGCTTTGCCGCTAATAGCCGCTAAGCCACTAATAGCGCTAATCCGCTAAGCGGGTTGCTTCGCAAGACGAAAAAACCGCAAGGCGAAGAGACTCGCGGAACGGATTCTTTTCGTCTTGCGAGGCTCCACTGTAATAGTAACACTCAATTCTGCCTTGGTCAGACTGTACCTGGAATGCTGTCTCCAATTCTGGGCAGCACAATTTAAGAAGGTTGTTAGCAGGGACGTTTACTTTGGCACTCCAGGAAGATATGGCACTGCAAATTAAGGCCCAGGCCGTTAAAGCCATTTAAATGGACTTGGAGCATTTTGCCAACAGTGTGTATTCTCTCATAATGCTTTTTTGAAAATGCTTTGAAACGAAAGTGCTTTCTTCCAGATGCCTCCCAAGGAGATCTCAAGAGCCATAAACTTTCCACTTAGTCTCCTACTAAATAAGGGAAAATAGACTCAGATGAAACACAGGAAACAGCTCTTCCTGCCACCAAAATAAACAAATAAATATGCTTGTGCCCCATTTAGCTTGCACATGGGATGTGCTTCGCCAAAGCAGTCACCCCATGCAGCAAACCATAGGTTGCAGGCAGTTATTCACCATGTGCTAGGCCATCACTGCACAGCCTATATTTCCATGCTTTAATTTTCTGCATATTTTGTGATTTTAAATCTCTTCTGGGATTCTCTCACCAATGAGTACTTGTCCCAAACCTGGCTCTTGGCATCCAGGAACTCTTCTTTTATACCGCCCGTCCCCCGCTTGCAGTCAACAGGTGTGGTGATGCCACCATCACAAACTTGAAGTAATTCCAGCAGCAGTCATTCCATAAAGACTAGTTCTTAGATCAATTTCTATGTAGGTATCCCAACCTGACAGAAGAGTAAGGAGGCATTAGACTGAGTGACAGCAGCAACTTCCAAATGAATCATAGAATCGGAAGCAGGGCCAGATTTAGGTTTGATGAGGCCCTAAGCTACTGAAGCTAATGGGGCCCTTTATATGTCCAGCTGTCCTTTGTCAGCAACAAATTGTCTCTGTTTTTGTGTTGAATATATGCTATATGGTAATTTATGGACCTAAAAAGTAAAGGTAAAGGTACCCCTGACCGTTAGGTCCAGTCATGGATGACTCTGGGGTTGCGGTACTCATCTCGCTCTATAGGCCGAGGGAGCCGGCGTTTGTCCGCAGACAGCTTCCGGGTCATGCGGCCAGCATGACTAAGCTGCTTCTGGTGAACCAGAGCAGCACACAGAAACGCCATTTACCTTCCCGCTGGAGCGGTACCTATTTATCTACTTGCACTTTGACGTGCTTTTAAACTGATAGGTGGGCAGGAGCAGGGACCAAACAATGGGCGCTCACCCTGTCATGGGGATTTGAACTGCCATCCTTCTGATCGGCAAGCCCTAGGTTCTGTGGTTTAGACCACAGCGCCACCCGCATCCCCATATTTATGGACCTAATAGGTATCTATTTGCACATAACAAAATATGTATTTTATCAAAGTAATTGTTGAACTTATCTTATTTTGGAAATGTAAGTCCAGGTTTTTTTTCTTTACATTTTTTTGGGGGGCCCAAGAGAGTGGGGCCCTAAGCTATAGCTTGTTTAGCTTATACGTGAATCCGGCACTGGTTGGAAGGGACCCTGAGGCTCATCTAGTCCAACCCCTTGCAATTTAGGAATATACAGCTGTACTATAAAGGGATCAAACCTGTATCCTTGGCATTATCAGCACAACGCTCTAACCAACTGAGCTGTGTCCAAGGAGGTCCTCACAAACACAGCCTGCCCCCAGCTCCAATGCCAATCATCTCTGGAAAAGGGAGAGGGGAGGGTCTGTTTCCAAGCAAGACACAGAACATTGACCACATTAGGTTACGCAAATGCTGATTTGAGCCCACTGTCATAGGGCAACGCCAAAAAACCAAAACAAAAAACCAATTGCTATTCATCTTCACTCCTTGATCTGGGAAACCACTTTATTTTGCTGCTTCGAGGGCACACCTACCTTCATTTCATCCCCGCTTCGTAGTGTCACTTGTTCCGCGAAATGAATCTGATTTGCTGCAACTCTACTGCAATGCATATCCTGTGTGCTAAGTTCACGTGGAAGGTGCAATGAAGTGAAAAATGACCACCTGGACATTATAGCAGTTTAGAGAAGTACAATTTCCCTTGTCACGTCTTACTATCAGTAGGTGTTGCTTATCGGCCCCTTCTAACAAGCTGAACTGAGTGGTGGTGATGTCCGAAAACGGCTACAGAGATTCAGCTTCTACGCCAGGGGTGGAGAACTTTTTGTAGCCTGAGGGCCAAATCCCTTTCTGGGAAACCTTCCAAGGGCCACAACCCACTGGTGGGTGGAGCTAGAGGCAAAAGTGGGTGGAGCGGCAAATGTAAATTTTACCTTTGTACAGTAGGGCACTTGCTACACAAACATAAGTATAGTGGTTTAATTCACTGAATTTGTAAATGCTTGTATGCAGTACTGTGTGTTTAAATTTGATTGGTTCATAACTCAAGAGAGTTCTCCAGTAGTTCTCATGTGGTTGGCTAATGCTGATCTCATGGGAGGTACCTGGTGAAACAGAGACTACATTTTATGTGAAGCAAGAGGACTGTGTTTTAGAATCCACTGTGAACACTTCTAAGTTGAGTAGAGTGTTGGAGTAGTTCTTCTCTGCTTGAAAGAAAGAGAACAAAACTGCAGGAGAAGGTAAAAGTGGAAAGCTCTTCTAGGAGCTGCAAGGCTGGCCTATTTGAGACACAGAAGCTCTGGAAAGAGAGGAAAAAATACAGTTGTTTGGAAGTTAGAAGAAGAGACTGTAAGCTTACGCTTGGACAAGCATCTGATTGTAAATACTATGTTTTAATTCATCTATAAGTTTCTGCAAGTAAAGTTTTTGAATGTTAAAGCCTGGACATTGGTTTAATTTCCAAAGAAGGGTGTCAGTCATATCTATGATTTGAGCTTCATAGCTGTGATTTCGCTTCACTAACATCAACACTTACAGGCCCCTTTCTACCCTGAGAAGCGAGAGGCATTATCAGAGTTCAAGAACACACTCCAGCCAGCAAAAATTCTCAGGGAAGGCGTGAAACAAGTTTGGTGAGGGGTGTATGGCCTGGGGAAGTTTCCAAGGCAGTGGCGTAGCGTGGGGGGTGCAGGGGGGCCGGCCGCACTGGGCGCAACATCTGGGGATTAGGGTTAGGGGGCGCAAATCCACGGGTTAGGGGGCGCAAATTACTTGCCTTGCCCCGGGTGCTGACAACCCACGCTACGCCACTGTTCCAAGGGGCAAATACAGAATCCTGGAGGGCTGCCCTTAGGCCTTGGGGGCTGAGGTCCCCCACCTCTGTTCCAGAGGCTTGCTTGGTCAGTCAAGATGTTGGCCAAGCAAGGCAGCCTCAACAGTGAAAAACATCACACTGCCTACTGCCTCAGATATCCTGTTTTGTGCCAGCCACCTCTGTCTGGCAGAACGCCCCCTCCTCCCTTGTTCTACTACACTGTGTAGTAGTGACCTTCTGGAGATTCACTGCATCCCATAACCTAGACACCAAGGACACACCGGTCCGGCTATGCAGTCCACCCCGCTATCAGGGCAGCCTCCTGCAGAACACCTGCCCCATTAATATGAGTTTGCATCCCAATGAGGCATCTATTTCATTGCCAGTGCAGTGTTCATTTTTCCTGACATATTTACGAGTCCTCTGTCTCATTAATCTGCTAAGTATTCATAAGACGTTCCTTTCATGCTAGAATAGCTAAGGGCAAATGCCTCTATTTATCCATTCTTTAGCGAGGGATTTCTCTTCGGAGTCAGCTGGATGAAAGGTTTTTCACCTTTCTTTTACATTCTTAATACAGTTTTCTCAGCAATATGACTTTTATATTTGAGGTGGGGAAAACGCCAACTTTTCTCTTTATGGAGTGCGCTGCTGCTGCCTCCATCCCTTTTATTACCATGACAAGACAACGCTCTGCTCCTCGTTCCTTTCTTCCCTCAGCCCACCTAAGTCCTCGCCTCGCGTATCTGCTTCTAGCTGAATAGCGGCCTGTCATGGTAACAGTGGGGTGAAGAGGGGCTTGGGGAAGAGAGGGAGAAAACTCAGTCTCTGCAATTCTATAAAATGGGGGCTCCTGTCATTCCAACTCACCTAACTGCAAAAAGCCCCTACAAGTGGTCCCCATGCTTCCTCAAAAAGGCTCGTTTAGCACTCATTGTGCTAAAAAAAATGTCATGTCAACGCAAACTCATTCTCCCTCTCCTCCCAATCACACTATGTGGCATATATTTATCTGCTGCCAACTGATTGCCGTTCCTCTGCTGTCGTTTACAGTATTATGTGCCTCCATTTGACACGTCGGCCCCTGATGAGAACGAAAAGGCTTTAGGTCACCCTAAACATGTGGCCTCATATCCTGACCCACACTTCCTCTCAGGGTCTCCCCGTGACATTCGGATAAACAAGAGCATGCTCTGACATCATCGCTGCGATGGAATGAATTGCTTTGGCCACTTTGGGGGGTTCTGAAATGGTTGCTTGATGTTAGAGGTTGGTCTCTGCTGCATGGTCAATGGTTCAAACAACAACAAAAAACAGAACCTGGAGGGGGAAATGAAACCTAAAGACTTGGGGGGGGGGAGGAGAGAAGAGAAACCAACACACTGTGCAAACCAGAAATCTAAACAGAGCTCTACTACTCTTTTGATTTGGCAGAAGTTTGGAAGGTACATAAACAAAGTTGACAAGGAGAGTTGAAGAAGAAAACTGAAATCAGAAGAGGCCAGAGGGACTCCAGTAATAGAAGAAGCTGAACCTAGAGGGGTTGGAATCTGCTTTGGTAGGGAAACAGCCTTGACAGTAGGTGTAGCTTGATACATTTTTATCTGTTATTTTATTTTTGATCTTATGGTTAACTGTCCAAACTGTTTAAAAAGACATTTTTCTCCCTTCATGTGGGAGAAATGGGCAGTTTAGCGTAGAGTTCAGCGGCTTCCAACAAAATATTTGAAATACTAAACTTCCCTAAACAGGGCTGCCTTCAGATGTCTTCTAAAAGTCAGATAGTTGTTTATTTCCTTGACATCTAATGGGAGGGCGTTCCAAAGGGAGGGCGCCACTGCTGAGAAGGCCCTCTGCCTGGTTCCCTGTAACCTCACCTTGCAGGCAGGGAACCGCCAGAAGGCCCTCGGTGCTGGACCTCAGTGTCCAGGCAGAACGATAGGGGTGGAGATGCTCCTTCAGGTATACTGGGCCGAGGCCATTTAGGGCTTTAAAGGTCAGCACCAACACTTTGAATTGTGCTTGGAAACATACTGGGAGCCAATGTAGGTCTTTCAAGACCGGTGTTATATAATCTTAGCGGCTGCTCCCAGTCACCAGTGTAGCTGCCGCATTCCGGATTAGTTGTAGTTTCCGGGTCACCTTCAAAGGTAGCCCCACATAGAGCGCATTGCAGTAGTCCAAGCGAGAGATAACTAGAGCATGCACCACTCTGGCAAGACAGGCAGGTAGGGTCTCAGCCTGCGTTCCAGATGGAGCTGATAGACAGCTGACCTGGACACAGAATTAACCTGCGCCTCCATGGACAGTTGTGACTCCAAAATGACTCCCAGGCTGCGCATCTGGTCCTTCAGGGGCACAGTTACCCCATTCAGGACCAGGGAGTCCCCCAAACCCACCAGCCCCCTGTCCCCCCAAAATAGTACTTCTGTTTTGTCAGGATTCAACCTCAATCTGTTAGCCACCATCCATCCTCCAACCACCTCCAACTGCATGAAGAAGGGAGGGTAGCACCAGTTGCTGTCACTGCATTCCTCAGCTCTGCCAGCCAGTACCGCTCAATGCATGCAGCTACAATGATACCAGGAATCAACAACTACTTGCATATCACCTGTTATTTATTCCATGCCAAAAGCAAGTACTACTGTAAGCAATGCTGGCTTCCTGTCAGACAAGGAATAAGCCTAGTAGATACAATCGGTAAATGCAGATTGAGCAAGGAAATGCTATGTGGCAAGATTTTTTAAAATGCCCAGAACTGCTACCCTGCCTGGTTTGGAGAATATTCCACCATGCTCCACCTGGGTGATCCTGTCATCAGATGTAGAGAGGAAGGAGTGGGAGAGAATACCAAGGCAGGGCCATTTTAGTTGTGGCACCTGACACCTGCTGTTTTAAATTGGTTTAAATTGATTTCATTCTGCTGTTGGTGGCTTTGAGATGTTTCATAGTTTATTTGCATTATTCTATAGCTGAACAAATGAAGATCATGGCCACTGGTCCCATCACCCCCTGGCAAATAGAAGGGGAAGAAATGGAGGCAGTGAGAGATTTTACTTTCTTGGGCTCCATGATCACTGCAGATGGTGACAGCAGTCACGAAATTAAAAGACGCCGGCTTCTTGGGAGAAAAGTGATGACAAACGTAGACAGCATCTTAAAAAGCAGAGACATCACCTTGCCAACAAAGGTCCGTATAGTTAAAGCTATGGTTTTCCCAGTAGTGATGTATGGAAGTGAGAGCTGGACCATAAAGAAGGCGGATTTCCGAAGAATTGCTGCTTTTGAATTATGGTGCTGGAGGAGACTCTTGAGAGTCCCTTGGACTGCAAGAAGATCAAACCTATCCATTCTGAAGGAAATCAGCCCTGAGTGCTCACTGGAAGGACAGATGCTGAAGATGTGGCTCCAAGACTTTGACCACCTCATGAGAAGAGAAGACACCCTGGAAAAGACCCTGATGTTGGGAAAGATGGAGGGCACAAGGAGAAGGGGACGACAGAGGACGAGATGACTGGACAGGGTTCTCAAAGCTACCAGCATGAGTTTGACTAAACTGCGGGAGGCAGTGGAAGACAGGAGTGCCTGGTGTGCTCTGGTCCAGGGGGTCATGAAGAGTCGGACACGACTAAACGACTAAACAACAACAAATAGCTGAACAAAAACAGTGTATGATTTGAGAAGAAAGGTTGTTGTTGTTTTGCTTTTTAGGGGTAGGTTTTGTCGCTTGCTGAGGACAGGGTTAGATTCATCTAAACGTCCAGAGGAAAGCTCCCTCAGAGCTATGCAACCAATCAGTGCATCTGCTTCATCACTAAGTCATCAACTGAATGATCTCTGCTGTTGCTCTTCCAACATGAGGTTCCAACACTCACCCAGGATCTGTGTTCCTCTGGAGAACTGAGACACGGTGGAGACTGTCATAGCTTTAAGAAATATGGTTTGTTCATCTATTTACACCTTCAGTCTGCATGGAGTCCAGATCTCACAGCATGGTCATTTTAAGGGGGTCTTGCGACACACAGCAGTGCAGCCAGCCTTCAGCCAACCTGCCCAAGATGGATCCCAGTCTTCTTCCTTCTTCTTCCCAGAACACCCTGCTAAGAAACTCTGTTTTCCTGTTACCTCACACCCATTTGCCCAGGCAACCTTCCAAACCCCCCAGTCTTTGTTCACACCTCACATCCCAAATAATCAAAATCCTACCATTTAATTTATAGGGTTTAGCCCCCTTCCAATCTATAACACTATATTAAATCTGAATGTGTGTTACTTAAAATATATATATATCAACAAACCCCAAGGTAGCCTGAGGCAGCCTAAGCAAAAGGGGGACAGGTGAGGAGATATTAACTTAAGGCTTCTCTTGCTTGTGGTTCCCGTATCGTCTGATACAGCATCTACAACCAATTCTGGCAACTGTATAGCCGATTTTTATTCCAGATCTGGCTGAATTTAGGCAGGGATTTCATAATAGGAAGCAGAGTTTGTAGGGCATTTGGAAAAAGTAGATCCCAAGGAATGGGAGCAGATTTGGAGAAAGTGTAACCACCTTGGAGAAAATGTACCAATGCGGCAGAAAATATGCACTCAGGCTGGTTGAGAAGAACCAGTTTTAAATGGTTAAAAAAAAGAAAGAAAGAAAGAATAAATACAAACATTAGCCTCCTTTGGGACAACTGTCTTCCTCTGGGTCAGGTATCAGCCTAAACAGGACATTTGAGCACCCACTGACCTATCAGCCAATCACCCATTCCCACCACCCTTCTGAGTAATACCATCCCCCACCCTCTCACTATATATAAGGGTCTGGTGACTTCTGTTTCAGTGTATCTGAAGAAGTGTGCGTGCACAGGAAATGTGCTGCTCCCGTGGGTTACCCGAGAGGCGAGGTCCAAGTCCGGTCCGTGGTCAAAGGTGCAACATGGAGGCAGTCCGTAGTAGCTGAAGCTGGGTGCAGGGCAGGGAGCTGGGTGAAGTCAGGAACAGGGTTGCAAGCAGGGAGCCAGGGCGGGTCAGGAGCTCAGGCAGGAAAGCAGGACAGGGTTCAGGCAGGAAGTAGCAACCAACAATGTTGCTCAACTTGGGACTGGGGCTGGCTGGCTTTTATCTGCCCCGAGGCATAGGGCGGCCCCGATCCTCTGGTGACTCAGCTCTCCTGGCCTGGAGGCAAGCACTCCTCCTGCGGGAACTTAGTTCCCTCTGCCTCTCTGCCCTGAGCCTCTGCAGCTCAGGAGAGGCTGGAGGGTTACTGGACCCAGAGGCAACCTCCGCTTCCTCTGACGGGGCTGAGAGTGGAACAGCTGCAGGCAATGGGTCCTCCATCACCTCAGGGGCCAGAGCAGACTCAGCTGGTGCCTGCACCTGAGAATCCAGCACAGGTGAGGACCCTTCAGGCTCATGCCCCAGCCCCAGCTCAGCTGGTTCTGGAGGCGGGGACTCCTGTGCAGGCTGGGATCCCTCAGGTTCAGCATTCGAGTCCGAATCCCAGGCCATCACACGGAATCTCATACCAATAACAAACTTAGTTGGTCTCTAAGGTGCTACTGGAAGGAATTTTTTAAAATTTTGTTTCCACTGACCTTGCAATTGAAAGGAGCCTTTGCAGATATGAGGCAATCTACAACTTGTGACAGGGAATGAGTTGCTTCCTCAAACTCTTCTCCCCCGCTGGGCAGCATAAATGAAAGTCGAAGGGAGATCGGATCACCGCGCCGCCTCCCAGCCCCTTCCTTGATTAGCAGCGCTGTATCATCACAACTCCTTCTGTGACATCATGCCACCACATGAAATACGGTGTCACGGTGCTGAGAGAATGCGGCCCAGTTATCTGATTAGGCCAATGGAGCAAAGCGCGTAATAAAAACAACCCGAGTAGGAAGACTGGCTCAAAGAGTCATTCTGGTTGCGTTCGTAATTACTTAATACAGAAGAAAATCTCAGCGCTTAACCTTCCTTGATCTCAGGAGCTGTTTTCCGCTATGCGCTATTTTATTAGCAAGGGTACACATGGTGCTTCAGATTAGCCATTGTGGAAGGTTTAAATAAGAAATGAACCGGAGTCAGGAACTTCATTCATCATCCGTGAACTAGATGCCGGGTTCCAGCCCCATTCAGCTATTATCATAATTGCCCGTGTTCTTTGTCTGCTCATCCACATTAAGTTTTATTTTGCTATCAGCTCAGAACTATTGGATAGTTCAACTTTGAGCCATTTTCCTGGCCCCACCACAACTGAAAACAAAGCCTATGTTCAGGGCTGGATTTAGGTTTGATGAGGCCCTAAGCTACTGGAGGTAATGGGGCCCTATATATGTCCAGCTGTCCTCTGTCAACAACAAATGGCTGGCTTTTTGTGTGTTGAATATATGCTACATGATAATTTATGGACCTAAAGGACGAGGGTGGTGCTGTGGTCTAAACCAGTGTTCCCCAACCTTGGGCCTCCAGCTGTTTTTGGACTACAACTCCCATCATCCCTCGCTAGCAAGACCAGTGGTCAAGGATGATGGGAGTTGTAGTCCAAAAACAGCTGGAGGCCCAAGGTTGGGGAACACTGGTCTAAACGACTGAGCCTCTTGGGCTTGCCGATTGGAAGGTCGGCGCTTTGAATCCCTGCGATGGGGTGAGCTCCCGTTGCTCTGTCCCAGCTTCTGCTAACCTAGCAGTCTGAAAGCACGTCAAAGTGCAAGTAGATAAATAGGTACCTCTCTGGCGGGAAGGTAAACGGCGTTTCTTTGATCCCTGTTTTGGATGATATATTAGCATATCACCCAGTCCTGTCAGCGAGTCTGCTCCATCCTGTTTCTGTGCAAAGTCTTTAAAATTCCAAATAAATAAATAAGGTGACCCAAGCACTGACTCTCTTCTTCTTTAGTTATTCTTTCTTTCTGTACAGATACGAAGGGCTTGACTGCACTTTCACTTGCCCCATATGCTTAGAAAGCATCGGTCCAAGTGTTTTGCCTTTGCCCTACCACTTTTCCCTGGAAAACCCACTCTTTGGCGATAAATCAGAACAAACAGCAATCTGCATAAAACCCAATTGCCATTTGTTCCAATTCAGCACTAAAGATCCAATTTCCCAGAGGGAAAGGGGCAGGGCAAGTGGAGGTGTGGATAAGCTGTAACTGCCTGGAGTGCTTAGTGCCTCGTGGGTTGAAAATGTGACTGCAATTCCTCCTGGGAACCAAGGGATATTATGAGATGTCATCAATCTCAGGGACATGGTTGTTTCCATCCGCTCCATTATTTCAGGATTTGCTGATCCGGAGAGTCTACTTTGGAATTTGGAGCCACTGAAATCCTCTCCATTCCTAGACTCTGAAAATCCAGATTTGGTTCCATACCTGGCCAAAGATAGTGGGCTAACTTAGTGCATTAGTCTTTTAGGAACAATGGTTGCCAGCCGAGATAATAACAGGGTGGTCAGTTATGCGTTGCCAAAAAAGAGATAGAGAACAAAAGAGGAGACCAATTTCCATAAATTTACACAGAGTAATTTATATGTACAAGTGGAAATTTAGGAACAATTGCTGCAATTTAAATTGAACCACATCTCACCATAAAGACTTGTGTTCCTGCTCAGTCTGTGGACCAGGTGCTGATAACTGGGCAACGTCAAAGCTCCCTCGCTTCCTTTCTTGGTTTCTTATCATTAAACCACACTTGGCCTGGTTAACCCTCAAACACAGGGCTCCTTCAAATAGAGGACTGTCTTCTGGCAGCTCTTCAAGGCAGAGGACTGTCCTCTGCAACATAGGACACATGGCCATGTTAGATAACAAACGTGTAGCTAGTGTGGCCATCCAACACACACACTCTCACACACAGTTGCACAAATCAAATCCCTCTCTTTTCACTGGATGCGTCCAATATTCACATTCCCGGAACACAGAAAATTAAATTAAATGTCAGAGGAATATTCCAGTCTACCCTTTCCCCATCTGTGTTCTACGGGCTGTCATTGTTTTTGTAAAGTAGAACACACAGTCATTACTAACCAGACAAAGGTCTACCATCTCGGGGAGAATTGAGCCTGACTGATTCTCTCTCTCTCTTTCTCTCAAGGTTTCTTGTGTGGGTTTGTTTGTTTTTGCATAGAATCAGTAACCTGTTAGAAAATTCAGAGGGCTGGTAACATCTGTGTTTATTTTCCAACCAGCAGGCATTTGGTCCTTATGTGTATTATCCAGAGACTATCAAAATGCTTGTCACGCATTGGGGAAAGAGATAGAACCTGCATATATAATATAGGAATGAAGGGCCCGATTCATCCCGGTGCACAAAGACACACCGTGTATTCTCTCTCTCTCTTTTTAAGATATTTATTAGAATTTCCAATTTCATACAAAAAGAAAGACAACAGAAAACAAATAATGCACAAAAAATAACAAAAATACAAAAATACACAGTTAAAACAAAACAAAACAAATATAATTCCCGTTACTTATTTCCATTACCTTGTATCCCGGACCTCCTCTCACCTCCCCCTTTTGTATTCCAGTTCAAATTCTTAATTCAGCAAATCCTTATTGTAACTTAATATGACTTATTTTAGCTTGTTGCTCAACCTTTGCATTACAGCTAGTAACCACTTAATTTCTGTCCAACATCATTCTAACATTCATTAATTTTACAATATTTCTGTAAGTAGTCTTTAAATTTCCTCCAGTCCTCTTCCGCCGACTCTTTTCCCTGGTCTCGGATTCTGCCGGTCATTTCTGCCAATCCCATGTAATCGATCATCTTCATCTGCCATTCTTCCAGAGTGGGTAGATCTTGTGTCTTCCAGTATTTTGCGATGAGAATTCTTGCTGCAGTTGTCGCATACATAAAGAAAGTTCTGTCCTTCTTTGGCACCAGTTGGCCGACCATGCCTAGGAGAAAGGCCTCTGGTTTCTTCAGGAAGGTATACTTAAATACCTTTTTTCATTTCATTATAAATCATTTCCCAGAAAGCCTTAATCCTTGGGCACGTCCACCAAAGGTGAAAGAATGTACCTTCAGTCTCCTTACATTTCCAACATTTGTTATCGGGCAAATGAGACACACCGTATATTCTCAGGGGTCCCCCTCAATGGAGGCAGCATCACACAATGTTAGTAGTTGCAGTGGGTATATGTGGGTCAGCACACTTGCTGGTTAAACATTATCAACTGACTGTGCCATATTTGACAGGGATCAAAAAGGCCATTTACCTAAAAATGCCACTGGTGTAGCGGAGACCTCAGTTCTGGCACAGTATCTGAGGGTCTTCCTAGCATGTCGCATAGGAAGCTGCCTTATACAGAGGCAGTGTACTCGTCCATCTAGCTCAGCCCTGCCTACACGGGTTGGCAGCAGCTCTCTGGGGCTGTAGCCTGTCATGGACTGGTTGGATGCAGAGGAATGATGGGAGAAACCAGCTGTGGAACCACCAACTGAAGAAAGCTCAGAGCCCAGGGAATGGTGGTGGAACAACAATGAATGGTTAGGGCAGGGGTAAGCAACCTAAGGGGACGCAGGTGGCACTGTGGGTTAAACCACAGAGCCTAGGACTTGCCGATCAGAAGGTCGGCGGTTCGAATCCCCGTGACGGGGTGAGCTCCGGTTGCTCGGTCCCTGCTCCTGCCAACCTAGCAGTTCGAAAGCACATCAAAGTGCAAGTAGATAAATAGGTACCACTCCGGTGGGAAGGTAAACGGCGTTTACATGTGCTGCTCTGGTTTCACCAGAAGCACCTTAGTCATGCTGGCCACATGACCCAGAAGCTGTCTGTGGACAAACGCCGGCTCCCTTGGCCAATAAAGCAAGATGAGCGCCGCAACCCCAGAGTCAGCCACGACTGGACCTAATCGTCAGGGGTCTCTTTACCTTTAAGAAACCTAAGGCCCATGAGCCACAAGCAGCCCACGGGGGTGTTTAACCGGCCCCCAAGCCGCCCCCGAGCCGAGCCGCCCGTTCAGCGAGTCCCCATGTGCTGCGCTAAACCGACACAGCGTGGCGTGGGGACTCGCTTCCACGGCGCTGAAAATCACGTCTGTGCATGCTCAGACACCAGAAACCACGTCTGCGCAGACACTGGAAATCCTGGGCGCTCATGCGCTCGCACAATCCAGCCCACAGAGGGATCTTCGCTGAAGTGAACCAGCCCAGGTGAGGTAAACCTGCTGACCCCTGACTAGGAAGAGAAGGTCTCGGAAGCTGAAGAGGTAACATGGCTTAGCGAGCTGGGAGAGTCTGTGGCAGAGAGAAGTCAGAATGCATATTTAATATTTTGTTGCAAGTTGCCCAGAGTGGCTGGGGCAACCCAGTCAGATCTGAGGCATATAAATAATAATAAATTATTCCTATCATCATCAGAGGCAGAGGCAGAAATAGGAGAGTGGCAAGCAGAGCATCTCTGCCAAGAAGCAGAGATGAGTCAGGCTGCTGAAGAATATCTCCCGTGCCTGCTGCAACAAGCTCCCCACCCCGTCTCCCAGAACCAGAAGAGGGCTGAAATGGGCAGAGCGGCGGCAGTCTCGGATTGCTTGGAAAAAGCCATGGAGAGGAGGGGACTTAAGTGGCTGTGAGGGGGTAGGGACTTTCAGTCTTGGCAACTGATTCATGGGGTAAGACCAGTACTGTTTTTTCTAGAAAAGAGGTGCCAGTACTCATCATAATAGCAATGGCACCCGTCTGAGTTCTGGCAAGTTCCAACTAAAAAAAGGCCCTTGATAATACCAAGCGGGGATGAGCTGCTGTGCTCATTAGTCCTGACACTTAGCCAAGTGAAGATTATGTTTTGCTCATAACTCCAACATTGAAGGGTGTGATTTACTGCTGGTTCGCTCTTTGACACAGCCCTAAGAGACTTTCCCAGCTCTCCCTGGTAATGTCATGGATATAACCTGGAACTTCCTGCATGCAAAGCAGATGATCTATTGCTCAGCTGCAGCAGCTCTTCTCCAGAAGTTTATCAATTGTGAAAGTTTCCACTGTGCCTGGAAGAGTGAGCCTCTACTGAACAGCCTCCATAGAGTTTGGGGAGGGAAAAACAGCATAGAATCATAGAATCATAGAGTTGGAAGAGACCCCAAGGGCCATCGAGTCCAACCCCCTGCCAAGCAGGAAACACCGTCAGAGCACTCCTGACATATGGTTGTCAAGCCTCTGCTTAAAGACCTCCAAAGAAGGAGACTCCACCACACTCCTTGGCAGCAAATTCCACTGTCGAACAGCTCTTACTGTCAGGAAGTTCTTCCTAATGTTTAGGTGGAATCTTCTTTCTTGTAGTTTGGATCCATTGCTCCGTGTCCGCTTCTCTGGAGCAGCAGAAAACAACCTTTCTCCCTCCTCTATGTAACATCCTTTTATATATTTGAACATGGCTATCATATCACCCCTTAACCTCCTCTTCTCCAGGCTAAACATGCCCAGCTCCCTTAGCCATTCCTCATAAGGCATCGTTTCCAGGCCTTTGACCATTTTGGTTGCCCTCCTCTGGACACGTTCCAGTTTGTCAGTGTCCTTCTTGAACTGTGGTGCCCAGAACTGGACACAGTACTCCAGGTGAGGTCTGACCAGAGCAGAATACAGTGGCACTATTACTTCCCTTGATCTAGATGCAATACTCCTATTGATGCAGCCCAGAATTGCATTGGCTTTTTTAGCTGCCGCGTCACACTGTTGGCTCATGTCAAGTTTGTGGTCAACCAAGACTCCTAGATCCTTTTCACATGTACTGCTCTCAAGCCAGGTGTCACCCATCTTGTATTTGTGCCTCTCATTTTTTTTTGCCCAAGTGCAATACTTTACATTTCTTCCTGTTAAAATTCATCTTGTTCGTTTTGGCCCAGTTCTCTAATCTGTCAAGGTCGTTTTGAAGTGTGATCCTGTCCTCTGGGGTGTTAGCCACCCCTCCCAGTTTGGTGTCATCTGCAAATTTGATCAGGATGCCCTTGAGTCCATCATCCAAGTCGTTGATAAAGATGTTGAATAAGACTGGGCCCAAGATAGAACCCTGTGGCACCCCACTAGTCACTCTTCTCCAGGATAAAGAGGAACCATTGATGAGCACCCTTTGGGTTCGGTCAGTCAGCCAGTTACAAATCCACTGAGCAGGTCTTTGAAGAAACCAAGATGCTGGAGGAAGTGGTTTACCGGTTGGGGCAGAACTGCCACAGTAGCTTCCCAGCAGGTGAGTGCACCAAGGCAGTGGGGAGGGCCACGCAGTGCAAATGCCCCAGCAGGGCTAATTTAGCACTGCTGCTGGTGCATTTGCACCATGTCCAACTCCTCACTGCCTCTTCTTTCCCGTCCTTCATCCCTGCAATAGTGTCCCGCCATCTATGGAGCTACCAGAACAGCTGCACCCACCCAGCAAGCCATTTCTGGATGCTAGTTGAGGTACACACACACACACACCACAGCTGTTAAGTGAAACCTCTGATTATGAAGAGTTCAGGGGAAAACATTTGTTGTGCCAATGAAGTTCTGCTTTACAGAAACATTTGATTCCGATTTGACTTGTCTGTGGGTGGCGCTGTGGTCTAAACCACTGAGCCTCTTGGGCTTGCCAATCGGAAGGTGAGCTCCCATTGCTCTCTCCCAGCTCCTGCCAACCTAGCAGTTTGAAAGCACACCAGTGCAAGCAGATAAATAGGTACTGCTGTGGCGGGAAGGTAAACGGTGTTTCCGTGCGCTCTGGTTTCTGTCACGGTGTCCCGTTGCACCAGAAGCGGTTTAGTCCTGCTGGCCACATGACCCGGAAAGCTGTCTGTGGACTCCCTTGGCCTGAAAGCGAGATGAGTGCTGCATCCCACAGTCACCTTTGACTGGACTTAACCGTCCAGGGGTCCTTTACCTTTTTACCTTTGTCTGTTTCATCTCGCCTATTTCCAGTCATAGGGATGGGTTTTGCTCCCAACGCAACAGAGCCTCCAAATTGTGTGGCACTTCTGTTTTCCTCTTAGGGATGAGCAGCGCTTTGGCACCTTTTTACGATGTATCAAATAATTTGCATTCAGTCTTTATGGGTAAAACTAGTGCTTACAATTACAGCTTACGACGACGACAGCAACAAAAATGGGCAAACATGATTATACTTATTGTTCCTGTGCTGGATAAACAAAAGGCAATTTCTATGAGTTTATGTCATTAGACACCCTCCAGAGCTCTAATATAATTTGTAAGCTTCATCATTTCTGCCACTTGCCATATTCCGGTTAAGCAATCTCGAACTTTTGCAGCTGAGGCACATTTCCAATCAGCTGTCACATTTATTCTAGCTGCACGTTAGATGTTAATAACAAATTCCGTATCGCTGCTCTCCACCTTCCCCTGTAAGTCACATAAAATAACACTCAATTGTAGCTCATACCCTGCCAGGCCTTAAGTACATATGGTATTTCCCTCCATTTTAATTATGAGGCAGAAACACTAGATGTGCATAAGATTTGCAGTGCACTGATCTCTAACAAGCCAAGAGAACCTGATTATAAATCAAATGTACTTCATAAAGGGTCAAGCCCTACTGGAAAATATATACACTTTGGTGAAATGCTCCTTTAAGTACATAGATAACATTTTAGAAGGAGCATTGAGTTACCATTGGTGGGATGCTGGTGGCACTGTGGTCTAAACCACAGAGCCTGGGACTTGCTGATCAGGTCGGCTCTTGCCAACCTAGCAGTTCGAAAGCACGTCAAAGTCCAAGTAGATAAATAGGTACCACTCCAGCGGGAAGGTATACGGTGTTTCCATGTGCTGCTCTGGTTCGCCAGAAGCGGCTTAGTCATGCTGGCCACATGACCCGGAAGCTGTCTGCAGATAAACATCAGCTTCCTTGGCCAGCAAAGCGAGATGAGTGTCGCAACTCCAGAGTCGTCCATGACTGGACTTAACTGTCAGGGGTCCCTTTACCGTTCCCTTTATTGTCATTGGTGTTTGGAGTGGGATTGCATAATTAAGATTTTCTTTGAATTTCTCTAGTTAGCAATTCCAAAGAAATGGCATAACCCAGTTTGAGTAGTCCTTGATTATCATCTGACCCATCAGTGCTTCAAAGCAAGATCGAGTGCTAATCTCAACATATTTTAACATCAGTTTAGTCAAAATGTGTCTAAAGATTAAAAACAAATTCTGAATATAAGTAAGGAATGGTTCCTACTTGCCATTTATCACGTATTTCCTCTTATACTTCCTGCCCACTGTTCCCAGCTAGAGCTTTAAGTAACTATTTGCTTTCCATATGTATATTCCATAGAGAATAGCGACTTTATAAGTACACTTGTTACTTAAAAAGCACTTTGAGCTACTTGTTCATTACACTTTAACAAAAATATATGGAACTGCTTTTGTAACTACTCCAAAGTACCTCAAACGACTTTTTAAAATAACCACCCTTTCCTCTTCCTCTCTTCCCCATCAAATAATTAAATAGGTGGCCTCAGTCAAGACATTCTTTCTCAGCTTGAGTCTCCGATTGGCAATCTACTGTACCTTTACATGGTTGTTGTAAAGATTACCCAAGCTAAGCTATGTTGGGAAAGATGGAGGGCACAAGGAGAAGGGGACAACAGAGGACGAGATGGTTGGACAGTGTTCTCAAAGGTACCAGCATGAGTTGGACCAAACTGCGGGAGGCAGTGGAAGACAGGAGTGCCTAGTGTGCTCTGGTCCATGGGGTCACGAAGAGTCGGACACGACTAAACGACTGAACAACAACAACAACAAGCTACGTAAAGTATGTTGAACACTCTAAAAAGTGCTATATAAATGCTAAATTGATCCCCAAGAGCCTGAGGCTTTCACGAGTCCCATTTACTGTCCCAAATTCCCCAATATAATAAGTGGGCTGGAGGCATGGTAATAAAGTATTTGTTTTTTTCTACCAGGTTCCCAGATTCTCCCTGCCTTTCAGACAAGTGTGGCATACCAATCTGGTGTGTTCCATGGACTATTCATAATGGCAGTACAATTGCTTGCCTGGGGACATGCTATCCTTCACAGGGGAAAAAAGGCAAATGAGAAAAGCGAGAGGATAATTCAATGGAAATGAACCCTGCCCATCAGCTGCTTCCAGCTCTGTTCAAGCTGAACCCCCAGCATTGCGCTCTCTGCCTTCCCACTAATGCCACTGCCAGTCTCAAATAAATGTTACATGAAATTTAATTGTTTCTGAAAGCTCGGGTCCCAACACAAAATGTCGGGAGGTTTTCAGACACTATTTGCCCCTAACAGGGACTAAGGAAAGTAGGCACAAGAAGTTTAAATTAACCATGAAAACTAGCAGGGAGCTGCTTCTCAGGCTGACTTCTGTCACAGGGAGAAATGTGGTCTTATTCATCCATAATGCAGGCACTAATACATAATTTCTGAAGGAAGGGGGAACGGCTTGCTGCCTTAGGACTGGGTTTAGCTCACAGATACGCAGCATCCCTCTTGTGCAAGGAACCCACATCGTGAAGATAAAACAAGGGCAGCTGGTCCATTAGGGCAAATGGGGCACTGCCCCACCAACCTCTACTTGCATGCCTTCTTTCTTACAACAAATCCAGGGAGTGCCCTTGTAGTAGTAGCAGCAGCAGTAGTAGAAGTAGTAGTAATACCCCGCCCATCTGGCTAGTTTCTCCAGCGACTCTGGACGGCTTCCAGGAAAATATGTTGTTGTTGTTGCTGTTTAGTCATTTAGTCGTGTCCGACTCTTCGTGACCCCATGGACCAGAGCACGCCAGGCACTCCTGTCTTCCACTGCCTCCTGCAGTTTAGTCAAACTCATGCTGGTAGCTTCGAGAACACTGTCTAACCATCTCGTCCTCTGTCGTCCCCTTCTCCTTGTGCCCTAAAAACAATTAAACATATTCCCAAGACAGGTCTTCAGATGTCTTCTAAAAGTTGTGTAAAGTCAAACCTCAGTTCTTGAACAGCTCCATTTTCGAACATTTTGGCTCCCGAATGCTGAAAACCCAGAAATAAATGCTCCGGTTTTTAAACATTTTTCAGAATATGAATGTCCGACATGGCTTCCACTTGAGTGCAAGAAGCTGGTTGTCAAAAGTTTCGAAAGTCAAACGGTCTTCCAGAACAGATCACATTCGACAACCGATGTTTGATTGTAGTTCTTTATCTCCTTGACATCTGAAGGGAGGGCGTTCCTCAGGGAGGGTGCCACTACCGAGAAGGGCCTCTGTGTGGCTCCCTGTAACTTCACTTCTCGCAGGGAGGGAACCGCCAGAAGACCCTTGGAGGATGACCTCTGTGTCTGGGCTGAACGATAGGGATGGAGACACTCCTTCAGTTATACTGGGCTGAGGCTGTTTAGGGCTTTAAAGGTCAGCACCAACACTTTGAATTGTGCTCGGAAATGTACTGGGAGCCAGTGAAGATCCTTTAGGACCGGTGTTATATAGTCCTGGCAGCCACTTTCAGAACTCAGCATGGGGATTACGTGGTTCTGCCTTACCACTGGCTCTTGCTCCATATCCTGTTTGAGCTCCTTACTTCCTGCCCTACCAATCCCAATGGGCACCAACCACCACTGAGATAACAAGATAAAAGCACACCAAGAACTCTGGCCAATATAAGTTTCAATAGTGGGAATGGTCCCTACTCACAAATCAATAGTCAATTATAAATAAATAAAAAATCCATTCAAAAGTACTGTGTTTTTCGCTCTATAAGACGCACCCGACCATAAGACGCACCTAGTTTTAGAGGATGAGAACAAGGGAAAAAAATTCTCTCCCTCTCTGCTCAGCGCCTCTCCAGCAAAGCGGGAGGAGAAACGGAAGGGGCTCCGTTTCTCCTCCCGGTTCGCTGAAGGGACGCTGCACAGAGAGGGAAAGCTGCGCAGTGCCTCTCCAGTGAAGGGAAGCCAGGAGATCAAGAGGGATCAGTGCGCACCGATCCCTCTTGCTCTCCTGGCTTCAGCGAAAGCTGCGCAGCCTGCATTCGCTCCATAAGATGCACACACATTTCCCCTGACTTTTTAGGAGGGGAAAAGTGCGTCTTAGAGAGCAAAAAATACGGTATGTATTCTGACAAGGATTACAAACTCAAACAGAGATTACAAACTCAAACTCATAAGGATATGTATATCACAATAATTCATTACAGTGTTAGAGATAAAGGTTTATGAGTAGAGATAAGTTCATGTTAGTCCATAGTCAGATTTGATGTGAAGATCTTAGTTTCAATCACTGAGCAGAAGTCAGAAGTCAATTATGGATCAGAAGCCAGGACAGGGCCCGGTTTCGATGTATTCACCTTCATCAGCTAATTTTTAAGGGGTCGTGTTGATCTACCCACACTTAGCTGCAATCTCTGGGAAACATAGTAAGCAACAGGATATATTTATACAAATTCCTCAAACTTACACGACCCCTTAAAAATTAGCTGATGAAGGTGAATACATTTTGAAACTTAACTGCATCAGTTTTGTGATGGACAGCTTTGTGCAGCGGGTGGGCAGACAGGCATACTCAGTGGGCTAAGCTGCCTGGGTTGGGGGCTTGAGGGACTGGCTGGTTTTTTGTTTTGAGTTTATAACTTTATTCTAACAAGACATCTGCCCTGGACTTCAGACAAGCTCTGCGCATGTCTGGTGATGAATGCCACAGATCATGTCCCTGGGACTATCTGCTTCTCCACTTCCAAGCTCATGATCTGTAAAAGTTGTGCATACACACCGCAGGCGTGTCTTGCGCATGCCACTCAGGAAATGCTCTTAACGCTTTAGATTTCTTGGATTATGTCCAGCAAAAGGTCATTCGTGCAGCATCTAAGGCTGAGTGCTGCCAGTTTTCAGGGTCTGCAAAACTAATTTCATTTATCAGAAATCTAGATAGTCTGTGGAGAACTGCAGACTTCACAAGGCCGAAAGTGTGATTTCACTGAGCCCAAGAGCATTCTCCCGGAAAGGACCTTTCGGGCAGGAAACCAAATGAGCAACAATGGTGCGTGTGATGTGGGAAGCAGCTAACACATTGGACCATAGTAAATACCAAACTGCCCACTGATTATAAAATAAACGTTACAATCTGCTATCTGTCTTCACTGGCGCATCTGAAAGAACACAAATACATTCACACATGCAGATTTTCAGCTGCTGCATGCTCCAAAGCTAGGCATTTAGGAACACTGCAAATGCAAAGTGCTTCAGTTTCAAGAAAATTGTGTACAAGTTCTGTTTCGTACAGTGGAACTTCACTGAAGAAAACACACATTCTGTCGCTCCGAAATATGATATTGGAACACTCCAAAACATTTGCCCAGGTACGTGCACAGAAAATAGTAGACCTAACTGAAAGGCAGCACATGGAGATCTGCATTCATCATCGCCATACATCCCTGAATGTTATTACTGTATAATTATAAGATTATAAGATTATTGTATAATCCTAGATGTTGTATAATCTTAGAAGACATGTGGCTAATAATATTCTTGCTGCTGCAGTTGCATATAAAAACAGTCTCTTGTCTATTATTAGCCCAACAATAGAAGCAGCAAGAGATACCAACGAAAGAAGAGTGGCAGATTAAACTGATGGGTTATGCCGAGTTGGCAAAATTAACTGGGAAAATTCGGAACCAACAAGACCAGAGTTTCCTGAAATACTGGAATAAATTTCTGGTGTACTTGAAAGACAATTGTAAACAACTGACATTGCTACTGAAATGATTTTAGATATGTATTAGGTCCATAAATTAAAACAGTAAAGGTAAAGGACCACTGACAGTTAAGTCCAGTTGCGAACGACTCTGGGGCTGCAGCGCTCATCTCGCTTTTAGGCCGAGGGAGCCGACGTTTATCCACAGACAGTTTTTCTGGGTCATGTGGCCTGCATGACTAAGCCGCTTCTGGCGAAACCAGAGCAGCGCATGAAATGCCGTTTACCTTCCCGCCAGAGCGGTACCTATTTATCTACTTGCACTTGACGTCCTTTCAAACTGCTAGGTGGGCAGGAGCAGGGACCAAGCAACGGGAGCTCACCCGAACCGCCGACCTTATGATCGGCAAGTCCTAGGCTCTGTGGTTTAGACCAAAGCGCCACCCGTGTCCCTTAGCGCAAGTTAGGAAGGATATTAACAAACAATATATCCTCTCCTGCCACCCTGAACATTCCCACAATAAGGTCATAAGAAGCTGCCTTGTTCTGGTCCATGGAACAGAGCATCATCTACACTGACTGCCAGAAGCAAACTAGAGTTTCAGACAGAGGACATCCCTAACGGCATGTGGAGATCCTGGGACTCTATGATTCTGCTGCCTACTCCATTTTGATTTAAGCACAGGCCATGATATCTTGGCCTTGTATTATCTAGGCAGGCAGCAGCCACTGAGCCAAGAGTGAAGGCAACCATGAACACCTGCATGTTGGACTACATGGCCCTCGAGGTTGGACTACATGGCCCTCGTGGTCCCTTCCAACTCTGCAAATCTATGATTCTGTGACATATCAAGCCTGTTGGAAACGGCTGGAACTTTTGCTGCCTTCTCAAACCATCACCATCCCATGTAGCCTGTTACCGCTTACCTTCGCTCTCAGTTCTGTTTCTGTAAAATAGGATTATTATTTTTTACAAAAACTGTCACAAGGGCAAGCCGAGCAAAGGTTGCAGAGAACTTCGTTAATTAGGAGCGCTATATAAAAGACAAATAGCAGCAGAATTCTTTCCTGCCAAAGTCCCAAATGTGCTCAAATCTTTAATTAGGCCTAACGAATTGGGAGAGTGACTGGAATTATTGCCATTGTGAATTGTTGCAAAGAATTATCACACTTTTTTGCATTTATTTGCCATTTTGCCCTTCCTTCCTTCCTTCCTTCCTTCCTTCCTTCCTTCCTTCCTTCCTCCCTCTTTCCCTCACCACACAAACACAATATCTATCATCTATATCTCTATCTATCTATCATCTATCTATCTATCATCTATCTATCTATCTATCTATCTATCATCTATCTATCTATCATCTATATCTATCTATCTATCTATCTATCTATCTATCTATCATCTATCTATCTATCTATCTATCTATCTATCTATCTATCTATCTATATCATCTATCTATCTATCTCTATCATCTATCTATCATCTATCTATCTATCTATCTATCTATCTATCTATCTAATCTATCTATCTTCCAAGGATTAAATTTCATGCAGCGGATGATGTGAACTCTTCCCCACAAAAACCTTTTAGGCCTTAGCCTGTTAATCTTTAAGGCACCACAAGCTCTTTGCTGTTTCTGAAATTCATATATATTTAAAGAAAAAAAGCCATTTTGTCAGGGATTTGACTTTGGTTTCCCAAGCTTTTAGAGCATGCATCACATTTGCATAATTCATTGGCCACCGTCATAAAATGGGCCACGCAAGGCAAATGACACCTTCCTGCCCCACCAGTCTAAGTAATGCGAGATATGGGTGCAGAACTGCTGTTTTCTGGCAGATAGCACATATTTGGAGCCCATGAAGGAGTGGATGCAATTTGCTCCATGGCCCTCTCCTTCCATATAGGCCAACAACCACTCAGACATACTTGAGTTGTGCCCAGTGGTGGCCCATTGAGAGTAATGGGATTGAAGGTAGGGAGGCTACCAGCAGGTGGAGCCAGAGACACCGGCAGGAAGCACCAACTAATTCTGGCTTTGTCCTTTGGCTGGATCTACACTGGTCTTCTAAATGTTCTGAAATATAACGTTCTATAATGCAGTGGTGCCCCGCAAGACGAATGCCTCGCAAGACGGAAAACCCGCTAGACGAAAGGGTTTTCCGTTTTGGAGGTGCTTCGCAAAACGAATTTCCTATGGGCTTGCTTCGCAAGACGAAAATGTCTTGCGAGTTCCTGCGGGGTTTTTTTTTCTCCCCCCCTTTTTCTAAGCCACTAAGCCGCTTATCAGCTGAGCCGCTAAGCCGCTAAGCCGCTAATAGTGCTAATCCGCTAAGCTGCTAATGGGCTTGCTTCGCAAGACGAAAAAACCGCAAGACGAAGAGACTCGCGGAACGGATTCTTTTCTTCTTGTTAGGCACCACTGTGCTTAATTCCTGCCAACCTAGCAGTTCGAAAGCACGTCAAAGTGCAAGTAGATAAGTAGGTACCACTCCGGTGGGAAGGTAAACGGCGTTTCCATGCGCTGCTCTGGTTCGCCAGAAGTGGCTTAGTCATGTTGGTCACATGACCCAGAAGCTGTACGCCGCCTCCCTCGGCCAATAAAGCGAGATGAGCGCCGCAACCCCGGAGTCGGCCATGACTGGACCTAATGGTCAGGGGTCCCTTTACCTTTACATTTATAATGCTTAATGGCAGTTTCCAACTCCCAGTGGCTCGCTGCTCTGCAGCGCCCTCTGGTGTTACACTTTAATAACACATTTTCAACGTTATAAATGACTAGTGTCGATCTGCCCTTGTCTTCCTCTCTGTTCTACAAGGGTAACGCTGAGACTAAGGAAGACGTGATTGACAGGCAGTGCCATCCCTGGGCAAGTTGTAAGTAAGAATGGAGGCACACAGTGGCACAGTCCCCTCTGTTTTCGCCTGGTAAATTAAAGTGCACACTTTCCCCCCTTAGTTCAGGAGAAGTAACTGCACGTGGAGGTAGCTGGTTGATTCTCCCCCACCGCCAATTGTCCTGGGGGGCAGGCAAGATGGCCAGCCAAAAAGCACCCAGATTCCCTCCTAGAGAGACAGTTGTGTATGCTGTGAGCATGCATTTCGAGAGTCGGTGGGACTCGTGATCAAGAGAAGCGCCTCTCCCTGATTCCCACTGACTTGAGCTGCTGTTCTTTTTTTTTATATATAAATATTTTTTATTAGATTTTCCATCCAAAAAGACATTTTTACAAAATTATACATCCATTTTTAACTTAAACCCTTTTTTCCAGAACTTCCCTCAGCTTGTCTGATAATTTTCCGTTTATTTTTTTTTTTATCCTCGTCTCACATTTCCCAATTATATTGCACTCAAATACTCTTAATCACATCATATTTTTTAAACAATATTTCTAACAGAATTTCACAGAGCTTCTTGAAAGCCAACAAACGTTATTTGCTCATCACATAAATTTTTGATATACTCTGTAAATTTCTTCCAGTCCTCAGAGAATCTCTGGTCACATTGGTTCCTAATTCTCCCCGTCCATTTCTGCGTATTCCATCAGTTTCATCCTCCATTCTTCTTTCCTGGGCATCTCTTCCTGTTTCCATTTCTGTGCCAGCAAGATTCTGGCGACTTGAGCTGCTGTTCTTGACATGACGTTAAAAGTGACAGGGATCTCTCAGGAGGTGCAGGGTTGCTGTTATGTATTGAAATTCTCACCCTGGGCCAGCAGGGGGATACTGTAGATAGTTATGCAAATGAAGGATCGAAAGTGACGTTCAGTGATTGGATAGTTTTAGAAAGTTGCAACAGTTACCTTGTTCTGGAGCTCTATATAAGCAGGCTGACTGAGCTCCTCAGTTCAGTTCAGTTCTGGCCTTTGAATAAACAAGAGCTGTTTGAAGAATTGCTGTGTCGTCTGATATGTTCGCCCACAACTTAACAGTCGCCATGTTCCTCCTCTTCCCTTCTCACTTGGCATGTATTGTCCAGACTCCAGGGGTGCAATTAGGTGATTTTAGATCCAAAATACACAAGGGAGCAAGACCTGGCGGGCTAGGGGGAAGGGGGGGTGCTGTTCCTAAAAGCAGGTATGATCAGACAAGGGGTTGAGAAAGTGCTTCACTCCCTAAATACCTCCAGCAATGGCACAGCCAGAGAGTTCCTCAGCATTTATGTCAGTGGTCCTTTGTGTTCCTCTTCCTTTCTTTTCTTTTCATTTCTTTCCTTTTTCTTTTCTTTTTTTCTCTAAACGTTTTTATTGCATTTTCAGTTTACAGAAGAAAAAAGAAGAAAAATAAATAATACTCCAACTTTCAAAATACATTTTTAGATTGTTAGCTGGACTTCCCCACACCTCCCTCACCCTGCATTCTTTACAATAAAACATATCAGCAAATTATTACCTTGTTTCGTATCTTATCTATACCTTTCAAAATATTTTACTTCTAATTTTAAGGTGCCTTCTATCTAATATTTATGCCTTAAAATAAAAAATATAATAACCTTAAATTTCAACTTTTTCTTAAGTGTAACTTATCTTCCCATTTTCTCGATCTAGTTGCAGGAGCTAGGTTCCAAAACATGCAGATTCTTAACATTCATATAGCTTGTATTGTTTTTGCAAATAGTCCTTAAATTTTTTCCAATCTTCTTCCGTTGTCTCTTCATCCAAATCCCGGATTCTGCCAGTCATTTCGGCCAATTCCATATAGTCCATCAACTGCGTCTGCGACGAGTTCCTCAGCATTTATGTCAGTGGTCCTTTGTGTTCCTCTTCCTTTCTTTTCTTTTCGTTTCTTTCCTTTTTCTTTTTGTATAACTTTTTATTGAAACTTTCTGTTTTACATTTTAGAATATTCATTTAAACAACCTTAAAATAGCAATGTCTTCCTTTCTTCTTTTTCCTTGGTTCATTTTGCATACCATTAATCCCGGCATATTTTACAGTATTCCATTATTACGTCCGTCAAAACTAATTTACACTGCCGAATTTATCTTAATGCTGCCAGCGTTTTCAAGTGTACACAATTCCCCCCCCCCCATATATTCAATAAACTTTTCCCAATCTTCTTTAAACATAAGTTCTTCTTGTTCTCTCATTCTATATGTTACGTCTGAAAGCTGTGCCTATTCCATAATTTAAGTTGCCATTCTTCATTGGTTGGGACCTTGCTCGTTTTCCATTTTGGGGCTAACAAAACACGGGCCGTAGTGGTGGCATACATAAATAACCTTTTTGACACCTGGGAATTTCCCTCTGAATTATCCCCAGCAAAAAGGACTCTGGGGGTTTTGCAATTCATTATAAATTATTTCCCAATACTCTTTTACCCTTTTACAAATCCACCACATATGATAGAACATATTCTTCCTTTTCCTGCGCGGTTGGGTCTGTGGTGAGAGGGCACTGCAACTAGGGCCAGATTTAGGCTGGATGAGGCCCTAAGCTACTGAAGGTAATGGGGCCCTTTATATGTCCAGCTGTCCTTTGTCAGCAACAAATTGTCACTGTTTTTTGTGTTGAATATATGCTATTATGGTAATTTATCTAAAGCCTTTTGAACATGTTGCCATGAAACCAGCCCATGCAGAATGTAGGCACCCTATGTATAGAAATGAGCAAACCAGTGACATTTTAGGGAGCAGGCTAGCAGGCAGGGCCCATTATTTACCTCATAGGAGCCTACACAACACAAAACACTGCTGCTGTATGTAGGTTTTATTTTATTTGTTTTTTATCTTAAATTTTGGAAATGTACATCCAGTTTTTTTTGCTTTAATTTTTTTTGGGCCCCCAAGAGAGTGGGGCCCTAAGCTATAGCTTGTTTAGCTTATATGTAAATCCAGCACTGGTTGCAACCCCCTAGCCTAGAACATCATGTCTCCCTCCCTAAGCCAAGCACAAGCTTTGGGCTTTGGACAGGAGATGCTGGGACTCTGACAGGATTGAGTGGTCCTGCTGCCTCCTTCCCAAACCCAGTCAGAAGGTGGCAGGAGGTGCTCCCAAGGCAACTAACCCTAATTGCAGGTGTGGAGGAGTCCCTGGTCCTGAATGGGACAACTGTGCCCCAGAAGGACCAGGTGCGCAGCCTGGGAGTCATTTTGGACTCATAACTGTTCATGGAGGCACAGGTTAATTTTGTGTCCAGGGCAGCTGTTTACCAGCTCCATCTGGTACATAGACTGAGACCCTACCTGCCCACAGACTGTCTTGCCAGAGGGGTGCATGCTCTGGTTATCTCTCGCTTGGACTACTGCAATGTGCTCTATGTGGGGCTACCTTTGAAGGTGACCCGGAAGCTACAACTAATCCAGAATGTGGCAGCTACACTGGTGAAAGGGAGTGGCCACCAAGATCATATAACACCAGTCTTGAAAGACCTACATTGGCTCCCAGTACGTTTCCGGGCACAATTCAAAGTGCTGGTGGTGACCTTTAAAGCCCTAAACGGCCTCGGCCCAGTATACCTGAAGGAGCGTCTCCACCCCCATCGTTCAGCCTGGACACTGAGGTCCAGCGCCAAGGGCCTTCTGGCAGTTCCCTCACTACGAGAAGCCAAGTTACAGGGAACCAGGCAGAGGGCCTTCTCGGTAGTGGCGCCCGCCCTGTGGAACCAGATGTCAAACAACTACAAGATTTTTAGAAGACCTCTGAAGGCACCCCTGTTTAGGGAAGCTTTTAATGTTTGACGGACTATTGTATTTTAATATTTTGTTGGAAGCCACCCAGAGTGGCTGGGGAAACCCAGCCAGATGGGTGGGGTATAAATAATAAGTTGTTGTTGTTCCCCTATGAAAAACCTCACTGCATGCCACTGCAGGCATGTGGGGGTCTGGCTGAGAGCAGACTGCGGTAGGAAGACACAAGATTTACCCACCCGGGAAGAATGGCAGATGAAGTTGATGGACTATATGGAACTGGCGGAAATGACTGGCAGAATCCGAGACCAGGGAGAAGAGTCGTTGGAAGAAGACTGGAAAAAGTTTAAAGATTATTTACGGAAATAGTGCAAAATTAATGAATGTTAGAAAAATGTTGGAATGAAGTTATATGGCTTTAGTAGAAATGTTATAAGGAATTAAGTATAAATAGATTAATAGAGTATCAAAGGAAAAAATAAGGTTAGAATGTGTTAAGATAATTATAGGATAGAAAACAGAGAAAGATGGAAAGGAATTGCTGAAACAGTTAACAGAAGTGGAATACAAAAAGGGAGGTGTGAGGAGGTCATGGAAATAAGTGAATGAAAAATAAGACACTGAAACTATTTGATGTGTTTTAAATTGTTTTGTTTTTGTTTTGTTTTTGTTTTGTTAGTTTAAATGTGTTGTGTAGGGTTTTTGTGTTGTTTTGTGTTGTATTGTATTGTTTTTATTTTTTGTAGTGTTTAAATTGTTAATAAATATTATTTTTTTAAAAAGAGAGAGAGCAGACTGAGGTGGTGGGGCACTTTCCCATTCGCCCTAAAGGCCCCCCTCCCAGTTATTCTGAGTGATGCTGTTGGAGGACCGGTTCCTTTTTCCTTTCTAAGAGAAGTTTAAACAGTTTCACATTTTTATGATGAGACTTCCAAATGGAAAGCTTTTTTTTTCTCCATATAAAAAAGTGCTAAAAGCCCAAGGTGCTCAATAAAAAAAAGAAAAAGGCACTGCTATATTGGGATGCATTAACATAGCGCTGTTCATAGCCAAGATATTGCGAACAGCAACTCAGCTCCTCCTTCCCCTCCCCTTCCAGCTATCGCAGGCGAAGAAGACACATGCCCCGTGTTGGTGCGCCACATTTAAAACTTAACAACAAACTGGAGGGAATTCGAGGGAGCAGTAAATGTTTTATAAAGCATGTCAAATGCAGAATGATTAAAGGAACCAAGTATCTGGAGCCTGAAGAAAAGGAGATTGTGGCTGGTTGGTAAGCAAAGGAAGCTGTTTAAAGGCAATGCAGAGAAGATGGAGAACGATGTCTAATTTGGCCTAATGGCTGCAGAGGCAGGCAAGGTATCTATGCTGTAAGCAAATAAGAGATTTTCAGATCTTCAGCCCTGTTGTCCAACTTTGCCTACAGGAGCTAGGTAAAGGTAAAGGGACCCCTGACCATTAGGTCCAGTCGTGGACGACTCTGGGGTTGCGGTGCTCATCTTGCTTTACTGGCCGAGGGAGCCGGTGTACAGCTTCTGGCTCATGTGGCCAGCATGACTAAGCCGCTTCTGGCGAACCAGAGCAGTGCACAGAAACGCCGTTTACCTTCCCACCGGAGTGGTACCTATTTATCTACTTGCACTTTGATGTGCTTTCAAACTGCTAGGTTGGCAGGAGCAGGGACCGAGCAACGGGAGCTCACCCCATCGCGGGGATTCGAACCGCTGACCTTCTGATCAGCAAGCCCCAGGCTCAGTGGTTTAGACCACAGCGCCACCCACGTTGGAGCTAGGGAAAAGGGGCAGTGCTCAGAATCTGTTTTGTGAAAGGCCTGAGGTTCAATTTCTCCTCCCACAACTGGACAGAGAGCCATGGGAGAGAGAATCATTATAGGCCACAGCAAGTTCCCCTCCCTGACCCTCAAGCCTGCCCTGATGCTGCACCAAGTACCCAGGTACACCGAGTACCCAGGGGATAGCTAGGTGAGATTAACTCCACCTTGCTCACCCACCTGGGTCTCAGTGATACAGACCAGATTGGCCTCCTTGTCCATGATCAAATCATGGACAAGGAAGGTCTTACTCCGAGCCGATCTGGCATTCAGCAACAGCAGCCACAGACTCGAGGGCTGGCTGATAAGACAACCGCAATACCCCAGGTTGGAGGAGGGGCTGGCACTCGGCACTAACTGCCTGTGCCATTTGCCCCACCACCACCAACCTCCTTCTACCCTGAACCACTGCAATCAGGGCACCCCCTGCTCTTCATATCCCAGGCACTGTTGGTTTCTGTGTGTTGCCACTGTCCAGTGCTTTGGAGTCACAAGACTCTGTTTACATTCCAGGGATTCCAGACTGTTGGAAGTCTCACGGAAGACAGGAGACGGATGTGATGTTTACTGGTTTCCCGTTCCTTTGTGTTTTCAGTTGCTCTCTGCTTTCACAGAGAGAGCATGTTTATTTCTTTTCTGTCTGCGTAGTTAGGAATAAAACTCTTTGCGATGTAGCTCATACTATCTCGTCCTTTCCTGTGTGCTGGATACTCTGCATAATGGGGGAATGTGCTTGGAGCCTTATCAGAGGCTCAGGTCGTTAATTGCCGTCGGATTCCGGAGGACTCGACCGGAGGTGTCGCTCGGTCGAACGCAAGTCCGACAGGCACACCCCACATCTTTCAATTCAAAAACAAAAAAAAAACAACCCCAAGTTTAAAATTATTAATAATAAAATTAAATAATAATAATAATACTAATAATAATAATAATAATAATAATACCCTGGCCATCTGACTGGGTTGCCCCAGCCTCTCTGGGCAGCTTCCAGCACATATAAAAACATAAACATTAAACCTTAAAAAGCTTCCCTAAACAGCCTTCAGATATTTCCTAAATGTTATATAATTTCTCATCTCCTTAACATCTGATGGGAGGGCATTCCACAGGGTGGGCGCCACTTCCAAGAAACACATGTTGGTGCAATGGTGATGGCACTCACCCTGCTTCTGATAGAAAATGTTGTGGTGGGGCAAAAAATTGGGGGTCGAGGAGGGTCAGTTGTGGGCGGGGGGGGGAGTGAGAAATGTCCCTATTTTCATCTGAGGGTATGCAAACCATATCACTAAATACACGAAGTTACAGCTGAAGGTGCAGGTTTATATCTGCACACACAGACATACAAACAAACATATATATAAACAGAGAGAGAGCGCAAGCGCATGTGTGGGGGAAATGATATGTAGAAAAGTGCAGATGGTGCTAATTAAATTATTATGCGGCCATTCTCAAAACACAGTTGTGTTGATAACGCAGGCGTCCTGCCAATTAACACATGTAGTGCCAACTCAATCTGCAAGTGATAGCATGAACTTCTTGATGAGTTGTAATTCAGCGGTTTCTCAATCTGAATGAAGCACTTGGATGGTGTAAGAAAATTGCTATGTGAATACTAAGCATTTTAAATTATTTATCACTGTCATCTCGGCAAGCAACGCCACTGCCGACAGAGAGGATATCGGAAGTTTTGGTTTTCTTTTCTTAAAAAAAAAAGCTGTAAAAGAAATCCAAGTTCGGTTTGGGTTTTTTTAAGCAATTGGAAGGCAACTTCTAGAGAGGGGTTTCAAATTTCATTGAGTCCTTTTTATCTGAACACATCACTTGTCTTTATCATGTGTTTTATTAAGTTCAGTGTGTGGCTCTTATGAGAAAAGATAATTACAAACAGAGAAGGTCACTGTTCTCTTTACTCCAATATTAAGGGTCTCCTAGGCTGTTTTATTGGATTCTGGCTCAGCGAGTACCCAGAAGGAAGCGGGATGCTGGTATCATGGGAGAAGACCATTCACTGCTCATCTCAGAAGCCCCTGTGGCTTCTGCTTTCAAAGCTTTTCAAAAGATCTGCAGAGTACGATAAGGTTTGGCCAAAAGTCAGTCTTCTCCTTCTGTCAGGGTCCCTTCTGCCTTGCACTGCGTCCTCTAGAATGCCCATATCAGCAAGGTTTCTGCAAAATCACCTGTGAATTAGGTGAAGATGAGCAGACCTCTCTCTTTCTCAGACTAAGCTGTGCAATTTCCAGCCATGAACAGTATTTGATACTGTTATGGAAAAATCTAGGAGTCACCCAGCTCGTCGGGCAGAGCCCGCGGGTCCTTGCGGAATAAAGGAAGGAGTCCAGCCATCAACTGGAGCAAATAGCTGTAGACCAAAGTTTATTGTGGAGGGGTCAGTTTCACTGCATGTGCAGTGTTAAAGGAAAACATTATGAAAATGATGTATAGATGGTACTTAACCCCTTTAAAATTAGCAAAGATTTATCACAATAGTGATAATCTGTGCTGGAAACGTAAAGAAAAGGAGGGTGCCTTTTATCATATGTGGTGGACCTGTCCCAAGGTGAAAGACTTCTGGGAGAAGATTTATAATGAATTGAAAAAAATGTTGAAATATACATTTGTTAAGAAACCAGAGGCCTTTCTTCTTGGAATAACAGGCTTGGAATTGCCAAAAAAAAGATGTTAGGTTGTTTTTGTATGCCACAACTGCAGCTCGAATTTTATTAGCCAAGAATTGGAAAACAAAAGAAGTACCAACAGTGGAGGAATGGCAGATGAAGATGAGGGATTTTTTGGAGCTAGCTGACCTGACCGGAAGAATCCGCGACCAGAAGGAGGAGGAGAACCAGGAAGAATGGAAGAATTTCAAAGACTATTTATCCAAATATGCTAAGATATATTAAACAGAAACACTTGCAAAACAATAGGCTAAGGATTTAAATATGTGAAATTATAGAACAACATGTTTAAATTTAAGATGAAAAGAGATAAAGATGTTAAGAGGATTAAGTAAATTTAATGAGATTTTATCTTGGAAAACTGTTACAATGATATATAATGAAATTCAGTCAAGGGAATCTGAGGAAGTCATTTAACAATGTTACTAAGATTGGACCAACTTCAGTTATGATTTATGTTTGTTTGTTTGTTTGTTTGTTTAAAATTTTGGAAAATCAATAAAAACAGGTTCAAAGAGGAAGTTTGAACCCCGAGGATGGGGTGACAAGGACTTTTAAAACTTTCCCACCATATCCCAGAATACAGGGCGTATAGTATCATTGATACATCATTGCTACATCACCGACATGTCACAAAAGGGGATGCGTAGAAGGGGTTACACTAGTTTAACCTTGGGAAACGTGTCCAGACAAGTCCTTGGTACAAGAATAGCATAAGCAGACATGTCAGGGCAAGACCCAGGTATAAGATTAGCATGGCAAACACCTCTGAAGTCCCAAAGTGCAATAGAACTTGCTTTGCATGTCTGGACCCCTTGGGAAATCTGGTGATGGGATTAGACTTTCCTTGGCCAACAATCAGCTCAGCAATTGTCACCTCTGGACACTTGCTGGGGTAGGAGGTGTGTATACATGTCCTCACGCTTGGGGAGGTGGCAGGGAAAAGAGTTGTTTTTCCAAGGGCAAAATAATGTTGAAATGGAGGAAACTGGCAAAGGAGTTGATTTTATATGATTGTTAAAGCTAGGTAACTTTCCTGAGCTGCCAAGTTGAAATGATACATTTATGCATAGTATTTGTAACATTTAACAACTTTAAAGATGTCCCCCCCCCCCCCGTAATTTCCGTAACAGATACTGTTATGAGTTTGTGGGGTACGAGGCACCCAGAATTCCTGGGACCAATCAAAGTTAGAATTAATCAAGGTTTGGGGAGTTAATCTGTGCCAGCCCTGTGTCAGCTCTGTGCCAATTTGCGAAGCTGGGATCTGATTTGCCTGTAATGTAAAGGTACCCCTGACCATTAGGTCCAGTCGTGGCCGACTCTGGGGTTGCGGCGCTCATCTCGCTTTATTGGCCGAGGGAGCCAGCATACAGCTTCCGGGTCATGTGGCCAGCATGACTAAGCAGCTTCTGGCGAACCAGAGCAGCGCACGAAAATGCCGTTTACCTTCCCGCCGGAGCGGTACCTATTTATCTACTTGCACTTTGACGTGCTTTTGAACTGCTAGGTTGGCAGGAGCAGGGACTGAGTAACGGGAGCTCACCCCGTCGCAGGGAATCGAAAAGCCAACATTCTGATCGGCAAGTCCTAGGCTCTGTGGTTTACTCCACAGATTTTCCTGTATGCAGTGCTTTTTTCTATATACAAAAAAAAAGTTTGGGGGTACTCTCATTTGGAGTCAAGAAAACCACCATTTTATAGTTCAAATCGGGAAAAATAAATACAGTCAATGGACAAAAGTACAAAGATTCACAAATTGTTTAGGGGTATGCGTACCCCCAGAATAAGGCACTGCCTGTATGGAATTCATTGGCGAGTTGTTAGCTACAAAGTCATTTTCGGCACAGGTAGTTTTACCAAGAAGTTTATTCTGCTGGATCGTTTTGAGGGTTTTTTAAATGGTTCATTTGTTTATTATTTCAGTCTTGCTGGATTTGTCATCCTTCAGTGTCCTGGCGTTTGTACAAAGGATGGTGCCGTCATCATCAACCTGAGCAAATGTGTGAGTCGAAAAGAGGTCTGGTGACTTGGAGAGTCGTCAGATCCAAGACTCTCTGCTGCGATGCTATCCTGATGGACGTCAGCGGGGAGGGCCTTCCTTCAGCATGAAGGAGGCTCCAAATGGGATTGTTCATCTCCTGCCTGCGTGGAGCCTGGGAACAGGATTGGGCAGAGTGAAAAATCCCAGCCGCTGCTGGCCAATGGCATGTAAAGAGTGATAGACAGGAACAGGTTGGCCAGGGACGTGATAAGGGGTGGCCTTGCAGCTTGCCATTTAAATCCTATCTCAGAAAGTCATGCTTTCTTTGCCTCAGGGATTAGAGAGAGTACATCTTCCAGGTTTTAAAGCAGAGAGGATTTGTCAGTGTGATATTCAGGCAAGCTTGAGTGCCGGGCTCTCAGGCCCAGAAGCAGAAGCAGAAGCATACCTTGGGTGACCTGAAGTCAAAGAGGCAATGGTTATTATTATTATTATTATTATTTACTTATACCCCACATATCTGGCCGGGCCTCCCCAGCCACTCTGGGCAGCTCCCAACTGAATATTAAAAACACGATCAAACATTAAAAACTTCCCTAAACAGGGCTGCCTTCAGATGTCTTCTAAAAGTCAGACACTTGTTTATTTCACTTGACATCTGATGGGAGGGAGTTCCACAGGGTGGGCGCCACCACCGAGAAGGCCCTCTGCCTGGTTCCCTGTAACCTCACTTCTCGCAGTGAGGGAACTACCAGAAGGTTCTCGGAGCTAGAACCTCAGTGCCAAGAGAGGGTGTCCAGCAATGGAGGCTGGCCTGTTAAGGCAAATGGGGCACTGCCCCACCAACCTCAGCCTGTCCTCACCTGCTTCCTTCTTATCTACTTCTAGTCCTGAGGGTAGCAAGGCCTGTCAGCTTCCTCTTCCTTGTTGCTCTCTGTAGAACTCAGCACTCAGCAGGAAGGAAGAGGAGGAGAAAACTAGTTACAGTTGGCTGTATCTGTCATTTATTCTGGATCCACCTATAGTTCGCTTCCCTACCTTCTGCCTCACCTCTCCCAGTGGTGTAGCATGGGGGAGCCAGAGGATCGGTGGCCCTGGGCGCAAAATTCTGGGAGGGGCGCAACCAGGTGTCCCCACATCAGGCCAAACTCCTACCACTTTCCGGAGCCATGGGGAGGACTGGGCCTTTGGTGCCTCTTCTTCGTGGCCAGTGAAGGGATGCCCCTGGTCAAGCCAGGAGGTGGCAGAGTTGCCAAGCTGAGAAGACGCACCGCCACCAGCAATGGCAGCACCAGCTGCCATGTGCCTCGCGTCTCCTCCCCAGCTGCCCAGTCCACTGGGATGGGGACACTTACCCTGTCTTGAGCACCAGCAACCCATGCTACACCACTGGTCTTCTCCCAATGGGCATCAGCCATCACTGGTGTTCAGACTGAGGAAAGGTGGAGCTAGGAACCTTTAGACCAGACAAAGCCCCTCAAAGGGTTTACTAGTGCCATCCAACTTCATAGGTCAAGAAAATTCAGAACTGTTGTGTGATTGTCCTAGCTGAAATACCTCTTAGCTCCATTCTCTATGAATCCAATGGTTCAGGGTTCCAAAGTTGAATTCCCATGACACCCAACACTGAGCTCCTGACCAGAGATGGTTTTAAGGGAATGCAACTGGAGAGGCCACTCGGGCCACCACGCTGCAGGGAACACCACAACAATGCTGTAGAACGGAGCGCATAGCATAGTATTGTGCTGAGCAACAGAGAGCAAAACTCAATGGAGTGGGAGGTCAGCCTACCAGTAGTCTCTGGAGGCAGAGGCAGAATCCAAAGTCAGGTCCCATTCTAAGGTTGTGCAAACAGCAATCCACATGGTCAGACAGTCCAGAGGTCAGGGAACCCAATGGTCAAGGGCCAAGATGAGCAGGAAGCACAAGATAGGGCCACAAACTACAAGCGTTGCTTCCATCATCTGCCTGCTGCTGGAAACTGCTTAAGAAGGCGGAAGTGTTATGTACTGAAGTTCTCACCCTGGGCCAGCAGGGGGATACTGTAGATAGTTATGCAAATAAGGGATCGAAAGTGACGTTCAGTGATTGGATAGTTTTAGAAAACTGTTACAGTTACGTTGTACTGGAGCTCTATATAAGCAGGCTGACTGAACCCTTCAGTTCAGTTCTGTTCTGGCCTGGCCTGTGAATAAACAAGAGCTGTTTGAAGAATCGCTGTGTCGTCTGATATGTTCACCCACAACTTAACAGGAAGCCAGTTGGTTCTCATGATCTCCTCCTCTGTGTCCTCAAAGGCTGATCAGCTGCAGGAATCACTCTATCTTCTCCCCTTTCAGGCTACTGTTCAGCAGGTGAAGCTGACTCCTGTCCCACGACAGCACGAGATGTAAGGCGTCGTCAAATTTTAACGTCTCACAGGATGCGGCTGAAATTTGAGAGCCCAAAGTCAGCCACTGTCCTGAACTTTCCATTGTGGAAATTCCCTGACCGTCAGATCCTCAAGAAAGTCAGGAGCTCGCCTGCCATTTTTGAAAATGCATCAGGAAGCAACTTGACAAGATTTCATCCCTTTCCACCACAGAAAGTGAAGCTGTTCAAACTGACTGCCTCCCTGCACTAGTAATGCATAATTATTCAGTAATAATGACTGCCTACTTTAAATACAGCAACATTCACAGTTGGAAAGGAGGACTCTTTCAATAGCTGTCATCCAGAGTCGGGAAACTCAGCTAGGCAAACCTTAACAACTTCAATTTTAAGCCAACACACAGCCAACGGAGGGAAGATCCCACAGAACAAACTACACAATCATTGCCTCCTTTCTCTTTGGAAAAACTGCACAAGCATCTCTTGCATTCCACTGTCCAAGCAATGCAATATTTTTTTTCCTTCACCCAATAGGCAGGTATTATATCCCTTTTGGAGGAGGAGCTAACAGGCTGTCAATAGGCACCCAGGATTGCAGCTGCAAGACTTGGGCTGTGAAATATACACAGAGTGTATATACAAGAGTGGATTCCATGCTCTTTATTCAGCTCATAGTGGTGAGGAGGAAAGGAAGTTCCCCCAGAATTAGCCCCACGTGATTGGCTAATTCCGGGATTCTCCTATAGGCCAATCAGGTTGCGGATTCCCTTCCACCTGGAGCTGGATTGGGTGGCTCCTGTGGACCAATCAGACTGCTGCATTCTGGATCCTATTGTTCTAGGACCAATCAGACTGCTGCATTCTGAAGCCTATTGTTCTAGGATCAATCAGACTGCTGCCTTTTGGATCCTATTCAACTCAGTACATAACACCCTGGGAGAAAAGAGCCCCAGCCAAACTGCCCACAAGGTAGATACGGCTTTGCAACACAAACATTTCGGTCTCCGTTTCAAGGGAAATCAAGGCAGTCTGAGTTGCCATGTGACTCTCTGTGCAAACGCCCCACTTGCTTCCTAAGTGCTTGTTTGAATCCGAGATGGAGATGAGCTTGGGGAATCAAAGCAAAGCCAACAAGGTGATTTGATTCTTTTTAATTATTCTCAGCATTCTCAGTGATGTTGGAGTTCTTCCTCCCATTATGCAGGATCCATCCGCACTGGATTCGCAATGGTTTCCCCTAACGCTTACTGCTCCCCATGTGAATCATTTGAGAGCATCGTTTGATGGATGCAGAATTGTTTGAGGCTGTGTAGCCATAGCTGTACAACAGAAATTCTGCTAGTGGGGATTCCTATTCACTCTGCAGCCAGCAGTTATTCTTCCTGTAACAAGATAAAAAGCACACATATTCGTCTGGCTGGCTCCTGACCTTTGCAGCATTCCCTGATGTTGTGTTTCGTGTCTCATCTTCCCTGTCATCCGTGGGTCCCTCGGCCCACTCTACATACTTAGTTTGCCGTTGCACTTATTAGTGTTACTGGTGTTCTAGATTATGGGGGGAGGGACACCCAATAAACCCTAGATACATGGTAGGGTTTTGATTATGGGAGAAGGGAGAAATAAGCGGAGGAATTCCTGAGATAGCCTTCATGCAAAATGACCTAGCCAAGCTAGGGCCATTGAGGAACCATACAGGGCCACTGAGAGCCATTGGCAATGCTAGAGAACTGTCCTCCCCGCTTGACCTGAGGTGTGAACAGAGACTGGGGGTTTGGAAGGTTTCCAGGGTAGCTGGAAGACAGAGCTTTATAGCAAGGTGTTCTGGGAAGAAGACAAAAGAGTGGTACGCCAGATGGCCTACAGGTAAAACAGGGATTTGTTTGTTCTCTGAAAAGGTCCCTATATGGTCTCAAGCAAAGTGCATGATGCTGGCACTCTAAACTCACTGACGTGTTGTTTTCTCTAGGTTTTCAGCAAGGTAAAGCTGATCCATGTGTATTTGTCAAGAGGAAGGGCAGAAGAAGCTGTATTGCTTATTTTATGTTGATGATATTATTTTCTTTTGGAAGGATGTCAAGATGTACAATAGCGCCCTAGCTCAACTGAAGGAGCACTTTGACATGAAAGATATTGGTGAGGTAACCAACTACCTATCTCTGGAAATGAGAGACCAAGATGGTAATATTTTAGTACACCAGTCACAGAAAATTGCTGATGTGTTAAGCAAAATAAACCTGATGGATGCTAACCCTGTAGACACACCAATGACAACAGGTTCTCAGGTAGATGATGCTGAAGAAGCATTTTCTGACCCTACACTGTACAGTAGTGTGCTAAGCAAACTAAACTTCATTGCCAGATGTTTAAGACCTGACGTTGCAGTTAGCAATAATTTGCTAAGCAGACATGTCAACAATCCTACTGTTAAGGATTGGAAAGCTCTGAAACGCATAGCACGCTATTTGAAAGGCACTATGCACTACAGACTGATATTTAACAATCAGAAGTCTGGTGGTCTTGAGATATTTGCTGATGCGAGTTTTGGAAGTGACACTACAGACAGGAAAAGCACGTCTGGAGTTTGCTACATGTACAGCCAGGGTGTATTTGATTGGTCGTGCAAGAAGCAAACAACAGTTAGCTTAAGTACTTGTGAAGCTGAACTGAATGCACTGTCTTACTCACTTGTGGATTGTGAATGGTTGTTACAATTGTGTAAAGACATGAGAATTCCTGTAAAGTGTCCAATCCAGGTTTATCAGGACAACAACACATGTTTGGCTTTGCTGACTTCTGAAGGTTGTAAGCAAAGCACGAAGCACTTGCAATTGAAGCTGCAACATGCTAGAGAATGTGTTCAGAAAGGACTCGTAACAGTGTCCTACATGCCAGGTAATGAAATTCCTGCTGATTTATTGTCCAAGGTTGTTCTGAAGGATCAACACTGTACCTATGTACAGAAACTGGGTTTGTACTGATATTGTACTGGCAGACTGCCCAGTGGTGTTCACAGAAAGGGGGAGGATGTTAGTTTCTGTGTGTTGCCACGGTGCAGTGCTCTTCGAGTCACAGGACTCTGTTTACATTCCTGGGATTCCAGATGCTGGAAGTCTCGCGGAAGACAGGAGACGGATGTGATGCTACTGGTTTCCCGTTCCTTTGTTTTAGTTGCTCTCTGCTTTCACAGAGAGAGGATGTATTTTTCTGTCTGCGTGGCTAGAAAATAAAGCATAGCCAATATAGCCATAAATCTCATCACTTCCGCGTGCTGCTTTGATTCTCTGCTGACTGGGAATGTGCCTGGAGCCTCAACAAAGACTCAGGTCATTAATCACGTCGGAGGGCGACTCCGGAAGATGAGCTTTATCAGCTCGGTCGAATGGAGATTCCGACAGGATCCATCTTAGACAGCCTGGTTGGGAGAGATGTCTTGGAATCCAGGGCTACATTGCTGCGGGGGACGAGCCCCTCTTGAAATGAGCATGCTGCAAGATCTTGACTTCCCCCATGCAGACTATAGTTGTAAATAGGTGAATAAACCATATTTCTTAAAGCTACAACAGCCTCCACCATGTCTGAATTCTCCAAAGTAACGCAGACCCTGGGTGAGTGCCTGGAACCCCCTGGGAACTTGCTATTGCTCGGCAGAGAGTGGGGGTGGCACCCAACTTTTGTAACACTATTATTATTAATTAACTGCCCTTCACTCAAAGTCCTAGGATGTCAGGGACCGTGCTGAGGAGGGCTGCACTGAGGAAGAATGGTGGGAGCCAACCCCTCACCCTGCTCCTGATCTGGATCCTGAATCTTCCCAGGAGCAGGAGGACAGTATAGATTTGGGACAGTGGTTTGCAGAGGGGCATAGTTCAGAAGGCAGAAGCTGGGAAATATAACCTCTGCTGTGCTCTCTTCATCAGGTCTTTGCTGTTTTCTCCCCAGGTTAGGTCATCTCTCCATTCCCAGGAATCAAAACACCGAGACCTGTTCCATGCACTTCCCCTCAATAATAAGTGGCTGAATATTCAATTTACATTTCTTAAAGTTCACAATAATCTCTTTTGTTTTCTTTAAGTTAAGGAGTAAGTTGTTTTCCTGCACCACTCCCCCAACTGCTCAACTTCCTTCCTATAGGCCACCTCCCCCTCTCCAGCCGTGATTAGACCAACCACCATTGTATCATCTACAAACTTAATGATCTTATTACTGGAATATTTGGGGGCACAGTCAGCTGTATAGAGCATATATAAAAGCAGGCTCAACATGCACCCCTGCGGCGTCCCTGTATTCATGATAAGATCCACAGAGATTAATAGGGACAGAGGGGGGTGAAATCCTTAATTGGGAGCACCGCCATTTCTAGGAGATGGGTTTTTTGTTCTCTTGCTGTGATTATTAAAGTTTCTAACTGGTAAGAAGACCCCTTTTCCTTTGTTTTGCCACAGGTGAAGAAGCCAGTTCCCTGAAGCCTGACACAGACTCGGTTACAGAATTAAAACACAATATATGATTCAGCTTTCCCCAGTCTGGTGCCCTCCTGCTGTTTTGGACTACAACTCCCAACAGCCTCAGCTAGCAAGGTCAATAGTCAGGGATGATGGTGTTTGTAGTCCACCATCAGCAGCCTCTGGAGAGTCCCTGGCTGGAGAATGCTGAAGTCCAGATTGGGTCTCCATGATAGACAATGCAAAAAGCATGCCACATTCCAGCATTACTAATGTAAACAGCAGTTCTGAACACAGTTCAGAATATACTCCTCATTAGGGAAGGGATAGAAATTTGGTTCTGTGGATATTTTAATGATAGTCTATCATAGCCACATTTTCCCAAACAATGCATGAACCATTAAAAGAAAGACATATTCAAAATTAACCCTTCTCAAAATTTTGTGATGGACTTCTCCAACACCCCCAAAGTGTTTATTGGGGGGAAATAAAATACAGCGCTGGTGGCACTGTAGTCTAAATCACTGAGCCTAGGGCTTGCCAATCAGAAGGTCGGCGGTTCGAATCCCCGTGACGGGGTGAGCTCCCATTGTTCGGTCCCAGCTCCTGCCAACCTAGCAGTTTGAAAGCATGTCAAAGTGCAAGTAGATAAATAGGTACTGCTCCGGTGGGAAGGTAAACAGCATTTCCATGCACTGCTCTGGCTCGCCAGAAGTGGCTTAGTCATGCCGGCCACATGCCCCGGAAAAACTGACTGCAGACAAACGGCTGCTCCCTTGGCCTGAAAGCAAGATGAGCGCTGCAACCCCAGAGTCATCCGCAACTGGACTCAACGGTCAGAGGTCCCTTTACCTTTAACTTTAAAATACAGATATTCTTGACAATAATGTACAAAATTGCATAAATAGATGTGTATATTGGGAGAAATACCCATTCCAATGTTGTTGCGTATATGATTGATGCTGAAACTTACAAGTTGGAAAAAATGAGAAGCTGGGCAAACTCAAAACTGGCAAATTTGCCCATCCCTACAATTGGACAGTGTAAGGACAGTGTGGGACACTGTAGGGACAATGTGGGACAGTGTAATGGAAGTGAGAGCTGGACCATAAAGAAGGCTGATCGCCGAAGAATTGATGCTTTTGAATTCTGGTGCTGGAGGAGACTCTTGAGAGTCCCATGGACTGCAAGAAGATCAAACCTATGCATTCTGAAGGAAATCAGCCCTGAGTGTTCACTGGAAGGACAGATCCTGAAGCTGAGGCTCCAATACTTTGGCCACCTCATGAGAAGAGAAGACTCCCTGGAAAAGACCCTGATGCTGGGAAAGATGGAGGGCACAAGGAGAAGGGGATGGCAGAGGAGGAGATGGTTGGACAGTGTTCTCGAAGCTACCTGCATGAGTTTGACCAAACTGCGGGAGGCAGTGGAAGACAGAAGTGCCTGGCGTGCTCTGGTCCAGGGGGTCACGAAGAGTCGGACACGACTAAATGACTAAACAACAACAACATATGGCAAAAAGTGTATACATTTCCAGGCACATTTCTCCCAATATTCACAGTTGATGTGCAATTTTAGCTAATGCATATACAACAACAACAACAACAACAACAACAACAACAACAGAGGAATGTGGTGCAGTTCACTCTGTCATCTCAGAACTCTACCGTCTCATTCATTTGCATGTATAGATCTTATGTGAGTGGTGTTATATTGTTGCCTTAACTCTTGCTCATGTTTATCAGACCTGTGAAATACTTGACTTCTGGCATCACCCAATGCTCTCAATGACAGCATCTTTCCTGAGGTTTTTCCCTTCTCCCTCTCGTTGTCTTCAAGCTGCAGGCTCCAATACTTTGGCCACCTCATGAGAAGAGAAGACTCCCTGGAAAAGACCCTGATGTTGGGAAAGCTGGAGGGCACAAGGAGAAGGGGACGGCAGAGGATGAGATGGTTGGACAGTGTTCTTGAAGCCACCAGTATGAGTTTGACCAAACTGTGGGAGGCAGTGGAAGACAGGAGTGCCTGGCGTGCTCTGGTCCATGGGGTCACGAAGAGTCGGACACAACTAAACGACTAAACAGCAACAATAACACTGGGACATGGTGAGACTTGCTTCAGAGTAAACATGCACAGGATTGCAGTGGCCATGCGTAATCCTCTGGGGAGTAAACATCACTGAACAGGATTAGGCACTTGATCTGATTCTCCACTCCAGCTGGATTTATCAAGGGCACCTACTGACAAACGTCTCTGACAACGGACACGGTTTCCCTCCCCTGCCGTTGCCTGCACAACGCCTGCCTTCTAAAAAGGGTTTATTTGGCTTTAATTGTTTTGAATTCTTTCCAGAATATGCACATCACCATAGGCTGGATGTCACTCATGAGTGCTCATGAAGCTCTTGAAAACAACAAGGGGAAATGTGGAGGCTGAGATTAAAGCGACTTCCTTCCCCAGCAGATAAAATAAAAATAAAAAATTCTGTAAACTCAGAAAACGTTTTCTTACTTTAAAAAATTAATAAATGTACAAGTTTGCCCTCGCCACCTGGAAGCAAGCCACCCCTCTCCATGCCTGCAGGTATCTCCCACCTGGTTGCACATCCACCGCATAAAGTGGGGAAAGGTTCTCCAGTTCATTGCAATGAACCCTTGCTTTGTTCTTGGCAGAGAGCTCTCCAGGTGGCGCTGTGGTCTAAACCACTGAGCCTGTTAGGCTTGCCAATCGGAAGGTCGGCGGTTCGAATCCCTGTGACGATGGTGTGAGCTCCCATTGCTCTATCCCAGCTCCTGCCAACCTAGCAGTTTGAAAGCACACCAGTGCAAGTAGATGAATAGGTACCGCTCCAGCGGGAAGGTAAACAGCGTTTCCGTGCGTTCTGGTTTTCGTCATGGTGTCCCGTTGCACCAGAAGCTGTTTAGTCATGGTGGTCACATGACCTGGAAAGCTGTCTGCACGCAAACACCAGCTCCCTCGGCCTGAAAGCGAGATGAGCACTGCAACCCCATACTTGCCTTTTACTGGACTTAACCATCCAGGGGCCCTTTTACCTTTCTTCAACTGGGTGCAGGTCACTCAGGTGTAACTGCTCCCTGTTCACATCTCTTACTAAACCTGCTCCACGAAGTGAGGTCTTTCCAACAGAAATCAGGTCCCGCTTGCAGGTTTCCTGAAGGCATCTGGTTTGGCCACTGTGACGTTAACATATGAGAGTGCTGGAGGTGAAATAGTTAAACAAGTTACCCAATCAGAACCCAGGGGGGTGGAGTCAGAGGGATTATAAAACCAGCTCTGGGAGGGGCGAAGGGAGGAGTTCGTTGGGAGTTGGGTGGTTGGTTGGAGTGGGAGTGAATTGGGAGAGAGTCTGTGGGTAGGTTGAGTTAGTGTAGCGAAATAAGTTGAGTCAGGAAGAGTTAGGGGCTAGGAAGACAAATAAATATCTGAGAGCTGGTTTAGTGAGTGAGAGAAGGTAATGGAAGTTATAGGTCTGGATAGGCACCCCATGATTGTAATTGACCGATACCGTTTATGAAACCCCACGCTTCTTAAACTGCAATAAATAAACAGAAGTTTATGTTCCAATTTAACCCTGACTGGACTCAGTATTGTACCCGGTAGGGCCTGGGTGGTGGCAGCGAGAAATAAAGTGGTGGCACAGGGATCAATAGGTGGCGAAACCGTCCGGGGACCCTGTGTGATCGTCACAGCCACCATGAGAACAGAATGCTGGACTAGATGGGCCATTGGCCTGATCCAGCCAATGATCTCCTTATATTGCTATGTCCCTTCCATGCTGCATCTGGATCTGTAATTAAAATTTAAGTGCTGCTTTGTTGCCTGAAACCGCTGCTGGCCCAACTCAGCCAATAGGGATTGTGAGCTTGTGGTCAGCAAGATCCACTTCCCAAGCAGCAATTTGTCATTCCCTATGCTACATGCTTATGGCAATGTGTTGTTTAAACACTGAAACCATTCAAAAAACAAACACTTAAAAGCTGCAACTCCATGGCCGTGATGGGATAGCTGTCACTGGACTACAATTCCTGTCAAACCCATTAATTGGTGATGCTGGTAGGGGATTGTGGGAGTTGTGTTGAGGTTCCTCATCCCGGCTCTGTGGGAAGAAAGCAGCAGCACCAGCAACAGAACAAAATCATTATCTCTCCCTGAACTCTCTTCAATTCAATTTACACAGATTAGCACCCTATTTGGGGCACTGCCTGGACACTGAGGTCCAGCACCGAGGGCCTTCTGGCCGTTCCCTCACTGCGAGAAGCATAGCTACAGGGAACCAGGCAGATGGCCTTCTCGATAGTGGCGCCCGCCCTGTGGAACACCCTCCCACCAGATGTCAAAGAGAAAAACAACTACCAGACATTTAGAAGACATCTGAAGGCAGCCCTGTTTAGGGAAGTTTTTAATGTGTGACATTTTAATGTATTTTTAATCTTTGTTGGAGGCTGCCCAGAGTGGCTGGGGAAACCCAGCCAGATGGGCAGGGTACAAATTAATAATAATAATAATAATAATAATAATAATAATAATAATAATAATAATTTCAATCCACAAGTGCTGCTAAGTAACCACCATTCAACTCTACAGTGGATGAATTAACAACATTCATCAGATTCAGATTTGACTTTGAGTATGCATTTCAGCTCTACAAAGCCTTAAAATTTCAAATGTACCCTGAAAAACCCAAAGTTGAATATATATAAACAGAATATTAATGTTCCAACTTCAGGGGTGCGGGGGAATGTTAAGAAGATTAAAAGCTTCCTTTTGATCAATTGGGTCCGAATAACAATTCAGCTTCTTTAGAAAGCAGGTCAACAGTGCTGAGGAGCAAGTTCACCACAATCTTAAGAAGTTCATTAGTCCTTGAAAAGTCTGAAAGAAGAAGCAATATTACCAGCCAACTCACCCTCTGGCGGTATCACTCCTGGTGAGGGGGAAAGTGGTGCGGGGGGAGGGATCCGAGATAAAAGGAAACAAAAATAGAGGAGATGAATTTCAAATGAGGAGCGGCAGCGCTAGGAGAATTGAAGAGACCAAAAGCACAGCCGCCGAGCCGTTGTTCGCTCGCAGCAAAGGTGTCTGGGCTGCATACATGAAAGAGAAATGCAGTGATTAATATTGGTGGCTGCTCAGAGGTTGTGCGGGAAATGATCTTTGGAGAGAGGCTCGAGTGGCGTTCAGTGGAGGGCCTCTGCACAAACAGTCGATAAAAGAATAGCCTTGTTTTGGTTCTCAATATGGTTCTCAGGGAGATGAGAGGGGAGATGAAGAGTTGTGCCTAGGAACAAGGGGACAAAATCAATTCAATTCGCACTTAACTTTTCCAATTCGAACTTTCTGAAAAACAGGGTGCAACCCGAAACACAGCTGTCCTTTGAAATCCCCGCTACTCTAGATTTTATCCTTCTAGCCAAGTGGTGTGTACAAAATGCATAAGGTAAAGGTAAAGGGACCCCTGACCGTTAGGTCCAGTCGTGGCCGACTCTGGGGTTGCGGCGCTCATCTCGCTTTATTGGACGAGGGAGCCGGCGTACAGCTTCCAGGTCACGTGGTCAGCATGACTAAGCCGCTTCTGGCGAACCAGAGCAGCGCACAGAAATGCCGTTTACCTTCCCGCCGGAGCGGTACCTATTTATCTACTTGCACTCTGAGGTGCTTTCGAACTGCTAGGTTGGCAGGAGCTGGGACCGAGCAACGGGAGCTCACCCCGTCACGGGGATTCGAACCGCCAAACTTCTGATCGGCAAGTCCTAGGCTCTGTGGTTTAACCCACAGCGCCATATAGGGTAAAATGAATGCATAGTACGCTAATGGGGGAAAAACATATGAAATGCATTATAAAGAGGAAAATTGCTTTGCAAAATTGTGTTTAAAATGGGCATATTCGGAGAAATTCACACAAGAATGCCGATGAATTTTCATGAGGACTTAGAAAGGGAGGAATCACAAACTGATGTGGAAATGTTGAGAACTGAACTTCCTGACTAGAAAACTGAGAAACGGAAATGGATTTACTCTTCCATCACTAGAAGAAGAAGAAGAGTTTGGATTTGATATCCCGCTTTATCACTACCCAAAAGAGTCTCAAAGCGGTTAACATTCTCCTTTCCCTTCCTTCCCCACAACAAACACTCTGTGATGTGAGTGAGGCTGAGAGACTTCAGAGAAGTGTGACTGGCCCAAGGTCACCCAGCAGCTGCATGTGGAGGAGCGGAGATGTGAACCCGGTTCACCAGATTACGAGTCTACCACACTTAACCACTACACCACACTGGCTACTAGATCAATCAGCAGCCATGGGTCCATCGGATGTGCATCAGCACATAACAAGCCTCATGTAAAATTTTCAGCATTTTAGTAAACGTATCTCCCAATAAACAGTCTAATGTACACATATTTGTAAACAATTTCCCTTAAGATGATGCAATTTGCCTCCAAAAATAACAGATTGGCAAATCAAAATACAGGAATTGGTGGAGACGGCTCAGTTGACTAGCAAACTCAGAGGAAACTCAAAGCAAAAAATTGCGGAAAAATAGGATGGTTATAGAAGATATGTTCAAAAATACAATAATAGTTTTGACTCCGTGCTAGCCTTCGAGTGATAAAGGAACTAAAAGGAGGTGGACAACTATTAAGGATTTATTATGTTTTCAGAATGTATTGGAGAATTTGTATAGAAAGGTTTATTGTTTTGTGTATATTCTATTGTAAGATAAAATATATGCAAAGGGATTTGACAGGAAGTCAAAGTTGAAGAAAAGATTTTGGAAGATAAAAGCGCGGGGGGGGGGGAATTTACTTTCATTATTATCATTTTGTGTGTGGGTGTCTATACATATGTGTGTTTTTGAATGGAATGTTTGGGAGGAAATAAGACAGTTTGTGTTTGTGTGTTTTTCTGTTTTTGTAAACCTTTTTTGTAAAATTCAATAAATATTATTATAAAAATAAATAAATAAATAAACACAAACTTGTAAAAAAACAGAAAAATAGAAAAATAGAAACAATTATAAAAAACAATAAAAAACCACAACAAACCTTCCCATAACTTATCTTTCATTTGCTTGTTTCCTTGACCTCCTCACACCTCCCTTTTTTGTATTCTAGTTCAGTTAGCTATTTCAACAAATCCTTTCCATCCTTCCCAATTTTTATCCTATAATTTATCTTAATATAATGTAACTTTACCTTTCCTCCTTTCATCCATTAACAGTCTATTTTTACTTAGTCCTTTATAATATTTTTGCTAAAGCCACATAACTTCATTCCAGCCTCCTTCTAACATTCCTTAATTTTACAATGTTTCTGTAAATAAACTTTAAATTTCTTCCAATCTTCCTCCACTGACTCTTCTCCCTGGTCTCAGATTCTGCCAGTCATTTCCGCCAGTTCCATGTAGTCCATCACCTTCATCTGCCATTCTTCCCGGGTGGGTAGATCTTGTGTCTTCCAGTACTTTGCAATAAGTATTCTTGCTGCTGTTGTAGCATACATAAAGAAAGTTCTATCCTTCTTTGACACCAATTGGCCGACCATGCCCAGGAGGAAGGCCTCTGGTTTCTTCAGAAAAGTATATTTAAATACCTTTTTCATTTCATTGTAGATCATCTCCCAGAAGGTCTTAATCCTTGGGCACATCCACCAGAGGTGAAAGAATGTACCTTCGGTCTCTTTACATTTCCAACATTTATTATCGGGCAAATGGTAAATTTTTGCAAGCTTGACTGGTGTCATGTACCACCTGTAGATCATTTTCATTATATTCTCTCTTAAGGCATTACATGCCGTAAATTTCATACCTGTGGTCCATAACTGCGAGAGTTGTTGGATTCTGAACCCCACCATCCATGTTGACCGGGGCTGATGGACAACATCTGGGGAGTCACAGGTTACCCATCATTGCGCTATAATGCCTGAACATAGGGGGTGAAATCCCCCAAAAGGATGTTACTTTTTTCTGTATGCCACAACAGCTGTGAGAATATTATCAGCGAGGAATTGGAAGAAACAAGATTTACCAACTATCGAAGAATGGCAGATGAAGATGATGGACTATATGGAACTTGCCAAACTGACCGGGAGACTCCAAGACCAGAGAGAAGAGACAGTGGAAGAAGTTTAAAGAATATTTGAAAAAATATGTTAATATTTAAATCTTAGAATAGTTTTGGAAGTGGATATAGGCTGTAGGGTTAGAAGTAGAAGATAGTGTATTTTAAAATAGTATTATTTGTGAATAAAATGTGAAGATTTTTATGGTTAAAGTAAGCATGATAAAAAAAATGGTTAGAAATTATGATATATGTAAACTGCTAAAGATGAGGTAAAATGAAAGTCAGATGGGGGGACTTGGGGAAGCCCACCTAACAATGTTTAGAAAAAATAAGGATGAGACAAGAATTTGTTTGTATTGTTTGTTTTTCTGTTTGTGTTTTCTAGTTGTGTTATAAAATGAATTAAAAAATTTTTTGGGGAAATATAATGCCTGAAGATGACTATACAGCCTTCTCTTCAGGATTGACCTACCTACCGAATACAGTGGTACCTCGCAAGACGAATGCCTCGTAAGACAAAAAACTCGCAAGACGAAAGAGTTTTTCGTTTTTTGAGTTGCTTCGCAAGACGAATTTCCCTATGGGCTTGCTTCGCAAGACGAAAACATCTTGCAAGTTTGTTTCCTTTTTCTTAAAACCGTTAATACCCAGGGAATCCGTGCTTCACAAGACGAAAAATTCGCAAGACGAAGAAACTTGCAGAACGAATTAATTTCGTCTTGCGAGGCACCACTGTAGCTCAGTTGGTTAGAACATGATGCAGATCACACCACGGTTGCAGGTTTGATCCCCGTATGGTATAGCTGCATATTTCTGCATTGCGGGGGCTTGGACTAGATCACTCTCGGGGTCTCTTCCAATTCTATGATTCTATGAGCTGATTCTTCTGATTTCTTCCTATTTGCAATGGAAACTCACCATGCAGAGCATTGATTAGCTGAGTCCAATCAATGTCACAAGCTGACCTCCTCCCCAGAGCAGTTATTCCACTTTTGCAAAGTTTGACAGTGGGCTTTCTGCTGTTGCTGTTGTTTAAGCACAAACCAGTAAATAAATAAGGTGCCAAACCAACTTTCAAGATAACAAATAGTCGTGCTATGTGGGGTGGTTGTTTATATATATAAAAAGGCAGACATGCTCTCTGAAGCATGGTGGGGAGGGGGAAGACAGGCTACTAAATCAGCATTCGATTTTCTGGCCAGCGCATCTGTCAAAGGAAGCTGGGCTCAAGCCACTGGTTTTAAGGGACACAGTCTAAAGCGGGCCACATTTTAGACTTGAAGAATCTGAAATAAAATCCCTTTGAATAAAAGGGCCGATAAGTAGTCATGGTCGTGTTTGTTTGTTTGTTTGTTTCAATTTTGGGCAGTTTGTCACAAATTAATTATAGAAAATGATGTGCTCTGTTAGTGTCCACCTGGGATGTCTAGATACAGAAAGAGTAGCCTCTGAGCCTCAACATTTACAAGTAGCACTCAGTATTGAAAAATGATTTATAAACATAATGTCAGAGGGAAAACTCTTTATATATACAGTGCTGCTTTGTTGTGCCACCATAATTCTACATTACACCAAACTGCCCTTGCTGCACACTGAAGGGCAGTGGAAATGAAAAGCTATATCACATTTTTCTGGCACTAGCCATATCTTATATCACACTGATGTGACATCAGGACTGTGCGCCATTACATTACACCATGCAAGTCCACCCCACGCAGTTAAAAGAAGAAGAAGCTGGAACTAAAGCATTTAGAGTCTTTCCGCCCCCCAAGCGTGCAAATAAAATACAAATAAATGTTGCAATCCTAAGCACACTTTCCTGGGAGTAAGCAGTGCCATTGAGCTCCATGGGACTTACTCCCAAAATAATAGACATAATATTGTGCTGCATAGACGCTTCTTAAGAGTCTCAGTGATGTTATGAGGCTACACATAGGCTGGAAGGAAGGTCCAGTTCAATATCTATAATCAAATCCTGCCTTAGCCTTCCTATTTTTGGACATACACCCTACCCTGTACTCCAGCAAACTAGTAGGCTTCTTACTGACCACAGCACGATTAGCATCGTAATCAGTACAAAGCTCAGTAATAGAAGAACCAGACTGTAATACCCCTGCACATATGGGAAAATAATATCTGGGGAAATGGCAATGTCTGAGTGTCTCACCAAACACAGGAGGGCAATTAAAGGCATAATGAATAGAGACACCTTCTTAGAAATGTGGACCCCTTTCTTGAAGTATGCTAATGACTAAAATCAAGACCTCCTTATACTAACTGCTCAGTATTCTCAGTGGAGGGGTTACGTCAAGTAATATGTTTGAATGTTGAATACATAAGTGTATGTCTAGAGACCATGGATAAAACAAACACCATTAGATGCAATGCTGGATAAGTGTTTAATGGTTATTATATTTGTATTTGTTTGAAAAAACCAATAAAACTTGTTAAAAGAGGGAGAGAAGGTAGTGATTATACACATGATATACACATTACTAATTATTATCATTATTGATTGTTGCTAGCAGCAGCCACAATCGCTGTTATGCCACCCGTAAAGGATAGATGTGCCACTAAACAGCTGCCACCATTTCTCTCAGCCTCAAGGGATAACAAAAGGCCCATCCATGCAATGATAAGACCAGTGACCTCAGCAATGGGAGAAGCCATGATGGTATGGGGGAAGACCAGGGAGAAAGGAACAGGTACTTTGACACTGTTGGGTGTGGAGCTATGGTGTTTATCGAGGGACCCAGATTCTGCTCTCCACTGAAGGCAGCTTCTGATGTCATGTGACACGTGTTTTGAAATACACGTCAGAATTTATTTTGTTGCAGAGGCAGAGAGTGACGACAGAAGGCAATGAAATGAACATGTTGCACTAGATAGATAAGTGATCATGCCAGGTACTGATCTATAGAAGCATCCTCAGCTGTTAGGGTTATGCATTATTTTAAGGTGGTCCACAACTTCTCTCATATTCTTTACAGCTTCTCTGACCTTCACTACAAGCTTCTGTTCATCTGGACTTGCCTGCAGTCACATCTACTGCAGGTAAGAAATGCTGCTATTCCTATTACTATCAAAGCCTGTTAAGTCCATCCAACTAACAGTGAGGTTCCTTTAAGACACTCATACTCCTTGCTTTGGAAGTGAGAGCTGGACCATAAAGAAGGCTGATCGGCGAAGAATTTATGCTTTTGAATGTTGGTGCTGAAGGAGACTCTGGAGAGTCCCGTGGACTGCAAGAAGATCAAACCTATCCATTCTGAAGGAAATCAGCCCTGAGTGCTCACTGGAAGGACAGATCCTAAAGCTGAGGCTCCAATACTTTGGCCACCTCATGAGAAGAGAAGACTCCCTGGAAAAGACCCTGATGTTGGGAAAGATGGAGGGCACAAGGAGAAGGGGACAACAGAGGACAAGATGGTTGGACAGTGTTCTCGAAGCTAACATGAGTTTGACCAAACTGCGGGAGGCAGTGGAAGACAGGAGTGCCTGGCGTGCTCTGGTCCATGGGGTCACGAAGAGTCAGACATGACTAAACAACAACAACAACAACACTCCTTCTGGGGGTTAATGTGCCCAGTCTGACAGCTTTCCATTCTGATAACACAGGCACCATTTCTCTCCATCAGAGTGCAGGAAAATAGACTTTCTGGAGCGGAGGGTACAGTCTTTCAAACTTCAAGACAAATACCGGGCAGAGGACAAGTTCAGTAAGGAATTGACCTTACAGAGTGAAGCAGAGCACGTTGGTTAACATTTTGATGGGCTGCAAATTAAAAGCCAAAGGGAGAGGAGAAAAGCCGCAATTACTGGAAGGGCATAATGTGAAGCTCGGAAGGGATGTGAAGTCAGCTGCAGAAAGCGTGGCCATTGTAATTAAAGCCAGCCAGCCAAAAACTGGTGCCGGCAACATGGTGGCATCAGTAAATCTCAGGTGCCTCCAGTGCAGTCAACAGCATTAGCACAGATGTCACAACCAAACAGCAGCACAAAACACAGGCCACCTGCTCATTTCATCTTGGCTGCTAACAGATGCTCATAAGCACTGGTGGCACAAATTGACCTCCTTACCAGCCTGAGATCTCAGAAAGATACCTGCCAGTCGAGTATTAGCATACTTCAATGGAGGCTGGTGGAACCTAGACAAGGTGGGGTGCCTAGGAATTCACATAGGTGGAGCCTAGGAGGTTTCAGTCCTATTTTCACTTGCCTTGTGGGACTGCATTAGGAACCACACCCAAGTATTAAAGGTAAAGGGACCCCTAACCATTCGGTCCAGTCGTGGCCAACTCTGGGGTTGCAGCGCTCATCTCGCTTTACTGGCCAAGGGAGCTGGCGTACAGCTTCCGGGTCATGTGGCCAGCATGACTAAGCCGCTTCTGGCAAACCAGAGTAGCGCACGGAAACGCTGTTTACCTTCCCGCTGGAGCGGTACCTATTTATCTACTTGCACTTTGATGTGCTTTCGAACTGCTAGGTTGGCAGGAGCAGGGACCGAGCAACGGGAGCTCACCCCGTTGTGGGAATTCGAACCGCTGACCTTCTGATCGGCAAGTCCTAGGTTCTGTGGTTTAACCCACAGCACCACCCATGTCCTAGTATTAGAATCATGGAATTGTGGAGTTGGAAGGGACCCCAAGGGTAATCTAGTCCAATATCCTGCAATGCAGGAATCTCAGCTAAAGCTTCCATGACATATGGCCATCCAACCTCTGCTTAGAAACCTCCAAGGAAGGAGAGGCCACAACCTCCTTAGGGAGTCCGTTCAACTGTTCAACAGCTCTTACTGTCAGACCGTTTTCCCTGATGTTTAATTGGAATGTCCTTTCTGGTAACCTGAAGCCATTGGTTCGAGTCCTACCCTCCAGAGCAGGAGAAAACAAGCTTGTTCCCTCTTCCATGTGACAGCCCATGTGATATTTGAAGATGGCTATCATATCTCCTCTATCTCTTCTTCTCTAGGCTAATCATACCCAGCTCTTTCAACCATTCCTCATAAGGCTTGGCTTCCAGACCCTTGATAGTTGCCCTCCTCTGCACATGTTCCAACTTGTCAACATCCTTCCTAAATTGTGGTGCCCAGAATTGGACACAGTATTCTAGGTGTGGTCTGACCAAGGCAGAATAGAGTGGTACTATTACTTTCCTTGACCTGGACACTAGATTTCTGTTGATGAAACCTAAAATAGCATTAGCCCTTTTTTTGCTGCTGCATCACACTGTTTACTCATGTTAAGCTTGTGCTTGACCAAGACCCCAAGATCCTTTTCACATGTACTGCTAGTAAGCCAGGTGTCCCCCATCTTATATTTGTGCATCTGGTTCTTCCTGCCTAAGCGGAGATCTTTACATTTGTCCCTATCGAAATTCATTTTGTTACCTTGGGCTTACACGTGGTTCTACACAGACTTAGATTTTTGTTCAGTGGCACTTACACTTGCCTATAAAAGAGAGAAACCACCAACCACTGAGTGATTGGTTGTGATGCTTGTTTCCCTGTTCAATTAAGGGAGATCAATGTGACTTACTCTCAGGTAAGTGGACAGAGGACTGCAGGCAGCATACATCCTTCACCAAAATAAAATTAGAGCAATTACTTGTTCAAAAACTAGTTCAAATATATGTTGGAAGTGTAAGGAAAAGGAGGGGACATTTTATCATATGTGGTGGGATTGTAAGGTAATTAAAAAAATTTGGGAAATGATATACAACGAATTGAAGAAAATGTTCTACAGTGGTGCCCCGCAAGACGAATGCCTCGCAAGACGAAAAACTAGATAGACGAAAGAGTTTTCCGTTTTTGAGGTGCTTCGCAAGACGAATTTCCCTATGGGCTTGCTCCGCAAGACGAAAACGTCTTGCGAGTTCTTGCGAGTTTTTTCCCTCCCCCCCTTTTTCTAAGCCACTAAGCCGCTAATAGCCGCTAAGCCGCTAAGCCGCTAATAACCGCTAAACCGCTAAGCCGCTAATAGCGCTAAGCCGCTAAGCCGTTAATAGCCGTGCTTCGCAAGACGAAAAAACCACAAGACGAAGAGACTTGCGGAATGAATTAATTTCGTCTTGCGAGGCACCACTGTATTTAACATTTTTTTAAAAAACCCGAGGCATTTTTGTTGGGGATTGTAGGGAAAGACCTGCCAAAAAAGTTGAAAAACATCTTCATGTATGTGACAACGGCCATGAGAGTTCTGGTAGCACAAGGATGGCAGACTGAAGAAACCCCAACTAAAGAATCATGGCAAGAAAAATTGATGGACTATGCAGAACTGGCAAAACTGACATATAAGCTACGGGACAAGGATAACTGTGACTTTAAGGATGAATGGGAACCCTTTACAAAGTATCTGAAGATGCAACAAAGCAAACTGGACTCCTTGGCAGGTTTTGAATAACCATTCACAAACTTTTTATTGATAATAATCAGCTAAATAGTTTGAGGATCTATACAACTGTGTAACATGCAGAAAACAGCATTCTTAGAGAAACCAAAGACTGGAACTGAGGGAAGTCGGGGGTGGGGTGGGGGTGGGTGGGCTTTGTGTGGGAGGGTGGAGGGAGGAAAAATGGGGGGGGGGGACAAGGATGATATGTTTTTGGATAATATGTCTTGTTTTAATTTTGAATAAAAAAATTTAAAAAAAATATAGCAATTACTGCAATGTCATGCAGTGAGCTTCATGGGTGACTGGGGATTTGAACCTTGGTCTTTCAGATCGTAGACCAACACTCTAACCATTACACTACACCAGCTTTTGTCATGATTAGGATTACTGCTTTTGTATGCTATCCCACCTCTAACTCTCCAGCCAGGTGTGGGGCCAAGCTTATGAGCGGAGAAGATGGACAGAAACCTCTAAGTCAGCCTTTCTCAACCTTGGGTCCCCAGATGTTTTGGGACTACAACTCCCATCATCCCTGACCACTGGTCCTGTGAGCTAGGGATCATGGGAGTTGTAGGCCAAAAACAACTGGGGACCCAAGGTTGAGAACCACTGCTCTAAGTCCTTGGCAATGCATTGGTATTATTGTATGTGACAAGCAGGAGGTTTTGTGTGTTCAGATCCTTTGCAGGGCTATGCCTCACTTTGCCTGAAAAGGCACTTGAATATACCCTGTAGGGTACTGCTGTGAATATGAGAGGAGTGTCTGTATATGTGTTGTTGTTTTTAAATGTACCGTATTTTTTGCTCTATAAGACTCACTTTTTTCCTCCTAAAAATTAAGGGGAAATGTGTGTGTGTCTTATGGAGCGAATGCAGGCTGCACAGCTATCCCAGAAGCCAGAACAGCAAGAGGGATTGCTGCTTTCACTGCGCAGCGATCCCTCTTGCTGTTCTGGCTTCTGAGATTCAGAATTTTTCCCCCCTTGTTTTCCTCCTCCAAAAACTAGGTGTGTCTTATGGTCTGGTGTGTCTTATAGAGTGAAAAATACGGTACTTTGAAACTGGGATACTGCTTTCACCACACAGGATTCCCCCCCCCCCCTTAGGCCGGTAGTGTTCAGTCTGTGTTCCTCCAACAAGATGTTCTGCATGTAACTAAGATGCAGAGCAGAGCATCCAGGGCTGGTCCACTCATGAGGCAAGGTGAGTCAATTGCCTCAGGTGGCAGAATCCACAAGGGCAGCAGATTCAGCCTCCAAGGAATAAATCACCCACTACTGCTCAACAGCTGCCCCCTCCAAGTGGACTACAGTGGACACTCATCAAATAGGTGGCACTGTTCGTCTCCTCCCACCCTTGTTCCATACGTAGATCTTTATTTCCTCCTTGTTCCTGATGTAGATCTTCATTCGCCCCTTCTTCCCTGATTGTGTGTGAGCGCATGCCATTTTGTGGTTCACTTCAGGTGCCAAAATATCTTGGGCCAGCCCTGCCAAAACCAGATGTTGGTCCCAAGCTATGGATTATAAATATTAGCATCCTTGATGCTGAACAATCATATATTATGTTACCTGCTGCCGAGGGTGGCTGACTTTGGACATTTCTGAACTAATTTTCTATAGCGTTCAGCAAGCCCATTCAGATCAAGGGCATGGAAGGTCTCCTCTTCAGAACCAGCTTAAAGTTTTGTATAGATTTTACTGTAACCTGCTTAAAATAGCTGTCAGTGGGTCACCTCCACCCACAGTGACCTGTGTGGGAAGCACTCTGCAGAACAAGCACATTGTCTTCCGGTGCCCAAAAAATGTCAAAATGCCATCTCAGAGACAGTTGCAGGCATTCGTGCATGACTCACCCTTCCAAATTTTTCCTGAAGTGTTTATTTTGGAGCTGCGTAACAAGCAGCTGTGTGTCACAAGGGCACACAAGCACTTTTGAGCCGACAGTTTTAGCAGCTAAGAGAAAGGCCTTGTTAATAGAACAGAAAGTCCTCTCACTCAAGCATCCCAGGGCAAGATGGCAAGGGAAGGAAATCTACCAGAATGCTGCAGCGAGGCTCCTCACGGGGTCTCTGCCATGGGAGCATATTCACCCAGTGCTTTTCCAGCTGCACTGGCTCCCAGTGGAGTACAGGGTCAGATTTAAGGTGCTGGTTTTGACCTTTAACGCCCTTCACGGCCTAGGACCCTCGTACCTACGGGGCCACCTCTCCTGGTATGCCCCATGGAGAGCCTCAAGGTCCATAAATAGCAACACCCTAGTGGTCATATGACAAATCAGCAGCCGGCAACGAATTTTATAGGAACACAGCAGAGTTCAGGAAGACCTTGTTGCTCAAACAAGGATCAGCTGGAACAAGGAAGTTCTCAAATGCCATCTTCTACAGAAAGCTCCAGTAGCTGGTCTAGGTGGGTGGAGACAGTTCAAGCCTGAAGGCACTTCACTGAGAAGTCACCATCACCAGCTGAGAGTGGCAGCTTCAGGAGTGCAGGCCAGAAGGTTGTTGACCCCACGACCCCCATGATCATGCTCACCACCCTTTATGTCCACAATTAGGGTTTTAAGAGGGTCACATAACAGTTCTGGACCCAAGATCTTCAGAAACTGTTTTCACAATGTGGCTCCTCATGTATAGCGCTTTCTGCTTGTGTCACTTTGACATTATTATGGCTCCTTTTAGCTTCTCGTTGCACCAAGCGGCCACCCTGGCAGTCGTGTAGCCATGCTTTAGCATCTCACTAATCAGAGGTGACATGCCACATCTTGTCTATTCCGAACAGGCGCTTGCTGTTTTGCGAGGAGCAAGAACCAAAAGGCTACCGCGTGACTGGCTCCTTGAGGCTGTGCTTTCAAGGAAACCTATATTTTTCTCTCGGGATTCTGAGGAGCTGTTCCACTTCTGTCTTGCCACATGCAGGGCTTGTGCTTTGCGCAAATCATACCCATTTGCAGGGCATATACTTCCCTCCCCCCTTCAGATCTGATATTGCTTCCATTAGTCAGGTGCTGTTGCAGCAGCCATGTAGAATTTAGCTTTCAGGATCTTCAACTTCAGTGGTGCCAACAATGCACAGGGACATGAGTGGCATAAAATATCCAGTACCCATGATGTGAGAAAAGTTATGACAAACCTAGACAGCATCTTAAAAAGCAGAGACATCACCTTGCCAACAAAGGTCTGTATAGTAAAAGCTATGGTTTTCCCAGTAGTGATGTATGGAAGTGAAAGCTGGACCATAAAGAAGGCTGTTCGCCAAAGAATTGATGCTTTTGAATGTTGGTGCTGGAGGAGACTCTTGAGAGTCCCATGGACTGCAAGAAGATCAAACCTCTCCATTTTGAAGGAAATCAGCCCTGAGTGCTCACTGGAAGGACAGATCCTGAAGTTGAGGCTCCAATACTTTGGCCACCTGATAAGAAGAGAAGACTCCCTGGAAAAGACCCTGATGTTGGGAAAGATGCAGGTCATAAGGAGAAGGGGACGACAGAGGACGAGATGGTTGGACAGTGTTCTCGAAGCTACCAGCATGAGTGTGACCAAGCCTCAGGAGGCAGTGGAAGACAGGAGTGCCTGGCGTGCTCTGGTCCATGGGGTCACAAAGAGTCGGACACGACTAAACGACCAAACAACAACAGCCATGATATACGGTCTTAAGTGTTCTGCAGGTGTTTTGGTGAATATGTGAGGGTGCAAACTGTGTAGGGATGCATGGAGACCCACCCGCCAACACTACTCCCAATGACCCCATATGTGACCACCCTACAGATTTGCAAACAGAGCCATCTTTCCCATAGGGCTTAGAGGTGTGTTGTGCCAGGCCTCTCAGGGGTGCCCCAGCAAGTGGGGGAGCTGCACAGCTTTGCCGGTGGCCTTCCCTTTCCCTGCACGCCCGCCAGCTGGCGGGCTCGCAGCTTCCCTCCCAAGCCTCTGTGGCGATCGCTCTCCTGCAATGGCATGGAGTAGAGTTGCGCCCCTCTCAATGGCTGGCAGTGCACCGCTGTACGGAGCCCCCGGTCATCTCACGGACTATTGACCCGTACACCACTAATCCGCTGCCACCAACCAGGTCCTCCCTGGTAAAATCACTTCAGTCTCAGTCAGGTACAGAAAGTATTGATCTGATGTTTAGAGATCTTTCCTATTCTACTTAATTCAAGAGGGTTCTGGAAGCGTCTCTGTGTGAACAAGCAGAAGGTTCATGATGTTTGGGTTATTCCTTCAGAGAAGCTGAGTACAGCTGGCTTAAACTGGTTCTCTTTTCTCTTTCAGTCATCAGGCCTGGCCAAACTCGGCCCTCCAGCTGTTTTGGGACTACAATTCCCATCATCCCTGACCACTGGTCCTGTTAGCTAGGGATGATGGGAGTTGTAGTCCCAAAACAGCTGGAGGGCCAGGTTTGGGACTCCTGCAACGTGTTTAAGTTGTTACTCTGCTAACTATACATTGGAATCTGCTCCGGATCAACACTGAATAGAATTTCAATGACAGAGCAATGAATCAGGAAGTCCCACATTCAAATCTCACCTCTGCAATGAACTTCCTGAATAGCTTTAGGCTAGCTCCTCTGTAAAAAGTAGAGACATCACCTTGCCAACAAAGGTCCGTATAGTAAAAGCTATGGTTTTCCCAGTAGTGATGTATGGAAGTGAGAGCTGGACCATAAAGAAGGCTGATTGCCGAAGAATTGATGCTTTTGAATTATGGTGCTGGAGGAGACTCTTGAGAGTCCCATGGACTGCAAGAAGATCAAACCTCTCCATTCTGAAGGAAATCAGCCCTGGGTGCTCATTGGAAGGACAGATCATGAAGCTGAGACTCCAATACTTTGGCCACCTCATGAGAAGAGGAGACTCCCTGGAAAAGACCCTGATGCTGGGAAAGATGGAGGGCACAAGGAGAAGGGGACAACAGAGGACAAGATGGTTGGATAGTGTTCTCGAAGCTACCAGCATGAGTTTGACCGAACTGCGGGAGGCAGTGGAAGACAGAAGTGCCTGGCGTGCTCTGGTCCATGGGGTCACAAAGAGTCGGACACGACTAAACGACTAAACAACAGCTCCTCTGTCTATCCCGGCCCCAGTCCCCATTTGAAATGTGGACGGTCATAGAATATGAGTTCTTGTAAAGATTATGGCTGGATAAGACATACAAAACAGGTTGAACACATGAAAATGCTAAGCAAATGTTACCTATGATCAATAATAGCATCATCCTGCTTGTATTCTGCTTTTTCTTTTTTTTAAGTTTGTAACAGGCTCAAACACACTGCCCTTTATGTCTGCTATATTCCCAGATGTAGGACACATTCCACATTCAGATATTTTTTCCTCCAGAGGACTTTTGTCACTTGAATCGTTTCAATGGGGCCTAATTATTTATAATGTCTGCTCTCTGACCTCTTGCTTTTTTTTCTTTGTTTCCTTCTTGCCTCAAGTGGCAGAGTTAGCTAGGTAAACATCAGTCTGGCTGAGCTGCAGCTATTTCATTCATAATTGTAAATAAATGAACAAAGGGAAGAAATCCCTTGCAGGCCCCCGAAGGCATCCTTTTCATTACACATTCATGATGATTCGTATTCACAATGGTATCAGGGAAGCTATATGTGATCCTGCTTTCAATACTTATTTTTATTTTTATTATTTATTATTAATACTGTTTGCACCTCCAAAAGTCTTGAGGAAGACCTGCTTCTTCTTTTCCAAACACTACATGTCCTGTAACATGTCCTGTAACTAATAATAATAATAATAATAATAATAATAATAATAATAATAATATTTTATTTGTATCCTGCCCTCCCCGGCCGAGGCCAGGCTCAGAGCAGCTAACATCATAAAAACACAAATGTGTCAGTTGTTGTTCTTGCTGTTTGATATGTCCCACTTACATTAGATTGTCATGCAAGATTATTCCTCCAAATGGCAATAAAGCAGCAACACTCAGGAAGCATCGCAGAACAACCAGTTTAGCTAAATGATGTTTGGACAGTCCAGTATAAATCTACCTCGAATGCACTATTGTTGCATTAATGACATGTTAAAGGTAAAGGTAAAGGGACCCCTGACCATTAGGTCCAGTTGTAGCCGACTCTGGGGTTGGGGCGCTCATCTCGCTTTACTGGCCGAGGGAGCCGGCGTACAGCTTCTGGGTCATGTGGCCAGCATGACTAAGCCGCTTCTGGCAAACCAGAGCAGTGCACTGAAACACCGTTTACCTTCCCGCCGGAGCGTTACCTATTTATCTACTTGCACTTTGATGTGCTTTGAACTGCTAGGTTGGGCAGGAGCAGGGACCGAGCTCACCCCATTGCAGGGATTTGAACCGCCGACCTTCTGATCAGCAAGTCCTAGGCTCACACCTGCCAAAAAACCTTCTGTCTGGATTGGCCTGTGGTGATCACAAGGGTCCCCGGACATTTCACCATCTATTGATCCCTGTGCCACCACTTTATTTCTCGCTGCCACCACCCAGGCCCTACCTGGTACAATACTGAGTCCAGTCAGGGTTAAATTGGAACATAAACTTCTGTTTATTTATTGCAGTTTAAGAAGCGTGGGGTTTCATAAACAGTATCGGTCAATTACAATCATGGGGTGCCTATCCAGACCTATAACTTCCGCTACCTGCTCTCACTCACTAAGCCACCTCTCAGATATTTACTTGTCTTCCTAGCCCCTAACTGTTCCTGACTCAACTTATTTCGCTACACTCACTCTCTCCCAATTCACTCCCACTCCAACCAACCACCCAACTCCCAACAAACTCCTCCCTTCATCCCTCCCAGAGCTGGTTTTATAGTCCCTCTGACTCCACCCCCGGGTTCTGATTGGGTAACTTGTTTAACTATTTCACCTCCAGCACTCTCATGTGTTAACGTCTCAGGCCCCTACATATTGTAACCATTTGACAGGGATATGTATTATAACAGGCCCTCCAAGTGTCAATATTTTCCAGGGACAGTCCCAGAATTACAGAAGTCCCAGTTTCTGATTTGATCCCAGAATGCCCCGCTTTTCCTTAGGATGTCCCTATTTTCATTGGAGAAATGGAGAGTATGGTAGGACATCCGTATTTTCATCAGAGAGGTGTTGGAGGGTATGGAATAGGATGTCCCTATTTTCATCAGTGAAATGTTGGAGGGTACGTCATAACCAAGGCAACACACAGGTCCCCTGATCTGATTCAGGGCTCTATCTGACACTTCAGAGCAGCCCCAATCCATGGCAAAGCATTCAGCAAAGAAAAGTGTGGAAATATAGGCTGTAAAACCTTTAAAATGTGCCGTTTCCAGCAAATCCCACTTCCCTAGCACAAAGGTAGACCACCTGTTTAGTAATTTATAAGATGGTTTCCTTACAAAACTCTTCAAAGGTCAGATTCATGTTCTTTTCCATACAGCAATCAGGAAAAGTTGCACAGGCAGTAGACTGTTGCATGGTTACAAAACGGCAAAACTCCCTAAACTTTAAGTATAGGGAAATGTTAGTTTCAGACTCCATTCTTTCTGAAACCAAAGAGGCTGGTTAAAGCCATGCAGCTGCAGGGAGCAGCTCAGAATTCACACTGAACTCACGTGTAGACTGAGTAGATCAAAAAGCTTGGTTGCCAATTTCCTCCCGAGGTGAGGGGAAGTGACATAGGCGTGAGGACTGAGCATGCTCCGTGGCCACAGAATGTTCACGGGCTATTGGGGAAATCCAATGGAAGAGAGCACAGGTGGCAACAGTGAACGGGATTGCTCCACACCGCAGCATTTTATTGCAGGCCCTGATTGTGTAAACTGTGTCCATGGTTCAATTCAGCTCCTAACTCCTAAGCTCTTGTCCTCTGTCTGAGATACATGGATTACGTCATTATCCTCTCGATCCATTGGAAGGAAACCCAAGTGAAATCCCAGCAGGATTTCTTTTTTTTTAAAAAAAAAATATTTTTTATTAACAGGCCAATCACATCACATAAATTCCAAATAATAATAATTCAAAATTACACAGCCAAATTTTTTAAATTTTTGTTGGGGGTACCCATGCTTCAAGCTCCGAAAGGGATCCGATCATCTCTCTTGCTGCTGCTTTAATTACACAGTTCTGTCAAAATAATATTCACAGTTCTGTTCAATCTTCTCTTTGTTGTTTTCCTCATTTTCTTGTTGTTATCTCCTTTCTTTGTGATCTCTGATAATCTCCACAAGCGGGTTGAAGACAAACGTTGTTTTATCCTGTGTGGATTTTACACTCATCCAAGAGCCATAAAAGTAGCCAGATGCCATTTCAACACCTCCGTACAAAACATTCCGATAGTCTGTCCTGATCTCCCCAGGCCCGCTGCTCCCTCATAAATTTTCTCAGGGGGCCCTGCTAGGCCGAACCCACACTCCAACATAGTAACAGCCATAGTCCTCCTCCCCCTGGATTCCTGCGGGAGGGCCTGCCATGATAAATCTCTTTTTATAACTGCGTCACAAAGGACTTACTTTCGTTTCCCGATGCTCCCATAAGCCATGTCCTTGCATAGTAATTAATTTCCACACAGTTCTTATTCCTCCTGCTTGTGATCAGTAATTGCAACTATTCTTTTTGGGGGGGGGATTATTGGGTACTCACATAAGACAAAAAAAGAAAAGTTTTTCCCCCCCCCTCCTTTTCAGTTTCGCTCCAACATACTGATCCTTTGATGAATCTTCTTCTTGATATATTCCTCTTCTTGATTTATTGTTAAGTCCAGCCCGTCGCTCCTCTTCCCAGAGATCCCTTTAGTAAGAGTCCTTACTCCCGATCATCACTTGAAGTATGTGTGTTTGCTTCTGTTCTGATTGTTTATTTTGAGTTCCTGCAACTAGCTGCGCAGATCAGAGACAGCGTCCAGGAGAGCCGACCCACACGAGGGCTTTTGTGCCTAGTGCCCTCACCCCCTTTTGAATCTGGGGGTGAATTATGGGTGAATTATGGGCACTGCAGGCAAGGCAGCGTTCCCCATTCCTTTGGGGTAACGAGGGAGGCTGCATACTCCCATAACAGCCTCTTAATTACCTCGTGTGAGCCGGAGAGATGGTATTGTCGGCCATCTTCCAATGTGCCCCCTAGCGGCCCCCAGCAGGATTTCCGTGGGTTTTTTATGCCACCATTAACCTGTACCACAAGCCCTTCACTTGACAGATCTTGAAATTACAAACTCCTTTCTTTTTTTGAGTGAGTGTAGCAGCAGGAAAAGGATTGCAATGGGTTTTCTAGGAAAAGGAGACGTGGCTGTGAATATTCAGAGGAAGGATGCCCTCAGTGGGTCATACAGGTGTCAGGAATATCAAAGATAAATGAGGATATCGATAGAAGAGGAGCCTGTAGCTGCAGGAATCAGTTACATAAGCTCACCCAAGAAGAATCAGGTTTCCAGTACAATGTGTTTGAACTTCCCCAGGGCTAGCTGCTGACCTGTGTGAGCTGCATCTATCTGGTCCTGTCTCCTACAGAATGCTAACCTGTGTTTAGCTGGCTCAACTATTAAAAAGAAAGAAAGGACTAATTCCTAATGGAGGCTTGCCTTCAAGGCAGCCGTTTCCAAAGCAATTTTAAGCAGATATTTCAAGCAAGACAGGCATTGTTCTCGGTGAATAAAGCAATTCCAAAGGCACCCAAGCGTTAAGTGAGAAAGCTTAAAAACACATTTTTTATTATTTTTTAATATGGAAAAAAGCCTGAATCTGAAAGACAGAAAGAGAAATATAAGCCATACTGTGCCAACATTTTACACCGAAACAGAACACTTTGCCTCTGAAGGATTTCAAGGACCCCATAATGCGAAGCTTTTCTAATAATAATAATAATAATAATAATAATAATAATAATAATAATTTATTTGTACCCCACCCAACAAAGATGAAAAATACACTAAAATGTCACATATTAAAAACTTCCCTGAACAGGGCTTCTTTCGTTCTTATATTTCAATTTTGCCCATTCTTTTTTTTCCCCTCCCCCGAGGAGCTGGAGATGGTATAAGAGGTTTTTCTCCTTACATTTGCATCTTCACACCAGCCCTGTGAGGTCAGGCTGAGATACTAGGACAGGCCCCAAACCACCATGGCGAAAGGACCAGGACCCAGAACCTTAACCAACACTCAACCACAATACCCTCCAGTTACTATACCACACTGGATCTTTGAAACAAGGCTGTCTGGTGTACTGGTTAAAGTGTCGGACTAGGACATCAGAGGCCAGGGTTCAAGTCCCCAGTCGGCCATGATGCTTGTTGGGTGACTGTGGGCCAGTCATGCTCCCTCTCTCTCTCTCTCCCCCCCCCCTCTCTCTCGGCCTAACCAATGTCACAGGGTTTTTTTTTTTGTTGTTGTTTTTAAAATAATTTTTATTAATTTTACAACATAAACAAAAAACAAACAAACATAACACGACTTCCCCATACCTCCCCTTCACTGCATTCTTGTTTTAAAATTTTTTAGCAATCCTTCATCCATTTTTATATTTAATTCACTTTAAAGTTTTCTTAAGCTTAAGTTTTTACAGCTGTAATTCTTTATATCCAATCCCTTGACATCTTAACATTCCGAAATTTTACAACAATTTTTAAGATAGATTTTGAATTTTTTCCAGTCTTCTTCCACTGTCTCTCTCCTCTGGTCACGGATTCTGCCGGTCATCTCTGCCAATCCCATAAATTCAGTCACCTTGGTCTGCCATTCTTCCAGAGTAGGTAATTCTTTAGTCTTCCAATACTTTGCCAAAAGAATTCTTGCTGCTGTTGTTGCGTACATAAAAAATGTTCTATCTTTCTTTGGAACCATTTGGCCTACCATGCCCAAGAGAAAAGCCTCCGGTTTCTTTACAAATGTCCACTTAAGGATTTTCTTAATTTCATTATAGATCATTTCCCAGTAGGCCTTAATCTTCGGGCAGGTCCACCAAAGATGATAAAAAGTTCCTTCGCATTCATTACACTTCCAACAGTTGTTATTGGGCAAATGATATATCTTTGCAAGCTTGACTGGGGTCATGTACCACCTATAGATCATTTTCATTATATTCTCTTTTAAGGCACTACATGCCGTAAATTTAATACCTGTGGTCCATAACTGCTCCCAGTCAGCAAACATAATATCATGACCAATATCTTGTGCCCACTTAATCATGGCTGATTTAACCGTTTCATCCTATGTGTTCCATTTTAGCAGCAAATTATACATTCTAGACAAATTCTTAGTATTGGGTTCTAACAATTCTGTTTCTAACTTTGACCTCTCCTTCTGGAATCCTAGTTTCCTGTCCTGCTTAAAGGTCTCATTAATCTGGTAATAATGTAACCAATCTCGGACTTTAGGTTTCAATTTCTCAAAGCTCTGTAGTTTCAACTTTTCACCATCATATTCTATAATTTCACAATATTTTGGCCAGTCTGAATCCATGTTCAGTCTTTTTACCGCCTTGGCTTCCATTGGTGACAACCACCTGGGGGTTTTACTCTCTAACAAATCTTTATATCGGTTCCATACATTATACAGTGCTTTCCTGACAATATGGTTTTTAAAGTTTCTATGAACCTTTACTTTGTCATACCATAAATATGCATGCCAACCAAAGTTGTTATCGTAACCTTCCAGATCCAGAATATCTGTATTCTCAAGAAGTAGCCATTGTTTCAGCCAGCAAAAAGCTGCTGCTTCATAGTAAAGTCTTAAGTCCGGCAGGGCGAAGCCCCCTCTATCCTTTGCATCAGTCAAAATCTTAAATTTTATTCTGGGTTTTTTGCCCTGCCAGACAAATTTAGATATATCTTTCTGCCACTTCTTGAAACAGTCCATCTTGTCTAAAATTTGCAATGTCTGGAACAAAAATAACAATCTCGGCAATACATTCATCTTGATAACAGCAATTCGGCCTAACAAGGAAAGTCTCAGCCTAGACCATATATCGAAATCTTTCTTCACTTCCAACCAACATTTCTCATAATTATCTTTGAATAAGTTCACATTCTTAGATGTTAAATTCACCCCCAGATATTTTACTCTTTTTGCAATTTCCAAACCGGTTTCTCTTTGGAAACTATCTTTTTCCCCCATCGTTAGATTTTTTTCCAACACCTTTGTCTTATGCTTATTTAATTTGAAACCTGCTACTTGACCAAATATTTCAATTAATTCCAAAACTCTTTTTGTACTGGCTTCTGGCTGTTGCAATGTCAAAACTAGATCATCTGCAAATGCTCTTAACTTATAATGTTTAGTTCCGACCTGTATTCCTTTAACCAGCTGGTCCCTTCTAATCATATTCAGGAAAACCTCCAGTACCGATATAAACAATAGGGGGGATATTGGGCATCCCTGTCGTGTCCCTTTCTCTATTGGGATCTCGTCCATGACCATACCATTTACAATTAGTTTAGCCTTTTGCTCAGAATATCTTGCACCTATACCGTTTTCAAAATTTTTGCCTACCCCCATCCCTTGGAGATTCCTCTTCATAAAACTCCACCAATGTCACAGGGTTGTTGGCGAGAACCATACATGCCACCTTGAACTCCTAGGGCAAAAAGATTGGATATAAATGTAATGAATACGTAAGTATAGTAAACATGTTAAATCCAGGTGTGTCTAATGCAGGTCTGATCACCAGTAGAGCTATATAATCCATAGACTAGTCGTCTTATTCATTCATTCATTCATTCATTCATTCATTTTTTTCAAGTTTATACATTTCACTAATCTTATGTTGTTGTTGTTGTTGTTTAGTCGTTCAGTCATGTCTTCGTGACCCCATGGACCAGAGCACGCCAGGTACTCCTGTCTTCCACTGCCTCCCGCAGTTTGGTCAAACTCATGCTGGTAGCTTCGAGAACACAGTCCAACCATCTCATCCTCCGTTGTCCCCTTCTTCTTGTGCCCTCCATCTTTCCCAACATCAGGGTCTTTTCCAGGGAGTCTTCTCTTCTCATGAGGTGGCCAAAGTATTGGAGCCTCAGCTTCAGGATCTGTCCTTCCAGCGAGCACTCGGGGCTGATTTCCTTAAGAATGGAGAGGTTTGATCTTCTTGCAGTCCATGGGACTCTCAAGAGTCTCCTCCAGCACCATAATTCAAAAGCATCAATTCTTCGGCGATCAGCTTTCTTTATGGTCCAGCTCTCACTTCCTTACATCACTACTGGGAAAACCATAGCTTTAACTATACGGACCTTTGTTGGCAAGGTGATGTCTCTGCTTTTTAAGATGCTGTCTAGGTTTGTCATCGCTTTTCTCCCAAGAAGCAGGCGTCTTTTAATTTCGGGACTGCTGTCACCATCTGCAGTGATCATGGAGCCCAAGAAAGTAAAATCTCTCACTGCCTCCATTTCTTCCCCTTCTATTTTCCAGGAAGTGATGGGACCAGTGGCCATGATCTTAGTTTTTTTGATGTTGAGCTTCAGACCATATTTTGCGCTCTCCTCTTTTACCCTCATTAAAAGGTTCTTTAATTCCTCCTCACTGTCTGTCATCAAGGTTGTGTCATCTACATATCTGAGGTTGTTGATATTTCTTCCGGCAATCTTGATTATAGCTTGGGATTCATCATAACTTTGTAAGGTTTGGTGGTTAGGCACTGGAGGTTGAAGGGGAGGGGAGGTAGTGGCCATCACCTACCCCTCCTATTTCAAGGGTATTCCGTTAATGGAATCCGGGGGGCATGGTCTCTGTCCGAAGTCCCAGATGGGGGGCTAGGGCCATGGCACTACCCCTAGTGGTGACCCTGGTGGAGTTCCTAGTTGATGTGCATCAGCAGGGCTCCTCCTACTGGTGGTTAACCCTTCCAAGACTCCTGGGGACAGGCAGGAATCAGATATAGTTGTACAGTTTCCAATGCCTAAGCCAATACCACTCACATTCTGCAACCAATAAAGTTGTGGCCTTTTTCGCCCATTAACCTAAAATTCTGTTTCATGTGTCTTTATTCCATTTCCTGGGAGAGTTTGGGACCTTGCCACATGAGAAGACTTCAATCTACAATTCAAGTGAGAATGTACCCATGTTTGAATGAGCATGGGATTGGAAATATATTCATCTCAGTTATATGTTTATGAAAGTAAGGTTCTTTTGAATATAAAGAGTCTGGACATTGTATAGTCTTTATAAAGAAGCTCTCAATCACCTAGAAGAGTTATTTAGCTTCCTAGTTGTAAGCTACTCTGCTACTTTGCATATCATCCAAATTTAATTATTTATATATATATTGTAATGGTTCTAGGGGTTGCTTGTGCATAAGTTGCCGCCACTCTTGGCTTGGTTGTCTGGTTGAACCCTTTCTGTCTGGACAGCCCTTCACTTCGTGGCTGCCTCAGTCGCTGGCAGAATCCGTCAGTGGGCGTTTTTTGAATCCCTTCCAGCAAAGAAGTTCTTTGACGCCAAGTCTCCTCCTACTCTCCCTGCGCGGAAGTCTTCTGCGCAGGGAGGGAGTGGGCAGCGGAGTACCCGTGCTCTCCCTGCTGGTTTCTGGCGAAGAGTCTTGGAGCCTCCTCTCCAAATCCCCTCTCTGCCCCCCTTCTCCACTGGTGTTACGCTGATTTCCTTCCCCAGCAGATGGGCTGCCTCTCTCCCTACTGGGACCCTCTCCGGCATCGCTCTGGAGCCTTCCCTCCGCCTCCAGCTCTGATGGCAGTTCCCTGACATATACATATCATTGTCTTGGTAGTCTTCCAATTATGTAAGCCACAGTGACTCAGGTTAATCACAGCACAATCATTTTCCTGTATCTGTCATGGAGGCAGCTAGCCTTAAAGAAGGCACCTTGGGGCAGATTTCATGGAGAAAACCAGGTGTGACATGTCCACACACCCCACTGTTCAAAACTCGGGTTAAGGGCACCTATCCCATTCATTTAAATGGGGCTTTGGCAGGAAGCAGCATCAAAGACATCCCAGATTCATTGCATCCTGTTTTTCATTTTGCGTGTCTAGACCCCGCAACCACCCCCTTGTTGAAGAATAAAACACACCAGGACACAGATATTAAGTTAATGTTATTGGGCAAATTTTGGCCACAACTTTATTGATTATAGAATGTGAGCGGTATTGGCTTAAGCGTTGAATGGACCCGACTATATCTGACTCCTGCCCGTTGCGCAGGGAGTCCGGTAAGGGTAAACCACCAGAAGGGGGAGCCCCGTCGATGCAGACCAACTTGAGCTCCCCCTGCATTCCCGATGGGGTCGTGTCATGGCCCTAGCCCTGCCCTGGGCTTTGGACAAGATCCACACCCCTGTATTACTTTAACGGAATACCCTTAAGCTTGGAGGGGCAGGTGATGGCCACACCTCCCCTTCCTCATCTTAAGGTCAAACAATGCCTAACCGCAAAACCTTACAAAGTTGTGACGATTGCTACGAGGTAGGTGAAAACCAAATGGCCCATGCCAACTTTGCCAAGTGAAAGAATTCCTACCAGGCCCCTTAACGGCGACCAACCGAGGTCCATAGCAAGGCCAATGAAGAAAAACCTGCAAAATAGGGAGGGAGGGAGGGAGATTGAGGAAGCGAGCCAAGAGGAAGCCCTCCGGCGCTCACGCCTCTGCTTAAATGGTTGTTATGTACTGAGCTGAATAGGATCGAAACTGCAGCAGTCTGATTGGTCCTAGAACAATAGGATTCAGAATGCAGCAGTCTGATTGGTCCTAGAACAATGCAGCAGTATGATTGGTTGGCAGGAGCCACCCAATCCAGCTCCAGATAGAAGTGAATCCACAACCTGATTTTCCTACAGGAGAATTCTGGAATTAGCCAATCACGTGCAGCCCATTGTGTAAATAATGTATATAAAGCAGATACTTTGAGGGGACTTTCTTTCCCTCCTCACCACTATGAGCTGAATAAAGAGCATGAAATCCACTCTCGACTCTGAGTATATTTCAATGGTCCCAGCCACGCCCCTACCAGCCAGCAGATTGGCTGGCTGGTCACTGACGCGGCCGGGATCCCCTGGGCAACGCAGGACGTTGTCCCCCGCCCCCAGAGGAGAGTGGGTGACCACACAGTCCACCACAACTCCTCCCCACAGTGAAGTGGAGCGGATTTGCTTTGTTTTTAAATGCCACATCAATAGAAGCAAAATCTCTGGAAGGCAGAATTGAGATTCTACCCATGTTTGGAGAGGTTCTGGCAAGCACACATAGATGATAATAAGCCTGTGAACAAACTGACAGGCTCCCCATGCTGTGTCATTGCCCTGCTGTCTACAGTAGCATCCAGACAATCAGCAGCACTTTATTTCAGCCAATGTATATGGCAAGATGAGAGTTTTACAGCAAGGGAAGGAAGCTGAGTTTTGGGAACAACTGGGTGTTTAACTGACCTTCTGCAGCAGACATCTGGCACACAAGAACTGCAAATTCTATTCAGGAAAGAAAAGGGAAGTGTCACCGTAAATGGATTCTCTGTGCCCTTACATCTGCAAAACAGATTGATATTGATACATTGGAAGGACAAAAATATGACCTCTTTCAATCAATGGATAGATGACATGGCAACCCTTGCAACCGATGAACGGATCACTTTCAGACAACGATTATGTATGGACAAATGTAATGATATTTGGAATGTATTTATTGAAACCATAACAACACATGAATCAATGTATATTTGAGGGAAACAATAAGTTCATCCATTTACATATATATTATCTAGTTCTGTAATCTTTATAATGATGATAATGATGATAATAATGAATAATAATAATAAAGATTACTGTCTTTATAATAATAAAGATTTTACTGTCACATTGTTTTTCCTCTGCCTTTCAAAATGTTTTGTATATTCTTTTTCTTTCTTTTTCCTTTTTCTACTTTAACTCCTTGCAAAAGTGGTGTGGGGAAACAGTCATTTAGTGCTTTAGTTTTTATACTCTCACTCCTTGCTAACCACCATCTCCTTATTTTTCTTGCTAACCATCATCTCCTTATTTTTTTTCAGAGCGTAGCTCTCCATCGGATCCTGCCTTTCTTCAAATGATCCAATGCTGTCCTCAGTTCAAAACACAAATCAAAAAATATTTTTTCAATGTGCATATTGTACTTTCAAAAATAAATACAAATTTAAATACCACATGTTGGAGAAGGAAGAAGATATATTTTGCAGATATAAATTGTGTGTTTGTATCCGTTTGCCTATATTTCACCTGTTCTTGTACACTGGTGTAAACTGGCCTTGGGTGAAGTTAATGCAAGGATCTATTTTGTGACTCTACATGGGATTTTTCCAAAAGAAAATACCGTATTTTTCGCTCTATAAGACGCACCAGACCACAAGACGCACCTAGTTTTTGGAGGAGGAAAACAAGAAAAAATATATTCTAAATCTCAGAAGCCAGAACAGCAAGAGGGATCGCTGCGCAGTGAAAGCAGCAATCCCTCTTGCTGTTCTGGCTTCTGGGATAGCTGCGTAGCCTGCATTCACTCCATAAGACGCACACACATTTCCCCTTACTTTTTAGGAGGGAAAAAGTGAGTCTTATAGAGCAAAAAATACGGTACCTTGTGTGAAGCAGCCCCACTGTAGAATAAAGGACCATGGCTCAGGGGTATCACATCTGTCTTACATGCAGAAGGTCTCAGGTTCAATCCCTGGTGTCTCCAGATATTGTTAGAATTCCTGCTCCGTGACTGCAGTCATGGGATTGTTGTCTGTCACATGACGGTGTATGTTTTGACTCCACAGAGTGGGAAGTGACGGAGACAGGATGTTTGTATAACTGTGTTCTGTGAAGTGGGACTATTGTCCTTAGTTCTTTCTCTTTGCTATCTGATGCTAGAGAGAGAGGGAGCCATGTTGCAGTGCTCCGTGTGCGTTTATATGTAAATAAAGTAGATTAGCCAAAATGCTGAGTTCTGTCACGCGAACTGCACAAACTCTGTGTATCCCTAAATGTGCCGGTGTCACTTGGCATCAGTCGCCGTGATGTTCAGGCAGAAGAAAGCTTATGAAGTTCCCGAACGATCAACCAAGAGGGAAGGAACATGCCAGTCGGGCATGTGTCTCTGCCAGGGTCCTACTTGAGTGTAGGACGAGCTCCTGACAGATATGGCTGGCAAATGCTTCTGCCTAAAACCCTGGAGTGCCACTCCTATGTTCCCTTTTAGAGAAGGGTGGTAGCTCAATGGTAGAACATCTGCTTTGCGTGCATACAGTCCCAGGTTCAATCCTCAGCATCTCCAGGTAGGGTTGGGAAGTGTCGTGGATTGGTTGGATGCAGAGGAATGGTGGGAGGAACCAGCTAAGGAACCACCAAGGGAAGAGGAGTGGTGGTGGGACAATGATGAGTGGGCAGAGGGAGAAGAAAGAAAAGATGGGGGAGAGGCGTCAGAAGAGGAGGAGGTAACAGGGCTTAGTGAGCTGGGAGAGTCTGTGGCAGAAATAAGTTCAGAATCAGAGGCAGAAGCTAAAGCAGGCAAGGAGGGAGGCCAAGAGGCAGAAATGAGTCTGGCTGGTGAAGAGTCACCGGTGCCTCCTTCACCAGCTGCAACAAGCTTCCATTCCCCCCGGTCTCCCAGAACCAGAAGAGGGCTGAAATGGGCAGAGCAGCAGCAGGCTGCATGCAGTCTCAGTCTCTGATTGCTTGGGGAAAGCCCTGGAGAGGCGAGAACTTAGATGGTTGTGAGGAGGTGGAGACCCTCAGTCTTGGCAGCTGGTTTTCATGGAGTAAGATCACTGGGGATGAGCTCCTGTGCTCATTAGGACTGACACTCAGCCAGGTCTGTGGGGATTGTATTTTTGCTAATGAAGATCCAACTTTGAACTGTTTGATTACTTACCAGCATGCTCCTGTAACAGGAAAGCCTCTCCTCCTTACAGAGGGGAGGAGTTGTGAGCGGGAGCCGTTTCCCGCCTTGGCAGGGGGCATTTCGCTGCCATGCCACTCCCCCAGGCAGCCAACCAATCAGGTTGAGGCTTGGGGGTGGGGTTTAGCCACTCAAACATGGCCGTGGCAGCGCTTCCCATTCATCCTGCTGCTGGTTTTCGTCGGATCACCCACCCTCCCTCCCTTTAGTTCATTGCTTGGTTCTTGACATTGCTATGGACCTATGGTTGGTCGCCTTGGTTGACCAAGGGGCCTGGTAGGAATTTTTATCCAACAGGCAAATTGGCACCAGCCACTTGGTTTTTCGCCTAAAGGTAAAGGGTAAAGGGGACCCCTGACCATTAGGTCCAGTCGTGAAGGACTCTGGGGTTGCGGCGCGCATCTCACTTTATTGGCCAAGGGAGCTGGCATACAGCTTCCGAGTCATGTGGCCAGCATGACCAAGCCGCTTCTGGAGAACCAGAGCAGCACACGGAAACGCCGTTTACCTTCCCACCGAGTGGTACCTATTTATCTACTTGCACTTTGATGTGCTTTCGAACTGCTAGGTTGGCAGGAGCAGGGACTGAGCAACAGGAGCTCACCCCATCGCGGGGTTTCGAACCACTGACCTTCTGATCAGCAAGTCCTAGGCTCTGTGGTTTAACCCACAGTGCCACCCGCATCCCTGGTTTTTCGCCTACCTCATAGCAAATTGTCACAACTTTTGGTATTGGCGGTTAGGCATTGGAATATGTTTGTGGATTGGAGGGCAGGGTGTGGTCATCACCTACCCCTCCTCTTTATGGGTATTCCAGTAAAGGAATCCGGCAGTCGTGGATCCTGTCTGACGCCCTTGCTGGTGGCTAGGGCCATGGCCCTACCCCCGGTGACATCAGGTGGAGCTTTCAGTTGTATTGGCATCAACAGGCTCCTCCCACTGGTAGTTAACCCTTGATAGACTCACCCCTCCCCAAGGGGGTGGAGTCACGCTCTGTTGTTTTACCCAATGCCTAAGCCAATACCTCTCACATGCTGTAATCAATAAAGTTGTGGCCTTTTTCAGCCCATTAACCTAATATACCATGTCCACGTGTCTTTCTTATTCACAAGCAGGTGGCGGGTACTTGAATCACAAAGACCCGTACCTGAAACCCTGGGTAACTGCTGGTCATCCATGTAGGCATTACTGAGCAAGATGGGCCAATGGTTTGAGTCAAGATAAAGCAGTTTCCAGTGTTCTAAATGCTGTTAGGGATCATAGTTTCAGTCTATGCCATGAGCATGCCTCCAGCATAATCAGACTAAGCTCCTGTTCAGGGAATGATAAGACGTTCGTCTCAGAACACGTTGGACCATCAATTCCTTCTTCCCTGTCCCCATACATAACATATGACTCTGGCCTGTATAATTCAGCTCAAGGGAGACTGCCGTTCATGTGTCAACAATAAGAGATGGGCTCCTCTCGAGTCCAATTCTGTCCCAAGGCTCTCGGGGCACTTTTTATCTGACAGCACCCCAAGTGGACCACTCAAACAGTTAAACTCATTAATGCTTCTGGCATCACCTCCAGCACACGAGCAAATGAATCACTGCACTCTCCCTCTTTTTCTTTCGCTTTGGGTTTTTCGTTTTGTTGTTTTTCTCAGCATGCAGAACCAGATCAATATTTAATTTGTCAACATTCTTCAGTTTGGGTTGTTGATTTTTTTACTTTCCACGCACACACCCCCAATCCTCAGAGCAAGATCACTTTTCTAGTTGTAAAAAAGAATATAGCAAACAATCAAGGCACAAACATAGCTTAAAGTGCAAGGAACAGTTCAATGGCAAATTTGCATTGGGGTTGCATGATAGCATCCTGCACTTATTCTCCCAGGTGGCTGAAATTTCATATGCTTAGAATGCATGAATGTGGAGATAGTATCAGTGAAGAGCTGTTCCCTGTGCTGGCACCCAGGTGGACAGTATATTAAAACCTGCTGGATGTTCCCAGTCCACTTGGTTGGGGAAAGGACCACAGATTAGTGGCAGAGCCTCTGCTTTGCATGTAGAAGGGCCTAGATCATATCCCCAGGATCTCCAGCAACCCCTGGGAGATATTCTGGAGAGCTGATGCCAGCCAATAAAGACAACACACTCAGTTTAAGGCAGCTTCCTATGTTGATAATGTGGGAGAGCACAGCCATCCATTTGGGCAGAGTAGTTATGGTGCCTGGCGTGCTCTGGTCCATGGGGTCATGAAGAGTTGGACACGACTAAACGACGAAACAACAACAACAAAAAAGTTATGGTGCTGGTGCTGGAGCAGACTATTGAGAGTCCCATGGACTGCAAGAAGATCAAACCTATCCATTCTTAAGGAAGTCAGCCCTGAGTGCTCCCTGGAAGGACAGATCCTGAAGCTGAGGCTCCAATACTTTGGCCACCTCATGAGAAGAGAAGACTCCCTGGAAAAGACCCTGATGTTGGGAAAGATGGAGGGCACAAGGAGAAGGGGACGACAGAGGACGAGATGGTTGGACAGTGTTCTCGAAGCTACAAGCATGAGTTTGACCAAACTGCGGGAGGCAGTGGAAGACAGGAGTGCCTGGCGTGCTCTGGTCCATGGGGTCACGAACAGTTGGACACGACTAAACGACTAAACAACAACAACAGTTTATAGGCAACCAACCCTTTTGACTCTAAGCAGCAGTTGAAAAATCTTGTTCCACGTGAAAGGATGTGGGTTTCAAAACCTCATTCCATCTGATTCTATGGCGTCTCAGTGGCTGTGTCAAGACTTTGGAGAGTCGCATTACCATCTGCCGAATGGCCCTCTGCCACCAGACAAACTCCTTTTTATTTAAATGGGCATTTGGCCTACAAGTTGATTTGTTTGTCTCTGCTTCTGTTTCCATCTGTATTTTTACTTTTAGTTATGTTTTCTTGCTGGTTACGCTTTTCATTTGCTGTTATTGAGTTGTTTATGTTTTTTACAGTGTTGCGTCCCAAGGCCCCATGCCCCTTAGTTCCCCACTGATTAATACGCACACCAACCCGAGTATTTTGGATTATGGGCTAAAACAGGCTACAACTTTATTTTATAGATGTGAGTGGTTTGGCTTAGGCATTGGGTGAAACCAGGCTATATATCGACTCCCACCCGTCTGCAGGGAGGTCAAACTAACGGTAAACCACCAGAAGGGGGAGCCCTCTGACTTACATCAAATAGGGGCACCCCAAAGGGTCCCCTTTGGGATAATGGCATGGCCCTAGCCCATGCCTGGGCTTCGGACAGGGTCCACACCCCTGAATCCCTTTAACAGGATGCCCTTATTGAGGAGGGGCAGGCATTGGCTACAACCTCCCCTACACTAAACAAAGGTGTAAAGGTAAAGGTAAGGGGACCCCTGACCATTAGGTCCAGTTGTGGCCAACTCTGGGGTTGCGGCGCTCATCTCGCTTTATTGGCCAAGGGAGCCGACGTACAGCTTCCGGGTCATGTGGCCAGCATGACTAGGCCGCTTCTGGCGAACCAGAGCAGCGCACGGAAAAGCCGTAAACCTTCCTGCTGGAGCAGTACCTATTTATCTACTTGCACTTTGACGTGCTTTCGAACTGCTAGGTTGGCAGGAGCAGGGACTGAGCAACGGGAGCTCACCCCGTTGCGGAGATTTGAACCGCCGGCCTTCTGATCGGCAAGTCCTAAGCTCTGTGGTTTAACCCACAGCACCACCCGCATCCTTAAACAAAGGCTTACCCAATGCCTAACCTTACAAAGTTGTAGGTAGGCAAAAACCAAATGGCTGGTGCCAATTCGCCAAGCGGAAAAAAATCCTGCCTGGCCCCAACAACAAGGCGGCTGACATTTGTCCATAGCAAGGTCACGTCAAACCAAAGCTTAAAAAGAGAGTGGGAGGGTATGGAGATCAGGCGGGGCGGCAAGAGAGGGAAGCCTCTGCCACACCATGGTTTAAATTACCCATGGCCACACCCCCTGCCAACATGGACTGGCTGGGCGGAGGTGACACAGCTGGGGCTGGCAGAGAGGGGGTGTCAACCCCCCGCCCCCTAGCAGGGATGCTACAAGGGCTCGCAATGTCGCCCACCCCGGAAGGTGAGCAGTCATGTCCGACCCTCCAAGCACCCCTATTTTCCAGCTTCTAATTTGATCCTGGATGTCCCACTTTTCCTTAAGACATCCCTATTTTCATCAAAGAAATGTTGGAGGGTATGGAGTTGTGCAACCCCCGCAAGCCAAGGAGATAAGTAACTATTCAACCTTAAGAAGACATCTGAAGGCAGCCCTGTATATGGAATTTTTAAAAATGTTTTTATTTGTGTTGGAAGCCACCCGGAATGGCCGGGGCAACCCAGTCAGATGGGAAGGGAATAAATAATAACAATTATCATTGTTATTATGGAATAGGACATCCCTATTTCCACCAGAGAAATGTTGGAGGGTATGTGATGTTGCTTTTTAAAAAAATGAGCTGGATGTTTTCTATTGTGGATTTGATTATAACCACCTTGGGGTTTGTTGTTGTTGTTTTGGAGAGGTATAAAAGTAATGAACAAATATTAATTGAAGGTAACATATGGAAGAAGGACTATTGCGCGGACAGGCGGAGTCCCCAGATTCCGAGTGGTCCCCCCCGTCATGTGGAATAACGACTCTAGACAACGTGCTATGGGATTAAATTGGCCACAACTTTATTAAATTTCAAATGTGGGTAGACCTTGGCTCAGGCATTGGGCGTTCTCCCTCCCCAGTCCCCAGCCGGGGACCTAGGGAGCATCAGGGTTATCCAGTGGGGGGGGGATGGGCCGGCTCTGGAGAACATATGTTCAAGCAGAGATAGCCGCCCCCGTTACGCCGCCGCAGGGGAGAGCAATGACGACCTTTCGGCGCACGGCCAAAGCTTCCCTTCAAAAACCCCTTTAACGGGGAACCCTGGTATCGCCGCCGCAAAGAGGAAGATGGACTAAAGGATTTCGCCCAAGGCCTGATACCGCCAAAGTTGTGACGTTTTGCTATGGGAAAGGCGAAACCTGCCAATGCAGGGAAATTCCTTTCCGGCCCTTTAACAGCGACCTTATCGTAGCAGCGCCCGCATACCTGTGGAGACAGGTTAACCTGCAAAACCTATGAAGAAAAGTTAACCTGCAAAAGAAGACATTAACTGAGGGTGGGTAGGGTGGGAGAAGCTCTGGAGCCAAGTGAGGATTACCAGGTAAGATCCACCCTCTATTGTGTGGGCAGGTAATCCCTCCCCCTACCTGGCCTGGTTTCCCTGCCAACGCTTCCACCAGGTGGGATTGGACAACTCACGGGGTAGGCGGGGACCTCCAGGTATCCCACCTGAGGGAAGGCAAAGCCTATGCTGATGGGGCCACTCCAGATCCAGGGCTGCACGCATCCATGCAAAGGGCGCCCCCCGTTTTAAGTGGGGAGCGGTCATTATCGCCGCACCGTCCCCAATTTTCCATTAACAGAACTTCCACAAACACACAGTCCTGTTTCAATCTCTTTTAGTGGAAAAAAAGGAGTCTCATTCAAACACGTTCCAAACCAGGACACCAGCCAATGAAATCACTTCAGTGGAGGCCTTGCAAATACAGATAGCTTGATACTATTTCCACAAGCAGTGATCCATGCAGGAACCAGTGCTTATAACTTTCCTGTGTGAACAAGATCATTAAAACATGATTTGCTGTCATGAACAGATGCAACCTGGGCTATCACCTCTCTCCGTTTTAAAACTAGCCTAGTTAGTTTTCTGCCTTCCTTTAGTAATTTTCTTTTGGAGTGGGTAGAATTTCATTTGCTCGAATATACGAACACCAATATTATAATTTGCAGGGTTTTCCCTGAGAGAGGTAGCCACAGGACACAGGCTCATTTCCATGTAAGCCCTGTTAATTTACCTGGAAAAATTAAGACAGATTTGGATCCTTGCTGCTTTCACACTTTCAGGCACTCAATGAGTATCTGGCAACCTGATCCTTTGCAAAAATGGATTGTTGTTGTTTAGTCGTTTAGTTGTGTCCGACTCTTCGTGACCCCATGGACCAGAGCACGCCAGGCACTCCTGTCTTCCACTGCCTCCCGTAGTTTGGTCAGACTCATGTTTGTAGCTTTGAGAACACTGTCCAACCATCTCGTCCTCTGTCGTCCTCTTCTCCTTGTGCCCTCCATCTTTCCCAACATCAGGGTCTTTTCCAGGGAGTCTTCTCTTCTCATGAGGTGGCCAAAGTATTGGAGTCTCAGCTTCAGGATCTGTCCTTCCAGTGAGCACTCAGGGCTGACTTCCTTAAGAATGGATAGGTTTGATCTTCTTGCAGTCCATGGGACTCTCAATAGTCTCTTCCAGCACCATAATTCAAAAGCACCCATTCTTCGGCGATCAGCCTTCTTTATCTTATCTAACACAGCTCTCACTTCCATATTTCACTACTGGGAAAACCATAGCTTTAACTATATGGGCCTTGCAAAAATGGATAATCTTGGGCAAAGCTGAATGGACAGTCTGGGCACCTGCATGCTCATTCCCACTGACTGGTGGCACTTGCAAGAGGAGGCTCCATTGAGTTCAGCTCTGCCCCCAGCTCCTCCCAACTTCCTTACGTCAGACCTGTGACATCACAATGTCACATCACATACGTGCCGTTGGCCGCCACAATCGTCCTCACAAGCTGGCATCTCTGGCCGACTCCTGGCAACACCCTTCTTTCCAGAGGTCTCATTGAGAGGATGGTCTTACCCCTGAGGAGACTTATGGCCTAGGAACCTCATACCTATGGGACCACCTCTCCTGGTATGTCCCACAACATACATGTTTTCAAACAAAAACATCCTGAAGGTCCCAGGCCACAGAGAGGTTAGGCTGGCCTCAACCAGAGCCAGGGCTTTTTCGGCTGTGGCTCCAATCTGGTGGAACACTCTGTCACAAGAAACTAGGGCCCTGCAGGACTTGACATCTTTCTGCAGGGCCTGCAAGACAGAGCTGTTCCACCAGGCCTTTGGCCAGGGCACAGCCTGACTCCTTTCTATGGCAATCTTCAGAGAACTTTAGCCTAATGGTTGCCATCAATTTGATTTGAATTAATTTTATAATGAAATGATTTTAGAATGTTGTACTATTTTATTGTTGTTAGCTGCCCTGAGCCCGGCTTCAGCTGGGGAGGGCGGGATATAAATTATTATTATTATTATTATTATTATTATTATTATTATTATTATTATTTACTCCTGTGTGGTCCTTGCCACTTCTCTGATGGAGCAGGTTTCTGTCTGCTGTTTAAGGCACTGCCTTTATCTTGGAAGACTTGGGACACATTTGACCTTGTTGTCAGTAGCTGAACTCACCCCAGGCATAGATGGCCCCTCCTCAGGCTTGTTGCAGGATCCAATCTCCTCATCCCTAGGTGGAACCTGGCCAGGACTTTGTGTACAGTTGGGGCTTCTTGGGCCTCCTATCATGAGGCCAGTTCTGTAGGCAAATGTGGAGCAGGGTTGCAACACTGTGGACCAGAAGACAAGATTTAAGTAGAGCCAGAGTAGGTGGAGAACAGGATAGTTCAGGGCACAGTTGGGGAGGACCACAAAAATAGTGGATGATTGACAACATGCTGAATTACAGAAACAATGGAGGCATACGAAAGGCTTGTAGTCACCTCCACCCACAAACCACTAAGGCATGGTATGAGTTTGAAATCTCTAAAGTTAAACCCAGGAGAGGCTGAGCACCATAAAAGGATCTCTCCATTACTGAGAGCAGAAGACTGAAGACATTTGACGTCTACATTTAGAAAGTTGGAGGCAGATGAATGATATAGCGTTTTTGTCCAAGGTTATGAAGGTCGTAGTTTGTTCTCAAAAGAATGTGAGTTTCAGAGAAGCCCCAAGGAGCCTCTTGAGAAAGCAGAGAGATCACCTTTGAATGTGTGCCGCAGACAAAGACCTTGCATTAAGCAAGCAGCTGCAAAAGAGACGTAGCTCTTTCTGAGCTGCCACAGCTTCCTGTGGATTCGCCACCTTGGCAGTATTAGAGTCTTCCTTATACCTTAAAATAGCCCAGAGAATTTTCTTGTTTCTGCTTCATGTGAAGACCCTGATAATTAGGACATAGAGGAGACTGCATTTGGCAATCGTGGGGAAAGATCGCATCAGCAGGAAGCAGGGAAGTCAATGCACTGAGGAGAGGAGAAGAAAGAATAAATCAAGTCACAAGTCTACAGGTACTTCAATAAAATCAACCGTGCATTTACATTGGACACATTGGGACCCCCAATTAAATGGCTGCTTGGATTAACCAAATGGGAAGAAGCAGCTTTTTAATTGATTTGACCTATATAAAAAGTTATCTCCCTTGGTTTCTGTGATGACTTTCAGCTGAATGGCAGGTGCAGGGAACTAGAAGCCATGCTGATGGCTTTGAAGAGCAACCGGAGCCTCATGGGAGGAGGAATCCAGTGCTGAACTTTCTTCTAGATACTTTTGTGCAAGTCACAAGCTGCATCCACTACACCTCAGTTGCAGGAGAGGAAAAGGTGGTCAGGTCTGTGATAGCTCTCCCCTCCATCATCCATGTGCTGGGAGTGGAGATCCGAAACAGTGAGCTGCTGTGTACATGTAGACACCATTTGCAGACATGGCTCTAACCCACACAATGAGCCTACATGTACAGAGTGGGTTCCCCACTTCAGACCTGTGTCGGAAGGCAACAGTGACAAAATGGCGGCCATCGGGCTAGCAAGCGCAGCACAACCCCTCACACGACTCTAGGCCCCATCTACATTTAAAGAAGCATCATATAAATAACCACAATGAACAAGTACACTGCTTGCTTTCTAACTATTTGAATTTTGGGTTTATCCAAGCAATGATGTCAGTGTTGTGAATTCTCCACGGCGCTTTAGCAGAAATGCTCAGAGTTCCAGGTTCTTCAGTGCAGTGCAGTATATTTATTGTGAGCTAAAGGTAAAGGTAAAGGGACCCCTGACCATTAGGTCCAGTCGTGGCCGACTCTGGGGTTGCGGCGCTCATCTCACTTTACTGGCCGAGGGAGCCGGAGTACAGCTTCCGGGTCATGTGGCCAGCATGACTACGCCGCTTCTTGCGAACCAGAGCAGCACACGGAAACGCCGTTTACCTTCCGGCCGCAGTGGTACCTACTTATCTACTTGCACTTTGACATGCTTTCAAACTGCTAGGTTGGCAGGAGCAGGGACCGAGCAACGGGAGTTCACCCCGTCGCGGGGATTCAAACCACCAACCTTCTGATCCGCAAGTCCTAGGCTCTGTGGTTTAACCCACAGTGCTACCCGTTACATATAAGCTAGCTACCTATAAATGTTATAATGAACAAAAGTTCAAAGTACCACATTGCACTCATGTAGCAGGCAACATGGTTTGGTCCTTTCAGTCCTTTAGTACCGTACAGTCCAGGAACTTCTCTCTCTGATCCCAGACAGAGGATCCATTATGCTGGAAGCTCCTCCTTCTCCCAACACTGAGGTGGCTTCCCACAACACAGGGATGCTGATGTTCTCAGGTTTCAACTTCCTGCTGAGTCGTCAGGTAGCCGAAACCACTCTGAAGTGGAAATAACCCAGCCTGCCGCTTTCACTTAGAGTGGAACCTCGTGCTTAATGCAAACTTCTTTGCTGTATGTGGACCTACACATACATTTTAACTTCACAAACATTGCATTTTCATAGAATCATAGAATCATAGAATCATAGAATCATAGAGTTGGAAGAGACCACAAGGGCCATCGAGTCCAACCCCCTGCCAAGCAGGAAACACCATCAGAGCACTCCTGACATATGGTTGTCAAGCCTCTGCTTAAAGACCTCCAAAGAAGGAGACTCCACCACACTCCTTGGCAGCAAATTCCACTGTCGAACAGCTCTTACTGTCAGGAAGTTCTTCCTAATGTTTAGGTGGAATCTTTTTCCTTGTAGTTTGGAACCATTGCTCCGTGTCCGCTTCTCTGGAGCAGCAGAAAACAACCTTTCTCCCTCCTCTATGTGACATCCTTTTATATATTTGAACATGGCTATCATATCACCCCTTAACCTCCTCTTCTCCAGGCTAAACATGCCCAGCTCCCTTAGCCGTTCTTCATAAGGCATCGTTTCCAGGCCTTTGACCATTTTGGTTGCCCTCCTCTGGACCCGTTCCAGTTTGTCAGTGTCCTTCTTGAACTGTGGTGCCCAGAACTGGACACAGTACTCCAGGTGAGGTCTGACCAGAGCACATTTTATGCACATTAAACTTTTAACTTTAATACACAGCCCCAAATGAATGAAAATTTTGTGCTACATTTTATTATTTTTGTGGATGCTTCCCGTTATTACCTTGTATTTTAATATTGTATTTTATACTTTGCCCTATCAGTCTCCCAAGGAATGTGTCTTGATGACTGGCTATATAAATATTGTAATAACCAAATATAAGTAGCAAATAGTCTAGTGTATCCTTCCCCATTCTGAGTCCTTCAGATGTGGCGGACTCCCATCAATCTTAGGCAGGATGGCCAATGGTCAGGGATTGTGGGTGTTGGAGTCCAACAACATCTGGAGATGTCAGATTCAACCTGGTAATAATCGTGATCTTTTAAGCCTCAGTATCTTAAAAAGCAGAGACATCACCTTGCCAACAAAGGTCTGTATAGTTAAAGCTATGGTTTTCCCAGTAGTGATGCATGGAAGTGAGAGCTGGACCATAAAGAAGGCCGATCGCCGAAGAATTGATGCTTTTGAATTATGGTGCTGGAGGAGACTCTTGAGAGTCCCATGGACTGCAAGAAGATCAAACTTCTCCATTCTTAAGGAAATCAGCCCTGAGTGCTCACTGGAAGGACAGATCCTGAAGCTGTGGCTCCAATACTTTGGCCACCTCATGAGAAGAGAAGACTCCCTGGAAAAGACCCTGATGTTGGGATAGATGGAGGGCACAAGGAGAAGGGAACAACAGAGGACAAGATGGTTGGATAGTGTTCTTGAAGCTACCAGCATGAGCTTGACCAAACTGCGGGAGGCAGTGGAAGACAGGAGTGCCTGGCATGCTCTGGTCCATGGGGTCACGAAGAGTCAGACACGACTAAACGACTAAACAACAACAACAATTTTAGGAAATGTTACTTCAGCATGCTGACATAATTGTGGGAAAGTGGGTCTTTTTAATATTCTCTCTCTCTCTCTCTCTCGCACGCACACACGCACACACGCACAGACCCTTTAAAGTTTTCAGTCACAAGACTTCTTATCACCATTTCTATGGGATTCTCTTCCCCTAACACGAGTGGCAAAGCCTTATGCATTTAATGTCTGGTAGTAATGTAGACATGTCAAGAGGTGCTACGGGGGGGGGGTGGTATTCCTGTTAAATTCCTGCTTCTTGTGCCATTTTTAAAAGGTAAGAGACCTCTGTCAGGGGGTTAGGGAATGCTGCAACCTTCTTTCATTCCTTCTGAGAACTGGATTCTTTCAACGTTTTGTCCCATTGTTGCATTAATCCATCCAGGCTTTATTTTATTTTTTTCTTCCCCTGGCTCCGCAATGTTTTGATTCATTTTGCCATGTCTGTTTGGTTTTTCACAAAAGCAAATGCAGGCACAATATTTCATGGCCAGAGAATCTGACGCAAGAAAATCTGCCTTTCTATATATACAACAAGCATTGTTTGGAAGCTGGTAATAGTACGGTGGCATAATGTTATTCCACAGGGATAACTATTCAGGGGAACAACGACATATTTACAATTATGGTGCTGGTGGATTCTCGCGAGGATGTCCTGATTGTAAGAAATGCAGGGTGGGTGGAATGCAACACTGGTCAGGAGGAATAGGTATCCTCCCAAGGAAATAGTTCAGCCATGAAAAATGTAGCCACACAATATCAGGTGCTGCCTCTTCTTCATAATAAATAATAATAATAATAATAATAATAATAATAATAATAATAATAATTTATTTATTTATACCCTGCCCATCTGGCTGGGTTTCCCCAGCCACTCTGAGCAGCTTCTAACAGAACACTAAAATACAATAACCTGTTAAATATTAAAAGCTTCGCTAAACAGGGCTGCCTTCAGATGTCTTCTAAAAGTTTGATAGTTATTTTTCTCTGACATCTGGTGGGAGGGCGTTCCACAGGGCGGGTGCCACTACCAAGAAGGCCCTCTGCCTGGTTCCCTGTAACTTGGATTCTCATAGCGAGGGAACTGCCAGAAGGCCCTTGGCACTGGACCTCAGTGTCCGGGCAGAACAATGGGGATGGAGACGCTCCTTCAGGTGTACTGGACCGACGCCGTTTAGGGCTTTAAAGGTCAGCACCAACACTTTAAATCGTGCTCGGAAACCTTCTTCTTCTTCTGCGATCACTCATCGTCAAGTAAGATTGTCTTCCATGAACACTTGCAACAATGTTTGTGTACACAACTGTATTTGCACTAAAATGCTGATGAGCTCTGCATGGGAATTTAAAATAAAATCAAATCACAAACGTGTCAAAATGCTGAGAACTGAATCAGCTTCGGAAAATCAGGGATGGTGAGAAACTGAAATTGACCAATTTGTCCATCCTTAACCCTCACATTCACAGATCATCGCTGTGTCCTCAAGCCTTCCCTGAAATCAGTGAGGAAATAATGGAAGAACCCAAGAGGCAAGCTCATTAAGAAAGAGAGAGAATTGCGAGCAATTAAAAGTCACTATTCATGCTGCATTGATCAGGGAAAGTCTGATAACGTTAATCTCTGCAAACAACATTTATCGAGTAGAAGAAATGCAGAGATAGATAGATGGAGGACCAATCTGGTTACCGGGCTCAATTCAAGCGGCTGGTTTTGACTTCAAAGCATGAAATAGCCAAGGGTGCCTGAGGGAGTCTCTTTTGACATAGAAGCCCTCCCATGTTAAGATGTTCAGAAGAGGCCCTACAGCAGCTACTTGCCTTCAGACAGCCACAAGGAGCACAGCCTTTTCTGTGGTAGCTCCTTGACTGGAGACTTCCTTCCCAGAGAAGCTCATCAGTTCTGTAGGAGTCTTGAGAAGGGTTGCTGTTGCTGTTGTTAAAGCCCTTTTAGTTCACTCAGGTCTTTTAGGGGCTGGTGGTGATAGTTTAAAGAACATAGGAAGAGCCCTGACGGATCAGGCCTAAGGTCCATCTATTCCAGCATCTTGTTCTCACGGAAGCCAACCAGATGCCTACAGGAAGTCCACAAGCAGGGTGTGCTGGTCCCGAGAGTTAACCGTGCGGCGAGGTCCAAGTTCAGTCTGAGGTTGAGGGTGCGGTATGCAGGCTGTCCATCAAAGCTGAAGCTGGGTCCAAGGCAGGGAGTCGGGTGAGGTCAGGAACTCTAGCAGGAGAGCAGGACAGGGTGCAGGTAGGAACAAGCTACCAACAATGTTGCTCCCGCAACTTGGGACTGGGGCTGGCCGGCTTTTATCTGCCCCAAGGCACAGGGCGGCCCCGGTCCACAGGTGACTCGCCTCTCCTGGCCTGGAGGCGAGCACTCCTCCTGCGGGAACTTAGTTCGCTCCGCCTCTCTGCCCTGAGCCTCTGCAGCTCAGGAGAGGCTGGAGGGTTACTGGACCCAGAGGCAACCTCACCTTCCCCTGACAGGGCTGGGAGTGGAGCACCTGCAGGCAATGGGTCCTCCATCACCTCCGTAGCCAGAGTGGATTCATCTGGTGCCTGCACCTGAGAATCTGGAACAGGTGCAAGGCCCTGCCCCAGCTCAGCCAGCCCTGGAGGCGGGGACTTCTGTGCAGGCTGGGATTCCTCAGGTTCAGCCTCTGAATCAAATTCCCAGGCCATCACAATGGGTTTTTCTTGTAGGGCTCTCATTTTCTTATGTTAGGTTTTTGCTGGAGAACAGAATCTGGAGAACTCTGAATTGTGAAGGTTAGCTTCATGTTCAGGAAGTATGACTTATATAGAACTAATTTCCTCCCTGTGCCTGGCTTCTACTGGCAAGAAATCAGAGCTGCTTCCTGTGCTGCGAAATTCCTGCATGGGGGAAAAACAACAACATCCCATGTAAGAATGTCAAAGTGGCCTTCAAGGAGCTCGCAAGGGAAGAAAAACAGTCATATCTTGCTGCAAAAAAGACCAGCCCAGACAGCTGGTCTCGAAGGGAGAGAAGCAGCTCCCGTGTCCCCAGTTGCCATCTCCTTGGCTGGTTCTGCTCCCTGTTACAGAAGTTGCTTCCTTTTCCCCCCTGCTGGCCTTTGTTTCCGTTGTGAACTGAAGTGTATTTTATGTATCGAGAGAGGTTCATCTCAGATGCACCATCTGCTTTTAAAAGAATGCTGTCCTGCCATTCCCTCTACATACTTTGTGCATCCAAGGAAACGTGCAAGATGCCAGCTTCAGTGTGGAGCGTGGCCTTGAAACAAAACAAGATTCTTCTAGCCCTTCCCGCATAGCTGTCAACTTACAGATTTGAAAATAAGGGGCCAGCAGCCTTGAAAATAAGGGACCAGCAGCCAAAATAAAGGGGACCTGCAGCCTCAACTGTTCCAGGCACTCCAGTCTTCCTGTCCTCCTGCAGTCTGGTCAAACTCATGCTGGTAGCTTTGAGAACACTGTCCAACCAACTTTGTAACCAGAAGTTCAACTGAATAGAATCTGAATCACATGCACCACAAGGCCTATGCAGCCTCAACTTAAGATGGCTTCCCGGCCTGGCTTTGCACTGCAAAGTTTGCAGCAGCACGTGCAACAAAATGGCGTCCAGCATTCAAAAAACCCCTCAGCTTGTATTAACTAGCCACACACAAGGCATGCAAGCTCCACCCCCCAGTCATTCTTAAACTTATTGGGTGAGCAACACAGCCAAGCAACACAGTTGGAGCCTCCCTCCTCCCTGGCCGGCAGGGAGGGAGGGAGAGGAGCTGCTCCCTTTGAAATGTAAGGGACATCATTTAAGGGACATTTAAGGGACATCCATCAATAAGGGACAGCAGCGGGACATGGTGCTGGAATAAGGGACTGTCCCTTCAAATAAGGGACACTTGACAGCTATGCCTTCCCAACAATCTGTGCCATTGACGTGTTTGACATTCAGCTCTGCTTCCCTCTGACCTTTGTAGTTCGAAAGAAGTTCATTGGGAGTTTATTAGGAATATACTGCCGCACCGGCATAATTCACTGGAGAAGGGCAAATTCCAGAGAGGGAGGTGGCCGTGATTAGGGGCGGAGGCAGGAAATGTTCTTGTGGCACCTTGAAGAAGGAGAAGTATATTGTGGCATGAGTTTTTGTGGTCCTGAGCACATTTCGTCAAACGCATGGTCCCGTCCGTAGGTGGTTATGCGTGCCTTGAGTACAGAGAGAGAGATTAGGTGTGTATTTATATGCCAAAACATTTCAGACAAGAAACAGCTTTAGGTATGTGTGGAGCGCAATCTAAAAAATCAGTCAATCAAAGGAATACAAGATGCAATCAGTGAAGGGGGTGAGTGACCAGCTCTTGAGAAGAGGTCTCTGGTGCTGATTAGTAGTGCAAGTAAACACCTTTTAAAAATGACAGTGCAGTCTTAACTCAAAAGTAAAAAGGTAAAGGTAAAGGGACCCCTGACCATTAGGTCCAGTTGTAGCCAACTCTGGGGTTGCAGTGCTCATCTCGCTTTATTGGCCGAGGGAGCCGGCGTACAGCTTCCAGGTCATGTGGCCAGCATGACTAAGCCACTTCTGGCGAACAAGAGCAGCGTACAGAAACGCCGTTTACCTTCCCGCCAGAGCGGTACCTATTGATCTACTTGCACTTTGACGTGCTTTCAAACTGCTAGGTTGGCAGGAGCTGGGACCAAGCAACGGGAGCTCACCCTGTCGCGGGGATTCGAACCGCCAACCTTCTGATCGGCAAGTCCTAGGCTCTGTGGTTTAACCCACAGCACCACCCGTGTCCCATAACTCAGAAGTAAGACCCATCAAATTCAATGGAACTTGCTCCCAGGGAAATGTGTACAGGATTGCAGCCAGGGAAGGCTGTTCAATAAGGAGAAGCAGGGCACAGCCCCACCAACCTGTGTCTTCGTTCCACCAGCCTTCTCCTGGTTGGCTCTGAGCGCCATTGGCTGCGGCTCTACCATCTGCTTTCCTGTCTTCTGCCCTCCCAGCCCTAGGGGGCACCAGCCACCATGATCTGCAGCCTTAGGTCCCAGACAAAATTCCACACAGTGTCTCATTTTGAAGTGAATTCCAGTATGTCCACTATAAAAAGGAGCAACTGTGGAAAGTTTGTAACCAACAGAGTTGTCATGCTCAGGCCCTGACAAGATGGAATGGAGTGGCTAGGTACAGAGGAGAGGGTGGAGGCACTAGTCGGGGAACCCCCTAGGGAACCCCCATGGGAAGAAGACTCAGAGCCAGGGGGTTCATGGTGGGGTGACCATGAGCGGTCGGAGGGAGAAGAGGGTGAATACTGGAGAGAGCAGGTATAGGAAGCTGGAGGAGCAACAAGGTTTAGTGAGCAGGAAGAGGCTGTGGCAGAGTGTAGTTCAGACTCTGGGGCTGAAGCAGAGGCTGGAGAGGAGAGGGTTCAAGAGGCTGCTGAAGAATCCAGGGAGTCTTCCCCTCCCGCTGCAACAAGCTTGCCTCCTCCCTGGTCTCCGTGAATACACAGAGAAATAAAAGGAGCAGAAGAGAGATTAGTTGTGTGCAGACACAATTTGAGACTGTGGGGGGGGGGAGCCTTAGAAAGGGTTGGGAAGGCAGAGACCATCAGTCCTCGCAACCGCTTCTTCGGGGCAAGACTTCCTAGAAAGTGTTGTTGAAAGCACGAGGCCTGAGTTGTGGTTTGTTTCCTTGAATAAAGATTTAACCTCACTGGTCTCCGGTGATTTGTTTTTTGTTCCTAACCTACACCTGACTCCAGCCCTGATGCAAAACTTCTTTTTAAAAAATCTATTTTTAATATTTCAAATGATTGAACAAAACACACACAATAGCCCCTTTACAATACCCGCCTCTGTTGACATAACATGAAAAATGTTTGTTATCCTAATGTAAAGGTAAAGGGACCCCTGACCATTAGCTCCAGTCGTGACCAACTCTGGGGTTGCGGCGCTCATCTCACTTTATTGGCCGAGGGAGCCGGCGTACAGTTTCCGGGTCATGTGGCCAGCATGACTAAGCCGCTTCTGGCGAACAAGAACAGTGCACAGAAACGCCATTTACCTTCCCGCCAGAGCGGTACCTATGTATCTACTTGCACTTTGACGTGCTTTCAAACTGCTAGGTTGGCAGGAGCAGGGACCAAGCAATGGGAGCTCACCCCATCAAGGGGATTTGAACCACCGACCTTCTGATCGGCAAGTCCTAGGCTCTGTGGTTTAACCCACAGCGCCACCTGCGTCCCTATCCTAATGTTCCACAAACAATAGAAACCATGTTCCCCCAGTCATTGCAAACAAAATAAAGTCTGACCAAGCAATGTGAAAGTTTTCTGTTGCATTGCTTTGCCTTCTTGCTCATAGTTCATACTGTAGTTCAGTTTCTTTGTAAGGGCCAAATGCCAGATGCCTTAACAAACTTCTGAACCTCTATATTGGATGCAAGAGAGAACTGTATATATGCACCCTGTGAAGGACTGCAGAAATCCCACAGGAGGCTCCTGTGGTCACTGCACACACCATCTGGAATTTATTATCTTCCTATATACATAGAAAACTAAGGCTGTCTTCACGCTTGGCAACTGGCAGGTGGCCATGCCAACTCCACTGTGAGGAACAGCAGGCAGGAGAGCAAGGAAGCAGTGCTGGTGGCAGGCAGCCCAGGGGGGAGAAACATTTCACGGAGCCGTTTAGTATGCCACTCTCTCAATCCCCCCCCCATTAAAAGCAACTCCAGAAAGGTTTAATGACAGGGGGAAAGGCACTTCACAGAGCACTTTAGAAAGCAGGAGGGGCTTGGGTGAGCTGTATGGGGGTGGGATAAGTAGACAGGCAGCTCCTAGTAAAACTTTGATGCAGGGGGTGGAACTGGCCTACCCCACCCTCTACGATTCTACGGTTCTATACCACCTTAAACTATTATTTAGAATTCCAAAGCTACAGACTAAAAGAAAATAAGCATAAAAAAGAGTTATGCACAAAGGCATAGTCATTACATAATTCTCTCAGATATTATGAAGGGAATATGGTGGGAGGCTGAACAAAAGTTGGCTTACAATATGAATGGGAAGCACATTCAGTTAAGTGATCATTGTGTGTTACTCCACAAAGTACATGCAATTGCTGAGTGCGTCTGCCCATGACAGCAAACCTCCACATTCTTTGATGCCACTGAGAAACAAATACCGATTTCATTATTTCCTTCCAGTGCTTAAGAGATTTCTTCTCTCGCTGTTATAGGTCGCATATGACCATGATTGCATCTTCACTGTACATTTAAAATATATTCACATCACAGCTTCCTCAAAAGAATCTGGGGACCTGTATTTTATCCCTCACAGAGCTACCTGTCCCAGGATCCCTTGACAAACAACAGTTCCCAGAATTCTTTGAGGGCAAGTGGTATAATGACCGCTCCTCACATAAAATGGGGGGTCGCCTTTTGTGTGGTTGCGCGCAGCCCCCCCAGATCCCAGTGCGGCTCCCGGTAGTACGGTCTGGCTTCACCCTCTCCAGGCTGGATACCTGGAGGTCTCTGCCTACCTCAGCCAATCACCCAATCCCACCTGGGAAGGCGTTGCCAGGGGGTCGGCCAGGTAGGGGGAGGGATCTCCCTGCCCACACAACAGGAGGTGAATCTTACCTGCGAAGTGTCAGTTGGCTCCAGAGCTTCTCCCACCCTGCCCTCCCTCAGTTAAGTCTTCTTTTGCAGGTTAACCTCTTCTCCACAGGTACGCGGGCACTGTTACGTCAAGGTCGCTGCTGAAGGGCCGGAAAGGAATTTTCCTGCATTGGCAGGTTTTGCCTTTCCCGTAGAAAACATCACAACTTTGGCAGTTTCAGGCCTTGGACGGAATCCTTTAGTCTATCTTCCTAAATGGGGGGGGGGCGTGAAGTGGTGGACCCCCCCTTGCAGCAGTGATCCCAGGGTTCCCTGTTAAAGGGGTCTTGTGGGGAGGCATTGGCCATACGCCGAGAGGTTATCATTGCTCTCCCCTGCGACAGCGGTGAAACGGGGGTCGGGCTCTCTGCTTGAACATATGTTCTCCAGAGCCAGCCCAATCCCCACACATTCTGGATAACCCTGGTGTCTCCCAGATCCCCGGCTGGGGACTGGGAAGGATAAACAGCCAATGCCTGAGCCCTACGTCTGAAACTTAATAATGTTATGGCCAATTTTAATCCCATAGCGTGTTGTCTTGAGTCATTATTCTGCTCGGGGGTCACCTAGGGTTGGGGGGACTCCTCCTGGCCACGCAAAAGTGCTTTAAATGTACGACATGACCCAAGTCTTTATAACAATAGAGTTGTATAACATGGAGTTGTCTTTGTCCATGGAGTTTTCTTGGCAGGGATACTGGAGTGGCTTGCCGGTTCCTGCTCCAGGTGGATCACGTTTGGTCAAAACTCTCCACTATGACCTGTCTATCTTGGGTGCCCTGTTCGGCATAGTTCATAGCTTCTCTGAGTTATTTAAGCCCCTTCACCACGGCAAGGCAGTGATCCATGAAGGGGGCAGTGATCCATGAAGTCCCATGGACTGCAAGAAGATCAAACCTCTCCATTCTTAAGGAAATCAGCCTTGACTGCTCACTGGAAGGACAGATCCTAAAGCTGAGGCTCCAATACTTTGGCCACCTCATGAGAAGAGAAGACCCTGATGTTGGGAAAGATGGAGGACACAAGGAGAAGGGGACGACAGAGGACGAGATGGTTGGACAGGATTCTCGAAGCTACCAGCATGAGTTTGACCAAACTGCGGGAGGCAGTGGAAGACAGGAGTGCCTGGCGTGTTCTGGTCCATGGGATCACGAAGAGTCGGACACGACTAAACGACTAAACAACAACAACATGGAGTTGGGTTAGCCTCTTTTCAGGCCTCAGGTTTAGCACCACCCTGCTCCAACTCCCGTGAGGGGTCCAAAGTGGGGTGTCTAAGCATGGGTGGGATGCACACAAACCCACATACAAAACATACCAGAGTGTGCACAAATATAGCAACTTGCACCCAGCCAGCCAACCAGCCTTCTTTCTGTTCTCGTTTATTTGAACTGTGAGTCATCAACTGCAGGGTGAAATTGCAATTGGGCAACTAGAGGAAAACAGAACGTATGGTTACAGCACAGAGAAACTGATAATCAAGGTCAGGAGACAAAAGGAACACTGTAACTAGGAGAGCGATGAAGGCAGCGTCTAGTGCCTGGCCAACCCAGCTAACTTCTTGTAAGGGCAACAACATGATTGTGAGATCTCCTGCCTCACCTTAGTCTTCGCCAAATGTCAAGCCTATAGCTGACATGAATTCTGGTTCAGAAAGGCTGAAAACATTGATGATTTCAATGTATTTACAAGGGATTGCAACCAATGAACCCATCCTGTTCATGCAAGGAATTCCACTTACGCAGTAGAATTTCCACTCCCTCTTCTCTCCTTTGTGTTGCGTGAGCCAAAGACCTCGCCTGAATGCGATGGTTTTGTCAGATATAACCCCAAATGTTTTGATTTTTTTTTCTGGGATAAATTATGGGCCCTAGATTTAATGATTTTGAACAGAAACAAGAAATGGGGAAAGAATCTGACAGACTGCTTCTTAATAATGCAGTTGTTAAAATGCTTGTAGAAATTATTTCTTTAAATCCTTTGAAACGTGACATTTAAGAAACAGAATGTAAAACGGTGAACTTCAACAACAGAGCTCTGAAATTACTGCTAAAGAAATTTCAAATCTGAGTGAGGTTTTCTTTCTGTTCCAACCCAGCCTCTTTCTCTACCCCAGCCTCCCGAAGAGCAAGCTGGAGATATTATTTCTCCCCGCTGTAAACTTGCAGAGGAAAGAGCTTCCCTCAATCTTTTTTAATTATCTCGTATATTGCACTTTTAACTTAAAAGCCATTTAGCCAACAGTCGTCTTCCTCCAACTATCTCTCCTGCACACTTTCCTTCTGCGTCACAGTAGAGTAATAAAAATTCATATTTTATATTTGCTGACATATATTAGGAGAACCGTTTGCAACTGACAGAAGTGGAAGCCATGACATCTGCTCCGCAAGCATTGCTCCTTAAAAGCACAGTGGCATCGCTTAATGGCAAGGGGAATACACAAAAATACCCCTCTGTATGAAAGCTCAGGGCAGTCTCTGCCTCTGCCATGGCAAACAACAAATAATCAAAAAATAGGCCCCGTTTGTCTCCTTAGTCAACATAAGTTTATAACAGAGGTGGAGAGACCCTTTTCTGACTGAGGTCTGCATTCCTTACTGCACAATCTTGCAGGGGCTGCATGCCAGGGAAAGGTGGAGCCAGAAACAAAAGCGGCTGGAGAATTTAATTTGAATTTTAGCTTTGCATAGTGGGCTATGTTTTGCACACATCCCTCTCCCCTCTCCATCCAGGCAAGGAAGAGGCCTGACCAGAGTTCAAGGACACATTTCAGACAGGCAAAGGAGGACCAATGGCATACCTTCCAACATTCCTCACATGAAATTACAATGGTACCTTGGTTCTCAAACTTAATCCGTTCCAGAAGTCCGTTCAAAACCAAAGCGTTCCAAAACCAAGACGCGCTTTCCCATAGAAAGTAATGCAAAATGGATTAATCCATTCCAGACTTTTAAAAACAACCCCCAAAATAGCAATTTAACATGATTTTTACTATCTAACAAGGCCACTGATCCATAAAACGAAAGCAATAAACAATGTACTGCAATCACACAATCAGTCCATCAGTGTAGCTGAACTGGGTTCCAGACAGTCACAAAAACAAAACAAAAGAGCTGCAAAAACAAAAACCCTAAATAAATAACGAAAACAGACAGATCTCAGAGTAACACTCAAAACAGAAGTGTGGCACTCAAATCGGAAGCGTCACACTCAAAACGGAGCACAGAATTCTTGTGGGGAGGAAGTGGAAAAACAAAACAATACCGACAATCACAGATTGGCAGATACTCATGTTAGAATATTTACAACTAGCAAAACTGACAGGAAGAGTTAGAGGAGTATTGAACCAGAAAATATTTGGAGAATGGAGAATATTTAAGGATTATATAAGATCATATTGTACCAACCATACCATATTAGCAAAGCTTGAGTGATATTTGTAAACACAAATACCGTTTGTGGAGTAGATGGGAACAATATTAAAGAATATAAAACTGCAGAAAAAACAACGACAGTATAAACAGTACAATGAGAATGACTGGAAGACTCGTTTTGACAGAAGTCTTTTTTATTTAAGTGTTTATTTAAGTATTAATTAGGAAGATTAATTTTTTTATGCACGTAAATCTGCTTTTTCTTCTTTCTGTATTTTCTTCTTTTCTTTTTTTCTTAATTGTTTTTTTTTTCTTTTTGTAGTATGAGATTGTAAATTTTTTGTATATGTGTGTAATTTAAATTAATAAAGATTATTTTTTTAAAAAAAAAAAACCTTTAAAAGGGAGCACATTCGGCTTCTGAAAGAAGTTCGCAAACCAGAACACTTACTTCTGGGTTTGCAGTGTTTGGGTTCCAAGGTGTTTGAGTACCTAGGCGTTTGAGAACCAAGGTACCACCATAGGGGCATTTCTCACTCCCCCGCAACTGACCCTCCTTGACCTTCCATTCCCCCACCCCATAGAGCATTTCCTATCAGAAGGGCAAGTGCCATGACCGTTACACCAACAGGACACAGCACAAAACTTTGCCTGTGTCTGGGGAGTGGCAGCAGCAGGGGTCATTGCTGGCTGAGCCCCCAGAGAAGGGAAGAAGAAGAAGAAGAAGAAGAAGAAGAAGAAGAAGAGGAGGAGGAGGAGGAGTTTGGATTTGATTTCCCGCTTTATCACTACCCAAAGGAGTCTCAAAACGGCTCACATTCTCCTTTCCCTTCCTCCCCCACAACAAACACTCTGTGAGTGTGCTGGTCCCGGGGGCTAACCGAGAGGCGAGGTCCGAGTCCAGTCCGACGTCAATGGTGTGGTATGGAGACTGTCTGTCAAAACTGTAGCTGTGTCCAAGGCGGGGAGTTGGGTGGGGTCAGGAACTCTGGCAGAAGAGCAGGACAGGGTTCAGGCAGGAACAGGCTAGCAACAACATTGCTCCCGCAACTTGGGACTGAGGCTGGCCGGCTTTTATCTGCCCCCAGGCATAGGGAGGCCCCAATTCTCTGGTGACTCGCCTCTCCTGGCCTGGAGGTGAGCACTCCTCCTGCGGGAACTTAGTTCCCTCCGCCTCTCTGCCCTGAGCCTCTGCAGCTCAGGAGAGGCTGGAGGGTTACCAGACCCAGAGGCAACCTCAGCTTCCTCTGACAGGGCTGGGAGAGGAGCACCTGCAGGCAATGGGTCCTCCATCACCTCAGGAGCCAGAGCAGACTCAGCTGGTGCCTGCACCTGAGGATCCAGCACAGGTGAGGACCCTTCAGGCTCATGCCCCAGCCCCAGTTCAGCTGGTTCTGGAGGTGGGGACTCCTGTGCAGGCTGGGATTCCTCAGGTTCAGCCTCTGAATCCGAATCCCAGGCCATCACACCAAGGTGAGTGAGGCTGAGAGACTTCAAAGACGTGTGACTGGCCCAAGGTCACCCAACAGCTGCATGTGGAGGAGCGGGGAAGCGAACCCGGTTCACCAGATTACGAGTCCACCGCTCTTAACCACCACACCACACTGACTCAGGATCCTTTTGCATGTGTGGTGCTGCAGGGGAGCATGCTGGGAGCCATCCTCATGGATTTGTTGTCTTTGGGGGATAGAGGTAGCTGACTGATAGAGCATCTGTTTTGCATGAACGCAATTCAAGGTTCAATCCCACATGGCCTCTCTTGGAGGTGTCCCCTGCTTTAAATCGCAGAGGGATGCTGCCAGTCAGTACAGGCAATATTGTATTAGATGGACCAATACTCCTCACTCAGCATGAAGCACCTCCCTCTGTTTCCATATTCCTTCTGTGTGTGAGAAATATATGAGCATCACCATCATTTCTTCTTCTTTGGCGATCACTCGTAGCCGAGTAAGATTGTCTTCCATAAACACGGTTTTAACAATGAGTCCGTAAGCGACTGTGGAGGCCAATTCTGGACCCACACGTCCTTCCACAGTGGGGACATTGGTTTCCAGGTGGGAGTTGATAATGGCAAGGGTTTGCCAAGCACGCCTTTGTCTTAGCGCGTTTCTCCCTTCCGTCCAGAGTTCGAGTGTCTTCAAAACCCACAACAGCTTTGGTCAAGGCTGTTCTCCAACTGGAGCGCTCGCAGGCCAGTGTTTCCCAGTTGTCAGTGTTTATACTACATTTTTAAAGATTTGCCTTGAAAGAGTCTTTAAACCTCTTTTGTTGACCACCAGCATTACGCTTTCCATTTTTAAGTTCGGAATAGACCAGTTGCTTTGGAAGACGATCATCAGGCATCCGCACAACAAGACCAGTCCAACAAACTTGATGTTGAAGAATCATTGCTTCAACACTGGTGATCTTTGCTTCTTCCAGTACACTGATATTAGTAAAGGTAAAGGGACCCCTGACCAGTCATGGACCCCTGGTCCAGTCGTGACCAACTCTGGGGTTGCGGCGCTCATCTCACTTTATTGGCCATGGGAGCCGGCGTACAGCTTCCGGGTCATGTGGCCAGCATGACTAAGCCACTTCAGGAGAACAAGAACAGCACACAGAAACGCTGTTTACCTTCCCGCCAGAGCGGTACCTATGTATCTACTTGCACTTTGACGTGCTTTCAAACTGCTAGGTTGGCAGGAGCAGGGACTGAGCAAGGGGAGCTCACCCCATCGCGGGGATTCGAACCGCCGACCTTCTGATTGGCAAGTCCTAGGCTCTGTGGTTTAACCCACAGTGCCACCCGCGTCCCACACTGATATTAGTTTCCCTGTATTCCAAGGATACTGTGTGCATTACTGCCATTTACATAATTTTTGCATTTTCTGGTTTTTCATTCCCCCTGCTTCCCCTTGGATATGGCAGCCGCTCTGCCTGAATAGCAGCAGCCCTGGCATAATTTGAGTGTAGGATTGCTCCGTAAATCTCTGGGCATAAATTGGGCTAACGAAAGCTATAATGCGAGAATGCTTCATAATGGCTGCTTAGCTGAATTATTGATTTGTGCAAATTCCATTTGCCTTGAACAAATATTCAATGAGAACCCCCAACCAGGTACTAGGGGAGGGAATTAAACCAATATTAACTCCCTCCCACAAAGAGTTTTTAAAAGGAAGCCATCAAAAAATCAATAGTAAAAACCACGGGCTGGCAGGGAAGAGGGTGGTAGGGCTGAGAAAAAGGGCATTCTTGCCAACTTCTACTTTTAACTATGGATAGCTATGACGACTCTGCCTGTGAAAAAGAGGGCGTGTCCTGGAAAAAGAGGACATACGGCAACCCCATAGAAGAAGAAGAAGAAGAAGAGTTTGGATTTGATATCCCGCCTTTCACTCCCTTTAAGGAGTCTCAAAGCGGCTAACATTCTCCTTTCCCTTCCTCCCCCACAACAAACACTCTGTGAGGTGAGTGGGGCTGAGAGACCTCAAAGAAGTGTGACTGGCCCAAAGTCACCCAGCAGCTGCATGTGGAGGAGCGGAGACGCGAACCCGGTTCCCCAGATTACGAGACTACTGCTCTTAACCACTACACCACACTGGCTCTCTTCTAGAGAGTTGGAAACATGGAGTTCCGAGAGTTGGAAACATGGAGTTCCGAGAGTTGGAAACATGGAGTTCCTCCACTGCTGATAAATATAACCTTACTTATCTCTGACTTTCTATTATTTCCACCATGGATTAAATATTGCAAAAGAAAGCATGGCAAGGAGGCCATGAAGACTGCACGTCAGTGGCGGGCGGGGCCAGAGAGAAAAGTGGGTGGGGCCACAAGTGTGAGTCTTGCCGGTGTGCAGTAAAAGTCAGAGGTTTCTACAGACACCCACACACCAAATGCATCTCTCTCTCTTCCTTCCAGGCAAGCAAATTATAGTTCAACGAGTCATTTCAGCCAGGCAAAAAGAGGCTGAGTAGGTTGAGGGCATGGGGGTGTGGCCTGAGAAGGGGTGTGGTCTGCAGAGTCCTAAGTCCAGGTAGAAAGGTCTGGAGCAGCTGTTCTCAACCTGTGGGTCCCCAGATGTTGTTGGACTACAACTCCCATCATCCCTGAGCTCTGGCCTTGCTAGCTAGGGGTGATGGGAGGTGTAGTTCAACAACATCTGGGGACCCACAGGTTGAGAAAGGCTGGTCTGGAGGGTCACTTTCACCCTCCTCCCCCCAAAGATTGAGGTTCTCCACTCCTGGGCTAAGAAGGGGTGACTACCCTCAAGGCTGCATAGGGACTTATGAAATTACTGAAGGAGGCCAAGTGAAAGTGTGTGTGTGAGGGAGGGGAAGGGGCAAGGAACTCTTGTGTTTGTGTGTGAAAAAGAGTGAGCAAGCTGAGGAACAGAGAGAGAGAGAGAGAGAGAGAGAGAGAGAGGGAGGGAGGGAGGGAGGGAGGGAGAACAGTGTGGCTGGATCTAGACCAGGGGTCAGCAAACTTTTTCAGCAGGGGGCCGGTCTACTGTCCCTCAGACCTTGTGGGGGACCAGACTATATTTTTTTTGGGGGGGGGGGGAATGAACAAATTCCTGTGCCCCACAAATAACACAGAGATGCATTTTAAAGAAAAGCACACATTCTACTCAGGTAAAAACACCAGGCAGGCCCTACAAATAACCCAGAGATGCATTTTAAATAAAAGCACACATTCTACTCATGGAAAAACACGCTGATTCCCGGACCGTTTGTGGGCCGGAATGAGAAGGCGATTGGGCCGGATCCGGCCCCCGGGCCTTAGTTTGCCTACCCATGATCTGGACACATCAAAGAAGCAGCAACTATATTTAGAGATGTTCAGATCACCCAACATCACAGAAACAGGCTTCCTGCTCAGAGCTGAGTGTTCATGTTGTAGAGCAAAAAGGCTGCAAATCTGGATGGGAGAGATCAGAAAGAGGAGAAATGAGTCTGCAAATTGGTTACACACGCGACGTGCAATAAATTCGAATCTCCTAATGAAGTGCTTAGAGAAGCACCAAAAAGGCCCTGAAGGGAGAAGTGAAACGATTGCCTAGGCATCGCATATACTGCAGGCCCTTGGGGGCTGCCTCACAAAGTGGTTCTCGCCCTCCTTCTCATCTTGGATGAAATTTAGGCTGGAGCTGCACACAGAGACATAAGGAAATCCAGAGGAGAGAGTGAGTGAGTGAGAGAGAGGGAGACAGAGAGAGAGACTGGTCTCTGGAGCTGGGTGGCACTTTGGTCTGACGACAGCTGCAGCATGAATAAAGGAAGGGATGAAAAGATGTGGTGCTTTTAAAATGCCAGCTGGATGTGGGGCTGACTCTTGAGTATGCATGAAATCTGGGCCACTTATTAGTTGATGCATTTGAGTTTTGGTAGTGTTTTGGAAGCCTTTTACTCTTTCTGCAACTGTTTCCGCAACTTATGCTAGTATGCATAAGTATACAACTGATGCTAGTATGCAGCCACAAAATTAAAAGACGCCTGCTTCTTGGGAGAAAAGCGATGACAAACCTAGACAGCGTCTTAAAAAGTAGAGACATCACCTTGCCAACAAAGGTCCATATAGTAAAAGCTATGGTTTTCCCAGTAGTGATGTATGGAAGTGAGAGCTGGACCATAAAGAAGTCTGATCGCTGAAGAATTGATGCTTTTGAATTATGGTGCTGGAGGAGACTCTTGAGAGTCCCATGGACTGCAAGAAGGTCAAACCGATCCATTCTTAAGGAAATCAGCCCTGAGTGCTCACTGGAAGGACAGATCCTGAAGCTGAGGCTCCAATACTTTGGCCACCTCCTGAGAAGAGAAGACTCCCTGGAAAAGACTCTGATGTTGGGAAAGATGGAGGGCACAAGGAGAAGGGGGTGACAGAGGACGAGATGGTTGGACAGTGTTCTCGAAGCTACCAGCATGAGTTTGACCAAACTGCGGGAGGCAGTGGAAGACAGGAGTGCCTGGCGTGCTCTGGTCCATGGGGTCATGAAGAGTCGGACACGACTAAATGACTAAACAACAAACAACAACAACATGCATAAGCAGCCAGAGGTCAGAGTAGCTATTACTACTTTGCTGTTAATTTTGATTATACTTTTGCATTTCACTGCATCATTGCAGGGCACTATGGACTCCGATGTGTTGACTTTGCCACATCTGAACTTGGCATGTTTTGCAACGGGTTTAGTGTTTGTTTTAATATCGCTACGTTTGATATCAACTGTGAGCCACTTTGAGCACAGTCCAGCATGGAATAACAGTGTATAAAGGCAACTCAACTCAACTCGATTGCAGTCATGGAAAAAGTCACCTCCATGCCATACATTTAAACCACAAAACTTCCCCCAAAAGAAGATGAGGAAATGCAGTTTCTTAAGGACCCTGGGAATCGTAGCTCTGCGAGGGGTAGACCTTTGAGAAACCCAGGTGCTTTAAATGGGCTTTAAATGTATGGAGTAGGTGAAAACAAAAGTCAACACAAGTGACCTTCTCATGCAAAGCAGATGGTCTCCCACAGAGCTCTAGACCTTCTCTTCAGGAAAGATGAACAAAGGACGCTGCCCCAAAGGTAAAGGGACCCCTGACCATTAGGTCCAGTCATGGCCGACTCTGGGGTTGCGGCGCTCATCTCGCTTTACTGGCCGATGGAGCCGGCGTACAGCTTCCGGGTCATGTGGTCAGCATGACTAAGTCGCTTCTGGTGAACTAGAGCAGCACACGGAAACGCCGTTTACCTTCCTGCCGGAGTGGTACCTATTTATCTACTTGCACTTTGATGTGCTTTCGAACTGCTAGGTTGGCAGGAGCAGGGACCAAGCAACGGGAGCTCACCCCGTCGCGGGGATTCGAACCGCCAACCTTCTGATCGGCAAGTCCTAGGCTCTGTGGTTTAACCTTCTCATGCAAAGCAGATGCTCTCCCATGGAGCTCTAGACCTTCTCTTCAGGAAAGATAAACAAAGGAAGCTGCCTTATGTTACATCAAACCATCATTCTGCCTAGCTCAGTGCTGACGATGACAATGGCTCACCAGGGTAGACCGGGGTCTTTTCTAGCCCCAACCCAGAGATGTCAGAGATTGAACCTGGCACCTTCTGCATGCAAAGCATCTGTCCTGCTACCGAGCCACAGTTCTCAGTGGCATGTTATTGAAAACATAGCCACGCAGGCACTTGTTGGTTTGGTGCTGTTCAGTGCTGTTTTTTGAGAATAAGAGGTTCCGGAACTCACCATGAACACTTCCCTTATTCTCTTATAATGGCAATGGCACCCACCTGATCAGTGCCAGAACTGAGTTCTGGCAGGTTCTGGCTGGGGGGAAAAGCCCTGGCGCTGGTGCAGAGTATAGGGTTGCCCTCCTGCCAACCTAGCAGGAAGAACACCTGTGCAAGTAGATAAATAGGTACCACTGTGGTGGGAAGGTATACGGCGTTTACGTGCACTCTGGCTTCCGTTACAGTGTCCCATTGAGCCAGATGAAGTTTAGTCCCATTGAGCCAGATGAAGTTTAGTCCTCATGCTGGCCACATGACCAGGAAAGGTGTCTGTGGACAAACCTCAGCTCCCTCGGCCTGAAAGCGAGGTGAGCGCCATAGTCGCCTTTGATTGGACTTAACCATCCAGGGGTTCAGGGGTTGCCATATGTCCAGAATTTATTGCACATAGACAGGATTTGGCCTCAGAAACAGTGTCCAGGTAGAAATTGCTGGAATGGCAACCTATGTCAGAAGTGTAGATTTTGGCAAATTTCCTTTTTTAAAAAAGCTCAAAAACTTCTTTTTTCTGATTCTGCGAAGGAGGAGGAGGAGGAAGAAGAAGAAGGAGGAGGAAGAAGAAGAGGAGGAAGAAGAAGGAGGAGGAGGAGGAGAAGAAGAAGAAGGTGGTCAGCGATGTTCCTCAAAACCTCAAGAACTTTTGTGTCCCGGTTTTCACTTTTTGAAATATGGCAACCCTAGCATAGTACGACACATGCATTGCTAATATCCCTGGATGTTGATAGCAAAAAATGCCTTTGAAGCTAATTCAAAGTTTGTGCCATTTCGCATTATTCTCTCTGTGAAATCCCAGGCAACAGCAAAAAGGACATGCTGTCATGCATTAAGGCACTTCAGATTGATTTAATGGCCTGGGCCTTCTCTGCTTTTTCGTAGCCAGCAACGATTACCGGCGGTGATTAGGTATCAGAGCATTGATCGAGAACCAAGTTGGCCTAATTTGCCCCACTCAACTCAAGGGATTCACAATTCTGGTAAGGGCAGTTGGTATGTCAATGTCAACATAATTGAAAGAATTAACCAGCGTCGGGGGTTTTCAAATGCTTTTGAGGAGCCTTTGGGTTATGCAGCCAAAAACAAAGGCTAGAAATAGGAGCGGTGAATGCAGTGAAATAGGAGCGGTGAAAGTACAAATTGATTTGGCGGCAGCATGGACTGAAAGCTTCTCCTCTTGTCTTCTTTATCATAAAAGGACGAGTTTGGGGAGCAATTGATCTTAACGTGTGTCTGATGAAATAGTGGAAAGCCGGTGGGGCATTAACTGCAGCAACTGAATAAACGATTATTATTTTTTAAAAAATGTTTAGTATATTTATTTTGCCACTTCTTGAATTAAGATCACAACAAACAGGGCAGAAGCTATATCAAGTTCCTAAAATGATTGTGATCCCATGTGGAAAAGTAAATGGTCACTAAACCGATTCATCAACGAACGTTATTAAAAATCTTGATTTACTAAGACCATCCGCAGAGCAGCCCAGAGAATACAGAAAACCAAGCCTTCACAAACTGTGGACCAGTTAAAAGAGGGACATGCACAATCTTTTAAGGAAGAAAAGAAATTGAGGTTTCCTAATGAGTTTTTGCCAAAGCTTCCACTTAAAGGCCCTTCCGAGCAGCCCACCAGTGTGAATTGTGATGTGTTGCACCTGTATTTTACCATTAGTGATGTATGGAAGTGAAAGCTGGACCATAAAAAAGACTGTTCGCCAAAGAATTGATGCTTTTGAACTATGGTGCTGGAGGAGACTCTTGAGAGTCCCATGGACTGCAAGAAGATCAAACCTCTCCATTCTGAAGGAAATCAGCCCTGAATGCTCACTGGAAGGACAGATCGTGAAGCTGAGGCTCCAATACTTTGGCCACCTCATGAGAAGAGAAGACTCCCTGTATACTTGCATGTATACTTGATGTTTAGGTTTTGCTGGTTTTATCTCTGTTTTATTGATAATTCTCTACTTAGAAAGGTTTTTTATTATTATTAAGAGGTCAATAGAATTTTTCTAAATAATTAAATAGAAATTAATGCTGGCCCATCTTAGTGTAGGTACTAACTTTGAAACAGCTCTTGCAACTTCCACCCCCCACCATCCTCCACAGTGTGACTCTTGCCTCTATCCATCACAGCTTTGTTAAAGACATGTGTACTTTGCAGTTCTAACATTATATTAGTCAGTCTTGTCCCTGCTCCTCATGCTTCATGCAGGCAACCAATCCTTTTTTAAAAAAGCTTTTTAAAAGCACCAAATCCACCTTTTCTCCATTCTGGCATTCACTGGCATTGGTTTTTTTTTTTTTAAAAAAAAAAAACCTGCTGTTGCTACTACTACAATTCTTTAAATGTTGCTAAATTGCTCCAAGAATAAGAGGGAAATAAGATTGTGACATCACAGCTGCTGGCCAATCAGTGCTGTGCACAGCTAGATTCAGCTGCGAACTTGCAGAACCAGTTTTCCCCGAGCCCAGATCCCTGGAAAAGGAATTGTTACATCTGACCAGAACATGTTGAGAAAGCTTCCTGTCAACAGGTATTGAAGCTTTAATGTAGGTTTGCATGCACGATATTTAAAATGACTTAAATGTCCCAATTCGTTTTTGTACCTGTGCTGGTCCAGGGGGGGGGTTACCATGCGGCGTGGTCTAAGTCCGGTCCTAGGTCGAGGGTAAGGAGGCTGTCCGTCAGGGGCGAAGCGAGGTCCAAAGCGAGGAGTCGGGCGTTGCCAGGAACTCAGGAGAGCAGGTCAGGGTGCCGGCAATGTTGCTCCCGCAACCTGGGACTGGGCTGACTGGCCTTTATCTCCTCTGAGACCTAGGGCGGCCCCGGCCCACAGGTGACCCGCCTCTCCTGGCCTTAAGGCGAGCACTCCTCCTGTGAGAACTTAGCTCCCTCCGCCTCTCTGCCCTGAGCCTCTGCAGCTCCGGAGAGGCTGGAGGATTACTGGACCCAGGGGGAGACTCACCTTCACCTGACAGGGCTGGGAGAGGAGCACCTGCAGGCAATGGGTCCTCGATCACCTCCGGAGCCAGAGTGGATTCACCTGGTGTCTGCTCCTGAGGATCCGGCACGAGTGCGGGCCCTTCAGATTCAAGGCCCTGGAGGTTGGGATTCCTGTGCAGGCTGGGACTTCTCAGGTTCAGCCTCTGAATCAGATTCCCAGGCCATCACAGTACCATAATTTTATTTAATTTCATTTAACGCCAGTTGTCTAATTCCCTTTACTGCATCGTTTCTGCTGACACTTTTGTAAAGTGTTGTCATGTTAGCCCCTCTTTGTCTTCCCACTCCCCCCCTAAAAATATATATCCAAAATGGTCTACTCCTCTTCAGCTCAGTTTGCAACTTAGGTTCTCCGCTGCTGCAGTCATCCGGGCTGCATTTCTTTGCACCTGTCCTCGCCTGAATGAATTCATCCGTCTTGAACATGAATGACTAAAACCAGATTACTAGAAGTGCCTCGCTTAATTCACTGGAGAATTGCATTTGCCCCCCTTTGCAGATGCATCACATTGTCAGCTCGTATTCATCTTGTTCGCAGAAAATATCATGATGTGTTTCTTTCCTTCCACAGTTCCTTTCAGCTGTTGAGTGCCCAGTTTCTTAAATAATAATAATAATAATAATAATAATAATAATAATAATAATAATACATATTTGTCATCAGAGGTGTAGTCTTAAAGTGCTTGATTTCATTCCATTTCTAATTAATCCGCACCTTGAGATAATCCAATTTCCTCACCCTTTTTCAAAAATATGGTCAATGCTTCTTATCTTGCTGGCAATTTCTTTTACCGTATTTTTTGCTCTATAAGACTCACCTTTTCCCTCCTAAAAAGTAAGGGGAAATGTGTGCGCGTCTTATGGAGCGAATGCAGGCTGCGCAGCTATACCAGAAGCCAGAACAGCAAGAGGGATCGCTGCTTTCACTGCGCAGCGATCCCTCTTGCTGTTCTGGCTTCTGAGATTCAGAATATTTTTTTCCGTGTTTTCCTCCTCCAAAAACTAGGCGCGTCTTGTGGTCTGGTGCATCTTATAGAGCGAAAAATACGGTAATTTACTGTTACATTTTTAGCCTAGGTTTCCTCCAAAGAATAAAAGGTAGTGCAGAAGAGTTCCCCCCCCCACATGCCCACCCCCATTTCATCTCCACAACGACCCTGCAAAGTAGGGGTACCAACTTGAATAAAATCTGGGGGAGGGAGTAAGCCCTGTCTACACAATCATGGGGGGGGGGGCTTGGACTCTGTTTGAATGGCAATGCCCATCCATTTTGGGGGGGGGGCACAGCCACTGCCGGATATACGTATAAGCTAAACAAGCTACAGTGGTACCTCTGGTTAAGTACTTAATTCATTCCGGAGGTCCGTTCTTAAACTGAAACTGTTCTTAACCTGAAGCACCACTTTAGCTAATGGGGCCTCCTGCTGCTGCCGCACCGCCGGAGCACGATTTCTGTTCTCATCCTGAAGCAAAATTCTTAACCTGAGGTGCTATTTCTGAGTTAGCGGAGTCTGTAACCTGAAGCGTATGTAACCTGAAGCATCTGTAACCCGAGGTACCACTGTATAGCTTAAGGTCCCACTCTCTTGGGGCCCTAAAAAAAATTTAAAGGGGAAAAAACTGGATGTACATTTCCAAAATATAACATAAAAAACCAATAAAATAAAACCTACATACAGCAAGAGTGTTTTGTGTTGTGTAGGCTCCTATGATGTAAGTAATGGTACATTGCTAGCCTGCTCCCTAAAATATCACATATTTTGTTATGTGCAAATGGCTTTAGATACCTATTAGATCCATAAATTAATATATAGCATACAGTGGTACCTTGGGTTACAGACACTTCGGTTACAGACGCTTCAGGTTACAGACTCCGCTAACCCAGAAATAGTACCTCGGGTTAAGAACTTTGCTTCAGGATGAGAACAGAAATTGTGTGGCGGCAGCAGGAGGCCCCATTAGCTAAAGTGGTACTTCAGGTTAAGAACACTTTCAGGTTAAGAACGGACTTCCAGAACAAATTAATTTCTTAACCCGAGGTACCACTGTATATTCAACACAAAATACAGCGACAATTTGTTGTTGACAAAGGACACCAGGACATATAAAGGGCCCCACTACCTTCAGTAGCTTAGGGCCTCATCAAACCTAAATCCGGCCCTGGGCACAGCCCCCTTAAATATTTTAGGGGGGGTGAAAGGGCCTCGGCCCCAGGAGTTGGCTCCTTTGTTGTGTAGAAAGCAAGGCTAAGGCAGAGATGGGGAACCGTTCTCAAACAAAGGGCCACATCCCTTCAGTTATTTTATTTTTTTTTCAAAAAAAAATATTCATTTTATAACACAAATAAAAAAGACAAACAAAAAAGAAAAACAATACAAACAAATTCTTGTCATATCCTTATTTTTCGAAACATTGTTAAGTGGGATTCCCCAAGTCCCACCTATCAGATTTTCATTTTACTTCATCATTAGCAGTTTACATATATCATAATTTCTAACCATCTTTTTTTTCCTTCACACTTACTTCAACCATAAAAAAACTTCACATTTTATCACTTATAAAATACACTATCTTCTACTTCTAACCCTACCACCTATATCCACTTCCAAAGCTATTCTAAGATTTAAATATTAACATATTTTTTCAAATATTCCTCTTCCAATCTTCTTCCACCATCTCTTCTCTCTGGTCTCGGAGTCTCCCAGTTAGTTCGGCAAGTTCCATATAGTCCATCATCTTCATCTGCCATTCTTCGATAGTTGGTAAATCTTGTTTCTTCCGATTCTTCGCTAGCAATATTCTCGCATCTGTTGTGGCATACAGAAAAAAAGTAACATCCTTTTTGGGGATTTCACCCCCCACTATATCAAGTAATAAATGTGTTTTTCAACACTTTTTTCAATTCATTATAAACCCTTTCCCAGAAGTCTTTTACCTTGGGGCACGTCCACCGCATGTGGTAAAAGGTTCCTTCTTTTTCTTTACATTTCCAGCATTTGTTATCATGAGTATGATACATTTTTGCTAACTTCACTGGTATTACCGTATTTTTCGCTCCATAGGGCGCACTTTTTCCCTCTTAAAAACTAAGGAGAAAAGTCTGTGTGTCCTATGGAGCGAATGCAGGGAGGAGGCAGGCAGGAAAAGCCCCCAAGAGCCGCACACAAGCCACACACAAGGCTCTTGTGAGCTTTTCCCCAGGAGGGAGAAGGGACCGCCGCTTCCCAACCTGTTCTGGGGGCTGGGGTCGGGGGAAACTCGGGCTTCCTCAGCTCCGCTGTGCTCCAGGGGTTTCAGGCAGCTATCTGCAAGCCTTCGGAGCGCAGCGGGAGTTCCCGCTGCACTCCAAAGGCTTGCGGATAGCCGCCTAAAGCCTGGAGAGTGAGAGGGGTCAGTGCACACCGATCCCTCTTGCTCTCCAGGCTTCGCTTTGCTGGAGAGGCGCTGCACAGTTTTCCCTCTCTGCGCAGCGCCCCTTCAGCGAAGCGGGAGGAGAAATGGAAGGGGCTCCGTTTCTCCTCCCGCTTCGCTGAAGGGGCACTGAGCGGAGAGGGGGAGATTTTTTCCCCCCTGTTCTCCCCCTCCTATGGCCCGGTGCGTCCTATAGAGCAAAAATACGGTAACTACCATGCCATATCCCTTCATTGGTACCATTCTGAAGATCGCACGTCAGTGGCAGGCGGGGCCAGAGAGAAAAGTGGTTGGGGCAACAAGTGTGAGTCTTGCCAGTGTGCAGTAAAAGTCAGAGGTTTCTACAGACACCCACACACCAAATGCATTTCCTCTCTTCCATCCAGGCAAGCAAATTATAGTTCAACGAGTCATTTAAGCCAGGCTGTGATGGCCTGGGAATCCGATTCAGAGTCTGAACCGGAGGAATCCCAGCCTGCACAGGAGTCCCCGCCTCCAGGGCCGCCTGAACTGGGGCAGGGCCTTGATTCTGAAGTGCCTGCACCTGTGCTGGATCCTCAGGAGCAGGAACCAGGTGAATCCACTCTGGCTCCAGAGGTGGTTGAGGACTCAGTGCCTACAGGTGAGTCTCCCCCTGGGCCCAGTAACCCTTCAGCCTCTCCTGAACTGCAGAGGCTCAGGGCAGAGAGGCGAAGGGAACTGGTTTCTCCCAGGAGGAGTGCTCGCCTTAAGGCCAGGAGAGGCGGGTCTCCTGGGGGCCGGGACCGCCCCAGGCCTCAGAGAAGATAAAGGCCAGTCAGCCCGGTCCCAGGTTGCGGGAGCAACGTCGTTGATGAGCTGTTTCGGCCAGCATCCAGTCCTGTTTCCCCCAGAGTTCCTGTCCTTGCCCGGCTTCCCTCTGTGGACCCCACTTCACCCGAGGAGGACTGTCTGCCAACCCTCAACTCAGGTCCTGGACCTTGCCCCACGGTAACCTCCCCCCCAGACCAGCAAACAGGCAAAAGGAGGCTGAAGAGTAGGTTGAGAACTCAAGCTTGAGCATGGGGTGTGGCCTGGGAAGGGGTGTGGTCTGCAGATTCCTAAGTCCAGGTAGAAAGTTCTGGAGCAGCGGTTCTCAATTTGTGGGTCCCCAGATGTTGTTGGACTACAAGTCCCATCATCCCTGAGCTCTGGCCTTGCTAGCCAGGAGCGATGGGAGTTGTAGTTCAACAACATCTGGGGACCCACAGGTTGAGAAAGGCTGATCTGGAGGGTCACTTTTACCCTCCTCCCCCCAAAGATTGAGGTTCTCCACTCCTGGGCTAAGAAGGGGTGACTGGTCACTACCCTCAAGGCTGCATAGGGACTTATGAAATTACTGATCAAAACAGACCTCTGGAAGATGTGCCATTCAACAAAACTGGTGCATCTAAGGTCCCATCCACACCAAATATTTAAAGCACTCTTACAGAACCTCAGCAGCCATGGCTTCCCACAAAGAATCATGGGAGCTGTAGTTTGTTAAAGGTGCTGAGAGTTGCTAGGAGACCTTTCACAGAGCTACGATTCCCAGCACTCATAACAATTCTTTTTTGGGGGGTGGGGAGCCATGACTGTTGAAATTGTATAAGAGTGCTTGTAGATGTGACCTCTCTCTCTCTCTCCCTCTCTCTCTCTCTCTCCCTCTCCCTCTCCCTCTCTCTCTCCCTCTCCCTCTCTCTCTCTCACACACACACACACATCTTATGATAAATAGGTTTGCGTCTTCTCCAGGCTGAACAAACCCTCTTTATATTGTAGAATATTCAGTACTTTACTACTTGAAAGGGATGTCGTGAAAACAAAACATGAAATATCTGAATCCCATTCTGTTTTGTTTTGCCTTTTTATTTTATTTTATTTTTTTAAAAAATAAAAATAAATGAGGGCAGGTACGGAGCTTTGTGTGAGTTCCAAAGTCAAGAGCATTCAGGGTGGGAGGAATCATCTGAATGTAATCCTAAATGATGTGTGACTGACAGCCAAAAATAAAAGAAAGGCAACGGTGTCCCCACAGAGTTGGCTAATATTCTCGTGGAAGGGAAGAAAGCATACCCTAGAGGAGTTGGCGTGGAGACAGATGTGAGCACTCAGCTATATTATTGACCTTCATCCTGTACCTTTGGAGAGAACGAGGAGAACAGCTTTCGCTGCTGCCTGACTGGCAGCTGAGCCCCACACTGTAGCCCCCTAGTGCAATAGTTTTCTCTTTCCCCCAGTCCTCCCATTGCTCTTGCACAAGAGCCATTGCTCTTCCCCAAACATTGTGGATATGATGTTATACCCAGTGGTGGCTGGCCTCCATTGGGAGGGCGCAAGGCAGGAGGCCAACAGTAGGGGGAGCCAGAGCCAACGACAGGCAGAGCCAACTAATTCTGGATTTGTGTCCATCTCTTGCCCTGCTGGGTTTTACAAGTTCAGCGCTAAGGAGGAGGCAGCCTACAGACAGCACCACCTTCTGAACTGGGTTTAAGTATGAAGGCAGACAGGTGGGGGCTAGCTGAAGATTGGCATGAGTTGGTGGGGCACATAGCTGTCAACCGTCCCTTATTTGGCGGGACAGTCCCTTATCCCAGTGCTGTGTCCCGCTGCTGTCCCTTATTGATGATGTCCCTTAAATTTCCCGGGTTTCAAAGGAAGCAGCTCCTCTCCCTCCCTCCCTGCTGGCCAGGGAGGAGGGAGGCTCCAACTGTGTTGCTTGGCTATGTTGCTCACCCAATAAGGAGTCTAAGAATGACTGGGGGGGTGGAGCTTGCATGCCCTGTGCTGATCAAATCGGCCGTGTTGCCTGGGGACTCGCCTTTGCTCAGCGCTTCCCAGCGGAGAGGTGACGGTGGTTTTCCTTGCTGCATCCCCTTTGCTGGGCTGCTGCGCTGTGGGAACCACCACTTGAGACTCCGTTTGGCTGCTGGCTGGGCTTTCTGCCTTTGGCTTGGAGGAGCTCAGAAGTTGAACATACCTGTGCTGGGGAAATCCCTTATTTTGGCTGCTGATCCCTTATTTTTGAGGCTGCTGGTCCCTTATTTTCAAATCTGTAAGTTGACAGCTATAGTGGGACAGCACCCCATTTGTCCCAATGGCCTGGCCACCAGTGGCTGTAACGTCTCTTGGAAAGGTATAGCAGGTTTTGATACAAATGGATTTAGTGAGAGGAGGCCAAAGCGATGCTCCTTCAGATGTTATTGGCCGACTCCTGCACACTGCACTTGGCTCTGATCAGCAGTGGGGAACTGCCAGCCCACAGACATAACTAGGCATGCAAAGCTGTTTTCCCACAGCCATGCTATCTTGCCCCACACCTGCTGTCTCATGCAAAAGAACAAAGGGAACCGTAAGACGTGCTCCCAATTGTTCCTTGACAAGTGAGCTTTTGCTGACAGAAAGCTGAAGCCAAACTCAATAAAGCGGGGAGGGGAAACCCAATGCCCTGCGGACATTGTGGACACTACCATATGCAGCATCCCTGACCACTAGCCAATGAGAGAGAGGCATTTTCAGAAGCATCTCTCACATACCCTCCAACATCCCGCAGAGGAAAATTGGGACACAAGTCTTTCGGGCTGTGCTCCCGCACAAATCACATGACTCAGGCAAGAGCACACACCCATAATGTTAGGATTGTCCTACTCTCGTGTAGGACCCTGGCAGAGACACATGCCCAACTGGCAAGTTCTCTTCCTCCTGATCTGTCGTTCGGGAGCTTCAAAAGCTTTCTTCAGCCCAAACATCACAGCAACTGATACCAAAAACCATCAGTAATACCAAAACATCCTGTCTCCATCACTTCCCACACTGTGGAATGAAACCATACACCGTCATGTGATAGACAACAATCTCATGACTGCAAACAAGGAACAAGAATCCTAACACATAATACCTGTCTTTTGGAGCTGTGCTCTAATGGGAGCCAGGGGACTTGTGCAAGACCACGGCCCCCCAAACCAACGTCTTCTGTAATTCCAGGATGTCCTGTTCAAAGAGGGACAGTTGAAGGTATCCTCTCCCAGCCTAGAGGTTTGGGTGACTTTATTTCAGCTGCAAAGATCTAGGGGCAAGGCATTTAAGGAGACCTGTGTGGTCCCAACTGTAGTTGATGGGTCATTAAATCAAGGCAACTACGATAAACACACCTATGATGAACTGTTTTCAAACAGCTTTGTATTCATTAGCAAGGTCGTGCGAAATTTATTTTTAAACAGCCACAAACTTCAGGACCTTCACTACTGGTGTTTTGTTTGTTTTTTTACATTCTGGAAAGGAAACAGAAGAACCTGAAGCCTGAGCATCAAACATCATGGTTGTGCACATGGCTTCCGATAAGAGCCACATGTGCTGGATTAGATCTGCTTCAAGCTACAGATCTGAAGCTTTTTCACAAAGCAAGTTGGGATATTTAAAACATTGCATTTGGCAGGCAATACACCAGCAGGAAAGGGAGCCGTTGCTAACTCTTGTTTCCCACCAATGGCTAGGACTGGACTGCCCTGACAGATGGCCATGGCTGTAGCCCAGTCCTGTCTGGGGATATTATTATACTCCTTGCTTCTAGGCAGAACATTTTTGCTTTATATAGTCTTCTGCTGCCCGGGATGCATATTTTGCTGGCTTGCTGCCTTTGAGGATTCTGGTGCCTTACGTTTGTGTAGCCTCCGCAGCTAGTTTTAATTTTCTGCCATTCAAGAGATGAAGGCTGTGATCATAAACCCATTTGCTTGGGACTTGGAGTAAGCCCCACTGAATCCAATAGGACTTTTTCTGAGTAGGGTTGGTTAGGAATGTGCTGCAAACTCTCAGGAGAAGAGCTTTTGTTTTTGGACAGGTGGGCTCTGTCTCTTGCCTCCACCATCTCATTCCTCCTTTTCAATTCATGCATTCATTCATGTTGCTGTTTAGTCATTAAGTCGTGTCCACCTCTTCGTGACCCCCTGGACCAGAGCACACCAGGCACTCCTGTCTTCCACTGCCCCCCGCAGTTTGGTCAAACTCATGTTCGTAGCTTCAAGAACACTGTCCAACCATCTCGTTCTCTGTCATCCCCTTCTCCTTCTGCCCTCCATCTTTCCCAACATCAGGGTCTTTTCCAGGGAGTCTTCTCTTCTCATGAGGTGGCCAAAGTACTGGAGCCTCAGCTTCAGGATCTGTCCTTCCAGTGAGCACTCAGGGCTGATTTCCTTAAGAATGGATAGGTCTGATCTTCTTGCAGTCCATGGGACCCTCAAGAGTCTCCTCCAGCACCAGAATTCAAAAGCATCAATTCTTCGGCCTTCTTTAGGGTCCCCTTCATGGATTACTTCATAGATCACTGCCTTGCAATGGCGAAGGGGCTTGAAGCTATGAGCTATGCCATGCAGGGCCACCCAAGATGAACAGGTCATAGTGGAGAGTTTTGACCAAACATGATCCACCTGGAGGAGGAACCGGCAGGCCACTTCAGTATCCCTGCCAAGAAAACTCCATGGACAAAGACAACAGGATTCATTCATACGCTTTGATATACACCCAACACTACCCCACTTCTTCCAGTGAGTTCATTCCTCTTTTGAAATTGACTTTCTCACTTTCAATACACCTGGAAGGGGGTAGCTGTGTTCTTTGCAGGAGCAAAAGAGCACTCAGGAAGTCCTGCTGCATCAGACCAAAGGCCTATCTCAAGGGGTTGACAAACCTGCAGCCCTCCATGTCTTGTTGGGGCTGCAACTCCCATCATGCTTTTCAAAAGTGACCCACAGATAGGGTTGCCACCTGTCCGTAAAAAAACGGGATTGCCCTGCTTTGGGACAAAAGTGTCCCCTGTCCTGTTTGGACTTCAAATGGGACACATTTTTCCCCATATTCGAGCTCAGCCAACCCAAAATGGCGGTTGAGTCACGGAGCCTGGCCTGACACGCGTAACAATGGAGAGATTCTTCTCCCTCCTTCCTTGCCTCTCTCTGGTGCCCCTCCTCAACCACTGCCCACCGATCTAGTATGGTGCAAGTCCACCACCACTTGGCTGTTAGTTTCTGTTTTGCCACTGAGCAGCTGCTTGGAGTCACAGGACTCTGTTTACATTCCAGGGCTTCCAGGCTGCTGGAAGTCTCACGGGAAGGGAGACAGGATGTGACGTTAGTGGTTTCCTGTTTCCTTTGTTCCTTTGTTTCAGTTGCTCTCTGCTTTCATAGAGAGAGGATGTCTTTTCTGACTGCGTAGCTTAGAAATAAAACTCTTTACAATGTAGCCCAAACCTCTTGTCTCTTCCCTGTGCTGGGAACTCTGCTGAATAGAATATGCCTTGGAGCCTCATCAAAGGCTCGAGGTCGTTAATTATTCGTCAGAGGCAATTCCGGAGACTTGGCCGGAAAATGGAGCTTTATCAGCTTGGCCGAGTGGAGATTCCGACATTGGCCCCCTCTGCCATCCCAACCTGACCTCCCCTCCTCCCTACTTCCTACTTCCTCCTCCTCTGCACTTGAATCTCTTCTGACACCAGCATGGGCGGGACACTGGAGCTGTGGCTTGTCACCTGTGGGATCCAGCTGTCTACCCTGGTCCCTGTCCATCTACATGAGTTGAGGGGAAGAACAGGGCCAGGGTGGTGTGGGAAGCAGAAGACTGAATTCGGGGAGGTTTTGGTATCATGAGTGTGTGTGTGCCCCCCAATCCCCACCCCCATAACCAGTCCTTTATTTTGCCCAGCCTGTCCCATATTTTGCCCAACCAAAGGTGACATCCTTACCCTCAGAGGGTGGTCCCTTTTGCACCCAGGCCAATGGACAAAAGTGTTTCTTACATCAGTGGTGTAGACCAGGGTTTCCCAAACATGGGTCTCCAGTTGTTTTGGGACTACAGCTCCCATGTTCCCTAGCTAGCAGGACCAGTGGTCAGGGATGATGGGAATTGTAGTCCAGAAACAGCTGGAGACTCAAGTTTGGGGAACCCTGGTGTAGACCAATACTATGCTAGATGGGCCACAGTCAATACAGTAGTACCTCTACTTACGAACGCAATCCATTTCGGGGTGCCATTCACACCCCAAAAAGTCCATAAGTAGAGTGCTGCTACTGCACATGCATGAAGCGCTATAGAGTGCTTCTGCGTATGCGCAAAGCGCGTAGAGCGCTTCGGCGCGCATGCGGCGAACCCGGAAGTAAACACGTTTGCCACATTCATAACCTGAAAAGCCGCAACGTGAAGCGAACGTAACACAACGTATGACTTTAGTTCTATATAAGGTAGCGTCCTAGATTTAGGAGCAAAACAACCAGTGCTTCATATTCAGTTTGCTGCTCATTTGCCACTGATTTAAAAAGTACGATCCCAGAGCCTACATCATTTGTTTGTGGGCAAACTAACACTATGCTGTGTGTATAGGGAAAATGCTTGCATACTTAGGATCTAGCCATACTTGGCTAGATCCTAAATGTGCAAGCATTTTTACATTCCACTCCTACATTATTTGTAGTGGCACATCTATGCCCATGGCATTGTGACTGTGCCCCAAGTGGACCAGTCACCATCACCTTAATCTGCACTTTTGCAGACACGAAGTGCCACTGGGCTAAACTTCAACTTTTTGCTGCGTGGAAGTACTCCATGCTTCACACACTTAGCCAAGAACACACATAAGTAGACAGATCAGCTGGTGGCATTTAGAAAGTGCAGACACATAAACCCAGAGTGATGGTGAGCGAGGGGCAAGCATAAGCCCAAAGGGTTGTAAACAGATAAAATATCCTCTCTGCTTCCAGAAGAATGGAGACCGTTTTCGGATTATCTGAGAAAATATTATAGCCAAATGAAATTGCAGGCAGGACTTGAAATATGAAGAAAGGAACGAGAGCGATAAAGGAATGTAATGTGGGGTCTATGTTTTAGAGAAATATTACCTGTATGACATCAGATGAATGATCTGAATAGAAACATCATGGAAGTAAGGATGGGAAGTCAAAAACTTAAGGGAATATTGAATTGAATTTGTTAAATGGTTTGAAAACTAATTAAAAGACAATTGGGGGTAGGGAGACTGTCCTCTCCCTGCCACCAATAAGAGGAGAGGACCAATGTTGTTAGGGACAGGTTCAAACTCTGCCTTCAGACCCACCTGAATGCCACAGAAACAATGAGCAGAGAGATGTGGGTCAGACAGTAGAGTGTGCCTCTCTAGGCATCTGTTCGGGACAGGGCTGGCGCTGTGGTCTAAACCACAGAGCCTAGGACTTGCCGATCAGAAGGTCGGCGGTTCAAATCCCCGCAACAGGGCGAGCTCCCGTTGTTCGGTCCCAGCTCCTGCCAACCTAGCAGTTCAAAAGCACACCAGTGCAAGTAGATAAATAGGTACCGCTCCAGCAGGAAGGTAAACAGCGTTTCCATGCACTGCTCTGGTTTTGCCAGAAGCGGCTTAGTCATGCTGGCCACATGACCCGGGAAAACTGTCTGCGGACAAACGTCGGCTCCCGTGGCCAATAAAGCGAGATGAGCGCCGCAACCCCAGAGTCGTACACGATTGGACTTAACTGTCAGGGGTCCTTTACTTTTTTTAAGGCATCTGTTCACACAGTGGTGGATTTATGTTTATGCGCAGTGTTCACAGTACAAGCTCCCCATACAGATATTAATACTGCATACATTGTTAAGTGAGTGAACAAATAAGGGGCCCCACAAGGACCCTGACTCCATTATAAACCCACCACTGCGCTCACACCTCCTTTGGGAAACCTTCCTCAGGTTTCGAAAGCTCTGGCTCCGGGAGTCTGCTATTTCCCACCAGCAACCAAAGTCTTGTTTTTATTTCATGCTTCAAATAGTCTAGCTAATCCTCCTGTTATTCCACGTGCGCTTTTCTATCATTCTACACTGGATCATATTGATCTCATGGAAGAATATCATAATTGGGAACATTGCAGAAATTCTCGCAGGTTTCTCCTTCCGTCGATATCTGCTCATTAATTCCATCGCAGTAAAAAGGGAAAGAGAAGAAGCTGCTATTATTCAAAGGGGTTCTGAACAACAAATGATAAATATTTCATGCCTTGCGGACAACGTCCCTCAGACCTGAAGTGAATGTGTTGCTTCTAAACGGGGAGGTGAGAAAAATATCTCACCGGTTGAGCTGACGAGGAAAGGAGCAGATTTGAAAAAGAAAACGAAAGCTGCCTTTGGAGGAGAAACTGGTCTCGATATGAGCAGCCTCACACACACAAAAATGGCTTCTTCCAATCTGACAATTTTTCCATTCAAACCGTGGGCCTTCTATTGAGATTAGCTGCCTATAACAGCGTGACACTGGATTTTCAATTTCCACTATGCTGCTACAAGAAGATGCTTAGAACTCCTAATCTGAGACCAGGGAAAAGAGACGGTGGAGGAAGACTGGAAGAAATTTAAAGACTATCTGCAGAGGCATCATAAAGTTAATGGACATTAGTGTGATGTTGGATAAAAATTAAGTGGTTACCAGCTGTAATGTTGAGGTTGAGTAATAAGTTATAATAAGTCACAACAAGTTATAATAAGGATTTGCTGAATTAAGAATTTGAATTGGAATACAAAAGGGGGAGGTGAGAGGAGGTCCGGGAAACAAGTTAATGGAAATGAGTAATGGAAATTATATTTGTTTTAATTGTTCTTTTTGTTTTTGTATTTTTGTATTTTTATTATTTTTTTGTGTATGTTTATTTCTGTTGTATTAATTGGAAACTTTAATAAATATTATATATATATATATATATATATATATATATATATATATAAAATGATGCTTAGAGCTCCTGTTGTACCACGTGACCAGAATTGTTGGCATCCATCTGCATCAAGAGACAATGGAGTGCGCTTCTGGGGGTGAAGTGAAAGCAGTGAAGAATCACAACGCCTGCTGTGGCTTCTGAGACTGGTAACTCACAACTGCTGCCTCCTGCATTGTTTTTGCTGCGTTACCAACATGAAAGGGACCTATCCAGGGTGCATGCTATGGGCAGTGTGTGTGGAGGTCCTGGGCTGCCTCGATGACAAGACCTCCCTCTCAGCCTCGTGGCCCTCAGTTTTGCTACAGGAAGTGACAGGGTACGTGTAAGGGGGAATAGCTGACCTGAATTTCAAGATTTCAAAGAGTGGTACATCCATATACTGATAGCTTTTGTTTCCAGTCACATTTCCCTGACTGGTAGGGGCTGGGGTGGCGGTGGCCTGCACTTGTGGAACTCTGGGTTGTAGCCGACAAAGTTGCTCCATTCGTGCAAAGACTTCTGCTTGCACAGAGGAATCTCAACTCGCTCTCTTCTCCCTCTGTTCCTCACAGCTCTTTTCTGCCCCATCCCAGAGTAGAGGGAATAAAAGTTCATTTGTGCAAACAGAGGTCCTGGTGCGAACGGGACAACTTGGGTGGATACAGCCCTCTGTTTCAAGGAAGGTCAGGTTGATCCCATCCCTGCAGGTCTTTCAGTGCACCTTTGAATACCGTATTTTTCGCCGTATAGGACGCAGCGGCCCATAGGACGCACTTAGTTTTTTGGGGGGGAATAAAGGGAAAAAATTATTCCCCCCCCCAGCCGTGGATATCTGCCCAAAGCGCTGGGCGCTCTGCTTCGGCGTGCCCCGCACTCCGGGCAAGCAGGCTACGGATATCTGCCCGAAGCGCGGGGCGCTCTGCTTCGGCGCGCACCGCGCTCCGGGCAAGCAGGCTGCGGATATCTGCCCGAAGCAAGGAGAGCGAGGGTGGTCGGTGCGCACCGACCCCTCTCGCTCTCCACGTTTCAGCGAAAGCCTGCATTCGCCCCATAGGATGCACACAAATTTCCCCTTCATTTTTGGAGGGGAAAAAGTGCGGCCTATAGGGCGAAAAATACGGTGTTTCGAAAGCTTACAAGTGGGCTGCTGAGTATGTGTTGCACAGAACTAATTGTTGTTTTAATGTGCTGGCTATTTGAATGCTATTGATTGCTTTAGATTGCGCATGTATATATGGCCAGTGCACGCTTAGCGCAGATATATATGGCACCTTGGGAAGAAATCCTTCTGAAGGCAGGATATATAAATGAAATGAAATATTTTGCAGCACTGGCTTTCAAGCTTGGGCTGTAAAGGTCATGGGGGCTTCACAAAATCCCTGACATGGCATACTGGGATTTGGTGTCCATTTAACTGATTAAGGAGGAAAATGTGTGCCGGCTGAGCACAGAACATTTTGCTATCTGTGAAACGCCCAAAAGGTAGGAAAGTACCTTTAATTGGATCCAATCGCACTTCAGTGGCCTGTGAAAAACTTGTCATCACTGGATTTCAACAGGAGGAGATCAATTTAAGTCTCTGAATCCGGACTATACTCTGTGGGTAAAGAACCTCTGGCCCAGATGCGAAATACAGACCTCCAGGCCTTTTTATATGGTCCTTGAAACTCTCCATAGGCCACACCCCCTCACTGGCCACATTGAGGTTGAATCCTGAGAAGACAGAAGTACTTTTTGGGGGGAACAGGGGGTGGGCAGGTGTGGAGGACTCCCTGGTCCTGAATGGGACAACTGTGCCCCTGAAGGACCAGGTGTGCAGCCTGGGAGTCATTTTGGACTTGCAGCTGTCCATGGAGGCACAGGTCAATTCTGTGTCCAGGGCAGCTGTTTACCAGCTCCATCTGGTACGCAGGCTGAGACCCTACCTGCCCGCAAACTGTCTCACCAGAGTGGTGCATGCTCTGGTTATCTTCCACTTGGACTACTACCATGCGCCCTACGTGGGGCTACCTTTGAAGGTGACCCAGAAACTGCAACTAATCCAGAATGCAGCAGCCAGACTGGTGGCTGGGAGCAGCCGCCGAGACCACATAACACCAGTCTTGAAAGACCTGCATTGGCTCCCAGTACGTTTCCAAGCACAATTCAAAGTGTTGGTGCTGACCTTTAAAGCCATAAACAGCCTTAGTCTAGTATACCTGAAGGAGCGTCTCCACCCCCATCATTCTGCCCAGATACTGAGGTCCAGTGCTGAGGGCCCTCTGGTGATTCCCTCGCTGCTAGAAGCCAAGTTACAGGGAACCAGGCAGAGGGCCTTTTCGGTAGTGGCGCCCACCCTGCGGAACGCCCTCCCACCAGATGTCAAAGAGAAAAACAACTACCAGACTTTTAGAAGACATCTGAAGGCAGCCCTGTTTAGGGAAGCTTTTAATGTTTGATGCATTCCTGTACTTTAATATTTTGTTGGAAACCACCCAGATTGGCTGGAGAAACTCAGTCAGATGGGTCAGGTATAAATAAGTTGTTGTTGTTGTTGTTGTTGTTGTTGTTGTTGTTGTTGTTGTTGTTGTTGTTATCCAGCGCTTTTTTCCTGAGGGGACACAGGGGGATGCATACCCCTAAACATTTTGTGAATCTTTGTACTTTTGTCAGTTTGCTGTATTTATTTTCCCCGAATTGAACTATAAAATGGTGGTTTTCTTAAGTCAAAATGAGAGTACCCCTAAACATTTTTTTAGGAAAAAAAGCACTAGCCACATTCCTACACCAGCCCTATTTCAAACTCCCATTGAGTTTTTCCCTTCATGGTTGGAATGTCTCCTCAAAATCCGAAAATGTCACTTGATTCCTGGCCCCCACCCCCCAAAAAATTGCCCAGATGGGAATGTTGGCATGAGAAGTATTCCCCGTCTCTGCTATAAGCACCAAAAGAGTGTCCCTATTTTCTGGGCCCTATCCAGAGTGGTGGGTTTAATTAAAAAAAAAAAGTTTATTTTTAGTGCAATAACCCATTCAATTAAACCCTCCTATTAGCACTTCTCTCTATCTTCAAAGACTCCTTGGGGAAGACTTTACGTGAGGAATTTATCCAATCATTGGTTGCAGCCAGAATGGAAATTGCCAGAAAGGCAGCGGGGGCGGGAAACAGCCACGGGATATACAACTCCTGGTTAGTTCTCAAGGTTTTGGCAGATTGCTCTTGCAAAGGAATTGACACATCACCAGATTACTAAGAGGTGTTACTAAACAAGACGAATTTTCAGAAATACAGCTCCCATTTATATCACATGTAAATAAAGGATTCCCTGGGCAAAGTCCAACCATTTGCTCACTAATCACTTAGTCTTTCTACAGAGACAACATACCTGAAAAGAACAGCAATTCAGTCGATAATTGCCTATTTAAACTACCTCGACGAATGACAACCATTTGATTTTCCCCCTAGCATGGATACTGTTTTGTTATTGAGACTTTGCCATTATGGGTTGTATCCAATGAAGTCACCTCACACAGGATAGGACTTCTGCTTGCGTGACAGAACTTTCCTTCCCTCTCTTCCTCCTGTCCAGCGCACCCCAAATCTGTTCCCCCTAATCTTTTGGAGCAGCTGGGGTGGAGGTGTGGGGAGAGGAAGGAGAAGCTCCAGTGCTCAAGGAGAAGGGCTTGCCCCACTGGGACCACTTTGCTGGCTACCACCCTTTTCTAACTGGAGAAGGAACTGGCAAACCACTCCAGTATTTTGCCAAGAAAACTCCATGGACATAAAAAAGGAGACGTTTTGAGAAGAAAGTGAGAGCCCCCAAGGCATGCTCTGGTTCATGGGGTCACGGAGAGTCAACACAACTAAGACGACTAAACAACAACAACAACAACCCTTTTCTAAGAGTTTCCATTTGTCCCTATTTTTGCTGTTTGGGGATGTATGTCCATGTGTGCACCCACAATCTACCAGTTTCAGGAGCTCTCCAGATCTCTAGAAGTTGTATTTTGACTCAAGTGTGGAGCAGGGGAACATAATGTTCTGCTCATTTCCTTCCCTCTGCCTTTGGTTATTGCGGAGGAAATGATCGGCAGCCAGAGAAGAGCTTTCTGTGATACGTGATAACAATGGGAGGGTAGAACTCTCAGATAATGGTCCTCAGAGGAGAAAACTGCTGCCTGATATTTCTGTTGGAGGCTTCATCATGGTTTCAAACCTCAGTACACCCAAGTTACGGTGTGTCCCCTACTCCCAGTGGTGTAGCGTGGGTTGTCAGCACCCGGGGCAAGGCAAGTAATTTGCGCCCCCTAACCCGAGTGAGCCAGGTAGGGGCAGAGAGCTGCGAGTGCGAGTGCGCCCCCCAGATGTTGCGCCCGGTGCGGCCAGCCCCCCTGCACCCCCCACACTACGCCACTGCCTACTCCCCATTTGCTTATTGGTTGACAACATCATCAATTACCATATTCAACAGGTACATATCCTGCACTTTCTCTTTGACTCCTGGTCCGGGGCTGACAGAACCAGGTGTGATGGCCTGGGATTTGGACTCAGATGCTGAACCTGAGGCATCCCAGCCTGCACAGGAGTCCCCGCCTCCAGAACCAGCTGAGCTGGAGCTGGGGCATGAGACTGAAGGGTCCTCACCTGTGCTGGATCCTCAGGTGCAGGCATCAACTGAGTCTGCTCTGGCTCCTGAGGTGATGGAGGGCCCATTGCCTGCAGGTGCTCCACATTCAGCCCCGTCAGAGGAAGCTGAGGTTGCCTCTGGGTCCAGTAACCCTCCAGCCTCTCCTGAGCTGCAGAGGCTCAGGGCAGAGAGGTGGAGCAAACTAAGTTCCCTCAGGAGGAGTGCTCACCTCCTGGCCAGGAGAGGCAAGTCACCTGTGGACCGGGGCCGCCCTATGCCTCGGGGCAGATAAAAGCCGACCAGCTCCAGTCCCAAGTTACGGGAGCAGCATTGTTGGTTGTTAGTTCCTGCCTGAACCCTGTCCTGCTTTTCTGCCAGAGCTCCTGACCCGCCCTGGCTCCCTGCTTGCACGCGTGTTCCTGACTTCACCCAACTCCCTGCCCTGCACCCAGCTTCAGCTACTATGGACTGCCTCCATGTTGCCCCTTTGACCATGGACCGGACTTGGACCTCACCTCTCGGGTAACCCACGGGACCAGCACACCAGGAGAAGGAGAGCGTAGGGCAAGCACAGAATGAGGAGAGGGTGATCAGGAGCCCACTGGGTTGTGAGGCCATTGTTAATGGGAAGAGAACCATAAACTAGTAATGGGGAGAGGCAAGCACCCTTGATTCCTCGCTCATGTCCTCCCCATAGCAGACTGAAGGGAAGGACATGAGGCAGGAGTTGGTAATGCAGGTGAGCTGCAAGCAAGCTGCTGACCAGCTCTGTGGAGGCTCCTTTTATTGACACAATATGCAAACCCAGGCAGATGCATTTTGGGCTGTGACCTTTACACATTTTCCAGTCCCGAGATTGTGGGGTGGTACAAAGTTATTTTGGCACCTGTTTCCACCGTGTCATTTTCCCCTTGCACATTGTATGACGGAGACAAAGGTCTCAGAGACAAAGGTGACAGATAGGACACGGCAGACTACTGAGATCACAAAAGGTTAGACAGAGGGCAAGATGTTCAGACAGCTGTGGCTTTATCTGTGAGGGGGAGTGTGCCCCACACCCCAAGGTCACACATGCAGGCAGCTGAGGCTGCCCACGTGTGGGGAGTGTGCTCCACACCCAGCAATCATTCCTACAGCAGACTTGTCCCATCTTCCCACAGCCTACGCTAGCTCCTTCTGGGGAGAAGGAGGAATGTGAGAGTGAGGGTCTCTACACACTCAGAGTGGGAAGGGTGGGGGGTTGAGTGCCCCACAGGGGTAAGGGAACTCCTTGGAGATGTTACCTTCATCCCCTCGATCAAGGGGCAGCAGAGGGGACTACAGTCAGTAAGGAGAAGAGAACCCCCCGTTGATATTTAGGGCTAAGAAAGAGGAACACACAAGGTCGATTCAACTTTCCTAATGCTGGAGGACAGATTGGCAGTCAGGGATTAGCAAAGCCTGTGTTGTGTAGCTATCGTATGGTCTGATGTGCCCCAGGAGCAAAGGTACCAAAGCTTTCTCTCAATAAAAGTGAATGGGGAAACTTCCAGTTGCAGCCCAGTTCCCGGAGGGCATGGCACTCTCTTCCCTCCTATGGTGTCCATCTCTTGACTAAAGGTAGGGACAAAGGGCACATTTCTTGGAGAGCACTGTCACCAATGAAGGGGGAGCATCAAAAAAAACCATAGCAGAGTTCTCAAAAAATAGACCAGAGGCAAATGTACTTCATCCAGCAGCGCTTTACTTGCTACTGAAGGCAAATGAGCATAAATGGTCACAAATCCAATACAATCAGGATTGGCAGAGTCCATAAAAAATCCAGTTGCAGCACTTACAATAAAACTTACAATACCTTATACAGTGGTACCTCAGGTTACATAGGCTTCAGGTTACATACGCTTCAGGTTACAGACTCCACTAACCCAGAAATAGTGCTTCAGGTTAAGAACTTTGCTTCAGGATGAGAACAGAAATCATGCTCCAGCGGCACAGCAGCAGCAGGAGGCCCCATTAGCTAAAGTGGTGCTTCAGGTTAAGAACCGTTTCAGGTTAAGTACGGACCTCTAGAACGAATTAAGTACTTAACCCGAGGTACCACTGTAATAAGACTTAAACATAACACTATAGCACACAGATCAGAACACTAGAACAGTGTTTCCCAACCTTGGGCCTCCAGCTGTTTTTGAACTACAATTCCCATCATCCCTGACCACTGGTCTTGCTAGCTAGGGATGATGGGAGTTGTAGTCCAAAAACAGCTGGAGGCCCAAGGTTGGGAAACACTGCAGCAGAACAATGTGACAGGAAAGAGAAAGTAAATTGGTGAGACTCACACCCCTCCTGGTCTTACTGTTATAGCCAGCACAACCTTGATAGAAAGATAACAGAACCAGTTTAAACCAGCTATACTCAGCTTCCCAGAAGACATAACCCAAACAAAAACCTTCTGCCTGTTTCTTTCACATGGAAAGAAAACCTTCCTTCACAAAGAGAAGAAACCTTCTAGAACCCTCTTGAACTAATCAGAATAGGAAAAATCTCTACACATCAGATCAATATTTCGGTACTAAGAAATGCAAACTGACATGCACATGTATTGACTGGAGACCGTACATGTTGCCAAAAGAATGTATAAAATGCAATTGAGATGTGCACATTCCCCAGCTTCGTGTTGACCAGGAAATGGGCACAATTTGTTCCTTCTTCATGGACAGACCATGTGAACGTTCTCCATCAGGTGAATGCAAACAATGGAAAGCAGTCGTGCACATCAGCTGCTAAATTTACATTACCTCCAACATTCATGTGCAGAGCATTTCACAATCTCAGTCTCACCTACCTTGACAGCGACCTTGTGAACTGGCTCGCTACCCTTCCCATTTTACAGATGGGGACTGACGTTGAGAAACGGTTGTTTGCCTAAGATCCTTCCCCCCAAAATAACCCTCTGGTGTGGTGACAATTCAGTTTGAGGGCTCCCAAATTGTTTGGTTCACTGGACACACACAACCCCCTGTATAAGCTACCCTATAATCTTTCACAGTTTGACACCCAATACTTAAATGAAAGTTGCCTTGGCAAAACCGAGCGCAGCTTATATTAGCTGCAAGACGTGAGCCACAAAACAGCACCCTTGTACTCGTGCCACAATGATATGTGACTAACAGCTATGTAGCCATCGGAATTATTCTTAATTGCATCTTCTACTCTGTCACTCATTTTCATGTGCTGCTGTATATATTCTGGCACTTCCCCATCTATTAACAATGGCACATTTATATTAGATATGTGTCCATGGCAACACACAGCCCTCAGCCAGCCATTACAAACATTTATTTACTTCCGAGATACTTTTTTTAAAACCAATTGAATCCTAGTTTTTATTCCCGTCCTTGGTTTTATTATATTTCATATTTACTGGAGCTGAGGCCCATAAAGGGAGGGGGGCAAATCTGCCTCTAAGCAAATGAGCACAGTTGCCCTGAATTGTGACATTTCTTCTGGGGAATGTTTTCTTCAATCTGATTATTTGAAGTCCTGTCTATTTAAGATAGCCACCAGCAACGGTGAAATTCCCTGCTGCAGTCACTTTTTATTTCATATGCTCATTCATCCTTTCATTCATTCAGAATAGCATTGTTTACACAAGCATATTCATGAAAATCTTCAGACTCATTTTGCAAACGCATAGGTGAGTCATGTGACATTGCTACAAAGCAGCAGTTTGCTGTCTCCCTCGTTGCCAGAGATGGCAAATGGAAAGGCATTGCCGCTGAGCCTGGAGGCAATTTCTTACTCATAGCTGGTGATCTTGAGCAAGGAAGGACTGATTCTGCTATCACACGTTTCAGTGGTCCAGGATTTGGAGGCTGCCCTTGGCCAGTAGACTGATTGATTAGCCGAAGGCAGACATTTGTACAAACAAAGGGACCCTTTCCCACCTTGCAGAATTCTCTGACAAATTACCATGATGTCCATCTTAGTGGAGAAAACAGTGACGGGAGCCACCTGCAGCCTCACGCCCAAAAGAGATGTCTGTCTATCTGCCACCAGTCGGTTCAGTGTGGAACAACCTGTTAGGAGCTCAGCCTACACTCGAGTAGGACCCTGGCAGAGACACATGCCCAACTGGCATGTTATCTCCCTCCTGGTCGATTGTTCGGGAGCTTCTAAAGCTTTCTTCAGCCTGAACATCACAGCGACTGATGCCAACAGACATCAGCACACTTAGGGATCTGCAGAGTTTGTGCAGTTCGCGTGACAGAACTCAGCATTTTGGCTAATCTACTTTATTTACATATAAACACACACGGAGCACTGCAACATGGCTCCCTCCCTCTCTCTCTCTCTAGTATCAGACAGCAAAGAGAAAAAGAACAAAGGACACTAGTCCCACTTCACGGAACACAGTAACACAAACATCCTGTCTCCGTCACTTCCCACTCTATGGAGTCAAAACATATACCGTCATGTGATAGACAACAATCCCATGACTGCAATTATGGAGCAGGAATTCTAACACAACCCACAGTTGGAGAAGCCATCCTTCATTTTGCAGCAAGAATGAAAGTGGTTCTCCAGGCAAACCATGATTCTGGGAGATGTGGATCTTGTTCCAGTTCAAGCATGGTTAGAATGTATGTGGGAAAGTGTATTCAGGTGCAAGGAATAAAGACACAAGGACACAGAATTTAGGTTAATGTTAATGGGCAAATTTAGGCCACAACTTTATTGGTTACAGAATGTGAGCAGTATTGGCTTAGGCATTGGTATCAACAGACTACCATATTTTTCGCTCTGTAAGATGCACCTGACCACAAGACGCACCTAGTTTTTGGAGGAGGAAAACAATTTTAAAAAATCTGAATCTCAGAAGCCAGAACAGCAAGAGGGATCGCTGCGCAGCGAAAGCAGCGATCCCTCTTGCTGTTTTGGCTTCTGGGATAGCCGTGCAGCCTGCATTCACTCCATAAGACGCACACACATTTTCCCTTACTTTTTAGGAGGGAAAAAGTGAGTCTTATAGAGCAAAAAATATGGTATATCTGGCTCCTGCCCACCTTGCAGGGAGTCTGTAAGGGTAAACCACCAGTATTATTATTAGTATTATTAATTTTTTATTTATTTATTTATTTATTTATTCAGAAAACCGGGCTCAGGGCAGCTAACAACAAATTTAAAACACTTAATTGATGCAACAAAAAACAGCATAAAATACAGTATAAAACGTGAATAACAAGAAATTCAGAATTCAAAAATCAATTTAGGGGGGGAATCCATCCAATAAACATTAGATGATCACCAGAGCTAGCTGGCTAAGTTAGTCCTTTTGGGCCAGCGAGGAGACCAGGGGAGAATTAGCTGTGGGATCCCAGAGCGGGTAATCTTCATAAAAAGGGGGAAGGGAGGGAAGGGAAGGAAGGGGAATAAAAGATCAGGCTAAGTTCAAATTGAAAGCCAGGCAGAATAGCTGTGTCTTACAGGCCCGGCAGAAGGAAGTTACCGGTAAATCCTGCAGGGCCCGGGTCTCATGGCATTCCACCAGGTCGGAGCCATCACTGAGAGGGGAGCCCTACCAATAGGGGGAGCCCCGCCAATGTGGATTGACTCGAGCTCCCCCTGGGTTCCCGAAAGGGTCATGGGATGACCCTAGCCCCTCCCCAGGCTTCGGACAAGATCCACACACCCAGATTCCTTTAACAGAATACCCTTATTCATGGAGGGACAGGTGATGGCCACACCTCCCCTCCCCCACACTTCAATAAGCCAATGCCTAACCGCCAAACCTTACAAAGTTGTGACGATTGCTACGAGGTAGGCGAAAACCAAGTGGCTGGTGCCAATTTGCCAAGTGGGAAAACTCCAACCAGGCCCCTCAACGGCGACCAACCAAAGTCCATAGCAAGGCCAGTGACCCTACGTAAAAGAAGGTGGGAGGACAGGAGATCCACGGCATGAGGCTGAAAGAGGAGCTGCCAGAGTTGCGCCACAGTTTAAATTGGCCCCAGCCATGCCCCCATAGCGCCCTGATTGGCCGGCTGGCAAATGGCGTGGCCGGGACGTCCTCAGCGTGATGTGGGACGCTATCCCTACACCACGCTGAGACAGGAGTGGGGCCTGGTGGCCAAGCGCAACCCGGTCCCACTCGGAAGCAGAACCAATCTGGAGAAGCCATCTGATACATACTGAGTTGAATAGGATCCAAAATGCAGCAGTCTGATTGGCCCTAGAACAATAGGATTCAGAATGCAGCAGTCTGATTGGTCCCAGAACAATAGGATCCAGAATGCAGCAGTCTGATTGGTCCGCAGGAACCACCCAATCCAGCTCCAGGTGGAAGTGAATCCGCAACCTGATTGGCCTACAGGAGAATCCCGGAATTAGCCAATCCCGTGGGGCCCATTGTGTAAATAATGTATATAAAGCAGACATTCTGGGGGAACTTCCATTCCTCACCACTATGAGCTGAATAAAGAGCATGAAATCCACACTTGACTCCGAGTATATTTCACCATCTTTCATTTTGCAGCAAGAATGAGAGTAGTTCTCCAGGCAAACCCTGATTCTGGGAGGTGTGGCCCTCATTCTAGTTCATAAACAGCTAGAATGTGGATGGGAAAATATATTCAGATGCAGATCCAAATGTTCATCTGCCTGAAAGTAACGATAACTCAAGCAGTTATTTCCATAGCGCCCTCAAGATACATGGTGCTTTACAAAGAACAGGTGTGACAAGTCCCTGCCCCAAGGGGCTTACGGTGCTAATACAGACACAGGAAAACAAGAGCAAAAGGGAAGAGATCTGTGGGATAACGGGCATCATCTAACCAACATGCTTAAGTCATAATCAATGTTTCCCAAATTTGTCTCCAGCGGTTTGTGGATTATACCTGCCCGCAGACTGCCTCGCCAGAGTGGTGCATGCTCTGGTTATCTCCTGCTTGGACTACTGCAATGCGCTCTACGTGGGGCTACCTTTGAAGGTGACCCAGAAACTGCAATTAATCCAGAATGCGGCAGCTAGACTGGTGACTGGGAGCGGCCGCTGAGACCACATAACACCGGTCTTGAAAGACCTACATTGGCTCCCAGTGCGTTTCCGAGCACAATTCAAAGTGTTGGTGCTGACCTTTAAAGCCCTAAACGGCCTCGGCTCAGTATATCTGAAGGAGCGTCTCCACCCCCATCGTTCTGCCCAGACACTGAGATCCAGCGCCAAGGGCCTTCTGGCGGTTCCCTCATTGTAAGAAGTGAGATTACAGGGAACCAGGCAGAGGGCCTTCTCGGTAGTGGCGCCCACCCTGTAGAACGCCCTCCCTTCAGATGTGAAGGAAATAAGCAGCTATCCCATCTTTAAAAGACATCTGAAGGCAGCCCTGTTTAGGGAAGTTTTTAATATTTAATGCTGTACTGTTTTTAACATTTGATTGGGAGCCACCCAGAGTGGCTGGGGAAACTCAGCCAGATGGGCGGGGTATAAATAATAAATAATTATTATTATCATCATCATTATTATTTTTATTATTATTATAGTTCCCATCATCCCTGACCACTGGTCTTGCTAGCTAGAGATGATATGGGATGCATATCAATGTCTACCAAGCACGAACCGTAACCATGGCATCTTCTGCTCATTTATATGTTTCTTGGCACTCCCCCCCCCAAAAAAACCCCTCTGTTTTTCACTTCATGTGCCTGTCGGCTGCAGCCATGAATCACACATCCCATAACTAACATACTGATGCTGAAGAGGTTCAGGCAAGCTCCAGGCGCCCCGCCGATACTTAACGGCATTGGCCAGGAAAACAGGCACACAGCGTTTGTTGAAATCCACAGGAATGTTAGTTGGAGCACGTTGCCACGCTGTAAGGCTTAACAGCTAGAACAACAAATGATGAAAGTTTATTGAAGCTCTTTGGGCACTTTCCAGTCGCAGGGCAATTTATCTGAAGATCCAAATCCTGGAATCTGCACAGATTGCAGCACCTTTGTCGCAGCCCCGATATGACGCAGTCAGCTTCTGAAACTTCACGAACCTTCATTTCTCAAGCCAACGCAACTCAAGAGCGTCTCCTTCATGTCTAATGGGATCTTTGCCAGAATCCTTGATGTTTTTGATTAGAGTCTTACTCCCTCTCTGTGTGTGTATCTCCTGACAGTCTTTTTCTTTCTTTTTCTTTCTTTTAAAGTTTTAATTTTATTGGGTAAATTCGAAAAGTAACATACCATAGAATTTACAATGAATATCGAAAAGACCAGAGAAGGTCACAAATAGCAAAAGCAAAAACACTAGTAATTTTCCATTTTGATAAAATATCGATCATCTTCTGTTCTGTTATTCTACATTTGTAGCTTTATACATGACTTCCCGTTTGCACCCAATTAGAACACTGATTGTACAAAAATACCGTATTTTTTGCTCTATAAGAGTCACTTTTTCCCTCCTAGAAAGTAAGGGGAGATGTGTGTGCGTCTTATGGAGCGAATGCAGGCTGCGCAGCTATCACAGAAGCCAGAACAGCAAGAGGGATTGCTGCTTTCACTGCGCAGCGATCCCTCTTGCTGTTCTGGCTTCTGAGATTCAGAATATTTTTTTTCTTGTTTTCCTCCTCCAAAAACTAGGTGCGTCTTATAGAGAAAAAATACGGTAAATACCTAAAGTCTTTTTTTTAACTAAACCTTATGTTGTATTTTATTTCCCACATTATATTATATTGTTTACACAGAAATCATTCAAACGCAACCATAGTTGCCACACTGTGATTGTAATTCTGTGAATATTGGATCTGTCCTTCCAGTGAGCACTGAGGGCTGATTTCCTTAAGAATGGATAGGTTTGATCTTCTTATAGTCCATGGGACTCTCAAGAGTCTCCTCCAGCACCATAATTCAAAAGCATCAATTCTTCTGCGATCAGCCTTCTTTATGGTCCAGCTCTCACTTCCATACATCACTACTGGGAAAACCATAGCTTCAACTATACGGACCTTTGTTGGAAAGGTGATAATCTATATTATACCCAAAATCAATTGGAATTGTTTATGCGACTCACCTTGAGAAGCTTTGCTGGGTAGACAAGCAGCCACTGGCGGAGGAATGGGGGTGGCGTTTGGAGCACACCACCCGGCACCATTGGGGAGGGGGGTACCATCACAGCCACACACACCCCGGAAACGTGCCACACACACACCCCACACCGGGCGCCACACCCCTGGGACGTGTGCCAGCCATGCCCCTGCTACTATCCGCCCCCGGTGCCGGAGCATGCAACTTTGCCACAGCATCAAAACCCTAGAAAATGCACAAACATAAATGCACATGGAAATCAAGAAGAATTGATTCCTTTCTTTTAAAATACGTCTTTGAACTAAGAATGGGCCTATCTATCCTAGTATGTGACCACCAGTAATTTTTAAGGCGTGAGCACCTGCTCTCTCTATACCTTGAATAACAAGGTGACTCAGAGTGAGTTGGGTCATGATCTCACATTTCCAAGGCATGTCGAGGCTAATCAGGAAGTCTGACTAGCTCTGTAGCCTCAATTTCTATTTTTTTTTTTTAAAAAATGTACAGCTTTACTTTCCCCTTTTCTGAGAAACAAAAGCAATGTCTGAGGGCTGCCTCTAGACTTTTCTATTCTTTTCCTTTAAAAAAAAAATTGAACTACTTCTTTTAATGTTTTATATTTTATTGTGATTTTTATATTTTGGTGGGAACTGCCCAGAGTGGCTGGGGCAACCCAGTCAGATGGGCAGCACATAAATAATAAAATTATTATAATTCTTAGTAGTAGTAGTCGTATTATCATTAGTAGTAGTGGTAATATTACTAATAATAATAATAATAATAATAATAATAATAATAATAATGTTCACTTGTCCTTCACCCTAAGGTCCCATGGCAGGCTCCAGCAATTTAAAAACAGTTTAAAACATTTTGCAATCACAGAAATAGGTAAAGGTAAAGGGACCCCTGATCATTAGGTCCAGTCGTGACCGACTCTAGAGTTGCAGCGCTCATCTCGCTTTATTGGCCAAGGGAACCAGCGTACAGCTTCCGGGTCATGTGGATAGCATGACTAAGCCGCTTCTGGCGAACCAGAGCTGCGCAGGGAAACACCATTTACCTTTCTGCTGGAGTGGTATCTATTTATCTACTTGCACTTTGACGTGCTTTTGAATTGCTAGGTTGGCAGGAGCAGGGACCGAGCAACGGGAACTCACCCCGTCATGGGGATTCGAACCGCTGACCTTCTGATTGGCAAGTCCTAGGCTCTGTGGTTTAACCAACAGTGCCACCCACAAACTACCTCACAACACAGTACTGCAAATTATCTCTCATGCATGTTGTTGTTGTGCCAATAAAGGCTGAATGAAGAATTGTTGTTGTTTAGTTATCTATAACCTGCCTTTGCCCCCGACAGAGACTCAAGACAGCTTACAGATGAAAACAAGAATATTTTCAGATTATTTAAAAGTGTTCAAACAGAAATGGAAGGGACTTTGCGATGTTGAGACCGACTGGAAATAGATTGACTTGAAACAGAGGAAAACATTAACAGGATTGCAATAACACTTGTAACGTAACAGGTATTATAGAGATAATGAAGTTAAAAAAATAAATAAATAAATATACAAAAGTAGAAAAGATTTAATAACAGAACCCATGGAGGGGATGGTCGGAAGTCCAGAGATTCGGAGAAATCTCTTAATTGTGTTGTGTTATTTTTTATAATTTTGTACTTGTAAAATCAAAGAAAAATTATTTTATGATCCCTATCTTTAAGTCTGAACAAAATACTTGTTTAACCTGGAGGTAAGCTGTCTGAATTGTGCATTGCTTTGTAACGATTTGTTGGGTCTCTGGACCGTAATGAAGATTGATAGATTGATTGATTGATTGATTGATTGATTGATTGATTGATAAAAATTATATGGGGTTGTTTTTTTAAAAAAAGGGAACTAGATTGACTTGTCCCTCCCAGTATCACTTCGAATCACAGGGGGAAGGAGTAGAGGACTTAAAGCAAATCTGTACGAAAAGGATTTGTTCCACGTAGGAATCTAGGTGTCTGAAAGGAAGATGCAATGCTTGTGAATTGATGCTGATGAGACACAAGCCTTGGTGAGGGTGAGGCCTCAGGCAGGGTGCTTGGGGACAGAATGACCCAGATATGATGGGTTGCTAGGTCAGGGCAGAGAAACCTTCGCAAGCCGAACTTGAAATCATCTCCCCAACAGAGCTTTAATTCCACAGGTTCCGAAACGAAGCCAGTAACTTTCTAAACATCTCTGAGGCATTTCTCCCAAGAGGGAAAGCTGTTCAGGGACAGAAATCCCACTGAGCATATCAGCGGCTGTATAGCTCAATGGGACTGACAAGCTGATAAAAGCTTGAGGATCCGGTGGATCAACTACTGAACCCACAAGGCTTCTTAGGGTAGCTGAAGTGATTCTATTGTGAGTGGATTGTGTTCAGGGCGATAAGCATATTATTGCGGGGGGGGGGGGGAGAGAAATAATCTTCTTAAGACTTCAGTTTCGTCGCAATCTGCAGAGCAAAAAGATTCAAAAGGCCACAGACATCTAAGATTGGCAGGCGCGTATTTTGCGCTTCTATATCATCTAGAAAATTTGTTTAAAAGCAACAGTATAAACAGTATAAAAGCAAGGGTATGGGGCCTAAGGGCCATATTCTGCCATATACAACCTTCTGAGGGCCACATTACCTTTGTGCAACAAAATGGATTCCAACCATACAATAGTCAGTGCTTCCTACATACATCATACATACATAACAATAATATAAAAAAATGCCACCCATCTGACTTGGTTGCCCAATCACTCTTGGTGGCTTCCAACATACAGTGGTACCTCAGGTTAAGTACTTAATTCGTTTCGGAGGTCCATTCTTAACCTGAAACTGTTCTTAACCTGAAGCACCACTTTAGCTAATGGGGCCTCCTGCTGCCGCTGTGCCGCCAGAGCCCGATTTCTGTTCTCATCCTGAAGCAAAGTTCTTAACCTGAAGCACTATTTCTGGGTTAGCGGAGTCTGTAACCTGAAGTGTATGTAACCCGAGGTACCACTGTACATAAAAATGTAAGAAAACTGTACAGGGCTGCCTTCAGACATGATCACATTCAATTCCCAGGCCTGAGGATCTGCAGTCCTGAATCTATCACTTTAGGAATTTTTATTTATTTATTTGGGACGCAGGTGGCGCTGTGGGTTAAACCACACAGCCTAGGACTTGCCAATCAGAAGGTCGGCGGTTCGAATCCCCACCAGAGGGTGAGCTCCCGTTGCTCGGTCCCTGCTCCTGCCAACCTGGCACATCAAAAGCACATCAAAGTGCAAGTAGATAAATAGGTACCGCTCCAGCGGGAAGGTAAACGGCGTTTCCATGCACTGCTCTGGTTCGCCAGAAGCGGCTTAGTCATGCTGGCCACATGACCCGGAAACTGTACGCCGGCTCCCTTGGCCAGTAAAGCGAGATGAGCGCCGCAACCCCGGAGTCGACCACGACTGGACCTAATGGTCAGGGGTCCCTTTACCTTTATTTATTTATTTGCTTGCTTGTATTTCTCCATGGGATCATCGTTGAACGGCCTTTGCTTTGCCCACTGCAACTTCTGACGACATCCGTGTGCCAAGACAGGAGCCTTCCCACATCTGATATTTTGAGTGACAGCTGCGGGGAGGCGGGGATGTTTCTTTGTGCCTATTTTTAAAAGCAAATGAGAGAGTCATGTTGGCACTGGAATTAGCCTGAGAACTGCCCGAGGCCCTGAAATCACACGGTTAGGTCTGTTCTGCTACAGTACTCAGGAAGAGGAGAAGACGGTGCTGAGCTGGCCAGAGGAATGTTAGTTACAGCAGCAGCACAAGGACGCAAAAGAAGCTTGAGGCTACAAGCAGCTCAGATGCAGCGGTTCCAAAACACTCACATATGCACAGTGCCTTCCACTGTGACTATGGATGGTCCGACCTATCCATTTTGGTTTCTCATTTATCCAGTCTTAAGCTCTGTTAAGGAGACGCCGGTGGCGCTGTGGGTTAAACCACAGAGCCTAGGACTTGCCGATCAGAAGGTCGGCTGTTCGAATCCCCAAGACGGGGTGAGCTCCCGTTGCTCGGTCCCTGCTCCTGCCAACCTAGCAGTTCGAAAGCACACCAGTGCAAGTAGATAAATAGGTGCCACTCCGGCGGGAAGGTAAATGGCATTTCCATGCACTGCTCTGGTTTGCCAGAAGCGGCTTAGTCATGCTGGACACATGACCCAGAAGCTGTACGCCGGCTCCCTCGGCCAATAAAGAGAGATGAGCGCCGCAACCCCAGAGTCAGTCATGACTGGACCTAATGGTCAGGGGTCCCTTTACCTTTACCTCCACATTTCCACATCAGCTTGAGGTATATATTTTTGTATTAACCCTCGTGAAAATTCGTCAGCATTTTAGTGCATGTGTGTGCGCGCATGGGGGATGGTGGGGCTGGCATCCGTCTGTCTCGAGAGAGAATTGGAGTGAAGTCTGGTACATAACACCAGTACAATTAGGAGAAATGTTCAAAACAGGCTCAAATCTATGTTGGAAATGCAAGGAAAAAGAAGGGACTCTTTATCATATGTGGTGGGATTGCAGTAAAATTAAAATGTTTTGGGAAATGATATATAACGAGTTAAAGAAAATGTTTCATTTAACATTTGTGGAAAAAACCTAAAGCTTTCTTGTTTGGGATTATGGGGGGAAGACCCGCTAAAGAAACTTAAAAACATTTTTATGTATGCGACAATGGCGGCAAGAGTCTTAATAGCACAAGGATGGAAGAATGAAGAAACCCCGACGAAAGAACTGTGGCAAGAAAAATTGATGGATTATGCGGAATTGGCAAAACTGACACACAAATTACAAGACAAAGATGACTGTGATTTTAAAGATGAATGGGAACCTTTGACGAAATATCTGAATAAACAACAATACGAATTGGACTCCTTGGCAGGTTTTGAATCAACATTCACAAAATAATTATTGGTAATATACAGATAGATAAATTGAGGATCATTACAATTTCATAACATGCAGATAAAAACATATGTTGAGAAACCAGAGATAGGAGCTGAGGGAAGTCGCGGGGAGGGATTGGGAGGGTGGGTGTATGTTCAGGGGGGGAGGGGAAAATGGGGGGAAAACAATGTGGATGGATGTATTTTTGTTAAAATTATTGTGTTGAAATTCTTAATAAAAACATTTTTAAAAGAGAGAGAGAATTGGAGTGAAGTCAAACTGCTCTGTGGGTTAAACCACAGAGCCTAGGACTTGCCAATCAGAAGGTCGGCGGTTCGAATCCCCGCGACAGGGTGAGCTCCCGTTGCTCGGTCCCTGCTCCTGCCAACCTAGCAGTTTGAAAGCACAAAGTGCAAGTAGATAAATAGGTACCCCTCCAGCGGGAAGGTAAACGGCATTTCCGTGCGCTGCTCTGGTTCGCCAGAAGCGGCTTGGTCATGCTGGCCACATGACCCGGAAGCTGTACGCCGGCTCCTTCGGCCAATAAAGCGAGATGAGCGCCGCAACCCCAGAGTCGGCCACGACTGGACCTAATGGTCAGGGGTCCCTTTACCTTTACCAAACCGCTGCATTAGCACTGAAGTGACCTCCCCAGGGCACAAACCTGGCCACTGGGTATGGAGGTCCTGGGCTGCCCAGACGACGACATGAACCCCATCCAGGCCTCGCTGAGATGGTCCAAAGGAATGGGGAGCAATACGTTTGGCACCAGCTTGGCTTCAGGAGTTGCTGGAAGGAGGCGTACAAGGCAGCAGGGTTTGCTCCTTAGCACTCTCTTCTCCCAAAGATGTCCTGAAAGGAAGCTGATAGATATTATTCCTCAGGGTTTGCTCCTGCCACCTTTCTCACATACCAGTAGAGCACAAGGCAGTGGAAGAAAAAGAAGAAGAAGAAGAGAAGAGTTTGGATTTGATATCCCGCTTTATCACTACCCGAAGGAGTCTCAAAGCATTCTCCTTTCCCTTTCTCCCCCACAACAAACACTCTGTGAGGTGAGTGAGGCTGAGAGACTTCAGAGAGGCGTGACTAGCCCAAGGTCACCCAGCAGCTGCATGTGGAGGAGCGGGGAATTGAACCCGGTTCACCAGATTACAAGTCTACCACTCTTAACCACTACACCACACTGGCTCTCAGCGGAGATGTAGGATCACAGTTTTCCTTCTCCTAGATGGGCTACCTTCCCAGGTTGACAACCCACAACTGCCCCTCACGTCCGTCCACAGCATGTGTGGAAACTGCCTTCTCAACTGTTGGATCTATTGTTGATCTCATCCACTCAATCTGCCAGAGCCTGTCTTTGGATATAGGGAAAATCCTTAACTCACCAAGGGTTTGAGACTCATCGGCTACCCTTACCTGGTTTAGCCGGCCGGTCAAAGCCGAATACAGAAATAGAATACAGAAATGGGAGGTGTGAGGAGGTCGAGGAAATAAGTAAAGGAAGAAAGTCATGTAAAGGTTTGATTTGCTTTTTTTTTCCTTTTTAAAAAGATTGTATTTTTTCTGTCTTTTTTATTTTTCTTTTTTCTCTTTTTTCTTTTTGTAACCTTTAAAATTTTGAATAAATATTATTTTTAAAAAAAAAATGTTGGAGGGTGTGGGCCTGTGGAGAATGGAAATGCACGAACCCTATTGGCTTAGTCCTTGCCATTCCAGACTTCTTAGTCTTCTTCCCCATGCAAAATATCATCGCAAGATCGGCCTTAGCAACCATATGGCTTAGTAACTGCAGTTGCCAAGGCAACCAGGCAGTTGCAGAGGAAGGAGAGGTAACAGAGGTAATGCGACTTCACTGAAAACTTAGCAAGCTGTTAAAAGGCCTATTAGCAAGCCAAGAATGAGCCTGCCACACTGGGAGATGGGGTAGGGGTATCTAAGAGCTGTGTGAGAAATTGGGTGGCCTTCCAGGGACCACATGCCAATGATGGGCAGGGCCAGTGACAAGAGTGGGTGGAGCCAGAGGCGTAGGAAGGTCAGGTGGTACCCGGTGTGGAAAATTTCTTGTCACCCCCCCCCACACACACACACACATTGATTTATTTTAATTTTTTTGCCTGCAAAAATGGTTTTACATTATTTCATATTTTCTTACAAAGGAATAATAATGAGGAGGAGTAATAATAATAATAATAATAATAATAATAATAATAATAATAAACTTTTATTTATATCCGGCCCTCTCCTGCCAAAGTCGGGCTCTGTGCAGCTAACATCAGATACATAACACTGGTATAAAATCAAACAATAATTAAATTACCTCCTAAAAACATGCCAAAATCAAACTAAAGTCTAATTAGATGGCTTTCCGCAGGGTTAGGGTTGGGAACAGTAAGGGCTCCACTGAATTGAAATTTCAGCCTTCACGACATAGGGAAACGGCCAGCTATTTTCATGGAGGAGGGTCAAGATATTAACTGATATGCATGAAATTCCATATATAGCTATATAATCCCTATATATAATTTCCTAGCCTTAGAAAGCATTGCTAATAACAAGGCCAGTGGAAGTGATGGTATTCCAGCTGAACTATTTAAAATTTTAAAAGATGATGCTGTTAAAGTGCTACACTCAATATGCCAGCAAATTTGGAAAACTCAGCAGTGGCCAGAGGATTGGAGAAGATCAGTCTACATCCCAATCCCAAAGAAGGGACGTGCCAAAGAATGCTCCAACTACCGCACAATTGCACTCATTTCACACGCTAGCAAGGTTATGCTTAAAATTCTACAAGGAAGGCTTAAGAAGTATGTGGACCGAGAACTCCCAGAAGTGCAAGCTGGATTTCGAAGGGGCAGAGGAACCAGAGACCAAATTGCAAACATGCGCTGGATTATGGAGAAAGCTAGAGAGTTCCAGAAAGACATCTACTTCTGCTTCATTGACTATGCAAAAGCCTTTGACTGTGTCGACCACAGCAAACTATGGCAAGTTCTTAAAGAAATGGGAGCGCCTGATCACCTCATCTGTCTCCTGAGAAATCTCTATGTGGGACAAGAAGCTACAGTTAGAACTGGATATGGAACAACTGATTGGTTCAAAATTGGGAAAGGAGTACAGCAAGGCTGTATATTGTCTCCCTGCTTATTTAACTTATATGCAGAATTCATCATGCGAAAGGCTGGTCTGGATGAATCCCAAACCAGAATTAAGATTGCCAGAAGAAATATCAACAACCTCAGATATGCAGATGACACAACCTTGATGGCAGAAAGTGAGGAGGAATTAAAGAACCTTTTAATGAGGGTGAAAGAGGAGAGCGCAAAATATGGTCTGAAGCTCAACATCAAAAAAACGAAGATCATGGCCACTGGTCCCATCACCTCCTGGCAAATAGAAGGGGAAGAAATGGAGGCAGTGAGAGATTTTACTTTCTTGAGCTGCATGATCACTGCAGATGGTGACAGCAGTCACGAAAATAAAAGACGCCTGTTCCTTGGGAGAAAGGCGATGGCAAACCTAGACAACATCTTAAAAAGCAGAGACATCACCTTGCCAACAAAGGTCCGTATAGTAAAAGCCATGGTTTTCCCAGTAGTGATGTATGGAAGTGAGAGCTGGACCATAAAGAAGGCTGATCGGCGAAGAATTGATGCTTTTGAATTATGGTGCTGGAGGAGACTCTTGAGAGTCCGATGGACTGCAAGAAGATCAAACCTCTCCATTCTGAAGGAAATCAGCCCTGAGTGCTCACTGGAAGGACAGATCCTGAAGCTGAGGCTCCAATACTTTGGCCACCTCATGAGAAGAGAAGACTCCCTGGAAAAGACCCTGATGTTGGGAAAGATGGAGGGCACAAGAAGAAGGGGACGACAGAGGACAAGATGGCTAGACAGCGTTCTCGAAGCTACAAACATGAGTCTGACCAAACTGTGGGAGGCAGTGGAAGATAGGAGTGCCTGGAGTGATCTGGTCCATGGGGTCACGAAGAGTCGGACACGACTAAACGACTAAACAACGACAAAATCCCTAGTGTAGTAATATAAGACCTTTGGAGCAGGCATTTTTAAAAAAAGTTTTTTATGAACCGCCCTAAAGGTAAAGGAACCCCTGACCATCAGGTCCAGTCATGGCCGACTCTGGGGTTGCGGCACTCATCTCGCTTTATTGGCCGAGGGAGCCGGCGTACAGCTTCCGGGTCATGTGGCCAGCATAACTAAGCCACTTCTGGCGAACCAGAGCAGCACATGGAAATGTCGTTTACCTTCCCGCTGGAGTGGTACCTATTTATCTACTTGGACTTTGACCTGCTTTCAAACTGCTAGGTTGGCAGGAGCAAGGACCGAGCAATGGGAGCTCACCCCGTCTCGGGGATTCAAACCGCCGACCTTCTGATCGGCAAGTCCTAGGCTCTGTGGTTTAACCCACAGCACCACCCGCGTCCCTATGAACTGCCCTAATAGGACAGTAATTGTTCCTTGATAATTTGTCACCCCCCTCCATGATGGAACCTGGGGCGAACCACACCCCCACCCCTGCCTGCCCCCACTTCCTACGCCCCTGGGAGGAGCAATGGGTGTAAATTTTACCTTTCTACAGTAGTCTTTCTACTCACTGACTCACACACCCCTCTCTAACCCCAATCCTGACAAGCAAGAGGCAGCATCAGCGTTCAATGAAACATCCTGGGGACTTTTTGACTTCCAGATTTTATTGGCGGCACTCAAAGCGACAGGGAAAACTGACGCAAATTGGTGTGAACCTTTGACAGCTGTGTCTTTTCTACTGCATCTGCTTGACAACATCTTGTCAGAGTCTCTTGATATTCAACTCACAGCTAGCACAGTACATTTAAACCACATTGCTTCCCTCAAACAATCCTGGGAATTGTAGTTTAGCCCTCGCAGAGCTACAATTCCCAGCACCCTTAACAAACCACAGTTCCCAGAATGCTCTGGGGCTAGCCATGTTATTTGGATGTGCCTTAGGTAAAGGTAAAGGGACCCCTGACCATTAGGTCCAGTCATGACCGACTCTGGGGTTGCGGTGCTCATCTCGCTTTATTGGCCGAGGGAGCCAGCATACAGCTTCCAGGTCATGTGACCAGCATAACTAAGCCACTTCTGGCGAACCAGAGCAGCACACGGAAACGCCGTTTACCTTCCCGCCGGAGCGGTACCTATTTGTCTACTTGCACTTTGACATGCTTTCGAACTGCCAGGTTGGCAGGAGCAGGGACCAAGCAACGGGAGCTCACCCTGTCGTGGGGATTCAAACCGCCGACCTCCTGATCGGCAAGTCCTAGGCTAAGTGGTTTAACCCACAGCGCCACCCGTGCTTTAAATGTATAGTGTACATGTGACCAGTTATTCCATATCCTTACAAGTTCTTAGAAAGGGGATGAGACAAGTTCATGGAGGGCGAGCCTAATATCAACACAGGTATTAGCCCTGATATCTAAAATGAGTTTCCAGGTTCAGAGGCAGTTGTTCTTGTTAGGGTGAGGGGAGGGTTGTTATTTTCAAGTTCTCCTTCTGGTACTCCTCCTCCTCATCTGGCTGGCCACTCTTGGAAACATGTTGCTGGTCTAGATGAACCAAATGTGGTTGACATCCAACATGACTCTTCTCCTGGTCCTCTATATTTAATATCATTAAATATATAGATCCCCAAGCCAAACGGAGGACATAGATGATGCCTTCCTGGAACAGATGGCCAAGCATGCAAAAGGAAGGGAGATAGTAGTAATGGGGGACTTCAATTACCCGGATATTTGCTGGATGTCAAACTCAGCCAAGAGCATAAGGTCAAACAGATTCCTCACTGGCCTTGCAGACAACTTCATTGTCCAGAAAGTGGGAGAAGCAACAAGAGGAACAGCCATTTTAGATCTGGTCCTAACCAATGTTGATGACCTGGTTAGTGGGGTAGAAGTGGAAGGATCATTAGGCGCGAGTGATCACGCTCTTCTGAAGTTTACTATACAGCGGAAAGGAGCAGCCAAGCATACTAGGACTCAATTTCTTGACTTTAGGAAAGCCGACTTTATAAAACTTAGGGAAGTGCTGGGTGAGATCCCATGGACAGTAATATTAAAAGGAAAGGGACTTCATGATGGCTGGGAGTTTGTTAAGAGGGAGATAGTAAAAGCACAACTTCAGGCAATACCAATGAGACGGAAACATGGAAGGTGCCTAAAGAAGCCAGGGTGGCTATCTAAAGAACTTTTAACTGAGTTAAGATTAAAAAAGGATGTGTACCAAAAAATGGAAAAGGGGGGAAACCACCAAAGAGGAATTCAAACAAATAGCCAGCACGTGTAGACACAAAGTTAGAAAAGCTAAAGCACAGAATGAACTCAGGCTTGCTAGAGAGGTTAAAAGCAACAAAAAAGGCTTTATGGGTATGTTCGTAGCAAAAGGAAGAACAAAGAAACAGTGGGGTCACTCAGAGGAGAAGATGGTGTAATGCAAACAGGGGACACAGAAAGGGCTGAACTCCTCAATGCCTTCTTTGCCTCAGTCTTCTCCGATAAAGAAAACAATGCCCGACCTGAAAAATTTGGAGCAAATGATTCAGCAGAGGAAACACAGCCCAGAATAACTAAGGAGATAGTACAAGAATACTTGGCTAGTTTAGATGTATTCAAGTCTCCAGGGCCAGATGAGCTGCATCCAAGAGTATTAAAAGAACTGGCAGATGTGATCTCAGAACCACTGGCAGTGATCTTCGAGAATTCCTGGAGAACAGGCGAAGTCCCGGCAGACTGGAGGAGGGCAAATGTTGTCCCTATTTTCAAAAAGGGGAAAAGAGAGGACCCAAATAATTACCGCCCAGTCAGTCTGACATCAATACCAGGGAAGATTCTGGAGCAGATCATTAAGCATACAGTCTGTGAGCACCTAGAAAGGAATGCTGTGATCACCAATAGTCAGCATGGATTTCTGAAAAATAAGTCATGTCAGACTAACCTGATCTCGTTTTTTGACAGAATTACAAGCCTGGTAGATGAAGGGAACGCAGTGGATGTAGCCTACCTTGATTTCAGCAAGGCATTTGACAAGGTGCCCCATGATATTCTTGTAAAGAAGCTGGTAAAATGCGGTCTTGACTATGCTACCACTCAGTGGATTTGTAACTGGCTGACTGTGATGGCCTGGGATTCCGATTCAGAGGATGAACCAGAGGAATCCCAGCCTGCACAGGAGTCCCCGCCTCCAGGGCCGGCTGAACTGGGGCAAGGCCTAGATGCTGAAGAGCCTGCACCTGTGGCAGAGCACCAGGAGCTGGCCCCAGGTGAAACCCTTCAGGCCCCAGAGGGGCCTGAGGACTCAGTGGCTACAGGTGAGCCTCCTCCAGGGCCCAGTAACCCTTCGGCCTCTCCTGATCTGCAGAGGCTTAGGGCAGAGAGGCGAAGGGAACTGGTTGCTCCCAGGAGGAGTGCTCGCCTTAAGGCCAGAGGAGGCGGGGCTCCTGGGGGCCGGGACCGCCCCTGGCCTTAGAAGAGGATAAAAGCCCAGTCAGCCCGGTCCCAGGTTGCGGGAGCAACGTCGTTGTTGGCTTTGGACCTTCCTGTGTTCCTGATCCCTGCTTGGCCTCCTGTTCCTGACCATCCGGTGTTCCTGTTCCCTGCTCGGCCTCCTGTTCCTGACCATCCAGTGTTCCTGTTCCCTGCTCGGCCTCCTGTTCCAGCGTTCCTGTTCCCCGCCCGGCTCTCCGCCTCGGACCTCGCCCCTCTTCGTGTGGACTCAGACTACGCTCACGGTACCTTTCCCCCGGGTCCAGCACAGTTTGCTCCCGCCACACCCGCACTCCCCCTTCGTTGGGGTGCGTTCGGGAAGAGCCAGAGGCCATGGCTGACCAGGTGGCTGCGCTGGTGGCTTTGGCCCAGAAGAACCAGGCCTTGACTCACACCGTGCAGCAGCTCAGCGACGCGGTTACGGCACTTCAGCAGCGCTTGGAAGCCCTACCGGCTCCTGGGGCCGACGCCCCGGCTCCTGGCAAGTACCCAGTGGCTTTGCCCGAGAAATTTGATGGAGCCCCGGCCAGCTTTCCCATGTTCCTCGCCCAAGCCAAGCTGTATATTCAGGGGCGAGCCCGGAACTTCCCTGACGACCGCACCAAGGTGCACTTTTTGATTAGTTTGTTAAAGGACCAGGCGGCCAAGTGGGCGTTGCCGCTACTCAGGCAAGACTCCCCCTTGCTGGCAGACTATATGGGGTTTTGCAATCTTTTGGAGGCCGCGTTCGGCAACCCCCAGAAAGGGAGTCAAGCCAACCGGGCGATTCGGCAGTTGAAACAGGGCGAGTCCACGGTGGCCGCATATACCACGGAGTTTCGGCTGTTGGCACAGGACTTGACCTGGAACGACTCGGCATTGCGGGACCAGTATCTCGAAGGGCTTTCGGACGAGATACTGGACCAGCTGGCCACAATGGAACGCCCCACCACGCTAGACACTCTCATTCAACGGAGTCTACAGATAGACGACCGGCTGGAGGATCGTCGCCAGGCCCGGGGCCGACGACACCTCCAGTTCTCGGCACCAGTTTCTTCCGGCAGCCCCACGGTCACAACTGAGTTATCGGAGGAGCCTATGCAGCTCGGGGCAGTGCGGCCACGCCTTTCCCCCGCAGAGAAGGTGTGGCGTCGGGAGGGGAATCTATGTCTCTACTGTGGCGGAAGTGGACACTACGCTCGGTCCTGCCCTGAGAAATGCCAGCCGCAGGGAAACCGCCAACCCCCAGTAGCTGATGGCCCTAGCTACCGGGGGTCCCAAACAGCGCAGAATGGGCCCGCACCAATGGACTTGCAACATCTTATGGTTCCGGTACGTTTATACCCTCCAGGTGGGCCCTGGATTCTTACCCATGCTTTGGTGGATTCAGGAGCAACCCGTTCTTATATGGACGCTGCTTTTGCTGCCCATCATCAGGTGCCACTTCGGAACAAGCCAGAACCGGTCCAGGTGGAAGCAATTGACGGACGGCTTCTACGTTCAGGAGCCGTCACTCAGGAGACCAAGCCCCTGGTCCTGTGTCTCCAGCAGCACCGGGAGTTGCGAACTTTGGACATTGCCTCTATGCCCCGGTTCCCCCTCGTGCTCGGGATGGACTGGCTGGAAGCTCACAACGTTCAGATTGACTGGGTCAAACGGACTGTGCACTTCCCAGACCCATGTTCCCATGCTCAATCCGAGACGCTGGCGGCCGCGCCCACGGAGGAGGCAGCACCCACGCTCCCAGCCGTGTACCAGGACTACCAGGACGTGTTCGAGGAACGGGGGGCAGACCAGCTGCCGCCGCATCGGCCTTTTGACTGCGGCATAGACCTCCAGCCCGGAGCGCCCTTACCAGTGAGTCGCTTATATTCTCTAACAGAGCCAGAGCGCGAGGCTTTGCAGGACTTCTTGCGCAAGAACCTGGAGAGTGGGTTCATTAGGCCTTCCACCTCGCCTACCGCGGCACCAGTGCTCTTTGTTAAGAAGAAATGTGGGGAACTTCGCCCTTGCCATGATTACCGAGCCCTGAACAAAATTACCATCCCAGACCGGTACCCCTTGCCCCTTATCTCGGAGTTGCTGGAGCGGGTGCAAGGGGCACAGGTGTTCACCAAGCTGGACCTCCGGGGGGCCTACAACTTGATTCGGATCCGAGCCGGGGATGAGTGGAAGACAGCATTTGGGACCCGGTACGGGCAGTTCGAATACTTGGTTATGCCTTTCGGTTTGTGCAACGCGCCTGCTGTGTTCCAACGCTACATCAACCACGTGTTCCAGGACTTGTTAGACAAGTACGTGGTGGTGTACTTGGATGACATACTGGTTTACTCCCGTGACCCGGCTCGCCATGAGGGACATGTCCGGACCGTGCTGCAGCGCTTGCGTGAGCACCGTTTGTACGCAAAGCTCAGCAAGTGCGAGTTCCATCAGCGGACTGTGGACTTCCTTGGACACCGGCTCTCTCCAGATGGGGTGCAGATGGACCCTGGGAAGGTGGCAGCGGTTCGAGAATGGGCGGCACCCCGGAACCGCAAGGACCTACAGCGTTTCCTGGGGTTCGCCAACTACTACCGGACCTTCATCGCAGATTATGCTCATCGCACCACCCCGTTGACCCGGCTACTGCGCCCAAAGACGCCGTTTTCCTGGGACAAGGAGGCAGAGGAGGCGTTTCAGGGGTTGAAGGCCTGTTTCCAGAGGGCGCCAATCTTACAACATCCTGACCCCTCTCGACCCTTTGTGGTGGAGACCGACGCCTCCAGTACGGCTCTCGGTGCCGTCTTGTCTCAACAGAATGGACCTGAAGCGCCACTCTTACCCTGTGCCTTCTATTCCCGCCAGCTCCTACCAGCGGAGCGTAACTATACTGTGTGGGAGCGGGAACTACTGGCCATCAAGGTGGCCTTTGAGGTCTGGCGCCACCATCTTGAGGGGGCACGACATCCGGTGGAGGTGAGAACCGACCACCGGAACCTGGAGTACCTCCAGACCACCCGCAAGCTGAACCAAAGACAGATCCGGTGGGCGTTGTTCTTTTCCCGGTTCCAGTTCCGGATCCGCTACATCCCTAGCTCTCAGAACCAGAAGGCGGATGCCCTGTCCCGGAAACCTGAAGACAACTCAGACACGGTACAGCAAGCAGAACCCACCACGATCCTACCTCCAGCTGCATTCCTGGCCACCCAGGAGGCGGAGCCACTGCAGGCTCGGGTGCGGAAACAGCAGCGGGTCGACGCTTGGGCCCAGGAACGACTCCAGGAGCTGGCTGTAGGGTCCAGCCCACAGTATCCGGGGCTGGTCCTGCATCAGGGCCTTCTGCTGCACCACGGTCGTCTGTACATCCCGCCAGGGCCACTGCGGCTGGAGGTTCTCCGGATGGCCCATGATGCCCCAGCAGCGGGGCACTTTGGACGGTATCGGACCACCCATCTGGTCAGTCGTGAGTTTTGGTGGCCCCGCCTGAAGGCTGACGTGGCTCGATACGTTGCTGGTTGTGAGGTCTGCCGGCGCGCCAAGGGCCCTACCGGGCGACCCCCCCGCCTACTTCAGCCATTGCCAGTTCCACCGCGCCCTTGGCACACGGTTTCGTTGGACTTTGTAGTGAACTTACCCCCGTCTCGTGGTTGTACCTGCCTCCTAGTTTTCTCCGACCATTTCACCAAGATGGTGCACTGCGCCCCCTGCCCATCTGTACCCACAGCCAAGGAAACCGCTCAGCTGTACCTTCAGCATGTCTTCCGCCTGCATGGCCTACCTGAGCGCGTGGTGTCCGACCGGGGCGTTCAGTTCACATCCCGGTTCTGGCGAGCATTACACCAGACCCTCGGGACAGAGGTCTGCCTCTCGTCAGCCTACCACCCACAGACCGATGGCCAGACGGAACGGGCGAACGCGGTGCTGGAGCAGTACCTCCGGTGTTACTGCAGCTACCAGCAGGATGACTGGGTCGACCACCTGGCATTGGCGGAGTTCGCCTACAACAACGCGGTGAATGCGTCCACCCAGCAGACCCCGTTCCAGGCCAGTTACGGTTATCATCCACGGCTGTTTCCAGATGTGCTGCCGGCATCCGCGGTCCCGGCGGTGACGGAGTGGCTTCAAGAGCTCCAGTCCCAGCAACAGCTTTTGGTGGAGCAACTGCACCAGGCCAAGGAAGCGTACAAAGCCCAGGCCGACCGCCACCGCCAGGTGGGGCCGGAACTTCGCGTCGGTGACCTGGTTTGGCTCTCCACTCGCCACCTCCACCCCTCTCGACCTTCGCGGAAGTTGGACGCCCGATTCACCGGCCCGTTCCCTATCGTGGACCAAGTCTCTCCTGTGGCATTCCGTCTCCGGTTACCCGCAACCCTGAAGGTTCACCCGGTCTTCCACAGGTCCCTTCTGAGTCCAGTGGCCCCACCCGACGAGTTCCACCCGAACCGTCCCCGACCGCAGCCAGTGTTGGTTCAGGGAGAGCCTGAGTACGAGGTGGAACGCATCCTGGACTCCCGATACCGCAGGGGAAAGCTGCAGTATCTCATTGACTGGAAGGGGTACGGACCGGAGGACCGTTCCTGGGAACCAGCGGCCAACGTCCACGCACCTGCCTGCCTCCGAGAGTTCCATGCGACGTACCCCGGCAAGCCGGGTCCGGACCCTCGGTTGAGGGGGGGGCCTGGGAGGGGGGATGGTGTGATGGCCTGGGATTCCGATTCAGAGGATGAACCAGAGGAATCCCAGCCTGCACAGGAGTCCCCGCCTCCAGGGCCGGCTGAACTGGGGCAAGGCCTAGATGCTGAAGAGCCTGCACCTGTGGCAGAGCACCAGGAGCTGGCCCCAGGTGAAACCCTTCAGGCCCCAGAGGGGCCTGAGGACTCAGTGGCTACAGGTGAGCCTCCTCCAGGGCCCAGTAACCCTTCGGCCTCTCCTGATCTGCAGAGGCTTAGGGCAGAGAGGCGAAGGGAACTGGTTGCTCCCAGGAGGAGTGCTCGCCTTAAGGCCAGAGGAGGCGGGGCTCCTGGGGGCCGGGACCGCCCCTGGCCTTAGAAGAGGATAAAAGCCCAGTCAGCCCGGTCCCAGGTTGCGGGAGCAACGTCGTTGTTGGCTTTGGACCTTCCTGTGTTCCTGATCCCTGCTTGGCCTCCTGTTCCTGACCATCCGGTGTTCCTGTTCCCTGCTCGGCCTCCTGTTCCTGACCATCCGGTGTTCCTGTTCCCTGCTCGGCCTCCTGTTCCAGCGTTCCTGTTCCCCGCCCGGCTCTCCGCCTCGGACCTCGCCCCTCTTCGTGTGGACTCAGACTACGCTCACGGTACCTTTCCCCCGGGTCCAGCACACTGACTGACCGAACCCAAAGGGTGCTCATCAATGGTTCCTCTTCATCCTGGAGAAGAGTGACTAGTGGGGTGCCACAGGGTTCTGTCTTGGGCCCGGTCTTATTCAACATCTTTATCAACGACTTGGATGATGGACTCAAGGGCATCCTGATCTAATTTGCAGATGACACCAAACTGGGAGGGGTGGCTAACACCCCAGAGGACAGGATCACACTTCAAAACGACCTTGACAGATTAGAGAACTGGGCCAAAACAAACCAGATGAATTTTAATAGGGAGAAATGTAAAGTATTGCACTTGGGCAAAAAAAATGAGAGGCACAAATACAAGATGGGTGACACCTGGCTTGAGAGCAGTACATGTGAAAAGGATCTAGGAGTCTTGGTTGACCACAAACTTGACATGAGCCAACAGTGTGACGCGGCAGCTAAAAAAGCCAATGCAATTCTGGGCTGCATCAATAGGAGTATTGCATCTAGATCAAGGGAAGTAATAGTGCCACTGTATTCTGCTCTGGTCAGACCTCACCTGGAGTACTGTATCCAGTTCTGGGCACCACAGTTCAAGAAGGACACGGACAAACTGGAACGTGTCCAGAGGAGGGCAACCAAAATGGTCAAAGGCCTGGAAACGATGCCTTATGAAGAACGGCTAAGGGAGCTGGGCATGTTTAGCCTGGAGAAGAGGAGGTTAAGGGGTGATATGATAGCCATGTTCAAATATATAAAAGGATGTCACATAGAGGAGGGAGAAAGGTTGTTTTCTGCTGCTCCAGAGAAGCGGAAACGGAGCAATGGTTCCAAACTACAAGAAAAAAGATTCCACCTAAACATTAGGAAGAACTTCCTGACAGTAAGAGCTGTTCGACAGTGGAATTTGCTGCCAAGGAGTATGGTGGAGTCTCCTTCTTTGGAGGTCTTTAAGCAGAGGCTTGACAAGCATATGTCAGGAGTGCTCTGATGGTGTTTCCTGCTTGGCAGGGGGTTGGACTCGATGGCCCTTGTGGTCTCTTCCAACTCTATGATTCTATGATTCTATGATTCTATATCATGCGTATGTTGATAGCGATATTATGTTGTCATTTGAAGAATGTTGAAGAAACAGGAGGTGCCTACCTAGAATTGTAGAATTGGGACCATGAGGGTCATCTAATGCAACCGTGTGCAATGCCGGAATGTGCAGCTGTTCCATATGTAATGCATTTTTGTAATTTTCACTAATATACAGTGGAACCTTGGTCCTCGAATGGCTTAGTTGACGAACAAATCGGCTCCCAAATGTCAAAAACCCAGAAGTAAGTGTTTTGGTTTTTTCGGAAGCCGAACTTTTTCGGAAGCCGAACATCCGGTGCAGATGTCGGCTATTGTTTCTGGTACACCTGCAGTAATCGGAAGCCGCGCCTTGGTTTTCGAACATTTCGGGAGTTGAACAGACTTCTGGAATGGATTAAGTTCGAGAACCAAGGTTCCACTGTATGCATTTTTGTGAACAATTTACCTAGTGTGTGCTTTTTTTTTTTTTTTGTATACATTAAAAGGTAAAGGGACCCCTGACCATTAAGTCCAGTCATGGCCGACTCTGGGGTTGCGGCGCTCATCTCGCTTTATTGGCCCAGGGAGCCAGCGTACAGCTTCTGGGTCATGTGGCCAACATGACTAAGACGCTTCTGGCGAACCAGAACAGCGCACTGAAACGCCATTTACCTTCCTGCCGGAGCGGTACCTATTTATCTACATGCACTTTGATGTGCTTTCGAACTGCTAGGTTGGCAGGAGCTGGAACCGAGTAACGGGAGCTCATCCCGTCGCGGGGATTCGAACTGCCGACCTTCTGATCGGCAAGTCCTAGGCTCTGTGGTTTAACCCACAGCGCCACCCGCGTCCCTTGTATACATTACTTGGTTGGAAAACTGCATTGCTAAATTCAGAGAATGCATTGCAAATTGTGAAGTATGGCTGTGTTTCAGTTTGGGTATCATTTCAAGAAGTGAACTGAATAGAATTTTCCACCCCTGCCACTCCACCCACATCCCTTTGTTGTTGTTGTTCTTGTTCTTGTTGTTTAGTCGTTTAGTCGTGTCCGACTCTTTGTGACCCCCTGGACCAGAGCACGCCAGGCACTCCTGTCTTCCACTGCCTCCCGCAGTTTGGTCAAACTCATGCTGGTATCTTCGAGAACACTGTCCAGCCATCTCGTCCTCTGTCATCCCCTTCTCCTTGTGCCCTCCATCTTTCCCAACATCAGGGTCTTTTCCAGGGAGTCTTCTCTTCTCAGGAGGTGGCCAAAGTATTGGAGCCTCAGCTTCAGGATCTGTCCTTCCAGTGAGCACTCAGGGCTGATTTCCTTCAGAATGGATCGGTTTGATCTTCTTGCAGTCCATGGGACTCTCAAGAGTCTCCTCCAGCACCAGAATTCAAAAGCATCAATTCTTCGGCGATCAGCCTTCTTTATGGTCCAGCTCTCACTTCCATACATCACTACTGGGGAAACCATAGCTTTTACTATAAACCATAGCTTTTACTGTGTGCTATTTGTGAACTCTAGAGGGAGCTGCAGAAAATCTCAGCTCACAGACAAGTGTGTCTTGCATTGCACAGATGTGTTTGCAACCTGATGCTGGTCACATACCCACCTTACATTTCCAGGTGCGCATTGAAAACATGCTCAAGTGGACACCTGAAAATGTAATGTGTGAAGTTTTGCACAAGGTCACTCTATACTGAAGCACTCTGCTCTGCCATTTCTAGCAAAACGGAAGGTGCTGGGACATGCCTGACCTTTCAGCGCGAAGCCTCTGAGAGCAGGGCAGGAGTGTGCTTGGAGATGCAGCTGATTAAGGTGAAATATTTTCTGTGGTGGGAGAGAGAGAGGGAATCAAAGGTTGGCTTGCCTTCAAATGGCATTTCATTGTAAAGGTCCGTTTGGTTTTGACAGAGAATGGGAGAAAAAGCCCCAGGCAAAGGGGCAGGGATAATGTATTTTCCAAGCCTGCTCTGACAAAGGGGTCGGAGAGCCTGGATTCCCCTCTGCTGGAAGGTGTGGAGAGAGAAACAGAAGACACCGTGCGCAGAAAAGGGGCCATCGTCTGCAGGTTTAAACAGAATTAAGTCCCACACTGCTAAGCAAGCGTGCAAACTGCAGACTTTGTTTTGCTGAGAATGGCTGTGCATGCAAACACATCTTCTAACTCCATTGTATGCATGTCAGTGTTGGACCTCAGTGTCCAGGCAGAACGATGGAGGTAGAGACACTCCTTCAGGTATACTGGACCGAGGCCATTTAGGGCTTAAAGGTAAGCACCAACACTTTGAATTGTGCTCAGAAACGTACTGGGAGCCAATGCAGGTCTTTCGAGACTGGTGTTATCAGCAACCACTCCCAGTCACCAGTCTAGCTGCCACATTTTGGATTAGTTGTATTTTCTGGGTCACCTTCAAAGGTAGCCCCACGTAGAGCGCATTGCAGTAGTCCAAGCGGGAAATAACTAGAGCATGCACCACTCTGGCGAGACAGTCCGCAGGCAGGTAGGGTCTCAGCCTGCGTGCCAGATGGAGCTGGTAAACAGCTGCCCTGGACACAGAATTGACCTGTGCCTCCATGGACAGCTGTGAGTCCAAAATGACTCCCAGGCTGCACACCTGGTCCTTCAGGGGCACAGTTACCCCATTCAGGACCAGGGAGTTTTACGTGGGCTGCCATATATCCATGGTGGCCCCAGTGATGTGCTGGAGGAATGTTTAATGGCAGCAGTTTCCCCAGCCTTCGCCTTCCTGCCACAGGCATGAGCAACTGCATCCTACACATTCATCAATGGACAAATCCTAAAATATCTCTAGTGATTCAATGTGACAGCTGCTACTGGCAGTGAGTGTTGGATTGGCGAGTCAGCCTACAGGGGGGAGGTGATCGCTGTAGGGGAGAGGGAGAGACAGCAGAGAAAGAGAGAGACATATATTCACACCTTCGGGTCTACAATGAAGCCCTGTAAACAGCTCGGCCTGCATGAGTCAATGAATGCCACAGCATGAACCCCTGTGCATCTTCTCGCAAACGGCACATACATCATTCTCTCCAACCAAGTGGAATTAATGCTCGCAAATTGCTTCCATGTGTACACTGCGGTGCTGGTGTCATCCGCCGTGCTCTGCCTGAGAAACGAATGCTTCTTGCAAGTGGCATTGCTTTGCTCGGGGGGGGGGGGGGACGACAAGACACGGCTGCTACAGCAGTGCGTCTGGGTCTGTTCGGTGGCAAGGAAACATGGGACGCTTTCTGCAGCTCCTCCTCTGTATGCCTAGACCAGGGGTCAGCAACATTTTTCAGCTGTGGGCTGGTCCACCGTCCCTCAGACCTTGTGGGGAGCTGGACTATATTTTGAAAAAAAAATTATAATGAACGAATTCCTATGCCCCACAAATAACCCAGAGATGCATTTTAAATAAAAGCACACATTCTACTCATGTAAAAACACCAGGCAGGCCCCACAAATAACCCAGAGATGCATTTTAAATAAAAGCACACATTCTACTCATGTAAAAACACCAGGCAGGCCCCACAAATAACCCAGAGATGCATTTTAAATACAAGCACACATGTCACTCATGTAAAAACACGCTATTCCCGGACCATCCGCGGGCCGGATTTAGAAGGCGATTGGGCCGCATCTGGCCCCCGGGCCTTAGGTTGCCTACCCCTGGTCTAGACAAATGTCAGCCCCATTTAGGTCAATGGGACTTGCGCTTAGGGGAAAGTGTATTGGATCGCACCTTGGTAAGTAATTGAGCGTACACAGGGCAAGGGTTCGTGGGAAAGGATAATCCATAGGAACCCCTTTACATTGGAAGTGTGGGCTATTATCTTGTCAGGATCCAAGCGTACAGCAGCTGCCAGAGCCACACACTCAAAATGCAAAACTCAATTGCATTACACCAGTTGCACTCGACTTGATGGGTTTCCCCCACAGGGGTATTATTTGTACCTAGCATATTTTTGTTATGTGCAGAAGCTCTGCGTATACAGAAACACAGATGAATCCCCTGGTTCCATTCTTGGATGTGGCCTCTGATTAATGTGTCTCCACTCCTGGATTCCAGTATAACTAAGGGCTTGTCCAGACTTCAGCTTGTCCCACTGCTTTCTCCCGGGGAAAACCCACTTCCTACTCCTGAATTGGAGCAAACGTCAGTTGGGTTTTCTGCGGACTGACATCTGTATTGATTCAGCTCTAATGCCAGGAGTCCAGTCCCCAGCTTGACCACACAGTAAGGTAAAGGTAAAGGGACCCATGACCATTAGGTCCAGTCGCAGACGACTCTGGGGTTGCGGTGCTCATCTCGCTTTATTGGCCGAGGGAGCTGGCGTACAGCTTCCGGGTCATGTGGCCAGCATGACTAAGCTGCTTCTGGCGAACCAAAGCAGTGCACAGAAATGCCATTTACCTTCACGCTGGAGCAGTACCTATTTATCTAGTTGCACTTTGACATGCTTTCAAACTGCTAGGTTGGCAGGAGCAGGGACAGAGCAATGGGAGCTCACCCCGTCGCGGGGATTCGAACCGCCGACCTTCTGATCGGCAAGTCCTAGGCTCTGTGGTTTAACCCACAGCACCACCCGCGTCCCTTGACCACACAGTAAGCATAGTTAATTAAAAGGGATGATTTATTGTCAAAACAACAGATAGCTCTGGATGGCTTTAACACAGCCTCTTGGCACCATCAGTCATGATGACCCTTCTGAAGACCCCTTCCGGTTACAGAAGATATTGTACTTTCTCACTTTGCACCTCTTGCTTTGTTTCCAGTCTAACAGCCCTCTCCTTAGCCTACTCTTAGGAGGGACTGGCTCAGCCCCAATCTTTTCCCGTTCTGACAAACTGTTTCCTTCTCTGTTTGCACCAGTTTGCACTTCTCAAGAGCATTGGCTGGGTTCCGGCCCACGCTCAACCATTCCCTTATCAACCAGCATTCCAAGGGGCAGGGGGAGTTGGCACTAGCCTATGCTCATCGTGCCTGGCAGTTAAACCTCTCTGTTCCTGGCCGCTTTCTTCAGCTGGTTGCAAACCTTCACTGGGAGCTGGCTGCAACCCGTCACTGGGAGCTGGCTCATTCATGACGTCTAAAGAGTGGGTTTTCCCAGGGAAAAGTGGGAAAGTGCTCAGACCTGTGCTTGGAAAGCATGGGACAAGCAGAAAACTGTTCCTAGGCACAGGACAAACAGAAGTATGGACAAGCCCTTGAGAATTTCTGGCATGAATTCTGGGAATTGTCCTGCCCTGCCATTACAGTTTAAGGCTTAGGGGAAGTCAAGGCCCTAACTGGTGAGGCAAAATCCCAACAGGCCATTGGACAAAGCATTGTGAAAGGTGCTAGCCGGAGCCTCCTCACTCACCTGGTGGTGTAGTAGAGTGGGGTTGCACTAAGCCTCTTGCGCTTGCCGATCAGAAGGTCAGCGGTTCGAATCCCCGACGAGTTGAGCTCCCGTTGCTCTGTCTGAGCTCCTGCCAACCTCACTGTTCGAAAGCACACCAGTGCAAGTAGATAAATAGGTACCGCTCCAGCGGGAAGGTAAAGGGTGTTTCTGTGCGCTCTGGTTTCTGTCACGGAGTCCCGTTGCGCCAGAAGCGGTTTAGTCATGCTGGCCACATGATCCGGAAAGCTATCTGTGGACAAACGCCAGCTCTCTTGGCCTGAAAAGCGAGATGAGCTTTTCACCTCATAGTCACCTTTGACTGGACTTAACCGTCCAGGGTTCCTCTACCCTTTACCCTTTTACTATTTCTGCAGCAGGGCCCCAGTCCCCAGCATCCTGGAGCCATCCAATCAGAAATTTGGATAAGGAAAGTATTAGCTGCACCCGAGTAGAAACAGTTGCTTTCACCATTGGTCGGCTGGACTTCTGATCCGGTTCCTTCAGCCTCTCTGGTCCTCCTCTTTGATCTACTCATATTTCATTAAAGAACAACAAGGGAAGTCACCTTCCCCCCTCCCTTTTGGGCTGTCAATGAGATGATATTTGACAGTGTGCCGTGAATTATGGATATCTGTGGGAAACTGATGTCTTCCTTGAGTCCTTTATCTTTCCATGACTGTCCTCCCCAGACCTCGGGATGCTAACCACCAGCTGGTCCAACCGTGATTTATCAAAGCGATCACTTTCCATCTTTTACAGTGGAGCCATCACTTCATTTTCATTTATCGGCCCGGGGACTATTTTCCTTTTAACTTCCAAAGCCCAGAGTGCATTCAAGTTCCCATCGCCCTTTCCACGAGAAATATCCTTCTGACACCAGCTGCACCAGGAAAGCACTAACTGGGCCTTATGACTAGACAAATTGCCATCCAGAAGGTCGGCGATTCGAATCCCCGCGACGGGGTGAGCTCCTGTTGCTTGGTCCCTGCTCCTGCCAACCTAGCAGTTCGAAAGCACTTCAAAGTGCAAGTAGATAAATAGGTACTGCTCCGGTGGGAAGGTAAATGGCATATCCGCGCACTGCTCTGGTTCGCCAGAAGTGGCTTAGTCATGCTGGCCACATGACCCGGAAGCTGTACGCCGGCTCCCTTGGCCAATAAAGTGAGATGAGCGCCGCAACCCCAGAGTCGGTCACGACTGGACCTAATGGTCAGGGGTCCCTTTACCTTTACCTTTAATCAAATATCACAATCTCAAGCACTACAATGTGCAATAGCTTCATAGGCCAAATGGAGAGGTCTGGAATTTGGCTTATGAGCCAGAGATTCCCCACTCTTGTTTTGGGGAATATCGTGCCCCTTCTCCATTGTTTGAGGAACTATATTTATTATTATTAAATTTATATATTGCCCTATGCCCGCATATCAAAGCACATCAAAGTGCAAGTAGATAAATAGGTACCGCTCTGGCGGGAAGGTAAACGGCATTTCCGTGCGCTGCTCTGGTTCGCCACAAGCGGCTTAGTCATGCTGGCCACATGACCGGGAAGCTGTACGCCAGCTCCCTTGGCCAATAAAGCAAGATGAGCGCTGCAACCCCAGAGTCGGCCACGACTGGACTTAATGGTCAGGGGTCCCTTTACCTTTTACTATGCCCGCAGGCCTCAGGGCAGTCCACAAGTTAAAATCACAATATAAAAGCACAAAAGACACAATTAAAACAAAAGCAAACCGAGAACCCCCTCCCAACACATTTTAAAAGGGCATTGAATATTAAACAGCCAAAGGCCTGGTTAAAGAGGAATGTTTTTGCTTGGAGCCTAAAAGTGTATAATGAAGGCGCCAGGCAAACCTCCCTGCGGAGAGCATTCAACAAACAGGGAGCCACTGTAGAGAAGGCCCCGTTTTCGTGTTGCCACCCTCCAGACCTCTTGTGGAGGAGGCACATGAAGAAGGGCCTCAGAAGATGAACACAGAGTCCAAGTAAGTTCATCTGAAATGAGGCGGTCCTCGGGGTCTTTATTGGTCAAAACCAGAACTTTGAATTGTTTCATTTTTGTGCCCCACCTTTCATTCCAAAGGAAAACTTGAGGATGACTCTAGTATCTAAGCAAGGCACTGGCAGCAATACCCATGCCTGTTAATCTGTGCTCTAACTCTTAGAAGCCCAGCCTAAGCGAGGCTGCAGGAGGGCACTTGCTCCCCCGCAACACCGCAAACTGATCAAAGCCTCCGTCGCGGAGACGGCCCCCAAGCTAGAATCATTAGCGCCATCCTTTTCCCTCCTTCCATTCTTCTGACAGCCTACTTTAAATTTGAAGTTTAATTATTAATCCCTCCTAGGACAATTTCACATTGTGCAGAAGGTATTCTGCAGGGAAGGGGGGCAAAAACCAAATGAAGTAGTTTATGATTTAGAAGATTATATCTGATAAGTAAGGTAACCTGCAGCTACGCTGGAGAATAAGGAGACCTGCCATTTGTTTAGCGAAGGTATTAAAAAATCTTCCACTCAGGTTGATTGCCTTTTCATGATGAGGCAATCAGAGAACATGTTTAATTTAAGAAGGGCATTGATGAAGAAGCCTAACTTTTCCTTTAATTATAATTATAAAGGGATATAATTCCTGTATTATAATACATCTCCGCTTTTGTTGAAAACACTGGGGTGAAGGAAGGTATCTTGAAGGCTCACTCCGTATTTTTTTAAACTACCTGCTCTTAAATGTAGTTCTAGATGCCATTTATTTTATGCTACTCTATTAAGTGGCTGATAACTTTCATTTTTCCCTAGGCCGCCATACCAAAAGTATTAAAAGAATTTAAAAAAACCCCAAAATGAAAAACAATGCAATGTTATAAACCAGGGCTAAAGCAATCATGAGAAAAGAGAGGAAATACATAAATCTCTCTCGATATGTCTTATCATATCAAGCAACACATAATGCAAGCCTTAAAAATTCCAGGGTGTAAATCGACCATGTTGAAACACAGCGCAAGATTAAAAGCATCACATTCTTAAAAGCCTCTGTGAGAACTGCAAAGGTTTTGCAACACAATTCAAAGTGTTGGTGCTGACCTTTAAAGCCCTGAACGGCCTCAGCCCTGTATACCTGAAGGAGCCTCTCCATCCTCATTTCAGCCCAGACACTGAGGTCCAGCTCCAAGGGCCTTCTGGCAGTTCCCTCCCTGTGAGAAGTGAAGTTACATGGAACCAGGCAGAGGGCCTTTTTGGCGGTGGCTCCCCAATCATGGGACTTGCCTTCTAAGAATGCTTGCCTAGAGTCCACTTCTAAGAATGCTTGCCTAGCGTCCACCTCAACCCAGATTGAGGTTGAATCCTGACAAGACAGAAGTACTGTTTTTGGAGGACAGGGAGCAGGCAGGTGTGGAAGACTCCCTGGACCTGAATGGGGTAACTGTGCCCCTGAAGGAGCAGGTGCACAGCCTGGGAGTCATTTTGGGCTCACAGCTGTCCATGGAGGTGCAGGTCAATTCTGTGTCCAGGGCAGATGTCTACCAGCCCCATCTGGTATGCCTGAGACCCTCCCTGCCTGTAGACTGTCTGGGCAGAGTGGTGCATGCTCTGGTTATCTCCCGCTTGGATTACTGCAATGCACTCTATGTGGGACTGCCGTTGAAGGTGACCTGGAAACAACAACTAATCCAGAATGTGGCAGCTAGACTGGTGACTGGGAGTGGCCACCGAGACCGTATAACACCAGTCCTGAAAGACCTACACAATTCAAAGTGTTCGTGCTGACCTTTAAAGCCCAAAACGGCCTCAGTCCAGTATACCTGAAGGAGCGTCTCCACCCCCATCGTACACTGAGGTCAAGCTCCGAGGGCCTTCTGGCAGTTCCCTCCCTGTGAGAAGTGAAGTTACAGGGAACCAGGCAGAGGGCCTTCTCGGTGGTGGCGCCCACCCAGCGGAACGCCCTCCCTTCAGAAACTAATTCAAGATGCTGGAAATGCACCAAGGAAAGGAGTACTTAAGGGTCCAGGTGTGAGCCCTGCAGAGGTGGGTGTGTATTTTAGGGCTGAGTGAAAAATGAGCTCCTAGAATTTCCTGTTTCTGGGTGGTGAAATTGGGGGCAGGGGGAGCATATTACTGATTTTTCCCCGTTGGAGGGAGGTGGAAATTCTCCTGCCATTTGGATGGAGACAAACCCCCCAAAATCAGAAAATTAACTAGAACACTCCCTGGGAGCATGGGATTTATGAAGGACAAATAACCAAGGAGCATCTTTAAAAATTGAACAAGGCTTCAGAATATCTCCTCTCTTCCCCTCTTACCTTACCTTCTTGTGGCAGCAGAAGACCATTCTCTGGGCCTTCAACCGAGCCAAAGGTAGTTGCCTGAAGGAGACAGATGTTACTGATGCCAGCTGATCCAAAAAAGAGAGTTCTCTGAGGCAGATGGATGTCTGCAATGTCAACTGATCTGAAGGAGATAACTGAATGAGCTTTTAACTGATCTCAGGGTCCTTTCAAACAACTCACCTGGTTTCCTGGGAAACAAAACATTCCGCAGCCCATTGTGACGTCAGATCTTGGCCAAGGCCTTGCCCAATGGGCTGTGGGCTCTCTCTCTCTCCATCTCAGGCCCATGTCAACACCTGGTATCTTCATCCAGCTTCCAAGCCCCTGGCCTGCCCCTTAATTTATCCCTCACCAGGAGGGCCAGGGCATCTGGATTTGGGCTTCCCTTATAGTTTTCCCCAAACTTGGGACAATCAATCAATCAATCAATCAATTAAATTTCAGGTGAGTCTCTGAGACCCTTCACATGAACTGAAAACAACGGCCCCAAGGAACTGTCCAGGTCCCTCAACTTCCCATTGCATCTCCACCCTTGCTGTGAAAAAGTTATTTAAATATGAGATAATTTAAATAAAACACATAATATTATCACTCAAAACTGATGAAAATAGGGACGCCCCACTCCATAATGATAATTTTACTATTTATACTCCACACATCTTACTGGGTTGCCCCAGCCACTCTAGGCAGCTTCCAACATATATAAAAACATAATGAAATATTAAACATTAAAAGAAAACTTTCCTATACAGGATTACCTTCACACGGCTCGGGGGTTGGATTACTCCAGTGCTTTTTTTCTTAAAAAATGTTTAGGGGTACTCTCATTTTGACTCAAGAAAACCGCCATTTTATAGTTCAAATCCGAAAAAATAAATACAGTAAATGGACAAAAGTACAAAGATTCACAAAACCTTTGTTGTTGTTTAGTCGTTTAGTTGTGTCCGACTCTTCGTGACCCCGTGGACCAGAGCACGCCAGGTACTCCTGTCTTCCACTGCCTCCCGCAGTTTGGTCAAGCTCATGTTCATAGCTTCAAGAACACTGTCCAACCATCTCGTCCTCTGTCGTCCCCTTCTCCTTGTGCCCTCCATCTTTCCCAACATCAGGGTCTTTTCCAGGGAGTCTTCTCTTCTCATGAGGTGGCCAAAGTATTGGAGCCTCAGCTTCAGGATCTGTCCTTCCAGTGGGCACTCAGGGCTGATTTCCTTCAGAATGGATCGGTTTGATCTTCTTGCAGTCCATGGGACTCTCATTCACAAAATGTTTAGGGACATCCTAAGGAAAAGTGGGACATTCTGGGATCAAATCAGAAACCGGGATGGTTTCTCTAAATCAGGGTTGTCCCCGGAAAACAGGGAAACTTGGAGGGTCTGTGTTATTATATTTTGATGGAAGCTGCCCAGAATGACTGGGGCAATGCGATCAGATGAGTGGAGGACAAATAATAAAGTTGTTGTTGTTGCTTCTGCTGCTGCTGAAAACACATTGAAGGAAGCACCAGGGAAGCCTTTTTGAGGCATTCCATAAGCAAGGGGCCACTGCTGAGAAGGCTGTGTTCTCTTGTTGCCACTTACCATAACTTAGAGAAGAGCCTCCATTGATGATCTCATGGCATGGGTGTTCTATTCTTCGAACAGTCACCCGGCCGTGGCTCTCCAGTTGTTCGAGTTCCTTCAGCCCCAGCCAGAATGGCCAGTTATTGAGGATTATGGGAACTGGAGTCCAGCAACTTCTCAGACCCCTTGCAAGGGAAAGGGAGAATTGGCACTGATTTGCAGCAACTGACCTTTAGGACAGGACGTCTGGGCAAGGGTGATAAATTCCCAGATTGGCATACAGTGGTACCTCGGGTTAAGTACTTAATTCGTTCCGGAGGTCTGTTTTTAACCTGAAACAGTTCTTAACCTGAAGCACCACTTTAGCTAATGGGGCCTCCTACTGCCGCCGCACTGCCGGAGCACGATTTCTGTTCTCATCCTGAAGCAAAGTTCTTAACCTGAAGCACTATTTCTGGGTTAGCAGAGTCTGTAACCTGAAGCGTATGTAACCTGAAGCGTATGTAACCCGAGATACCACTGTAGTTGTTTGGGGGGACCTCCAACAGTGGTAGGAGAGGGGCAGCTGCTTGTCACAACTGCAGAGCAGGTAAACCATGGGTAGGCAAACTAAGGCCCAGGGGCCGGATCCGGCCCAATCGCCTTCTAAATCCGCCCCACACACGGTCCGGGAATCAGCATGTATTTGCATGAGTGGAATGTGTGCTTTTATTTCAAATGCATCTCTGGGTTGTTTGTGGGGCATAGGAATTCATTCTTCTTCTTTTCAAAATATAGTCCGGCCCCCACAAGGTCTGAGGGACATTGGACTGGCCCCCTGCATGAAAAGGTTTGCTGACTCCTGAGGTAAACTTTCCCCATCTCTCCCTGCTCCCTCGGGGAAAAGCAGGATAAATTAGAAGATTATTAACACATCTCATGGAAACAGATAGCAAGCATTTCGCAACCCTGGTACTGGCCCCCTGCACAGATATCTTTTCCTTTCTGCATTCATTCCAAGGAAACTGTTTGATGGTAGGCAGAGAGGGAGGCAATTATTCGGCCCATCTTCATCAGTTCACTGGCATTTTGCTTTATGGGTATTTGAATACATGGGACACCAAGTTCAGCTTGGATTGCTCAAATTAAAAAGGCCTTTTTCAGTTAAGGAAAGACTCGGCCTGACATTGTCCCACTCAAGATCCATACAAGCCATTATTTTCCTTCCCTCTGCCTGCCATTACGCACACTATTTAAACGACGGCATCAAGGAGCCCGACTCTGTTCCCTGCCATAAATGTATCCGGCTCAGTCTAGTTTCCCTTCAATCAAGACACAGATAGTTCGGTTTGAAATTTGCTCTGGGCTTTTGTTTAAACGCCACATCTCACAAAATGTGTCACTCTTGACTTCTTGGGAGATCTCTTTGGCCTCGGGACTGACAGCTTCATCTTTGAAATAGAATAATGTAGTCATGTTACATTTCTTACCATTGTCTGTATATGTCATCCATCGTCTTCCTGAGAAATTCAAAATCCATCCCCACCAGCGATTTTGGAGCGGTGGCCTAAGTCATTTAACCCTTCATCACCTTTAACCTCTGTTGCCCATTCTTTTTGTTTTAACTATTTCAAGCTTTTTTAAAAAAAATAGCCACAGTTGACAATGAGCCTTCAGCCCCAGTAATACAGTGGTACCTTGGTTCTCAAATGCCTTGGTTCTCAAACGCTTTGGTCCTCAAACTCCGAAAACCTGGAAGTAAGTGTTCTGGTGTTCAAACATTTTTCAGAAGCCGAACATCTACTGCAGCTGTCGGCTATTGTTTCAGGGGCACCTGCACCAATCAGAAGCTGTGCCTTGGTTTTTGAACATTTCAGAAGTCAAATGGACTTCCAGAACGGATTAAGTTTGGCACTTTTGTTTTTGCTATTTTGTTTTTGAGGCTTTTTAGTTTAATTTGTTTTTGTGACTGTGTGGAACCCAGTTCAGCTACTGATTGGTTGATTGTGTGACTTCGGAAATGGATAAAAGCCCCCTTCCAAACATGGATTATCATCAGCGCAGGTAAGAAAAAAAAAATAATTTTAATTTTTATCATTCACAAAACTGTCTTATTTATTTTATAGTACAGTACATTGATTACTGCTTTCATTTTATGGATCAGTGGTCTCGTTAGATAGTAAAATTCATGTTAAATTGCTGTTTTAAGGGTTGTTTTTAAAAGTCTGGAACGGCTTAATTCGTTTTGCATTACTTTCTATGGGAAAGCGCACCTTCGTTTTGGAATGCTTCGGTTTTGGAACAGACTTCCGGAACAGATTAAGTTTGAGAACCAAGGTACCACTGTAGAGGCTGATTTTCCTCACTGAACAGAATTTCAGTGTTGTTGTTTTTATTCAGTAAGTGCCTTTGAAAGCTTTATTTCCTGATAAGACCCACACAAAGCCTATTTAGCACCTCTGCAATCCCCAAGAGCCAAATATACCTCTCAGACTCAAAGAAAAGTCCTTCAACTTTAAGTCCCCAGATATCCCTTTGGACTCCTTTCGACTCCATAATTCTATTGTTCTCTGTCGTTGGACTACAACTCCCATTCTCCCTGACCTTTGGCTAAGCTTGCTGAGGATGATGGGAGATGCACCATGGTTAATCAGCCTTCTGGCTCCATAAACTCCTCCCAAACTTCAAAGTCACATGGGCCAATTAGTCCCACCCACAATCACATGTGGAGGAGACTCTTGAGAGTCCCATGGACTGCAAGAAGATCAAACCTATCCATTCTGAAGGAAATCAGCCCTGGGTGCTCACTGGAAGGACAGATCCTGAAGCTGAGGCTCCAATACTTTGGCCACCTCATGAGAAGAGAAGACTCCCTGGAAAAGACCCTGATGTTGGGAAAGATGGAGGGCACAAGGAGAAGGGGACGACAGAGGACGAGATGGTTGGATAGTGTTCTCAAAGCTACCAGCATGAGTTTGACCAAAGTGCGGGAGGCAGTGGAAGACAGGAGTGCCTGGCGTGCTCTGGTCCATGGAGTCACGAAGAGTCGGACACGACTAAACAACTAAACAACAACAACAACAACAACAACCACATGGGATTCCAGATGGCACGGGGGTCTTTACACATACAGCTGCACATGGGAAGGCTCCATTTCTGTGGATATTTGCATGGATGCCTTGGAGCGAGAGAACACTAGCCTGCCGATCTTTCCCAGTGCTCTTTGCACATTGCACATTAGGATGACGCCCATGGAGTACCTTTAAGCCGCCTTGATTCCCTGTCAGGGGAAAAGGCAGGGTATAAATAAATAAATAAATAAATAAATAAATAACAGTAAGAGTAAGGGTGGCACTGTGGTGCAAACCACTGAGCCTTGGGCTTGCCGATTGGAAGGTTGGCGGTTCGAATCCCCGCAACGGGGTGAGCTCCCGTTGCTCGGTCCCTGCTCCTGCCAACCTAGCAGTTCGAAAACACGTCAAAGTGCTAGTAGATAAATAGGTATCTTCCTCTGGCGGGAAGGTAAACGACATTTCCGTGCGCTGCTCTGGTTTTGCCAAAAGCGGCTTAGTCATGCTGGCCACATGACCCGGGAAAACTGTCTGTGGACAAATGTCTGCTACCTTGGCAAGTAAAGCGAGATGAGCGCCACAACCCCAGAGTCGTTCACGACTGAACTTAACTGTCAGGGGTCCTTTACCTTTACCTTTAAGAATACAGTGGTACCTCGGGTTACAGACACTTCAGGTTACAGATGCTTCAGGTTACAGACTCCGCTAACCCAGAAATAGTACCTCGGGTTAAGAACTTTGCTTCAGGATGGGAACAGAAATCGTGCAGCAGTGGCGCGACAGCAGCAGGAGGCCCCATTAGCTAAAGTGGTGCTTCAGGTTAAGAACAGTTTCAGGTTAAAAACGGACCTCCGGAATGAATTAAGTACTTAACCCGAGGTACCACTATAACAGTAAAACTTCTGAACAGGACTATCTATATAGACCAGAGATCTACCTTCCTATGAGGAAGCATTGTACAGTGGTACCTCAGGTTACAGACGCTTCAGGTTACAGACTCCACTAACCCAGAAATAGTACCTCGGGTTAAGAACTTTGCTTCAGGATGAGAACAGAAATTGTGTGGCAGCAGCGGGAGGCCCCATTACCTAAAGTGGTGCTTCAGGTTAAGAACAGTTTCAGGTTAAGAACAGACCTCCGGAATGAATTAAGTTCTTAAGCCGAGGTACCACTGTATTTTCGATCATGACCTAACCAGAAGGAGAGCAGTTTGTTCAGCATGGCAGGGCATTATGCAGATCAGGGCAAGGTGAACCACTGCTGGCTCCTTGACCAGAATTCAAGAGGCAAGGAAGGAAGAAACTGATAAAGCAAATTTATTTTGTGGTTTCAATGCCATTTTACAGCGGAATGTTACAAACACAGATTTTAGCTATTTACTTATTGCAGGATGTCCTCCCCCCTCAAACAGACACACACACACACACCCATTTGATTAATTCACTTCTGTCACCCACTGGCTTTTCTTTTCTTTTTCTTCCCTGAAATATACTCAGAGTCGAGAGTGGATTTCATGCTCTTTATTCAGCTCATAGTGGTGAGGAGGAATGGAAGTCCCCTCAAAGTATCTGCTTTATATACATTATTTACACAATGGGCTGCACGTGACTGGCTAATTCCAGTGTGGTGTAGTGGTTAAGAGCGGTAGACTCGTAATCTGGTGAACCGGGTTCGCTTCCCTGCTCCTCCACATGCAGCTGCTGGGTGATCTTGTGCTAGTCACACTTCTCTGAAGTCTCTCAGCCCCACTCACCTCACAGAGTGTTTGTTGTGGGGGAGGAAGGGAAAGGAGAATGTTAGCCGCTTTGAGACTCCTTCAGGTAGTGATAAAGCAGGATAAAAAGTCCAAACAACTACTACTACTACTCTTCTTCCTCTTCTTCCTCTTCTTCTTCTTCTTCTTCTTCTCCTCCTCCTCCTCCTCCTCCTCCTCCTGTAGGCCAATCAGGTTGTGGATTCCATCTGGAGCTGGATTGGGTGGCTCCTGCAGACCAATCAGACTGCTGCATTCTGAATCCTATTGTTCTAGGACCAATCAGACTGCTGCATTTTGGATCCTATTCACTCAGTACATAACATTCCCCAAAGGTTTCTTCTCCTTGTCTTCTTTAGCAGCAAACAAGCAAGCGAAGCAGCCATGTTCTCCCCCCAACCTCCGCAACTGCCCCATCAAAGGCAAAACCCAGCCACCGCAACGCCGCCAGCAGATCATGTGAATCAGATAAGCACCTTTTGTTTCTCATTTAAACTTTGGCTGCCGCAAAGTGGCCTCCTTCCTACAGAACTGCCCACAGTGAGGGGCTTGACACGGAAGGGTCATTTAATACACTGCGATTTCAAAAGAACAATTGTCAAAGCGATTCACCGGCGATTCGCTGCCCATTATTAACTCTCACAGACTGCGGCAGCCAGCAAATTGCTACAGTGGAATGTAGGGATGACACACCACACAGATGGGCCGGGTGGCGGGTTTCGGTTTCTGAAATCAGGCCAGGGAATAAAACCTCTCCTGTTTGATTCCAACAGGTTTTGCCATCATTACCAAAGACACTGGGGGTGGGGGAGAGGAGACAAACTCTTTGTGTTGTCTTTTTATTTAACATACAGCGTGTCCTAGCCTTTGTCGCCTCTTTCACAATAGGACACGATAGCATTGTAGTCTTCATGCGCTGCCAGAGCAGAGAGCGTTGCTGTTTCCCTGCCCACGTTCTGGTACCCAGCAGCGTTTTGTGGGTTATTAATATGTATACCAGACCCTCGCTCATGGTGACACAACCGCTTCTGTTCAGAAGTGTGCATCTTACCAGTGAGGGCTGTTTCCCCCTCGGCTTGAGCCCCGAAGCCCTGCCAAACACCCTCACATTTCCTGTGGCTCCTCATAGTTTGGAATACCTCTTTCAAGTCATCATCCGCCAACAGCAAGGGGCTCCTCCCTTCCATCCGTTCCTCTCCATTCCCTCCAAACGCCCCTTCTTCCCCTGAAGCTGCATTCTCCCACCTTCTTCGAAAGTCAGGAGGACACGTCGACTCTAATGAGCTCCTAACTAGGCTGGCGCAGTCATTTTCAAAAGACGCGAGCATAATCGGATTTCCTCAAAGCAACGCACAGCCCTCTCCTGCTATGGCTAATGGCTGCTCTTGACAAACATTTGTTTTGTAGTCACTTTGTGGATTGTTCTCTGGCATTTTCCGCCAGCAGGCAGTCATTTCGGGCATGATATATGGAATCTCTGTGTTTGTGGGGAAGAGGAGGCCTTTGTGCCGGCGGCGGCAATCTCAGAGGGAGAACAGGCACCGTTCCAACCCTCAAGCCCCTGTCTTTGTTTACGTACTAGGTGTCGTACGAACGCCGGCCAGGAATTGGAAAGCGGAGCACAGGAATACATAATGGCTGAGCGACGCACAGCAAGGACGCATTTTTCAGTTTGCAAATTCTTGAGCAAATAGTAGCTCGGCAGCCAAAGCCATGGGCCATGCCAGGAAGCATCAATAACAGCAAAAAGCCAATGTACAACATGACAATAGCGTTTGATGCACACAAGCGTACAGTCTGCTGGTGCCACAAAATAACCCTCGTGGAAGCAAAATACATCTGAGGTGCATATTAAGCTTGGTTTTGAGAAAAAAGAAGAGCTCCACATGCTACAGTTGGTTTCGGAATTGCAGTATCGCTGTGTTGCTGTCATAACTTGTGGGAATCTCACAGTTTTGCTGCTGCGTGTGCTGATTTGAAGCTAAACAGGTCTGTGTTTGGTCAGTGCCTGAATGGGTGACCTCTGGGGAACTCCTTGAATTCCATGAAAAAGAAGTATGGGGTTCAAATGTAACAGAGGAAGAGGAAGAGGAAGAGGAAGAGGAAGAAGAAGAAGAAGAAGAAGAAGAAGAAGAAGAAGAAGAAGAAGAAGATTACTCAAGAGAATATACAAACCAAATACAGTCGTACCTTGGTTTTCGAACAGCTTGGTTCACGAACGTTTTGGCTCCCGAATGCCTCAAATGCAGAGGTGACTGTTCAGGTTTGTGAACTATTTTTGAAAGAAGAAGAAGAGAAGAGTCTCAAAGCGGCTAACATTCTCCTTTCCCTTCCTCTCCCACAACAAACACCGTGAGGTGAGTGGGGCTGAGAGACTTCAGAGAAGCGTGACTAGCCCAAGCTCACCCAGCAGCTGCAGGGAAGTGAACTCAGTTCACCAGATTACGAGTCCACCGCTCTTAACCACTACACCACACTACACCACACTGCCGAATGTCCAAAGGGCTTCTGTGGCTTCTTGGTTTCCAGACATTTTGGAAGTCGAACAAATCATGGGTGGGAAGTCAAATAGACTTACTGTATGGAAAAGAAGATGTAACTGTAACACTGAAAAAACGAAAAATAAAATAAATGATGGAGCAGTGGAATTGTTGAACTGGATAACTTGCCCTGCAAGGAACTCACCTTGTTCTGTCACAAATTGCCACCTGTCAGGAATGCTAAGCAGTAGATTCCCTGTGTTAACCGAGATCAGGACCATATGACCTTCGGTACCATCTGACTCTATGATTATTCTTGCTTAACACCTTGGAGATCCCAGACCTCAGGGAGATTAGACTGCCCTTGGTCTTGGCCTGGTGGAATGCTCTGCCGCAAGAGATCAGGGCCCTGTGGGATTTCACATCGGAGTTGTTCTGCCAGGCCTTTGGTCAGGGCTCAGCCTGACTCCCCTTCTCTTTTTGTATAAGAACCAGTGGCGTAGCGTGGGGGTGCAGGGGGGCCGGCCGCACCGGGCGCAACATCTGGGGGGGCATGCTCACCACCTCCGGAGTCGCCGAAGAGCCTCAGGCGCAGGCTGTAGCAGAGCCCCATGTCTCGCGGAACCGACGAGCTGTGCGCGCGTCCGGGCTGAAGGCGTCCGGCAGGCAGCGGCTCTCAGCGCTCGCCACAGTCCCCGCGCATCAGGGGCGTGCCAAGCAGCCCCTCCTCACAGCCCCGCCGCTGCTGCCGCTGCTGCTGCAGCTGCTGGGCCATGTTGCATTTTCCTCGCCTCTCTGCCCTCCTCCTCCTCTGGGCAAGCGGCGTCGTTTGGGCGCCAGCGCCAGCGGCAACTCGCCTCAGATCACCTGACATGGACCTGCCGCCACCGCCGTGGCTACCTTACCGTAAATACCCCAGCCCAGGCAGCAGCAAGAAGAAGCTGGCAGCGGCAGCAGGTTAGGGGTTAGGAGCACAAATTACTTGCCTTGCCCTGGGTGCTGACAACCCATGCTACGCCGCTGATAAGAACTACAGTGGTACCTCGGGTTACAGACGCTTCAGGTTACAGACTCTGCTAACCCAGAAATAGTACCTCAGGTTAAGAACTTGGCTTCAGGATGAGAACAGAAATTGTGCTCCGGCAGCACGGCACCAACGGGAGGCCCCATTAGCTAAAGTGGTGCTTCAGGTTCAGAACAGACCTCCGGAACAAATTACCCGAGGTACCACTGTAATATGAAAGAGGCCTCCCAGCATTCTCACAGACCCATATGAGAACAGCATAAACTGTTGGGTCTGATGAGCATTTAATATTCCCAACCTTAATCCTGCGGAAAGCCATCTAATTAGATTTTAATTTGATCCTGACTTGTTTTTAGGAGGTAATTTAATTATTGTTTGATTTCATACCAGTTATATATTTGATATTAGCCGCCCTGAGCCCGGTTTCAGCCAGGGAGGCTGGGATACAAATAAACGTTGTTGTTGTTGTTGTTGTTATTATTATTATTATTATTATTATTATTATTCAAAAAAATTTCATTTTATAACACAAATAAAAAGCACAAACAGAAAAGACACACAATACGAACAAATTCTTGTCATATCCTTATTTTTCTAAACATTGTTAAGTAGGCTCCCCCAAGTCCCACCTATCTGATTTTCATTTTACTTCATCTTTAGCAGTTTACATATATCATAATTTCTAACCATCTTTTTTTTAATCACATTTAAAATAACTTCACATTTTATCACTTACAAATAATACTATTTTAAAATACCCTAACTTCTATTATTATTATTATTATTATTATTATTATTATTATTATTATTATTATTTACCAGACTGTGAAGGAGAACAAACAAAGAAATAGGTACAGTTAGAGGTAAATTGCCTAAATGAACTATTGGGAGGCATCACCCCCCAAATTTGGATTAAGCAGCCGAGGGTTGCCAAAGTTCTTGGTTGTCCAAAATTTAGCAAACAAGCCTTACTCGCCACCACTTTGTCTCCATGTTAGCAAAAGTATCATTCATTAAATGTGTCTGGGGAGCTGTTTTTAAAAAGCAGGAGGGAGAGCGAGGAGATTTGGCAAGCCCAGCTGTGTTTGAGGCAACCCATGTGCTGGGGGCCATTCATTCATCACATCTTCCATTAATGGAGCATCCAGCAGCTGCTTCTGCTCCCTGTATTGTTCATTTCTGGTCTGGAGGACCAATTTGTAGGATCCCAGCAAAAACATCTTGGGTTGTTGCTAGGCAACGATAGGATGCACTCCAGCAACATCTGGCCCAAGCAGCAGATAACAGATTGCAGAGGAGGCAACAGTACATTCCTACTCTGGGCGAGGGTGAGATAAGAAATATTGGGTCGGAACTTGGCAGCAGAGACAACTTGGTCACAGAGCAGAACAGAGTGAAGGCATGGCAGGCAAATAAATTCCTGGGCAATGTAGCATCACTTACAGAGAGATGGAAGGAGATTGTTTCAGTAAGGGATGGAGGTGAAGGAAGGGGCATTAAGGACAGAGTAAGGAAGACTAGAGGGCACGGGTGGCGCTGTAGGTTAAACCACAGAGCCTAGGACTTGCCGATCGTAAGGTCGGTGGCTCGAATCCCCGCGATGGGGTGAGCTCCTGTTACTGGGTCCCTGCTCCTGCCAACCTAGCAAAGTGCAAGTAGATAAATAGATACCACTCCAGCAGGAAGGTAAATGGTGTTTCCATGAGCTGCTCTGGTTCGCCAGAAGTGGCTTAGTCATGCCGGCCACATGACCCGGAAGCTGTACGCCGGCTCCCTCGGCCAATAAAGCAAAATGAGCGCTGCAACCCCAGAGTCGATCATGACTGGACCTAATGGTCAGGGGTCCCTTTACCTTTACCTTTAGCAATGACAAAACTAGACAGCATCTTAAAAAGCAGAGACATTACCTTGCCAACAAAGGTCTGTATAGTTAAAGCTATGGTTTTCCCAGTAGTGATGTATGGAAGTGAGAGCGGGACCATAAAGAAGGCTGATCGCAGAAGAATTGATGCTTTTGAATTCTGGTGCTGGAGGAGACTCTCGAGAGTCCCATGGACTGCAAGAAGATCAAACCTATCCATTCTGAAGGAAATCAGCCCTGAGTGCACACTGGAAGGACAGATCCTGAAGCTGAGGCTCCAATACTTTGGCCACCTCATAAGAAGAGAAGATTCCCTGGAAAAGACCCTGATGTTGGAAAAAATTGAGGGCACAAGGAGAAGGGGACGACAGAGGATGCTATGGTTGGACAGTGTTCTTGAAGCTACCAGCATGAGTTTGACCAAACTGCGGGAGGCAGTGGAAGACAGGAGTGCCTGGCGTGCTCTGGTCCAGGGGGTCACAAAGAGTCGGACACGACTAAACAACAAAAAGGAAAAGAAAGACATTCTGGTACCAAATCAGAAACTGGGACGGATTCTGTAAATCCTGGACTATCCCTAGAAAACGAGGACGTTTGGAGGGTCTGCTAAGTTCTCTGTTTTTCCCTACAATACCCTGCAGGGAGCTTGAGAATTCACATCCTTCAGAGTTTCAGACAGTTTGACCAAACTGCAGGAGGCAGTGGAAGACAGGAGTGCCAGGCGTGCTCTGGTCCACGGGGACACAAAAGTCGGACACGACTAAACGACTAAACAACAACAAAGTAGAAGATGAGGTCGAAGCTTGACGTGATGACCTCAGCACTACAGGTCTTATTTCTCAAAAAATCTGGTTCTTTCTGAGTAGCAATGAGAGTAAGCTGACATCCACTTCCGTGGGAGCCTGAGGCTTGCAAGGGAAGTGTGCATGAGCAGTGAGGAGGCAAAGGCAGGACCTTGGGCAGCTCCAGGGGGTCTCTGCTGGCTGAAGCATCTACAGGTGAGGTTGTCTCTGCAGGGAGCTAGAGCGAACTGAAGCCTTATGTAGGCCTGATGGCTATTAAGTTCTCCTCCCTTGGAGGAACCAGCTAGTAGAAGGGCCCTCGCCCTATTGAATTCTGTGAGGCTGGGAAGAACAGTACTGCAAGTGACTTAGCCTTTGAGTCAGATTATTTCGGCAGTGCTGTGCTTCCTGCTAGGAGGACCCCAAGTAAGATATTGACCGTTTTCCTCCTTAGGGGCAGCCTGGACCTCCATTGGCCTGACCTAGCCACTATGATCCACATGACAGTCACCTCCAGACTTGATTATTGTAACTCACTCTACGTGGGGCTGCCCTTGAGACTGACCCAGAAACTCCAGCGGGTGCAGAATGCCGCGGCGAGACTCCTTACGGGGTCCTTGCTGCGGGATCACATTCACCCAGTGCTATACCAGCTGCACTGGCTCCCGGTGGAGTACAGGATCAGGTTTAAGGGGCTGGTTTTAACCTTTAAAGCCCTATACGGCTTAGGACCCTCGAACCTATGGAACTGCCTCTCCTGGTATGTCCTACAGAGGACCTTACGGTCTTCAAATAAAAACATTTTGGAGGTCCTGGGCCACAGGGAGGTTAGGCTGGCCTCAACCAGAGCCAGGGCTTTTTCGGCCGTGGCTCCGATCTGGTGGAACGCTCTGTCACAAGAGACTAGGGCCCTGCAGGACTTGACATCTTTCCACAACGCCAGCAAGACAGAGCTGTTCCACCAGGTCTTTGGCCAAGGCACAGCTTGACCCCCTCTTTTGGTGATCCAGTGGTTGCCATTTGATTTTGAATTGATTTTAGAATATTGAGTTTAGAATGCTGTGTTACTTTTATTGCTGTTAGCCGCTCTGAGCCCGGCTCCGGCTGGGGAAGGCGGGATATAAATAAAATATTATTATTATTATTATTATTATTATTATTATTATTATTATTATATACTCTGAGGTCTCTGGGTCTTGGCAGGTGAGGCAAAATCGGGCAAGATTTAATTTCTAGCAAGAGTTTCAGGCATAATGGCACCCTGGAACATTCCATGCAGAGATTAGGCTGGGGAACTCCATTAAACAAGAGCTCAGATGCTGTTTCAGCTCCAGTTAGGAGGAGACTTAAGCAAAATCTGCATCTCTACCTGAGTTGCTGGCTTGAGGAGCTCTGGTTTCAGCAGGTCATGTTGTCCTCATCTGGCTCTGAGGACTCTAGTTCAGAAGGTCCAATGGAACCACACTCTCGACTGTTCTGCTCCTCTGTGGTCCCACTAGAGCAGCCTTTCTCAACCTGTGGGTCCCCAGATGTTGTTGGACTACAACTCCCATCACCCCTAGCTAGCAAGGCCAGAGCTCAGGGATGATGGGAGTTGTATTCCAACATCTGGGTGTTGGAAAAACTCCCCCGGGGAAAGATGCCAACTTCCCAGGACACCGGGGCTTCTCTCCGGTCGTCACTCTCTGGCTGGAATTCTCCCTCAGTCCAGAGAGACCGGTGATAAGTGACACACACACACACACACACACACACACCCGCTGAGAGGAACACACTTGCTTCCTTCTGCCAATCCATCACAGAAGAAAGAGACAGACCGTAGTCTACTCAGCTACTTTATTAAGACTGTACAAACAGTCCTGAGCAGCATAACACAAGTCTCCGACTCGACTCAAGCTTCGACTCAGAAGCGAAAGTAACTCACAGTAACTCCCCAGTTACAATGAGAACTGGCTGAGACTTCCTGTCTCATGCTCAGAGACATCACATGATGTCAACAATGTAGCTGCCTGCTCGCAGCTGGTGGAAACTGAAATCCCAACACTGGGGACCCACAGGTTGAGAACCGCTGCACTAGAGCTTCCTCATAGTCAGAGGAGAGCAATGTGACCTCGTCCAGCCAGGGAAGTACCGTATTTTTTGCTCTATAAGACGCACCAGACCACAAGACGCACCTAGTTTTTGGAGGAGGAAAACAAGAAAACAAATATTCTGAATCCCAGAAGCCAGAACAGCAAGAGAGATCGCTGCACAGTGAAAGCAGCAGTCCCTCTTGCTGTTCTGGCTTCTGGGATAGATGTGCAGCCTGCATTCGCTCCATAAGACGCACACACATTTCCCCTTACTTTTTAGGAGGGAAAAAGTGAGTCTTATAGAGCAAAAAATACAGTACTAGCACAATGGGCTCCTCTTGCACCAGTTCTTCCAGAGCAGTCAGGCTATCTGAGGGCAGTTCCTTCTCCTACTGCAAATCCCCAGACTCACCCCTCTGAAGATGGGGAACCCAACCCTAGGATCGTGACAATTTCTTTCTGACAACTTTTGGCTCTAAGGGAATCATCCCCAGCAAGATGCAGAATGACCATTTTAGCTCAAATTCTTTGGGGAATGATTATCTGTTGGGCCACCGACAGAGTTTTATTATTTCCGAGCTGAAGTTCCAGGTTGTTTGGCTAACCTTTGCCAGCTCCCATCCTTTCTCCACAAAGCCGACTGCAGCAGAAGTGAATCATTCAGAGCTGTCTCCTGAGACAATATCATGCTCCTTGGCACAGCTTGTCAGCCGGGAGTAACATACCCCCGTGCGGCTGCAAGCCAATTGGTTATTGAGTTTTCATTCTTCTAAGAGGCCCATCAAAAAAACTAGCATGTGCATCATTGCTGGCATTTTGTCCTCCTCGCCATTATTTATATGCAAAGGGCAGCTTCAGATCACATCCCCTCCTGCACTTGGCAAGTTTGCTCTGGATCTAATTGCTTTCTTTTCCCCACCACCACCACAATTGATTCTTCCAGGCCTTTGCTGCCCGTCTCTCTGCCTAATTAAGGTGCATCTTGCTTTCCACAGCGCAAGCTGTGCTGTTTCTTGCAGGTGCTTACAATATGTATTCAAAGTGAGAGAAAACAAATGCAAGCGTGAAGTTGTATTAAAGAAAGCACAGCATTAAACAAAAAAAGGAAAAAGGAAGCTACATGGTTGTGGAAATGAGGTCACAGCTCAGCAGGAGAGCACATGATTTGCACGTGAAAAGGTCCCATGTTCCGTCACTGGCATCTCTGTAGCCCTGGAGAGCTACTCCTAGTCTGTGTAGTAGACAACACTGCTTTTCAAAGAATCATAGAACGGCAGAGGTGGACACATAGCTGTCAACTGTCCCTTATTTGGCGGGAAAGTCCCTTATTCCAGCGCTGTGTCCCGCTGCTGTCCCTTATTGAAGATGTACCTTAAATTTCCTGGGTTTCAAAGGAAGCAGCTCCTCTCCCTCCCTCCCTGCCAGCCAGGGAGGAGGGAAGCTCCAACTGCGTTGCTTGGCTGCGTTGCTCACCCAATAAGGAGTCTAAGAACGACTGGGGGGTGGAGCTTGCATGCCTTGTGCCGATCAAATTGGCCGCGTTGCCTGGGGACTCGCCTTTGCTCAGCGCTTCCCAGCGGAGTGGTGATGGTGGTTTTCCTTGCTGCATCCCCTGTGCCAGGTTGCTGCGCTGTGGGAACCACCGCTTGAGGCTTTGTTTGGCTGCTGGCTGGGCTTTCTGCCTTTGTCTTGGAGGGGCTCAGAAGTCGAACATACCTGTGCTGGGGAAATCCCTTATTTTGGCTGCTGATCCCTTATTTTCAAATCTGTAAGTTGACAGCTATGGGTGGACATGACCACAAAGGTCATCCAGTCCAACCCTGTGCAGTGCAGGAATCTCTCAACTGAGTCTCACAATGCAGTACATCACACTTTTCCAAACTGGTGATTTTGGAGCTCGATGTCCAAAAGTGTTCAGAAGAAAATTAAGAGAGATCAATGACACAAGGATTCAGTAATAAACAACATGAGTAGCATGTCATGGCAAATCTTTCTAGAAAGCCACTTCCGCCCTAAGGAGGAGGTGGGGTTGCGGGCTTCACAGCCCCTCCACACATGCGGTGGGTGGAGGCCAGCCCCGCACGATTGGGGGGATTCCCGGCCGCTTCACCCCCTGACCGGCCAATCGGCTGGTTCAGGAGATGTGGCCTGCCCTATATAGGCAGGATGTGGCCAAGGATCTCCCTCTTTGCCACCCGCCAGCTGTTCCTGTTTTTACCCACCCTCCTTTCTTATAAGGTTTTTGTTCTTTGACCTTGCTATGGACCTTGGTTGGTCGCCGTTGAGGGGCCTGGTAGGAATTTTGCCACTTGGCAAATTGGCACAAGCTGCTTGGTTTTTGCCTACCTCGTAGCAAATCGTCACAACTTTCTGAGTATTGGGGAGGGTAGCGCCATCACCTGCCCCGCATATTGAAGGGTAGCCTGTTAAAGGATTCCGGGGTTGTGGCCCCGTCCGAAGCCTAGGAAAGTTAGGGCCCAAGGCACGTCCCCTATCGGTGACCCCGGGGGAGTTCCTAGTTGATGTGCATCAGCAGGACACCCCCTACTGGTGGTTAACCCTTCCCAGACTTCAAGCGGACAGGCTGAAGCCGGATATAGTCAGTTAGGACCAATGCCTAAGCCAATACCACTCATCACCTGTAAGCAATAAAGTTGTGGCCTTTTTTAGACCATTAACCTTAATAATTATGTCATGTGTCATTATTTCCAGGGGGGGGCAGGAACTCGCCATGCAATTCTGTTTGTCCACTTCTTGTAGGAAAAATCTACCTGGAGGTGGGGGGATTTGGAGAAGAGAAATGTACTTCCTTCTGCTGAAACCTCCCCAGCTGCACTTCGCTGTAGGATTCCAGATTCGTGGCTACAAGTGTTCTTATGTGTGATTGAATGTAACCCACAGAGTAACATTTGATTTATTTCTATTTCCAAGCAGATGTGCATGCAAAGCATGAGCACCAGTCGCCCCTGCTTCAAGTAAAGACATGACCATTAATGTCTGAAACTCTGAAGAATGTGAATTCTTAAGCTCCCTGCAGGCTATTGTAGGGAAAAACAGAGAACTTAGCAGACCCTCCAAATGTCCTCGTTTTCTAGGGATAATCCAGGATTTACAGAATCCGTCCCAGTTTCTGATTTGGTGCCAGAATATCTCTCTTTTCCTTTTTGTTGTTTAGTTGTTTAGTCGTGTCCGACTCTTCGTGACCCCGTGGACCAGAGCACACCAGACACTCCTGTCTTCCACTGCCTCCCCCAGTTTGGTCAAACTCATGCTGGTAGCTTCGAGAACACTGTCCAACCATCTCATCCTCTGTCATCCCCTTCTCCTTGTGCCCTCCATCTTTCCCAGCATCAGGGTCTTTTCCAGGGAGTCTTCTCTTCTCATGAGGTGGCCAAAGTATTGGAGCTTCAGCTTCAGGATTTGTACTTCCGGTGAGCACTCAGGGCTGATTTCTTTAAGAATGGATAGGTTTGATCTTCTTGCAGTCCATGGCACTCTCAAGAGTCTTCTCCATCCTTCTCCTCCTTTTCCTTAGGACGTCCCTATTTTCATCAAAGAAATGTTGGAGGGTATGGCTTAGGGGACAAAAGAGGAAATTGAGCACATGATGGACCTAATAATAATAATAATAATAATAATAATAATAATAATGTTTAGTCATTTGGCCACGTCCGACTCTTCGTGACCCCATGGACCAGAGCACGCCAGGCACTCATAATAATAATAATAATAATAATAATAATAATAATTTATCATTTATACCCCGCCCATCTGGCTGGGTTTCCCCAGCCACTCTGGGCGGCTTCCAACAAAACACTAAAATACAATAACCTATTAAACATTAAAAGCTTCCCTAAACAGGGCTGCCTTCAGATGGCTTCTAAAAGTTTGGTAGTTATTTTTCTCTTTGACATCTGGTGGGAGGGTGTTCCGCAGGGCGGGCGCCACTACCGAGAAGGCCCTCTGCCTAGTTCCCTGTAACTTGGCTTCTAGCAGCGAGGGAACTGCCAGAAGGCCCTTAGCGCTGGACCTCAGTGTCCGGGCAGAACGATGGAGGTGGAGACGCTCCTTCAGCCACTCCTGAATGAATTTTCCCTTCTTATAAGATGCCTCTCAGGGGTTAGATCTGCATATTTAATTCATGCAGGCAGCAGAAGCCATCATGGGAGACACACACCTTACATTCATTCCCGTGAGGAGTTAAATGGAAGAAATAGACTGGTGTGTAGGATTATATGCTGGCTACATGCACTTTCTTTCCACACTAAAGGAATCCTCCTTAAAAAGGCCAATGGCTGCTGTTAGCATTGGCTCCATCCTCTCCACCCTCCAAAAGCTATTATTGGAAAGAAAAGGTTTTTAATCAAGCAGCCAGAATTACGCAGGAATTTGTGTGAGAGAGAGATGGGAGGGTGGAAATACATGATTCCACAATGTCTGCAGTAACATTCTCTCCATTATACATCAAAAGCTTCTGTACTCTTGAAAGTTTAATCAAAGACCGGTCCCACAATGCAGGTGTACCATGTGGCCACGGTTTCCTTAGCAAATTCTTCTGAGAATCTTCACCTCCTGAGCGATGGTTCTATAACCCCTCTCCTCGAGTAGAGGGCGGGGGGAATAACCTTCAGTTCCCTTATTAGATGTTTCACCTTCTCCAGAGGTGCCCGGTGCCCATTATTATTTTAAGAGATATTCCTTGATTCATGTCTTCACAGATACATAAAGCTTAATAATAAATGCTCCATTTCAGGCTTCCCGGCTCTGGGTTTGGCCTTGGTTTTAAAATGTTGAACAATATTTGTTTGTGCTGGCTGCTAACAATCTATCACATTAACCTGGAAAGACGATACAGTGGTACCTCGGGATGCGAACGGGATCTGTTCCGTAAGACGCGACGGTGCGTCAGCACGTGCGTGGGTCGCGTTTTGCCGCTTCCGCGCATGCGCGTGACGTCATTTTGAGCATCTGTGCATGCGCAAGTGGCAAAACCTAGAAATAACGCACTCTGTTACTTCCGGGCTGCCGTGGAGCGCAACCCAAAATCGCTCAACCTGAAGCACATTTTCAACCCAAGGTATGACTGTATTGCAGAGAGTGGGGCTAGGGCTGGCCTGAGGCATTTTACTGCTGTACGCCAAATGCCCCAATCATGCTCCGATGTTGCCCTAACAATGGCACCCCCACTGCAGATCCAAGTCTCCACCTCCTATCTGCCCCTGCTGTTGCACCCAGGCTGCCGCCAGCCCCGTCACAACAACTGTACCCTCACAATGCAGTGGCGAGGGCACACTGGGCACAGTGGCAAGGGCAACAGCACTTTTTCAGTTGTATGGGTGAAATCCCAGTAGGTCTGGCAGTGGTGCAACGGTGCTGTCAGGGACTGGAGAGAGGAGGAATGGTGGAGACCACCTCCCCAGCCTGACCCTGAGGAAGACAGTATAGATTTACAACAGGGGTTTGAGGGACGTCACAGCTCAGAGGCAGCTGAGGGGAAAAGTTGGGAAATAATGGGAGAGGAGGAGGAAGCAGAAACAGAGCGGCAACTGGCTGACACAGTGCATCAGGAGAGCCTGCAGGAGCCAGGCCCTGTGACTGGTAGGGCCTCGCAGGACTGGGGCCTTCCTGAGTTTGGCCTGGAAGGGCAAGGCATGGCCACACAGGTGAGGCTTGACAGAAGACTCGTAGCACCTGGTGGCAAGGGCCGGGAGGGGTATATAGGACCAGCATTTCCCTCTGGCTCTTTGCCACAGCAACACACTACCCACCTAGTTGTGGTTTGGCTTCCTGACTCCTGGTATCCTGACTCTTAGACCCTTGGCTTCCTGACTCCTGGTTTCCTGACCCTCGGACTCTTGGCTTGCTGACTCTTGGTTTCCCGATTCGTGGACTCTTGGCTTCCTGACTCCTGGACTGCTGGCCCTGGACTGCTGATTCCTGCTTCCCAACCTCTACCCCAGTCCCTATGTATCAAGCCGAGACTCCGACTGCCTGTAACCTGGACTGTCACACAGTGTCATTAGAAATCATCCCAGACCCTCCATATCCCAGAACCCGGCAAGCATTAAAAGTAGGAGAGCAAAGAGCTCAAAGATAGAGGGCACCTAGCAGACCAGTAAGAGACATGAAGAGGAAGTGGGAGAGACGAGGGTGGAGATTCACTTGCTGGATCATCACCTTGTCATGGTAAATGGGCTTGCACGTTCCTATGGCCCTTGTGAGTGAAGGTGTCAGGAATCTCGTACTCCCAGCAGGGTCACCCAAGGTGGTACGGTCAAAGGGGAAGAGCTAGACAAAGAATGATCCAAGAAGTCCTCAATGACAGAACAAGTGGAAGATAACAAGTGGCATGTTACAATGGCTGTGAAGGCGGATGAAGGCTGCAACAGATAAGAGACTACTGGTTGTTGTGATACTCATGCCATCAGAATAAAGCCTTACTGCAAAGACTGTTGGGATGCGGGTAGCACTGAGGTCTAAACCACTGAGCCGCTGGGCTTGCTGATCAGAAGGTCGCGGTTCGAATCCCCATGACGGGGTGAGTTCCCATTGCTCGGTCCCAGCTCCTGCCAACCTAGCGGTTTGAAAGCACCTCAAAGTGCAAGTAGATAAATAGGTACTGCTCCGGCGGGAAAGTAAACAGCGTTTCCATGTGCTACTCTGGTTTCACCAGAAGTGGCTTAGTCATGCTGGCCACATGACCTGGAAAAATTGTCTGCGGACAAATGTCAGCTCCCTCGGCCAGCAAAGCGAGATGAGCACCACAACCCCAGAGTCGTTCGCGACTGGACTTAACTGACAGGGGTCCTTTACCTTTACCATTTGCAAAGGCTGTGCCTTGGTCATCTCCACACATAAAACAAATTCACACACAGGCATCTTCCAAAGAAGGAGATTCACTCGGGACAATGCCGTTATCCAAGAGGCTGGGTTCTATAGTCTATCTCTGTAAATATTGAAGTAAAAAAGAAACCTTTCCTTGTCATTATACTTTCCTGGGCAACCAGCATCCTGACAGTTGGTGGCACTGATGGGGTCAGATCTGAGGCCTGAGACAACTGGCTTGACCTCAATGCATGAACAGGCAGCCATGGGCGTAGCCATGGTGCAGAGGGGAAGTAGCCCCCAGTGGCGTAGCGTGGGTTGTCAGCACCCGGGGCAAGGCAAGTAATTTGCGCCCCCTAACCCGTGGAGCCAGGTAGGGGCAGAGAGCTGCGAGTGCGAGCGCGAGCGCGCCCCCCCCCAGATGTTGCCCCCTGCAGCCCCCACGCTACGCCACTGGCAGCCCCACCCCAATCATGTAAATAAATAAAAATACTTAACTAAAAGTGGAAATAATCAGAATATTTGGAATTGAAATGCTTGCTGCGGTCACTTGGATGATGTTGTGGTGCATTCTAGCAACCCAGCTGGCAACCCAGCTGAGCGATAGGTGTGACTTCTGCGAACTGTCCCATCGTGTCGCAGGTAGCTTAGTTCTGGAATAGGACAGGTGGGTTTCCTGCCCCCCCCCCATAAATCCTGGCTACACCCAGGCACAGTCTCTGCTCCAGGTAACTGCATCTCTGTAAGTTGTTTTTATTCTGAATGTGCTGTGTATGATGCTGTTATTATTTGTATGGTTATCTGTTAGTTTGTACAGAAGTTTATGATAAATTATGTGTACAGGGGTACCTCGGGTTACAAACACCTTGGGTTACAAACACTTCAGGTTACAGACTCCGCTAAACTGGAAGCAGCACCTCGGGTTAAGAACTTTACCTCAGGATGAGAACAGAAATCGTGTGGTGGCAGCGCAGCAGCAGCGGGAGGCCCCATTAGCTAAAGTGGTACCTCAGGTTAAGAACGGTTTCAGGTTAAGAACGGACCTCCGGAACTAATTAAGCTCGTAACCAGAAGTACCACTGTACAGTGGTGCCCCGCAAGACGAACGCCTCGCAAGACGGAAAACCCGCTAGACGAAAGGGTTTTCCGTTTTGGAGGCGCTTCGCAAAACAAATTTCCCTATGGGCTTGCTTCGCAAGACTAAATGTCTTGCGAGTTCCTGTGGGTTTTTTCCCCTTCCCCCCCCCTTTTCCTAAGCCGCTAAGCCGCTTATCAGCTGATCCGCTAAAAGCCGCTAAACCGCTAATAGCGCTAATCCGCTAAGCTGTCAATGGGCTTGCTTCGCAAGACAAAAAAACCGCTATACGAAGAGCCTCACGAAACGGATTAATTTCGTCTTGCGAGGCACCACTGTATGTGTGTTTTAATGAATTGAACAGGGCTCATTTTAAGCAGACCAGTCCTAACGAGGCCTTAAACTAAGTCTGGATGTTTTGAGGACGACGATAGAGCGGAAAAGCTTATTCCATATAGATTCAGTGTGTTTCCATTAGAAATTCAGAGAATTCTACTTGATAGAATGCATCAACTTGAAACTAGACTCTCTAAGTTATCTGTGGCAGAGGCAGAAGTACACCATGCCAACAACGAAGGCAGTAGGGACATTTTTACCTCCTGACATGAGGTACTTAGGGTCCAAAATAAATAATTTCAAATTTAAGGTTGGTTAATAATGATGCAGACCTCCAAGTGGTCCTGTTTTCCAGAGACAACCCTATTTACATTAGCCGTCCTTGTTTCTGATTTAATCCTGGAATGTCCCACTTTTCCTTAGGATGTCCCTATTGGAGAAATGTTCTAAAGTATGGTAGGATGTCCCTATTTTCATTGGAGAAATGTTAGAGGGTATGGAGTTATCCGACCCTCGAGCCATCTGAAAGCCGTCTGAAAGTATAGGGAAGTTTATTTAATGTTTAATGTTTTGTTATGTTTTCATATATGTTGGAAGCAACTTAAGAGTGGCTGGGACAACCCAGTACGATGTGTGGAACATAAATAGTAAAATTATCATTATGGAATTGGAGAAATGTTGGAGGGTATGATGATGTTTGCATTGCAGCTGGCATTTCAGCACAAGTGCATAGCAATGGTAGTGTACAGAAAAACTGCATCTACCTCTTTGCCTGGTCTAGAGCCTGAAAAAGAGTGGGTGGATTGTAGTAGATTCCTCGGCTCACATGAATTAAGCTCTCCTGTCATCAGCGCTCAAATTACTGGTCCTGGGCCAGTTTTGATCCCTTCTAAAGCAGGAACAACTGGGAATGGGAGTGTTTTGAAGAATGAGGCAGGGCCGTTTAAACTGATCAATCCTGCAGATTTATAATCTCCTGGAAAATCGTAGGCTGACCTAATAAGAGTAGGGATAAATCATGCTACTAATATTTATGTTCTTTTGATATAACGTTGCTGCAGGAAACTTGGGTCATGGAAGGCATTGCCTTAACTGGCTATGTTGCCCACTCTCTCTGAGAGGAATCTGAACAAATAATAAAAGCTAACCTTCGGCAGACTTCTTAGTTATTGCTTCAGTCTTACTGATTGCTACTGGAAAACATGATCAGCAGACCGCATTTGAAATTAAAATCTAGCAGCCTCCTGGTTATTAATGTTTACTGTCCCTTCCACTCAAACCTAAAGGCCATGTAAAGGAAATATGGTCTAAAATGGAACTGCTGCAGTGTGTTTTTATTTTACTTTGGCCCATTGATTGCAGTGGCAGACCTACATTTTGGGTGCCCTGAAGCTTGGGGGTGCCTTTGCAACCAACAACAAGGCCTGGGTAACCACTGTTATCTTCTTCAGTAGGATTGTTTACAGCAACCTTGACAACATCTGTGCTATTGGTCCTCAAACTTTGGGATTTTTGAAATTTAGACAGCAGTCAATCACACAGTTCAAAGCTGGAGTTAACTCTTTATTAGGAAAACATGATATTCACAGTCTTGGCTGGGTTTCAGGCCTAATGAGAACAGCAGCTGTAGGTCCTTCTCCATTGCAGTGGCATAGCGTGTAGAGGGCCACGGGGGCAGTTGCCCCAGGTGCAAAATGGTTAGGTGTGCAAAATTTCAACACCCAGTGCTGCCTCAATACAGCTGCATATGTCCGTCACTGGCTCTGGCGAAAATGGCTTCTCCATGTGAACCAGGAAGTGACGTCTCCAGACCACAGAACAACTCTTCTTTTCTTATGTCTGTGGCTGCAAATTCCTGGGTGACACGGACCCTGTTAGGCATTTGAATGCTCAAGAGCCCTCCGCCTGTTTCCCTCCCACTCAGCCACCTCCTCCATGCAGCTCCAAGCACTGGCAACCCACGCTACACCACTGCTGCATTAAATCAGTTGTCAATACTAAAAGCTCCCACCTCCCCACAGCTAAGTCCTCTCCTCTCCAGGGCTTCTTGCAAGCAAACAGAGACTGTGCCTGCATGAAGCCTGTTTTGCTCTGCCTGTTTCAGCCCTCTCCTGGTTCTGGGAGTCAGGGAGGGAGGGGCCTTGTCGCAGCAGCAGGAGGAGACAGCAGTGACTCTTCACCAGCCCTACACACCTCTGCTTCTTGGCCTCTCTCCTCCCACCCTCCTGCTTCAGCTTCTGCCTCTGATTCTCAACTTCTCTCTGTCACAGATTCTCCCAGCTCACTAAGCCCTGTTGTCCCCAACATTTCATCTTCCCATTCTTCTCCCTCTGACCACTTATCATTGTCCAACCACCACGCCCTGGGCTCTGAGCCTTCTTTGCTTGGTGGTTCCTTGGCTGGTTCTTCCTACCATTCCTCTGCGTCCACCCAGTCTTTGACAGAGACTAACCCTCTTGCCATAGCTGTCAACTTACAGATTTGAAAATAAGGGATCAGCAGCCAAAATAAGGGATTTCCTTTTCCCCCACCATGTGCCCCCGCTCCAGACAGACCTTTTCCCCAGCAAGGGTGAGTGGGCCGTCGATGACGTATCCATCCGATTCCGAGCACAGGTATGTTCAACTTCTGAGCCCCTCCGAGCCAAAGGCAGAAAGCCCAGCCAGCAGCCAAACAAAGCCTCAAGCGGTGGTTCCAACAGCACAGCAACCCGGCAAAGGGGATGCAGCAAGGAAAACCACTGTCACCTCTCCCCTGGGAAGCACTGAGCAAAGGCGAGTCCCCAGGCAACGCGGCCGATTTGATCGGCACAAGGCATGCAAGCTCCACCCCCCAGTCGTTCTTAGACTCTTTATTGGGTGAGCACCACAGCCAAGCAACACAGTTGGAGCCTCCCTCCTCCCTGGCTGTAGGGAGGGAGGGAGAGGAGCTGCTTCCTTTGAAACCCAGGAAATTTACGGGATATCATCAATAAGGGACAGCAGCAGGACACGGCGCTGGGATAAGGGAGTTTCCCGCCAAATAAGGGACGGTTGACAGCTATGCTTCTTGCAGGTGTGCAAAGACCCATCGATAGCCATCAGGCTCTTGCCCAGGTGTAAAACCAGCCTGTGCAGGTAACTGCTTTAATGTTTCCCCAAATCAGCTGCCATCAGGATTCCCTGGGGGCCTTTTCGTGACTAGAGAATGTATCCTTTGTCATAACAGGGATGTAACTAAATGACTCTGTTCTTTTCATTGCCTGCCCTTCTTTCAAAGCATCCTTTTGCTGAAAGGAACCACAAGAACAGGAAGGCAGTAGCCTCAGCTTTATGTCAGATCTCTCTCTCCCAGCCGCTGCCACCCTCACGCCTGCCTCTGCAAAATGATTCCTTCTTAGTTCCTGCGCAACAGCTTGGGCCCATTAATAATAGCAACTTACATTTCTATTACATACTGCCACAGTTATTTCATTGATCCTCCAAAAACCACCCCGTGAAAAAAGGGTGTTGACAAGACTGAGTCATAATGCCGCAATGAATAACTTGTGCGTTCGACCTTCCAAAGACCATTTCCAATATACAAAGGACCTTGGGGAGGGCAAAAATTGCCAGAACAATCTTTGTGCCAACTTGGAGGGAAGAGAGCTATATAAACTCCGTAAGCAGCCACTAGCATCCTGCCATCATGGGAAGATTAAATCAAAAAACTTCAAACATGCCTTTGATGGGCTTCCTGTGGCTCCTTTTCAGCAAGCGGCTAATTGAACATGGAAGAGTGCGAGAATGGCTTTCAAATCAGAAGGCAACGCTCAACAAGTCAGGGGACTACAGGCAGAGAGGGAAAGGTTTGGGAGCTGGTGGAAATGGACTTGCCATACCCCCCTGGTCTTCCTTGCAAATGAAATGTCCACTCCATTCCCATACTTATTAATTGAAAATTTATTTAAAAAAAAAAAACTCACTGAGAAAACTGAGAGGCCCAGAGCCCATAAATTGCAAGATTTGTTTGCTTGCTTCCTAAATTTATTAGGTGCCCGATAGCTATTGCTCCCTGTACATCGTGGAGGATAATATTAATTCTGTTTCAAGTTGTACATTGGATCATAGAACCATAGGATTGTAGAGTTGGAAGTGACCCTGATGATTGTCTAGACCAGACTCGTCCAACAGGTTGATCATGATCTACTGGTTGATCGTGGGTCGCCCCTGGTCGATTCCGGTCGAGCGCGTGATCCAGAGCGATCTACCCAAAAAAACCCCCACATGCTGTGCAGCACTCAACGTCTTTGAGAGACACTGTGGTTTTGGCGCACGCAGGCTTCCCGCTCAACAACTTTGGCACTGTAAAAAAAGTTCAACAACTTGGGTTCTGCAGAAAAAGCCCACCAACTGTGGTTCCCCCAAACTCAACAAATTTGGGTAGATCACTGCCAATTTTTTTTATAGTGGGAATAGATCTCACTATTGCAGATCATTAAGCAAACAGTCTGTGAGCACCTAGAAAGGAATACTGTGATCACCAATAGTCAGCATGGATTTCTGAAAAATAAGTCATGTCAGATTAACCTGATCTCGTTTTTTGACAGAATTACAAGCCTGGTAGATGAAGGGAACGCAGTGGATGTAGCCTACCTTGATCTCAGCATTTGACAAGGTGCCCCATGATATTCTTGTAAAGAAGCTGGTAAAATGTGGACTTGACTATGCTACCACTCAGTGGATTTGTAACTGGCTGACTGACCGAACCCAAAGGGTGCTCATCAATGGTTCCTCTTCATCCTGGAGAAGAGTGACTAGTGGGGTGCCACAGGGTTCTGTCTTGGGCCCGGTCTTATTCAACATCTTTATCAACGACTTGGATGATGGACTCAAGGGCATCCTGATCAAATTTGCAGATGACACCAAACTGGGAGGGGTGGCTAACACCCCAGAGGACAGGATCACACTTCAAAACGACCTTGACAGATTAGAGAACTGGGCCAAAACAAACAAGATGAATTTTAACAGGGAGAAATGTAAAGTATTGCACTTGGGCAAAAAAAATGAGAGGCACAAATACAAGATGGGTGACACCTGGCTTGAGAGCAGTACATGTGAAAAGGATCTACAAAGCAAACTTGACATGAGCCAATAGTGTGACGCGGCAGCTAAAAAAGCCAATGCAATTCTGGGCTGCATCAATAGGAGTATAGCATCTAGATCAAGGGAAGTAATAGTGCCACTGTATTCTGCTCTGGTCAGACCTCACCTGGAGTACTGTGTCCAGTTCTGGGCACCACAGTTCAAGAAGGACACTGACAAACTGGAACGTGTCCAGAGGAGGGCAACCAAAATGGTCAAAGGCCTGGAAACGATGCCTTATGAGGAACGGCTAAGGGAGCTGGGCATGTTTAGCCTGGAGAAGAGGAGGTTAAGGGGTGATATGATAGCCATGTTCAAATATATAAAAGGATGTCACATAGAGGAGGGAGAAAGGTTGTTTTCTGCTGCTCCGGAGAAGCGGACACGGAGCAATGGTTCCAAACTACAAGAAAAAAGATTCCACCTAAACATTAGGAAGAACTTCCTGACAGTAAGAGCTGTTCGACAGTGGAATTTGCTGCCAAGGAGTGTGGTGGAGTCTCCTTCTTTGGAGGTCTTTAAGCAGAGGCTTGACAACCATATGTCAGGAGTGCTCTGATGGTGTTTCCTGCTTGGCAGGGGGTTGGACTCGATGGCCCTTGTGGTCTCTTCCAACTCTATGATTCTATGATTCTATCTCAGTCTGCTGGGAATTGGACATGCCTGATCTAGAATCCCGCCTGCAATGCAGCAATATACAGATGTCCCATATGGGGTTCGAACCTGCAACCTTGGTATTATCAGCCCCATGCTCTAATAAACTGAGCTAGGGCTACCATAAAGGTAAAGGTAAAGGGACCCCTGACCATTAAGTCCAGTCGTGACCGACTCTGGGGTTGCAGTGGTCATCTCACTTTACTGGCCAAGGAAGCTGGCGTACACTTTCTGGGTCATGTGGCCAGCATGACTAAGCCGCTTCTGGCGAACCAGAGCAGCGCACGGAAAAGCCGTTTACCTTCCCGCCAGAGCGGTACCTATTTATCTACTTGCACTTGGACTTGTTTTCGAACTGCTAGGCTGGCAGGAGCAGGCACAGAGCAACGGGAGCTCACCCCATCGCGGGGATTCGAACCGCCGACCTTCTGATCGGCAAGTCCTAGGCTCTGTGGTTTAACCCACAGCGCCACCCGCGTACCATAGTTGAGCTTAATTTGGAATAGGAGGGAATTCACCACATGCATACCACTGATCCATTTGCTCCATATTGTTTTCACCAGTGTTGTTGAACTCACATCAACCCCAGCCAGCTTAGCCAATGGTCAGGGTTTAATGGGAGTTGTAATCCGGCAACATTTAGGGACTGGAAACTGGCCTACACTGTCCAGGGTTTCAGGTGGGGGACATTTCCAGCACAACCTGGAAACAACAGGCATTGAATCTGAGACCTTTGGCCTGCTAAGCAGATGCTCTACCACTGAGCTATGGCCCTTACATTCAGTGGGGCTCAGCGGTGGAGCAAGCTCCATGGGGCCTCTGAGGAGTCAGCCTGCCTCCTCTCACTCAGCCACCCTACAACTGAGGGGGAGGCAGCGGGCGGACCATTTGGGGCAGTGCAGAGCTTGCGGGCGCCCAAGCCACTGCGTCACTCCCAGGAGAGACACGTGGCTTGGGCACGCTGCAGGCCCCGCGGTGAGTGCCGCCTGGCATTTTGTCACCCCCTCAGTGGTGACACCTGGGGCAACCCGCCCCTACCGCACCCTCCTTCCTCCGCCCCTGGTGGGGCTTACTCCCCAGGCAAGCATTTATAGGGCCTCAGTCCAAACATAACAGCTTCACCAGAGATCCTATCTGTCTTGCTATATTCTGCCTGCCAAAAAGCTCTTCGAAACACAGAAAATTGCAGGAGCTGAAACAGCCTCTTAGTCCTTTTTTTTATCATTGCGGCGAAAGAGAGTATTTTTCCTCTAGGTGCACGTCTACTGTATCCGTAATGGACGCAAGCACAATACAGATGTGCTTCTCCCGTGACCTGAACTGTAGAGCAATATTACAAGCAAGTGAGCTTCCCTGAACATTTCCTATCGGTTTCGACAACTCATTCATTTGAGAGTAGGAAAAACAGACTCTCTTTTGCTGCAGGATTGCCCCAACCCAAGTAGAAATGGCTTCATATCCAATTAGGATTGTCTGAAGCCTCTATTTTAGAGATACATTGACATTGATTTCAGCTGAATCCTGGCCACTTGGGTTGCTGGCGGTTCTGATTGCTAGAAGGAAAGTCACCGTAGTTCACCAAAACATGCAAACTATTCACTAGCTTTAGATACAAAACTGGGAAGTAGGGAGCAATCATTAAGTTGCGTTTCCATCAAATTTGACATAGGAAGGGAGAAAGGCTGGCATGTGCAGCTGTGCTGCACAATCTCAGTCTTGCCGATTAATTAGAAGGGGGGAAAGTTTAAGCTTTGATTAAAGATTTAGTTGATTATTCTACTCAAGAAAGTATACGGTTGCAATTAACCAGAGCTGGCTTCTGGTTCTGCTCTGCCTTAATGGAGGCAGCCCCCACGACAGCAGGAGATCTCATTGGGAGATCAGTTTATTTACTGGGACAGAGCAACTTTTGCAGCTGTTGTTAAAGTTCTTGGTGCAAAACAATGAAGCATGGAATAGAGCGATGGAGAAATTTCTGGAACAACAATGGGCTAACAGCAACAATTGTGGGGGAAGACATAACATCTTACAAGGACAGGAAGAAACACTGTGGACAGAAAAATTGCCACGTACAGGGAGAATAAGGATATAGTTAGAGTTCCCCACTTGCAGTTTTATAAATCATTTAATGTGTCAACACAAATAGAAATTATAAATATTGCAGTTGTTGTATATGGCATTATTATTATGACCAGAATGTAACTGAAACTAATATGATTTTGGAATGCAGAAATAAAGACAATCATCAAATCTAGCATGCAGGAGGCCACTTTAACTAAGTTATATAATTCTGTATTTGAATTATTGGTATTAATAATTGTATTATAAATTGGCATTGTTATAATGAGGCTATTACTAGACTCTGATTGAAATCTCATACAAATTTATTACAAAAAAATAATCAACCAGAGCTTGCAAGCAGCTATGAAGTAGTTCCAGACTTCCTAGTTGCCAGACCCCACTGATGAGGGATGGCTGATCCTCCCCCCCCTCAAGACTTTACCTGTGGGGTCTCAGGTTTCATCTTGTCCCGTCTCCTGTCCGAAACTTGCAGGTATCACTGACGCTGGGGAGAAACTGTGCGGACATTTGGAGTGACATATCAGCTATATGCTTCAGCCCCTTCTGCAATCCTGACTCATACCCCAGCATCTGACTATGGTTGGGGTCTCAGTGTGGGTCAGAGCTGGACCACGACATTTAGCTGTCCGCAGTGAACCCTACCCCTTCCTCTTCCTGCTTTTTAACCTAGAAACAATGATGCGAGAGTCAATCACAGACTTCCAGTGTCACAGCTGGGTTGGCCATTGAGGGCTTCTTGTTTCCATGGCATTCTCTGCAGCCTGATGCAAGTACCCTACTAATGTAGTCCTCTTCTGCAGCACCCAGCAAGGAGGTAACTGGTTACTTCCTAGCATTAGAATTCCTAGCGGTCATGGCCGGTGGGCATTGTGTTGTTTTTTTAAAATAATATTTATTAAAGTTTTAAAGGTTACAAAAAGAAAAAGAAAAAACACCAAGTTAAACACAAACTTAACAACACGTCACAATAAGAAAAAGAGAGAATAGAAAAAAGAAAAATAATAATTATAAAAAACAGAAAAATAGAAAAATAGAAACAATTAAAAACAACAACACAAGGAACCTTCCCACAACTTATCTTTCATTTGCTTGTTTCCTTGACCTCCTCACACCTCCCTTTTTTGTATTCTAGTTCGATTAGCTATTTCAGCAAATCCTTTCCATCCTTCCCAATTTTTATCCTATAATTTATCTTAATATAATGTAACTTTACCTTTCCTCCTTTCATCCATTAACAGTCTATTTTTACTTAGTCCTTTATAAAATTTCTGCTAAAGCCACATAACTTCATTCCAGCCTCCTTCTAACATTCCTTAATTTTACAATGTTTCTGTAAATAAACTTTAAATTTCTTCCAATCTTCCTCCACTGACTCTTCTCCCTGGTCTCAGATTCTGCCAGTCATTTCCGCCAGTTCCATGTAGTCCATCACCTTCATCTGCCTTTCTTCCCGGGTGGGTAGATCTTGTGTCTTCCAATGCTTTGCAATGAGTATTCTTGCTGCTGTTGTAGCATACATAAAGAAAGTTCTATCCTTCTTTAGCACCAATTGGCCGACCATGCCCAGGAGAAAGGCCTCTGGTTTCTTCAGAAAAGTATATTTAAATACCTTTTTCATTTCACTGTAGTTCATTTCCCAGAAAGTCTTAATCCTTGGGCATGTCCACCAAAGGTGAAAGAATGTACCCATGGCCGGTGGACATTGTGACTGGCAGGGGTGCAAGGCAGGGAGCCCACCAATACATGGTGACCCTTTTCTGATAACTTTGAGATCACTCTGGTAACTTTCAGATTGGATTCTTGCCATGCACTCCATGCGGGGCTGCCCTTGGAGGTGACTTGGAAACTATGTTGTTGTTGTTTAGTCGTTTAGTCGTGTCCGACTCTTCGTGACCCCATGGACCAGACCACACCAGGCACTCCTGTCTTCCACTGCCTCCCGCCGTTTGGTCAGACTCATGTTTGTAGCTTCGAGAACATTGTCCAACCATCTTGTCCTCTGTCGTCCCCTTCTCCTTGTGCCCTCCATCTTTCCCAACATCAGGGTCTTTTCCAGGGAGTCTTCTCTTCTCATGAGGTGGCCAAAGTATTGGAGCCTCAGCTTCACGATCTGTCCTTCCAGTGAGCACTCAGGGCTGATTTCCTTAAGAATGGATACGTTTGATCTTCTTGCAGTCCATGGGACTCTCAATGGTCTCCTCCAGCACCATAATTCAAAAGCATCAATTCTTCGGCGATCAGCCTTCTTGATGGTCCTGCTTTCACTTCCATACATCACTACTGGGAAAACCATAGCTTTTACTATACGGACTTTGTTGGCAAGGTGATGTCTCTGCTTTTTAAGACACTGTCTAGGTTTGCCATCGCCTTTCTCCCAAGGAGCAGGCGTCTTTTAATTTCGTGACTTGGAAACTAAAACTGGTCCAAAATGCATCAGCCAGATAATGGCTGGGGCTTTCTTTAGAGCTCATTGGTTGCCAGTTCATTTCTGGGCTAAATTCAAGGTGTTCGTTTTAGTATTAAAGTCCTAAACGATAGGCCCCAAATTGCTGAATTAAGGTCTCCCTCCCCACTGACTCACTTGCTTACCTTCAGAAGCTTGTGTGTGTGTAACCCAGGAGAGGGTATTCCCTGTGGCAGCTCCTTGGTTGAGGAATTCCCATTCCCCGAGGTGCATCTGACACCTTAATTATATAGTTTCTATCATTTGCTGAAGACACACCTTTCGTCCCTATTATCACTGGAGAAATGTTGGAGGGTATTGAGTTATGCGCCCCCTGAGCTGTCTGAAGGCAATCCTGTACAGGGATGTTTTTTGAATGTTTAATGTTTTAATATGTTTTTATATATGCTGGAGGGATGCGGGTGTCGCTGTGGTCTAAACCACTGAGCCACTGGGCTTGCTGACTGGAAGGTTGGCGGTTCGAATCCCCGCGATGGGGTGAGCTGCCATTGCTCGATCCCAGCTCCTGCCAACCTAGCAGTTCGAAAGCACGTCAAAGTGCAAGTAGATAAATAGGTACCGCTCCGGCGGGAAGGTAAACGGCGTTTCCGTGTGCTGCTCTGGTTTTGCCAGAAGCAGTTTAGTCATGTTGGCCACATGACCTGGAAAAACCGTCTGCTGACAAACGTCGGCTCCCTTGGCCAGTAAAGCAATATTAGCGCTGCAACCCCAGAGTCGTTTGTGACTGGAATTAACTGTCAGGGGTCCTGGGAAGTGGCCCAGAGTGGCTGGGGAAACCCAGTAAAATGTTTAGGATATAAATAGTAAAATTGTCATTATGGAATGGGACGTTCCTATTTTCATCAGAGAAATGTTGAAGGGTATGCATCACTGATAGGTAAAAGGGTAAAAAGTAAAGGACCCCTGGACAGTTAAGTCCAGTCAAAGGTGACTATGGTGTGTGGCGCTCATCTTGCTTTCAGGCAGAGGAAGCCGGCATTTGTCCACAGACAGCTTGTGGCCAGCATGACTAAACCGCTTCTGTTGCAACGGAACATTATGACAGAAACCAGAGTGCACGGAAGCGCCATTTACCTTCCCACCACAGTGAGTGGTACCCATAGGCGCCGACTCCATGGGGCCTGAGGGGGCCCGAGCCCTCTCAAAAATTCGTTTGGGGGGGCTCTGCCCCCCCAATAATTTAAGAAAATTAATAGTTATATTATGCTTTGTAAAATCACAAAATTATGTTGGTATTTTTTATTTTCCTTGTTTGACGATAGTTACCTTTTAAAATACATTCAGTAATGAGTTAAAACAAAGCCACTCCCGATCTAGAGAGGGGGTGGGGTTGCGGGCTCTCGACCCATCAACAATCTCGCGGGGCTGGCGTCAGCCCCGCGAGAAGCGGGGATTCCCCCTAGCTCATTAATATTCACCGCCCACGGCAGCAGCCAATCGGCTGCCGCAAAGGGCGGGCCCTCACAGGTTCACTTAAGGTCGGGGCAGCCCGGGGCTCGCCCCTTTCGTTCCCCCAGCAGCAGCGGTTTGGAGGTCTTGGCCCCCCCCCAATATTTTTTATAAGTCGGTATGGGCCCCCGCCCCCCCCCCAATATTTTTTATAAGTCGGCGCCCCTGGTGGTACCTATTTATCTACTTGCACTGGCATGCTTTCAAACTGCTAGGTTGGCAGGAGCTGGTACAGAGCTCACCCCATTGCATGGTTTCAAACCACCGACCTTCTGATCGGCAAGCCCAAGAGGCTCAGTGGTTTAGACCAGTGTTTCCCAACCTTGGGCCTCCAGCTGTTTTTGAACTACAATTCCCATCATCCCTGACCACTGGTCTTGCTAGCTAGGGATGATGGGAGTTGTAGGCCAAAAACATCTGGAGGCCCAAGGTTGGGAAACACTGGTTTAGACGACACCACCACCTCTGTCGTAATATCAGCAAACTAAATAAATGCATAACCATCTTAGGTCTTCTTTCACTTGTGGACCGTCAGGGGATAGTATATGAGGCTGGGCTTTTTATATATTTGGACAAGCCCTCGAGTAAGAAAGTGTGTGTGTGTGTGTGTGTGTGTGTGTGTGTGTGTGTGTAAAATTATGCACAGATGTTACTACAGGTTCGCTCAGCAAATTTCCCCAAATTATCTTCCTACAGGGAAAGGGCTCCTTTCCATCTTGCTTCTGTCTCTTTAATGGCACATCCCCATTTCAAATCAAAACATTCAGCTTTCAGAGGAGCAAGCTGAAAGAGTCCGTCAGAGCAAACGCTGGAGGGAGAAGAGCCAAGCAAGCGCCAGATCAGGATCAGCAGCAGAAAAGACCAAAAGGGCAAAAAAACAAACTCCATTAGACTCAGCAGGCTGGAGGCTCAGCCACTGCCCTGGAGCCAGCAGAGCAGTGCATCTTGTTGCAGCATTTACTTTCGAGAACAACAAGAAGAAAAAGGCGGGGAGGGAGGGAGGGGGTTGGATGATCTGCCCCCCCCCCCGTTTTTTCCTTCACTTTTCACTGGCCTGGGTGGAAGAAGGGGCATTACTCAACTAACAGCCTGACCAGCAAAACACCTCTCTTGCCAAGCTTTAGGAACTGGCCCTATAACCTTCCTTTCCCATCATGTGACCTTGCTCAGAATCCTTTTTGTTCTTCATTCATTTCAATTCAGCAGCAGGTTACTCCATTCATAACAATGCCCCAGCTGTGGAAACATCCAGAGCGGACTGTTATTTTCAGTTCCATTAACTTGAACCCATTCTCCAAGAGCACACGGAAAGGAGATGTATATATACCGTATTGGCCCGAATATAAGCCGCACCCAAATATAAGCCGCACCTATAAAATTGGAGAGGGAGAGAAAAAAAGAAAAAATACCCGAATATAAGCCGCTCCATTCCTCGCTGTTCCTGACTGCATCGTGGGGGGGGGAGCCACACTGCCCCCTTCCTCCCCTTCCTCGCTCTCTCCCTTCCTAGCCTTGGGGGAGAAGGCGGGGGATTATGCATGGGTCGGGCGCCGCTTTGCAGCACTCCTGGCGCTGTTTGCCCTGTTCTCCTGGCTGCATACCGTAAGGTTGCAAATATAAAGGTAAAGGGACCCCTGACCATTAGGTCCAGTCGTGGCCGACTCTGGGGTTGCGGCACTCATCTCGCTTTATTGGCCGAGGGAGCCGGTGTACAGCTTCCGGGTCATGTGGCCAGCATGACTAAGCCGCTTCTGGCGAACCAGAGCAGCACACGGAAACGCCGTTTACCTTCCTGCCGGAGCGGTACCTATTTATCTACTTGCACTCTGACGTGTTTTCGAACTGCTAGGTTGGCAGGAGCAGGGACCGAGCAACGGGAGCTCACCCCGTCGTGGGGATTCGAACCGCCGACCTGCTGATCAGCAAGTCCTAGGCTCTGTGGTTTAACCCACAGTGCCACCGCACTTTAGCTTTTCACTGTCGGAATTTGGGGGGGAAAGTGAGGCTTATAGTCAGGCCAATACGGTATATGTGCAGGTTTTCCACTCAAGAACAAGCAAGAGAGAGAATGCGAAGGAACTTTTTATCATCTTTGGTGGACCTGCCCGAAGATTAAGGCCTACTGGGAAATGATCTATAATGAAATTAAGAAAATCCTTAAGGGGACATTTGTAAAGAAACCGGAGGCTTTTCTCTTGGGCATGGTAGGCCAAATGGTTCCAAAGAAAGATAGAACATTTTTTATGTACGCAACAGCAGCAGCAAGAATTCTTTTGGCGAAGTATTGGAAGACTAAAGAATTACCTACTCTGGAAGAATGGCAGACCAAGGTGACTGAATTTATGGGACTGGCAGAGATGACCGGTAGAATCCGTGACCAGAGGAGAGAGACAGTGGAAGAGGACTGGAAAAAATTCAAAATCTATCTTAAAAATTGTTGTAAAATTTCGGAATGTTAAGATGTCAAGGGTTTGGATATAAAGAATTACAGCTGTAAAAATTGAAATTTAAAAAACTTTAAAGAGAATTAAATATAAAAAGGGATGAAGGATTGCTAAAAAATTTTAAAATAAGGATGCAGTGAAGGGGAGGTTTGGGGAAGTCGTGTTATGTTTGTCTGTTTTTTGTTTATGTTGTAAAATTAATAAAAATTACTTTAAAAAAAAAAAAAGAACAAGCAAGAGAGAGGAGGAAGACTTCAGCATATATGCTGTTGGAGAACATCAGGGATTGGTTGGATGAGAAGCAGTGGTGGGAGGCACCAGTCAGGGAACCCCCTGAGGGAAGCCTCAGAAGAAGAAAGCTCAGAGCCTAGGGATTGGTGGTGGGACACTGGGGAGAGGTCAGAGGTAGAATGGTTGGATGAGGGACGAGGCAACAGGCTTTAGTGAGCAAGGAGAGCCAGTTGCAGGCAGCAGTTCAGACTCAGATGCTGAAGCAGAGGCTGCAGCAGAATCCAGGGAGGCTGCCTTTTCTTCTTCTTCTTCTTCTTATTATTATTATTATTATTATTATTATTATTATTATTATATTTATTTATACCCCGCCCATCTGGCTGAGTTTCCCCAGCCACTCTGGGTGGCTTCCAATTGAATATTAAAAAGAATACAGCGCTAAATATTAAAAACTTCCCTAAACAGGGCTGCCTTCAGATGTCTTTTAAAGATAAGATAGCTACTTATTTCTTTCACATCTGATGGGAGGGCGTTCCACAGGGCAGGCACCACTACCAAGAAGGCCCTCTGCCTGGTTCCCTGTAACCCCACTTCTCGCAATGAGGGAACCGCCAGAAGGAGCTGGATCTCAGTGTCCGGGCTGAATGACGGGGGTGGAGACACTCCTTCAGGTATACTGGGCCGAGGCCGTTTAGGGCTTTAAAGGTCAGCACCAACACTTTGAATTGTGCTCAGAAACGTACTGGGAGCCAATGCAGATCTCTCAGGACCGGTGTTATGGCATGAGGACAAAACAGCTATGTGCCCATCATCCTCATTTGTCTGTCCTGCCCAATTGCAAAAAAGAGGGAAAAGCCCCCTGTCCCCCACTTGGGTGGTTTTCTTTTCTTCATGTCTCCCCTAAAATGCAGGCCCCCCCAAAAAATGCGCCCAGAAGCCCAGTCCCTGCTGTGCCTACGCTACATCACTGACACAGAGGGAGTTGCTTCTGACTAAATATGTATAGGACTGTGCCGAAAACATTGGTGGGTTTAAATAAGGGTCGTTTTCAATCTGTGATTTAAATCAGCCAGAAATGGGATCAGCTTAAATCACGGGTTTTTTTATATCAGAGACAGGGAACCAGTGGCCCTCCCAAGGTAGCTTGACTACAATTCCCATCATCCCTGACCTTGCCCGTGCTGACTGGGGCTGGTGGGCGTTAGAATCCAGCAACATCTGGAGAACAGCTGGTTCCCCATTCCTGACAGGAATGGAAGCTCAGGTGGGCTCAAGAGCTTAAAAGCCAAAGCTTTTAAGAATCAGCAGTGGATTTGAAGCCAAGTCTCTGTGTGCCATTGCAGGATGAAAGGCAGCTGGAAGCAAAACTGAACCCACAAGAGGGAAAAGCAGCACAAGCATCTTTGGATAGTTTTGTACGCATGCATCCTAAATAAAGTCTTCATGCTGCCTCGTAGCCTCCAAAGCCTCTGGCCACACAGGCCACAATCTTGTGCATGACATAATTATATCAGCTTCAAGCAAGAGGGCAAATGTACAATTTAATGGATTGTTGTTATCATTTTTGCTCTGTGCTCAGCTTTTTTAAAAAATAATTTTTATTCATTTTCCAAACAATTTTATACAGTCAACAAATAATTTAACACTCATTCTTCAATTTTTGACTTCCCTCAGTTTCTCTGTCAATCTTTCATAAAATTTCTATTTGTTAACGCATTTCTAAACATAATATTGCCTTTTAGAACTCCTTTTCCTCTTACTCTCTTTTTTGCAGTATTTCTTACTATCTCACAGAGTCTCTTCAAAACCAACAAGTGTTGTCTGTACATCACATATGTTTTTCAGATATTCTGTAAATTTCTCCCAGTCCTCGATAAACTTTTGGTCTTTCTGATATCGAATCTTCCCAGTCAGTTTGTCCAATTCTGCGTATTCAGTCAATTTCCTTCTCCATTCTTCCACTGCTGGAATTTCTTCCTGCTTCCATCTTTGGGCCAGAAGTATCCTTGCAGCAGTCACTGCGTATTGAAACAGTTTACAGTCTCTCTTATTAATTTCGTTTCCTACCATTCCTAATAGGAAGGCCTCTGGTTTTTAAACAAACGTATATTTCAACATCTTTTTCAATTCATTGTATATCATTTCCCAGAAGCCTTTCACCCTTTTACACTCCCACCACATATGATAGAAAGTACCTTCTTTTTCTTTACATTTCCAACACTTGTTGCATGTTTTGTACATTTTAGCCAGTTTAACTGGCGTTATATACCATCTGTAAACCATTTTCATTACATTTTCTTTCAACGCAGTACATGCCGTAAATTTTAACCTTTCATTCCATAATTTCATCCAGTCATCATACTGTATATTATAACCAAAATCTCTTGCCCAGTGTATCATTACTGCTTTTACCTCTTCATCTTTTGTATGCCACTCCAGCAACATTTTATACATTTTAGACAGATTTTTATACTCATTATTCAATACCTCCACTTGAAATTTTGATTCTTTACCTTCATACCCACACATTTTACAATCTTTTTTAAACATTTCATTGATCTGATAGTAATGTAACCAGTCATAAACAGATTCTTTCACCTCTTCATAAGTTTTCATTTTCCATTCCCCCCCCCCCTCTTATTACCAATTCTCCATATGTTGTCCACCTCTCCCTCATAGTGATTTTTTTCACACTCATCACTTCTAATGTGCTCTGTGCTCAGCTTGAGGGAGAATCCCCTTTCTTGAAAACTGGGACCACAGTCCAGTCCAGTCCAGTCCAGTTATGCTATGCTCAGTGATGCTCTGAAGCATGGGTATTTATAGGGCAAAATCTCTCTCTGTATGTACAAGATATGAAAAGTAAACGCCCACCCTTTGGGCTGATAATCATTTTAAAAAATCCATAATATGCTGCAACATAGCTGTCAACTTACAGATTTGAAAATAAGGGACCAGCAGCCTCGAAAATAAGGGATCAGCAGCCAAAATAAGGGATTTTAGTCAACCAGCAGCCAAACGAAGCCTCAAGTGGTGGTTCCCATAGCGCAGCAACCCAGCAAAGGGGATGCAGCAAGGAAAACCACTGTCACCTCTCCGCTGGGAAGTGCTGAGCAAAGGCGAGTCCCCAGGCAACGCAGCCAATTTGATCGGCACAAGGCATGCAAGCTCCACCCCCCAGTCGTAATTAGACTCCTTTTTGGGTGAGCAACGCAGCCAAGCAACACAGTTGGAGTTGGCCGGCAGGGAGGGAGGGAGAGGAGCTGCTTCCTTTGTAACCCAGGAAATTTAAGGGACATCATCAATAAGGAACAGCAGCGGGACACAGCGCTGGGATAAGGGACTGTTCCACCGAATAAGGGACGGTTGACAGCTATGTGCTGCAATAATAAATGTTTGGCCTACTGGGTAGTATTTAGCCAGCTTACCTCACCAGGAATGATGTTCCCCAGCCCTTATATCACATTGCAAAGCAGGGTTCAGTTCAGCGTCTGTGATAAGAAGTCATTCAGATATGTGTAGAATTCAGCATGTTTGTGTTACTATTCCTTTTATACTAAGTGTTTCCCCCCCCAAAAAAAAAAATGTGACACTAGATATAACTGGGTTTAAAAAAACCTTTCATCAGGAAAAAACAAAATTCAGGAAAGAGGCTTACCCAAAATAACCTTAAAACTTTCATGTATTATTATTATTATTATTATTAGGAATTTCAAAATAACAATCAATCAAAAATACATCATCCTCATTCCCCCCCATTTCCCCCCTCCCCCAAAAGAAAGAAAAAAACTCCTCCCACCCACCCCCCAGACTTCCCTCAGCTCCTCTTGGCACATGTTGTTCTCTGCATGTTATAAAATTATAAAGATCCTTAAGTTATCTCTATATGTGTCATCAATAAAAAAGTTTGTGTATGTTTATTCAAAACCTGCCAATTCATTTTGTTGTTTCTTTAAGTACTTTGTGAAAGGTTTCCACTCTCCTTTAAAGTCACAGTCATCTTTGTCATGTAGTTTGGGTGTCAGTTTCACCAGTTCTGCGTAGTCCATCAATTTCTCTTGCCACAGTTCTTTAGTCGGGATTCCCTCGTTCTTCCATCCTTGTGCTATTAAGACTCTTGCCACCGTTGTCACATACATGAAGATGTTTTTCAATTTCTTTGGCAGGTCTTTCCCTACAATCCCTAACAAAAATGCTTCAGGTTTTTTGACAAATGTTAATTGGAACATTTTCTTCAATTCATTGTATATCATTTCCCCAACATTTTTAATCTTACTACAATCCCACCACATATGGTAAAAAGTCCCTTCTTTTTCTTTACATTTCCAGCATATATTTGAAGCAGTTTTGTGCATTCTTCCTATCTGCACTGGTGTTATGTATGTATTATTTATTATTATTTAATCCATTTGGCACTAGTGAAGAAGAAGAGGTGTTTGGATTTGATATCCTGCTTTATCACTACCCAAAGGAGTCTCAAAGTGGCTAACATTCTCCTTTCCCTTCCTCCCCCACAACAAACACTCTGTGAGGTGAGTGGGGCTGAGAGACTTCCGAGAAGTGTGACTGGCCCAAGGTCACCCAGCAGCTGCAAGTGGAGGAGTGGGGACGCGAACCCGGTTCACCAGATTACAAGTCTATCACTCTTAACCACTACACCACACTGGCTCTCTTTTTGTTACTGGAAGAAACACTGCAAAGAAATGAATGGGCTCTTTCCATCATACCAAAGCTTGGTGTGCTGCTTCTAGAAATGAATGAGCCATTCCCAGCAATGAATAAGAAATTCACAATATTTTATGTGCTCTTAGGGAGTGATTCAATGGTCCTGGGAGAGAGTCCCAGACCCCAGAAAGACTTCTGGCACTGAAAAGGGAGATCTTCGGGGGGGGGACCTCTGGCCCTCTAGGTGTTCCTGGACTACAGCTCCCATCAGCCCCAATCGTCAGGGATGATGGGCCTTGTAGTTAGACAGATTGAAGTCTTATTTTAAAAAAAATAAACAAGTGGAATCCAACATAGCGCTAAGTGACCATTCCATCAGCACAAATATTTCTGGTTGCACAATGGAAAGTTGACCCCTTCTCCTCCTACTGTGTGCCCCCTAAATCTGTTCTAGGGTTTTTCCCAACCCTCCAGGACAGATTTGGGGAAGATGCAGGAAGGAGACAGGGAGGAAAGTCTTATTGTGCATGGAAAATCCTTATACTAATGGCATAGGTTCATTGAAGCCTGCCCATGGTATTTTTTAAAAACTGATTTAAATTGGAAAAACCTTTTCAAAAAACCACCCAGATGCTTTTATCCGGCAAATATAGCTGGAAATGCTTTTTTTTTATTTTTTTGAATCAGCTTTTACTAATGTGCCAATCAGTCTAAGCCATCATTTAAACCAGCTCCACCATGCCTGATGATCACCTCCCTGAATATCCATTATTTTTAGAAAGGTTTACTTGGCAACACGACACTCACCGCCACCTCCACCCCCTTTTTCCTTAAGGGAAACTGTAGATGCAGTCAGATGGAGGAGCAAGTCGTGTTGAGTAGATTCTTCCCCGTGCCCAGGGGAGCAGGGAGCATCTGCTACAGGCCTCCTCTCCTGTGGGACCTTAAATGCAGATTACATACACCTCAATGTGCTTTTGTTTTTAAAAACACCACTGCATACTCGCAGCTTGCTTAGAGAGATTCGTCCACTTCTTTCAAAGGGAGTGCTTGTGGCATTCAAAATTGCCCTGCTGATGCAGGATGAAGAACGTGAGAAGATTCCTGTAGACCAGGCATGTCCAAAGTCTGGCCCAGGGGCCAAATCTGGTTTAATCCAGCCCCACTGGCAGTTTCTGGCGCACAGCGTAAATTAATAACGCAGAGATTTTAAGTGAAAGAATAAGAGATTCATAAACTTCTTCATAAGCAACATGGTTCCAAACAGTTTGACTGAGATTACATACTGACTCTGCTCACAACTGAGGCAGACTGACTCCAACTGAAATCTTACAGAGAACACAGAGAGAAAATGGCTGCTACTTATAAGGAGAATGAGGCACATGTCAGAGTGACTCAACAGTTAGCAATTAGGCCTGAATAACTTTAGTAGGCCCATATGATTGTGCAAGGCAGTGATCAGGAGACTCTTGAGAGTCCCATGGACTGCAAGAAGATCCAACTGATCCATTCTGAAGGAAATCAGCCCTGAGTGCTCACTGGAAGGACAGATCCTGAAGCTGAGGCTCCAATACTTTGGCCTCCTCATGAGAAGAGAAGACTCCCTGGAAAAGACCCTGATGTTGGGAAAGATGGAGGGCACAAGGAGAAGGGGACGACAGAGGACGAGTTGGTTGGACAGTGTTCTTGAAGCTACCAGCATGAGTTTGACCAAACTGCGGGAGGCAGTGGAAGACAGGAGTGCCTGGCGTGCTCTGGTCCAGGCGGTCACAAAGAGTTGGACACAATTAAACGACTAAACAACATGATTGTGCAGTCCCAGCACTTCCCAGCCTGCTTTGCTGCATCTGCTCTCATGTGTCTTTGTCACATGACAGTTTCTTTCCTGGATGTGGGCGTGGGTGGCGGTTCCACTGGGAGATTATTCACTGCGGCTTGCTAATCTGCCCGCCAGTTTGTTCTCGCAGCCGTTCGCTTTGTGGCTCTTGGAGTCAGCCATTCATTGTCTCGTGCATGCGCCCTGCGTGCGGCTCGAGGACCCATCCAGCTGTTGTCCCGCGCATGCGCCCTCCTCTCTATCTCTATCTCTATCTACCATGACGGAAACCAGAGCTCACGGAAACACCATTTACCTTTCTGTTGCAGCGGTACCTATTTATCTACTTGTACTGGCGTGCTTTCGAACTGCTAGGTTGGCAGGAGCTGTGACAGAGCGACGGGAGCTCACTCCGTTGCGCGGATTAGAACCGCTGACCTTCTGATCAGCAAGCCCAAGAGGCTCAGTGATTTAGACCACAGCGCCACCCGCGTCCATGTATTCTGGGGTTGAGCCCTGCCTGTCTGGCTATATTTAGAATCCTGTTTCTAACTAACCCGCTACTGTTGGATTCTGACTTATCAATGTGTTGGGCTTCCATCGGCCCATATGCTGCTGCCATGAATAATCTTCCTCCCTCCTCCAGCTTGCCTGAGGGCTTGCTTAATAAGCTGCTTTCCTGTGCCTGTCACCCATGCTGCTCCAGTAACAACCAGAAGATGTAGGAGCAAATTTCACAGGCTCATGTCAACTCTCTGCTGCAGTACATTGACCGAGGTACAGTTGCCAAATGATTTGGTTAAGAAACAATAAAAAAAACACCAAACCAAGTCTCGCTTGCTCCTCCACTTTTAACGGTAGCTTAATCTGCTGAAATCGCCAACTAAAAATGTCCACAGAATGGAGATCAGCTTTATTGACTTCCAAGGCACTTTTAAAGCAGGACTGCTTTAAACAAAAAAGTTGGCAACCCTCCATAATATCCTGGGATATTGGAGGGCTTTGGGGCATCTATTTCCTGTCAGAGCCCAGCTGTCCATTAAAGGTCAGCTATGGAGGACCTTACTCTAAAAATTCATTTATATATCTATGAGGTGAGATCAGCAGTTGCAAATAAAAGTCAGATAGCTGTTTATTTTCTTGACATCTGGTGGGAGGGCGTTCCACAGAGTGGGTGCCACTACCGAGAAGGCCCTCTGTGGTGTGGTGGTTAAGAGCGGTAGTCACATAATCTGGGGAACCAGGTTCGCTTCCCTGCTCCTCCACATGCAGCTGCTGGGTGACCTTGGGCTAGTCACACTTCTCTCTGAAGTCTCTCAGCCTCATTCACCTCACAGAGTGTTTGTTGTGGGGGAGGAAGGGAAAGGAGATTGTTAGCCGCTTTGAGACTCCTTCGGGTAGTGATAAAGTGGGATATCAAACCCAAACTCTTCCTCTTCTTCTTCTCTGCCCGGTTCCCTGTAGCCTCACTTCTCTCAGTGAGGGAACCGCTAGAAGGCCCAGCTGAGACGCTAATAGGGGTCAGTATTAGATATGCAGCCCAAACAACTCCATGCACACACAAGAGAGAGGCTATCAGACTGGGGAGCAGGGGGAGCGAGGGACTCCAAAGTATATAGAAATGCAAGTGAATGTTTCAAAAACATCCCTAAAAGGTGTGGGTGGATGCAAAACCAGGGGGAAAGGGGATATAATGCTGGAGAAAGGCTAGGTGGGATTATGACAACATGCTGCAACTTCTCCTATATACTATTTTTCACTCCATAAGACACACTTTTTTCCTCCTAAAAAGTAAGGGGAAATGTCTGTGCGTTTTATGGAATGAATACGTAGTCCCTGGAGCCGAATTGCCCAGGGGCGAAAAGCAGATCGTACTTTTTTTTTTCCTCCAGAAAGTGGGAAGTGGGTGTTGAAACGAAGCAGATGAGCAGCTGATCGGCAAGTGATCAGGAGGGAGATAAGGGAGGCTAGCGATAAAGGAGGCTGCCTGGGAGGGGGGAGGTAAAAGCACATGGATCCTCAGGATTTTTGCATTGGGTTACCCCAAATTCACCATCAGATCACATAGCATGTCCATGGCTACAGCCTGCACCGAAAAAACACACATCTACTGTTTCGTAGGGCCGCAATGGCACAAAAACGTGATTACAAAGCACGGATCCACATGGATCCTCAGTAGTTTTGCATTGGGCTACCCCAAATTCACCATCAAATCACATGTCTGTGGCCACAGCATGAACCACAAAAATCATACATCCACTGTTTCGTTCAGAATATTCCCCACCCCCCACCCCGTTTTCCTCCTCTAAAAACTAGGTGCGTCTTATGGAGCGAAAAATACGGTAATTGCGAGTTCACTCGCTGAGTGTGACTCCACGGGCATCTAAGACTGTTCAGTGTGCCCCATAGTATACTATTCCCATGTTCAAAGCAGTTCATAAGCGCTATATTGTTTGCCGTCCTTACAACAACCATGTAAGGTAGGCCAGCATTATTATCCCAGCATTTTTATGTGAGGGGGGGAGCAGTAAAATGGAGGTGGGGTGAGTTTCCCTGAAGATCACCTAGTGAGTTTGTAAGAGAGGCAAGCTTCCAAGAGGGGACTTCTTTATGCTACACCAGTTCTACTGCCACTTAGAGCAGATAAATGGCTGCAGGGCTGTTCTCTGGGAATCTCTCCTGTTTGTGGGGACACTGCCAACTTTGTTTTTCTGTGCATCCATCACACACGCAATCTAACTTTAAAACGAAGAGTACATCACAGAGTGAAGAGCCGGTGCTGAATATCAGCCACTGGCTGTCAAGTGCTGCTACTGATCAAATGTAAACCATGAAAGATATTCAGATAATGCTGAATGCCAGATCCTGAACATCAAACGTGAGCCGGGACATGGGCAATATTTGACAAGGTATATGACGCTGGGGATTTGGCATGGTTAATCCTGGGGTGCCAAGCTCTGATATGGACACTGAGTAAACGATGCCAACGCTGCGAAACGAGTGTTTTCAAGGTCTGTCTAGAAAACCAGAAAACCTGGGGTCTCCCCAATGTCTGATCTGTTTTCAAGAAAAGCTTCCTTCTCCTCCAGCACTGTTTAAGATGCTCAGTCCACCTCCTAATCCAATCATATGTCTGTTTAAACTGCAGCCATGTTGATGGGCTAGCCCAGGAACCGAACCCGTTCCTAGTCTCTTCCCCGCGATGCCTCCCTCCCAGCCCCTGTGGGTAATTATTAGCAATCAGACCAAAAAAATAACCCTCGCTGCCTGAAGAGCTGCTGTCTACTCTAATCCCAGTGGGAGGATATTTTTCTGTTCGGTTGATTTATACAGCCAGGCCCACAAGACATGCAGGGTGTCAGTAAGGAAATGGAAGGGAGAAACCGCCAAATAATTGCTAGATCAAGGGCAGGATTTCAGAAATGCACCACTGGATTCATTTAATGAAAAGAATATTTGATAGAGATGAATAAATTAACCCCACCAAGGACAAAGCTCGAGAACTCGAAGCAGCGCTATTGTGAAGCAAAGATATTGTGCAGGACATGTTGGATCAAGAGGCTGCAGCTGCCAACATGTGGCCCATGCTTTTCTGCATGGTACATAAGAGAAAGCCTTACGCACAGTTTTGGGCATTGCCCAAAGCTCATACCAGTGTCACCATGAGCCTTGGTTCAGCTGGGACTTTGCACATGCCCTGGAACCAAGTCTTTACTTTGGCTTTGCTCTGAGCAACGAGTGTGGAACTCTTGCGAAGGAATCAGAGAAAGATGAAATGGCGTAAGCTGCATATCCTTTCCATCAAAGGATGTCACAGTTGCTGTTGTTGTTTAGTCGTGTCCGACTCTTCGTGACCCCATGGACCAGAGCACGCCAGGCACTCCTGTCTTCCTCTGCCTCCTGCAGTTTGGTCAAACACTGTCCCACCATCTCGTCCTCTGTTGTCCCCTTCTCCTTGTACCCTCCATCTTTCCCAACATCAGGGTCTTTTCCATGGAGTCTTCTCTTCTCATGGGGTGGCCAAAGTCTTGGAGCCTCAGCTTCAGGATCTGTCCTTCCAGTGAGCACTCAGGGCTGGTTTCCTTAAGAATGGATAGGATTGGACAGATGTCACAGTGGTTTAAACTAAAGCTCCTCCCATTGCAACAGCCTTTGCATGGGCCACAACTTTAGATGCAAAAGCCTAACCAGCCTGGTAACTCAACAAAGAGGGAGGCCCAATTATAGGAAGGAAGTTTCCTGGTGCATCTTCAAATATCCAAAGGATATGTCACATGGAAGATGGACTCAGACCAATGGATTCAAGTTACGGTCAAGGATTGTAACTTTTGAATAAATGTATTTTTCAGAAATAATGGATGGCCATCTGTCATGGATGCTTTGGCTGAGATTCCTGCATTGCAAGATGACCCCCAAGGTCCCTTAAAAAAGGTAAAGGGACCCCTGACCATTAGGTCCAGTCATGGCCGACTCTGGGGTTGTGGCGCTCATCTCGTTTTATTGGCCAAGGGAGCCGGCGTACAGCTTCTGGGTCATGTGGCGAGCATGACTAAGCCACTTCTGGCGAACCAGAGCAGCGCGCGGAAATGCCATTTACCTTCCCGCCAGAGCGGTACCTATTTATCTACTTATACTGATGTGCTTTCGAACTGCTAGGTTGGCAGGAGCAGGGACCGAGCAACGGGATCTCACCCTGTCGTGGGGATTCGAACCGCCGACCTTCTGATCAGCAAGTCCTAGGCTCTGTGGTTTAACCCACAGCACCACCCACATCCCTTGTTTGCTCTTTAATCATTATCTATTCATCTTGGGCCACTGAGAGCTTCAGCAGAGAATTTATTTAATTTTTCTCCAAATCAGCGCACGGAAATGCCGTTTACCTTCCCGGCAGAGTGGTACCTATTTATCTACTTGCACTTTGACATGTTTTCGTACTGCTAGGTTGGCAGGAGCAGGGACCGAGCAGCGGGAGCTCACCCCGTCATGGGGATTCGAACCGCCAACCTTCTGATCGGCAAGTCCTAGACTCTGTGGTTTAACCCACAGCGCCACCCGCGTCCCTCGGGGACCCTTACAACTCTACAATTCTAGGATTCTATGTCAAATAACTAAAGGGCTGTCTCGTGGAATATGGAGCAAGCTTGTTTTCTGCTGCTCTTGAGGGTAGGACTCGAGGCAATGACTTCAAGTTAAAAGGTAAAGGTAAAGGGACCCCTGACCATTAGGTCCAGTCGTGGCCGACTTGGGGTTGCAGTGCTCATCTCGCTTTATTGGCCGAGGGAGCCGGTGTACAGCTTCTGGGTCATGTGGCCAGCATGACTAAGCCGCTTCTGGCGAACCAGAGCAGTGCACGGAAACGCTGTTTACCTTCCTGGCAGAGTGGTACCTATTTATCTACTTGCACTTTGACGTGCTTTCGAACTGCTAGGTTGGCAGGAGCAGGGACCGAGCAATGGGAGCTCACCCCGTCATGGGGATTCGAACCGCCAGCCTTCTGATCGGCAAGTCCTAGACTCTGTGGTTTAACCCACAGCACCACCCGCGTCCCTCGGGGTCCCTTACAACTCTACAATTCTAGGATTCTATGTTAGTTCTACGCAAAGGATGGTCCTGTGATGGATAGGGCTGGACAGAAGGGGCATTAAATGACCAAGGGCTCTGAGTAGGCATCACAATATCATTTTCCTGCCAGAGTGTGGCTGGGAGGTCATGAAGATCTCCGGCAAATCAGCCAGGTGGCTAGGGGATCCCTTGTGGGAAAAGAGAGAGGCATTTCCCAGGGAACGCAAATTTAGACTGGAGGATGCTGTTTTGTCACTGTCCTCTGACTAATTCATGCTAAATAAGAGCATCTCTTTGCATTATACAGCACAGAAGTTCTGGAGATTAATTAGGCTTGCACTTAAGTGATCCATTATGTATTATCAGTTACTGTGGGGAAATTGCCCTGCACAGCAACTGCTGTGGATAGGATTCTTGGCATGGACCATTAGAGTTTCCCATAATAGGGTGATATTTCGCTTGAGCTGCCTCCGATTCCTTGCACTCAGCACCTCACCGATGACTCAAAGCAAAGGCAAAACAAGCACACGGGATTGGGGCACGTGCAGAGTTTCAGTTACACCAAGCTTTTACCAAGGTTACCTAAATGATCATGGGGGTGGAGTGGCTACCTGTGGCGTTTGCCCTCCTAGGTGTGTGACATCATACTGTGTTCATAAGGAAAGGGTTAATTAAGTGTAAAATGATTAACCAACAGAAACCCAAGGGGAAGAGTTAGAGTTAGAGTTGTTAAGAGTCTGGGTTTGGCTAGTCTGATGTGACAGCATGAGAGAATTTGTTAAGAGGAGTCAGTCAAACAATTGAGATAATCAGTCAGAAGGTATTAGGAAGGTATAGGCCGGTAAAGAAGCTAAAGTTAAGAAACTGACCAGAATATTATCTGAGAAACCATAAACATGTTTATTTGGTTCAGTTTTAACAACTGTCTGGACTCAGTGTTTTACCCAAGAGTAACGGGTTGGTGGCAGCGGGGAAGCGAGCACAGTGGGGCCACAGGGATCAATAGACCATTAAACGTCCGGGGACCCTGTGTGATCGCCACACTACCCTATGAGCATTTGGGACTTTTTCATTTAGGAGGGAAAGGTAAGAGGTGGTGCGATAGACTTTTATAAAATCACATATAGTGGGGAGATAGTAGATACAGAAAACTCATTCCCACCCTTTCTCTCATAGCACTAGAACTCATGGACCTCCAACGAAGCTGTGTTGGAAGATTCAGGACAGACGAAAGAAAGTACCGTACTTCTTCAAACACACACAGTTGATTTCGGGTGTCAGATGATCCACTCCCCACAGCAGGTTGCCAGGAATGGATAAGACAAGGAAAGTTCTGTAATTAATTAATTAATTAAATTTAGATTAAATAAAGGTCTGTATAGTTAAAGCTATGGTTTTCCCAGTAGTGATGTATGGAAGTGAGAGATGGACCATAAAGAAGGCTGATCGCCAAAGAATTGGTGCTTTTGAATTATGGTGCTGGAGGAGACTCTGGAGAGTCCCATGGACTGCAAGAAGATCAAAGCTATCCATTCTGAAGGAAATCAGCCCTGAGTGCTCACTGGAAGGACAGATCCTGAAGCTGAGGCTCCAATACTTTGGCCACCTCATGAGAAGAGAAGACTCCCTGGAAAAGACCCTGATGTTGGGAAAGATGGAGGGTACAAGGAGAAGGGGACGACAGAGGACAAGATGGTTGGACAGTGTTCTCGAAGCTACGAACAGGAGTTTGACCAAACTGCAGGAGGCAGTGGAAGACACGAGTGCCTGGCGTGCTCTGGTCCATGGAGTCACGACTAAATGACTAAACAACAACAGATTAAATAATAATTAAATAAATGACAGGATTTAAATAAACATCCACATTATTAGCATCAGAAAATGTTTAGAAGATAGTGAAATAGGATGGTGTATTTAATTTTATTTTTAGGTTTTTAGATTTGATGTTATGTTATTAATAACTTTTTCTGTTGAGAGATAGCAAAGCGGTTGAAAATAGAAACAAACCAGAAGCACAAGTTGGGGTAAGTCTTGGAGGGGAGGGAGGGAGGAATATATAGTAAATGTTAAGAATTTGAGATGTATGTAATGAATGAAAAAGAAAAATGAATAAAAACTTTTTTTAAAAAAATGGAAAGTTCTTACCAATGTTGTTTATTCAATATTCACAGATAGCGGCTTAGAAATGCAGCCTCTCTGAGTAATGGTGTTGCTCTGTGTAAATCTCCACCCTCCTCCCTTCTCTCCTACTTCGTCATTTGTCAACAGTATCACCCACCTTACGGCTGCCGCTTTGGGCCATCTGTCTCCAAGCCCTTTCGCTCTCCTACTTTCAATGCTCGCCGGATTCTGGGAGGGGGAGGTCTGGAATGCTTTCTTATGATAACATGTCAGTCGGCTGCTCCGGCTCTGCCTCCTCCTCCTCCTCCTCCTCTCCCATTATTTCCCAACTTTTCCCCTCATCAGCCTCTGAGCTGTGACATTCCACAAACCACTGTTGTAAATCTATATTGTCTTGATCTTCTCTGGAAGGTTCAGTGTGCTGGTCCTGGGGGGGTTACCGTGGTCTGAGTCCGGTCCTGGGTCAAGGGTCTGGAGGCTGTCTGTCAAGGACAAAGCGGGGTCCAAAGCAAGGAGTCGGGCGTGGTCAGGAACTCCAGAAGAGCAGGCCAGGGTGCTGGCAGGAACAGGTTACCAACAATGTTGCTCCCGCAACCTGGGACTGGGCTGACTGGCCTTTATCTCCTCTGAGCCTGGGGTGGTCCCGGCCCACAGGTGACTCGCCTCTCCTGGCCTTAAGGCGAGCACTCTTCCTGTGAGAACTTAGTTCCCTCCGCCTCTCTGCCCTGAACCCCTGCAGCTCAGGAGAGGCTGGAGGGTTACTGGACCCAGAGGCAACCTCAGCTTCCCCTGACAGGGCTGGGAGAGGAGCACCTGCAGGCAATGGGTCATCAATCACCTCCGGAGCCAGAGCGGATTCAGCTGGTGTCTGCTCCTGAGGATCCAGCACAGGTGAGGGCCCTTCAGATTCAAGCCCCTGCCCCGGCTCAGCCTGCCCTGGAGGCAGGCACTCCTGTGCAGGCTGGGATTCCTCCGGTTCAGCCTCTGAATCAGATTCCCAGGCCATCATATTCAGGCTGGGGAGGTGGTCTCCACCATTCCTCCTCTGTCCAGTCCCTGACAGTTGACCAATGGGACTCACTCCCATAGTGACGGCCTCCAACTTGGAGGGCTTTAAATGAGGATTGGACAAACTCATGGAAGATTAGGGTGTCTATGACTACCAGCCATGATGGCTGCGCTGTTCGTCCACAGTCAGAGGCAGAAATGCTCCTGAATACCAGTTGCTGGAAACCACAGCAGCGCTCTTGTGCTTGGGTCATACTTGCGGATTTCCGAAGGGCATCTGGGTGGGCCCTGTGAGAACAGAATGCTGGACGAGATGGACCATTGGCCTTCTTACCTTCTTAAGCTTCTTGGTACATGTGATGTAAAGAAAAAGAAGGTACCTTTCTTCACATGTGGTGGACTTGCCCCAAGGTGAAAGACTTCTGGGAGAAGATTTATAATGAATCGAAAAAAATGTTGAAATATACATTTATTAAAACAACCGGAGGCCTTTCTTCTTGGAATAACAGGTTTGGAATTCCCCAAGAAAGATGTTAAATTATTTTTGTATGCTACAACTGCTGCTCACATTTTATTAGCCAAGAATTGGAAAACACAAGAAGTACCAGCAGTGGAAGACTGGCAGATGAAGATGATGGACTTTTCGGAGCTAGCCGACCTGACTGGAAGCGTCTGTGACCAGAACAAGGAGGATTACCAGGAAGAATGGACGAAATTTAAAGACTATTTAGTTAAATATGTCAAATTAAATTAATTGGAAAGCTTGCAAGTACCAGATAGGCTTAGGATTTAAATCTGTAATGTGGTGAATTAACATGTTTAAAGTTGAATTGTAAAGAAAGAAAGATGTTAAGTGATTAAGGTTTTTTTTTAAGAATTTAGGTTTTGGAAAACCGTTAAAATGATATACACTGAAATTCAACCAGGGGGATACGAGGAAGTCACTTGACAATGTTATGAAGTTTGGCTGAAATACGGTTGTGATGTTTGTTTGTTTGTTTGTTTGTTTGTTTGTTTGTTTGTTTGTTTGTTTGTGTGCTTAAAAATTTTATGGGAAATTAATTAAAAAAATTGGGGGGGGGAATAAGCTTCTCGGTACAACATCCTAGAAGAGACCCTAGCAGCCCCACTGCAGACATCCATGGAAGGCAGCCATGCCCCATTTTTCCTCCACAAAGAGGGATCCCTGAACTCCTCTCCCTCTCTGTGCTGGTCCTGAGGGGTTACCATGCGGAAAGGTCCAAGTCCAGTGCAAGGTCAAGGGTACGGTATGGAGGCTGTCCATCAAGCTGAAGCTGGGTCCAAAGCAGGGAGTCAGGTGAGGTCAGGAACTCTGACAGAAGAGCCAGACAGGGTGCAGGCAGGAACAGGCTACCAACAATGTTGCTCCCGCAACTTGGGACTGGGGCTGACTGGCTTTTATCTGCACCGAGACATAGGGCGGCCCTGATCCTCTGGTGACTCGCCTCTCCTGGCCTGGAGGCAAGCACTCCTCCTGCGGGAACTTAGTTCCCTCCACCTCTCTGCCCTGAGCCTCTGCAGCTCAGGAGAGGCTGGAGGGTTACCGGACCCAGAGGCAACCTCCGCTTCCTCTGACGGGACTGAGAGTGGAGCCCCTGCAGGCAATGGGTCCTCCATCACCTCAGGAGCCAGAACAGACTCAGCTGATGCCTGCACCTGAGGATCCAGCACAGGTGAGGCTCAAGCCCCAGCCCTAGCTCAGCTGGTTCTGGAGGTGGGGAATCCTGTGCAGGCTGGGATCCCTCAGGTTCAGCATCCAAGTCCGAATCCCAGGCCATCACACACACTCTCACAAGACTCACCCCAGAACCACAGGCAGCTTTGGAGGGCTGCCAGATGATATACAAGTCAAAGAGGAGCCTTTTCCAACTTGCCAGTACTGGCACCTCCAGAATAATGAATGCCCCTTTACAACCAAGCAGTTTTGTGTCTGAGGAGTTACACTGGAGCTTGGAACACTCAACAGGTAGAAGGGCTACAAAAGTCAAATGCTGGCTGCTGGTTATTTCCGGGGCACCCTGCCAACCTCTTCACTTTCTGAATTGCCTCTAGTTTACCCCTGTAATAATAGTAATAATAATAATTATTTATTATTTATACCCCACCCATCTGGCTGCATTTCCCCAGCCACTCTGGGTGGCTTTCAACAGAATATTAAAATACAATAGTCTGTTAAACATTAAAAGCTTCCCTAAACAGGGCTGCCTTTAGATGTCTTCTAAAAGTCTGGTAGTTGTAATGCTAAACCAGGGGTCAGCAAACTTTTTCAGCCGTGGGCCGGTCCACCATCCCTCAGACCATGTGGTGGGCTGGACTATATTTGGGGGGGGGGGGAATGAACGAATTCCTATGCCCCACAAATAACCCAGAGGTGCGTTTTAAATAAAAACATAAATTCTACTCATGTAAAAACATGCTGATTCCCGGACCATCCGTGGGCCGGATTGAGAAGGCAACTGGGCCGCATCTGGCCCCCGGGCCTTAGGTTTCCTAGGTAAAGGTAAAGGGACCCCTGACCATTAGCTCCAGTTGTGGCCGACTCTGGGGTTGTGGCACTCGTCTGGCTTATTGGCCGAGGGAGCCGGCATACAGCTTCTGGGTCATGTGGCCAGCATGACTAAGCCGCTTCTGGCAAACCAGAGCAGCTCACGGAAATGCCATTTACCTTCCTTACCTATTTATCTACTTGCACTCTGACGTGCTTTCGAACTGCTAGGTTGGCAGGAGCAGGGACCGAGCAACAGGAGCTCACCCGGTCGCTGGGATTCAAACCGCCAACCTTCTGATTGGCAAGTCCTAGGCTCTGTGGTTTAACCCACAGCACCACCCGCGCCCCTACCCCTGTGCTAAACCTTACAGAGAACTGTCCATGGTGCTGACTTCTTGCAGGGTGTCCCAGATTGCAGCTGTGTTTGCCCAGAGCCAGAATGGCTCTACAGCAGTGGTCCTCAGACGTTTTTATCTAGTCCATGCTTTTAGAATAAAAATTTCCTCGAGTCACACTGAATTTTTTATTGCTACGAAAGTAATACATTGGAAAACGAAAAGAAAAGACTCCTAGAAGTTTTTGATTTATAGCATACTATGCAACTACCTTACAATACAATCATGTATAAAACAAGACAGCTACATAAGAACATGAAACACTCCCTAAATATAATTATAAACGAGCCTCTTAGCTTAAGTGTGTGTACAAACTCAGTGAGAGATGTGAGCTTGCTTTTGCCAGGTAATCTAATTTGAGACAAACTCTCATCTCATCAACACAAATGAAATGTTTAAATGTTTCTTTGATTGTCCTTGAATCTTCCTGCTACAACTGCCATCTTCTCCTGTTCCACCAGGGTGGTGTGCTACATCCTTTGAGAATCAATGCTCTACAGGCTTCAGCTTGCAACAGAGGGCTGCTGTCATAGAATCATAGAATTGTAAGAACAATGGCAAGAAAAGTTGATGGAATATGCTGAAATGGCAAAGCTAACTGAGAGACTCAAAGATAAGGACAAATGGCAAATCTAAAAAAATGTAGTATAAACACTGACAACTGGGAAGCACTGGCCTGCAAGTGCTCCAGTTGGAGAAGAGCCTTTACCAAAGGTGTCATGGGCTTTGAAGACACTCGAACTCAGGACGCAAGGGAGAAACATGCCAGGAGGAAAGCACCCTTGGCAAAGCCTCACCGTGATCAACTCCTGCCCGGAAACCAATGTCCCGACTGTGGAAGGACGTGTGGACCCAGAATTAGCCTCCACAGTCACTTACGGACACATTGTTAAAACCATGTTTATGGAAGACCATCTTACTTGGCTACGAGTGATCGCCAAAGAAGAAGAATACAGAAACAATGCATTGAAATGAACTCACTTGCAGGATTCGAGTAATACACTTATAATGGACAAATAGAAATAGAAAATAGAAAAATGAGGTTAAAATGTTAAGAACAGATTGACAAGGTACAACTTTAATTTTAGTACATAAGGCATATAAAATTATAAGCAGAAGAAATGAGTATGCTATAAAGCAGAAAGGGAAGTCTGAAAAATGTAAAATGTAATTTGAATTTTTGATTACGCTAAAACTTGTAAAATCTTAGTAAGAATAATTTTATGAATGAATGAATGAATAAATAAATAAATAAATAAATAAGAATCATAGAATTGTAGATTTGGGAGTGACCTCAAGACTAATCTAGTCCAATCCTCTGCAATGCAGCAATATTTTGCCCAGTGTGGAGCTCAGACCCATGACCCTGAGATAAATGTGATGCTTGTGTTTGCTGTGGCAATTTTCTCTTGGTTTTTCTTGCAATAGTTGCTGTATGGTGTTTTAATCTTTTCTTTAAATAACTTTTTATTCAAAATTAAAACAAAACATATTATCCAGAAACATATCATCCTTATTCTCCCCCCCAATTTTTCCTCCCTCCCCTCCCTCCCCCCACAGAACCCACCCCACCCCACCCCCCGACTTCCCTCAGTTCCAGTCTTTGGTTTCTCTAAGAATGCTGTTTTCTGCATGTTACACAGTTGTATAGATCCTCAAACTATTTAGCTGATTATTATCAATAAAAAGTTTGTGAATGTTTATTCAAAACCTGCCAAGGAGTCCAGTTCGCTTTGTTGCATCTTTAGATACTTTACAAAGGGTTCCCATTCATCTTTAAAGTCACAGTTATCCTTGTCCCGTAGCTTGTATGTCAGTTTTGCCAGTTCTGCATAATCCATCCATTTTTCTTGCCATGATTCTTTCGTTGGGGTTTCTTCAGTCTTCCATCCTTGTGCTTTTCGAACTCTCGCAGATGTTTTAATCTTGTTAGGCATCTTGGGCATGCCAAAAAAGAAAAAAGAAAAAGCCCTAGACACAGTCAAAGTGTGAAACTAGGAAAGAGCAGGAGACAAAGTCTGTTGAGTCAAGGCAAAGCCAAGGCAGAATTAGATGGCTCATGGATGAAACCATGACAGACTCTTGTGATGGGAAGGGGAAGTTGCGGCTCTCTAGATGTTGCTGGACCACAACACCCATCATTCCTGACCATTGGTCACACTTGGTGTTGCTGGCAGGAGTTAGAATCATAGAATCATAGAGTTGGAAGAGACCACAAGGGCCATCGAGTCCAACCCCCTGCCAAGCAGGAAACACCATCAGAGCACTCCTGACATATGGTTGTCAAGCCTCTGCTTAAAGACCTCCAAAGAAGGAGACTCCACCACACTCCTTGGCAGCAAATTCCACTGTCAAACAGCTCTTACTGTCAGGAAGTTCTTCCTAATGTTTAGGTGGAATCTTTTTTCTTGTAGTTTGGAACCATTGCTCCGTGCCCGCTTCTCTGGAGCAGCAGAAAACAACCTTTCTCCCTCCTCTATGTGACATCCTTTTATATATTTGAACATGGCTATCATATCACCCCTTAACCTCCTCTTCTCCAGGCTAAACATGCCCAGCTCCCTTAGCCGTTCCTCATAAGGCATCGTTTCCAGGCCTTTGACCATTTTGGTTGCCCTCCTCTGGACACGCTCCAGTTTGTCAGTGTCCTTCTTGAACTGTGGTGCCCAGAACTGGACACAGTACTCCAGGTGAGGTCTGACCAGAGCAGAATACAGTGGCACTATTAATTGGGGCCCAACAACATCTGGAGGGACAAAGGTTCCTCATCCCGGCATGAGAACCTCCCCTGGTTCCATCCTTGAGCCATCTGGTTCTGTCTTGGTTCTGTCTGTTGGGACCAGTTAAATAATGGCTATTTGACAATGCAAGTTCCACACTCAGGAGGACAATTTCTTCTTGCCTATGATCTTCATATGCTGAAAGAAATTCAGTTTTGGAAATTCCTTTACAACGGCACCTTCCTTCCTTCTCCTTAGCGCTATAGATCCTGAGAATTAATGGACCTGATTTCTGACAGAAGCAAGATGTATGCGTGAACTAAAATGGAAATCTAGAGATGGCTGCCTGGGAGATAAAGTACTATACAGTTCAATAGATTGTGGATGCTGCTGTGCTGTGAAATATCTACTCCACTTACTTCCCTTTTTCGCTCGTGATATAATCACACAAACCAGCAGGATGTACAAGTTTTTTTCTATCTTTATCCACAAAAAGAATTCCACTCAGAGGGAGTCCCAATCATTCCCGAGAAGCCAGAACATGCATCGCTCTGTCAAGGACGTGACTTCCCACTGCATTCCCCCCAACCTAGTTCTTTCTGCACCCACTTTAAATGGCAAAATGATTTACACTCCTTTAATAGCTCTTCAATTGGCATGCAAAGAGGGTGGCAGCCCTGGGCGTGATGGCAATTGGCCAAGACGCTCCCCAGCCCTAATGAGACTGCCTGCCGCCCCCCTCCAAAGCCCTGAGGTTCGCTCTCTGACTGAAAGCTCCCGGCCTGTTAACTGTCAGCCCACTAATCCAAGAAGTCACCAGCCAGTTCCACTGCTTCTGCCTGAGGCTTCTGGTGCTCATTTAGAGATGAAAATTCAGCTCGGCTTGGACTCCCACTCAGGCTATCCTCGTTCCACCATGTGCCCAATCCTGACTACATACAGAAAGCCACCAGTGCTTCTTTCACTTTTCAAAACATCCATAGAGAACCTTGGACAATGGCTGTTGAGTATGATTTTTCTTCTTCATTTTTTAATTGACAAATGAGGCATTACAGAAGAGCAGGAGCCTGAGTTACTTTCCTAATTTGGCCTAACACGGGGGATGTTGCCAGTGCTATTTTTCTAGAAACAGAGGTGCTGGAACTCACCATGAACACCTCCCTCATTTCCTTAGAATGGCAATGACGCCCACCTGAGAGGTGCCAGAACTGAGTTCCAATGAGTTCCAGCTGAAAAACAGCCCGGGATGTTACAATAGAGGCTGGTCTATACATTATTTTCACAGTGGGCCCCACACGATTGGCTAATTCCGGGATTCTCCTGTAGGCCAATCAGGTTGTGGATTCACTTCCACCTGGAGCTGGATTGGGTGACTCCTGTGGACCAATCAGACTGCTGCATTCTGGACCCTATTGTTCTAGAACCAGTCAGACTGCTGTATTCTGAATCCTATTTGCTATGTACTGAAGTTCTCACCCTGGGCCAGCAGGGGGATACTGTAGATAGTTATGCAAATGAAGGATCGAAAGTGACGTTCAGTGATTGGATAGTTACAGAATATGGTTACTGTTGCATTCTAGTGGAGCTCTATATAAGCAGACTGACTGAGCTCCTCAGCTCAGTTCTGTTCCAGCTTACAAATAAAGAGCTGCTTTGGAAGAATCGCTGTGTCATCTGATATGTTGGCCCACAACTTAACACTATTGTTGTAGGACCAATCAGACTGCTGCATTCTGAATCCTATTGTTCTAGAACCAGTCAGACTGCTGCATTCTGAATCCTATTGTTCTAGGACCAATCAGACTGCTGCCTTTTGGATCCTATTCAGCTCAGTACATAACAGGAACTGCCTGTTATCTTCCCTTAGTCCTTTGTAGAATTCAGCAGAGAGGTGGATGGAGACAAAATTAGAATTAGTTGTCTCCTCCTGCCATTGACTTTCGCTCCACCTAGTATTGGTCTCCCTGCCCTTTGCCCTATCAGTCCCAATAGGCACCAACCACTGATGGTTATAAACAAGTACACAATGCAATTATGCCTTTTGAAAGGACCAGGGATGCCTCCTCCTCATACCAAATATGCCAGTGCTCTCTGCATTGTACATTGCAGGAATTAAGAGTTGCAGCAAGACAGAGATTTCTGTGGTTAGTACTGGATGTTTGTACTGGAGAACCCAAAGGCCCCTCACTTCATTTCAGAGTGCTACTAGGTTCATTTGAACCTCAGAGATCAAACCACAGCTGCCTGGCACCCTGAAATTGTGAAAGTCTGCCAAGGCACTCCTACTGTGTTTTCGGAACCAAAAGTTTTGTATGAATGAGTTCAGGAGATACAACTATCTCTCACTGTTCACACTAAGGGCTGAATTATTTTCATAGCCAGCTTAGTTAAGAACTGGAAACAATGGCTGTTTTAGGAAAAGTTTGTTTTAGGAAAACAGAGAGCTGCCTTACACCAAGTCAGTAACCAAACAATTAAACCCCCTGTGTTGCAAACAATTATCAGTAATATCCAAGTACAACAATGCGATGTCAATATAAACTCTTTATATAATCTATACAGAACCTTGAACAGTATGAAATATATGAAATATGCACTGTCTGCAAATAAACAGAAATCTTATAAATCTCTGAGAGTCACAAAATATGCACTCTTGATGGATTCTCTTGAAAACATAGAACCAAATAAACATAAGTCTTATAAGTCTTTCAGTCTTTGTAGACTATGCAAGTCTCTGAAAGAAGCAATGGGTCAGATTCTTATCTGGTGAAAACAAGCTGTAAAGCTTTGTTTTATGAAGTCCAATGCTGCCAAAGTGGAACAGTGATTCCAGATATACCCACTGTTTCATGGAATTCTTCTTCAGCACAGCAGAAGGATACAGAAATGCTTCATAAACACATCTATATGGTGAATGGAATTGTATAACAACAACAATTGCTGTAGTAAAAGCTCTGGTTTTCCCAGTAGTGATGTATGGAAGTGAGAGCTGTACCATAAAGAAGGCTGATTGCCAAAGAATTGATGCTTTTGAATTATGGTGCTGGAGGAGACTCTTGAGAGTCCCATGGACTGCAAGAAGATCAAACCTATCCATTCTGAAGGAAATCAGCCCTGAGTGCTCACTGGAAAGACAGATCGTGAAGCTGAGGCTCCAAGACTTTGGCCACCTCATGAGAAGAGAAGGCTCCCTGGAAAAGACCCTGATGTTGGGGAAGATGGAGGGCACAAGGAGAAGGGGACAACAGAAGATGAGATGGTTGGACAGTGTTCTCGAAGCTACCAGCATGAGTTTGACCAAACTGTGGGAGGCAGTGGAAGACAGGAGTGCCTGGCGTGCTCTGGTCCATGGGGTCATGAAGAGTCGGACACAACTAAACGACTAAACAACAACAACAAACAATTGCTATGGAGCAGTGGTCATAAAGTTATGTAAAGGTTTTGTATAGATTATATAAAGAGTTTATATCAACATCGCATTGTTGCACCAAGTCAGAGCATGGGTCTATCTACTCAGTATTGACATTCCCAGCCCTATCAGGAGATGCTAGGAACTGAACCTACGACCCACTGAGCTATTGACCCTTCCCCTTTTAAAACCACACACATAGATTCTGGCAGCACATTCATTGTTCTGTCCATTTTTGCCTCTGGCTCTACTCATGTGGCCCCCAGAAGGTTGTCCAGAAATGAATGTGGCCCTCAGGCTGAAACAGGTTCTGTCACACAGGGAGCTAAAGCCATTCAAAATAAGTCTTGGCTCCCTGTCAGTCTCCTTCCCAATATGCTTGCTATGCTTTTCAGGCCAGTGACAGATTGTTTGCCTATAGCCAAGAGAGTGGACTGAATTTGTTGTTTAGTCATTCAGTCATGTCCGACTCTTTGTGACCCCATGGACCAGAGCAAAACCATAGCTCTTAACTATACGGACCTTTGTTGGCAAGGTGATGTCTGCTTTTTAAGATGCTGTCTAGGTTTGTTATTGCTTTTCTCCCAAGAAGCAGGCGTTTTTTAATTTTGTGACCGCTGTCACCATCTGCAGTGATCATGGAGCCCAAGAAAGTAAAGTCTCTCACTGCCTCCATTTCTTCCCCTTCTATTTGCCAGGAGGTGATGGGACCAGTGGACTGAATACTGTGCCAATAACCATTTCATGCTGGAATTCTAGTTAACGGCTAGCAATAGAAGCTGTGCTTACTGGAAGGAAGAAGGGCCTTCGTTCTTCCAGTAAGCACAGCAGGACTATATAACATTGACACAATTAGATCTTGGAGCTGAGAAACCTCACATTACACTAAGAACTTGGGTGGTGGTGGTCCAACAAGTCCTGGCAGACATTTGGTGAAAGCAAATGATTGTCATTGTGACTGGCAGGCCTGAGGTGGAAAGAGACCCGGTCTAGTACAGGAATCCCTCTGAGAGGAGTAATGGATTGTACTTGCCTGTGGGATCCCCACAGAGGCTCCGCTGAAATTTGAAAGCCCAAAGTCCACCACAGATACCCACCCATTCCCTCCATGGGTCCTAATGACAATATTTAAAACTGCGTATCAATTTGTTATCCAGATTTTTATGCATCTAAATTGTTTTTGTTACTTTACAAGTGTGATTAAAATCCTGCAAATATTTTCATCTGTTTACAACGTTTCCCCATTCTTGTCCTCTTGGTTTCTGAGCTTCCCAGTTATTTTTGCCATTTCAGCATGGTCCATCAATTTGGTTTGCTGTTCTTCCCTGGTCGGAGTTGTTTCTTCCTTCCATCTCTGGGCTAATAACATCCATGCGGCTGTTGTCTTTTCTGGTCCTTTGGAATCTCAGTAGCTATAATTCCTAATAAAAAAAAGCTTCTGGTTTTTAAACAAAGGTTACTTTAAACATTTTTTTCAGTTCATTATATATCATTTCCCAGAAAGTGTTAGTTACCTTACACGTCTACCTCAAAAAATAATATGAGTCTTTCAAAAGAATGCTTCAACATCTCCTTTTCAGACAACAATATGAATGCTAAAGACAAACCCAACCGCATGCTTTATCAGTTTTTCACCACTGCAACATATCGCTGCCCAGCTAGAGACCTGAATAATGTGACTTATTGTGCTTGCTAACCCCCAAATCAAAGACCATAAACTATCATTTTGTAAATCACTTAATTTTTAAAAACTATCAAGTGGTATATGAATTTTTGATCTTCCTTTTCCTTTTCTTTTCAAGCTCCATTTTACATAGCCCTTCCATACCAAAGGTTTTCTGGGCAGCTCACAAAACAGAAACATTTGTTTGTTCCTGCAAAGGTCACTTCCAACCAGCAAGTATCTCATAACCTCCTGCTGAAATCTTGGAACTTTTAATACCACAAATGTTCTGGTTTATTTCTGTCCCACTCTGGTTGCGCTATAGCCACACCAGACATCAATAATGTGACAGCACTGGGGAAGCATCGCAGGGCAAACTAAAGCAGAATAAATGCACCACTAATGCACTATGAAGGATGTGGGTGGCGCTGTGAGTTAAACCACAGAGCCTAGGACTTGCCCATCAGAAGGTCAGCGGTTCGAATCCCCGCGACGGGGTGAGCTCCCGTTGCTCGGTCCCTGCTCTTGCCAACCTAGCAGTTCGAAAGCACGTCAAAGTGCAAGTAGATAAATAGGTACCGCTCCGGTGAGAAGGTAAACGGCATTTCTGTGCGCTGCTCTGGTTTGCCAGAAGCCGCTTAGTCATGCTGGCCACAGGACCCAGAAGCTGTACGCCGGCTCCCTCGTCCAATAAAGCGAGATGAATGCCGCAACCCCAGAGTCGGCCATGACTGAACCTAATAGTCAGGGGTCCCTTTACCTTTTAATGCAATATGACTGTATGAAGAACATGTTGCACACTGAAGCACATGTCTGGATGCGATCGCTGTCTGCATTCCACATGTTTGCAGGTGAGAGGAGCAGATTTCAACCACTGCCTTTCTTCAGAGAGAAACAGACCTGTTTCCCCTGAGACCTCTGTTCAAATGAGGCAAGTTGCCACTTTCTCGAAGACCTGGAGACATTGCCATTTCTCACCCTGGGCTCCATCATGCTGCCTCCCCCACCTCCAGATATTGTCAAAACACTTTAAATCCCCACCACTTCATCCCACTTATGGCAGCTTGGCAGCTTCATCTGTTTAGAATGTCCTTTTTATGTCCCTCTTAAATTCCCGGGTGCGGTTCCATTTGCTCGCCTCCAAATATTCCTCACCGCCTCCCTTTCCCACTCGAGGGACAATCGCAGTTCGCTCCTGCTTAACTCTGGCAAAGGGATGCTAACGTTTTATTAAGACAGGAGTCATGGTAACAGTTTAAAAAGAAAAAGTGGCGGGGGAGAGATGCGAAAAATTACAACAAAGCAGATCGAGAACAACTGTTCCTCCCCGAAAAGGCTAACAGATTTGTTGTGGCATAAGCTTTCGAGGCCACAATAAATCTGTTAGCGTCTTGAAGGTGCCGCAAGACTCTTTGTTGTCTCAGACTGGCATGGCTGCCATTGTTTCTTGTCTGCCACTGAAGGAAGGGAAAGGGTGATAGGTACTATAGTGGTACATTTGTAGAGACTAGTTGTTGTTGTTTTTAATTGCCCAGTGGTAAATGTTGTTGTTTAGTCGTTTAGTCATGTCCGACTCTTCGTGACCCCATGGACCACAGCACACCAGGCACTCCTGTCTTCTACTGCCTCCCGCAGTTCAAGAACACTGTCCAACCATCTCGTCCTCTGTCATCCCCTTCTCCTTCTGCCCTCCATCTTTCCCAACATAATAATAATAATAATATTTTTTTATTTATACCCCGCCCTCCCCAGCCAAGGCCGGGCTCAGAGCGGCTTACAAGCAATAATAAAAACAAGATGAATGATTACAACTTAAAAACAAAAATAAAATACAACATTAAAATAATGGAACATTAAAATATTAAAATGTAGCCTCATCGCAGGAGGAGAAGGAAAAGAAAAAAGAAAGGGAGGGAGGGAGGGAATCAAATTGGCTCCAAGCCAAAGGCCAGGCAGAACAACTCTGTCTTACAGGCCCTGCAGAAAGAAATCAGATCCTGCAGGGCCCTGGTCTCATGAGGCAGAGCGTTCCACCAGGCTGGAGCCAGAGTTGAAAAGGCCATGGCTCTGGTTGAAGCCAATCTAATTTCCTTAGGGCCCGGGACCACTAGGGTGTTGCTATTTATGGACCTTGAGGCTCTCCGTGGGGCATACCAGGAGAGGCGGTCCCGTAGGTATGAGGGTCCTAGGCTGTGAAGGGCTTTAAAGGTCAAAAGCAGCACCTTAAATCTGACCCTGTACTCCACCGGGAGCCAGTGCAGCTTGAAAAGGGTCTTTTCCAGGGAGTCTTCTCTTCTCATGAGGTGGCCAAAGTATTGGAGCCTCAGCTTCAGGATCTGTCCTTCCAGTGAGCACTCAGGACTGATTTCCTTAAGAATGGATAGGTTTGATCTTCTTGCAGTCCGTGGGACTCTCAAGAGTCTCCTCTAGCACCATAATTCAAAAGCATCAATTCTTTGGCGATCAGCCTTCTTTATGGCCCAGCTCTCACTTCCATACATCACTACTGGAAAACCTTGGCTTTAACTATACGGACCTTTGTTGGTAAATATGGTACGACAATAGAAAACTCTCAAGGCTGAGCCTCTGGCAGCTGTCAGAGATGAGCCAGGAAGCAGTATTGAAGGCAAGAAGTCATAGGAAGTCATGTTATACAGAACCACACAGTTGGTTCACCTCATTCGATGTTGCCTGTACCAATCCCTTTCCATCTTGGGCCCCTAGATGATGCTTGACCGCAACTCCCATCATCCCTGACCACTGGCTAAGCTGCCTGGGGATAAAGGGAGTTGGGGACCAACAAACTCAGGGCGTCCAAGGTTGCAGAACACTGGCGTTCATTGAATGGCAGCAACTCAGATTTCAGAGCTTTACAGGTGAAACTCGAAAAATTAGAATATCGTGGAAAAGTTCGTTTATTTCAGTAATTCAACTTAAAAAGGTAAAACTAATATATGACTCATGTCATGCAAAGCAAGATATCTCAAGCCTTTATTTGTTATAATGATCTTCTTGCAATCACCTGCCACCTGTATTTTCCTCCCAGTTCCACCTGGAGATGCCAGGAATTGGTTCTTTGAGTATAAACCAGGCGTAGGCAACCTAAGGCCCGGGGGCTGGATCTAGCCCAATCGCCTTCTCAATCTGGCCCGTAGACGGTCCAGGAATCAGCTCCCAAAACCTCACCTACTCACACACAAAACTGGTAAACACTGGGCTCACAAGAAAAATAGAGATAACTAGAGAGTTTCAAAGGTCCCACTGTATACCAAACTGCATAGTAAGAGCTCCAGGATCTCTATGGATTGTTGTCGGCAGGGGGAAGTGCCGAAAGAAGCGAACGAGAAAAGAGCGAAAGCAAAAACGTGGTTGCAGAGCTGGTCGGCTTCGAAAAAGACCCTCGAGACCAGCACTGCCAAGCGTCTTCCTGACCAACACCAGATCCAGTGGCGTAGCGTGGGGGGTGCAGGGGGGGCCGGCCGCACCGGGCGCAATATCTGGGGTTAGGGCAAATCCACGGGTTAGGGGGCGCAAATCCACGGGTTAGGGGGCGCAAATTACTTGCCTTGCCCCGGGTGCTGACAACCCACACTACGCCACTGACCAGATCTCTCGTTCATAAAATTGACGAATTACAGTTGCTGATGGCAGCAAACAAGCTTCTTCGTGAGAGCTGTGTGGTAATTATTACAGAAACTTGTGTGTAATCTCACTGTATCAAGTTGTAGAAGTGACAATAAAGTATTACTGTCAATAAAAATAAAAATATTTTTTAAAAAATATTTTTTTGAATATAAAATAAAAATATTTCAAAAATAAAATCTATAGTCCAGCCCACCACATGGTCTGAGGGACGTTGGACTGGCCCATGGCTGAAAAAGGTTGCTGACCCCTGGTATAAACCACTAAATCACAGCCCTCCTTCACAGTGCCAAGAGACTCACAGAAACACAGCAGAATCAGGAATACCTCGTTTCTCAGGCAAAGAGATGCCTTTTATAGCCCTTCCTGTCTGGGAGCACCCAACGGCCAGCTTGGATGGGCCTGTCCAATGGACTGAGGACACTTCAAAGCAAGGAAGATATGTATTTCGAGGTGCAGTTCCTATAGTTCACCAAAAAGGACAGTCACACAGGGCACTGATGCAACCCAGGTCATGCCTACAACATACATTTAATGCACATTTAAAGAACATGGCTTTCCCCCAAAGAATTATGGGAATTGGAGCTTATTTAGGGTGCTGGGAACTGTAGCATTATGGGGATAAACTACAGTTCCCATGATTATTTGGAGGAAGACAAGTTCCTTAAATTTATCATGTGGATGTGACCCCACTTCCAGCCGTAGCTGCTCCCAATAAAGGTGTTCATTTGTTTATTATTTACTTATTTAAAAAGGTAAAGGGACCCCTGACCATTAGGTGCAGTCGTGACCAACTCTGGGGTTGCGGTGCTCATCTCGCTTTATTGGCCGAGGGAGCCGGCATACAGCTTCCAGGTCATGTGGCCAGCATGACTAAGCCGCTTCTGGAGAACCAGAGCAGCGCACGGAAACGCCGTTTAGTGGTACCTGTTTATCTCCTTGCACTTTGACGTGCTTTCGAACTGCTAGGTTGGCAGGAGCAGGGACCGATCAACGGGAGCTCACTCCGTCGCGGGGATTCAAACCGCCAACCTTCTGATTGGCAAGTTCTAGGCTCTGTGGTTCAACCCACAGCGCCACCCGCGTCCCCTATTTACTTATTTATTTACTATTGCATTTATGAGTCCCATCAGCCAAATCCCTGCACAAGGATTTCTGTTTGCACCATAGGGCTTTCCTCCCTCTCCTGCCCCAATGTGTCCCCAAAATTGGCTTGCAGTGTCAGCAGGACCCCGAGAATAGCATGCATTGGAAGGATGGAGGATAGTTCAGTCTGGAACAATGACTTTAGCACTGAATTCCAACTGTCCCTAGGTCACCCAGTGGGCTTCATGGATGCATGAGGCTATGAACCCTGGATTCCCAAGTCCAAGTCTGACGCTATGACAACTTGTTCAGGAAGCTATGGGCTCTTCTCTTCCAGCTGTTTTACAGAAAAGGCCAGAAATCTTCAGCAAGGGATAATTTTCATCTGAGATCTCCTTCCGCTGTGCGAGCAGCGGAAGGAGATGATGACCAAGAGTCTCCCAGAGAACATGGTTGTTGTAGACATTACAGGAGCAGCGTCAGAACTTGCTTGCAGGGAAGTACATCTTTGCAAATGTCCCTCCTGAAATATTCATGCACCACCTTGCTCTGGCTGGAGCGAACTGCAGTTGTCTCCTAGCATTACTTGCCAGGAGTCCTGCGCATCCAGGCAAGCTGCTAAAAGCGAAAGCAACCAGAGCAAACTGCTTAGCCAGCATCCATTTGTCCCGACTGCATTGAGCAGGAGCCCGGTCTGATGGCCTGGGAATCTGATTCAGAGGCTGAACTGGAGGAATCCCAGCCTGCACAGGAGTCCCCGCCTCTAGGGCCGGCTGAGCCGGGGCAGGGGCTTCAACCTGAAGGGCCTGCACCTGTGCCAGATCCTCAGGTGCAGGCATCAGCTGAATCCACTCTGGAGGTGATCAAGGACCCATTGCCTGCAGGTGCTCCTCTCCCGGCCCTGTCAGGTGAAGGTGAGGTTGTCTCTGGGTCCAGTGACCCTCCAGCCTCTCCTGAGCTGCAGAGGCTCAGGACAGAGAGGCGGAGGGAGCTAAGTTCTCACAGAAGGAGTGCTCGCCTTAAGGCCAGGAGAGGCGGGTCACCTGTGGGCCGGGACCTCCCTAGGCCTCAGAGGAGATAAAGGCCAGTCAGCCCAGTCCCAGGTTGCGAGAGCAACATCGTTGGTATCCTGTTCCTGCCGGCACCCTGTCCTGCTCTCCTGAGTTCCTGACCATGCCCGACTCCTTGCTTTGGACCTCGCTTCGCCCCTGACAGACAGCCTCCTTACCCTCGACCTAGGACTGGACTTAGACCACGCCGCAGGGTAACCCCCGGGACCAGCACACCCAGGCACTTCCGTTTTCCTTTGACTCATTCGAGGCATCATTTAATTGGGGAACATTTTCAGTTTTCCAGCGTGGAAAAAACAAACTTTTTTTAAAGCACAGCAGGTGCTTAAAGGATGAGTTTTTAAAGACATAAATCCTTTGGGGGAAGAAACAGAGAGAAAGAGACATTTTTTAAAAAAAAATCAAGAGTAATCATGAGTGAAATCATTGAGGAGCAAATGCTTGTAGCTGCTCTTGCCATTTCTTGAGTCATGGGGAGAAATGACATGGAAAGCTAACCTCCTCCCTTAATGTCACAGTGCTAACTGGGATGGTGCCCCATTCCCTTCTGCCGTGGTCCTTGGTTTTGAACCAGGAATGGGGAAACTGCAGGCCGCGTCCAGATGGAGTTGGACTCCCACTCCCATCAGCCCCAGCCAGCATGGTCAAAGGTCAGGAATCCTGGGAGCTGTAGTCCAGCAACATCTGAAGGTCCGCAAGCTCCCCATCCCTGGTTTAGAAACATCAAGAGAGCAAAACCAGGGGATTCCATTTGCCATGCGTTGGTTTTTTGTTCAAGGAAAAGATACGGTATAAAATGGAAAAATTCCTGGATGCCTAGATCCAGGTTTGGGGCAAGTACTCTTTGGTGAGAGAACCCAGCAGGTATTGAAAATCACAAAATATGCAGAAAAGTAAAGCATAGAAATATAGGCTGTTGGACATCTAAAATATCCCCTTTTAAATTACTTCCCCTCTTCCCTTAGCATAGAAAGAGACCCCACAAGAGGTGAGGTTACAGGGAACCAGGCAGAGGACCTTCTCAGTAGTAGCACCTGCCCTTTGGAACACCCTCCCATCAGATGTCAAGGCGATAATCAAATATACAACTTTTAGAAGACAACTGAAGGCTGTATCGGGAAATTTTTTTATGTCTAGGGGACAAGCTTGTTTTGTCCAGCTCTGGAGACCAGGACTTGAACCAACAGCTTCAAGTTACAAGAAAGGAGATTCTGACTAAACATCAGGAAGAACTTTCTGACAGAAAGAGCTGTTGGACAGTGGAACGGTCTCCCTCGAGAGGTTGTGGCCTCTCCTTCCTTGGAGGTTTTTAAGCAGAGGTTGGGTGGCCACCTGTCATGGATGTTTTAGCTGAGATTCCTGCATTGCAGGGGGTTGGTTGACCCTTGGTGTCAGGAGTGCATGCAGGAGCTGGGCCCTGTGACTGGTAGGGCCTCGCAGGACTGGGGCCTTCCTGAGTTTGGCCTGGAAGAGCAAGGTGCGGATGCACAGGTGAGGCTTGACAGAAGACTCATAGCACCTAGTGGCAAGGGCTGGGAGGGGTATATAAGACCAGCATTTCCCTCTGGCTCTTTAGCACAGCAACATGCTACCCACCTAGCTGTGCTTCATCTTCCTGACTCCTGGTATCCTGAATCTTGGACTCTTGGTTTGCTGATTCGTGGACTCTTGACTTCCTGACTCTTGGTTTGCTGATTCGTGGACTCTGGGGTTCCTGACTCCTGGTTTCCTGATTCAAGGACTCTGGGGTTCCTGACTCCTGGTTTCCTGATTCAAGGACTCTGGGGTTCCTGACTCCTGGTTTCCTCATTCGTGGACTCTGGGCTTCCTGACTCTTGGTTTCCTGATTCAAGGACTCTGGGCTTCCTGACTCCTGGTTTCCTCATTCGTGGACTCTGGGCTTCCTGACTCCTGGTTTCCTGATTCGTGGACCCTTGGCTTCCTGACTCTTGGTTTCCTCATTAATGGACTCTGGGGTTCCTGACTCCTGGTTTCCTCATTCGTGGACTCTGGGCTTCCTGACTCTTGGTTTCCTGATTCGTGGACTCTGGGCTTCCTGACTCTTGGTTTCCTGATTCGTGGACTCTGGGCTTCCTGACTCTTGGTTTCCTGATTCGTGGACTCTGGGCTTCCTGACTCTTGGTTTCCTCATTCATGGACTCTGGGCTTCCTGACTCCTGGTTTCCTCATTTGTGGACTCTGGGGTTCCTGACTCCTGGTTTCCTCATTCATGGACTCTGGGCTTCCTGACTCTTGGTTTCCTGATTCGTGGACTCTGGGCTTCCTGACTCTTGGTTTGCTGATTTGTGGACCCTTGGCTTCCTGACTCTTGGTTTCCTCATTCGTGGACTCTGGGCTTCCTGACTCTTGGTTTCCTGACTCTTGGACCCTTGGCTTCCTGACTCTTGGTTTCCTCATTCATGGACTCTGGGGTTCCTGACTCTTGGTTTCCTGACACTTGGACCCTTGGCTTCCTGACTCTTGGTTTCCTCATTTGTGGACTCTGGGGTTCCTGACTCCTGGTTTCCTGACTCTTGGACTCTTGGCTTCCTGACTCTTGGTTTCCTCATTCGTGGACTCTGGGCTTCCTGACTCCTGGTTTCCTGACTCTTGGACCCTTGGCTTCCTGACTCTTGGTTTCCTCATTCGTGGACTCTGGGCTTCCTGACTCCTGGTTTCCTCATTTGTGGACCCTTGGCTTCCTGACTCTTGGTTTCCTCATTTGTGGACTCTGGGGTTCCTGACTCTTGGTTTCCTCATTCGTGGACTCTGGGCTTCCTGACTCCTGGTTTCCTCATTTGTGGACTCTGGGCTTCCTGACTCCTGGTTTCCTCATTCGTGGACTCTGGGCTTCCTGACTCCTGGTTTCCTCATTCATGGACTCTGGGCTTCCTGACTCCTGGTTTCCTCATTCGTGGACTCTGGGCTTCCTGACTCCTGGTTTCCTCATTCGTGGACCCTTGGCTTCCTGACTCTTGGTTTCCTCATTCGTGGACTCTGGGCTTCCTGACTCCTGGTTTCCTCATTCGTGGACTCTGGGCTTCCTGACTCCTGGTTTCCTCATTCGTGGACTCTGGGCTTCCTGACTCCTGGTTTCCTCATTTGTGGACTCTGGGCTTCCTGACTCCTGGTTTCCTGACTCTTGGACCCTTGGCTTCCTGACTCTTGGTTTCCTCATTCGTGGACTCTGGGCTTCCTGACTCCTGGTTTCCTCATTCGTGGACTCTGGGCTTCCTGACTCCTGGTTTCCTCCTTCGTGGACCCTTGGCTTCCTGACTCTTGGTTTCCTCATTCGTGGACTCTGGGCTTCCTGACTCCTGGTTTCCTCATTCGTGGACTCTGGGCTTCCTGACTCTTGGTTTCCTCATTCGTGGACTCTGGGCTTCCTGACTCCTGGTTTCCTCATTCGTGGACTCTGGGCTTCCTGACTCTTGGTTTGCTGATTTGTGGACCCTTGGCTTCCTGACTCTTGGTTTCCTCATTCGTGGACTCTGGGCTTCCTGACTCTTGGTTTCCTGACTCTTGGACCCTTGGCTTCCTGACTCTTGGTTTCCTCATTCATGGACTCTGGGGTTCCTGACTCTTGGTTTCCTGACTCTTGGACCCTTGGCTTCCTGACTCTTGGTTTCCTCATTTGTGGACTCTGGGGTTCCTGACTCCTGGTTTCCTGACTCTTGGACTCTTGGCTTCCTGACTCTTGGTTTCCTCATTCGTGGACTCTGGGGTTCCTGACTCTTGGTTTCCTCATTCGTGGACTCTGGGCTTCCTGACTCCTGGTTTCCTCATTTGTGGACTCTGGGCTTCCTGACTCCTGGTTTCCTCATTCGTGGACTCTGGGCTTCCTGACTCCTGGTTTCCTCATTCATGGACTCTGGGCTTCCTGACTCCTGGTTTCCTCATTCGTGGACTCTGGGCTTCCTGACTCCTGGTTTCCTCATTCGTGGACTCTGGGCTTCCTGACTCTTGGTTTGCTGATTTGTGGACCCTTGGCTTCCTGACTCTTGGTTTCCTCATTCGTGGACTCTGGGCTTCCTGACTCTTGGTTTCCTGACTCTTGGACCCTTGGCTTCCTGACTCTTGGTTTCCTCATTCATGGACTCTGGGGTTCCTGACTCTTGGTTTCCTGACTCTTGGACCCTTGGCTTCCTGACTCTTGGTTTCCTCATTTGTGGACTCTGGGGTTCCTGACTCCTGGTTTCCTGACTCTTGGACTCTTGGCTTCCTGACTCTTGGTTTCCTCATTCGTGGACTCTGGGCTTCCTGACTCCTGGTTTCCTGACTCTTGGACCCTTGGCTTCCTGACTCTTGGTTTCCTCATTCGTGGACTCTGGGCTTCCTGACTCCTGGTTTCCTCATTTGTGGACCCTTGGCTTCCTGACTCTTGGTTTCCTCATTTGTGGACTCTGGGGTTCCTGACTCTTGGTTTCCTCATTCGTGGACTCTGGGCTTCCTGACTCCTGGTTTCCTCATTTGTGGACTCTGGGCTTCCTGACTCCTGGTTTCCTCATTCGTGGACTCTGGGCTTCCTGACTCCTGGTTTCCTCATTCATGGACTCTGGGCTTCCTGACTCCTGGTTTCCTCATTCGTGGACTCTGGGCTTCCTGACTCCTGGTTTCCTCATTCGTGGACCCTTGGCTTCCTGACTCCTGGTTTCCTCATTCGTGGACTCTGGGCTTCCTGACTCCTGGTTTCCTCATTCGTGGACCCTTGGCTTCCTGACTCTTGGTTTCCTCATTCGTGGACTCTGGGCTTCCTGACTCCTGGTTTCCTCATTCGTGGACTCTGGGCTTCCTGACTCCTGGTTTCCTCATTCGTGGACTCTGGGGTTCCTGACTCCTGGTTTCCTCATTTGTGGACTCTGGGCTTCCTGACTCCTGGTTTCCTGACTCTTGGACCCTTGGCTTCCTGACTCTTGGTTTCCTCATTCGTGGACTCTGGGCTTCCTGACTCCTGGTTTCCTCATTCGTGGACTCTGGGCTTCCTGACTCCTGGTTTCCTCCTTCGTGGACCCTTGGCTTCCTGACTCTTGGTTTCCTCATTCGTGGACTCTGGGCTTCCTGACTCCTGGTTTCCTCATTCGTGGACCCTTGGCTTCCTGACTCTTGGTTTCCTCATTCGTGGACTCTGGGCTTCCTGACTCCTGGTTTCCTCATTCGTGGACTCTGGGCTTCCTGACTCCTGGTTTCCTCATTCGTGGACTCTGGGCTTCCTGACTCCTGGGCTTCCTGACTCCAATGTTTGCCCATTGACCAGCTGGCCTGCTTCCCTTCTTTCTTACTCAGTGTCATTTTAAACATGACACCACACACACACACACACACACACACACACCCAGCTTAGACATTCGTTATTTTCAAATTGGCTTTCATTAATTTCCTTGTGCGCATTGTCAAATTCTATTCTGTCCTTACTCTGGGGACATAGAACATTTAAAGCAACATCCCTAGGGGATGAGTTATTTAAAAAACAGGCTCCTCTCAGCATCGCTCAGCTTTTCCAAGGCAGTCAATTTAAGATCTGCTCTCTCTGGTTTTTTAAATTTTATTTTAAGCACCAACACTCTAGTTCCTTACAGTTTTTGTTTAACTGTTTATTTGGGGGGGGGGGTTAAATGGCATTACAGGTACCTCAGTCTGTCGCTATGCCTTATTGTATCTAAGCAGGAGTACATGTCATTGAAATAATCACATATCCCCCTCCCCTGCCAACCCATGTCTTCCCCACCACCTTCCCTTTCTCTGTTATTTTCCTTTGTCTCATTTTAGATGTAGTGACTAGGTGGTGCCAGGTGTAATTGGGTAAAGTCAGGAATTTGGAGAAGGGCTGTAGCTCAGTGTTGCAGCATCTGCTTTGCGCACAACATCCTGGGTTCAATCTTCAGCATTTAGCGGTAGCACTGGGGGAAATTCTCCACCTGATTAAACCGGATTAAACTGACGGGTGGGCCAAATGAGGCCTCCAAAACAGACTTTGGACATGCCTGGTGTAGACAATACTGAGTTAGTGGGACTCTGGTGGCGCTGTGGTCTAAACCACTGAGCCTCCTGGGCTTGCTGATCGGAAGGTAGGTGGTTCAGATCTGCGCAATGGTGGTGAGCTCCCATTGCTCTGCCCCAGCTCCTGCCAACCTAGCAGTTTGGAAGCACACCAGCGCAAGTAGATAAATAGGTACCACTGTGGCAGGAAGGTAAACGGCATTTCCATGCACTCTGGTTTCCATCACGGTGTTCCGTTGCGCCAGAAGCAGTTTAGTCCTGCTGGCCACAAGAGCCAGAAAGCTGTCTGTGGACAAACGCCGGCTCCCTCGGCCCGAAAGCGAGATGAGCACCGCAACCCCATAGACGCCTTTGGCTGGAGTTAACCGTTCAGGGATCCTTTACCTACCTTTTACCTTTTTACCTAGTTGGACCAATGCTCTGATTCAGTAGAAGGCAACTTTCTATGCTAATGTTATAAGAAAAAAAGGGGTTCTCTTTCACAGCCCAAGTTTCCATCACGGGACTCAGTGTCCCCTAAGCCCATGATCAGTCAGAGAAGAATGGACGGAAGCAGGATCCATGGAAATCAAGGCAGATCTTTATTTTCCTTCCAGTAGCACCTTAAAGACCAACTAAGTTAGTTCTAGGTATGAGCTTTCGTGTGCATGCACACTTCTTCAGATACACTGTGTATCTGAAGAAGTGTGCATGCACACGAAAGCTCATACCTAGAACTAACTTAGTTGGTCTTTAAGGTGCTACTGGAAGGAATTTTTTTATTTTGTCTTGACTACGGCAGACCAACACGGCTACCTATCTGTAACTTTATTTTCCTGTTGCGACTGAGTTCTCTGTGTGTGCCCCCTGCACCTTGCAAGGAGGTGAGGAACCAAAACAAAGGTGCGCAAGAACTTGTAAAGACTTTAGAAATTGCCCAGCGACTTAGCCAAAGACCACCCACAAAGTATCATGCACTTGTCACAGAAAGAGGTAGTCTACAACAGGAATTTGAGAGTGTGGCTTCTCTCCTGTCTGACAAGCTACCTGATCATGGTGACTGATTGCATTACCTGGCCAGTCTGGGGCATTCTTTTGTGATGGTAAATGCCATAGTTCTTGAATCCAGGCCTACCCCATTCATCCACAAAATATGCCCTTAAGACAGGATTTGTAAGTGAAAAGAGCCCTTGGGAGAGGTTTTTCCAAGATATTTCCTTCTACAGAAGAATATTTGGGGTCATTAAGAGTCAAGATGGCTTCAGGGCTGCTCTCCTGTACTATTCCAGACATGTGGTTCATATACTTAGGACTCAGCTACAGTAGTCAAAAAAACAGCGTTTTGAATATGTTATAAACACGCAACAAGAGATGGCAGTGGAGAGCAAAATATATATTTCTAGGCAATTTTCCATAGTGTTCCCCCCCCCCTTTTGTTATAACAATTTAATTTCTGACTTATTTATAGCAGTTTTTTCCTGTGTGTAGATCCACCTTTGGTGTATGTGTGTTTACCATGTGCACTTATAAACATTCATTTTATTCATGACACTTTAGAATTCTTATAACAATTACATCTAAAAGGCTTCCTCGTTGCACTAAATTTGAAGATCCTCCAAGTGTTCCTATTCTGCAGGGACAGTCCCGGATTTACAGAAGCCATCCCGGTTTCTGATTTGATCCCAGAATGTCCTGCTTTTCCTTAGAACATCCCTATTTTTCATCGGAGAAATGTTGGAGGGTATGGAGTTCTGTGTACCCCCAGGCAAGGAGACAAGGAACTATACAAAATTTAGAGGCTCTGCAGGCAGCCCTGTATAGGGGAGTTTAATAATAATAATAATAATAATAATAATAATAATAATAATAATAATAATACAGTGGTGCCCCGCAAGACGAATGCCTCGCAAGACGAAAAACTTGCTAGACGAAAGAGTTTTCCGTCTTTTGAGGTGCTTCGCAAGACGAATTTCCCTATGGGCTTGCTTCGCAAGACGAAATGTCTTGCGAGTTCTTGCGAGTTTTTTCCCTTTCCCCCCCCCTTTTTCTAAGCCGCTAATAGCCGCTAAGCTGCTAATAGCCACTAAGCCGCTAAACCGCTAATAGCGCTAATCCGCTAAGCCGCTAATAGCCGTGCTTCGCAAGACGAAAAAACCGCAAGACGAAGAGACTCGCGGAACGGATTAATTTCGTCTTGCGAGGCACCACTATAATAATATATGTTGGAAGCCGCCCAGAGTGTGTGGGGCAACCAGTCAGATGGGCAGGGTATAAATAATAAGACTACTACTACCAGCATGTAATAGGACATCTCTATTTTCAATACAGAAATGTTGGAGGGTATGAATTCGGCTGCTTGAAACAAAGAAAGCATGGGAGAAAACCAGGTATACCTGAGAAAAAATGCATGGAAGAAAACCAGACAGGTAGATAGACTAACACGGGCTGACTATCTGCCCAGAAGTACGCTGCCCTTAATTCTTAAAATATGCCCTCCTTCCGGAGCCACTGTTTTGAGATAGGTTTCATTTGGTGATCATCTAGGTTCTGATAAAATAAAATAAAAATGTTGTTCCCACAAGCCTAGTCTGCCCACCCCTGCTTCTCCGTGCAAAGTTTCCCTGCCCACCCATAAAAGAACTTTGGGTTTTGCCAGAGGCAAATGTTCCATGGAGAGTTCTATATTTACTTGGTGTTTGATATTTTGTCTTCGTGTCTGTAATGACACGTGCTAATGAGAGGTTGTGCTTAAATAAACTATGAAATAGGCTGGAGCTGAGCCAAGGTATTTCTCTTTGATGAGGGTGAGCACTAACAAACATCCTTGCTGCCAATTTGCCTCCAAATTCCACATATTTTAGGATTAGCAGTCCTTAAGAGGGACAAGGTTTATTCCTTTCGTTAGCGAAGTCTCCCAGGCTTAGCATGGTTATTTACTTGGGTCTTATTTGTGTTTTGAAGTGGGATTAATCTTTTTTGCTACTTTTTTATGAGATCAGCTTGCTTTTAAGACTTTTTTTTTGGGGGGGGGAGAGACTTTTCTCGCTCCAAAGCTAGCGTGTCAAACAGCTTAAGGAGGCGTGGAACTAGGAAGGCTTTGATACCATTCCTAATGCTCAGTTACTCAAGGCAGCTTTCGCAATGGCATAAATGCCACCCACAATTCACGCCGGCTGTAAAGTCAAAACAATAGGATTTGCCACCTCTGATGGGATCCAGCCGTGTTTTCCCTTGCAATAGCCAAAGCCAAAAGCATGAAAACAAAACACAAATACAGTGGTACCTCAGGTTACATACGCTTCAGTTTACACACTCCGCTAACCCAGAAATAGTGCTTCAGGCTCAGAACTTTGCTTCAGGATAAGAACAGAAATTGTGCTCCGGCGGTGTGGCAGCAGCAGGAGGCCCCATTAGTTAATGTGGTGCTTCAGGTCAAGAACAGTTTCAGGTTAAGAACGGACCTCCAGAACAAATTAAGTACTTAACCCGAGGTACCACTGTAATCCATAAAGAAGTGGGAACTGCAACAAAATGTTGCAGCATGGAATGCTCCCTTTTCTGGGTGCCAGGAACTTTGTTCTGGTTTTCTGTCCCCTCTGAAAACTCAGAAAGCATGCCATGGCCACCCAGCACACTTGGTCCTGACCGAGCTGTTTTTCAGAGTTTCCCCTCTTTGGGGATTTCCCCCTCTAAAGACATTCTGCAAACCTTGAAGATCCTTTCGGCCCACCAATAACTCCCTCTTGTTTGTTAGTGGTGGCATTTAGGCTGCAAAAACAACGGCACTCCCTCGCACTGAGAGCTGGAAATAGAGGGAAGGTTACATGACTCAGTTCTGTGACTCAAAGAAGCATGAATGAAAGGTTTTGCCCCACACGGTACTTCCTGCATGAAATCAGAACTACTATTTGTTCATCCTGGAGCTTGCTAAACAAACCTTGATGAAATCAAAGCTCAGCATTTGTTTCGGTGCCAACGCTGAATAATGATTTGCTACAATAAACACGACAGCATTATATATTCATCTGCCCTTCCGGTCTGCTTTCATTTATGAGGAAAGCATAGCCCTGAAATAGCAAACAGTACCAGAAATCTGGTCCAGAAAATATTTCGCTACCCCTCAAGGCACACATATAGCCTCCAATACAGGGGTTTAGGCCATGGGTAGGCAAACTAAGGCCAGGGGCCGGATCCGGCCCAATCGCCTTCTCAATCTGGCTCGCGGACAGTCTGGTAATCAGTGTGTTTTTCCATGAGTAGAATGTGTCCTTTTATTTAAAATGCATCTCTGGGTTATTTGTGGGGCATAGGAATTCGTTCATTTTTTTAAAAAAAATATAGTCTGGCCCCCCACAAGGTCTGAGGGACAGTGGACCAGCCCCCTGCTGAAAAAGTTTGCTGACCCCTGTTCTAGGCCATGGATAGGGCCTGTGGCATGCACAATGTAACCAGACCCAGCCCAGTCCTCTTCTCTTACACAAAACTGGGAAGGAGGGTACTGGTGGCAGAGGTGGACCTATATTTTGGGGGCCTTGAAGTTTGCATTGTCATGGGAGCCCCTTTGCAACCAGCAACGAAGTCAGGTTAACCACTGTTATCTTCTTCAGTGGGGTTGTTCCATGGTAGATCATGGGAAGTTTTTAATGCTTGACATTTTTTTGTTTCTATATTTTCCTGGAAGCTGCCCAGAGTGGCTGGGGAAACCCAGCCAGATGGGTGGGGTATAAATAACAAAATTATTGTTATTATCTGTGCTACTTACTCTCAAACTTTGGGATTGTTGAAATACATACAACAGCAAAATTAATCAATTTGAGTCATGTGTTATGATTTGTTACTATGTTGTGTATTTCTGTGTTTCTATATCGTAAGCCACCCTATGATCCTCAGACGAAGGGCGTTTTGAAATTTAATGAATGTTAAGTAATAACCTTCCGTCATTCCTGACAATCAGCCATTCTGCCCGGAGCTGATGGAAATTGTAGTTCAACAACAACTGGAGAGCACTCAAAAAAACGAAGATCATGGCCACTGGGCCCATCACTTGCTGGCAAATAGAAGGGGAAGAAATGGAGGCAGTGAGAGATTTTACTTTCTTGGGCTCCATGATCACTGCAGATGGTGACAGCAGCCACGAAATTAAAAGACGCCTGCTTCTTGGGGAGAAAAGCAATGACAAACCTAGACGGCATCTTAAAAAGCAGAGACATCACCTTGCCAAACAAAGATCCGTATAGTAAAAGCTATGGTTTTCCCAGTAGTGATGTATGGAAGTGAGAGCTGGACCATAAAGAAGGCTGATTGCCAAAGAATTGTTGCTTTTGAATTATGGTGCTGGAGGAGACTCTTGAGAGTCCCATGGACTGCAAGAAGATCAAACTGATCCATTCTGAAGGAAATCAGCCCCAAGTGTTCCCTGGAAGGACAGATCGTGAAGCTGAGGCTCCAAGACTTTGGCCACCTCATGAGAAGAGAAGACTCCCTGGAAAAGACCCTGATGTTGGGAAAGATGGAGGGCACAAGGAGAAGCAGACGATAGAGGATGAGATGGTTGGACAGTGTTCTCGAAGCTACAAACATGAGTTTGACCAAACTGCGGGAGGCAGTGGAAGACAGGAGTGCCTGGCATGCTCTGGTCCATGGGGTCATGAAGAGTCGGACACGACTAAACGACTAAACAGCAACACAACAACAGATTGAGGAAGGCTGCCCAAACAATGCCTTTGTGGTCATGTGCACATACCTACACGCATTTGCACTGAAGATGTGTCCACCCCATAATCAGCAGACCCACTTGGGAGATATAATTTGTAAAGACTTTGGGGAGGCAACCGAAACCAAGCAATGTTCAGGCAACCTTCCCCACACTGGTACCCTTCAGATGCTTTGAACTATAGTTCTCATCGGAACCAGTCAGCTAAGGGTCAGAGATGATGGGAAATGTGGTCCAAAACATCTAGACTGAGGAATGCTCCCTCAGGGCAACCTTATGTGAAAACAAGAGGCAAATTAGGGAGAGATGTCAATCATTTGGGACTGCCTCTGCTAAACTGGTGTATTTTGTATTTGTTCTGTGAATGCTATGCCATTGTTGATTTTATGCTGCTCACCGTCCTGATGTGTGTGGGCTTGTTGTTGTTTTCATGTCGGCAGTATAGACATTTCTGCAAACAAATAAGGTCAGTTGGTGTGTTTTCCAAAACAGCTTTCCTCCGCTGAAAACTGTCCCTCAGACGCTATCTCTTTGGTAGCTAGCTCAGACACCTTGGTCATCACTATCTTCATTACAGAGAGATCAGCTGACAATCATCCCTATTGCTCCTTGCAGCCTTTAATCTCTTCTGCAATGGAGCTAAGAAAAGCACACATTGCTTGTGTCGGATGCTACTGGTTCGCAGGTTGAGTTGCCGAAGGAGGCAGAGCCTGTATAAGCTGCTGCTTTTTCAGTGGGCAACCAGCATGAAGTCCTGAGCCAGGGGTATAATTGCTATCCCCACAGAAATCAACATAGTAATGGCTCGATTCAGTGGTGCTTTTTTAAAAAGGTGTGTCTTTACATAGCTAGAAGTGAGCTGGATTTTTCAAGGATTTGCTCAGGGTTGTTTTCAGACTACATCTTGCATCATCGCTGACCACTGGTCCTGGTAGCTAGGGATGATGGGAATTGTAGTCCAAAAACAGCGGTAGACCTAAGTTTGGGAAACACTGGCTTAGATTGTTAAGGTTTCCAACAGCCCCATCAGGAAGACACCAGATAATAGTGAAGTGTGAGTGTCTATTCTGGTATACTATCCCTTTAAAAGTTCCAACTTCTCTTTTTTTCCAAAAAAAATTATTCATTTTATAACACAAATAAAAAACACAAAAGAAAAATCAAACAATACGAACAAATTCTTGTCCTATCCTTATTTTTCTAAACATTGTTAAGTGGGCTTCCCCAAGTCCCACCTATCTGATTTCCATTTTACTTCATCTTTAGCAGTTTACATATATCATAATTTCTAACCATCTTGTTTTTTTAATCACACTTAAAATAACTTCACATTTTATCACTTACAAATAATACTATTTTAAAATACCCTATCTTCTACTTCTAACCCTACAGGCTATATCCACTTCCAAAGCTATTCTAAGATTTAAAGATTAACATATTTTTTCAAATATTCCTTAAACTTTTTCCAGTTTTCTTCCACCGTCTCTTCTCTCTGGTCTCGGAGTCTCCTGATCAGTTTGGCAAGTTCCATATAGTCCATCATCTTCATCTGCCATTCTTTGATAGTTGGTAAATCTTGTTTCTTCCAATTCTTCGCTAACAATATTCTTGCAGCTGTTGTGGCATACAGAAAAAAAGTAACATCCTTTTTGGGGATTTCACCCCCCTAAAAGTTCCAACTTCTCATTGAGGAGGTGGAGTCTGAGGCAGGGATGAAGACCAGTCTGAATATAAGGGCTCTGTCTGGCTCATTGGTCCGCTGTGGGGAGCTGTCCGTGGTCCTGCAGAGCCATCCCCATCTCTTTTCATGATAACTGTCTCTAGGAGAACATCTTTCCCATGAGATAAAGTCCTTACAAGCTGTACTTGACTTCCACCTCCTCAGTTGTCTGAGATCAGCTTCCCGACACACACACACACACACACAAACACACACACAAACACACCACTTTCCAAGCTGCTGGGTCTCATTTCCAAGAGCAACCCAAGAGAAGCAAAGCAAGCAGAGAAGCATCAGGAAGGACTTTTACCGTTCCATCACTCAGATGTGCTGTAACTTCTGCGACTGACAGGCACATATGGCCACAGATTCTGCAACATGATTGATTGGCAATCTCCTGAAAGGAGGGAGCAACCAAGTATGCGTGGAACTTAAATGCAGCGATGTACACAACTGCTCCAACTGAATAGCCACACCAGAAGGATGATTAATATCCTGCTTAAAAAGCTCTTTGCCCATTACAATTTTCCTACATGGAGACTTCCTGTGCTTGCCAAAATGTGCAAAGTAGGATATGAGTTTACCTTGTAGTAGCTGCTCAGTCTGGGTTCTTGGGCCATGAAATAGACTCACACCATTCATTGTGCTTTGCCATAAAATACATTTTCCCAACATGAATATTACCTCGTTTTAGGGGGGAAGTATAATGTCTGATGCAGCTCTAAGGTACTTTGGTTTAAGACAGCTCCCAGTACAAATCTGAGCAGCTGCAGACCTCCTTGTAGGTTGCCAAGTGGTGACACCTAGTGATGCTACCTGTCCCTTTAACAGTTCAAAGAGACTTGGGAGAAGATGGAGTCCAGCCTACTGTGAAGCAAAACCAAAATCCTGCTTGATACAGCAGACATGAGCTGAGGTAGAGTAATGGGGTCAGTGGAGTGGCAGAAGAATCGTGGCTTTTGGTGCGCTCTATGCTGAGATGAGGCAGAACTCAGGCTAGATACCAAGTAGATAAGGCAAGGCTACACAGAGAAAGGGTTCAGGATGTGCTGTGTGTACACAACTTCTATGATGCTTCAGCAGTGAACAAAGTGAGCCTTAGCCCTATACAGTAGAGCATCTGCTTCCTAATTCTGAGCCCTGCCTGTACTGGAAGGTGCTGGTTTGCTTTAAGGGTCCCAGTTCATTAGGACAAGTGGGGCACTCTCCTGCCAAGCTCAATCTACTCACCTACCAAATTTTCTTACCTACAACCAGTAGGTAAGAAACCAACCCTCACCTACCGAATTTTCTTACCTACAACCAGTCCAGGGGGTTGTCCTGGATGTCAGCTTCCTCTTACGTCCTCTGGGCCAGTCTTGGGTCCCCAAATGTTGTTGAACTGCAGTCATCCCATCATCTCCAGATAGCAGGACTAGCAGTCAGAGATGATGGGAGTCATAGTCCAAGAACACCTGTGCTGGTCCCTGGGGTTAATCGAGAGGCCAGGTCCAAGTCCATTCCGTGGTCAATGGAGCAATATGGAGACAGTCCATAAAAGTTGAAGCTGGCTGCAGGGCAGGGTTCAGGCAGGAACTGACAACCAACAATGTTGCTCCTGCAACTTGGGACTGGGGCTGGCTGACTTTTATCTGCCCCAAGGCATAGGGTGGCCCCAGTCCTAAGGTGACTCGCCTCTCCTGGCCTGGAGGTGAGCACTCCTCCTGCAGGAACTTAGTTCCCTCCGCCTCTCTGCCCTGAGCCTCTGCAGCTCAGGAGAGGCTGGAGGGTTACTGGACCCAGAGGCAACCTCAGCTTCCTCTGACGGGGCTGAGAGTGGAGCACCTGCAGGCAATGGGCCCTCCACCACCTCAGGAGCCAGAGCAGACTCAGTTGATGCCTGCACCTGAGGATCCAGCACAGGTGAGGACCCTTCAGGCTCATGCCACAGCCCCGGCTCAGCTGGTTCTGGAGCAGGCTGGAATTCCTCAGGTTCAGCATCTGAATCTGAATCCCAGGCCATCACAACACCTGAGGACCTGAGGTTGAGAAAGACTGGTCCAGCTGTTCCCCTTGTAGAACTCAGCAACGAGGACGACGGGGACAAAGCTAGACTTTGCTTTGCCTGTCATTGGCTATGGTTGCACCCGCCATTATCTCTGGCTCCACCTACTATTGGCCTTCTAGTTTACACCCTACCAATCCCAGTGGACTCTAGACACTACTGAGCCCAGCCCTCTCCATTAGTCTCTTACTACATTGGAGCAGGATAGTTTCTGATGGCACTGAGTCATCCAAGGAGTCCTTCAATTCTGAAGATGCCACATTCTCTGGCTGTGGAGACATTGGCCCTGCAGGCCTAATAGTTTCAGTGCTTCTGGTGTGGGCCCTGATGGATTTACCCCTTCTGTTTTGAAGTCTTCCACTTCATCACCTGCTCCTGGTCCCTAACAGTTTCGTCTTCTTCTTCTTCTGCCTCAGTGTTTTTAAGAGAGGGGAACCTGGGCCCTCTAGATGTCAGTGGAATACGGTTCCCATTATCCTTGGCCATTGGCCATGCTGTGTGGAGCAAGATGGAAGCTACAGTTCCACAATATCTCAAAGACCACAGATTCTCCACCCGTGTTTTAAAGGGAGAGACGTGGTCTCTGAAAGAAGGCCTGGGAATCCCACGTTCTTGAAACATAACTTTTTAGCTCCTTTTAGCAACCGTTGTCGAAAGGCACTTAAGTCTGGCTGATTCCCCTTTTCTTCATTAACTTTCTTATTGAGTTGTCTTCTGAAATTCAAGGCAGTCAGATCTGCTAATGGCATATTAAAAATTCCCCGTGCAAACGTGATAAACTGGATCCTCATTGTTATTCTGCAGAGGGATTATCTTTACTTGATGATGTCTCAAATTTGCCCAAATTCAGACTGAAACTTTCCCCCTTTCAATTTGAGGCTAATTCGTTTCCTAACTCCTTGTTATGGTGCAAAATATCAAAAATGCTCTCAGCCTTGACTTGCTCTAATTTATATAGTTAAGAATCGTTTACTGGCAATTAAAATTAGCCTTAAGGGCTTCTGCAAACAAGCTGGATTAGCTAACAGTGAAACATTTGCTTTTTGTAAACAGCAACTTCAGGACATTAAACCAGCCGGCAGGAGAACGGAACAATTTGCCTGGAACAAAGAATCATTAAAAAAAACAAAAAACCAGAAACACATGTGGGGGCCCCCAGACTGAGTCAAGCTCTCCAAACTGCCATTTTGCGAGGAAATCACACATTACCGCAGCGAATGCCTCCCCCGAGAGCACGCCTCGTGAGCATAATTTTCCACATAGGCAGAATCCTCAAAGGACTGGGAACTTGCCTTTGCAAAAGATGCATCAGATTATACGTCGGTGAGGAGGTGCTTACTAGCTTCAAGCTGGCAGCACATCGGTCCAATTCAGCCGCAGCAGAGGGTATTAACTTGTCATAACCGGTAGCCCCTAATGAGGATATACATTCCCATTGGCATTAAAATATGTATCCAGCCAGTTCCACATGGCCCAGATGAGCGGTGTGATGCAGACAGGAACATGCCTCTGGGCCTGCTTTCACGTCACCTGTGCATAGAGCTTCTCGAGAGCGAGACGGGATTTGTCAGACACACTCACACACCCTTTTAGAAAAGCCTCGTGTGGTTTCTCCTAGGGGAGGGGTTACAGGGAAGCACAGGGGCTCTCCCACCCAGTCAGGCTTCTTAAACCAACCTCCCCCTGCCCTATTTAGTTTCTTCTTCACCTTGCATGCCCACTCTCTAATGCCTGAGAGGGTTGCAGGATCATGCCCTGATGACTGCGCCCCCAGCAACAGGACATTTGACGTGAGTGAGAAAGGGACTGTGTGCACATACAGCTGCACACCTGTAGCGTCTCCACCACCTTTGGAGGAGGTAAAAAGGTAAGGTAAAGGACCCCTGGATGGTTAAGTCCAGTCAAAGGCAACTATGGGGTTGCAAAACTCATCTCACCTTCGGGCCAAGGGAGAAGGTGTTTGTCCACAGACAGACTTCCGGGTCATGTGGCCAGCATGACTAAACCACTTCTGATGCAATGGAACATTGTGACAGAGTGCATGGAAACGGTGTTTAGCTTCCCGCCACAGTGGTACCTATTTATCTACTTGCACTAGTGTGCTTTCAAACTGCTAGGTTGGCAGGAGCTGGGGCAGAGCAACGGGAGCTCACACCATCATTGTGGGGATTCGAACCGCCGACCTTCCGATCTGCAAGCCCAAGAGGCTCAGTGGTTTAGACCACAATACTACCCACATGCCTTTTGGAGGAACATTGATTGGACAAGGCCTGCAACTGGGGTTCAGGGGCCAATTTCTCCTCACTAACCCCGAAGGCATAGCTGCTAGGGACAAGGCCACCAGGCATGTTAGTTTGCAAGGCACATGTCTATCGGGCTCATTCTCATGCTGTCCTCTCACATATCCATTAAATGTGTGAGGGGGGTTATTTGAAAAAAAAAAAACCTCCCCACCTTGTATCACTGCAGAATGCAAGCTGCCCAGAATCCAATTACATGTGAACAGAGAGATAAATGAGAGTTGGTTAGTCAAATATCTCCTGCCTGTGCATGGATCAGAAACTGTGACTGGAGCCTTTTACAATCTGCAAGAAATGATGACTTCTGTGTGGGTGGGGGGTCAGTTAGCAATTGCATCAAATTGTATTGAATCACCATATGAATTATGAGGGATGCGGAACTTTACAAAGCTTTTCAGGGCCTGCCAATCTCGACTCCCCGCCCACCCCACCTCCTAATCTATGGCTACCAGACGTCCCCGTTTCGCGGGGACAGTCCCCGGATTTACAAATCTGTCCCTGGACAAAATCCGTCCCCAGAATGTCCCCGGATTTATATTTTAAGTGTTGTAGATTTATTAGTAGGGAATGAATGTTGCGTGGTTGGTTCAACGGCACAAAACACATCATATGGGGACTTCAGGCAAGGTAAAATGGCGGGTGCCATGGCAGCGAGCAGCTCTTGAAGCCATCCTGAGCCAACTGTGCTACCAGGATGGCTCTGGGCTGCTGAGACTGCCACCACCACTGTCGAGGGGGAACCAGGGACGCCTGGCACATCAACTGGGGGAACTGCTGACCCCCGCCCTGCGACCCAAATCGAGCCGGAAGTGAGAGTGCCTGGCCACCCAGCCCACTGCCCAGTGGTGCTCCGGGGCCAGGAAAACCCAGGAGCCAATGCAGGGAGAAGGAGGAGAGGAGAAGGAGAAGAAAGAGAGAGAAAGGGGAAGGAGAAAAAAGAGGGGAGCCCTGACCTTGCTGCGCCCCTGCCGCCGCTAAGGAAGAGAGGTAGGAGAGCACCAGGAAGGCAAGGATAAGTAGCTGAGCCTAGGCCCGACCCGAGCCTACTCCATGGCGGCTAGCGATCCAAGAGAGCAGGCCGGAGCCCAAAGGAAGGCCGCGTGACAGAGAAGATCACAGAATAGAAGCTATTACTTCTTATTTATTTATTTTTAAAAAACACTTTTTAAATAACTTTTTTTTCTCTTTTCAAAAAAAAAAAAGTGTCCCCGGATTCTTTGAAAAAAAATCTGGTAACCCTATCCTAATCTAAAGAAATAAATAAATTATGCAACCGGCCCGAACTTCAACCCTACTTGAGTTCATTCCAGACATTTAAACTGGAGCTTGAAAGCGGTGAACGTCGCAAACCAAAAGTTGAAATGAATTTGCAAGGGCAGGATCTCTCTCTCTCTCTCTCTCTATCGTGCTGGGGCTTATTGAAATAATAATTCAGATCTATGAAGCAAGGTCTATTAATTTTTATAAAAGTATTAAATAATTTACCAGATAGCTCCTTTCATCTATAAGGAATGCAGGGAAAACAGAGGAGGAGGGGGTGGACCTGAAACACTTACCCCTGTCTGTGAAATGCAGCAAAGTCATCTCTGTTCTGCAGTTTTTGCAATTCCATTTAGGCTTCAGACATCCTAGGTGTGCTTACCTGGAATTAATTTCCATTGAACTCAATGTGGCTTCTTTCTGAGTCAATATGTACAGGGTTCCACTGTCAGTAATTCGGGGAAGGAAGAGGGTTGCTGTGCAAAATAGAAAGTTTCAGTGGTAGGGAAAGCAAACATTTTCTTCCCTCTGTTATTTTATCACAGCGTATTCCCAGCATCACTCCCTAGCAATCTAAGCAGGGACGTGTTACCCAAAGGACTGAGGGCAGCTTACAATAAGACTTAGGCGGAAAGGCTGAAGGAACTGGGTATGTTTAGCCTGGAAAAGAGAGGAGAGTGAGATAGCCATCTTCAAATAACTAAAGGGCTGTGTCGTGGAATATGGAGCAAGCTTGTTTTCTGCTGCTCTTGAGGGTAGGACTCGAGGCAATGACTTCAAGTTAAAAGGTAAAGGTAAAGGGACCCCTGACCATTAGGTCCAGTCGTGGCCGACTCTGGGGTTGCAGCGCTCATCTTGCTTTATTGGCCGAGGGAGCTGGCGTACAGCTTCCGGGTCTTGTGGCCAGCATGACTAAGCCGTTTCTGGTGAACCAGAGCAGCGCACAGAAACACTGTTTACCTTCCCGCCAGAGTGGTACCTATTTATCTACTTGCACTTTGACGTGCTTTCGAACTGCTAGGTTGGCAGGAGCAGGGACCAAGCAACGGGAGCTCACCCCGCCACGGGGATTCGAACCGCCGACCTTCTGATCGGCAAGTCCTAGGCTCTGTGGTTTAACCCACAGCACCACCCGCATCCCGAATTCAAGTTACAAGGAAGGAAATTTCAACTAAACATCAGGAAGAACTTTGGGATAGTTAAGAGCTTTTCGATTATGGAATGGTCTCCCGTGGGAGGTTATCTGTTGTAGATGCTTTAGCTGAGATTCCTGCATTGCAGGGCATTGACCCTTGGGGTCCCTTAAAACTCTACAATTCTATGAATTTGTCTTCACAGGAGTGCATCTATGATTCTGTGAAATCATACAAGGGCTCCGAAAGGTCAAAACCTGTGTCCCGACACCTTGGGCAAACCATTTGTGTGAGCCAAAGTACACAGTACAGGAACTCAGGTAGTGTCTCCAGATTTGGAGGCTTGTGAAAGATCTCAACTGGTCTCTCGCCTTTAGCAGGCCCCCTTGTTGCCACTGTCACCATTGCCTGCTTGCTCCCTTGTGTTTGGGATGGACATTATTAAAGTGGAATGGGTCAGTTTGGTGTTGTCAAACTCTGAAGCATATTCTGTTTCATAAGGCAGGGCAATGCAGACTGCCGAGGAGGAGGAGGAGGGGGAGGAGGGGGAGGAGTTTGGATTTGATATCCCGCTTTATCACTACCTGAAGGAGTCTCAAAGCGGCTAACATTCTCCTTTCCCTTCCTCCCCCAGAACAAACACTCTGTGAGGTGAGTGGGGCTGAGAGACTTCAGAGAAGTGTGACTGGCCCAAGGTCACCCAGCAGCTGCATGTGGAGGAGCGGGGAAGCGAACCCGGTTCACCAGATTACGAGTCTACAGCTCTTAACCACGACACCACACTGGCTCTGAATACAGTAAACCTAGAGCAAACTCGGCTTGACACGGGGCTGAAAAGATGCTGCGGATACACAGGTGAAAGATTGTTGGGCTTTGCTGTTGAGAGTTCCTACACGTTTTGTTTCCAGCTCAGGTGGAGATCAAAGGCTTGAACTCTTGACTCTGCTGGAATCTGCGGCATGTTGCATCCATTTCAGGCAGCCGTAAATACCCTTTCTCAAAAGCAGCTCGGATGTAATGAGGTTTTCCAAAGATGCTACCGATCACCACCCCACCCACCTCCCGCTAAAAAATGCCACAAGTCTGTATTCCGTTTTCTACTTCAATCATTTGAATTCAGAATAAGAGCAAATTCACTCAGGCCAGTTCCAAAATTACAGCTTTATTTCTAAGTCCATGAGACTACATGAGGTGACTGCTTCAGGTGGCAGGATCCACAAGGGCAGCAGATTCCAATGAAGGTATTTATTCCCCCTCCCCATTCCTGATTAAGATCTTCACTCACCCCTTCTTCCCAAGCAGGGAGATGGGGGCCATTTTATGATTTGCCTCAGGTGCCTAAATGTCTTGGGCTGGTCTTCTCCAGATCCCTCTTATGACCAAATTTTTTTTCCCCCAATTTTTTTTATTGATTTTCCACATTTATCACAAAAATGACACAACAAAGAAAAACACATTACACTACAATAAACTAAACACACACAAAAAGAATAAAGAATTATTTCTTCAAATGTCTAATTGTCAGAACATTGATAACTGACTTCCTCAAATCCCCTCTGAATTTCATTATATCACCTGTATAACAGTTCTCCAAATTCATATTTCTAATAATATTAGCTCCTTTCTTTTACTAACCTCTTCTCCTTTATCAATATTCTAATCCTTAATATTTACTACCACGTATCCTTATTCTACCCCTAAGACTATTTGTTACTTCCAAGGATTTTCTGTTTATCTTATATTACAATATTTTGCTAAATATTATTTGAATTTCTTCCAATCCTCTTGGGTCTCCTCTTCTTTCTGGTCACAGATTCTTCCAGTCAGGTCAGCCAGCTCCAAAAAGTCCAACATCTTCATCTGCCATTCTTCTATTGTTGGTATTTCTTGCGATTTCCAATTTTTGACTAATATGACCAAATCTTTAGGAAGGGTTGCTAAAGATGTCTGCAACCAAGAACTGTAATGCCGCAAAATCCCTAGTTCTGTTATCTCCATGTCTAGAATATTCAAATATTCTTCTTTCCTTCCCATATTTATTTTCCCTTCTACTGCCTGCCTCACTTGTGTTTCATTTTCATGCAGCTATACTGATGCTTACCTGCTTGTTAGCTTCTGGAAAGTGTGTTCTAAGTACCCAAAGGGCTGTCCTGCAGAACAGAGTTCAACTTCATGGGATCTGGTCCAGCAGCCAGAGTCAGGTGCAAAATGCCAGTTCTGCTGGGTGAACATATGTGTCAGGGAACTGACATCAGAGCGAGAGGCGGAGGCAGGGCTCCAGAGCGATGCTGGAGAGGGGACCAGCAGGGGGGAAGGAATTCAGTGTAACACCAGTAGAGAAGAGAGGGAGATGGAGGAAGTGGAGACAGCTCTCCAAGACCCTTCACCAGAGACTAGTGGAGAGAACGCTGACACGCCCCTGCCTTCTCCGTACTTGCGCAGACGAGTTCCGCACAGGGAAAGTAGGAGGAGACTAGGCGTCAAACAGCTCTTATGCTGGAAGAGGTTCAAGAAACGCCCACTGACGGATTCTGCAAGTGACTGACTGGTCACGGAGTGGGAGCTGTCAGTCAAAGCATGGTTGGCCAGGCAATATAACTAAAACTGAAGGCAACTTACGCACAAGTAACCCCCTTACAACCATTACAATATGCTAAGAAGTTAACGGACAGCGTGCCTCTGAGCACACACAGCCCAGGAAATTGTGATCGGCATCAGAAGGAACCAAGCTCAAAAGTCCTTCCAGACAAGAAATCCACTCCTGGTTTCCCCCCAAGCCTTCCTTTTCAGCAAGCGGGCTTAGCTGTGACTGTTGTTAGCTGGAAAACAAAAACCCTTTGCCAAACACCCAGAGACTTCGCCTGCCTTCTGCCCATCCCTACTGTAGAAGAAAGAGACAACCTTCTACTTGTTGCTCCAGAAGACAGGACTGGAACGAAAGGTTGGCAATTTCAGAGAACCGGATTTTGGGCTAAATATTTGAAGGAAAATCTTAGGTAAGCTGTTCAGCAATGGAACTGACTGCCCTCCAGAACTGATGGCTCCCCTTAGCTGGGGGTATTCAAGCTGGACAGAGCCAGGGCTTTTTCAGCTGTGGCCCCGATCTGGTGGAATGCTCTGTCACAAGAGACTAGGGCCCTGCGGGACTTGACATCTTTCCGCAGGGCCTGCAAGACAGAGCTGTTCTACCAGGCCTTTGGCCAAGGCACAGTCTGACCCCCTCCTTCAGTAATCCTCACAGAACTCTAGCCCAATGGTTGCCATTAATTTGATTTTGAATTGATTTTAGAATGAATTGATTTTAGAATGCATTTCAATTAATTGATTGTGATTTTATGTAAACTGTGTTACTTTTATTGTTGTTAGCCGCTCTGAGCCCGGCTTCGGCTAGGGAGGGTGGGATATAAATAAAATATTATTATTATCATTATTATTATTATTATTATTATTATTATTATTATTTGTTTGGGGTGCTATAATTGCAAGATCCTTGCTCTGAGAAAAGGGTTGCTCTAAATGACCTTCACGGTCCCCTTGAGCTCCAAAATTCTATTCTTCTACCCTTGCCATTTATTCAGCAGAAGCTGCTCCTGCTCATAATTATCTCAATGAGGACTAGTGTGCCCAGAGGTTGTGGGATGGTAGCTGGCTGACCAAGGAGAGAAAGGGCAAAAAAATACTGGGAGGGATTTCACACTGTATTTTCACACTGCTACGTTCTGTTGGAGGTCCCACCTGTCAACTCGTAAGACATAATAATAAGCAGAAATATAGGGAAGTTGTTAATGTTTGATATTTTACTGTATTTGATGTTTTCATTTGCTGCAAGCAGCTCAGAGTGGCTGGGGCAACCCAGTCAGCTGGGCAGCATATAAGTAAAGGTAAAGGGACCCCTGACCATTAGGTCCAGTCGCGGATGACTCTAAGGTTGCGGCGCTCATCTCGCTTTATTGGCCGAGGGAGCCGGCGTACAGCTTCCGGGTCATGTGGCCGGCATGACTAAGCCACTTCTGGCGAACCAGAGCAGTGCACGGAAACGCTGTTTACCTTCCCTGTGCTGGACCCGGGGGAAAGGTACCGTGAGCGTAGTCTGAGTCCACACGAAGAGGGGCGAGGTCCGAGGCGGAGAGCCGGGCGGGGAACAGGAACGCTGGAACAGGAGGCCGAGCAGGGAACAGGAACACCGGATGGTCAGGAACAGGAGGCCGAGCAGGGAACAGGAGCACCGGATGGTCAGGAACAGGAGGCCAAGCAGGGATCAGGAACACAGGAAGGTCCAAAGCCAACAACGACGTTGCTCCCGCAACCTGGGACCGGGCTGACTGGGCTTTTATCCTCTTCTAAGGCCAGGGGCGGTCCCGGCCCCCAGGAGCCCCGCCTCCTCTGGCCTTAAGGCGAGCACTCCTCCTGGGAGCAACCAGTTCCCTTCGCCTCTCTGTCCTAAGCCTCTGCAGATCAGGAGAGGCCGAAGGGTTACTGGGCCCTGGAGGAGGCTCACCTGTAGCCACTGAGTCCTCAAGCCCCTCTGGGGCCTGAAGGGTTTCACCTGGGGCCAGCTCCTGGTGCTCTGCCACAGGTGCAGGCTCTTCAGCATCTAGGCCTTGCCCCAGTTCAGCCGGCCCTGGAGGCGGGGACTCCTGTGCAGGCTGGGATTCCTCTGGTTCATCCTCTGAATCGGAACCCCAGGCCATCACACCATCCCCCCTCCCAGGCCCCCCCCTCAACCGAGGGTCCGGACCCGGCTTGCCGGGGTACGTCGCATGGAACTCTCGGAGGCAGGCAGGTGCGTGGACGTTGGCCGCTGGTTCCCAGGAACGGTCCTCCGGTCCGTACCCCTTCCAGTCAATGAGATACTGCAGCTTTCCCCTGCGGTATCGGGAGTCCAGGATGCGTTCCACCTCGTACTCAGGCTCTCCCTGAACCAACACTGGCTGCGGTCGGGGACGGTTCGGGTGGAACTCGTCGGGTGGGGCCACTGGACTCAGAAGGGACCTGTGGAAGACCGGGTGAACCTTCAGGGTTGCAGGTAACCGGAGACGGAATGCCACAGGAGAGACTTGATCCACGATAGGGAACGGGCCGGTGAATCGGGCGTCCAACTTCCGCGAAGGTCGAGAGGGGTGGAGGTGGCGAGTGGAGAGCCAAACCAGGTCACCGACGCGAAGTTCCGGCCCCACCTGGCGGTGGCGGTCGGCCTGGGCTTTGTACGCTTCCTTGGCCTGGTGCAGTTGCTCCACCAAAAGCTGTTGCTGGGACTGGAGCTCTTGAAGCCACTCCGTCACCGCCGGGACCGCGGATGCCGGCAGCACATCTGGAAACAGCCGTGGATGATAACCGTAACTGGCCTGGAACGGGGTCTGCTGGGTGGACGCATTCACCGCGTTGTTGTAGGCAAACTCCGCCAATGCCAGGTGGTCGACCCAGTCATCCTGCTGGTAACTGCAGTAACACCGGAGGTACTGCTCCAGCACCGCGTTCGCCCGTTCCGTCTGGCCATCGGTCTGTGGGTGGTAGGCTGACGAGAGGCAGACCTCTGTCCCGAGGGTCTGGTGTAATGCTCGCCAGAACCGGGATGTGAACTGAACGCCCCGGTCGGACACCACGCGCTCAGGTAGGCCATGCAGGCGGAAGACATGCTGAAGGTACAGCTGAGCGGTTTCCTTGGCTGTGGGTACAGATGGGCAGGGGGCGTAGTGCACCATCTTGGTGAAATGGTCGGAGAAAACTAGGAGGCAGGTACAACCACGAGACGGGGGTAAGTCCACTACAAAGTCCAACGAAACCGTGTGCCAAGGGCGCGGTGGAACTGGCAATGGCTGAAGTAGGCCGGGGGGTCGCCCGGTAGGGCCCTTGGCGCGCCGGCAGACATCACAACCAGCAACGTATCGAGCCACATCAGCCTTCAGGCGGGGCCACCAAAACTCACGACTGACCAGATGGGTGGTCCGATACCGTCCAAAGTGCCCCGCTGCTGGGGCATCATGGGCCATCCGGAGAACCTCCAGCCGCAGTGGCCCTGGCGGGATGTACAGACGACCGTGGTGCAGCAGAAGGCCCTGATGCAGGACCAGCCCCGGATACTGTGGGCTGGACCCTTCAGCCAGCTCCTGGAGTCGTTCCTGGGCCCAAGCGTCGACCCGCTGCTGTTTCCGCACCCGAGCCTGCAGTGGCTCCGCCTCCTGGGTGGCCAGGAATGCAGCTGGAGGTAGGATCGTGGTGGGTTCTGCTTGCTGTACCGTGTCTGAGTTGTCTTCAGGTTTCCGGGACAGGGCATCCGCCTTCTGGTTCTGAGAGCTAGGGATGTAGCGGATCCGGAACTGGAACCGGGAAAAGAACAACGCCCACCGGATCTGTCTTTGGTTCAGCTTGCGGGTGGTCTGGAGGTACTCCAGGTTCCGGTGGTCGGTTCTCACCTCCACCGGATGTCGTGCCCCCTCAAGATGGTGGCGCCAGACCTCAAAGGCCACCTTGATGGCCAGTAGTTCCCGCTCCCACACAGTATAGTTACGCTCCGCTGGTAGGAGCTGGCGGGAATAGAAGGCACAGGGTAAGAGTGGCGCTTCAGGTCCATTCTGTTGAGACAAGACGGCACCGAGAGCCGTACTGGAGGCGTCGGTCTCCACCACAAAGGGTCGAGAGGGGTCAGGATGTTGTAAGATTGGCGCCCTCTGGAAACAGGCCTTCAACCCCTGAAACGCCTCCTCTGCCTCCTTGTCCCAGGAAAACGGCGTCTTTGGGCGCAGTAGCCGGGTCAACGGGGTGGTGCGATGAGCATAATCTGCGATGAAGGTCCGGTAGTAGTTGGCGAACCCCAGGAAACGCTGTAGGTCCTTGCGGTTCCGGGGTGCCGCCCATTCTCGAACCGCTGCCACCTTCCCAGGGTCCATCTGCACCCCATCTGGAGAGAGCCGGTGTCCAAGGAAGTCCACAGTCCGCTGATGGAACTCGCACTTGCTGAGCTTTGCGTACAAACGGTGCTCACGCAAGCGCTGCAGCACAGTCCGGACATGTCCCTCATGGCGAGCTGGGTCACGGGAGTAAACCAGTATGTCATCCAAGTACACCACCACGTACTTGTCTAACAAGTCCTGGAACACGTGGTTGATGTAGCGTTGGAACACAGCAGGCGCGTTGCACAAACCGAAAGGCATAACCAAGTATTCGAACTGCCCGTACCGGGTCCCAAATGCTGTCTTCCACTCATCCCCGGCTCGGATCCGAATCAAGTTGTAGGCCCCCCGGAGGTCCAGCTTGGTGAACACCTGTGCCCCTTGCACCCGCTCCAGCAACTCCGAGATAAGGGGCAAGGGGTACCGGTCTGGGATGGTAATTTTGTTCAGGGCTCGGTAATCATGGCAAGGGCGAAGTTCCCCACATTTCTTCTTAACAAAGAGCACTGGTGCCGCGGTAGGCGAGGTGGAAGGCCTAATGAACCCACGCTCCAGGTTCTTGTGCAAGAAGTCCTGCAAAGCCTCGCGCTCTGGCTCTGTTAGAGAATATAAGCGACTCACTGGTAAGGGCGCTCCGGGCTGGAGGTCTATGCCGCAGTCAAAAGGCCGATGCGGCGGCAGCTGGTCTGCCCCCCGTTCCTCGAACACGTCCTGGTAGTCCTGGTACACGGCTGGGAGCGTGGGTGCTGCCTCCTCCGTGGGCGCGGCCGCCAGCGTCTCGGATTGAGCATGGGAACATGGGTCTGGGAAGTGCACAGTCCGTTTGACCCAGTCAATCTGAACGTTGTGAGCTTCCAGCCAGTCCATCCCGAGCACGAGGGGGAACCGGGGCATAGAGGCAATGTCCAAAGTTCGCAACTCCCGGTGCTGCTGGAGACACAGGACCAGGGGCTGGGTCTCCTGAGTAACGGCTCCTGAACATAGAAGCCGTCCGTCAATTGCTTCCACCTGGACCGGTTCTGGCTTGTTCCGAAGTGGCACCTGATGATGGGCAGCAAAAGCAGCGTCCATATAAGAACGGGTTGCTCCTGAATCCACCAAAGCATGGGTAAGAATCCAGGGCCCACCTGGAGGGTATAAACGTACCGGAACCATAAGATGTTGCAAGTCCATTGGTGCGGGCCCATTCTGCGCTGTTTGGGACCCCCGGTAGCTAGGGCCATCAGCTACTGGGGGTTGGCGGTTTCCCTGCGGCTGGCGTTTCTCAGGGCAGGACCGAGCGTAGTGTCCACTTCCGCCACAGTAGAGACATAGATTCCCCTCCCGACGCCGCACCTTCTCTGCGGGGGAAAGGCGTGGCCGCACTGCCCCGAGCTGCATAGGCTCCTCCGATAACTCAGTTGTGACCGTGGGGCTGCCGGAAGAAACTGGTGCCGAGAACTGGAGGTGTCGTCGGCCCCGGGCCTGGCGACGATCCTCCAGCCGGTCGTCTATCTGTAGACTCCGTTGAATGAGAGTGTCTAGCGTGGTGGGGCGTTCCATTGTGGCCAGCTGGTCCAGTATCTCGTCCGAAAGCCCTTCGAGATACTGGTCCCGCAATGCCGAGTCGTTCCAGGTCAAGTCCTGTGCCAACAGCCGAAACTCCGTGGTATATGCGGCCACCGTGGACTCGCCCTGTTTCAACTGCCGAATCGCCCGGTTGGCTTGACTCCCTTTCTGGGGGTTGCCGAACGCGGCCTCCAAAAGATTGCAAAACCCCGTATAGTCTGCCAGCAAGGGGGAGTCTTGCCTGAGTAGCGGCAACGCCCACTTGGCCGCCTGGTCCTTTAACAAACTAATCAAAAAGTGCACCTTGGTGCGGTCGTCAGGGAAGTTCCGGGCTCGCCCCTGAATATACAGCTTGGCTTGGGCGAGGAACATGGGAAAGCTGGCCGGGGCTCCATCAAATTTCTCGGGCAAAGCCACTGGGTACTTGCCAGGAGCCGGGGCGTCGGCCCCAGGAGCCGGTAGGGCTTCCAAGCGCTGCTGAAGTGCCGTAACCGCGTCGCTGAGCTGCTGCACGGTGTGAGTCAAGGCCTGGTTCTTCTGGGCCAAAGCCACCAGCGCAGCCACCTGGTCAGCCATGGCCTCTGGCTCTTCCCGAACGCACCCCAACGAAGGGGGAGTGCGGGTGTGGCGGGAGCAAACTGTGCTGGACCCGGGGGAAAGGTACCGTGAGCGTAGTCTGAGTCCACACGAAGAGGGGCGAGGTCCGAGGCGGAGAGCCGGGCGGGGAACAGGAACGCTGGAACAGGAGGCCGAGCAGGGAACAGGAACACCGGATGGTCAGGAACAGGAGGCCGAGCAGGGAACAGGAGCACCGGATGGTCAGGAACAGGAGGCCAAGCAGGGATCAGGAACACAGGAAGGTCCAAAGCCAACAACGACGTTGCTCCCGCAACCTGGGACCGGGCTGACTGGGCTTTTATCCTCTTCTAAGGCCAGGGGCGGTCCCGGCCCCCAGGAGCCCCGCCTCCTCTGGCCTTAAGGCGAGCACTCCTCCTGGGAGCAACCAGTTCCCTTCGCCTCTCTGTCCTAAGCCTCTGCAGATCAGGAGAGGCCGAAGGGTTACTGGGCCCTGGAGGAGGCTCACCTGTAGCCACTGAGTCCTCAAGCCCCTCTGGGGCCTGAAGGGTTTCACCTGGGGCCAGCTCCTGGTGCTCTGCCACAGGTGCAGGCTCTTCAGCATCTAGGCCTTGCCCCAGTTCAGCCGGCCCTGGAGGCGGGGACTCCTGTGCAGGCTGGGATTCCTCTGGTTCATCCTCTGAATCGGAACCCCAGGCCATCACATTCCCGCTGGAGTGGTGCCTAGTTATCTACTTGAACTTTGAGCATGCTTTCGAACTGCTAGGTTGGCAGGAGCAGAGACCGAGCAACGGGAGCTCACCCCATTGCGGGGATTCGAACCGCTGACCTTCCAGTCGGCAAGCCCTAGGCTCTGTGGTTTAACCCACAGCGCCACCCGTGTTCCTAGCATATAAGTAATAACTTATTATTATTATTATTGCCTTCCCATTGGGACCCAAATGACAGCAACACTCTCAGACTCTGCACACTCATCATATTCACTTCATCTCTGTGAGAATCACATGAGTTGCACATTGCCTACATTTGCCAGCCACAAAACCCCCAACAAACGGAGTTGGTTTTGTCTCGTGGTGTCACAAGAGGGTAACTGCAGGCGAAGGTTATCCAGGCTATGCTTAGCTCGGCTTGGCTTAGAAGCAGCACCAAGCTTCCCTCTGCCTCCCCCTTTCTATTTCTCCCAGCTGGTGAAATGTCACAAAACAGAGGCTCGCTCTATATAGATTTGCAGCAGGGTCTACAAAGACGTTTTCATACATGAAAGAGCTGACAAAGATAACTTCCAGGGAGGTTTGCTAGGAGTACAGCCACTGAAGCTAACAAGGACTGTCATGGAAAGAAAATGGGGGGGGGGGTTGAAATATACTCAGAGTCGAGTGTGGATTTCATGCTCTTTATTCAGCTCATAGTAGTGAGGAATGAATGTTCCCCCAAAATATCTGCTTTATATACATTACTTGCACAATGGGCCGCACGTGATTGGCTAATTCCAGGATTCTCCTGTAGGCCAATCAGGTTGCGGATTCACTTCCATCTGGAGCTGGACTGGGTGGCTCCTGCGGACTAATCATACTGCTGCATTGTTCTAGGGGCCAATCAGACTGCTGCATTCTGAATCCTATTGTTCTAGGACCAATTAGACTGCTGCATTCTGAATCCTATTGTTCTAGGACCAATCAGACTGCTGCATTCTGAATCCTATTGTTCTAGGACCAATCAGACTGCTGCATTTTGGATCCTATTCAACTCAGTATGTAACAGGACTACAGCATGGAAATTCTTGGACAGCTTCAGAATGGCGCAGTGGGCGAAGGTCTCTGGTTACACCTAACAGGTTGAGCCAGAGCTGTGAAGGGAGATGTTTCAGACAGGGTGTGTGTGTGTGTGTGTGTGTGTGTGTGTGTGTGCGCGCGCACACACACACACACATTGTCCAAGCCAGCCTTCTCCAATTTGGTGCACCCCAGATGTTGCTCTGCAACTCCCGCGGTAAGGATGCAGGAAGCTGCCTTATTTTAATGAAGCAGAAGTCGGTGATGATTCATTGGGCCAAAGATATTGGGTATAATATACAGTTGAATGATTGGGGAAAACTATGGAATGAAGGTTTAAAATTTACTGCATGCAATGCCTTAAAGGAAAATGTGATGAAAATGATGTATAGATGGTATATTACACCCGTTAAATTAGCTAAAATGTATAAAGTTAGCAATAAATGTTGAAAATGCAAAGAAAAAGAGGGAACATTTTATCATATGTGGTGGGAATGTAAAAAGGTGAAAAACTTCTGGGAGATGACATATAATGAGATGAAAAAAATGTTTAAATATACATTTATTAAGAAACCAGGAGCATTTTTACTTGGCATTGTAGGAGATGATATAAACAGAAATGATTGTAAGTTGTTTTTATATGCAATGACGGCAGCAAGAATATTATTGGCACAAAAATGGAAGCAAGAAGAATTACCGACAAAAGAAGAAGGGAGGATGAAATTGATGGACTATGCAGAATTGGAGAAACTAACCAGGACCAGAGATTCACAGAAGACTGGTGTAAATTTACGGACTATTTGAAAAATAATTGCGATGACCAGATTACTTTTGTAGGCTTGCCAGAAGTTTTGTGAGGTAAATTATTTGAATTATTGCAAAAATGGTTAAAGAGGTGGATTGTGAGTTAAGATAATTAAAGGCAATAGGAATTTAAGAAATGCAGAAGAAATGATAAAAAACGGTGGATCATCAGAGGTGCTGATGGAAGTCCAAAAAGACTGCATAATATGTGAAGTTCTGTGGAATGTATAATAATTGGTATGTTGAAATTAATAAAAATTATATATTTTAATGAGGCAGGCCATTGGTCTATCTACCTCAGTGTTTCTCAAACTTGGGTCTCCAGCTGTTGTTGGACGACAACACTGAGCATCCCTGATAGCTAGGGATGATGGGAGTTGTAGTCCAAAAACAGCTGGAGGCACAAGGTTGGGAAACACTGCTCTAGCCACTAAGGTAAAGGTAAAGGTAAAGGACCCCTGAACAGTTAAGTCCAGTCAAAAGCAACTACAGTGATACCTTGGTTACATACGCTTCAGGTTACATACGCTTCAGGTTACAGACTCTGCTAACCCAGAAATAGTGCTTCAGTTTAAGAACTTTGCTTCAGGTTGAGAACAGAGATCGTGCTCCGGTGGCACAGCAGCACCAGGAGGCCCCATTAGCTAAAGTGGTGCTTCAGGTTAAGAACAGTTTCAGGTTAAGAACGGACCTCCGGAACGAATTAAGTACTTAACCCGAGGTACCACTGTATGGCACTGTATGGGCTTGCAGCGCTCATCTCGCTTCAGGCCAAGGGAACAGCCGTTTGTCCACAGACAGCTTTCCGGGTCACGTGGCCAGCAGTACTAAACTGCTTCTGGCGCAACAGAACATCCTGACGGAAATCAGAGCGCACGGAAACACCGTTTACCTTCCCATCGCAGCAGTACCTATTTATCTACTTGCGCTAACGTGCTTTTGAACTGCTAGGTTGGCAGGAGCTAGAGCAACGGGAGCTCACGGGGATTTGAACCACCAACATTCTTATCGGCAAGCCCAAGAGGCTCAGTGGTTTCGACCACAGCGCCACCCGCGTCCCTTCTAGCCACTACAACACACTAGCTCCACATGGTTTCCATGTTGGAAGTGAGCAAACATGTGTTAGTACCTTTGAACTCCTCAATGAAGCACGAGATGAGCAAGTCCAGCCCTTTTATCTGACTTCCTCTCCTGCGTGTAGCAGCAATTAGGACTCCACATGCACCCTGCTGTAAGTGTGTCTGGAAGTTAGATAAAAGGGGGAATGACTGAGAGAAGCCACGACTACCACATCTCCAGTTTTGCAGAAGAGTTCAAAGCTGCATGCCCTTGTTCGTCAGATGCGTCTGACAAATTTGGCCTATTTAAAATCCTCACTACAATGATGGATTTGTTAATCTAGAACAGCATTCCCCAACCTGCTGCTCTGCAGATCATTTTGGACCCGACCTCCCTTCAGCCCCAGCAATGGTCAGGCATGGTGGAAGTTAAAAGTCCAGCAGTATTTGGAGTGCACCACGTTGGGGATGGCTGATCTGGAACATGCCACAAAAGACATATTTCTGCATTTCCTCTGGGTTTCGGCCTTAAGTCGTTTCCACGGATGACCTCTAAATTAACTTCTGTGGTTCCTATGTCCTTGATTTGCATATAAAATCTAGATTGGCAAGAATATGCACACAATTTATTTATTTTTAATGGCTTTGCCCTGCATTTCCCTTTGACCTCCACTAACAAAATTCCATATAATTAAAGCTATGGTTTTCCCAGTAGTGATGTATGGAACTGAGAGCTGGACCATAAAGAAGGCTGATTGCCGAAGAATTGATGCTTTTGAATTATGGTGCTGGAGGAGACTCTAGAGAGTCCCATGGACTGCAAGAAGATCCAACCTCTCCATTCTGAAGGAAATCAGCCCTGAGTACTCACTGGAAGGACAGATCCTGAAGCTGAGGCTCCAATACTTTGGCCACCTCATGAGAAGAGAAGACTCCCTGGAAAAGACCCTGATGTTGGGAAAGATGGAGGGCACAAGGAGAAGGGGACAACAGAGGACGAGATGGTTGGACAGTGTTCTCGAAGCTACCAGCAAACTGCGGGAGGCAGTGGAAGACAGGAGTGCCTGGCATGCTCTGGTCCATGGGGTCACAAAGAGTTGGACACAACTAAACGACTAAACAACAATAACAAAACTCCTATTCCAGACTAACAGGTGTTCTAAATTTCAATCTCATTAAAGCAGTGAGGTTTTGGTGTTCTGTAGCATGCAGTTTCCGGGGTCATTTGCATGGTGTTCTGTAGCATGCAGTTTCCGGGGTCATTTGCATGGTTTGTGAAAGTGGGTTTAAGAGGGAGCAACTAACTGGACTGTATCCGATGGGAAATGACTGAGGGACCTAACAGACTAGATCTTGGGTGCAGCAGATTTTATTCGGTTAAGACAAATGGGGCTGTCCCTGTTACCATAAAGAAGCAATGCAGCAGCAAGCGGAAAGCCAGACAGGATGTTGATGTTTGTGACTGTTACCATGGCAAGAAAGGGGCAGTCCATTCTCTGTACTGAGCACCGGACGTTAGCTCAGTGTATGTCATATGACCTGTACAGGATGTACATGGGTGGAGTTTTACTCTCTCTGCTGTTGTTGTAAAGTGAGCAGACATCTTTATCTGTATGGCTGCAAAAGACAGGAATAAAAGCATGTAGATACATTTCTGTCTGTGTCTATTTCCCCTCCCTGGGGACAGCAGGGAGGAGGAGAGAAGCAGTGGTGTGTTTTTCTCATGTCTGGGAAAAATCGCCGATTACAGACCTCGCCTGTTTTCCTGCCGGGAGTCGCAGGAGGGAGGTCAGCAAGGAATTCAGCCGGTGCCTGGAAGAGTGGCACATTCCTCTGACCGAGGCAGAATTCCAACAGTCCCACCATCCTCACTTTTTGCCATCTTCCCCCCTTCTTAGCCTCGTGCTGGTTTTTTCCCTGGGGAAAGCTGCAAATTTATTGCAGAAAGAGAACAGGATGGATGCATGAGGAGAAGGCATGCAAAAGGGTCACATCCTAAGGCATCTGCTGTGCATCAGTGCTTTTATTTAATGTTCGGGAATATCAAGGATGCAGAGGCATGCGAGAGCGACGGCGTCACCTGTTCTTAAAGAGCAGGGTATTCGGAATGGCAAATGTTCTGTGATCATCAGGCCCAAAGCAGTGTGCGAATGTGCTTGAAGAGGAAAGCAAGATGACTCAGAGCAAGTGCCCGAGAGTTACAGCTGCTAAGCCTCTGGGCTTGGTACGCAGAAGCCGAGTTTCCCAATATCCTCAAGCTGAATTTCAAATGTGCATCTACAGGGACAGCGTTGCTGTGTCGGAATGTAAAGGGCAAATAGAATGAGACAATGTCAGCAGGAGATGTGCTTTCCTTAAGAAGACGAAAAAGGGTTCACAGGAAAATGCAACCACAGTTCTCAGAAGTCTGTCATCTTTTGAACTAAGGCCTCGTCTGTACTATACATCATACAGCAGCATCATACCATATTAAACAGCCATGGTTCCTGGGCAATAATCTTGGGAACTGTAGTTTAAGGCTGCTGAGGTTTATTAGGTAACCCTTGCTCCCCTAACAGAGCTACAATTCCCTTAGTCCCCTGTGAAGTTGGACTGACTGTTAAGGCAGTCTTAAGAGCTGGTGGGTTGTATATAGGGTGCAATCCTACTGGGAATATGCTGTCAAAGCAGACCCTCCCACCACTCCACATGTCAACTTTGATGAGATGGGACTGAACTGCCCATCTGTCAGTCACATGATCATGATGTCAGGTGACTGACAGGTGGGTTGCCTTGCCCACCTCTCAAAGTTGGCGGGGGGGCAGGGAGATAGATTATTATTTTTGTTGTTGTTGCTGTTTAGTTGTTTAGTCGTGTCCAACTCTTCGTGACCCCATGGACCAGAGCACGCCAGGCACTCCTGTCTTCCACTGCCTCCTGAGGCTTGGTCAAACTCATGCTGGTAGCTTCAAGAACACTGTCCAACCATCTCGTCCTCTGTCGTCCCCTTCTCCTTGTGCCCTCCATCTTTCCCAACATCAGGGTCTTTTCCAGGGAGTCTTCTCTTCTCATGAGGTGGCCAAAGTATTGGAGCCTCAGCTTCAGGATCTGTCCTTCCAGTGAGCACTCAGGGCTGATTTCCTTCAGAATGGAGAGGTTGGATCTTCTTGCAGTCCATGGGACTCTCCACAGTCTCCTCCAGCACCATAATTCAAAAGCATCAATTCTTCGGCAATCAGCCTTCTTTATGGTCCAGCTCTCACTTCCATACATCACTACTGGGAAAACCATAGCTTTTACTTTACAGACCTTTGCTGGCAGGGTGATGTCTCTGCTTTTTAAGACGCTGTCTAGGTTTGTCATTGCTTTTCATTATTTCTAAAAAATTGTTACAGTCATACCTCAGGTTGAATGCGCTTCAGGTTGAGGGCATTCGAGTTGCGCTCCACAGCAACCCGGAAGTAACGGAGCACGTTACTTCCGGGTTTTGCTGCATGCGCAGAAGCGGCAAAAGGAGTGCGCAGACGTTCTGTCGCTGGTTACGTTTGCTTCTAGATGCGAACAAGGCTCTGGAATGGATCCCGTTCGTATCTAGAGATACCACTGTAGTTGCTTTAACTTGCCCAAGGCAATCCAAAAAGATTTACAACCAAAAAAGATGAAGATCACCAGGCCAATAACCAGGGGGGTTATTGTTGTTTTGTTGTTTGGGCTTAATAATTTACTTATGTTTTAATCTTGTATTTTAGTCTGTGAACTGCCCCAGAATCTCTTGATGAAGGGCGGTATATACATTTAATAAAAAATAAAAATGGTTGCCAGCCCTGCTTTAGGTCATTGATGGTCATTCAATTGTCATAGAATAGAATCATAGAATCATAGAATCATAGAATCATAGAGTTGGAAGAGACCACAAGGGCCATCGAGTCCAACCCCCTGCCAAGCAGGAAACACCGTCAGAGCACTCCTGACATATGGTTGTCAAGCCTCTGCTTAAAGACCTCCAAAGAAGGAGACTCCACCACACTCCTTGGCAGCAAATTCCACTGTCAAACAGCTCTTACTGCCAGGAAGTTCTTCCTAATGTTTAGGTGGAATCTTCTTTCTTGTAGTTTGGAACCATTGCTCCGTGTCCGCTTCTCTGGAGCAGCAGAAAACAACCTTTTTCCCTCCTCTTTTTCCCTCCTCCCTAATTGTCGTGTTGGTTGAGATGGTCTTAAACTCTACTTTATAATTCTTTAATATCTGTAGTTGGTTTTGTGTTTTACTGTTTATATGCATTTCTCTATACAACACCCAGAGGCTGGTAGCTACTGGGCACCCTTCTTCCCTGGGAGTAAGCCCCATGGAATTCAATAGCCTTAATTCTGAGGAGACATGGTTAGATTTGCTCTATTATTAAGCAAAAAATAAAATTTCACTGAGGCAGAATTGACCTTTTTTGGGTGGGAGGTGAAAAATTATGGATGCAGCTAGGTGGAGAATCTGGCTATCCAATTAATTTTAGAAGGACAGAACCCTAGCAATATAAAACTACAGGTATCTGTTCAGAACCATTGGGTTCAATGCGGCTTTCTCCCCAGGTAAGTAGGTATAGGATTGAAGGCTCCGTGCAACTGAGGCTTACAAGCCGAGCTGCACTCTTTAAAAGTGCTGATAATAAATATTATTAGCGACCCAGCTATAAGATTCTGCTAACTGCGGCTTGGCAGCATTTGTGTCAGCTTGAAAGAAAGTGCAGGTCTGTTTCATGTCAGATTCCTTTGGCTGTATATAGATCTGTCCTTATTTAACACTTGCCTCCAGCTGTGTGTGGCTAGGCTCATTAGTACTCCCTAAAGGACATTTTATTACACAGTGACACTTCAGAACAACTCCTTTATTTTGTGTTCATTTCCCCACCCCCACCCCTCGCCTCTTTGAATAAATCATCAAGAATCAGTTCCTTTATAGACAGCGCAGGAAAATGGTGCACATCAAAATAGCCGTGAAGGCTGCAAGCCAAAAAGCCGTCTTAAGAACGGCAGGGGGGGTTTCAGGAACTGGGATCAACAGATAGGATTGTTGATGCCAAGTATAAAAGCATATAATCTTGTTTCCCTTCAGCCAAATGCCCAAGTCTGGCAAGTGGGGACTTTTGCCTGCAGGCTTACTGCTGCTCACATTCACTCGCGGCATCATGGCGATCTGTAGGTGCCGTCGTCAGCTCCCGCCACTTCTGGAGGCTTGGAGAGGAGAGGGTCTTCTTTTTAAAGGATTCTCAAATGTTCCTTCCTGTTTTTAGTAAGCAACCACATACATCCAAAGGGACGCAGATGGTGCTGTGGGTTAAACTACAGAGCCTAGGACTTGCCGATCAGAAGGTCGGCGGTTCGAATCCCTGCGACAGGGTGAGCTCCCGTTGTTTGGTCCCTGCTCCTGACAACCTAGCAGTTCGAAAGCACAAAGTGCAAGTAGATAAATAGGTACCACTCCGGCAGGAAGGTAAACAGCGTTTCTGTGCGCTGTTCTTGTTCGCCAGAAGCGGCTTAGTCATGCTGGCCACATGACATGGAAGCTGTCCGCCGGCTCCCTCGGCCAATAAAGCGAGATGAGTACCACAACCCCAGATGGACTATATGGAACAGGCGGAAATAACTGGCAGAATCCGAGACCAAGGAGAAGAGTTGGTGGAAGAAGATTGGAAGAAATTTAAAGTTTATCTACAGAAACATTGTAAAATTAAGGAATGTTAGAAGGATGTTGGAATGAAGTTATGTGGTTTTAGCAGAAATGATATAAAGGATTAAGTAAAAATGGATTGTTAATTGGTGAAAGAAGAGAATGTAAAATTACAGTATGTTAAGATAAATTATTAGGATAAAAACAAAGATGGAAAGGATTTGCTGAAATATCTAATTGAACTAGAATACAAAAAAGGGAGGTGTGAGGAGGTCAAGGAAACAAGCAAATGAAAAGTAAGTTATGGGAAGGTTTGATTTGTTTGTTTTTTCTTAATTGTTTGTATTTTTCTGTGTTGTTGTTTTTTGTTTGTTTGTATCTATTGTGATGTATTGTCTTGTTTTTTCTTGCTTAGTGTTTTCTTTTTGTAACCTTTAAAACTGGAATAAATATTTTTTTTAAAAAAAAAAGAGTACCGCAACCCCAGAGTCGGCCACGACTGGACCTAATGGTCAGGGGTCCCTTTACCTTTACCTTTACCTTACATACATCCACGGGACACTCTCTTTACTAATTGGGGAAAGTGTAAGGTCTGAGGGGTGGTGAACTCTGAGCTCTGCCATCATTGCATGAGGTGTTCTCTGCCAGCTCAGCAAACTAAGCCACCGAGGCCATATTCCCAGCCAACTTAAATACTATTGTTTGATCCCACAGTCCAATTCAGATCCACCAAGCCCCATACTACGGGGGGTTATCAACCTGGTCCCTAGGTTGGCGTTTCAGGATTCCAGGTGGGCGGTAGGGGGTTCTATGGCACAAGCTAAATCCTCCTTCCATCGAGCACTGGTAGGCGGTAAGGAAATTTGACCATTAAGAAAGATGCATTAATGAGTGGTAGTGGCGCTGTGGGTTAAACCACAGAGCCTAGGACTTGCCAATCAGAAGGTCGGCGATTCGAATCCCCGCAACAGGGAGAGCTCCTGTTGTTCGGTCCTGCTCCTGCCAACCTTGCAGTTTGAAAGCACATCAAAGTGCAAGTAGATAAATAGGTACCACTCTGGTGGGAAGGTAAACGGTGTTTCTGTGCGCTGCTCTAGTTCGCCAGAAGCAGCTTAGTCATGCTGGCCACATGACCCGGAAGCTGTATGCCAGCTCCCTCGGCCAATAAAGCGAGATGAGCGCCGCAACCCCAGAATCGGCCACGACTGGACCTAATGGTCAGGGGTCCCTTTACCTTTAGGTATAAAAAGGTTTGACTGCCCCCTGCCATACAAGATAGAGCTTGTTGTTGTTGTTTAGTCATTTAGTCGTGTCCGACTCTTCGTGACCCCATGGACCAGAACACGCCAGGCACTCCTGTCTTCCACTGCCTCCCGCAGTTTGGTCAGACTCATGTTTGTAGCTTCGAGAACACTGTCCAACCATCTCATCCTCTGTAGTCCCTTCTCCTTGTGCCCTCCATCTTTCCCAACATCAGGGTCTTTTCCAGGGAGTCTTCTCTTCTCATGAGGTGGCCAAAGTACTGGAGCCTCAGCTTCAGGATCTGTCCTTCCAGGGAGCACTCAGGGCTGATAGAGCTAGACTGCTTTTATTAAAGATTTGTCTGGCACAGGGATGGAGAGCTTGTGGCTCTGCGGGTGTTGCTGGACTCCTGCCACAGTTAAAAGGCACTGTGTACTTTTAAGCATGGTTCTAGTAAGTTGGCAACCCTAACGAGAAGAAGCACTAGGGCCAACTTATGCATTTGGCAGCCTAGTAAGTCAGTGCTTATTTACACTAGGAGCAACAATGGACAGGGAAGATGGGAGTTGTGGTCCAACAGATTCCCTAGCGCATTGTGGCTTTTGTCTGAATTCACAGCAAATGGAATCTGTTCTAATACAGTGGTACCTTGGGTTAAGTACTTAATTTGTTCCGGAGATCTGTTCTTAACCTGAAACTGTTCTTTTTTTAAAAAAAAAAAATGATATTTATTAAAGTTTCAATTAATGCACATCAACACAAACAACAATACAAATATACACAAACAAAAACAAAAACAAGTATAATTTAACCTTATTTTCTTAAACCTTGTTTCCCCGACCTCCTCATACCTCCCCCTTCTATATTCTAATTTCTAATTGTCAAATCAGCAAATCCTCTCCCTTATTTTCCATAATTTTTTTAATCTTTCTTTTCCTTTTCCTTATTCAATACCGCTGAAAACCACTTGACTTTTAAACCCACGTCATTCTAGCATTCATTAATTTTACAATGTTTGTTAAGATAGTCCTTAAATTTCTCCCAATCTTCTTCCACTGTCTCTTTCTCCTGGTCCCGGATTCTGCCAGTCATAACCTGAAACTGTTCTTAACCTGAAGCACCACTTTAGCTAATGGGGCCTCCTGCTGCCGCCGCTCCGCCGGAGCACGATTTCTGTTCTCATCCTGAAGCAAAGTTTTTAACCTGATCTACTATTTCTGGGTTAGTGGAGTCTGTAACCTGAAGCGTATGTAACCTGAGGTACCACTCTAGAGGATTTCCTTACGTGTTATTTTAATGATTTGGGGTTACAGACCTCACCTTGCCTTGATCACACATGACCTAGGGCCTTGTTTTTATGATACAGACCTCAGGTGAGATCCTCTCTCTCTGCCGCCCTCAACACGTCCGCCTGTGGTGTTTGTGTAACAACACACCACAACACTGCTAGGACATTGCTCATGAAACATTATGCTTGCCGAGCTTTCAGTGCACTCATAGTGGGGAAGCTAGGGAGGATGTTTGTGCCAGCAGCAACCATTTGTTCGGTGGGTGGTGTTTGTCAGAGCAACACACACATCCCAGGATATGGAAAAAGCGGCATTTAAAGCATCCCTGGCTGTGGAACGCAAGAGCGATACGCAGTGATTGAAACGGAAGTAGAGAATCAGTGAATTAATGTTAAACCTCAGTATACCCACAGCCATTGTGAAAGGATAGCCTGACAAAGCTAGGCTCTCTTGTGATATCCTAAGCTCCTTCCTTGAGTGTTCAGTTTTCATTTTCATTTTATTTTTTAAAGCAAACCTCTAGCACTTTTACTTACAGAGATATAAGGAAGCATGTACAGGCCCTCAAACATGCCAAGTTTGATTAGATTTTGGATTTCCTCATAACCTGTTGGGACTACCATGTTACAAATGAAATCACTTGTCCTTATTGGATTTAATAAAGCCAGGGGCATCGTTAGGGCCGGGTGTTTTGCACGGGGTTCCTGATCTCCTGCCCCTATTTTTGAAATATTTGTTTGTACTTTTATTACAGGGCAGCTGGGCACACTACAGAGCCAGTCAGACTCCAGTCAGCTCCCAGCTTAATTTCCAAAGGTGTACAGTGGTACCTCGGGTTACAGACGCTTCAGGTTACAGACTCCGCTAACCCAGAAATAGTACCTCGGGTTAAGAACTTTGCTTCAGGATGAGATCAGAAATTGTGCGGTGGCAGTGTAGCGGCAGCGGGGGGGCCCATTAGCTAAAGTGGTACCTCAGGTTAAGAACAGTTTCAGGTTAAGAATGGACCTCCAGAACGAATTAAGTTCTTAACCCAAGGTACCACTGTACACACACACAATGTGCTACACCCAGAAATTCCAGATAGCAGCCAATATCTCAAGAGTGAGCCGTACCACCAAGAGTCAGAGATGGCTTCCCCTCCTTTGAAATGCAGTCCAAATGTGCTTCTATACATATAAATTAACATATGCTGTTTTATCCAAATGCCCCCTCTCTCTGAAGTACAAATTTTACAGCACCATCTGATGCATACCTGATCAGAGGGTAAGTCCAATTCAGCCTTAAAATCCCAGCCAGAGCTCAGTGCTGAATCCAAGGAGGCGTTGTGCACTTATCTACAAATGGGATTAACTACAGTGAACAATGTCCTCCGTTCATGGAGTTGTGAGCCCAACCCCAATCCTTGAGGGGTTCCAGTCACTTACCCAGATCAGAACCAAACCCAAAGTGCCATCAATGGTCACTGGTGCCCATTGAGGCTGGCGGGGTGGTAGGCAGAGAGGCCCAACAGTAGGCGGAGCCAGAGCCAATGACTGGCCAAGCCACAGCCAATGAAACGCAGAGGCAACTCATTCTAGTTTTGTCCCCATCCTCCCCCCTGCTGGGTTCTACAACAGCTGTTCTCAACCTGTGGGTCCCCAGATGTTGTTGGACTACAACTCCCATCATCCCTGAGCTCTGGCCTTGCTAGCTAGGGGTGATGGGAGTTGTAGTTCAACAACATCTGGGGACGCACAGGTTGAGAAAGGCTGTTCTACAAGGACATGGGTAGGCAAACTAAGGCCTGGGGGCCGGATCCGACCCAATCGCTTTCTAAATCCGACCTGTGGACGGTCCAGGAATCAGCGTGTTTTTACATGAGTAGAATGTGTCCTTTTATTTAAAAAGCATCTCTGGGTTATTTGTGGGGCACAGGAATTGGTTCATTCCCCCCCCCCAAAAAAAATAGTCCGGCCCCCCCACAAGGTCTGAGAGACAGTGGACCGGCCCGCTGCTGAAAAAGTTTGCTGACCCCTGTACAAGGACAACGCTAAGACTAATACCATTGGTAGAGGTCATGGGGGGAGTACTGAGAGCCAGTGTGGTGTAGTGGTTAAGAGCGGTAGTCTCGTAATCTGGGGAACCGGGTTCGTGTCTCCGCTCCTCCACATGCAGCTGTTGGGTGACCTTGGGCCAGTCACACTTCTCTGAAGTCTCTCAGCCCCACTCATCTCACAGAGTGTTTGTTGTGGGGGAGGAAGGGAAAGGAGAATGTTAGCCGCTTTGAGACTCCTGAAGGGGAGTGAAAGGCGGGATATCAAATCCAAACTCTTCTTCTTCTTCTGTTGTGCTTGGGTCTTGTCTGCAGGTTTCCCATAGACATCTCATCGGCCGCTGTGCAAACAGGTTGCTGGAGTAGATGGGCCATTGGGCTGATCCAACAGACTCTTCTTATGCTCTTAGGTTCTAAGGAGGAGGAAATTGACAGACCTGGACTAGTTGTTAGTAGGTAGGCTGGCAGGCTGGTGGGTAGATGGCTGGCTGGCTGAAGGGCCACCTGCCCTAATGAACCAGCCTCAATCTTATTTGGGGATTGCCCAACCTACCTTCTGGCATCTAAGATCAGATATAATTACAGGAATTGGTGGAGACGGCTCAATTGACTAGTAAACTCAGAGGAAACTCAAAGCAAAAATTTGCAGAAAAATGGGATGGTTATAGAAGATATGTTCCAAAATACAATAATAGTTTTGACTCCGTGCTAGCATTTGAGTGATAAAGGAACTAAAAGGAGGTGGACAAAAATTAAGGATTTATTATGTTTTCAGAATGTATTGTAAAATTTATATGGAAAGGTTTATTGTTTTGTGTACATTCGATTGTACGATAAAATATATGCAAAGGGAATTGACAGGAAGTCAAAGTTGAAGAAATGATTTTGGAAGATAAAAGGGGGAAAATATTTACTGTCATTATTATCATTTTGTGTGCAGGTGTGGGTGTGTGGGTGTCTGCACATATGTGTGTTTTTGTATGGAATGTTTGGAAGGAAATAATACGGTAAATAACAAATAAACTAAATATTGATGTATGTAATTTTTATTTCTTAATTATATTTAGTGGTAGTTATGGTTGTATTGTTTTTTGTAAAATAAAATCATTCAATAAAATTTTTATTTTTATTTTTAAAAAAGATCAGATATAAGTTCCATGTGCAAATATACTTTTAGCCATTACCACTGCCAAACAGAAAACACGTTTCTTTCCCCACCTCCTCCGCCTTCCCTCAGAAACCGTGGGTGTTCTTTGTAATAATAATAGGTGCAATATTTTTAGAAATATATTAAGGGTTATGGGTTTGGGTTTTTTCCCCTCCCCTTCGAAGTTTCACATTCTCCTTTAAAATGGTTTCAATACCGAAAACTATTACTCACAAATAATACAGCAGGGGGGTTAGAAGAAACACATTTCTGATGCCAAGATTGAATAGACCTCCCACTATATTCCAACAGTTTAGATTGTAAAGGAACACGAGCTCTGAGGCAAATTGCCAGCAAGGTATCTGAACTGGACAGGGCCAGACCAAGCCAATTTACCACCTGCGGCAGAGCAGCAAATGGTAGCCCTCCCTTTACCCCCTGCGCCCAAGCCAAAGTGCAAAGTATCAAAAGCCAGTCAACCTCTTTGACTGGAAAATCCCACAATCACATCTCCCTGGCAGCAAAGAATACTGTACAAGAATGATCAATTAAACAGCAAACCATTTGCTGCCTTTTCACAACTTCCAAAATCTGATGCCTCTTCTGTCTGATAGTAGAACCGGCCCCAGCTCAAGTTCTGGGGAGCAAAACTTCTCCATCAGGTTCCTCTTACTTGAAGGGTGGGACACAGGCCCTTCATGAGGGTGGGGGCAAAGGAGGTCTGGTAGCCGATTTATTTCCCCTCCCCATCAATGCTACTGTGGTGTAGTGGTTAAGAGTGGTGGACTCGTAATCTGGTGAACAGGGTTCGATTCCACGCTCTTCCACATGCAGCTGCTGGGTGACCTTGGGCCAGTCACACTTCTCTGAAGTCTCTCAGCCCCACTCACCTCACAGAGTGTTTGTTGTTGGGGAGGAAGGGAAAGGAGATTATTAGCCGCTTTGAGACTCCTTTGGGTAGTGATAAAGCAGGATATCAAATCCAAACTCCTCCTCCTCCTCTTCTTCTTCTTCTTCTTCTTCTGCAACCTAGACTCAGCTGTTGGCTGACGTTGGTCTTTCCAATTTCAGCAGTGCCCTTCGCAAGGCCAAAATTCAGCACCCTCCCTGCCTCTCGCCTTCTGTCCTGCTCAATTCACTGTGTCAAAGTTGCTTGCAGCACTTTTGGCACACACTAAACCCTAGGCAGAAGGGACGCAGGTGGCGCTGTGGGTTAAACCACAGAGCCTAGGACTTGGCGATCAGAAGGTCAGCGGTTCGAATCCCCATGACAGGGTGAGCTCCCGTTGCTTGGTCCCTGCTCCTGCCAACCTAGCAGTTCGAAAGCACATCAAAGTGCAAGTAGATAAATAGGTACCACTCTGGTGGGAAGGTAAGCAGCATTTCTGTGCGCTGCTCTGGTTCACCAGAAGCAGCTTAGTCATGCTGGCCACATGACCCAGAAGCTGTACGCTGGCTCCCTCGGCCAATAAAGCGAGATGAGCACCGCAACCCCAGAGTCGGCCACAACTGGACCTAATGGTCAGGGGTCCCTTTACCTTTACCTTTAAACCCTAGGCAGAACTGGTCACACTGCCCTAAATCCACCCCAGGCAGTGGCATACAGTGGTACCTCGGGTTAAGAACTTAATTCGTTCCAGAGGTCCGTTCTTAACCTGAAACTGTTCTTCACGTGAGGTACCACATTAGCTAATGGGGCTTCCCGCTGCCGCTGCGCAGTTTCTGTTCTCATCCTGAAGCAAAGTTCTTAACCCGAGGTAATATCTCTGGGTTAGCGTCTGTAACACGAGGTACCACTGTAATAAGAAGGTGCATAGTGCAAGTTGAGATTTTGTCTTGTTACCTCAAAGACTTAAAGGAGGGACAGGATCTTGTGCTCCTCCAGATAGCAGTGGATTTAAACTCCCACCTGCTCCAACCACTGTTGGCCATTATCCTACAGCAAGGGATGATGGGCTTTGTAATCCAGCATCTGACAGGCCCCAGGCTTCTCCAATCCAGCAATATAACCAAGTGATGATTAATCTTGCAGGGGCTTTGCAAACACCTTTTTTAAAAAAACAGAGCCTTTGTTGTGTGTGAATGCTGAGCAGGGCAAGAACATGTGAAATGTGAAATATGAAAACTTTTGCAAAGCCCTTGAGTGGCAAAGAAAACCCTTTTCCAACAGGCGATGCTGTGCATCTTCACCCCTTGGTTCTCTGCTCAAAGCCACTGCAGATGGACTCATAAATCCCTTCTCGTAGAAGATACACTTGAAATGCAAATCTGTATTAATTAATAAAAGCTAAAGTCATGTCAGTGCTTGGGGTCAGGGACTCATAGAAGGAAAGGTTTGTTTCTGCTGTACATTTGCTGAGGGGCATTTTTCTCTCTCTCCTAAGGCTATGGTGATGTATTATATGAGAAAAGTGTGTGAACCAGAGGTGAAAGCAAATGGCTTCCATGGTGGCAGAGTGTCACTATGACTCTTCCCTGGGCCTTTTCAGAACAGCTTAAAAGTTTCTCCTAATTTCTCCTTATTATACTGTTTATGGAAGTGAGAGCTGGACCATAAAGAAGGCTGATTGCTGAAGAATTGACGCTTTTGAATTACGGTGCTGAAGGAGACTCTTGAGAGTCCCATGGAAAGATCAAACCTCTCCATTCTGAAGGAAATCAGCCCTGAGTGCTCACTGGAAGGACAGATCCTGAAACTGAGACTCCAGTACTTTGGCCACCTCATGAGAAGAGAAGACTCCCTGGAAAAGACCTTGATGTTGGGAAAGAGGGAGGGCACAAGGAGAAGGGGACAACAGAGGACGAGATGGTTGGACAGTGTTCTTGAAGCTACGAACATGAGGTTGACCAAACTGCGGGAGGCAGTGGAAGACAGGAGTGCCTAGCATGCTCTGGTCCATGGGGTCACGAAGAGTCGGACACAACTAAACGACTAAACAACAGCAACAATACTGTTTATTTCTGGAGGAATATATCAAAACGAATGCAGACATCCCATTTGTTAAATTCCTGCACCTTCCACTGAAGTTTGCCTTCCTCCTGAAGTCCAGAACACTGCATTTAATTGAAGATGCTCTTGGAGTAGCATACACTATTTTTTTTGTTTGGGGTTGGTTTCTTAAAATATATACAGTATATTCCTGTTATAGAGAAACAGTGTGGTACATTGGTTAGGTACAGTGCTTTTTTCTTTAAAAAAATGTTTAGTGGTACTCTCATTTTCCTACTCAAATTGAAATACTGGCCCTTAATGAGGCCAAACTTTTGATTCACAAAATGCTTAGGGGTATGTGTACCCCTGCGTCCCAGAAAAAAACCACTGGTTACGTAGCTAGGAAGACCTCACAGAGCTGCAATTCTCAGAGTGTTTCAAAAGTCGATCTTTCCTCCCAGTGGATTCTGGGATCTCCTAACAACTCTCAGCACCCTTAACAAACTAAACCCCCCAGGAGTCTTTGAGGGAAGCCATGACTATTTAAAACGACACTGCTTTAAATCTATTGTTCATATGCGGCCAAGGTTGCTTCTTAAATCTCTCATAACAGTTGCTGAAGAATTTTCGAGTGTGTCGTCTTTTCCTGCCTTTTGAAGACCTTCCCACTCAAAGGTCAGGCTTTGTGAAATCACGTTGCAGCTGTTTCTTCTCTAGTATCCCTTCATTGGCCTACAACAGAGTGTTGGTTTGTTGGTTTAAACCATTTATATAGCACTTCTCAAGAGACGCGGGTGGTGCTGTGGGTTAAACCACAGAGCCTAGGACTTGCCAATCAGAAGGTCGGCGGTTTGAATCCCCGCGACGGGGTGAGCTCCCGTTGCTCGGTCCCTGCTCCTGCCCACCTAGCAGTTCGAAAGCACATCAAAGTGCAAGTAGATAAATAGGTACCGCTCTGGCGGGAAGGTAAACGGTGTTTCCGTGCACTGCTGTGGTTCGCCAGAAGCGGCTTAGTCATGCTGGCCACATGACCCGGAAGCTGTATGCCAGCTCCCTTGGCCAATAAAGCGAGATGAGCGCTGCAACCCCAGAGTCGACCACGACTGGACCTAATGGTCAGGGGTCCATTTATCTTTACCTCTCAAGAGAACCTCACAAAGCTGCTTACAAAAAAACCCAATAAGCATCAATTAAAGGGTTTTGGAAAAATTACAGACCACTAAAAATTTAACAATACAATAGGAACGTGCAAAATTAAAAGAAAATACAAGATAAGCTCTGCAGTTCTCATAAAATACCATCCTCAAATATTGTCAGTGAATATAGACAGACTCATCTCTCTGGGAGCCCTTGCAATTTTTTAAGAAGGTGTGTTTAATAGATTATGGAAAGCCTTAACCGCCAGTGGCTGCCTGATATCTATGGGGCATGTGGTCTATGGAGCAGTTGCTCTGGTACTAAAGGCCCCAGTCTGCCTGGCTGCAGAACAACATCTGGTGCACGCTGAGACAAGCTACAAGGAAAAGGCTTTTGGAAAGCAATATATGTTCTTTCTTCAGGGCAAGATCCTTTTCAGTAGCTCTGTGATGGCAATAGGGTTTGGGGGAGGCAGAGGCCACTTCAACTGATTCACTGAGTAGATGGTAGCCAGTCGTTTTGCCTTTCCTCTCTCCTTCCCTCAGGATGAGATGTTCCCCATAAAGTCCTGTGTGGGGCAGTTGGGAGAGGAGAAAGGCTGTCTCAGCTGGGACACTGAGCACCAGATGGTGGGACAGCTAACCTGGTTTTGTACCGCAGCCCATGACTTGATAGCACTGGCTGCATACCCTCCAACATTTCTCTGGTGAAAATAGGGGCGTCCTATTCCATACCCTCCAACACTTCTCCCATGAAAATAGGGACATCCAGAGAAAAAAGATGAGGTGACTCACGAAGCTATAGAAAATAATAATAATAATAATAATAATAATAATAATAATAATAATAATAATAATTTATTTATTTATACCCCGCCCATCTGGCTGGGCTTCCCCAGCCACTCTGGGCGGCTTCCAAAGAAATATTAAAATACTGTAATACATCAAACATTAAAAGCTTCCCTAAACAGGGCTGCCTTCAGATGTCTTCTAAAAGTCTGGTAGTTGTTGTTCTCTTTGACATCTGGTGGGAGGGCGTTCCACAGGGAGGGCGCCACTACCGAGAAGGCCCTCTGCCTGGTTCCCTGTAACTTGGCCTCTTGCAGTGAGGGAACCGCCAGAAGGCCCTCGGAGCTGGACCTCAGTGTCCGGGCAGAACGATGGGGGTGGAGACGCTCCTTCAGGTATACTGGGCCGAGGCCGCTTAGAGCTTTAAAGGTCAGCACCAACACTTTGAATTGTGCTCGGAAAAGTACTGGGAGCCAATGTAGGTCTTTCAAGACCGGTGTTATGTGGTCTTGGCGGCCGCTCCCAGCCCAGAAAACCAATACAGAATTAGATTTGGAGCTCTCTGACAATATGGCGCATTAGGTTTGCGAAAGCACATGAGCTGTACATAAATGTCACACTGGTGCACACATGCAAACCTTTCCACGGGTAGGAGGGCACCAGTAAAATTGGCACAAAGGCATATCTGTTCTTCCATGCTCAGGGCAGGCTGACTCCTCATATTGCACGGAGAGGTTGGCAGAAATGGCTGAGGGGCAATGCACAGCACTCTCGCAAAGATGGGCATATGCATCATGCGCCCCATTCTTTCCTGGAAGTGCTATAATAATTTTTTACTCTTTTCTTAATACATATTTATGAATCAATAAGACAGGAAGGTAGGGAACTGAGATATGAAATAAAATCGCAGTGGATAAAGCCATAATGTAAAAAGAGCACACAGCAGGAATCCTAAGAAGGCATCAATCCTAAGGTGGCATCAAGGCTGTAATTGGAGACGATCCTTCAAAAGTGTGGCAGTAAAATAAGAAAAGCAGGCACACCATAATTTCATTTTACAATGGGGGCAGCTATGCACAGTATTCTTGCTGAATGTATAACTAGGCTTTGCTGGAACATTGAGGAGAACCTCGTTGACATTGCAAGTGGGATCTGCAACAAAAAAAGTTGCGGCGTACCTTTGCCGCCTTGCAGGAGTGCTCCTGTTCAGAGTTTTTGCCAGTTAATAATAATAATAATAATAATATTTTTTATTTATTTATACCCCCGCCCATCTGGCTGGGCTTCCCCAGCCACTCTGGGCAGCTTCCAGCAAAATATTAAAATACAATAATTCATCGAATATTAAAAGCTTCCCTAAACAGGGCTGCCTTCAGATGTCTTCTAAAAGTCAGATAGTTGTTTATCTCTTTGACATCTGATGGGAGGGCGTTCCACAGGGCGGGCACCACTACCGAGAAGGCCCTCTGCCTGGTTCCCTGTAACCTCACTTCTCGCAGAGAGTGAACTGCCAAAAGGCCCTTGGAGCTGGATCTCAGTGTCTGGGCTAAACGATGGGGGTGGAGACGCTCCTTCAGGTATACTGGGCCGAGGCAGTTTAAGGCTTTAAAGGTCAGCACCAACACTTTGAATTGTGCCCGAAAATGTACTGGGAGCCAATGTAGGTCTTTCAGGACCAGTGTTATGTGGTCTCAGCGGCCACTCCCAGTCACCAGTCTAGCTGCCGCATTCTGGTTAAGTTGCAGTTTCCGGGTCACCTTCACAGGTAACCCCACATAGAGCGCATTGCAGTAGTCCAAGCGGGAGATAACCAGAGCATGCACCACTCTGGCGAGACAATCCACAGGAGGATAGGGTCTCAGTGTGTGTTACTCAGCTGTTCCATGAAGTATCTCAGCAGCACCTCAGCAATGCACCAAGTATTAGTGTCACATCATCTTAGAGTTTCTCTACTTCTCTGTCCAGCACTGGGTCTCTTAGTGCAGACCCGGGTCATCAATTCCATGTTTCCACAGCCCCTGCCTGCCATGAACCACCATTGGCAGCAAAAGCAGCAGATCATTTTATGTTCAGGATAATATTGTGTTCTCTGGCTAATTACGCTGTTCTAAATGTGTATTCTATATTAGATATCCTTTAATAATGCTTTATTTTGAAATGTTGAAGATAAACAATTGTCAACTTTGCTACATTAAATGTGTATTCTACACTCCACCTTCATTTGTAATGTCTTGTTTTGAAATCCTTGAGAAAACATTTTGCTTTCCTGTTCGTTATGTGGCTTTGAAGGTATATTTAATATTTTATTTTCTTCTGGAATGCTTTAGCTCAGAATATAGGACTGGAGGATGGCTCTGTCAGCAAGAGCATAAGGCTCTTAATCTCAAAGTCATGGATTTGAGCCCTGTGTTATATATATTTGAAGCATCTGAGAGCCACATCCGATCTGCATTTTAGCTTGCTGCAGCTTGAAGAAGCATAGTGGGGAAAGGTGGGAATTTGCAGGATTATGCAATTCCTGGTGTGAAACTAAAAACAGAAGCTCTTGGGACATTTCTGAAAATACCCATCATTATGACAGTTGAGGATTAGGGTCCTCATACTGATGACATGGGGACGCAGGTGGCGCTGTGGGTTAAACCACATAGCCTAGGACTTGTCGATCAGAAGGTTGGCAGTTCGAATCCCCGCGACAGGGTGGGCTCCCATTGCTCCGTCCCAGCTCCTGCCCACCTAGCAGTTCGAAAGCAGGTCAAAGTGCAAGTAGATAAATAGGTACCGCTCCAGCGGGAAGGTAAACGGCGTTTCCGTGTGCTCTGGTTTGCCAGAAGCAGCTTAGTCATGCTGGCCACATGACCCGGAAGCTGTATGCCGGCTCCCTCAGCCAATAAAGCAAGATGAGTGCCGCAACCCCAGAGCCGGTCACGACTGGATCTGATGGTCAGGGGTCCCTTTACCTTTTTACTGATGACATCTCATACTAAGATACGGTCTTTCTCTCAGTCACCAATTTAGGATCTTCTCCCTCCTTCCTTCCTTCCTTCCTTCCTTCCTTCCTTCCTTCCTTCCTCTCTTCTGGGGGAAAAGCAAGTGAAAGAACTAACATTCTCCATGCAGATTCTCTGAACTGAAAGGAGCTGAGGGTGGAGAGGTGGAGATGGAGAGAGGGAAAGTGAGAAAGGGGCAGCTACCAAATACACAGTGCACCTCCGACCCCAAATAGGATAAAGCACACCTGAAGAGGGGATTGAAACAAGTTATCACTTGGTCTCAGGTTAGGGCAGGGGAAATGGATGTGGCAGAAGCAGAAGCACGGCCCGTTCTTTCAATTTATTTCCTTTCTCCTTCCATCCAAGATACTCACAACAGCGGTTGCAGGAGCAGGTTCCGCAAATATCATGCAGCCAGTAACTTGCGGTGACTGGGAGAAGCTTAGCCACTGAAGTCACAGAAGGTTTGGGATGCCTGAATCTCTGCTCCTGTTCTATTCAGTCTTTGCCCATTCCTCCCTTGCTTCATAAGGGTGGCGCTGTGGGTTAAACCACAGAGCCTAGGACTTGCCGATCAGAAGGTCGGCGACGACAGGGTGAGCTCCCGTTGCTCGGTCTCTGCTCCTGCCAACCTAGCAGTTCGAAAGCATGTCAAAGTGCAAGTAGATAAATACTCCGGCGGGAAGGTAAACGGCATTTCCGTGTGCTGCTCTGGTTCGCCAGAAGCAGCTTAGTCATGCTGGCCACATACGCCGGCTCCCTCGGCCAGTAAAGCGACATGAGCGCCGCAACCCCAGAGTTGGCCACGACTGGACCTAATGGTTAGGGGTATCTTTACTGTTACCTTTACCCTTGCTTCATATGGGGACAAACTATGCACAAATATTTTGAGCTTACATTTGGGTACCATAGAAGGGGAGGGGGCTGTACTGTAAATGGATGTATTAAAGCACCTCTTATCGCAGATTTACAACCACCTGGAGCTTGGGGAATCACCAGGCCTCCATGTTTGATGGATAATTCCCTGACTGCAGGAACCCCTTGAGTAAGGCTGTTTGCCCCAATAAAGTATCTTTAGATACATGCGTTCATGACACACTCTCACAGGCTCTTTTCTGCAAGCATATTTATTATTAAAATGATGTCTAGTTCATGAATACTTAACAACAATCATTGGAAGGCTGAGATACAGTAAACGGTAGTTAATACACAAACGTTTCTCCTCAGTTCTTTCCCCTTCTGTTATTGAGAATTCACAAACAGGTATCTGAAACCACATCACACAACAATCTCCATCACCATCATATTAAATCAAACAGGCCTCAGATCATCTTTCTCTGCTGCCTGTTCTTGCAAGTCAGAACAACCCAGGCTGCCCTCTCTCCATTCTTCATTTCCCTCCCATCTTATACTATGCAAGATAGAACTATAGTTTTAGAGGCTGAAAAAGTCCCATCATCCCTGACATTTGCCATGCTGGCTGGGGTGGATAGGAGTTGGAGTCCAACAATATGTGGTGGGTCATTCAGGGTTGGATTTTCAGAAAAGTAAATGATTAAACTGGCAGGATAACTTCTCAAGCAAACAAAATGGTTCCCTGTTTCAGTTTCCAGGTGGCATTGTCAAAATACCAGGGGAGCAGGGGGGAGCAATTAATTTTGACAGGGTACTTAATTTTTTTCTCTCTGCTATCCATGTTACTGATTAAGATCAACCTACCCATTCCAAGCTGATTTCTCCCCACATGGTGAAAAATATTTGGGTGGTCTTCAGAATCCCATTTTCAAAGATGTACTGAAGTCATACTTTTCCACTATCATCAGGACATCTTGGTCTATACGTGTGCTAAATTGTTAGGAATTTTGGAGCTTCCTGAATGATTTGACACTTCTGCCTCCATTTTGAGGTCCAGAACTGCTGGTTATCAGATTGTCTCTGGTAACAGAGTTGTCTAGGAGGTCATTGAGACGAATCCTTGATGTTCCCACAACTGTGAGACCAAGCATCATATGATTAGGCACAAGAATGTGTGCGCACATATACATTCTTTCTGAAATACCTGGCGTGTTCACATGCAAAGTTACCACCACTTAGCACTTCACCTACTACTGAGCAGGTTCTGGTAAACTGATGTGAAAACATGTGAAAACAACCTTTTCAGAGATTGAGGGGGTTCTGGTTAGGTGCAAAATATTTGTGGAAACTTCCATGAACCTTAAAACAGGAGCGGGGAACCTGTGGCACTCCAAATGTTGTTTGACTCCAAATCCCATCAGTCCCAGCTAGCATAATCACGAGTCCGAGATGATGGCAACTGTAGTCCCATATCAAGAGAGTAACAGGTTCCACATACCTGTCCTGCTTGAATATATTAGATGTGAGTTTTAGGCCTGTGATGTTAGCTGAAACAAAAAGAGTCAAATCTAGAAGAAACTGGACATTCTAGTGTGAACTTAAATGCAGGCATTTGGAAACCCATCCCTCAAATTTAAGACATTGTAGTCAACACCACGCCAAAACATCTTTTTTTTAATGCCAAAAATAGACTGAAGTATTACTTTTCTAATCAAGACATGGAATCAATCTGGACTTCTTTATTTTCACCATATCTCTGCCTCATTAAGACTGATCATGCCTTTGAGAGCTATTTTCAAGATTTAATCTCCACACTGTTCGCAGGGCCTGTTTGTTTTTGCATTATGCACTGAGATTCCAAATTAGGCCCTCTCAATCGCTTGAAGAGCTATAGAAGAAAATTCCACTGGACCAGCGCTCCTGCATTTGACAAGCATGGGAAATCAAGAATATTTGCCGCTACCATACTCCATGGTGCAATATTCATACAATCTTAGGGGGAAGTTCATTGAGAAAGTGTTAGAGGGCCCAGATAAATCAGATGATTTGACAAACATGGTTTTTATCTTCTGTCTAATCAAGAGAAATGTGTCGTGTATAGAGCTGCGAGATTTGCCATGGTTGCGCTGAAATTGCTCACAAAACTTATTGAAACAAATGTAAAGGTAAAGGGACCCCTGACCATTAGGTCCAGTTGGGGACGACTCTGGGGTTGTGGCGCTCATCTCGCTTTATTGGCCGAGGGAGCTGGCGTACAGCTTCCGGGTCATGTGGCCAGCATGACTAAGCCGCTTCTGGCGAACCAGAGCAGCGCACAGAAATGCCGTTTACGTTCCCGCCGGAGCGGTACCTATTTATCTACTTGCACTTTGATGTGCTTTCGAACTGCTAGGTTGGCAGGAGCTGAGACCAAGCAATGGGAGCTCACCCCATCGCGGGGATTCAAACAGCTGACCTTCTGATCAGCAAGCCCTAGGCTCTGTGGTTTAACCCACAGCGCCAAATGTAGCTGACTGTAAAAACATACTATGAAATAACGCTTTGCTTTCTTTTATATTTAAAGGAAGTTTTGAATGTTTCAGATATTGCTTTGGTTGTTGTAACAACTGCTGAAGTTTCATAATGTGACACATTGGTTAAAGAATGAACATAGATGATTAGGGTGCTCTTTTCAGCATGCAATGATATTAATGAGGCTTAATATTAATTGTGATTGTGGACTTCTTTTTGCCATTCAATAGTTCTTTTGTGCACTTCCTACAAACCTTTGCTTTGGAGTCTTATGGCATCCCCTTCTTTTGCGCCTTATATAAGACTGCTCTATTTAGAACACTGCTAGACAACTGCCCCAGGTAGGTGCAAGATCTGGCCTTAGTTTCACCTTCAGGCAGACAAGTTACTGGAGAGGCACACAGTACTCCCACCACAAATGGGAGCTGTCTTTCAGACCTCCTGCCTGCTTCCTGTAACATTTAGGCACACTTAGTTATGTCATTAGTTAGGCAGCTTTTGCTGGGGGCTGTCAAACCATGACTGGGGACTGCTGGCAGGAAAAGGTACGATTGAATGGCATCACAGCACAGCTAAATGTACCCAAGTCATGTAATTAAACATTTCAGAGGAGAAGAGGGAGAACTCAACATAGGATTGCTACTTTGGGTAGCAGCACCTCAATGTCAGGCGTGAACATCATGCATTGCCCCTTCCCAAACCCTCCGCACGTCAGCCATGACCAGCAGTAAGAACAATCCATTTTAGGAGAGTGAAATATTCTGGATTTGTGAACACTGAACTCACCAGAAAGACGTGTCTAGTTATTTATTTTATCACATATGCATATATTTCCACACAGTGTATCCTGTAATCAGCTGCCACATTCTTTGCTCAATAATTACAGTGGGCTCCATGGAGTTTGTTAATCACACAGAATAGCAATCAGCAGAAGGCATGACTGTTTTCCTCCTTAAAAAAATAACATCAGCTGGTGTCAAGCGGCTGGTTTTACACGTAAATGGAGTGACCTGGTTGCCGTTGCCTTCATGGTTGCTTACGTGTCCCCCTAGGATCATTACAAACTTTCACGCCTGTGGTTTCACTGAACAACATGCATTTCTATAGTGTATAAGTTATTTAAGTGATCCATGCCCCCTGGCAGATGAGTCACTTGTGTTTTATGTAAAGGTGTTGTAAAGCAAAGATCACGTGGATTTAATGTGCCTGGGCCAGTGTGTGTGTGTGTACACTTAACTGAAGTTAATGCCAAAGTAAGCTACTGTTGCTTGAGAGTGTGGTTGTAAAAGCACCATGCATCGAGCAAGCATCACCCTGAGCCCTGCCAACTGAAGACAGCTTGTAGCATCCTCTGCTCTGTATTTATAGAACAGGGGTTTTGGAAGCAAGCCCTAGGGATCAAAGGAACACAGAGAGCGTCTATTGCAGACTGCAAGGAGAGGAAGCAACCTTCTTTTCCCAACATGTTTTAGATAAGTCTGATGGTAATCCACTGGCTAATTTCCTTTTTTTTTTTTTTTAAATAATTTTTATTGGGTTTTTACATTTTATAACAACAGACACACACACAAAGACAAAGACAAACAAACACACAAATACAATTACATACCCTAAGTTTCTTTACCCACTTTCATTGACTTCCCCCCACCCCCTCCTCTTACATCCCAATTCCAAAATTAATTCAGCAAGTTCTTACCTAACCTCTTAAAGATATTCACATTGCTTTTAAAAATTAAAATCTTTTGTTTATCTGTATTCAACTATCCAATTCTCTTATAATCATTAACTTCTTTTTTTTTTTTTTAAGGTCGATCTAACTTCCCCTTCACAAATTTTCCCTTTATTATATTAATTATAGGTCACATTGACCAAGTAAAACAAAACATAATATTTTAAAATTCTATTCTCTCCCCCCCCTGCCCCGGTTTCTGTCCCTTCCTAGACAAATGTCCAGAAAACAAACAAAAAATATTTCTAGCCCGGATTCCTCACGTCCGAGGCGTCTGATTCTCTGTCAGTCCCTCTCTGCCAGCTATATTGATAGTCCTCTTTGATGGTCCTAAGACCCCGAAGGAGTTCAGCCAGAGTCAGATCATATTTTCTTTCATTCAGAATGTTGAAGAGTGTTTGCTGCGAAAGACCATCTAGTTTTCCATACTCAAGAGAAAAGTCCCAATCATATTGCTTTGTTCTTTCTAGTTTTAATATTCCAAGTACTCCAGGGGCTTCTCTCTTCTTCTTTCTCATCTTTCGCAGGTCTGTAATCCAGAGGTCTTCTTGCTCATACTCTAACGCTGCAGATTTCTGGTTGATATTTTCCACTTGTAGTGTCTGAACTCCTTCTATTTTCTCTGTCAATTCCAAAGGCATCTCTTCCTGCTCAGCTGCAGAATTTTTATCGTACATCTCCTTTGTGCATTCAGCAGAGTTGTTTGTTTCAGGATTCAAGGTCATAAAAACTTTACTCAGAGCCATACTCTGCTCCTGCAGGATTCCCACGAGAAAAAACATTTTTTCTATCTCCGCCAGTAATTTTCCCTCTGCAGCCATTGTAATGTCACTAATTCCCCCTAGGGGGCTTTCAGTTATTTAGTAGTCCTTTTCCAATAATCTGTTACTTTGTTATTATCAATACTTTGTTTCCAATCGCCTCAGTCCAAATGTATCAACTTTAATTCCAAGAGTTATTAAATAGCAAAATTCTTTACTTTGTCCGCCCGTTTGACAGCTTCTTTGACAGCTGTCAAACTCCTTTCACTTCTTCCTCCGGGACCCAAATAGGACACTCCCGGGTTTTTTTGGGGGGGATACACACAAAGTTCCAAATTCCCTTTCTCTCCAGCACAAAAATCTTGTTCTATCAAATTTGTGAGAAACTTTTAAATCATCAAAACAGTATTCATTCCGCCTTAATTCTCCGTTCCTTGCTTTGAAACGTCTATAAGTAGAGGGGGTGCGGACTTCCCTTTAACACATCCCCCGATCGTGCCGAATTCACAGGATAAAATTTTTAAAGTCCAAATTCCACTACTCACGGGTCCTTTGTTATCCAGTCCAAATTTTGGGAAGAAAGTCAGCGCTCTCCGGCCATGGCTTGCGGCTTCGCTCTACTGAGGTAGCGGTCTACTCTCAGCACCACGCCACTCTCCGTACCCTCTCCGCAGCCTTTAAAAAGGCTCTTCGTGGGTCGGGGAGGGCGCTTAAGGTGCCCACCGAGTCACCAAGTCCGCAGGCTTCCGCGCCTGCGGTTTCTGAGGGTCCCCGTGTCGCCGGCACGGCAAGACCCGTCCTCAGCAGAGCCGATTCCCTCCGGAGCTCGGAGGGAATCCGCCATTAGCCGTTCGCGCTAACCCGGAAGTCCTTCCACTGGCTAATTTCCAATAGATTGTCAAGTGCTTGTTGCTTGCTGCGATTCTTGAGTTATTGTATTGCTTGAAAAATATAAAATCTAACAAACACACTTTTTAAAAAAAATATTTGCTGGATCTTAACACTTGGGTTTTTAAGCAGGAGTGTATTGTCAGGTTCTGTTAACCATTAGGCAGAACTAATCTATGTTCACCCTTTAAAAGATCCTTAGTATGATTATTATTATTGATTAAATTTGTATTCTGCCCTTCATCCGAAGATGACAGGGCAGCTTACGAAATAAAAATACCTAATACAACCACAACTAGGAGCCTCTCAGGAGACAGCATTCCACAAATGGAACAGGAAAATACCTGTTTCATGTTGCCACCCTACCGACCTGTTGTGGAGGAGACACACAAAGAAGGGCCTGAAATGATTGTTGCAGGGTCCAGGTTAGTGCATATGGGGAGAGGCGGTCCTTAAGGCATTGTGTTGCTGAACAGTTTAAGGCTTTATAGCTCAAAACCAGGACTCTGAATTGGGCCCAGAAACTAATTGGTACCCTGCAGTGGGAAGAACAAAGTGAAGCTTGGCCGAAGCATCGGCCCCCTTTTCCCTGGCCCTCGCCACACACCCAGCCCACTGTCCTTCCAAGATGGGGGCAGGACGACTGCCGCCCTATAGCCAGCGAGTGGCCCTGGCCAGGGAGTCTCGCACAGTGTTGCAAACCCCACGCATCCATTGGGAGGGGCTGAGCAGAAATTGGTTGCCAGTGTAATCAGGCCAGGATAGGTATTATATGCTCAAACCATCTTGCCCCACAGGGCTGCTGAATTCTGCAGCAGCTGAAGTTTCTGAACAGTCTAGGGGGCAGCCCAGTGTATAACATATTGCAGTAATCTAACCTAGAAGATAGAATACAAAGCTCAGAAGTTAGGCCTGTTCAGATAGGGATGCAGTTGGGCCACCAGCCAAAGCTAATGGAAGACACTCTGCACCATGAAGGCCACCTGAGCCTCAAGCAGCAGCAAAGGATCCATGAGTACCTGCAAGCTATATACCCACTCCTTCAGAGGGAGTGTAACCTCACCAACAGCAGGCAACCTCCCATTCATCCCGTCTAGGGAACCACACACTAACAGCGCCTCAGTCTTATCAGTTTGTTGTTTCTCATCCTGTCCATCGCCGAGGCAAGACAAAGGTCCAGCACATCCACTGCCACAACTCTAGGTGTGAAGGAGAAGCTGAGCTGTGTGTCATCAGCATATTGCTGACAACATACTCCTAAATTCTTAGATGACCCCACTCAGTGGTTTCATATAGACCAGGGGTTGTCAACCTGGTCCCTGCCACCCACTAGTGGGCGTTTCAGGATTCTAGGTGGGCGGTAGGGGGTTCTACGGCACAAGCTGAATCCTCCTTCCACCGAGCACTGGTGGGCGGTAAGGAAATTTTACCATTAAGAAAGATGCATTAGTGGGAGGTAGTGGCGCTGGGGGTTAAACCACAGAGCCTAGGACTTGCCGATCAGAAGGTCGGCGGTTCAAATCCCCATGACGGGGTGAGCTCCCGTTGCTCGGTCCCTGCTCCTGTCAACCTAGCAGTTCGAAAGCACGTCAAAGTACAAGAAGATAAATAGGGACCGCTCTGGCAGGAAGGTAAATGGCGTTTCCGTGCGCTGCTCTGGTTCGCCAGAAGCGGCTTCGTCATGCTGGCCACATGACCCGGAAGCTGTATGCCACCTCCCTTGGCCAATAAAGCAAGATGAGCACCGCAACCCCAGAGTCGGCCACGACTGGACCTAATGGTCAGGGGTCCCTTTACCTTTACCTTTACCTTTACCTTTACCTTTACCTTTACCTTTACCTTACATACATCCACGGGACACTCTCTTTACTAATTGGGGAAAGTTTAAGGTCTGAGGGGTGCTGAACTCTGAGCTCTGCCATCATTGCATGAGGTGTTCTCTGCCAGCTCAGCAAACTAAGCCACCGAGGCCATATTCCCAGCCAATTTAAATACTGTTGTTTGATCCCACAGTTCAATTCAGATCCACCAAGCCCCATACAACGGGGGTTGTCAACCTGGTCCCTACAGCCCACTAGTGGGCGATTCAGGATTCCAGGTGGGCAGTAGGGGGTTCTACGGCACAAGCTGAATCCTCCTTCCACCGAGCGCTGGTGGGCGGTAAGGAAATTTTACCATCAAGAAAGATGCATTAATGGGCAGTAGGTCTAAAAAGGTTGACTACGCCGATGTAGAAGTTAAACAGTATATGGGATAAACTTGAACCCTGTGGAACACTGCATTGATGGCTACATGGGGCCAAGCCACACTCCTCCTGCATCACCCTCTCAAAAAAACCCTCCAAGTAGGACCAGAACCACCACAATACTATATGATGTGATAATCTTTATTGCCATTGTCCCATGCAGAACAACAAAATTGAAAAATCTACATAAGACATTCAAAAACCAACAAGCCTGCTATCCCAACCTGCTTAGCCCCCTAAAAACTCTGATACCCCATTTTTAAATACAATATACTCCCGTAGAGACTCCTTACACTGCGTTTAAAACCAAAATCGCATTTAGATAGAAACTGTTTCTCAGGCAGCTAGTCCTAGTCTTTATAACCCTATACCTTCCTCCAGAAGGCAGAAGCTGAAAGAGATCATTTCCGGGGTGCGCACTATCCTGCGCACCACAAAGCACTGTCACCCGCCCTCAACTCAGATGGCCACTCCAGAAGGATACTGTGGTGGTCAATGAGCCACTGAGAGAGGGCAAGGAGAATTAACAGGGACACATTACCCCTGTTTCCGAGCACAATTCGAAGTGTTGGTGCTGACCTTTAAAGCCCTCAACGGTCTGGGTCCAGTAGACCTGAAGGAGCATCTCCACCCCCATCATTCAGCCCAGACACTGAGGTCCAGCGCCGAGGGCCTTTAGGTGGTTCCCTCACTGCGAGAATCGAAGTTACAGGGAACCAGGCAGAAGGCCTTCTCAGTAGTGGCACCCGCCCTGTGGAACGCCCTCCCATCAGATGTCGAGGAAATAAACAACTATCTGACTTTTAGAATGCAGCCCTGTTTTTAATGTTTGATGTTTTATTGTCATTTTAATATTTTGTTGGAAGCTGCCCAGAGTGGCTGGAGAAACCCAGCCAGATGGGTGGGGTATGAAGAAGAAGAAGAAGAAGAAGAAGAAGAAGAAGAAGAAGAAGAAGAAGAACTGTCTCTCCCCCAACAAAAGTCATCAAACAGGGTGACCAAAGCAGTATCTGTGCTCAAACCGAGCCTAAACCCCGACTGAAATGAATCTAGCATGTTGTACTTGGTCAATTTAAAACAAGACTGATAGGCCACAAGGAATCAAGTAAAAGTGACTCACTCAAGCCTGAAGATTGCTGTCCCTGCCTCACAGGACTATATATGGAAGAGGTTACCCAAGGGTAGTGTCAGTCGGTTCAGACTTAGGAGGATATGAAACATAGCTTCAAAGCATTATGAAACTCATGTTACCTCCTCAAACACAGGCATGAACTTCTGCATAGTTCATGATACTGCCTGCCATTCAAACGTGAACAGAGGCTTGCTTGGTTTGAAAGGTCTGGATACATTGAATTGAATTGTCTGGATGCTTCTATATTCTGGCTTTCCCCACTGATCCAACTTTGGCAGGCATCAGACACGACAATAAAGGACTGAGCAGCAGAATGGTATGTCTACAAGTGTTTCATAGTTACAAAACAAATTAAGAAAAGTCAGTCACGATTGCAATGGCTCCCCCCCCCCCCACTTCTGCCATGAAGTTATATATGAATGTTTGGGGGCGGGGGGTTTGCTGTAGAAACTTTTATATCAAATGTCATCTCAAAAGCGATGAACGCACACACGCCAGAAATCTGTGAATAAGAGGAAATCAACTTCCTATGAAAAAGACAGTATTTCTTCATGAAAAACTTTGGGGGAAATTTGGTATTCAAAGATTTCTCTGCTCAGGCCTGCTTCAATTGCATTAACTATACACCCTACCCCAAAAAAAGCACTTCCTTTCTGACTAAAGTTATCCTGCTGTGTTAGTCAATGAGACATTTCAAATAGCATGCATCATTTTCTGAAGTCTTCCTCGTTCGCATTCCCACAGGGTGACAGCTATTTTATATTTTAAGTGATTTCCCCCCTCCTCCCCTGGTATTTTTGTCTTCTGCAATTTTACAAAGAAAATCCATCTGAAGTCAAGACTCTTTCATTTTCTTTTAAAAAAAAGAAAAGAAAGAAAACTGTCAAAAATGTTAAGGTACAAAACATAGAGCCCAAAAAGAAAACCAGAACAGGTGTTCTTATGACACTTCTTTTAAGGACACAAAATAAAAAATCTTTTTGATATATTTCAAAAACAGCTGCATGTTGGCATGTATCCATGAAGCTTCTTGCATCTTTCCTTTGCCTCTCCACCCGGATCACCAAACAGCACCTCCAGGGCTGTCCCTAGGTCCTTGCAGGGACCAGGGAAAATCATTTTGTGAGCGGTCTGCCTTTTACCTTCATCTCCCCTTCATGGTCTCTCCTACTGGCTTATCTTTTGCTGAGGTGGTGGGGTTTTGCTGCCACCATCCCCCACTGCCACTACCACATTCCCCCTCTCCTTGCTTCAGTGGCAACAGGCCTCCACCTCCTCCCTCCCTCCCTCCCTCCCTCCCTCCCCAATCTGGTAGGCAGGAGGTGGAAAACCTCGTTGGGAAATTAAGCTGTGGGCAGGGGTGGACTCCAGCATCTTAAAAAGCAGAGACATCACCTTGCCGACAAAGGTCCGTATAGTTAAAGCTATGGTTTTCCCAATAGTGATGTATGGAAGTGAGAGCTGGACCATAAAGAAGGCTGATCGCCAAAGAATTGATGCTTTTGAATTACGCTGCTGGAGGAGACTCTTGAGAGTCCCATGGACTGCAAGAAGATCAAACCTCTCCATTCTGAAGGAAATCAGCCCTGAGGGCTCACTGGAAGGACAGATCATGAAGCTGAGGCTCCAATACTTTGGCCACCTCATGAGAAGAGAAGACTCCCTGGAAAAGACCCTGATGTTGGGAAAGATGGAGGGCACAAGGAGAAGGGGACACCAGAGGACGAGATGGTTGGACAGTGTCCTCGAAGCTACCAGCATGAGTTTGACCAAGCCCCAGGAGGCAGTGGAAGACAGGAGTGCCTGGCGTGCTCTGGTCCATGGGGTCACGAAGAGTCAGACACGACTAAGCGACTAAACAACAAGGGGTAGCCTCACCCTGGAGCTTCTGTGTTGCACCCCCTCGGCTTGGCACCCTGTGCGGGGGAACTGTCCACACTGCTACATTGGGTACTGCTGTGGTTTGTGGCCACCACTACCAGGCATGAGGTGCATGGACTGGGACAATTGTCCTAATGGTCCTGAGCACCTCTCCTATGCTGTATTACAAGGTTTTTTGTTTTGTTTTGTTTTGTTTTAACTAGCTATGTGGTTTGCATTATAGGGGGCAATGGGGGGGGGAGAGAGAGCTGTTTAAGATAATCCTGTTTCCTGCTACTCACAGGCTATAGTCTAGAGAGAGCAGGTACTGTCATAGATTGGTGCTATTACTGGGATGTTGCCTTGCTATAGAACTGTCATTGATCAAAAGTTAATGTGATAAGATGCCATGATCATTGGCACTATGGTTATGCCATGTTCTCAGGGGTGCTGTTAGCTTGGCATGAACTGCGGAAGAAGCTGTTACTGCTTCTAACTAACATGCTATTGTAACTGTGAGCTTCAGGTATTGTTGGTTCAGGGCACTGAAAAACTAGCGACTGGTTTGGCACTCCCAAACTCCTCTAGAAACAATTCATGTGTGCACTGAGTGGCGTACCTACACTTCTTTTGGCTATTTGCATCACCTATAACAGGTGATGCTTAAACATTTGATCCAGTCTTAGTAAAGCAAGGAGGTTGAAATCCCAGTCTCACTGATGGGTGAGTAAGCCCAACTGAATTCAATAGGACTTACTTCTGAATAGACTTGGTTAGGATGGGAGCCTAACTCCAGTGCCATTTTTGATCCTCATGTGCCTAGAGAAACTTACTAATGCTTAAGCTTTTAAAATTCAAGTAACATATAGGAGAGTGTAAGGCAGAAATTATACTATGTAGTCTGTTTTAGCTCGGCATTTAGCACCAAGTAGAAATCCTATTTTCTAGCTGGCTATGTTAGTAGCCCAGTTAGGTGTTCCACTTGTTCCTTTTTTACTGCCAGCTTTGCCAACTGCGTCCTTCTTAATTTATCTCAAAATTATATTACTTTAGTAGCAGAGAGATGAAATGTAACAGTGTGTTCTTCCATATTATGCTCATGCAAAGCTCTGAATACAGTATAGTACATACACCGTATTAGTTATGGTCCAGTGTGTACATTTTTTGTAGAAATTATAGGCTCATGTAACAATCATAAAGGTAAAGGTAAAGGTACCCCTGCCCGTACGGGCCAGTCGTGTCCGACTCTAGGGTTGTGCGCCCATCTCACTTAAGAGGCCGGGGGCCAGCGCTGTCCGGAGACACTTCCGGGTCACGTGGCCAGCGTGACAAAGCTGCTCTGGCGAGCCAGCACCAGCGCAGCACATGGAAACGCCGTTTACCTTACCGCTATAAAGCGGTACCTATTTATCTACTTGCACTTAGGGGTGCTTTCGAACTGCTAGGTGGGCAGGAGCTGAGACCGAAAGATGGGAGCTCACCCCGCCGCGGGGATTCGAACCGTCGACCATACGATCGGCAAGTCCTAGGCACTGAGGTTTTACCCACAGCGCCACCCGCGTCCCACAATCATGCAGACTACAAAATCTTTATGTATTTTTCTTAGGTATCTAAAGCATTTCAGGTGACTCTTGGTCTGTGGTTATGTTTGTGTCCCTGATTAGGCTGCCTTGGTTAGCTGCTTCAGACCAAGACAGGAGCCAGATTCTGTAACTGATCAATTTTAGCCTACCACGAAGGAAGATTTTCATTCTCACCATCAGTTAATAAATTATCACTGGTGAACTAGCCAGGACATTTCTGTGGGTATATAGAGAAGCACACATATGCACACAAGTAAATTAAGCTTGCATTTGGCAGGCAAAGATATATTTTCTTGGCTGCCTTTCTCCCCAATTCAAGCCTGTGATTCAGTGGTGTGAAAAGGAAATATAATTCTCACAACACAACTTTCTGTCCCATATGTAGCTTTGAATGCTCTGTGCTGGAATTCTGGCCTCAACAATAATTTATATAGAATATTTATATCTGACTCAATAGCCCTGAGAACTTACCCCCCCCCAAATAAACAAATCTAAAAATAAAATCACACTCAAGTCTAGTACGGGAAAAGAAATTATATGGTGTCCATATGGAGGCAGGATTGTGCAGGCAGCATTTCCTGCCCTTGCAACTCCCTTCAAAATCCTCAGAGGCAAGAGACTGGGGCTGAGCAGCTGGATCGTACTCAGCCCACAAGGGATGCAAGTTTTCCGTGCTGGCAGCTGGCTGTCTCCAGGCAACAATGGTCTCCCAAGGTCCTTTGAGGCAAGGGAGTAGGGCTGAGCAGCTGGAACTGGTGAACTTCATGCCTCGCATTCTGATAGTCAGGTGTTTAAAATGTCCACTTGTTAGACTTTTCTAGCAGTTGGTGCATTGTGGGGTTTGCGTGTGCCCAATTTCATCTCTGATGGTGGTCTGGAAGTCCCTTAGCCAGATAGCAGTATACTTTGCCACATGTTGTTGTTGTTGTTTAGTTGTTTAGTCGTGTCCAACTCTTCGTGACCCCATGGACCAGAGCACGCCAGGCACTCCTGTCTTCCACTGCCTCCCGCAGTTTGCTGGTAGCTTCGAGAACACTGTCCAGCCATCTCGTCCTCTGTCGTCCCCTTCTCCTTGTGCCCTCCATCTTTCCCAACATCAGGGTCTTTTCCAGGGAGTCTTCTCTTCTCATGAGGTGGCCAAAGTATTGGCGCCTCAGCTTCAGGATCTGTCCTTCCAGTGAGCCCTCAGGGCTGATTTCCTTCAGAATGGATAGGTTTGATCTTCTTGCAGTCCATGGGACTCTCTAGAGTCTCCTCCAGCACCATAATTCAAATGCATCAATTCTTCGGTGATCAGCCTTCTTTATGGTCCAGCTCTCACTTCCATACATCACTACTGGGAAAACCATAGCTTGAACTATACAGTGATACCTCAGGTTAAGTACTTAATTCGTTCCGGAGGTCCGTACTTCACCTGAAACTGTTCTTAACCTGAAGCACCACTTTAGCTAATGGGGCCTCCCGCTGCCTCCGGAATGACGGAGCATGATTTCTGTTCTCATCCTGAAGCAAAGTTCTTAACCTGAGGTAATATTTCTGGATTAGTGGAGTCTGTAACCTAAAGCGTATGTAACCTGAGGTACCACTGTACAGACCTTTGTTGGCAAGGTGATGTCTCTGCTTTTATTTATACAGTGGTACTCGAGGTACCACTGTATAAATTATTATTATTATTATTATTATTATTATTATTATTATTATTATTTCACGGGTGATTTCTTTTCTGCAGTGAGCCGAGCTCTTAATTCTTGAGAATTCCGGAGGTACCACTGTATAAATAAAAATTTATTTATATTATTATTATTATTATTATTATTATTATTATTTCACGGGTGATTTCTTTTCTGCAGTCGCGCCAAGGTCTTAATTCTTGAGAATTCCGAGGTACCACTGTATAAATAAAAATTTATTTATATTATTATTATTATTATTATTATTATTATTATTATTATTATTTCACGGGTGATTTCTTTTCTTGCAGTCGCGCCAAGGTCTTAATTCTTGAGAAGCAGCGATGAGGTCATGCAGGGTTTCGCTCACGCTGACAAAACTTTTCCTCGCAAGTGAGCAAAGGCGGATCCAGCGGAGTTCTCAGCACCCGAATGAGATCACGGCCCCTCCCGGAAGCGGCTGAATTGCCCCTCGCCCGAGGCCAAAGAGCAGGCAGGAACGCCAGGCCTTATATGGGGATACATGGGACAGTTGGGAAAAGAAAATTATGTGGTTTTAGTAGAAATTACATAAAGGATTAAGTAAAAATGAGTTGGTGAAAGAGAGAATGTAAAATTATAGTATATTAAGACAAATTATTAAGATAAAAATAAGGTTGGAAGGATTTGCTGAAATAACAAATTGAATTAGAATACAAAAATGGGAGGTGTGAGGAGGTCAAGGAAATAAGTGAATGTAAGCAAGTGATGTACAGGTTTGACTTGCTTTTTATCTTTTTTCTCCTGTTTTATGGTTTTTGACGATGTTTTTTTTTTATATGTATTGTTTTTTCGTTTTTTCCTTGATTGTTATTATTTTTTTTCCTGTAATCTTTAAAATCTTAATAAAAATTTATTTTAAATATATATATACGAAATATATATCTACGAAAGCAAATATATATATATATATATATATATGTATATATATATATATATATGTATATATATATATATATGTATATATATATGTTGTGTGTCTCTGTCCCATATATATATATATATATATATATATATATATATATATATATATATGGGACAGAGACACACAACAAAAGTAGCCCTTGGGCGGGAAGTCCGCGCCCGCCTTCCCCCGCCCCCCCCCCAGGATAAAGCGAAACCAAAGCAGTTTCGCCATGTGAGCGGAATCCCCACGAACTCTCCCCTGAAAACTTTCATTCCCAGTTGAGGCTGAATCTCCTCCTCCCCCCCCCACACCCCCCCCTCCCCAAGCCAGGTGCGCGGCTCCCTCAGGGGTTGCGTGAGGTAAATTTCGTTACCTTCTCAGGTAGGCCTCAGGCGGAGGGCGGCGCTGAGGAACAGCCGGCCGGCCGGCCGGCGGGCCGAGGGCGGCGCTTGGGAAGAGCCGGCGCCGTTGCGGAGGGCGGTGCTGGGAAGAGCCAGGCCAGGCTAAGGGGAGGCGCCCGGAAGAGCCCGTTCCCGAGCCGCCTCCTTCGCAGACTCCGTGGCTCGGCTCGGGACAGGGCGCGGCGGCGAGCGAAAGGCCCACACGGACGGGAGTCAAAGCGGCCGGTACTTCACGGGTGAGGGGTCGGGATGTGGGGGGGGGGGAGGAGGGGAAAGGGGAGTTTTTTTTTTTTTTTCCTTTTCTTCCCCTGAGGTAAATAAGCGGAAGGTTTTTGGGGTGGGTTTTCTGAGGTAAATAACGTTCCCCTGAGGAGGAGCGGCCCGCCTCAGGTAACTTTCCACTCAGGCGTCGCCACTTTCCGCCCGCCTGGGCCTCCTCAGGCCGAGTTAGAAACTTTCAACTTCCGAAGGTGGCTTTTAAAAGGGCGGCGGCGGCGGCCTTGGCGCGGCGCCCCTTCTTTCCCCCTCGCCCTGGATATATTCTCTCGCTCCTCTTCGAAGTGGGACACGGAACTGCCGTGCGTGTGAATGGGGCGGGGGGGGGAGAGAGAGATAATCCATTCAGACGCTCGAGGCCTTTTCCTCGCTTCCCCTCCCCCCCCCTTTCTGGGCGCCGCCCTCATTCCAGGGATTTGTGAGCTGCTATCTATGGGAGGGAGGAAGCACACAAGAGAGAGAGAGAGGATCTGGTTTTCTTTTCTTCCCCAGTAGTTAGTTGAGGAGGAAGTGGGGGTTTGGGTCTCCTTTCTTTCGCCCAGGCTTTATCTCTGGGGTTGTTGTTTTTTTAATGTTGGTGGTTTTTTTGCCCGCTTGTGTGTGTGACGAAATGTGCAAAACAAAATAAAAACAAAACAAATTCCTTCCAGTAGCACCTTAAAGACCAACTAAGTCAGTTCTTGGTATGAGCTTTCGTGTGCATGCACACTTCATCAGATGCACACGAAAGCTCATACCAAGAACTGACTTAGTTGGTCTTTAAGGTGCTACTGGAAGGAATTTGTTTTGTTTTGACTATGGCAGACCAACACGGCTACCTATCTGTAACAAAATAAAAAAAATTCCTTCCAGTAGCACCTTAAAGACCAACTAAGTTAGTTCTTGGTATGAGCTTTCGTGTGCATGCACACTTCTTCAGATACACTGAAACAGAAGTCACCAGACCCTTCTATATAGGGAGAAGGTGGGGAGGGGTATTACTCAGAAGGGTGGTGGGATTCGGTGATTGGCAGATAGCTGTGATGAGCCTGTGGACGACTCTTAACGACTGCAATAGGTCTTACAGGAAAAAGCAAGGAAAAAGCAAAAAAAGCAAGGGGTGAGAAGGTGAAAAATGGCTTTGTCATGTATAGTGAGATAAGAATCCAATGCGAGTCGTCAGCAGGCTCATCACAGCTATCTGCCAATCACCCATTCCCACCACCCTCCTGAGTAATACCCCTCCCCACCTTCTCACTATATAGAAGGGTCTGGTGACTTCTGTTTCAGTGTATCTGAAGAAGTGTGCATGCACACGAAAGCTCATACCAAGAACTAACTTAGTTGGTCTTTAAGGTGCTACTGGAAGGAATTTTTTTATTTTGTTTTGACTATGGCAGACCAACACGGCTACCTATCTGTAACTGAAATGTGCAAATGCACAGCAGTGGAGGGGTAGTTGCGCCCCATCAGCTACGGAACTTGCATTGGATCCTCGCCCACAAAGTTAGGATGGAAGTTAAGAGTAAAGAAAAGAAAAGAGAAAATGCAAGCTTTTTGCTGCTCCACTTGACTTCACCTTGAATCAGCAAACTCCTCCTGTAGCCTCCCGACACACCTTTTCTCCTTAAATCCAATTATAAGCCTAGGGTGATCTGATAAACATTGACAATCGAGATCTTGTGTGCGTCAATAGTAGTGTTCGGATCGTGTGTTTTTTCAAACGCCGTGGCTGCCTGCCATAAATTTACTTTTCACAATCTTGGTTTAGTTCACATGTGTTGCGTTAATTTGCTCATTAGCAAAACATCCCATAATTTAATAAATCCAATCTGTCTCCTGTTAATAGCCAGGATGAGTTCCATTGTTGGGCTACAAGCATCTGTGCCACAAGTAACATATGTTGTATTGATTTTTTGTAGGAAGGAACAAGTGGCATGTTAAGTGTTCAGAAAATATATAGTACTGTAATCCTGGGCAAGTTTGCTTGGACTAAGCCGTAACTCACCCTGCCCTGAGGACTTAAGATAGGTTGATGTGTATATTTCAGGAAGTGGATATCGGGACACAAAAGTTGGGGCAAAGTCACCCACCAAGCTTGGTTGCTGAGTGGTGACTTGAACCATTACAAATTTGGATAATAGCCAGATCAGCAAGCACCGCCCCGCCCCCCAAGCTGTCGTTTCCTGTTCTAGAATAAAAAACAAATACTGTATGAATTGCGGGGTGTGTGGTTGTTGGTTGGCCAAGGTGTTCAGAGCTACTGTACTTATCTGAGCAGTGGGCAGCCTTTTGAGTCTCCCTTTTGCCTTGGAAAAAGGTCAGGAGTGGGCAAGCACAATTTTTGACTTTGTGACCAAGGCCAGCCAGAAATTATGGACCCATGTGTGGAAGTTAAGGTGTAAAGAACTGGTGCAGGAGTGCAGAGTTACTTTGCAATCCCAGCTGCTGTTTATGAACAGCAAATATTGTACCTCCCAGAACTCTGTCATATAACCGCTGCAGTGCCATAACAGTAGGATTTCATATTATTGAACTCACTTCCATTTAAATTACAAAACTACATCTAAAAGCATATTTTAAGAGCCTTGCCTTTTTGTTGTGCTTTATCATGTGGTACATTTTCCTTTAGAAACAATTTTTCTTACAATATAGTGTTTTGTAAACATGAGCATAATCTTAGAGAATACAGTTCTAAAGTAGCACATTAAGCAATAAGTTATGTTTGTCATATGTCAAATTGTTATTGATACGATAAATCCCAGAAGAAGAGTGTAGCACATAATGGTTACTCCCAATGTCACCTAAAACATGGTTTAGTAAAATATGAACAAGCCTGGGCTTGTGTGCTCCCTCCCACCATTCCCACCGAGGAGGAGTTAAAATGTTTTTTGTTTAACCGTGGTTTGGCATACAGTATTAGATTTGAAACTTTGGTTAATTATCTAGTGGTTAACAAACCAGTCAGCTTCATACCACTGTATCTGAAGTGGCTTCTTTGAAACGAAGTGTTTAATGTTAACCACAGTGACGGGTCTGGACAACATGAGAAACTGCAATTAACCAAAAGCAGAAGCAGGGTTACCTTCTGGGTGATGAATAACTTTAGCTCCCCAAATTCTGGCCTGGCTTGCGTAGCAGGAACATTAGTTGCACTCCTAGACATTGGTATAGTTCAAATCTAATTAATTGTTGCTTCCAATAGAAAGAGTATTGCTTATTGTGTTGCATCAATGTACATGGTTAGTTTTTCAAAGAAGCCACTTTCAGAAAGCCACTGCGAAGTTGACTAGTTTTAAACCAATCGCTAATTTGTTCAACACAGTTGCAGGTTTGACAACATGACAAACGATTATGAAGTAAAAACAGGTAGGACAGGGCCCTACCCAGATAGTTTACAATCTCTAATTCAACACACAGGAAGGGAGTGGGAAGTGGAGAAGGAAAGAATGTCCCATTTGAGTACCTTCACTTTCATTGAGAAGAGGTTAATGGAATCTAAGAAGGCTTTGATGTATTGTAACGATGAAATCCAGGGTGGGGTGAGGGCTTTGGTGTCTTGTCTTTGAAGTCTTTTTGGGTACTGTGCAGGAATTATATGAAATTCAGGGAGATTCATATTTTGCTGAAGCTGTAGGGGGCAGCTTTTGTTGCCAACACACTACTGTACTTCAGTAACCCCTAAAAGGAGCAACCGCATGGTTGCCCAGATAATTTGACTAATTTCCATGGTATCACCAGCACCCTCGGAAATGCTGATGTGGGAAGCAACTGTATCTCAACCCTGTGGTTACTTCTCATAGGTGTTATTGGGGTTTCGTGATATTGAGGCACCTGGAAGCAGCTCTGTGCTGTTCCTATAGCACAAATTAGCAAACACACTTTGCTTTCTTCCCTGGAGATAAGCGGTCTGTTGTCTTTGGCACAAAGGGAACTTTAAGTCTGAGAAAACTGTTACGTCCCTTCTTGTTCAAGAAATCTCTCTGGAAAGGAAAGAAACCTTTCTTGGCATTTCTTTGCAGAACGGCTTGCTTTCACCTTTTTTTGGGGGGGGGGGATTCTTAAAATTCATTCTGGTTCAGATTTGGCCCTGGCTGCACCCATTTTCAGAGTAATCAATTTTTCCTTTGCAGCATACTGCCCAATGTACACACCACAATGTACACACCACTGTGTATCATTGAAAATAGCGCACGAAACTTGGTTAGGTTCTGAATTGTACCTAGTGAAAGAGATTTGGGGAGCAAGAAACAGGATTAGTTTATCTCATTGGATAAACTATTCATATCATAGAATAAATATTTCCAAGTCAGGTTGAAATTTGATTTTGTTTTTGCATCGTTCCATTATATGTTAGGCAACATTTTCTTACCTCTGTGACTGTTACACTGGGTGTGGGAGAAAGGATGTTGGGGAGGACCATACTTAAAAGATGAAAGTTTTTTATGATTGAAACATGATAGCAGATACATTGTATTGCAGACTTCTAAAGTGTGGAGTAAGTACTACTTGACATAAAGTTAGTGGGCAGTGTTCTGAGTTGATGGACAGATTAGGGCAAGAGATTTTGTTTCCTCTTCCAACTTAGGTGTATATTGTAAAACACTATAAACATCCATTGGAATTGAAAATATATATGTCAATCTCTGGTATTTTGGTCTGTCTGCAAAAAGTTGAAGCTGGCATACTATTATCATCTGACTCACCAGTGTCAAAAGTTTTAGAGGCCTGTGATTTTAGAGGCCCTTTTAAGAATGTTTGGGGGGGAAGGACTACCAGACCATGTAGAAAATGAACATTGTATTTTAGCTGCAGTTCATTCATTTTCAGCTTTGTATTCTTCTTATAAAAAAGTGTGCCTAGACATTCTGTTGTCGTGCCCATAACCTAGATTTAAGGTGCCGTTTAGCTCCTAGCTTTCATATCCCAGTTTCTAACACTGTATGGAGGTGATTGCTACATTAATTTTAGCAGAAAGGTGCTAGTACAAACGGACTCATTAAAATTCTGCTACTTGAGGGAGGGAGCCAATCCTAATAAGGGAGAAATGAGCCTCAGCAGTTTCTTCTGACCTCTTTGGTAAAGGGGTCTCTATTTTGAACAGGATTTTTGTTTTTTTTGATGTATCAAGCCATATCCAGTACAACATTACTTTTTAAATCACTTCTATTAAATCCATGTAAGCTTTATTCCTGCATGCATGCGTAGAATTACCCATTTTGGTGTACCTACTTGGAAATTTAGTTTCCTACCCCCAATTACAAATGCCATACTGTGATTCCACATTTTCTGTTAGGGCAAACAGGAGGGACAGGTAATGTTAAAAGTTCTGTCATGGGTGGATAAAATTGCTAGGCAGTGTAATTTTAGGGTGTACTTGCATATATGTGTTCTTTCTGGAATAACTGGTTTCTCTTGTCCCCCTACAACTGCTTCTCTACGGAATCAGTCAGCATTAAGAGGATGTGTTGCCATTCCTTCTTTCCTTTTTACCATTTGTTGAAGGCACTGCCTAGAATATGTGTGTGATGTGTAGTCAAAGTTCTTTGGATAGGATGATTAATGTCTGGTATGTAGTCTGCCAGACAAGTACAGTACTTGCATTAATGCAGTCATTTAATTGTCATCTAGGCCTCCTGCCAAAACTGATGCATTGCTCTATTCAATATTGGAGGTGGTCCCGTCCCCCCGTCCCCCCCCCCGGTATTCTCTCTGACTGGAATGGAAGCAGCATAGAAGAACAAAAGTTTGAGACTCTCGAGTGAAAAGATGACATCACTGCACAGATATTCCTTTTCAGCAACCATTGCCTTCCTCTTAAACTGATACCGTGAGCTGATTTCATTGTGAAATCTGTGGCACAGATTCTTTCTCTCTGATAGAAGCCAATATGGTTTAGTGGTTAGATTGTTGGGCTCATATCTCAGAAGATGAGGGTTCATATCCCTACTCACTGAGTAACCTTGGGTCTTAACATAATCTACTTCCCGAAAGGTTGTTGTGAAGATAAAATGGGGCAGGAGGAGAACCATGTACAGTGCCTCAAGCTCTTTAGTGGAAAGGCGATCTATAAATGAAGAAATACAGTGGTACCTCAGGTTAAGTACTTAATTGGTTCCGGAGGTCCGTACTTAACCTGAAACTGTTCTTAACCTGAAGCACCACTTTAGCTAATGGGGCCTCCTGCTGCTGCCGTGCTGCCAGAGCATGATTTCTGTTCTCATCCTGAAGCAAAGTTCTTAACCTGAAGCACTATTTCAGGGTTAGCGGAGTCTGTAACCTGAAGCGTATGTAACCCGAGGTGCCACTGTAATGCACTTTCTTCTATTTAAATTTCTGCAGATGATGCTTAGTTTGCTACCTATTCAACCTACTGTGAACCTAGGAGTCCAGAGATAATGTGGCTGAATGAGATCTGGTGGTGGGCTTAGAACTCAAAGGATCAGTGAAAGCCAAGACTGAATGAAAAGAAGGGTGTAGTAGATAGGAGGGACAAAACAAAGCACACAGTGGGTAGACCTTGCAAAGATTTCCAAGAAACAGAATTGATGCCACAATTCTGTTGGCAGGAACATTAATAAGGTAGAAAATATTGCACTTGTGGAAGGGGTGTGGAGTGTGTGACTAGAATCATGTTGTGTGGGTAGGGGAAGACTTTGTAAAGCTAATTTCTGCTAAATTCACGTGGTAATGGACTCATTCTCTGGCCTCCATGCCCCTCCTTTGCCCGGAGTGTAATAGAAAATGTGAGGGAAATTTTGCTATACTTAGAACTACTGCTTCAAAGGTGAACTTAGGAAGGCACCATGGTGATAAAAATGGGGGGAAATCAGCACTTTTTAATACAAGCATGTATTTTAGCAAAATGGCAAAACAGTAGGCATCTTTGGGAAGTCATGCCTGTATTGCAAATGGCACCTGTTGCTCAAGGTCCTAAAAACAATTCATGTGGTTTGTGACAGATAAAATAAGCATTGCACGCTATCACTCCCTACAATGACTCTTAAGCCACCATCTTTTGTATGCATTACAGCAGTATAGTGTAGTTTTTGGCAAATTATTGAATTTGATCCGTTTCTGGGTTGTGACTGTGCAGCAGTAAGGATTCATGTCTCATTATCAGAATTGGATTATCTCCCATTTCACATTCAGTTGAGCATATTCTCACTGGATTTTAAAGTTTGTGTCTGTAACTGTGATTGCTAGAGACATATTTAATGCATGAATGTCATTATGGATTTTTTTTTTAACCATAGTAGGGCAATTTATTTATTACACCAACCAAAATATCACAGAATCCTAGCTTGAAACTTGCCTGGCCTCTAAACCATAATAATAGCTACAGTTTAAGGAGTTATCCTTTTTCCACCCCCTGCTGTGCAAGCATGTTGTGATAAGATAGTGGGATCTTTGTACTGATCAGAGTGGAGAGAATGTGTTACCTGTTCCCACATATCAAAGATTTGTACCTGTGGTCAGAGTCAAATCATGAGGTGGTAAGGTAATATACTAAAAAGTACTTAAGCAGTGATGTTGTAGTCAGCTTTTTCTATATACTTGGCTATGGAAAATGTACAATATGTGGATGCAGAACTGGTTGTATTATTGACTGTGTCTGTTCTGGAGAGTGTAAAGCCAAATAATCTGTTTTCTACTGTGCCATGTAATGTGGAACTGGATAGTTGGAAGGAGTTAAAGAAGGGCTTCTTAAAGCATTGAAAGTACCACGTTGTTTCCAGAGTTTGTGAGAACAGAGAGAGGAAATCCTTGTTTGTCTTCCTGTGTTAATGGTGGATGTAGCTATTGTGTAAAATACGAAGGGCTGTCTTAGTCCCAGCTGCACTGCATTTATTGTCAGTCCCTGTCTTCTTTTTCATGAAACTTGAATGTGTGTTCTCTGAGGGTTTCCAGCGAGTACAGAAAGGATGCTGCTGTGTTTTTATTGCAGCACTTAAGAATCGTGGTAGGAATGACAAGGTGTCTATCCTTCTGTTCAGTCAAGACCATCAACACATTAATTCCTCATAGATCAACCTATGCAATCCACTTGAGAGAGAAATCTATTCTTTCTTTCTTCTCCCAACTGTCATCCAGCTCATTGGTCTTTGACTTGTGGGTTGCAGCAGTGACATATATAATTTTAAGTTTTGTTCTGTTAGGGGTGGCTCTCTTAGCAGAAAAAGACTAAGAAAAACAGTAGATGAATATAAACATAGTAGAGGTATATAGAGAAAAATGCAGGGATGGAAATCAAAAGTAGATCTCATTTTGCAGGTCAGGGCTAAATGATGGCTACTGATCCAACTCTTCCTTTGATGGATAGGACAAGAGTAAATTTTGTCTGCTCTTGCGGCAGAGCTCTAGTACTAGAAGTAATTTGTCCTAGCCTGCAGCGGAGGCATCCATTCAATGCATACTTAACTTTTGAGTAAGCCCTGTTGAATTCAGCAAGTCTTCTGAGTTAAAACAATCACCAGTTTGTGCTGTATACAGAATTTTAGTAAGTGAAATAATAACCAAATAAGTCTCTCTTCTTCCCCAGAAATGACTACCATTAATGCAGGAAACGTTAACTTCAAATGGGATCCGAAAAGTCTGGAGATAAGGACATTGGCAGTTGAAAGGTTGTTAGAGCCTCTCGTTACACAGGTAACAAAAGCTGTATGTGGTGATTTCTAATAATGTTTTGGATCAATAGTAGTGAGCTGGGCAACTATTAGTTTAATTGTACTAGTCGGTAAGATCTGCATTGGACTTCCAAGTATAAAGTGGGCACCATGGCAAACTTGCAATGTGTAGTCTTCTGCCCACATTTTCTTTTTTGTAAGAAAACTTCAAAATAAAACATGAACAAGTTAAAAAAAATCACCTTTTTAAAATAGCTGGTAAATATGATCTGATACTATCTTTCATAATGCCTTCTGTGTAAAATATTCTTGAATGTTGAGTTTGAATGGGAGAAATCCAAGTTCAAATCCTTGCTCATCAATGAAAGTCCACTTGGTGAAACAGTGGGGGGAAAACTAAGATAGATAGATAGATAGATAGATAGATAGATAGATAGATAATTAAAGCAAATCTTTTAGTGGTCTCTTAAAATGGAATCTGTGGCCCTCTATTAAAACCACAAACCAATATCAAAGGTATTGTGCTCGATTCAAAATAATTCCTTCCAGTAGCACCTTAGAGACCAACTGCACTGGAAGGATGTTTGTTTGTTTGTTTGTTTGTTTGTTTGTTTCGACTACGGCAGACCAGCACAGCTACCTACCTGATTCAAAATAAATTAGTCTTGTTAATCAGTGAAGATGCATTTGTTTAAATGGGACTTAATTAGTTAAGTTTGTCATTTCAAACTTAACTAATGAGTGCATCTGTTGAAGATTTTGTCCATAGTACTTGGTGATCTCTAAACTATGTCTGACTTGAGAGACAAGGAGCACCCAACAGTCTCATTCACTCTGCCTGGTGTATGCACTCCTTCCCTCCTTCCCTTTCCCCTTTTCGGTGCTAATGGTTGATACTAATATCTACATTGAATCAAGTGATGATATGGTTAGAAGCATTTTTCAGACACTGAGCATAGATAACTTTAAAGCAGAGATTAAAACCTCCTTCCAATTTATAGCTTCTAATTCTTGTTTAAAGTCAGCTATGAGTAGCATTCAACTTGAGGTAAATGTAATACTGACTGTAATTATCTCAGAGGAGTGATCATGGAGAATAGCATATGAGCATGAGTTGGCACATCTGATCCAACCATGATTAAGAGACTGCAAAATGTCATATCTTCACCGCGCCTCACTCACTGACTCAGTTCCAAATAACATTAGAGTGCATTTCTGTTCAAAGGAAATCATGACCAAAATATCTCCTTTTTGAGATCAAATGTAAGTGTGGCATAATAGGTCATGCATATTACAAACAATACTGAGGGTCAGGGCATGACGAGTTGTCTCAAGTTTTAATATCAATTAAATTAAGAAAGAGGACAAAGTTGTGCAATCACATTGTGGATATGTGATTTTGTTTCCTACAAAGGTGGGCGTTTCCCACATGGAAATACCTTGTTTTGGACCTTAACTTTCAGCTCTTTGCTTCTAAGAGATTCTGAGTGCTTGGTCTGTGAGCAAATCACTTTGCTAATTGTTCTTGCATTTACTTTAAATCACCATCCCAATGCAGCTCTATTATTTCTTGCAGCTGGCCCTTCCTGATATAGTCCAGCATAGCTTGATCCAAACCACAATTAAAACTTTAAAACAAAATCCAATATAATAAGCAATAATACAATTTAGCAATACACAATCATTAACAAAGAGTAAATTAGCAATGTTATATATCACAAAATATTTTCTAAAACAGTGAAAAGGAAGTATCCTGTTAGGTAGTGCAAAGGCTTTCTTCAGTTATAAATCAACAGATTTTTGTAATGTTTGATCTCAAAAACTTAGGTATTTCCTCTGTGGTCTCCATGCAGATGCACACTTTCTTTTGCATATCTGTTAAGGAAATATTTGAAACATAAATGGGGAAACTTTAAATTGGTCTATCCTAGTGGGTGGCCTCATAAGCAGCTTTCTCTATCTTGCAACTTTATTAGGATAAAATTGAATGGTACCATGAATGCCACCCTGAGCTCTTTAGAGGAAGGAATTCAAACATAAGAAAGCAAAATCCCATGTAACATTAAACTTATGTCTTGTGTATACAAAACAGTGACCTGTTTCCATAATATAGAAAGTAATTGTGAATAACCACAGACATGTAGTATCATGAGAAGAAATTGCCTTGGAAAAGGATGAGAGAAAAGCAGTTTTTGAGAAAAGCAGTATGAATGTGGGCAGTGCTTTTTTTCTTAAACGTTTAGGGGTACTTTCATTTTCCTACTCATATTGAAATACTGCCCCTCAATGAGGCCAAATTTAGATTCACAAAATGTTTAGGGGTATCCCCCCAGAAAAAAAACAACACTGAACATGGGAGAGGGTGAAATTCAGTGCTAAAGTGCATCAGGGAAAAGGCAGGCAGATGAAAAATCCACAAAGTCAGAGTTTACCAACCAGGTAAGTGAAGATAGAGCTTAAAGATGCAGGAGTGAAGAAATAAGGGTGAGAACTGCCTGTAAAAACTGTTCTGGAGCAGAAAACTGAAAATTTGCATTAAAGTCTACACTCCTAATCAGCAACTAATGTTTCAGCTGCTTAACTGTTTGACATAAAATTCTTTTAAACTTAACAGACTTTTAGCTTGATGTTGTTTAATTAAAATGCAGTCGATCTTGCTTGAATTGTGATGCTTGTCCAACAAATAAATCTGGAACCATATTAGCAGGGAAGGTTCTCATAGTTTGTCAACTAATAATATGTCCTGTGTGATGCTGCTTTCCAGGTTACAACACTGGTTAATACCAGTAACAAAGGTCCCTCCAACAAAAAAAGAGGTCGGTCTAAAAAGGCTCATGTTCTAGCTGCATCAGTTGAGCAGGCAACAGAGAACTTCCTGGAGAAAGGAGACAAAATTGCAAAGGAGAGCCAGTTTCTTAAAGAAGAGCTGGTGGCAGCGGTGGAAGATGTTCGCAAACAAGGTATGTAGTAATATCACATTGTGGTGGGAAGCTGAATTGCTGTCCCAGCCCTGTGAATTAGTTCACTAAAGTTATCAGTCTACAAAACTAGCAGCCTGCCTCTCAATACATGCACATATTTAAAGGTCAGTTTTCATTCCTTTGATTATGAGAAAGCAGCCAATTTTAAGTAATTGTACTGATTTTATTTACAGGTGTATTTCATTTTAATGTTGCCCTTTCTCCATGGAGCTCAAGGTGGCATGTATAGTCCCCCATCTTCTTCTTATCCTCACAATAATCCTGTGAGGTAGGTTAGTCTGAGAGATAGTGACGGACCCAAAGTCACCCAATTAGCTTTGTGGAATGCCATTTTCATCTTCAGTAAGACAAGTTACTAAAATTCTGCTATTAAAATAAACTTAAATAAACTGAAGCTCCAACGATTTAAGACCAAGGCACTGTTAGCAAGTGGTTCCATAGACCTGATGAAGGGGAGGTTACCTACTCTTGATGGGGTTGCACTCCCTCTGAAGGAGTAGGTACATAGCTTGAGGCCTCAGTGGTGCTGAGTGCCTTCCATCAGCTTCACCTTGAAGCCCAGCTATGCCCCTATCTCAGTGGTAGTGAACCTTTTAGAGACCAAGTGCCCAAACTGCAACCAAAAACCCACTTAGTTTTCGCAAAGTGCCAACATGGCAAAATTGTTGAGGTTTTTATGGGGGTGGGGATTACACAGGATTCTGGAGCTTTTTTAGGGGGAATGCAGAAAATAACACCACTAAAAATGCTGCAAATCGCTCGCGTCAGCAAACATGCGCCTCCAGCTCACCAACAGCACACCGCCAGCTGGTTCGTGGGCATGGAACTTCGCTTCACACAACGCGTGCTCTTATGGAATGTTTACTGCTCACAGCGGCGTGGTCCTCCCCCCCAAAAAACCCGGCACCACTGTGGGCAGAGCACACTCTAAGAAACGCTTCCCACCCGCACTGGGGTGGGGGGGGGAGCAAATGGCCAGTGTGCTTGCTGGGCCAATGGCTCGTGTACCCGCAGAGAGGGCTCTGAGTGCCCACTATGGCACTTGTGCCATAGGTTCACCACCACTGCCCTATCTGGACAGGAATAGCCTAATTTATGTCGCCTACCCTCTGGTAATCTCTAGATTAGATCACTTTAGTGTGTTATATGTCAGAAACTGTAGCTGGTGCAGACAGGTTGCGCACTGAGGTAAGATGGTCTGAGCACAGAACACCAACCCAGGCCACTGCACTAGCTACCAATTACTGTAGTTTCTGGCCACAATTTGAGGTGCTGATTTTGACCTATTAAGTCTTATGTGGTTTAGGGCAGCAGTACCTCAAGGACCGCTCTTCCCATATGAACTGACATGAACCCTGCTGAGGACCTTCCATGGGAGGTCTGGAGGGTAGCAACATCTGTATGTGTCTTTTCAGTGGTGGCTCACTGCTTATGGAGCGCTCTCCCCAGGGAGACTTGTTACATATCATTATTAATAAAATTAGGCACCTGCCAAAAACATACCTTTTAATCAGGCTTTTAATCAAACATACCTTTTAATTGACAGCCTTTTTGCATGGGTGGATTTTTTTTTATCTAGAGGTTTTTTAATGCTGATTTTAATGTATGTATGTATTTGTGTTTTTTGCTTAAAATATTGTAAGTTGCTTTGAGTGACAGAAAAGCAACTAATAAATTTAATAAATAATAATAGTAACAATAATGGCCCTTTGTAAAATGAGATCTCAACTATACAATTTTCTGATAATTACCTTGACCTCTCTGCTTTCGAGAGCATGGTACCAAATTGTCTGATTTGAGAGATTTTCTTTTAATTGAAAGAAATATCTCTATCTTCCGTCTCGGGGGGGGGGGGGGAATCCAGTGCATTATATTTTTTTTCTTTTCAGAAGGTGGGATTTATTTTAATTAATTTTAATAGGATGCAATGTCTCTCCTGGCAATTCACAGCTATTTTCATAATTGCAATAGATATTTATTAGGATTCTGCCAGTTTTGTAAGAAAATAGTGCTGTTTCCACATATTCTTTTATTGCCATAGGAAGTGTAAACTACCTCATCCAGTGATAATTGGAAAGACTGAAGAAATGTAACCCCTTTTTTGCTAACTTTGTGTACGTAGGAGACTTGATGAAGAGTGCCTCTGGAGAATTTGCTGATGACCCATGTTCTTCTGTGAAACGGGGGAACATGGTGAGAGCAGCCCGTGCCCTCCTATCAGCAGTCACCCGGCTGCTCATTTTGGCTGATATGGCAGATGTGTACAAACTGCTTGTTCAACTTAAAGTTGTAAGTAGTGACTCAACTGTAACTTTCTGTCTCTTTTTAATTTGCTTATTATTAAAGTTGTTTAGAATAGTTTTTTGGAATAGCAGGGAAGACGGGAGTGCAGTAGGGGAGTGCTTTTGCCTTCATTCCTCTGCTAATGGGCTTCCTAGGAACATCTGGATAAGCACTGTTGAAAACACATTGATGGATTAGATCAGGGGTAGGCAACCTAAGGTCCGTGGGCCGGGTGTGGCCCAATCACCTTCTCAATCCGGCCCGCGGATGGTCCGGGAATCAGCGTGTTTTTACATGAGTAGAATGTGTCCTTTTATTTAAAATGCGTCTCTGGGTTATTTAGGCATAGGAATTCGTTCATTATTTTTTTCCAAAATATAGTCTGGCCCACCACATGGTCTGAGGGACGGTGGACACGGCTGAAAAAGGTTGCTGACCCCTGGATTAGATGGACTAACAGATCTTCCTCTGTGATATACATCACAGCACCCATATACAAGTCTTGGCTGACAAGCTGACATTTTGGCCAATGGGCTAAGTATTACTATGTAAAGTCAGGCTAGAGCTATATGCCATTAAAAGAGGCAGGTTGCATTGTCATTCAGATTGCATGCCTTTTTCATTGGGGGTTGGAGGGGTCCGACAGATTACTACTGCTTAAGTGTTCTTGGAAGTTACTGGTGCTACTTCTACAGAATCTGTATTACATTTTAAAAAGTCCATATAGCTCAAAATCTGATTTAATATTCTAGGTAGAAGAAGGCATCATGAAACTAAGAAATGCTGGTACTGAACAAGATTTAGGAATACAGTACAAAGCTCTTAAACCAGAGGTGGATAAGCTTAATATAATGGCAGGCAAAAGACAACAGGTATAGTAACTTTTTGCATGTTTTCAAATATATGGTTGCTTTATATACTGGTATAGTATCTGACAGTGTTTGTAAGAGAAACACAAGATTACAATGCTATAAATACTTTTAAGGACTGTGGGTGGGTGGCTTTTATGTCCAGGAAATGGGTGTTCAGCCTCTTCTGGATGGAGTTGTAGGTACAATGGGAGGAATTCAATATCACAGTCTTTCAATGGCAAGTATTTCAGCCTGCCAGAGGAAACAAGCCCCCCTCCTCCCTCTGCATCTCATTCTCCCAATACATACACTGATCTAGTTTTTTTCAGGGGGGAAGACCCCATTATGCAAGCAGGGCTTCTGCGGATGGGACTTGTTAGGTGAATCTTACCCATTGTTTGGAGACACTTATAGTCCTATCTCTGTCATATGAGACTCAATTGGCTTCTGTGCCAAGGAGTGCCCATTTCCAGCCTTGACTGCTTCATCAACTACAACTGTTCTTGCATAGGGATAGCCTAGCTATAGTTATGCATACTCTGGTAATCTCCCATCTTGACTTCTGTAATGCTCTCTACACAGGGCTGTTCTTGAAGATGGTCAGGAAATTACAGCTAGTGCAGAATGCTACCACCAGAATACTAACTGACATTTTGGTGTGCAGACATATAGAATACCTATTTGATAGGATCTTCACTGGCTGCCTATACTGTATGTTACCAGAAGGGTTGGGCCCATGGACAAAAAGTTGTGTTGGGTCAGTTTGCCATGAAATGGCTCTAAAACCCATTCAATAGCATTAAGGACAAGTCCCTATAAATCCACACAGAATTCAATTAAAAATTCGGGGGGGGGGGGTTGTGAGTGCTGATGAGTTGATCCAAGGACTGACTGTCCTTTAGTATGTTTTTTTAATGGTTTCAGCTGCCTAAGTGGTTAGCTAGTGTGCATGACTTTTGCTGCTACATGCACTGAAATCTCCATGTAGCAAGCTCCCTGGAAGTGACTGCCGTCACTCTCAACGGGAGTTCCATTTATTTTAAATTGAACTGCCACTCAGTCTCAGGAATTGGTTCATAATAAGAATCTGTTTTTCTTTGGTTTAAGATTGGAGAAGGAATCACATCTATGTATACCTCCAAGACAGTTGCTGGAAATGGTGTGGGGCAGAAGCCTTAGAAGTTAAGTTCCAGAGTAGGGAAAGAAAATTGCATTCAGTTTTCATATGACTTCCAATTCCTTGGGCCTGTTTACAGCCACCTGAACATCATTAGCAAAATATAGAGGAGAGTTATGTATCCCAATCTGCCCTTTCTTCAAATTACAGCTTAGCCACTTTTCTTCTCAAACAACAACAAAATAGCAGCTAGCTCTCTGGAGGTGATGCGTGGTGGTTTGTGTTGGTTTTCTGCAGAATTTTGAGCTTCAGTGAGTACATATCATGGTCTGAGAGAATATTGTGTATGTGCATAATTATTAAGATTTGAAACCATAAGAGGCCTGACTGAGACTTTGCTGCTTTACTATTAGAAGCTTCTGATGAAACTTGTGAGACTCTTGTTCATACTTCTCTCTGCTGTCTAGAAGTTTTCCAGTTACCTGAACTTCTATTAATTAAACCTAAACTTTCAGGATTCTACTGTTCCAAAATAATCATGTCTTGGAAGCCTTGTAGTTTGATATACTTCCTGATGAATGTTATGCTATTACACTACTTGTTCAAAGGGTACAATATGCAATTCTCTGTTAGTTATGGGGGAGTCCTAAGTGCTGACCTGCATCACATTTATCTCTTAAAACATATTGCTATTTGAAATATTCTCTGCAGGAATTAAAAGATATTGGCCATCGTGATCAGATGGCAGCAGCCAGAGGAATCCTTCAGAAAAATATTCCTATACTTTACACTGCTTCCCAAGCATGTCTCCAGCACCCAGATGTAGCTGCTTACAAAGCCAACAGGGATTTGATCTACAAGCAGCTGCAGCAGGCAGTCACAGGAATCTCTAATGCAGCCCAGGCAACAGCTTCTGAAGACTCTGTTCAGCAGCAGAGCGGTGGCGGAGAATTGGCGTATGCACTTAACAACTTTGATGTAAGTACTGCATTTTGCAGGGGGAAAATTTATGTTCCCCTTTCATAGTCAGTTGGTCGTAAGTTACCTAGAAACAGTTAGATCTCCTGAGGGTGATGAGTAACCATATCCTTGGTTTACACATGGCTATTCAGAAACTAACAGATTTGTAAACATCTGTACCATCTGTGTGAATATGATGATAAATTTACATTTCTGTAGATACACTTGGGCACCATGAGAACACACACAGTTGATTACATGACTGCTTAAACATCTGGAGATGTGTAGTTGGCAAGACCGGTACTTAGCTCTGGATAAGCCACCTTCCTTATTATGACATGTTGACATGGTTGTTTTCAGAGAACTATTAGGGGGTGGCAGTAAGATTTGGTGCTTAGCTTCATTCAAAACAGGGCAGAAATTAGGAAATAAACTCACTTTTCTTGACTTGCACCATGACCTGATAGGAAAGCTGGAGATTTGAAACACAATATTTTCCCTATTTACATGAATATGTGAAATGCAACCTATCTGCTCTCCCCCTTGCATTTCAGCTTTCCAGATTTGCCTCCATTTCCTTAATCCACTTTTGCAAGGGGCAGAAATAAAATTGCCTCCGACAGGAGTGCAGTGTCAGAATCTCCACCCCTTTCCCCAGACTAGGCATAGGCAAGCTCAGCCCTCCAGATATTTTGGGACTACAACTCACATCATCCCTAGCTAACAGGACCAGTGGTCTGGGATGATGGGAGTTGTAGTCCCAAAACATCTGGAAGGCCGAGTTTGCCTGTTCCTGCCCCAGACCGTAGAGAAGAACTGGGACTCCTTGATCCAGAACTGACCTTTGGAGATATTTGAAAAGCAGTTCCTTTCAGAATTGCTCTTGGGCTTAGTGCAGCAGGGATAAGCCACCTTCACAGATTTGAAGTGAGCAGGGATTTTGTTACCCCACAGTTACATAGGGGTTCAATATCCCAGACATCTTTGTGTCATAGGAGCAGGCAGGGTCATAGCAAACGCAAACTTTTCCTGTCTACCAAGGCCATCAGAAATGTGTTGCCTACCCTGTATCATACCCTGATCAGCATTTCTATGTCTTCTCTGTGTTCCTGCCCAATACCATCCAGCCTTTCCTGTCCTCATCCCTGTTTGAGGCTTCCTCTACATCTCCTAGGAAGCTCTGGTATAGAAAAATTAATCAACCTATTAAATCAAATCTTGTTTGTCTTCATTGATTGCAAATACATTCCAGGCTCACTACCATGTGCTAGTGTAATTTTTAAAACCCTCAAGAGCCTTCTTATGGCACTTCTCGACCCAAGTGAAATTGCATTATATGTGAAATTCTTGGTCTCGGTCCATTCCTTTGTAAAGTAAAATTTAGGCTGTGATCTTGCACCCTCTTACCTGAGAGTAAACCTCATTGGACTCTGTGGGACTTCTGAGTAGACGTGTACTGAATTGGGCTATCAGTAGTGGTCAAAAACCCTTTTCAGTGGCTGTGCTACTGTGTAACAGAATCCCTAAGAGGATTAAACACTGAAAATATTGCAGAGTTGACAAACTGCAACACTTCGTCTGAAGATCCTTTTTAACATGTTAATATGACTCTGAAAAAGATTGAAGTGCAATCTGCTGTAGCTTTAACTTGATATAAACTATACTGTTGCAAACTCTGTTAAAAAGGCTTTTAAGCCGGAAGGAATTGAGTTTGATGTACTACTTTGTTCTTAGTCCAAGGAAGATTTTAGCCCTGCATAGGTTGAAAAGATGTAACTGGCTGACATGCTCGATGTCAAAAGTATGAGTTGCGTTTCCTAATATTTCTAAGCTGTGTTCATCAAACTGACCCAGCATAGTATGACACTTACTTGGAGTTTAAAACTTTTTCTTCCTGCCAGAAACAAATCATTGTGGATCCTTTGAACTTCAGTGAGGAGCGTTTTAGGCCTTCCCTGGAAGAGCGCCTGGAGAGCATCATTAGCGGTGCAGCCCTAATGGCTGACTCATCCTGCACACGTGATGACCGACGGGAACGCATAGTTGCTGAGTGTAATGCAGTGCGACAAGCCTTGCAAGATCTGCTTTCCGAATACATGGGAAATGTGAGTAACCAAATTATGTTGTGTGTTTATTTGTAAGTGAAATGTGAAGAGAGGCCGTAAAACGGTATGGTTTGAATTTGACTGGAATCTCTTAAGAAATAGAACTGGGAGTAAAGTTGGGTCTTTTGTAACTTTTTGCTTTTGGATATACTCTCTTGGTGTGTTGGTATAACTTTTCCCTAACTTCTAAATTACTCCGTATCTATTGAATTGAAATGAGGGTTGGATGGAAAAGCTGGATGTTGAGTATTCTGTAGCTCCAGCTTCCTGCAGCCCTAAATAGATGTGTTATGGCCTTACATTGTGCAATTACTGTTGTGTATGAAATGGATCTTAAATATAGCAAGAGTCCTGCTGGGGAATATATAGTATATAGTACTTTTGAAGAAGTAGGCTCTTGTCTATAAAAGCTCATGCTACAATTATTTATTTAAAACAGCACAGCTGCCCCTCTGAAACATATGCCACGGCAATAATAAAGTATTTTTTGTACAGGATGTATTTTCATTCCAATGTGTGGACTATTTCAGTGACCTTCCCACATGCTACACAACTTGCATTGTGAACAAAAACCACTGTTTGGTCAGGTCTTGAGACAAGTGCAGCTCTAGAGATGCACTGAAGAAACACTCAATGCTTTAAGTGTTCCAGGAGATTTTGTTAACATATGCAGCAGATATTGACAAATACAACCATATGAGTGCATGTTGACGGTTAAAGTGACTAAAGTGATGTGGTCTTTTAATAAATGACGACATAGCTTAAGATGGTGTCGATGCTGCAAATATAGCATCGGTGACATCTGTTTGCATAAGATACATTTCTGTTCATTCCACATACTATAAAGAGATTTAAAAGATGGCAATAGAACTGAAAACAATTCAGTGCTGACATCCAACATTTAAGCATTTGAATTTAGGATGGATTTTTGACAGCAAAATAAAAATCCTTGCTTCAAGTCCACGTAAGACTTAACTGCATTGCACAGTGATAACTGTCAAACCTACTGCTGGTACCTGTCATATACGTTCAGACTGAAAATGTTCAGTCTTCCATCAAATGCATATTTGTATATCCTTACAATATTTGTAGTAAACTTGTTAAAATTTGTGAGGAGTTTGTGAGGAGAGTTTCCTTCAGCAAATTTGGTGTCAACACTAATTACAAATGTAGGAAGTAAAAAAAGATTTGTCTAAGAATGAAGGAACAAAAGGCATGTGCAGTTTGGGTGGCTGCAGTGTCAACTATCTGCTGCTTGGTCTTCCTGTTGCAAGTTCCACTCATTTCTGGATTTTCATTTATCTCTCACCCACACCCATGAGTACAGACTAAATCAATTAAGACTGCAGTTTGAGAACTACTAGGTTAACGAGCATCTCTTGTTTGCTTTATTGGGAGAATGAGTGTCTGAAATACTTTTACGACATTTACAATTCTTATAGTAAATTGACTTGATGTACAGTGGTGCCTCGCAAGACGAAATTAATCCGTTCCGTGAGGCTCTTCGTATAGCGGTGCGAAGCACGCCCATTGACAGCTTAGCGGATTAGCGCTATTAGCGGTTTAGCGGCTTTTAGCGGATCAGCTGATAAGCGGCTTAGGGCTTAGGAAAAGGGGGGGGGAAGGGGGAAAAAACCCCGCAGGAACTCGCAAGACATTTTAAAGCATATGGAAATAACTATGTTTGAAATAAAAATTGAGAACTGATGGTCACTGCTAACAAATAAATTATTGGAGGGGGAAGTTGTCAAATGCCTATGAGACTGAATAGTAGTTATAGATGTAGCTTCGAATGTGTGCATAAAATGGCTCTAAATTAATTTGAGCTCATTTACAAAACAGGGCAGAGGGAATTTGGTAAACTGCTGCTCAAATTGTGTTGCAATCCATGAGTGTCAGATGTTTGCTCTAAACTGCAGGCATGACCAAACTTGGCCCTCCAGCTGTTTTGGGACTAAAACTCCCATCATCCCTAGCTAACAGGACCAGTGGTCAGGGATGATGGGAATTGTAGTCCCAAAGCAGCTGGAGGGCCAAGTTTCGCCATGCCTGCTCCAAAGGTTTCTTTTGCTTCAGCAGTTAGTAATCTTTGATTGGTCATTGTAGTGTTTATTCCTTCCTAAGTAAGGTGTTAAGGGGAGCAGCAATAAGGCATCATTAGAGAGCTATCTATGGCTGTGCTTGGGTGGGGTGCAAAGAAGGAATAAAAAGAAGGTGGTAGTAGTGGGAAGATTAAAGGCAAGTATATTATAAGCAGGGGGAGACTTGGAGGATTTTGTGCTGGGTTGGCACTGTTTTAAAGGTTCAAGTTAGGATTATTGAGATTCCATTGGAGGGGTTGGTCTAGATCAGGCATGGCCAGCTCCCATCATCCCTAGCTAACATTACCAGTGGTCAGGGATGATGGGAATTGTAGTCCCAAAACGGCTGGAGGGCCAAGTTTGGCCATGTCTGGGCTGTTAAGGGTCCCTTTCCAATTCTGTGATTCAAGGAAATCTTAATTCTATAACATTTAAGTTTACTGAGCTGGTCAGTAAACTTATTGAAGATGATTGTCAAGCAGTATACCTGGGGTGAAATCTAACAATAGCTGTCCACAACTGAAAGATACTGTTGACATAACAGATTCCTTCTCCCCCTGTAAGCCCCCAGTATTAGCTGTGAGGGGCAGGGAGGAGGATACTTTACAATTTGTGGGAAGGGAGCTGTAGAATAAAGGTGTCCCCTTGCATAACACTGGATGTTGCCCAACTTCTATTAGAGGCTTTTGTTGAGGAATAGTTATTCTATGAAATGCACATTCATGGTGCGAGTAAATTGACCTATTTATGGATTGGCAGCTAGATTTAAAAAACCGGAAGTAGAGTGTGGGAATCAATTACAGTGGTAGGGAAGCTTCTTCATCTTTAATTTTTTTGATGCTTTATATGCCCCAGAAACATTCTCCCAAAATTGGACTTCAGGCAGCATTCCAGGAGGTGCCACTACTTCTATGACCCTCCCCCCCCCAATCCAGATCACAGCAGATAGAAGTAGAACTTATTTCATGGGAACATAGCTTTACTGGTTCACCTCATGCAATAACATCCCCAGTGAGCAAAGCTTTCAGATCATTAGCACTATTTGCAACAGGTTATATCCATAAAACTTCACCTAAATATAAGCACAAGATAGTAGAGGCAGCAACCGATTTGCACAGGGGTTATTCTGGACCCCTACGTGTGTCACTGGGGCCCACTTAAGGCTGCCCCAATCTGCCCCTTTTTGTAACATTTTTGGGACATTTCTGGGTTAGGGCCACGCGCATGTTTGCAGTTGCACACATCGGAGAAGCGTGAACCAGTCTTTGCCTGTAGTGTGAATGAAACTTGTGTAATTAAGTAAAATTATTTGGATCCATGAGAAATCTGAAGATGAACTCTCCGTGAAAAACACTTGGCAGAAAGTAATCTTATGGTGTCACTTGGCTTGCATATTGGACAACTGATGGCGTTTGTGTTGAGACAACTGATGGCGTTTGTGTTGAGACAATTCATTTCCTTCATAAGAAAGCAGAAACCAAAGTGGTTTAATCTAAAACACAATTAGGCATCTGTATCAACACAACATGAGCAGAATGGTGATCAGAATCTAGAGAGTTACATTTAAGTATATCCGAGGCTTTGGGCATATCCAGTGGAATTTGGCCTGTTTTTCTTTGACATGCAATCCCCAGTACCATATAAAAACTACTTTAGAACTCAGAAGTTTCAAACCAGGCTTGCAATAAAGCATGGAAAAGGGAGTACTTGAGCACAAATCCAAACTTTTGTTAGATGTATAGAGCTAGCTGCAGTTGTTCAGGTCCTGGACCATGTGTCCACTTCATGAAGTCCTCTTTGCCATTCTTTTGTATGTTGAGGGAAGATAAATTGCTGAAGAGATAATTTACCAGGTAATGCTTCGTTTCACAGTGCTTCTGCTTATATTAGAACATTATAAGCTTAACTTTGAAATGAAGGCAGAATTGTTTTTAAAAAAACTAAACAAGAAAAACCACCCCAACTTCAGCATCATAGTAAGAAACGCTACTTTAACTGACTTGAAGTGCACATGAAGGTGAACGTAACCACATTTAGGCACTAAATCAGCAGTGTGTTTGCAAGTGAGACATAGGTGCTAAAGAAAAACAAAATTCTGTAGTTTGCTATGCCATTACAAAATAATACTCATTGCAGCTGTTTTCCTCTCTTCACAACCCCAATCTAGAGCCGCATAAAAATAAATAAATAATAGTATTCCACCATCTGACAGGGTTACCTTAGTACCTTGCTCATGCCACATGTGTTTCCGTAAAATTAGGAAATGCAGACTCAGCCCCCCTTTCCCAGTCCTGTCGTCTTACACAAGGTTGGGAAGGAGGGTACTGATGGTGAGCACAACAAATGCTTTTAGTATGGCATGACTATCCTACTGGGCAATCCTATCCTTATCAAATGGACTGCCAGCTGTACCCTTGCTAATCAAAACGACATTCGCATTGTCCATGCTAGTTCAATTTAATGCTTGCTGAAAGAGTATTTAATCTTTACCTCTCAGACAGTAGTCTGACATAGAATTCTGAACATCCATTAAAAATGTTAGTTTTCAACTGTAAGGTCAGGATTCATTATTTGGTTCAGGATAAGATCACAACAGCAGTACAATCACAATTCATACATATATGATAAAAAAGATGAAGTAGGTTCCCAAATGCATATTTGGGCTTAAAGCAGATTCAGTATCTGAAATTTTGAAGACTTCTGCCTGTGAGCATATTGCGAAACTTAAAGGTGAACAGGTAATCCTAGCTAGGCAGATAGAGAAGAAGAAGAGAAATTTTTTTGACATAGTGACAGATTCACAAAAACCCATTCATTGGGTTCCCAGGTTGTAACTTTAAAATGGAAGCCAGTGCAGTCAAGCTGGCTGAGCTTTAGCAATCACAGCCAGTCTAGGTCATGTTTGTTGAACAGCTAGGAAACAACCAGTTTATACATAAATCAGAATAAACACACAGTTCTTTTCCAAATATTTGGGGGGGGGGTTACTACTTTGTGTGGCACTGTCTTGTTCATGAGTCGCTTTAGGATGCCATCCTAAACTCATTTGGAAAGCTGGGCAAACTCAAATCTGTGTCTTGAAAATAAAAGGATTTAAATCCAGCAGGTCCCAGGCTATTTCATGCTTGTTAGGTTCTTCAGGTCTTTAATATCAAACTATTAACCCAAAGTGTTTCCCATTTTTTAATCTCTCCACCCGCCTCCCTGATTCAGTAATTGCTGCCTTTCACGGCTTCTTCCGTGTAGTATTTCCTTCCATTGTTTGTTGTTCAGCTGTTGGTTACATTATTTTTGTTTATTACTATGTTATGAATTGTTGTGTTTTTATATTGTAAACCACTCTGTGATCCTCAGATGAAGGGCAGTTTAGAAATATAATAAATTATAATTAATAATAACAATTCACTTGAGGATCCAGAAAGGTCGCAGTGGCCAAAGTGGTGCCCTCCATAAGTTGTCAGACTACAATTCCTATGAACTCTGACAGCAGGGACTGGTCTATGCTAATGTAGCTAACAGTTGCATTTCACTGGTGTGTAATGGAAGGTACCATACTCGGAGCCTTTCTAGACAGCCTACATTGCAGGAGCAGTTAATTTATAGCTGGTCCTGAAGACTGTTGTTACATTTTGTCACCAAACAGATTGCATTACCAATATTTTTCATCTTGAAATGGCATCAATAAAGAGGCAACTTCTATTTTTACAGTATACACAATTTTAATGTTTTTTGTACACTGCAATTACTGCATTATGAACCTTTATCCTCCACCAGAAAACGCATCTTGGAACATTATTGGCACAAGTCATTTGGAATGTCTGTTAATACTTGATTTCAGAATTAGATGAAAAGTTCCAGGGGGAAAATTAGTAATGAGAGAAATGATGGACTAGAAGTACTGGAGAGACTTCTGAAGTTTGCATCATGGATGTAGCTACCACCTTGTTTTCTTAGGTGACATGACCTGCAGTTATGTTGGGTAATGGTGAATCTAAACCTTTATACCCCTGTAGTGTGAGTCTGTTTGTGTGTATCACACACAAAGCAAGTAACTACTTGAATATTAAAAATGATTCCAAAGTATTTAATGTTGCTATCATTTGAAGGAAGATAATGATTGTGAAGCAAACTCCATGTATCTGATCTTGCAGTGCAGAAGATTGTGGCACCAAACATGATAAAACCTTGCCACCTTGTTCTTCCCACATACAGAAACAAATTGTAACTGTGAAGCTTGCTTGCAAGGACCTTACTGGACCGAAATGGCAGTAATTCATATACTGAGGGATTTGTTGGGCAGTGCAGTTCCACAAATAAGATGTGGCTCTGCTTGTTTTGACCCCTCCCCTTCTAAGGCTCTGTAAGTGTAACTTAGAAGACATGAAGGAAAGCATTCTGATATTAGCAAATAAGAGAAAACTTCAAGCATGTGTAGAAACCGTCACTAATGAAAACACATAGTGTACGAAGGTTGGGAGAAAACTACAGCTGCGTGACACAGTGCATTATGCTAGTCTTGAGGTTGATTCACATGTGCATATCTCCATGATACATGTTTACAATGCAGCTTCTATCCATTTTCACTGTAAACAGTGTTCTGCTTTGATGTTGGTATACTTTTGCTTTATATTTCTTATTGCCAAAAGAACATATTTTTTCTGGGAAGAATTAATGTTATGCCTTGCACAAATTTGGGGTATACACACACACACACACACACACACACGGTTATAAATCCCTAATTTTTTCATTCTTTAACTTTTGAGGGAGGCAGAAATAAAGGGAAGTGGCCAAAGGGAGAGGCAGGATATTAATCTCATACTAGTGAATTAAAGGTGCCTGACCTTTTGTAAGCTAAGAGAAAACATAAATATTACTCCTCCTGAATAAATTTAGTAATTTGTTTAATGATAAAAGGCCACCTGGCACCTTCACTGCATGGGTTTAGGCGCCAGGCGAAAACTTTTCTCTATAACCAGGCCTTTGTCTGATTAACATTCTATGGTCTTTTACACATGTTTGTGGGAGGAAGATTATTGGTTTGTTTTTGTTTTTGTTCTTGTTATGTATTTTGTATTTTTATGTTGTGAATTGCCCTGTAATGAAGGGCAGTAGATAAATTTAATAAATAATAATGCATGAAACACTCTCCTTTCACTTATTTGATATCTGATGTATATTGGCCAAATTGCAGAAACCTGTCTGAACTGAAAAAAATTGTGTTTGAATTCAGTCTGTTGGCATTTCATACATGTACATCCTTTGTAGATGCTATTGTCAGTGTGATTATGCAGGTTTGAAATGATACTCATACTGTATGTTCTGTTGGTTAAAATAATACTCTTGACATCTTTGCTTATACAAGACTGAATGTGACTGTAGTAGCAGTCAGTTTGCACTCAATAAAATACCCTCTTTCCTAGATAGACAAAGCAAAATAGAATTTAGAAATATAGCGAACATAACTAGTGGGCGGGCTTGGTGTGTACAGCTCAGTGTTGTTTGAAAGACTGGTCTATTTTTACGGATGCCAGTGAATCATCACGTAAGCCATATGATTCCTCTTACTGTGCTTTGAGTGATTGCAAGTTCAGACTTAGTAGCCCACATAGCTTTTGGTTAAAGCAGCCAAAGGTCACTATAAAGACAAGTATTCATTGTGGCAATGGAAGTATCTGCAAGACATGTCATATCTTTGTCATCCAAACCTACTTGAGTATGGAAATAACATTGGACTGTCCTTGCTTAGGTGTCCACAAATACCAGTTCAAAAGGAAAGGATAGATAGGTGGGTTAACATGGCAGGGAGGAATAGAGAATTTCCTTGAAGGGAAAAGTAAACGCAGACCAGACTATATCAGCAGTTCCACATACTCACTTGCTGCAGAATATGCCTTTGGAGGAGATAATGGCAGCAGTAGAATTCTACTGGCGTCTCTTGCAAAAGCCCAGCATAAGCCATAGAAAGTACTCAGGAGGGCAGGGCTTGTTGGGAACTAGAAATGTTGGCTAAATAAGTCCAGCTAGTTTCACAGCCCCTACATAATTTTTAAGTAATTAACTGGGATAATGTTGGGCTATTTTCAATTGGAAATATGCTATAGGAAGCAAAAAGAGTTTGTAGTGGTAATGATCTTGGGCAAGTAAATGGTTTTGTGGAAAAACTACTGGAATTTATATTTCCCACTTTATACTAAATTCTACAGAGTTAGTGCATTGCTACTCAGCATAGTGAGGAACTGCGGACATTTTTGAAAGAAAAGCCTGTTTGCTACCTGTTAAGGAAGGGACCGGCTTATGCTGTTAAGCATTTATCATTCATTGCCAGGTACCCACCTTTGTCCACCTTCCTAACACACTTGTAGAGTTATGCACAGCTGATTCTTGGCAAGACATGAAATTATCTGTGTCTCCATATGGAGTGGGAGCTGGGAGAAGAGGCTGACAGTTTGCAAGAGTTTGGTATATAGACCACTAATCTCAATGAAGCTGAATTGATTCTTGGTGGCTGCAGTGTTTAAATGCAGAGAGAAATTCCCTTTACCCAGATGCATAGAATACACCGTATATGGCTAAAATAATGGCTTACTACATGAGATATTTGCAGATATCCTTCCATCTGTCCATCCATTTTCACTCTACTAGTAAACAGTCAGTGGCTTAACAGAACTAGAAAAATAGGAACCCTCCTATTAAGTTAAAATAGAGTCCAATATGAAAAGCTTAAGCTCATGACTTTGACTCGGTGGCTTTAAAGTATTGCATCTCCAGACTACTCACTTTTATGTTAAAGCATTGAAATATATTTATCCAAGTACTTCACTAAGAGATATTACGCATATAAAAATGGATTTTTGAGCCAATGGTTAGGTTGAAAACTTTGCAGAATAGTACAACACACAATTAATACTATATACTGATTTAAGAAATCCAAGCACCAATGTTTCTTTTCCCTCTGCATGTACTTGTAAATACTGTTGCAGCTGAACGTGGCATGATATGTTAGATCTACATATGTACATTTTCTTCTAACTTTATAGCTTTGGTTATGTGTTCATGATTTTTGAACAATTACATAAATTCTCCTCTCCAATGGACTTCTGTCTACGTAGATGCACAGTAATATTCAATTCCATAACCCAGTCTGGAAACTGTATTGTTATCCAGAAATCAGTTTTGTTCAGAGTAGTTTTGTACTGCCTTAAATATTTCTAAACCTTCTGTTCAGCAAAATAGTGTTCCTAAAATTGTTTTTTTGTTTGTTTGTTTTTGTTTTTTTTTTAGTAAACCATCTCTGATATCCTACATTAAAATGTTCTTACGCCTCCCAACATATTTATCTGGAAGTAAGTCTCACTTCTGAATAAACCAGACCAGGATTTGAGCATAAATCTTACTGGATTGGGATGTTACAATGGTAGATGAAAGCTGTACTACAAGGACTAATTTGGCCTCCAGAGAAACCAGTAGTTGGTGCATAAAATAGTTTTCTGGTCTAGACAAACAGCTGGAGATGAAAGGAATAATTTTCTGTGTTTAAAAAAACAACCATCTCAGTTTTCATTTGTGTAAAGCATATATTGATTCTTAGTCTGAAATGTGTCCCATTAAAAGTCAAGACAGATTTAATAAAAGTTGAAGTGTATCTAATACTTTGAAGACCAAACTGCATGCTACTGATTGCCTGTAGAAGGTTGATATTTCAAAGCAATGGGGATGTAATCCTGGTTTATTCAGAACTGTCAACAGCTATATTCTGAATCTGGAACACATTTAGATAAGCTGAACTCTCAATATGGAGTTAAGAAAATAATAATCTTTTTCCATTCTTCAGTACACTGGAAAATCCCCTCTTTTGCACCTTTCCTCTGTAGATCATAAGTCCCAAGAACCAGGGTTTTTTTTAATGAAGAAAATTCCATTAAATCTCTACTTCAAAAGAAAACCGAGCCAGCTGAAATGTTGGGGATCATAGCTACAATGCTTCAATTGGTAAAATGTCCTCCCTTCACTGGGTCCTGTAAATATATACCTAACATCTTTTCATCCAGACTATTCTTCTAAATCAAATCTGGAGGCTTGAGAGTAAAAATTTACACGTATAATTACATAACATGAAGCAGTTTACATATTTTGGGTTGAGCATATTTAGACTTCCAAACCTCAGGAGTGCAAATTGAATGCAAACATTGCTGCTTTAACACAGAAAATACTATGGGTTTAAAAAAGCCACCCTTAAATACTGCATCACTCAAAACAAGTAGCCTAGAAAAATCCAAGCTTTCTCAACATTTGTAAAAAAATCAAAAATATGTGTAGGATCCCTGCAATTTAAAATAAGTTTATCTGATTTTGTTTTTTGATTACCTGTATATATTATACTTCACATTCTTTATAGGGTAGTTGCTGACACTTGCACTGTCCATAACCATTAATGATGATGAAAGGTCCTTCATGGCTGGCTTCATATTCATTATATGGTCCTTGGTCTGACATGTTTGACATATGTAGCCGTGTTTGAGATCGTAGTTGCCTGTGGCTTTGAATCATTGAGCACTGCCTAATTTTTCTTAATGTGGGAGGGCAGCACTTCCTGGAGATGAACACTACAAAAATGATAAAAAAGAAAGAAAATAATAAAGCCATTGTTCCTGTAATTACCTGCTGGCTGAAGATGGCATTGTTCGGCTCAGGCAACTGCTCTTCTGTAGTAATGGGTATGCCTGTCGTAGTTGAAATTTCTTTGTCTCCCACATGGAAATTTGAGGAGCTTATCCTTTTTGTATATTCAGTCGTTGGAGCTCTGTAACTTGTAGCAATGGATGTAACAACAGTTGATAAATTCCAACAAAGCTGAAAACCATAAACTGCATCTAGAATATCCTCTCCCTGGGTGTGGTTTGGGCTATGACAAAGTATCGAATGCTCCCACCGACCTTGGAAGCCACTCAGCCATGTGGCTAGTGCACATATTTTGGGGCTGCATTCCCAGGGATTGCTGGAGAGGCCCACTGTAGTAAGGGTTGTAAGTGAATATAAAACCTTGGACTCCAGAGTGGTTAGCTTGTTGTTATCCATTAGGAGTACTTTAAGATTAGGCATTGTTTCAAAAACTGTCATATCAATGGCTTTGATCTCATTTCCGGACAAATCTAGCTTTTCTAAAGTGCCCCAGGTCCATTCCATCCCGCATGTCAAGTTGCTAATTTTATTCCCCTGCAAGAAGAGCATGTGCAGATTGCTTAGCCGTAGGAAATGAGCAAAGTTAATCTTTGTCAGCTGGTTGTGCTCTAGGTGAAGTTCCCTCAGTTTGATTAATCCTGCAAATCCATTGCGTGCCAAACTTCGCAAGCGATTTGTGCTCAAATCCAGAAAATCCAAACTACGGCAGTCTGAAAATAGACGGACTGGGATAGTCCTCAGGGAATTGGAACGTAAACTCAAGGTTTGCAGTTTGCGAAGGCCATAGAACAACTCAGGATGCAAAGCAGACAATTGATTGAAAGAGAGGTCCAAATGTTGCAGGTTAAGCAGTTGGCTAAAAGTTGTGTTTGGCAAATAAGAGATTTTATTTGAACTTAAAACTAATTCCTTGAGTTTATACAGTCCTTGGAAACCATCTTCTCTTATTGTATCAATTTGATTATGGTCTAAATGAAGCCAAGTAAGTTGACTGAAGCTTGCAAACTGATCCCCTTCAAGTTCCATAATAACATTGTGCCTCAAAGACAAACCTAGACAGCCCTTGTCAGTGGTGTTTGGCACTGAGTGAAACCCCTGAGAGTCACAGTAAAAGAGCAGCTTCTCGCAACGGCATTTTGGCGGACAAGCCGTGCCCAAGGCAGGCAGCATTTTAAAAACAATACTCATTGCATATACTGCTGCCAGCATAGGAGCCCCTAATGGCCACTTGAAATGTAAGCCTGCAGAATATAATTCAGGGAAACAACAAAATAGGATATTTTTATCAGATGTATGCTTCCAACAAAACGGAGAAAGAATGCTACAGATAAATCACATGCATTAAAATGCTTCAGGTCTTAAGAATATAAAACAAATCCTCGTGAGCATCTCTCTGAATTATTGACATTACTGATAAGGCAACTGAAAAGTGCCTTTTAAATCTATTGTTGTCTAAATGTGCATTTCTAAAGCAAGGTTGACTGCACATAGTACAACAAACAAAAATATATAAACTTACCCATTCTTTTGAGTACGTTGGCGGTTGCATTCAGTCGCAGTTTTAGACTCAACACAGTGAGTCTGTAAAAGGCTCTAACGCTGACAACCTTTGAATAATTTACTTTCTTCTACTGTCCTCATCCGAGGGAAAAAATGACTTGACATCCTCTTTTCTCATATTCCTTTTGAATTCATTTCCTTGATTTCCAGCGGTAGGTCTGTTAATTCCTTAAACAGTGCTGAATTGGGAGTTCTTTTTGTACTGCTTCTTAATTGAAAATGCTTTCCACTGCTATGGCTTTTTTGTCTTAACTTGTTGATGGCAGAAGGGTGGCTTATTGCTGAGAGAAGCTTCTGTAGTCGCTTGAATGCATTTGCTGAAAAGCTTTCAGGGATACGGTACAGGAATGCATTTGCTTATGTGCTGCGACCACACAACTGTATATAGGCTGACGTCATCCTGTGACGTTCCTTTTTGTTTGGGTTTTCCAGAAGCTTTGCAGTTTAAGACACAGTGGTGCATACTGTGAATTGTGAGATTAGACTACCACTAAGAGGAAAAACTAATTGTAGGAATTTTTCATCCAGCATTCAAGTAATAGGAATGACTTTACATGAATCTCTCTCGCAAGTTACATGTTTATTACAATAGCCCTGAGCTATATATCTGAATTTGTGAAGTAAAGTTACAGTACTGATTTTTGTGACATGGTGGTCCTGCTGGCATTCTTCTGCCTACATGTGTGAGAGCAGGGTGCTAATTTTTTTTTAAAAAAAAATCTGCCAAGGGAGAGTTGCATGCGATTAGCATGTCAGAAATTATTTGTATTGCTATATAATTAAAGATCTTGATTAAAAGGAGGATTTTTTAATTTATTTTTTTGCTAGCAATGGAGAGAAAGTGTTTTGGTAAAGACCACATAGGAGAGTCCATCAAATGCAATAGCTTTAATAAATCGCTTTCTACTTTAAAATGTGTTTTTTTATAAAATAAAATAAGATAATGTCATTCAAAGCTCTAATAGTTCTACTTCTGGATAGTTCAGATATTATTTGAGAACAAGCAAACTTGAGTCCTATTCCAATGAAACAAATGTGATAATGAGAACTTCAAGAACAAAAGCAAACCTGGGTGGACAAAGAGTTCACAGGGAAACTTGAAATAGATCTTGAGGATGTTTGCAGGCGTCCTGGTCAATTTTCAGCCTTTTCTGGGGGAAAATAAACTTTACTTTCCCCCCTACCTAGCCAAAGCAAATGTTAATTGCATGAGTATGGGTTTGTTTGGCAAAGACTACCATAAATATTTAATTTTGCCACGTATAGTACAGGTAAAAAAACTACCTGCAATTCTAATAAGCAAGAAGCTTGTGGCTTTTATTTTTATTTTTAAAATAGAAGTGTTAATTGGAGGAATTTTGTTCAAGTTGTGTAGCAAATTATATCAGAATAAATAGGCTATGGCAGTAAGAATGAATGCTAACTAACAATGCTGTCTTAAGTATTTCGAGACTTGTTCTGTAATTATCTGTATTCTGCAACTTTAAAATGATTTTACATATAACAAACTCAGTTGCTAAGTGAAAGCTTTTCAGTTGTCATGCTCACTAGAGGGCAGCACTGCACTCACAGTGGTAAGCAGACATTTCGAAGCCTGCTTGAAATGCCATTCTCACCCATTAGCTCTGTCGGTTATTTCCCTTTTTGTACCTCTGGAAGGAGGCTTCCCCAGCATAAATTGCCTCCCCCATCCCCAAGAAAAGAATCCTGTTAGGTTCTCACCTCAGGCTTCTGCTTTGGATTTTTTAAACCCCAATGCTAAGGACCTCTCACTTCACTTCATCTCTACGAGTATTAAACAGTTTGATTTTATGTTCCTACTGGCCAGAGGACAAGGGAAACTTCACAAGGTTGGTGAAGTTCTAACAACACAAAGAGTAGCATAGCCAACATGCATGTGGGGAAAGTTTAATGAAAAATTCCAGAGTTTTTCCCTAAAACCAGCGACACCAAGTGTTAAGATATGAAGAATTATTATTTGGGGAAAGAGGGAAAGGGGAAGAAAAAATCGGAGGCCACAATCACTCATAGACTTCTTGACAAAAATGTAAAGTTTTTGCAATGTCTGAGTCTCAAAACCTGTGCAGAGTTGTCACTATTATTTTAACTGTAAATACCATATCTTGGAGAAAGGCAGTTCTAAGAGAGTATATCTTTGGTCACCTAACTAGATGGATTCAAGAGCCAAAATATTGAAAGGATGCTTCCCCTAGTTATAGAAATTTGAAACCACTGTAAACCCGTGACTCTCTAGATGTGGTTGAACTCCAAATCCCATCAGCCCCAACGAACATGGCAATGATCAGGGATTATGAGCTTCAGCGTTGTTAGTCCATCATCTATGAGGCATTGCCCTTGACACTGAAGTCAGCAGAGAAACCAGGGTGTTCAAATCCTTTGGAAAAGAGCCATTGCAATGGGTACAATACATTAATGAAGCTTGTTTGTTTTATCTAATTTTCTAGGCTGGACGCAAAGAAAGAAGCGATGCTTTAAATTCTGCAATAGACAAAATGACAAAAAAGACAAGGGATTTGCGTAGACAGGTACAGTATTAAATATGTATAAAGTGTTCATGAAAACAGTTACACTACATAACATTCCATTTATCATGTTAGCCTGATTCTAGCAGTCTTTACTGTTCTGTTCATTGTAGTAGAAAACTAAAAGATTGGATTCAATTAGAAGTTGAGTGAGCTGGCCTAGGAAGAAGTGAGTCGCAGTGTCTTCGAAGAAGCATCTTAGGTGCAGCTTTGCTGGAGGTGGACACATGACGAGCTCTTCCTCCTCTTCTCTTCAGCAGCAAAGGCCAACCTAATCGAGCCACTGCTTACAAGGATTGTCTTCCTAGAATGAACTCTCTCCTTATGAAGCGAAAGCATCAAAGCGAGCCATTAGCAATGACTGTTTTATTTTTGTTTTTGTCTTTTTCCTTAGCCACACGGAAAGTCGAAATTGCTATTGTGTCAATCTAATCTTGTTAAAGGGACACGGGTGGCGCTGTGGGTTAAACCACAGAGCCTAGGACTTGCTGATCAGAAGGTCAGCGGTTCGAATCCCCGCGACGGGGTGAGCTCCTGTTGCTTGGTCCCTGCTCCTGCCAACCTAGCAGTTCGAAAGCACGTCAAAGTGCAAGTAGATAAATAGGTACCGCTCCGGCGGGAAGGTAAACGGCGTTTCCGTGCGCTGCTCTGGTTCGCCAGAAGCGGCTTAGTCATTCTGGCCACATGACCCGGAAGCTGTACGCCGGCTCCCTCGGCCAATAAAGCAAGATGAGCACCGTAACCCCAGAGTCGGCCACGACTGGACCTAATGGTCACAGGTCCCTTTACCTTTTTAATCTTGTTAAAACATGAGAAGTGACCAGTTTCTATACTCCCTGTCATGAGTCCCCATACTTTGTTATAAAGTCACCAACATCTCACAGGTAGTGGGACAAATCAGATCCAAAAAGGCCAAAACATTGTTGTCAAACCTTGGATACATAGAATACGTCTCACAGCTTTTAAAACATTATTTTCCCAACAAGTGAAATCTGATAGAACTTCTGCAGTGCCTTGATTTAAAACTTGATAGGGCTGCTGAGAACCAGGTTTCGTGGGCCAGATCCGGCCTGTGGGCAATACAGTGGCCTTACCTCATACTACCTAATTGTTTAAGCAAGTACTGTGTTTCCCCATTAAGATTATTATTTTGAGGCTAAAACGATTATGTGACATGAAACATTTACTGGGGGAGTTAGCTTCAGAATAGTCTCCATACAGCAATGCCAATTGCATTAAAGTGAAGGATTATGTGTGCTTAATAATAGGGTTGCTGACAAAGTGAACTTTTTATTAATGCAGTTTACACTGAAGGGCCAACGTTGTTTTGTTCTCTGTTCTTAGCTCCGCAAGGCTGTAATGGACCATGTTTCAGATTCCTTTCTGGAGACAAATGTGCCACTTCTAGTGCTGATTGAAGCCGCCAAGAACGGGAATGAGAAAGAGGTTAAGGAATACGCACAGGTTTTCCGTGAACATGCCAACAAACTGATAGAGGTAGAGTGATAATTTAAAATTTGAATAACTTGTATCAGGTTAATTATGTGTTGCGTGAAGTATTTATCTTCCATCTACAACCAGCCGGCTTCATTGGATCACTTCAGATTCTGGTATGCTGATAGAGAAACCTCGCTCTTTCAACACCAAGAGCTTTCTGTCCTCGCTTCTCTTTTATAAAAACAGCCAAACAAATAAAGTATGTATCTGAAAATTTCCCTAGCTAGCCTTATAGCTACAATACTTGATTTCTAAACATTCTCCTTTTACTTGCAGTTGAGTTTGGGGCAGCATGTTAAATACAGCTTTTCCTGACTCGTAATACTATGTGCATTATAGAGTTTTATGGTTTTTTTTAACAAAGTTGTGGAGAGAAGTTTGCAAGTGTGACAGCCTAAGTGCTTAAGAGAAAAGGAGCCAGCTGGCTAGTGTCAGATAATAGAACATTTCAAGCTTTGGTAGATTTGGACCAAAATGATTACATTTGAAATGGCTGTAAATTTATCTGTTTCATAACTATGGGAAAAAGTATTTTTATTATTGAGGACATAAAAGCCAGAATTTCACCAATCGCATTCCTGCATTTTGCTAACATTAATGCAAGATTCCAAGTGGCTTTACCAATGCCACACGCTGCTATTAACACAAGTGTAAAAAGGCTTTGTACTAATATGGAATTCAATGTTATAGAGAAGCTATAATTTTGAAGACAGGCATTTGTCACACTTGAAAGCCTGTTTAATGCATACATATTTATAATTCTTTGTAATATCAAGTGATAACCAATCACCACCGACAAAAGACACCACACCAGCCAATGCCAGTTGTTTTCAGTGGAGATGGTCTGTGCATGTGGTTGAGATGTCAACAGGGACTGGAAAATACTATAGATAATTCCATCATACAGAAAGTATCAACAGATCAGCACACAACTTAATGTAACTGCTGAGGAGGAATTTTAGGGAACTGCTAAATTAAAATTAAATGCAAAATCTGTTCAGCAAAACTTAAGATTCTCAGTTAATTAAAAATTCATGTAGGCCTTGTGTGAGAATACATCTGTGTGTTATCTATTAAGTATGTTTATCTGCCTTAGCCCAAGTGCCTCAGGGCTTTTAGAGAAGAAAATGAGAGGCCCAGGCCTTGAAAAACAATGTTGTAACTAAGTTGCTTAATTTATTTATTTTTTTAAAAAAGATTTTGCAAATACAGAGAGGAAAGCCATAAGGTCAGTCAAGAACAGCATATTACCAGGTGTCACTATATAGTGATTAACATTCAGTATAGTTACGTATAATCAGCAATATATACAAGATTTCTACAAATATATTTTTAATAAACCCTTTTGCAACCTAACTTAATCTGTTGCGTTTTCAGCCAGGGCCACCCTCCACACCGTGTCATTCCATGCAGTAAAAGACAAGTTTAAGGCAAACTTCCAGTTTTTGGAACTCCTTCCATACTAATCTGTGCCTTGAAGACTGTCCAGAACGTCAAGGCCAGACAAACGTGAATGGTTTGCTGCATAATCTCACAGCTTGGAATGCCAGCAACCAGAGCAGCGAAACAGGAAGCAGACCACTACATATGAAGAAGGGTCCATTTTTCCTCTAGCATAAGGGCCTCAGACTTTTTTTAGATATAATGAAGTTCAACTCATGTTGGATGCCATCTAAATTTAGCCGAGTGACCCGTCTCTAATTAGGGCTCCGGTAGACTTGATTGACATGACAATTCCATTGCCATTCACTGATTTGTCATGCTGATGTCAGTTTCCCAGGCACCTTTCAGACTCACGGTAGAAGTGAAATCCACTTCAGATAAATGTTACATATTACTGAGAGGGGCAGCTTTGAAAAGACAAGTTCATCCAATAGCTTATGTTTTATATAGTCTTGAAAGTAACTCAATAGATTGATTTTAATTCATCTGCTGTTATGTGATTCAGTATTTTATAAAACACTGTGTCTTGTAAACTGCAATATGGTGGCTTGTGGGTAATGGAAAGCAATTCAATACTCTAAAAGATATTTGTTTTTTATGATCAGTAGAGAGAAACATGGTTTAAACACAAATCAGGAAGTGCTGAAGGCTGGGACTTCAATCTAAAAGTGTGTTGAATGGGGTAGCTAACACAGAATCATAGAATCATCAAATTGTGGAGTTGAAAGGGACCCTGAGGATAATCTAATCCAATCTCCTGCAATGCAGGAATATACAGCTATCCCGTACAGGGATCCAACCTGCAATCTTGTCACTATAAGCACCACGCTCTAACCAACTGAGCTAACCAGCTCCATCCATGTTGCCGTGCAGAAACTTTGGACTACAATTTCTATCATCCCTGAATATTCACCATGCTAGTTGGGGCTAATGGGAGTTTGAGTAATATCTGGAGCGCACCATGTTGGCTAATGTGGGCCTATATCAACATTTCCTTGCTCAAGGAACTGAGCCTTGTGCTTGCTTTCTACAAGTAAACTTAAAGAGTTAAGAATGCCTCACTTGAGACATCAACCTAATTTCTTGCTCCAGTGTCATTGTTAATGAATTTCAAAGCAAATTTTAAAGAGCTGATCCACATATAGAATGGACAGCCTTCTAGAAGACTACCCACCGCTTAACGTTCTGTCACCAGCACATTAGCTCAAATCATAGTGCAGTGTTTTAGGGAAGTAGTTGTAAGTACGCATTTGTTACTATTATATGTGGCAGGATTGTCACTTGGGGGTAAATAGAAAGTTGTTCATCCAAATGCTAGCAGCACCAGTAGGCAGCCCGAGGTCATCCATGCATCTTAAGATGTAAATGGCAGATTCTTGGAGATGGGTTACAGAATTGGCTCAAAGAGTGTGTTTTTTTTATAACTGTATTAAAATTAATTTCTTCCGCCTGTATTACAGGAAATACTTCCAAACTCGTAACTACTCATTCCTTTTGGATTAGCTAAATTATCATTCACAGCATATCTGTCACTTCTAAGCCTGGGGCAGGGGGTATGGTCATTGATTTGCTGTCAGTGTGTGTGTATATTAGCCTGTCACATAGAATAGTGTACGGGGCAGGTGTCTGGCAAAAGAAGCAATCTTAAATTGTGTGCACTTGTCAGCTTTTGTCCCACACTGCAAAAGTGCAGTGTTGGCTATTCCAAACATGGAGAATATATAGCAGGGATGGTCGGCTTTAGGTTGGGAGGCTAGGTTTTCCACAGTCAAGTTCTGAGGGACTACAGAACAGAAACACACACTGATGACATTCCCTAGTTTTAGCAGCCAGGTCAGTGGGGTAATTGAACACGACTATCTCCTGAGCTGAATAACCTGGGGTTGGAAAGGCCAAGAAAATCATGTAAGAATCACACTTAACTGTCCTGGCTGCCCATTGTATTGGGAAATGGGGAAGCAGCCATGACGTGGGAGCTTTTAGGATTTTCTTCAGTTTCCCAATAGGAGGCTGTGTTCCTCAGCCTAGTGAGGAACACTGCTTTGCCATCTCTCCCTGGGCTTGGTTGCATGAAATGTTCTGGACAACTGGGAAAGCAGCAGTTGCATGAAGACATTTTGTGGGACTGTCCCTAACAACATGGCAGGTGGTTTGCAAGTCCTTCGACATTCACACAGTTCCATGACATTAGAATGTTTTGGTTATAATCATGTTAAAACCTTAACCTTTTGCAAGGATTCTGAAGTCAGCTCAGTAAGAACAGAATGATTTGATAGATAAGGGGGAGAAAATAATTCTTTAGTTTTTCAGAGGCCAATACAGGGAAAGAACATTGCGTCAGTATTGGTTGTCACACATATTTTCCTATCTTTTCCTGAGCAACCATAACAGTGAGAAGTTTTGTAGTATGGATTATACTCTCCACTACCCAGGCACTGAGTAGGAAATCTGGAATCCTGCTAATATGAGTTTCTAGCCCATGTGATAGCCACACCATCTTCCTTGCTGACTCCTGACTCCAAAAAGGAGACAAATCCAGATCCTCTAAGAATATACAAAGTGAAGTGAAAAGACATTTGATCTTACAGAGGATCACGACAACCCTATTTAGAAAACATTTATACCAATTATCTAGGAATGCTGATGGAAAGGGGTAATTTCCCTTGCATGCCTAGCAATTTATCTCATTACTAGGATTCTTAAATGTGGATTTAAAAACTAATGTTTAATGCAAGTTAGCATCATGCTGGGGCACACAGTTCAAAGTTTTCACTCTGTTCCTGCTGCTGTGCCACCAGGAAGCGAGTCGGTGTCTGACTTGTCACAGTGCCCAAGCATGTTTCAGGTTCGTTTCTTTCCAAACAGCCACAAGTGGTAACCAAGGTTTATTCTTGTCTTACTGCTTGTGGGTTTTTGGGGGAGAAGTGTCAGCCCAGGTTCAGATATTGCGACAAACCAGATTTTGGTTTCTTTCCCAGCAGCACAGCCAGGAGCAAGGGAAGAAAATCAAGGAACTGCAATAGTATACTGCACACAAACATTAAACCATAGGGTTTTTGTTTTGTTTTTTACTGTATTTTAATGTGAAGTACAAACCTATTGAGCTTTTAAGATTAGAACACGAGTTTTGAACTTGATAAGACTGTCAAAAGAGTAACAAAGCCTTTTATCTCCAGAGGTATTACCAAATGTTTGTGTTCTTTATAAGGTAGTGATTCCAGACGTGTCTTTCCAATGTACAGCTGATTTTTGCCTGTTCTAGAATAGCCAACCCTGTTCTTCAAACCATCTAGGTCAGCTCCTGGATGGGTGACTGCCTTGAGTTCTAGGTCAGGAGGATATTAATGTAAGCAAAAGAATTTGGAAGGTCAACAAAACATTCACTTAGTTAGAAAAAAGAAACAGCTGCATTTCTTGCTATTTTCTCTATGCCCTTTTTTTGGTCTCCAAATCACAAGGAGAAGGATGAACAAAAAAATCCTTGCATGCTTGTGTTCCACAGATTTGCTCTTAATAAGGTTAGCATCAAATAAATTGTCAACCTATGATCTGTGTGTGTTTTTAATGTAACAAAAAGCTTGATTATTTTTAGTTCTGTAGACTCATCTCTCCTAGCAGTTAATAATAGGGTTGGTGACAGAGATTCACAGTAGATAATACACTTGTCTTTATAATAAGCTTGAAAATAATCCTAACAAAAAGCTTTGATTTTTTTAAATGTAAAATTATTTATGAACAACTTTGTTAACGAGCCAGTTAGTTCTGTCACTGTTCAAAATACCTAATCTATACAATATGATTCTTATGAAAGCATAGATAAAAGTACAAACACAGGTGCAAAGATCCCTTAAAATAACTAGAAGCCATTATACTTAAGGCTCTGGTTCTGCCTGGTTTCAAGTCTTGACAGCAGAAACTTTGGCTTTCCTTCCAGGGCAATGTCTGTGCTTCTTTAACAAAACACATTAAAATGCTTTTAATTGCTTCTCTCCTTATTGGTGTAGAATGTTTATAGGCACGATAAATCTTTACAAGAAACTACCTGTTTACTAACCAGAGTTTAGGCTTCCTTTGGCTGGCTGCTTGCTAGAAAGAGGTGAAATTTTGCTGCTTATAGTGGGATGGAACGCACTGTTCTTGTCTTTGTACTAATTTTTACATATTTCAGTGCGCAAATGTAGGCTTTAAATAACAAGCTGTCATTCACCTGTCAGTTAATAACTACAAACCCTTTTAGAATCCCTCCTCCGAGAACAGGCTCCAAAATATAGAACATTTTCACTTAAAAATAAGTGTGCCCTTTCATTCCCCTTCCAGAAAGCAAATGGAAGGACTTGTCTCTAGATAGCAGCTCAAGGTTCCAAGCAAATCTCTAGAAACGGCCAATTGTCATCTTTTTCTGCACCAATTGGCAACAATGTATTCTGTTCTGAATCTTGGGTGCACATAAACTGCTTGCACATGAGTGGAGGACTTTCCCACACCAGGCTATGCTTCTGAGAGGCCAAATGGCTAAGTGAAACTATAGATCAGGACTCTCAGTACACCTTTAGTTCTTCTTTAGAATAGCCAAATGAACTGACTTCTACATGGGCGTAAAGCAGTAATATCGGATAGCAATCAGTCTGTTCAAATGTTTTTTACTACATGGAATTTGGAAGACTAAATATTTAGAGGCTAGCCCTGAAATGTATTACAAATGTTTGGGGGTTTTTCTGCAATTTAAGAATTGTTATTGCCAGTTGTAAAAGGCATGCAAACTGTAACAGTTTCCTTGTGAAGAGCTTTTGATTCCAGAAGCAAAAACACCTTCCTAAAATACCTTTCTGTCATATGCATAGGTTGCCAACTTGGCCTGTTCAATCTCAAATAACGAAGAAGGTGTGAAATTAGTCCACATGTCAGCAAGCCAGCTTGAAGCCCTCTGTCCTCAGGTAAATTATGAATGGACCTATGAATTCTATAGTCTAATTCTGTATGAAATGTGGGGAGTGTAAATATATTTTTAGTGCGTATAATAATATTTTGCCTGCTAAAATCAACGCAGTAGGGTAGGTGGTTTTTCAGATTGTAAAGAAAAGTTATTGTAGTCTCTTAATATAAAGCATAAGCCAGAGGTAGCTTTAAAGCTATTAACATAAAATATTATGGTGAGTTGTTCCATCAGTGGTAAATAATATCCTCTGTCATCTGTTTCTCTATTGAGCAAAGGGGTAATGTGTGCCTGACATTACTCCATTGTTTAGACGTCGGAAGAAAAGCAAAATTGTAAAAAGATGTGTCCATGACATTGTTATTTAAGTCAGTTGAACATGTGCAGACTCTGTGCCAATTCCAAACATATTTAGATCTAAATTAGGGGAGGGGAACCCTCAGACTTCATAAAAGTTAATCAGGAAAATCCCTAGTTTGATTATTGTCATGAATTAACTCAAGGGAACCTTAACCAAAACAGCTGTAGCCTCTGTTCCCACTTCCCCCAGTCAAAAAACCCAAAAATTTGTCAGTTTTGCAGAACGTAGTTCATTTTTAGTACATAAAGTCTGAAAATTGGTAAATTCATAGTGTGTTTAAAAAAATGCTTTGCATTACAGGTAATAAATGCAGCTTTGGCTTTGGCTGCCAAGCCACAAAGTAAGCTAGCTCAAGAAAACATGGAGATGTTTAAAGAACAGTGGGAAAAGCAAGTTCGTGTGCTTACAGATGCTGTGGATGACATCACTTCCATTGATGACTTCCTGGCAGTATCAGGTAATGGGCTGCAGAATGCTAAGATTTATTTTATGTTTCGCTTTATTTTTTATCCTGCTACAGTGGCACAGGAATATCCTTTGGAATTCTGTGAATAGCATTGTTGGTTTGCTGCAACAAAGAATGTAATATGGCACAAGTTTTTGTAGGCAAGAGTCTACAGCATTTAGCTTGTGCACATTTATCTTTAATAGGGTTGCCATACGTCCTGGAATACTGCAGTCGGAAGGAGTGTTCAGGGCGGAAACCTTTGAAATATGGTAGCCCTATCTTTAAGTTCTTGGCAAAAAACAAAACAGTAGACGTCTGGGGCAAAAAGACAGACAATCCACCTGACATTGAACCCCATATGTTTTGACTATACACAGTTTTGACTTTAGGCGTGATCCCTGGATCGTAACCCCTGCATAAGTTGCAGGCTTACTGTATTTCATCAGTTGCGGGAGGTAAATGAAAATGGATGGTGAAGATGTTGATATATAAATATAAATATAGAAGAAGTGTAGATATACTCTTATCAGTCCTGTGGGAGGAGAACTTGCCTTACAATGTGAGATTATATATATATATATGGAAAACCTATATTGTACAGTCAATAGCACTGCCATCAATATATACATCTCCCCCATATTTGTGGTGTACATGGAACAGTACTTCCTTAACATCTGTTATCCAATAAACATTTTCTACTGTTCTGGAAATTCCTGTTTGCATTACGTGCACACAATACAATAAGGAGACAATCATTATGGTTTGTTGCTGTTGAATGATAACAGTTTTGTACAAAAGAGCGGAGTTTATTGTATAAATTATTGTAGATTGCTGGGAGACTAGTCTTTTTAGGCTGCTTGACTTATTTGCTGGCATAATTTTTTGGATAAATGGATAGAAGATACAATGTATGCCAACTTTAATTTGCATGTTATTTCCTTTCAGGCAGCATTTTGAATACTTTATTTTATTAATCACACAGCTTGCAGCTAGGTTTTGTGTATTACTTTTTAAAATAAAATGTCTGACTACCTCAGGCACTTTAGAGATAGCAATCACCAGTCATTTACGGTTGGTGTTCAGCGTAGATTTATGTAAATAAAGATGTATACCAGGTCACTAGAACAGCTCTTGTCTTCAGCTATGGCTATGTTGTGTTAGAATGTCAGGCTTGCACTGAAGCAGATGTCTAACATTACTAACAGGTTAAAGGGACTGTAGCAGAGCACTCATTAACAGATATCTCTTTTCCTGTAAACCTCACCTCCATGAGATGAAGTTTTCTTAAAAGCCCTGCATTTCCTCAATCCAAATTTTAGAAAGTACTGCGAGCATATGCAAAAACACAGAAGCCCTCACTGCTGTTGCTACTTCTCTGGATCTCAGGCTGGTAGTGGAAGTGCAAAATATACCACTGGGCTGCCTCACTCCTTCTGTGTATGGAGCTGCTGTAGACAATGAGGTGTTGAAAATGTATGCTGTGTGAGTTTGGAGCCGTTTGCCACATTTCCCACACATGCAACTTGCAATCCAGCCTAACTGCAGATTTCAGCAGTAGTTACTATTTATTATCTTACTACTGCCAAGCTAAGCTGCCTACAACTGCAGCCTTTACTTCACTCGGGCTGTGGAAGACAGTCTGTCCTAAGCCCTTCTGCTCCCAAAAGGCTTTCTCGGTGTAATATAGCCTTTCCTTCCATTAATAATTAGTTCCTTTACTTATTTATTTTGTTAACAGCACTCTATAAAGATCTTTCCTAAAATCATTGGCCGGGGTGGAAGGGACAGACACTTTAGCCAATGACAGAGTGAAGCTGAGGAGGTTGGAACCTGGTGCTGCACATCCACTTTCACTGGATTCAGTCTCTGGATTTTATACTGTGCTAAGAATCCCCTATCCTAACTGTTCTGCACCCCCAGCTGCTTGATTTTCATTCTGCATTCACTCGTTTGCTCTTTGCTGAGTAATGTTTGTTACATAGCTAATGGCTGCATAAAGTTGCTCTCCAATGGTGCCATTTAGAAGACAGTGGAAACTTGAAACAAGCAGTTTGCAAAGGCTATGTGTGGTGGCCTGGCTACCGCTTTGTATACTTCTAATTAACACTAGACTATTTCAGAATGGCTTAATGTCAAGAATAGGAACATGTGCAAGGATTTGGAATGAGGGGTGAATGTCGAAGAAGTAAAATCTTTCTTGTAGTACATGTCTCACTTTTCCATAAAGGAGCATACCGCTTCAGTGCAAACATTTAATACCTTCAGTGCCACAAGTATCTGGAAAATTGAGTACCATAAAGCGTGAAATTGTCAGAGCTGCCTGTGGAACATGGACAAATTATTGCCAATAAGAACTTGAGCATCTTCATCTTTCTTGGGCTTCAGATCGTTTGTTTCCTGAAGAAGTAGATGTAGAAAAGTGAAAAGCATTCTCTCCCCATCAAATCATTAAGAATGTTCTTGGGTATTTGATTTTGTCTGCAGCTCTCACTTTGTTGTCCGATTTGATCTATAAAACTTTTTAGAAGAGGGGTGGTGGAACCTGTAGCCCTTGGCTTGGTTTTCTGCAGGTGTGGGAAACCTAGAGGGAAGAGAGCAGGAAGGAGAGCAGGACAGGATAACCTGAGGGAAAGAGACAGGGGAGCCCTCTGCAAGTGATCTGCTGCCCCCAGCAGACTATCACTGAGGGAATGAAGTTCTCAACAGGATGGGGGAAGGAATTAAAGATTCCCACCCCTGTTTTAGAATATTGATTGGAACATGACTTATTTCATGCCCGTATTGCAAATAAAATAGACTTTGAACTGGTGAATGATTACAATTTCCTTCAGTCATGAAATGGAGGTATAGGGGATTTTTTCTTTATTGAATTTTTTCTTAATTGCTGCATTTTGTACTCCTCACATAACAACAAAAGACCTGGATTTTTCACAGTCTTGACCAATCCCCTTCACCCTCTGCACTGATGCTGTTCTACACCAACCTAGGGCAGAATGCTAATTTTGAATTCTATTCTGTTCTATTTTACTACCAGAGAATCATATTCTGGAAGATGTAAACAAATGTGTCATTGCTCTCCAAGAAAAAGATGTTGATGGCTTAGATCGCACTGCTGGTGCAATTCGTGGTCGTGCAGCTAGAGTAATTCATGTTGTCACTTCTGAAATGGATAATTATGAACCTGGAGTGTATACAGAAAAGGTTCTGGAGGCAACAAAGCTGCTGTCAAACACAGGTAAGATAAACTACCTCATCAGGCTTTTAATTTCAGATACTTACCCTGTTCAGTGCTTTCTGCTTCCAACTTTGTGTCGGTAGGTACAGCAAATTTATTAACTGTTTAAACCTCAGTGCTAAATCTAGTGTTTTGCTTGAAATGTGGGTCTTTTTATCCATAGCATTGTTCTGTAAGTCCCATGCTAAGTACAGATGATAATAGCTGTCATGGAGACCTGAGAGTCTTCAGATGTTGTTGAACTACAAGTTCCACCAGTCGGAGTCAATATCCCATCCCTGGGATATAATCACTGAGAAATTACTGGCTTGCAATACTAAAATTCATGTCCTAATGGAACAAGTTTGCTCTCTTGAAAGAAAAAAATGTAAAGTCACAGATGAGAGCGGGACTGTAATTGGTAAATTTAAAATGTCATTAATTTTAACGTACACACTCAATACATTTCTGGTCTGGAAGCAAGTTTGATACTCTGTTGAACTATAAAATGCAAACCAGAAGGAATTCTTTATGACCATTCTGTCCATGTGTAAAACCACAGCAGACAATTACCGTATTTTTCGCTCTATAACACGCACCAGACCATAACACGCACGTAGTTTTTAGAGGAGGAAAACAAGAAAAAAAATATTCTAAACGAAATAGTGGATATATGATTTTTGTGGTTCATGCTGTAGCCACAGACATGTGATCTGACAGTGAGTTTGGAGTAGCCCAATGCAAAAATCCTGAGGATCCATGTGGATCCATGCTTTGTAACCACGGAGGAGGGAAGGAAGGGGAACCATGGATCCTCTGCTCACGACTGCAGCAGATTCCCCCCCGCCACCCGCAGGCATTCGCTCCATAACACGCACAGACATTTCCCCTTACTTTCTAGGAGGAAAAAAGTGAGTGTTATGGTGCAAAAAATACGGTAGTTCATTTTGACCTTGAATTAAAATGAATTAATCATAAAATCAATATCATCATTCAGAGGGATTTCTTAGTGCCATATGACTACTATATTCAGTCCTAGAGCACTATGAACAGTTCTGTGTTTGTGCTAGTTAGTAGCTTGAGCTTAAAATAATTTGCCAATGCATCTTTGTGCAGAGCCAATGCATCTTTGTGCATAGGATGTCGCAGAATTTAGCTTCATTTTTTTTATTTAGGCTAAATGTGCTAGTTTTCAATTGTTTGAAAGATTTTCTTAAAGGTTGCAATCAATGAAGTTTTCCTTCTAGCATATGAAAGGAGAATTCAAACCAATTCATCTACAAATGTGACTTCCAGCATTAATTTTCACAGCTTAATTGTGTAAATCCTAAAATCTGGTGCCAGATTAAATCTTTGTGCCACTACTGCAGTCACATCTGGCTCTGGTGTGGTTGTGCTTGCCCTGAAAATGGAAGCAAGAAAAGAGCAGGATACCAGCTTCCCCACTGTACGAAATGCTGTGCCTTTCCACCTGGTATACAACCCAAGAGGGCTGGAGGCCTCTTGGATAGAGCCCAAAGTTTGTGCCCCATTTACTGAGTTGGATTGAATTTGAGCTACAGAAGCACATCTTAATAGTTTTCCCAATGAACTGAATGTAGCATTGATTGTACCATCAAACGTCTCTGGTGGTGCTGATGACAGATAAGCCAGAATCCTCCTGGCATACTGATTACAGTGGTACCTCTAGTCGCGTGCAACTCTGGATACGTATCCTTTGGGTTACACACGCGGCAAACCTGGAAGTATTTTTTCAGGTTTTGCCACACACGCATGCGCAGAAACACTCTACCGCGCTGCGTGCATGCGCAGAACGGGCACCTCTGGTTGCGAAAACCTCTGTATCCGACCGGAGCTCCGGAATGGATCCTGTCCATAACCAGAGGTACCACTGTAGTTCCATTTTGCTCCAACACCAAGTTCCTGTATCACTATCCTGCATTCGTCTTCTGCTATGATGATCTTGGTAACGCACAGTACATTTGGGGTCAGCGTTTTTAATGCTTCATTGCAGATCACTGTGGCTACTTAAAATTCCCTTAGTTATTATCATCATCAACATCATGTATTTGTATGTTGCATTTCCATAGTAAACTATGCTGAAGGGAGCTCTCAACGTGGAGAATAATAACTTGATGAAAACGTTTTCTTAAGAAATACTCAAGGTCTAACAACAAAATACAAAAGCATAATCACGAAAATACAATGGATCCCCAAAATTAAATCTTGGCCCCAACAGCAGCCCCAGAACACCCCCACCTTGATAGTCTCTAAGCATCCTGAGCAGCATACTTTTCTGGACTAACAGCAAGAAGGTCCCCGGTACCTTCAGCAACTACTTTGGTCTGGACCCCACACACCCCAGGCCAGGTGGAAATTGACCAGCAAAGCAGAGAGCAGGTCTAGCCAGGACTCAGGGCAAGAAATGCAAAATTGAATATACGTTATTTTATCTGCCGTTGCACTGGCAGACTCCTTTTTCTTGCTCATGTTTTTGTCACACTAACGGCATCTTAACAAATTCGTATTCTTTATATGGCCCAACAAAATAACTTTTATTAGCAGCCATAGAATTGCAGAGTTGGAAAGTGATTGCACGGGTCATCTAGACCAACCTCTTGCAACGCAGGAATCCTTTCCAGAGCCAGCCCTGGACAGGTGGAAGCAAACCACCAACCTTCTGGTGAATGCACCGACCCGTTTATTAATGGCATTTGTATACCACCCAGCAACTCATGTTTTCTGAGTGGTCAACATCACCATCATCATGCCTCATGGCAAAACCTTTTCATATGTACACGTTTCAAATGCACAATACAATTAATGTACAAAACTAGCATGAATGTAGTCACATCCCCACCTTTCTTAAGTGTCTGTCCTGTGTGTATTGTTTGCCCTTTGTAGGGATACGATTAGGAAATCTGAATGTGTGTGATTTGTAACATTTCAATGAAAGAACAGTTGTACCAGTAATGTTTGTGGATTAAAAAACTGCATTTCAGTACTGTGTTACTGCAGAATCTGCATGCTAAGAGCCACAAGTTTTATTGTATTCTGTTAAGCGGAGTGTTTTTCCCCCCGTGTTCTTTAGTTATGCCACGTTTTACTGAACAAGTAGAAGCTGCTGTAGAAGCACTGAGTTCTGACCCTGCTCAACCAATGGATGAAAATGAATTCATCGATGCTTCACGATTGGTATACGATGGAATTCGTGACATCAGAAAAGCAGTGCTGATGATCAGAGTGAGTCAGCCTTTATTTCCTTGAAATAGCATTCACTGGTTTTCTCAAACACATTTTTATTAAACAATAAGGCAGTACAATAGCACTAAGAGCGTCTGTATAAAATATACACACACGCATTCTAAATTTATACAGCTGCTTCACAGCATAAGCCCTCTGGGCAGCTCTCAAGGCATATATAACAAAATACAAAATGAAACAATAAATGCTGTTCAACTAAAAACACATGACACAGATTTAATCTTAAATACTGCTTGTACCCCTAATTCCACCCATTACCTGCAAATTGGTATGGGATCTTGTTTATATATTATGTAAACAATTGTGATCACTTCCCAAATGTTTTAACCATGATAGGTCATAGGTCATTATGACAGTTATCAGAAACGAATAAAGTCAAGTCACAGTAAACGTCGCACATTTGTTGGCTGAACTGTTTTTAGTCCATTAATGCTTTCATAACTGGCTACTACAGTATGCTTTATGTGTAGCTGTCATTTGGCAAGCATTTGAAAGCTACAACTGGTACAGAATATGATAACCTATTCCTTTTATCATAATATATACTTTGCTTTTTAAGAGTTCAGAAACAACTTGCATCAGTATGCAGCAATCACAATAAGACAATATCAGAACATAAATTCATTGGGATGCTTCTTACAGGACAGTTGATGCTGGTGCCTCTGATTAGAGGGGCACAGCGGTGTGGAAACCGAACATTTCTTAGACTGCATTACCTAATTGTTGGCTCTCTAATGTCAGTTGGCCCAAAATTGGGGGAGCGGGGGCGCTGAAGGTTATTCACCCCTGCTTTAGACATATATGTGATTTGTGTTCAGATCAAGTATCTTTGTGCTCGAAATATCTCTTTAGGAGTAGTACGGCCACCTACCTATTTTCGTTCTTCCCCCGAAAAGTTTTTAATTATTTAACTGAAAGATATTTTAAGTTTTTATCTTGTTATGTGATTCTGTACATGTATTTAGCACTCTTAATTTACTACAGCTGCTTTGAAACTTTTAAGAGTTAGATAAATAGCTTTAGGATTGACGACACAGAATAGAACTGTCAAGGCTAAGATAAAAAAGCAGGTTTTGATAGGCTCTTAGGTCACAGCAGGGGGAATAAATCTAAGAAAACCCTATAACGTTAAGATTACATCTAGTGCTTCAGGAAGCAAATTCAAAAGACAGCCTGTTTGCTACTTCAATTTTACCAAATGCAGAAACTCAAACTCTAATGAATCAGTAGACTATTAAGTTAAAAGTGTGTCTCATCTTCTTGGGCCTATGTTGAAAAGCTCTTTTATTGAAAGCTTCACATTTCAATCTAAAATGCAAATTGGAAAGATGGTAGAAAGCTTTCAAAGCAAGTATAAGAATGAATCACAAATATTGGAAGTTTTAACTAATACCGTTCATTAATTGTCAACATTTAAATATAAAGCATGATAATATTAAGCATTTGTGTATACCTTGAATTAAGCCAATATGTACTGAGAATGTAAAAGCTAGGCGGAGAAACCTTATTTATCTAACAAAGGTTAAACTACAGGACAACTGATGGCAGATCTTCATTTCCTCATGTTTTGTGTATTAAAATAGGGATCTAGATAAAAGGGGCTTTAAAATTACAATGACCTGCTGTGACATTACCACACTGGCATCACTTGTATTCCAAGGCAGAGATTGGCATGCATTCCCAGATGAGATTTTGAGGGTTGCTTCATGTAATACTTTCCCAACTTCTTTTTTCCATTCTATGTTCCTGTAATTCAAATAGAATATATACTTCCCCAAAAGTTGTATCAGTACTGGAAAGAAAAAATAACATGCGCCAAACCTGAAAATTGAAATATTGCACCTTGTCTCAGCAGCTGTAGATTCTTTTGTTAGAGCTTGCTTCATACCTATTTGCTCCCCTGCTGCAAGTATTCCAGTTTTTAGACACACACACACACACACCAGTGACAGATTTGGGTACTATGGCACCCTGTACAAGGCCACAGTACGTGCCCCCAGCCCTCACACTGCCTTCCCAAAGGTGAGTAAGGAGGCACCTGGCTTTGGGAAGGACGTACAAGAATGCTGGCAGAGTCTTAGAACCCCTCCTGCTTCCTTCCCAAAGCTGGGAAAATGCTAACTGGGCTTTGGGAAGGGAGGATTCTAGGACCCTTTCAGAGTCTCACACCTCCTTCCCAAAGCCTAGCGCTTCACTTATGGGGCTTTGAAACAATGCCCCCCTTGTCTAAGCACCCAGTGCGTTGAGCACCACTCGCACAGCCCTAAATCCACCCCTGCACACACACACACTGGTGAAAGTAGTTTATCCAGTACGTTTCCGAGCACAATTCAAAGTGTTGGTGCTGACCTTTAAAGCCCTAAACGGCCTCGGCCCAGTATACCTGAAGGAGTGTCTCCACCCCCATCGTTCTGCCCGGACGCTGAGGTCCAGCGCCGAGGGCCTTCTGGCGGTTCCCTCATTGTGAGAAGCAAAGCTACAGGGAACCAGACAGAGGGCCTTCTTGGTAGTGGCGCTCGCCCTGTGGAACGCCCTCCCATCAGATGTCAAAGCAATAAATAATTACCTGACATTCAGAAGACATCTTAAGGCAGCCCTGTTCAGGGAAGTTTTTAATGTGTGACATTTTAGTGTATTTTTTGTCTCTGTGGAAGCCACCCAGAGTGGCTAGGGAAACCCGGCGGGGTACAAATAAATTATTATTATTATTATCATCATCATCATCATCATCATCATCATCATCATCATCCAAGCAAGCTAAACTGGGAGAGTAAAGCTGTCTCTGCCTTCCTTTCTCACCTCCATCCTAATACACTAAATTGGGGGTAGCCATGTGCAGCTCCCAACATCTCTGACCATTGGTCATGCTGGCTGAAGCTGATGGGAGTTTGAGTCCAACAATATCTGAGGTATTACGTTGGCCACCCCACCCTGAGTTTCTGTCTCTGGTTAGATCATGGAAACTGCCACCATGAATCCCAAGGCTAAATTGACATACAATTTTGTTCACGAAAATTATTTCTGTGCTGGGAAACAACTTTTATGTGATGAGTTTGCATGTCTGCTTATTGTATATACAAGCATTAGTAAGCTATAGCAGATCGCTGCTTGGCACAACACAGCGTCAACAACTCATAATGCTACTTCTGCCTAGGGAAGCCAAGCTCATGCATTCACTGCTGTGTTGGCCTTTACATGAGTTCATTCCATAAGTAGAATAAATGCAAAAGTTTACTGCAACATATATTGTATACTAGGTATTACTAATAAAAGTTCAAAATGGAGCAAGGGCTTCATTATCTCATTGAGTAGGAAGACAAACATTGACTTTCCTCAGTTGACAGGGAGATAAATTTAACCTAAGATGAAACTAGTATAGCTTGTTGTCAAGCCATTAATTCAGTCAAACGCTTTGCTACTGCTGGCATCTTGATTATAACAACAGAAGAAAGAAACTGATATGAATGAAATGGTAGCTGCATTTTCCCAAACTTATGAAAAGCAATATATTAGTTGGGTTGACTTGTAATCCAAAGTAGTAACGCTCTGAACTCTTGGATTACCTTCAAAAATTAATACTAAATTGTGTGTGCTGCAGATACAGCTATAATAACAAAGAGATTGTTGCATTTACATTCGCTCTCTGTCATCCAGCTCCATGCTTGAGACTCAGAGAAGATTGTAAAGTAACAAAGACAAACATACAGTAGCCAGAATAAATATCAAACTTCCCAAATCTTGAGCCTGTTCTCTGAAGGCTTACATCATACTAAATGGGGAGTTTCTTATAAGTGTTGTGAATCCTATTTTAGTTGTCTTCAACAAAAAATGTGAAGGAGGCTTAATCTTGGAGTATCAGTTAATGAAGCAGGTGGGCACGATGCTCTGCAGTTTAACATGTGCATCTCAAATCATTTGTCCACAGTTTTTAAAATATTTATTTAAAACATTTATATTCAATCTCTCCATCAAATTATCTACGGGATGCTTTAAATGTCATAAGCCGTACATTTAGCACATGTGGTGGTGCCATTTCTAACTGCTTATCTGTAAACCACAAAATGTGAAAATTCATTCATGTTTAGTTTTAAAGCTTTTAAATTAGATGCATTCCAGAGGGAATAACCCCAGAGGTGTTAGTTCACTGAATTGCTCTTGACTTTTTGTATTTTTGTTTTCCCAGACTCCTGAAGAACTGGATGATTCAGACTTTGAGACAGAAGACTTTGATGTTAGAAGCCGAACAAGCGTTCAGACTGAAGATGACCAACTGATTGCAGGCCAAAGTGCAAGAGTAAGGCAAACTGTTCCAAATCTCGCTGAACATATGCAGAACATTTGACCATACTTTAATCAAGAGGCTAGCATTCCTCTCTGCTTCTGCATTTTAGGGGGGGGGGAATTGTGTTTCAAGGGTTAGAAGTGTATTACCTTTTTATTGTCTTTTTTTTATAGAATATTTATTAAAGTTTTCCAAAAATAATACAATGTGAAATAAAAAAGAAAAAATAACATAAATACAAAAATATAAAAATACAAAAGTAATTAAAAACACATAGAATTTCCACTACTTATTTTCTTTTAACTTATTTTCCAGACCTCCTCATACCACCCTTTCTTGTATTCCAATTCAAATTGTTAGTTCAGCAAATCCTCACCATTTAGTTTTTACTTATTTCTAAACCTTATTTTTCATATCTCTTAAGCATTACAGCTGGAAACCCCTTAATTTCTGTCCAACATCGTTCTAACATTCATTAATTTTGCAATATTTCTGTAAATAGTCTTTAAACTTCTTCCAGTCTTCTTCCGCCGACTCTTTTCCCTGGTCTCGGATTCTGCCGGTCATTTCTGCCAGTACCTTTTTATTGTCTACCCCATAACATTGTCTTAACGTCCCTCTTTCTCCAACCATCATCTTCCTTCTTTTCTGCTTCGGGGAAGGAAGTAGAATCAAAACGGAAAGAAAAGGTTGCCAATGGGGCAGTCCATATTGGATCAGAACATGACATATCCAAGCGCCCTGTTCAACTGTCCAGTTCCCCCCCTCATATCATGACCTCTGCTATCCTTATCCTTAGTTGCTTCTCCCCTCTCATGCATGTACTTTCCTCCTGCCACACTAGTTAATCCCTAGCCTTAAGATAATTTTAGCCAAAGATCACAAACTCTTCTGGCCCTATCCTTTCAGCTATCCCAGTGAGTTCATAAACCTATCTTCAAACCCATGAGTCTTAGCTGTTTGTCAATCATTATGTAATCTGATAAATGGCATTTCTTTTCCTGTTTTACCTTTCCTTCTGCCCCACATTTTGTAATAGAACCACAGACAAGATCATCAGATAAGAACATCTAATCTGATAACTGCATTAGAATTCCCTTTAATAACCAAGGATAGGTTGATTTCTTTGTTTATAGGTTATATTTACATCCTGCCTTTCCTACAAGGTGGAATACTTGGTTCTCTCCCCCCACCCCACACACACACACTTTATCCTCATGGCAACCCTGTAGGTTAGCCAAGGCTGAGAAATGGTGACTTAATCAAGGCCACTCCAGTAAGATATTTGGCAGAGAAGGGATTTGAATCTATATCTCCCAAGTCCAAGTCCAACATTTAACCACTGCACTACATTGACTCTTCACTAATTAGAATGTACCACTTAGGACTATTCTGTTCTGCTGCCAGCATATAAAGTGTTGCCACTTGAGACCATTATATTTGGTCTCAACTCTCTCCCTCGTCTTTATTACAGCATTTATTTTCTCCTTATATTATGCCACCTCAACCTTTTCTCTTCAGATTTCACATTCCTAAGATTGCATGGCTTCCAAACTATTTATTCTGAACTCTTTCCAGTTCTTCAGGTTTCTTTTAAATGATGGATACCAAAATTGAATGTAATAATTGGATTAGCTTCTGTGTTGCAACCAAATAGCCCTTCATATGTCTATTTTATGCTAAACGTCAAGCTTGGCAACTGTCTTACTTACAAAATTGTAGCAGACCAGAGGTAATTCTCGCCAAACGCCATTGGTAATTTCTAAGTTTTCTGTGTGTACGTGCATGCAGTGTGTTTGCACAGAACACTACCACAATAATTAAAGTAGATGCTTAAATTCAAGTGGCACTGCTCCAAGGAGGACATGCCAGCACACTACTTGAAACTGCAGGTGGGCTACTTGTTTGTGAATAAACATGCCTCTTCAAGCCAGGCACCCTGGGTTATCCTGTTGTTTCATACAGCCCAACAGTGGTCTAGCTCTGTTATAATTTGCTTTCGTTTGGTGAAATAGCCCTACAATTTTGTCTGTAGACAGTGTGTGTTTAAACTTCCAAAATCCAACCCTAGATTAATTTGGAACATCATGATCTGGTAATTACGTAGGATGTGTTCTTGCTTCAAAGCACTCTTGAACAATATTCAAGAGGTTGTTCTTGACAATAAACATAAATTTAATTTCTAGCTATCTACCTGAAGGTAGGTGAACTCTACGGCAGTGATTCTATAATGGTGTGAAGCACCTTGCTGTAAAGGCTATTGTACTCCACAAAGAGAAAAGGAGGTAAAAAGAAAGACGGCACCCTCAGGATGCTAGCAATTTCCTCTCAGCAGGACTTCAGAAATCAGCCTTTTATCAGTGACTTTCTTTCCCAATAGTCTGTACTACTAATGGTAGATAATTCATATAGGTGCAAGATATGGATCAAGATGGAAATAAATGTTCCTCTCATCCTTTCAGATATAATTTGATTCTGCCCCTATGAATTAGTTGGCTAGTGAAAATAACCTGAAAAGCCACCTTGCCAATGAATGGAAGTAATTATATGTGAAACCATTCTTCTTTCCAGGCTATCATGGCTCAACTCCCTCAGGAGCAAAAAGCAAAAATCGCTGAACAAGTTGCCAGCTTCCAGGAAGAAAAGAGTAAATTGGATGCTGAAGTGTCCAAATGGGATGATAGTGGTAATGATATCATTGTTCTGGCAAAACAGATGTGCATGATTATGATGGAAATGACAGATTTTACCAGGTAAGGATTCCTTATTGACATGCCATCTAAATAAGCATTTTGGGGGCAACTTTATTTCATATCCTTTGTCCAACAAGGCTCTGTTAGATTTACATTAGTTCCTAAATGCTATTGACTGACCCTACTAGTATTGTCTGTTTTCAGTCTGGCTTTAGCCCTTGCTTTGGTACTGAAACTGCCTTTGTCAGCCTGCAGTGTGGTGATTAGCGCGCGCGCACACACACACACACAGAGAGGAGAGAGACTGATTCTCCTGGATCTCCCAGCAGCTTTTGTTAACATCAGCCATGGGATCCTCTCAAGATCCTGTCCAAGTTATATGTGCATAGTACTTTTCTGCTGTGGTTCTATTCGTGCCTATTTACTTCTTCCAGGAGGTGGTACGGGGGGGGGGATTTCTGCTCAGTTTCATGGCCCCTTGTCTCATAGGGCTCCATCTCATCCCCCATGCCGTTTAGCATTTACACAAAGCCACCAAATGAGATCATCCAGGGAGGGATAAAACGTAGATTATGGAAGTGCTTTATCAGTGCCTGGCAATGGTAATGGGATGAGAGCCAAAAGGCTGAAGCTCAATCCAGACAAGACTGAGGTTCTGGTAGTGCATGGTTCATCTGCCCAGATCAGTTGTGGTTCACCCTGTCCTTGAGGAAGTTTCACTCCCTCCTAATGGACCAGGTTCACCATTTGAGGGCACTCACCTGTCTTTGTATCTAGAGGTATGTCATGAGACACGTTTTACCATCTTAGGCTAGAACTCTCCAGCGGATACAGAGAGAGACTGGCTTCAATGATCCAAGTCTGGGTCATTTGTATTACTGCAGTGGCTTGTATCCAATGAAGTGTTGTTAGTGCAAGCATTTCACCTTGTGCACCAATGCTTCCTTTCCCTGTGTGCCTGTGCCAATTTGTTTTGGGTTCCCCCCACCAAAAAAACACACACTTCAGAGCAGATAGTTGGGAGCATGGGTAGAGTTAGAGATGGTTCTGTTGCTTGGGCAGAAGTCCTTGCACTAACAGGACAATTTCATTTGGAAACAACTCAGTGTGATGTGTTTGGGCCTTCTTTTAAAAACAGTGAGAAGCTTTAGTTGGTGCAGAATATAGGTACAATAATGCACACTGGAACTGGGTATTCTGAATATAATATGCTTGTACCTTGCCATCTCCCCTGACTCATGTTCCTCATTTCGTGCCCAATTCAAAGAACTGGTTTTGACCTTTAAAATCCTTCTTGGCTTGAGACCTCAGTATCTGGAAGACTACCTCTTCCCTACACTTTGAAATCATTATCCATGGCCCTTCTCTAAATGTCCTCTACAACTGGGGAATGCCATGTGGCTTTAAGAGGGCCTTTCCGTTATTTGTCCTTTCAGTAGCAGCTGGATACCTTTTTATTGTCCCTGGCCTTTTAAACTATAATGTGGGTTTGATACTGCCTTAGCTGTGTGGATTTTTTCCCCTCTGTCCTCTTTAGAAATTTAGTGCTGCAAAGTCTCTACTCTGTTTTAATGTAGTCTTTCTGGTTTTCATTGGCTATGTTTCATTTTATTCTCTTTGATTCTGGCAAGCTATCCAGAGATCTTCTGCTGTAGGGTGCTGTATAAATTGTAGAAATAAATAATAAATTTCTGAATAACTAAGCTCTCTCCAGCACATGCATTGCTGAACATAATTTCAAAATTATTTTGGAAATCCCACATTTTGTGAAGATTAAAATGTAACTTCCTACATTGATTATCTGTGATGCATACATGGAGCTTCCAGGAAACTGCATAGAAATTGTGTTCCATTTGTGATCTGTATTCTGAAAAACTGGGTCAAAATGATATTTATTTTAAAATAGAGTACAATAAATAAGATTTCATAGTACTTAAATATTAAGCAGAGAAGGGTGTTTTGTTTTGCATATTGCAATAATTTAATGATCCGACACTTGAAATTAGTTGACTTTTGGTTTATTTTTATTATAGATTAATGACTGTGTTCCAAAGAGTATAGGAGTGTCCAAGAGTTTGGGCCTGCCTTGTTTGTTTTTGTTTGTTTGCAGAGATTTAGATAGGTTTGTATATATACGCATACATACATATGATCCCACCAACCTGTAAAAGATCCTCTTTTTGTGAAAGTGGCGGGTTCTGTGTTCAAGAAATGCAAACGCAGTCTCCTCCGATACTCAGAACTACCCGCACAGTTCTTTGGTTCCTTCCAATATGTAGTATGATACAGAACTATGTGAAGAACCTGGTTCACAAGTTTTACCTGTTTATATCTGAAACATACATTAATAATATGAAGCAATCTTTTACAGTGTGCTTCAGTGCCACATTAGTGCAGCCTAGTTGTAGCCATTCTTGTACAGCTGGAGAGACGAGAAACAAAGATGTCCTTGATTTGTGTTCCTGATTCTAATAGACAACTGCTGTGCTCTCTTTTTTTGCAGAGGGAAAGGGCCACTGAAAAATACATCTGATGTGATTAGTGCAGCAAAGAAAATTGCAGAAGCTGGGTCAAGAATGGACAAGTTAGGACGGACAATTGCTGATCATGTGAGTCGGAACTGATTTTTCACAAGCTTTTAGTTTAATTTAAACAGAGGTTTTAGGTTCACAGGTACAAGAGTCCTGGAGCTAGCAGCTTGTTTTATGGTGTCTTCTGACTCAAATTATTGATTCTTTGTTCTCCTCCACTTCAGCTTTTTTATTTGTAGCTGGATCACTAGTTTGCCCTGAGTTTTGGAGAAGCTTGGTGTTCACTTCAAAAAATGTCATTGAGCGTAGAGTTCCCCAAAGAAAGCTTTTACTTTCCACTGCTGGTTTTTGTTTTGTTTTTCCATACATTGCTCTGCAACTACTCAATCATTGTGGATGCCTGGACACCTTACCAAAAAAAAAAACCAACCTCGAAAGAACTGCCTCACTGTGTGTTCCCAGCATTAGTAAATGCAGGTTAAGTTGTAAACTTTCAACTTTGTTTTTGAATAATTACTCTCTGAACACTTGCTTTACACCTCCAGTTGTACAATTTCATATTTGAGACACACGTTCATTGTGAAGTTTTGCAAATTGCTCTGGCTTGGTCTGACCTTATGGAAGATAAGGAGCCTGAAGGCAAGCAGTCACACAGCACTTAACCATATGCACTTCTAGAATGCAGTGGAATTACTACGTTGCCCTTGTCTTGCAAGCCACCAGCAGAGATGTCAGTATTTTGGAACTTGCATCTATCTCAAACTGCAGGACTGAAAGCAATAATAGCTTTTTCCATTTGCAGTTACAAAGTACTTTTTCTCACCATTTAGATGAATTTTCACGCATTGTGAGAACTTCATTCATTCAGTATTCCATCCCATTGTTACCTTAATTCATTCTGCCTTTTTTTTTTATTCACTTCACAGTGTGTATATTTTGGAATTCTCAAAAGTGAAGACATATATTTTGCAGCCAGATTAGTTAAAGCAGGAAAATCTGACCTCCTGTGCAAACTAGCACAATTTTAAGCATTTTAATGCCTTACAGGTGCAAGTTCAGGATGTTGCCATTATAGACTGAAAGGCAATGAATAGCTCGTGCAATTGCTCTCAACAAGCAATTATTCAAAATATCTACTTTTGCAAACGAAGTGAACAATATACGTGATAATAATGAAACGTTTAATTCTCAGCATTCACTTTTGATTTTCCACTATGCAGTGTAGAAAGCCTAAATGTGTATTCACTAAATAGATACACTATTTATTTAAAATTAGAAGCAAAAATCTTTTGTTACATATTAGGCTATGGGATCCATGGGTGACATTTATACTGTGTGGGGAAATTCTTGGTGCTCGGTGTAATGGGCTGAGGCGGGAAACCTGAGTTCAATTCCTGCTCAGCCATGAAGCTCACAGGATAAATTCTTCGCAGACTTGTGATAAAATGAGAGGAACTATAAACTGCTTCGAAGTTTTTCTACCATTAAACCATGTATGCTGCCACCTTAAGTTTTTTGTTTTAAAACAAAAGCAGAATACATTTCAAAAGAGAGAAGCCTCAATTAGGGCATACTGTGAACTCCATATACCTGTATTATTACTGTTTATAGGTCAGTCAGCATATATAGACAGGCATTTTGCCAAATCTTTTTTACAAGGTGATGACTGACCTGGTGGCCGTTGATATTATCAGTCTTTGTGCAAGAGGTATTCTACAACATCAGCTTTTTGCCTAACTTAGATATTTAGGGTAGCCTGTATGTTCATTGGGGGACTGGAAACACTGTTGATATATGATACACTGATCAATTTTAATGTCTCAGAACTAAATACCAATCTTATTTCTGTCCTCAGTGCCCAGATTCTGCTTGCAAACAGGATTTGCTAGCCTATCTGCAACGTATTGCTTTATACTGCCACCAGCTAAACATCTGCAGCAAAGTGAAGGCAGAAGTTCAAAACCTGGGAGGAGAACTCGTTGTGTCTGGGGTATGTAAATTTCTGAACACTTCGGTTTTGGCTTCCTTCTACATCAACAGTTGTACAAACTTCGTTTATGTTAATTTTTCAGGATTCTGAAAAAACTTTGTGTGTCTTCATTTTGTTTCTGATCTCTGAATATATACCGTATTTTTTGCTCTATAAGACTCTATCTCTCCTAAAAAGTAAGGGGAAATGTGTGTGCGTCTTATGGAGCGAATGCAGGCTGCGCAGCTATCCCAGAAGCCAGAACAGCCAGAGGGATTGCTGCTTTCACTGCGCAGCGATCCCTCTTGCTGTTCTGGCTTCTGAGATTCAGAATTATTTTTTTCTTGTTTTCCTCCTCCAAAAACTAGGTGCGTCTTGTGGTCTGGTGCGTCTTATAGAGCGAAAAATACGGTAAATCTCCCTTTGGAAAGATTCCTGGCGCATCTTAGTTTTGCTCAAAAACTCATTGCAATTGTTTCTAATTATCCTTACATACTTAGATATTTCTGGTAAGTCAGAGGCCATGCTAGAGTGCAATTTTTCACAGTTGTGCTATGCCTTTTCATTCAGAGAGCAAATTTACTTTTATTCCTGTTTTATACAGGATACATCTAAACTTTGTTCTGCAGCTGTCCAGAGCTGAGACCATTCCACAGCAGCATTCTGAATAATGGTTTATTTTCTGAAAGCATCTTAGAATCTAAATCTAATCCTTTTACTTCTGTCCAAACTACCATTGCCAAGTCATTCTTTTCTGCCATCATGTATGCTTCTTTCTCATCACTTTTTACATCAAACTGCTTGTCTTTAAACCTCTCCACAAACCTGTTCCATTCTATTGTTTCTATTTGTGCCTTGTGCTCCTCGCAGTCTACCAGTCAGCCGCTTGGGACTTCTGCTTTCAGGCTCCCCCCACATTTCTTTTGCTGCCCCTGGAACTTCCTAGCAGAATAACCAAGCAATGCTCTCTCTCTTCCCCTTGGAAACCTGTAGTTTTCACCCTTTGGTCCCCAGCCTAGCTGTGCGCACATCATTTTCATCCCATCTTAGCTTCCCCTTTTATCTCATTGCCACCATTGGAAACTTCTTCAGGCAGTAGTGACAGTCTTTTTCTCCTCACCTCCCCATACGTTTATATCATGCCAGGGGTCAGCAACCTTTTTCAGCCATGGGCTGGTCCACTGTCCCTCAGACCATGTGGTGGACCGGACTATATTTTGAAGGGAAAAAATGAACAATTTCCTATGCCCCACAAATAACCCAGAGATGCATTTTAAGTAAAAGGACACATTCTACTCATGTAAAAACATGCTGATTCCCGGACCGTCCGTGGGCCGGATTGAGAAGGCGATTGGGCTGCATCTGGCCCCTGGGCCTTAGGTTGCCTACCCCTGTATTATGCTGTAAAGCACTTTGTATATTGATGGTGCTAAATCACTATCAGCATTTTCTCACACTTTTGCTATACGCACTGTAGTCTCTTCCACTTCCCCCTTCACTCTGCAAAACTGGAGCAGGTTTGTAGCACTTAAAAAAATTTCATTGGGCGGGTGCGTTTGTTGTGTGCATGCACTGAAGTACAAATGTTTGTACCCAAAGGTAAGACTGCATGCTCCCCTACAGCAGTGCAGTTCCCCTGTCCAGTGGTATGCTGACATCTTCAAGGGTTTACATTTAAGGAGTAAGTTTTTCCAGCACAAGAATGCTATCCCACTGTATCAAGGCTCCCCATTTATCCATAAAAATTTTATGCATTAAACAGTGATTGTGATAGAGACACCTTAGTGGTGGTCGGAACATGGTTCTTATTGCTCCACAAAACTAGTACATCCTCAGCTTCTTTTTTCTGATCATCAAAAGGCTTGTTCTTAGCTACACGTTGTGTTTAGACAATTACTTTCGCAGAAAGGAATTCACACTATAAGACACGGGAGAAGCCCAACAGGACAATGACAATAATCCACCAACAGCATACAAATCAATATGGCTAACTTGATCCAAAACACCCACCCACCTCACTCACACACGAAAACAAAGATCACCACAGCCAATCACAAACAAACAATCACATCCTAGGCCAACCCCAACCTCTCTCACCACCAAAGGAACACAAGTGAACAACACAAGCACGCTGACACCAAACTACATACATTAAGCATAATAGAAACACCGCTACCCCACCCCACACCCATCCATCTCCCCTCCTTCCACCCTCCTTTCTTCTTCTTCTTTTTTCTTTTCTTTTTTCTTCTCCCCCTAATGCCTCAACAAATGAAATGGATTTGTAAAAATGTTACACGGGGGAAAAAAATACACGAGGCATTACACTTACACTGTAAAACAAGAAAACCCTTAATAAAATATATTTTAAAAAAAAAAAAAGACACGGGAGAAATGAAAGGTTCAGATCCTAAATCTTGCAAGTGGCTGCTTGAAGAAGAAGAAAACAAGTGAATTCCGCCTTTGAGAATAATGGCAAACTAAGGCAGAAACATATAGCAGTGTTGGCAGCAGCACCTTCACGCAGAGTACATTTGGTGTAGCATTAGGCTCCTAGCAGATCTGTCACAACCAGGGGAATAGTGGATGAGCACTGCAGAAAACACAACATGTATTGCTTTGGTATTCTGCATGTGAGGGCACTCTTTGGCAAGGCTCTCGGCATGGGAGAAAGACATAGCTGTTACCCCGACAGCCCGCTAACATGTTCCCTGGAGTTTTACTGAGACTATAAAATGCCTGTGTGACTTACATGGTCTTCTGCCAGAAATAATTGTCTGTCTCCAAGCTAGACTTGGTAGAATGTAGTTTAATACACACTGAAAAAGAAAAGTGCATACACCGTGTAGGTATCCCGTTCCCCATCAGCCAGTTGAACAATGACCTAGTTTGTTACAGCACTTGCCTTCCCATTAAGTGCTTGCTTGTGATGTATAAATACAACATTTTGGAATCTGGGAAATAAAAAAATAAAAGTTAAAATCGGCAAAAGGAGTCAGGAATCCCATATCACTTGTTTATGCAGTTCTTGGTCAGAAGGGTTTTGTTAAATGCAGGGCATACAGGAATGGTTATTCTCCACTGATATGCAGAGTCTGAGAAATGGCTGCAATGGATCCTAACCCAGATTCTCTTTGTAAATGTCTACATTATCTGTGCTGCTGTAGAAATCATAAAAATGAAAAGGCAGTCTTGATCTGTTAATTAAGAGGCCTAAATCAGTCAAAGGTCCCTTAAAATATGCCAAGTAGTTAATCTTTTTGCAGCTTCCCTCATGGAGTCTTTAAATTCTGAATTCAAACAATCTGTGCCACCCTACCTGTTGCCACCTTCTATCATCTGCATGTCCTTTTTGACAGTGCGGTGATGTGATCCTTCACCGATGTTAATATGATACATTTCAATGCCAGCAGATAGTGGTCACTATGCAGTGCTTCACAGTGGACACATCAGCTATTGACACAAAGTGATGGGAAACAACAGAATGCTGGCAGAAATTGTGCAGTGCAGTTGTGTGCTTACGATTCCATATTTTATCAGTTTGTTAAAATATGTTGACTTAGTAGAGTAGATATCACAATCCAAATTGGCACATGCAAGAGCTGGCTTATCCTTCATTGGTGTGGTTTCGTATTTCAAAAATTCTCCACAGGTTGTTTTTTTCCCCTTCACCTTGGCTTAGTTAAATTTTCCTTGCTGTCCATCTCATTCTGCATGTTCCTCATGAATAGCAGTAGGCCATGGAGCCCTCCAATTGAAAGCCCTATCTCAAAATACATAGACAGCTGCTAGCAGCAGCAGAATAACCTTCACAGTCTAGACCAGTGGTTTTCAAGCAGTGGGCCATGGCACCCTAGGGTGCCTTGAATGATGGTCAGGGGTGCGGCGGGCAACACTGGCCTCTGTCCCTCTTTCCTTCCCTCCCTTCTCTGATGCTCTCTTATGTCTCTGCCCCCAACGGCTTGCACAGCTGTTGGTTGCAGCAGCCCTAGCTACAAGCTCACTAGGAGAATGGTGCCTCTGGGGCTGGTCAGGGGTTGCTGGGTGCCAGGAGCTGAGGCAGCCTCAAGAGTAAGCAGGCCAGGGAGTCCAGCCAGCCAGTCCACCAGCCCTTGCTGTTGGGAATGGACAGGCAAGTACTAGTGTGAGGAAGCAGCTCTTTGGGGCTGGGGGCAGCAGCAGCGAGACCAGGGGCTGTGGCAGTGGCTGCTTGGAGGACTCCCAAGGAGAGGGGAGAGGAGGCAGAGGAAACACTCCACAAGGGAGGGTGTTTGAAAAAGAGTGGGAGGCTGCCAGCTCTGCAGGCAAGGGGTGACATAACTGGACTCCTGAGCCCCACAGGGGTGCCGCAGAAAGTATGGTCAAGGGAGCCGTGGAATCAAAAGTTGAAATCCTCTAGTCTAGACCATATAGTATAAGCAGAGACAGAACAGAGAAGAAGCCCTGTGGAACAATAGCTCTAGGTTCACTGACATGTCAACAAATCAATTTCCAGAGAGGTGGAGTGGAACGAGATCTTGCCCTCCTCTGTTGCTGCTAAAAAAGTTGATTTATAGCCGATGGGCTCAGAGCAGGTAGCAGTTACCACATGAGACAAGTTTTCAGGTGACCTGTTAGCATGAGCATCATTTATACTGAGCCAGCCACACCCTCCTGCTCTTCTCTTCTAGTCTACAGAAGCTTACATCCTGATAAATGTTATTTTTTTGAAATGCCAATGACGGTTTTTGCTGCAACAGGCCAAAACACTGCTATACCTTTGGAAATCCCTTCCTAACTGCTTTTTCTCTCAAGTAATTGCTAAACTGAGGGCTTATTTAAATAAGCTCATTTAACTAAATTTTCTCCAATCACCATTTGACTATTAAGTACTGTACTTTTGCCCAACGGTCCTGTTAAAAGAAACACTCCATGGTTTTTTTAGTGAAGTGCTGAAGATAGTCCAAGATTACTGGTATGTCTGCAGCGCTAAGGCATGTATGTGTTGATAATTTTTTAAAAAATATATGTGCTCCTCTTCCTTTGTTTACCTGCATATGAAAACACAAGGTTTTCACCCAGAAGCTTGGCGTGTAAGGAAGAATTCCTTAAACCTACGCAGGCAAAAGCAGAATACTGAAGTTATTTCAATTTAGCATGAAGACTTTTAATACTTCATGCCATGCCAGCAAATCAGGGCGAGCTTTAATCTTACAAGAGTACTTCTGTTTTGAAAGTGATGAGGATCTGTGTTTCATGATTGTGTATCTAGCCGTCAGATGACTGGGGAATCTTGACTGGCTATATGCAGTGATTGAGTTCATATTATTCAAGAGCTATGGACATGCGTTCCTTGGATAGCAGCCCTTGTCTCCACCTCCACCCACCCAATGCCAGATAGAAAACCTCTTTTGAAAATTAAAGGGACTTCCAAAAGTAGTCTGATTGGATGCAGGGTTCCGATTCTGACATTTTTGCTTTGAGTGCAGCTAAAGAAGTCCTTTGAATCCTGCCCACTGCTTTCCTTCTTTAAAGGTAAAGGGACCCCTGACCATTAGGTCCAGTCGTGGCCGACTCTGGGGTTGCGGTGCTCAACTCACTTTATTGGCCGAGGGAGCCGGCGTACAGCTTCTGGCAAACCAGAGCAGTGCACGGAAACACTGTTTACATTCCCGCTGGGGCGGTACCTATTTATCTACTTGCACTTTGACGTGCTTTCGAACTCCTAGGTTGGCAGGAGCAGGGACCAAGCAACAGGAGCTCACCCCGTCGCAGGGATTCGAACCGCCAACCTTCTGATTGGCAAGTCCTAGGCTCTGTGGTTTAACCCACAGCACCACCCTTATCCCCGCTTTCCTTCTTTATTCTCCTCCAATTCTTCTAAAGCAAGCACCATGCTCAGTTTCAACAGGAAACCTCTATGTTAAAGGAATCTAACGTATGTAAAGAGACAATTTAAATGGTTATTCGAAGCATCTTCCGTTCTGCCTTTCCTAAAATGCTGCACAATGAGCACTATCTGAAACTAAAGGGACTTTCTTGCTGACCTTCTTTTAGGTGGACAGTGCCATGTCGCTGATTCAAGCTGCCAAGAACCTGATGAATGCTGTGGTGCAAACAGTGAAGGCCTCCTACGTGGCGTCCACAAAATACCAGAAGTCTCAAGGGATGGCTTCTCTGAACCTGCCAGCCGTGTCCTGGAAAATGAAAGCCCCAGAGAAGAAACCACTCGTCAAGCGAGAGAAACAGGACGAAACGCAGACCAAAATCAAGCGCGCCTCCCAGAAAAAGCACGTCAACCCAGTGCAAGCGCTCAGTGAATTCAAGGCAATGGAGAGCATTTAAACAGAGGGAGTAGTATTTCTGGATTGCATTCCTACTATCAGATTTCCCCTCCCCCCAAATATTCTATGGATTATGTTAGAATTCATTTACACAATATTTTTTGATAAAATCACTTAGACTAAAAGGAGGTAAGCAAGCTATATGAAGCATGAAAATACATCTTTAAATCTGAGAACATGGTTAATTTTAGTATGAAAATGCTGTTTAGAATTCTGTGGCATTTCCCCCCCTAGCTTTTTAAAATAATAAATCCTGCTTTTAAATCTATTCTGTAACCAAAGTTGAATTTACTGTAACATTAATCCTTCACATAGCTGGATCATGTAATTCCTTTAGAAGAAATGTGAGCCTTCTCAACTTGGAAGTAGAATGGAACCTGTACTTTTATCAAAATTATATTATGCTTTGGGTGGATAGAGAGTATAAGTTTGGTATGTTGAAATAATTGATAAAATGGAAAACGCTAGTTGCTGCTTAAAACACTAAGACAACCGTAGAAAATGATTTTGAAAAAGTAATATACTATAGCATTCTTTTCTAATTTAAGCAGGTTTTGACTCCTTTATATGAAACGGAACACTTTGATTCATTTGTTCTGAATTGCTGGGTTGAAGGTTACCTTTCAGCCTGTGCATCTTGTGAAGACTTCCATCGGAGCCCATAGGGGAGCAAAAGTTACTTAGTGTGTAATGCGAAGTGCATCACAAGGAAAACTTTTAATACTTTTTCTTAAGATGGTGAAAACGTTAAGCCTTACTTACACATAACTGATGTACTTTGCTGGAGGGGACTCTAATAAGTGGCTTGTTCCAGCCACTGTTGTAAATGTTGCATGTTTCCCTCAGCATTCAAATGCAAATCTATCATTGTGTTCTTCTCATAATTGCTATGCATCCTGCCCTGGGCTTTTTAAAAACCTAGCAAATAGCATTGCATTCAGACTGCGATTCAGGCATTGTTTGTCATACTGGGAGCCTCATGGTATAATTTTGCTCTTTAAAATTTTTATGGATTTCTGTTTTTATACCTTTTCCAATAAAGTCCAGTATAAAAACCAGTTGTAAGGGTCAGAGCTTTCTTTGCAGTTCATAAAACACTCCTAATTCCGTAATGAAGTGGCTGGGCTATGCAACTAATTAGTGGCAATTTAAAGGGCTAGTCATTGGTGACTAACACATGAATCACTTGTTCACTTTAGTTAAAATGTACATAATGGAGGGTCTGCTATAGTTTCATTGCACCATGGGCAAAATTACTATGCTCTTATTGTGACTCATACCGTGTGCTTGGGGGGGGGAAGGTACTCAAGAGTTAAATCAGCTGAATTCTTGGCATGTTATTGAAGCACTTGTTCCAAAGATTATCTGCTCGTGCTTTAGTTTGACTCTTTGCAACTGCTCAGTTCACACACCCCAGTTTAACCATAGTTGAGGGTTTACCATGAATGCACAGGTGGCTCTCACTTTACTCCATCCCTAGTGCTAGCGGGAGCGGCAACCGCAACTCTGGCTTCATGGTAAATGCCTTAACTTATGGCTTACTCTGAGATGCAGATGCCGCTAATAAGTCCTTAAACCAAACATACACAATTAAGATACATAGTAAATAAGAGAAACTTTAATACCAAATGTGTCCCAGTAGTTGTATTGCCCCCATAGTTGGATAGGAAGATATTGAGATAGCAAGAAGTTGCAGTGCCACAGTGTTTATTAGAGGATTCTGATGCAAAACCAATGAATCAAAATTGCATGCTCTATTATACACATGAAAAGAACCGGCTGGGTTTCCGGGAGAGCCTTCTAAGTCACCCAGAGAGGTGAAGGCAAGATATATTTTAGTGTGTCATGCCCTCCAGGCTGATTGGGCACCAGAATCTTCTTAGAGGCTGGTAATTAATTTTCCCAATGATTTGGGAAGGTCACTGTGTGATGAGACATTGGGATTGAATGGAGCCCATTAGTTTGAAATAGCACTCTGTTTACCACTTATTCCAGTTTAATGTAAAATGTGGTTTTGAAATGAAGCGTTATTGTTTGTACAGAGATACATCTATAAGGGGAAGTATCTCAGGTCAGCAATAACCACAACAAACAAAGAACAGGGTTGAAATAATCCGGAAACAGTAGGATAGAAACTATGTATAATATTGCAACAAAAATACTGTACTTGTATGCTGTCCGGAAAGACAGAGGAAATAATAACTTAAGTAAACTCTTAGCAGATAAACCTTTTCATATGGATTGTGTTGTTTAAAATTCCTACATTTCATCCATAACACTGCTTTTTTTAATACTATCTCCAAGAGATGTCTTGCCCTGCTTTTGTTTTTGGTCATATTTTCTTGGAGGTGAATTCATTTCATATTTCCTCTCCTGGAAGTGTTGCCTACCTTACCCTCCTAGAGGTAACCTTCCTAGCCTTCATGTGCTCTCACTGTAACCTTCCTGTGAATTTATTCCTCATTTATCACAACTGCCACATGATCTGTCCAGCTCACAAAGCTTGACTGTGCTATAAACAAAGCACACCTTTTCTCCCTATTCTCTGGTTTGGAATATAAAATTACGTTCTCTGCATAAGCAGTCTGTGGGTTTTCAGCTGACCTTCATAATTTGACATTTTCCTAGACACTAACTGCAGCTAAGCTGTGTTGAACAAAATACCCCAAAGGCTAACAGTGAAGGTCAGAGCTTACCAAAACTTGGCCAAACAGGTTCTGGTATTGAACAGCTTCCTTGCCCTGTTCAGGAGTTTTGAACAGTGTCTTATGTGAATAACTTGGACTGCAGTGGACCAAGTAGGTGAGTTTGTAAAATCTTTATTAAACAAAACCAGCTTTTAATGAGAAAGGTGCCCCAAGCCCTGTGGAGCTTGTTAGGAAACCTTAAATATAAATATAAATATAAATAAATAAAAATTTATTATTTGTGCCCCGCCCATCTGGCTGGGTTTCCCCAGCCACTCTGGGTGGCTTCCATAGAAACCAAAAATACACTAAAATATTACACATTAAAAACTTCCCTGAACAGGGCTGCCTTAAAATGTCTTCTGAATGTCAGGTAGTTGCACTTCCGGGTTAGCGCGATTGGCTAATGGCGGATTCCCTCCGAGCTCCGGAGGGAATCTGCTCAGCGGGGGCTGGGTCTTGCCGTGCCGGCGACACGGGGACCCTTAAAAACCTCGGACGCGAATGACCGGGGACGTGGTGACTCGGCGGGCACCGCTAGCGCCCTCCCGACCCGCGAAGGAGCCTTTTTAAAGGCTACGGAACGGGTGCCGGGGAGCGGCGTGGTGCTGTGAGTCCTCTGCTTCCCCCGCTGAGTGAAGCCGCATGCCATTTGCCGGACAGCGCTGACTTCTTCCGTCTAAAATTCGGACTTAAATTTAAGAGCAACAACCCTTGAGTAATCTGGAACCGAACTTTTGAAATTATTTACATATGGATTTGGTACGAGCGGGGGTAGGTGAAAAGAGGAAGTCCGCCTCACCCCCATTGTAAACAGCTTAACAGCAAGGATCTGTCAACTAAGGTTGTGAGAAGAGTCGTCGCTTATTTTTTTAGTGATCGGATAAAAGATATTAACTCCACGGATTAAGTTATCGTGCTGGAGGGCAAGAGTTTAGATATTTGGATTAAGTACCACTTTTCTAAAGACTGGGAGTAACTTGTGAAAGAGCCTGCGGTGGATTTACAAGCCTTTGACAGCTGTCAGATTAGCTGTCAAGGTCTGGGAATAACTGAAAGTTTTAACTCTTAGCCGATTATCTGGATATAAAGTAATTTAAAGTAAAGGAAAATTGATACAAATAACATTGACTTTTGGGTCGAAAGTGAAAGGAATACTAAGTAACAAGAATCCCTCTAGAGGGGATCCACGGACATTACAAGATGGAAATATGTCGGGAAATGCGAGCAGAGCTGCAAGAGCTGGTTGTTCTCATGAGAAAGCTGCAAGAGACGTACGAGCAAGGTCATGTTTGGTCTACAAGCCCTTCAAAGCTGAAACCAAAAGAAAATATAATCACTGAGATGGAAAAGGGCTTGATACTCAAAACACCGGCAGCTGGACAAGAAAGGAAACTAAAGAAAGAAGAGGAGGAAAAGACATTTGTCAAACAAGGGACGGCCGAAGGGATACAGAAGACAAATGAGAGCCGAGGACCTATCAAGATGACTTCAAACCCGACCAGAGTGAAAGCTGGACTAGCTGGGATGTATGAACTTAAGAAACAAAGACAGAGTTTCACATTTAAACAACTTGACTTGGCTGAAAAAATCATTGACAGTATTGGGAAAGTACTTTTTCGAGTTTGGGTATTTAATATAAAAGATTCTCAAAAAAGCCGGCTGAGAGGGACTGAAGGGGACTTGAGAGCCTCGGACGTTAGGGCACCGGGTTAAAAAGATAGACTCATGGATCTAGTCAAAACAAAACAAATTCCTTCCAGTAGCACCTTAAAGACCAACTAAGTCAGTTCTTGGTATGAGCTTTCGTGTGCATGCACACTTCTTCAGATGGTATCTGAAGAAGTGTGCATGCACACGAAAGCTCATACCAAGAACTGACTTAGTTGGTCTTTAAGGTGCTACTGGAAGGAATTTGTTTTGTTTTGACTATGGCAGACCAACACGGCTACCTATCTGTATCATGGATCTAGGTTTGGGGTGAAAACTGGGGATGGAAAAGGAGGGTTTGGGAGCCCGAAGGGGACCTGATTTTCACTATGCAGTGTAAAAATTCTTTTTTCTTTTTTATCTTATTCTTTAGTAATAAAATGGGGAATTCGTGGACGGGAACCAGGGACAACCTTAGGAAAAATATTTTTATTTTTATTCTCTATTCTCTCTGCTCTTCTATCCTGTTTATATATGAACAAGATATATAGTTTAAGTGTCTTTGATTAGATTAAAGCAAATACAATATTGAAATAATGGTTAAAACAAGTGATGATATTAAGGTTAAAACTTGCTGAACAAATATGGGAAGTGGAATACAAGAAGGGGAGGCGTGGGGAAGTCCAGAAAAGAAGTTACTGAAAATGGGATTTAAAAGGTGGAACTTTTTTCTTTTCTTTCTTTCTTCTCCTTTCTTTGCTTTTTCTTTCCTTTTTTTCTTTAATTTCTCGTTATGTATGCACCTTTGTTATTTGTATTTTTCAAAAATGATAATAAATATTATTTTTTTAAAAAAATGAATGTCAGGTAGTTGTTTATCGCTTTGGCATCTGATGGGAGGACGTTCCACAGGGAGGGCGCCACTACCGAGAAGGCCCTCTGTCCGGTTCCCTGTAGCTTTGCTTCTTGCAATGAGGGAACCGCCAGAAGGCCCTTGGCGCTGGACCTCAGTGTCCGGGCTGAAAGATGGAGGTGGAGACGCTCCTTCAGGTATACTGGACCGAGGCCATTTAGGTCTTTAAAGGTCAACATCAGCACTTTGAATTGTGCTCGGAAACGTACTGGGAGCTAATGTAGGTCTTTCAAGACCGGTGTTATGTGGTCTCGGCGGCCGCCCCCAGTCACCAGTCTAGCTGCCGCATTCTGGATTAGTTGTAGTTTCCGAGTCACCTTCAAAGGTAGCCCCACGTAGAGCGCATTGCAGTAGTCCAAGCAGGAGATAACTAGAGCATGCACCACTCTGGCGAGACAGTCCGCGGGCAGGTAGGGTCTCAGCCTGTGTACCAGGTGGAGTTGGTAGACAGCTGCCCTGGATACAGAATTGACAGCTGTGAGTCCAAAATGACTCCCAGGCTGCACACCTGGTCCTTCTGGGGCACAGTTACTCTATTCAGGACCAGGGAGTCCTCCACACCAGTCCGCCCCCTGTCCCCCCAAAACAATACTTCTGTCTTGTCAGGATTCAACTTCAATCCATTAGCCGCCATCCATCCTTAAGATTAGCTTGTTAGGAAACCTTAAGACCATGGGACAAAAGATGCTGGAGGGTACCAAATAAACCAGATATATACCGTATTTTTCCATAAGACACACTTTTTTCCTCCTAAAAAGTAAGAGGAAATGTCTGTGCATCCTATGGAGTGAATGCGTGGTCCCTGGAGCCAAAAATACGGTGGTATTCAGGTAAGACTGCCTATCTTCTGTTTCTTCTTCAGCTTCAGCCTCCTTAGATTTTTTGTAATCTGCCTCTCATCCAGGACGGGATACAGTTCATAAGTCTACACCTAGAAATCTCTCCAGGAAAACTTTCTGAAGCCATGAATACCACTTCTCAAAGAAAAAGATATTCTCTCTGGAATTTGATAAGCATTCACCTTTAGCTTCTCTACCTGTTCAGTGCATATATGAAGATAGATGACAAGTTTTGGTGGTGCCAAAAGCATGGAGCCATCCAAATCAGTTTTCATCCCACTCCTGCTGCCCTTGACAGATGAGGCAGCAAAGCATGAGCAGTGGGATTGAAAAGAGTGAGAATTTATATCTTGTTTTTCCCATGCAGCACAAATCCTGCAATTTCATAGAATCATAAGTTGGAAGAGACCAACCCCCTGCCAAGCAGGAAACACCATCAGAGCACTCCTGACATATGGTTGTCAAGCCTCTGCTTAAAGACCTCCAAAGAAGCAGACTCCACCACACTCCTTGGCAGCAAATTCCACTGTCGAACAGCTCTTACTGTCAGGAAGTTCTTCCTAATGTTTAGGTGGAATCTTCTTTCTTGTAGTTTGGATCCATTGCTCCGTGTCCGCTTCTCTGGAGCAGCAGAAAACAACCTTTCTCCCTCCTCTATGTGACATCCTTTTATATATTTGAACATGGCTATCATATCACCCCTTAACCTCCTCTTCTCCAGGCTAAACATGCCCAGCTCCCTTAGCCGTTCCTCATAAGGCATCGTTTCCAGGCCTTTGACCATTTTGGTTGCCCTCTGGACATGTTCCATAGGCACGTTTCAGTGCCTAATGACAAGGGGAGGGGAGCGTGTCCCTGATAAAGGTCAGTTTTTATACTTTATGGGTAGGGGGTGTTCTTAAGAGCAACCATTCAAAGAAGTTACATAAAAACCTAAGAACTGTAAAGTGAGAAGCAGAAAACTTAGAACTTGGTTGGTTGGTTGGTTGGTTGGTTGGTTGGTTGGTTGGTTGGTTCATTGCATTATCAAAATGTCCTTGAAGCATTCACATCTAATAAACAGATAAAAAGTAAATAAAACAACACACCATCAAATACATCATCCTGGGACAAGCGACTTGTTCTGTCCACAATATGCAACATTTGCTGCGTTATTAAACTTTTGAAATTTGCACATGCCAAATCAGGATTTAGGTCTTAAAATGAACCCAATTCACCATATTTCAATTAATCTCAAATGTTGCCAAATTTATGCTTAAGGGGCTGATCTAGCGTGTTCCTCTGCTACTTTCTGCAAAGCCAGTTTACCCTTCCTCTTGAAACGCATGTCTAAACCACTCCATTCTTCAAGCCAGCCGGAGAGTGTGAGTTAGCTGTGGATGATGTGCCTTGGGGGGCTTCAGAGTCAACGAAGTAGTAAAAATCGGGAGGCAACAAGAGGGGAGGAAAGCGCAGCCACCGTTTTGCAAAGGCGTGCAAGACAGCGAGAACTACCCAGGCTTGCAGGGGGGGAAAGGGAAAGGGGGACAAAGAGCGCAGCACGTTTTACAGCCACAGGACCCTGGATGAAATGCAGTTATGCAGCTGCATAAATGGCCATGCAATTTCCCTCCTGGCAATACAGTACATCAGTGTTCAGAATGTACTTTTTATTTCTAAGTGTTCCACGTGAAGAAAAGTGAGCGCTAGGAAAAGAACATAGGAACAAGAATGTAATGTTAGAGATTAGGAAGATTACCACCTATCCAATACTACAGTTTTCTGCTTTCCCCACCCTAGTCCACCCCACGCACAAAAAATATTTGGGGGTGCTCCATTCATTTCCTTTTCTACAAAAAATTAGTAGCAGCACATGTGGTTCTAGATTTGCTTTCTTCCCTAGGGCTTGTGGCAAACTGAGCCATGAAATCATGGGTGTCTACATTTACCTACATCTGGAAGCCAATAAGGGTGTGGGATCCTGAGATCCAGACCAAGGAATACCATATTTTTTGCTCTATAAGACGCACTTTTCCCCTCCTAAAAAGTAAGGGGAAATGTGTGTGCGTCTTATGGAGCGAATGCAGGTTCCATGGCTTCAAGTGAAAGCAACGCGAAGCCTCCAGAGCGCAGCGGGAGCGCTCCTGCTGCGCTCCGGAGGCTTCACGTTGCTTTTGCTGAAGCCATGGAACCTGCATTCGCTCCATAAGAGCAAGAGGAGTCAGTGTGCACTGACCCCTCTTGCTCTCCTGGCTTCGCTTCGCTGGAGAGGCACTGTGCAGCTTTCCCTCTCTGCGCAGCACCCCTTCAGCAAAGCGGGAGGAGAAATGGAAGGGGCTCCGCTTCTCCTGCCGCTTCGCCGAAGGGGCGCTGCGCAGAGAGGGAGAGAATTTTTTCCCTTCTTTTTCTCCCCCTCTAAAACTAGGTGCGTCTTATGGAGTGAAAAATACGGTAGATTTTTTGTATGCATCAACCATCCAGATCAGGGTCACCATTTTTCCACTTCCCCCTGATAGGGATGCGGGTGGCTCTGTGGTCTAAACCACTGAGCCTCTTGGGCTTGCCGATCAGAAGGTTGGTGGTTCGAATCCCCGCAATGGGGTGACCTCCCATTGCTCTGTCCCAGCTCCTGCCAACCTAGCAGTTCAAAAGCACAACAGTGCAAGTAGATAAATAGGTACTGCTGTGGCGGGAAGGGAAACAGTGTTTCCGTGCACTCTGCCTTCCATCACGGTGTTCCGTTGCTCCAACAGCAGTTTAGTCCTGCTGGCCACATGACCCAGAAAGCTGTCTGTGGACAAATGCTGGCTCCCTTGGCCTGAAAGCGAAATGAGCGCTGCAACCCCAGAGTCGCCTTTGACTGGGCTTAACCATCCAGGGGTCCTTTACCTTTTTCCACTTTCCCCTGATAGGATCAGCAGATTTTCATTCAATAGGTTCTGCCACTCCCATATTGATCCTAGTTATGTGCTGCGTCTTCTTAACATTACAACCCTTTAGTAAGAAAATAACATTTTGGATTGCTAAGAGTTAAAACTCACACACCATCTCAAACCTGAATGGGATCCTCTTCCCCAGGTGGCCATTGCTCATCTGAATATGGCGTATATATTTTTCAGATGGTTCTTTGTAAACTGCTTAGAGGCTTTCTGCTAAATATGCAGTAAAGGTAAAGGAGTAAAGGGACCCCTGACCATTAGGTCCAGTCGTGACCGACTCTGGGGTGCGGTGCTCATCTTGCTTTATTGGCCGAGGGAGCCGGAATACAGCTTCCGGGTCATGTGGCCAGCATGAATAAGCTGCTTCTGGCGAACCAGAACAGTGCACGGAAACGCTGTTTACCTTCCCGCTCAAGTGGTACCTATTTATCTACTTGCACTGGTGTGCTTTCGAACTGCTAGGTTGGCAGGAGCTGGGACTGAGCAACGGGAGCTCACCCTGTCCCGGGGATTCGAACCACTGACCTTCTGATCGGCAAATCCTAAACTCTGTGATTTAACCCACAGCGCCACCCGCATCCCATTCTGTAAGCTAGCTGTTCCTAAATTCCTGGGATCAGACCACACTTCCCTCAAGCGAATTTAGGAACTGTGGGTCATTCAGTTTTTCAGAGGCTGGAGAAAATAAAAGAACTTGGAAATGATTGACAAGCATGGAGCAGAGCTCTGGAAGTGGAGTATCCTATTTACTGCTCTTCGAATGTTCTTTCATTTCTTCAGAGTGACTTGCAGCTCAGAGGCAGAGCCAAGTCTGCCCACACTGAAGCCGCCCCTCTCGCCATATTTCCCCGAATTGTCAGCTAGCTAGAATTGATACGTTTTTAAGAGGGAAAAGCACATCCCTCTTGTTGAATGTAGAGTTCCCGTCAGACCCCCATCTGTTCTTGTCAGCTACCCCTAGATGAATTAAGGTTTCCTCTCTCCAAGCTCATCTGTTGTATATTCCCTTCTAACTTTGGTTTATGCATCTCTCCCCCCCCCCCAGTTCCCATAACCCTTTGCCTGATGGCACTACCCTCACAGCTGCTAAATGGATTTAACATAATGGGCTCCGTTGTGCTGTCCTCTTGTCCTAGTATGGCTTGTCAGTGAGCTGATTTACTTACTCTTACTTGGAATATGAATTTTTATGATCCCACGAAGGGCTGTATTTCATGAATGGGATTTCAGCGTTCCAGTAAAATACTAATGGGCATGAAATTAGTGTGGCATGACCTGTTGGCTGCTTGCTTGTATTTTTGATAGTTGCAATCCTAAAGGTAAATGCCAGAGCGTAAGTCCCACATCAGTCAATGTGACTCATTTCCAGGTAAACACTGTGGTAAAATGGCCGGTGTGCTTCAGGTTTGACATTGCATGTGGGCAGCCCAGGGGCCACACGTGGCCCTCGATCTATCCATGCAACCCGTGAAGCCCTGCCGAACTCAGTTCAGTTGTTCCTTCACCAGCTAAGGAGTAAACCCAACACAAATCCCTAGTGGAGTTTCTAAGATGGTTTGATGGCACCTTTGTTAACGGAGAAATCCGAGGGCTCCCTTGGACAAAAAAACAAGGACACCAGCCAGGAATACCAGAGCAAAACAGCAGCCAGTAGGCTTGGTCTTTATTGAAGACTGTGGTGACAGGACTCCCACCTGCCACCAGGTGAAACAAGATGGAAGCCCAGAACAAAAGAAGACCCCAACTTTTATTAGTTACTAATTCCCCAAGCTACACCCCTAGAACTACATCACAACTATGTCATGACTACATAGAATCATAGAATCATAGAGTTGGAAGAGACCACAAGGGCCATCAAGTGCAACCCCCTGCCAAGCAGGAAACACCATCAGAGCACTCCTGACATATGGTTGTCAAGCCTCTGCTTAAAGACCTCCAAAGAAGGAGACTCCACCACACTCCTTGGCAGCAAATTCCACTGTCGAACAGCTCTTACTGTCAGGAAGTTCTTCCTAATGTTTAGGTGGAATCTTCTTTCTTGTAGTTTGGATCCATTGCTCCGTGTCCGCTTCTCTGGAGCAGCAGAAAACAACCTTTCTCCCTCCTCTATATGACATCCTTTTATATATTTGAACACGGCTATCATATCACCCCTTAACCTCCTCTTCTCCAGGCTAAACATGCCCAGCTCCCTTAGCCGTTCCTCATAAGGCATCATTTCCAGGCCTTTGACCATTTTGGTTGCCCTCCTCTGGACATGTTCCAGTTTGTCAGTGTCCTTCTTGAACTGTGGTGCCCAGAACTGGACACAGTACTCCAGGTGGGGTCTGACCAGAGCAGAATCTGACATCACTGACACATCACAAAAAGGAGGGGTTGAGGGAGTTGTGGAGGTAACCTATCTTGTCACCTGGCTGGTTCCTCCTTCCCCCCTCCCCATGAGTCATTTCCAGAGGACAAAGGGGAGTTGGCAGTTTCCTGCCCCCAGAGGGAAAATCTGATCATTGTCCTTTGTTGCAGTCCGTGTTGAATATGCAAGTCCTTTGTGACCTTGATGGTCTTTTATCTGGGACCATCAAGGTTGTTATGCCAACTGGGTAGGGCTCCTGAGTACATGTTGGTACACTTAAGGGATTATGGCCATCCTGTATCAAACCATCCCCCTTTGATAGTCCTTCTTTCATGGAGCAAAATAAAAGTGGACCGGTGTAAATCCGATGTACGGTTGATTTACTATGAATTTATAACAGAAACGTTGTGTATGTCGTATGTGAGTGTGTGTTGTGTTTGTACAAACTGAATGATTGGGGGGGGGGTTCCTGCAACACCTTGTATGCCTCCTTCGGGCAACCCCTGCAGCCCAGCTGCTGCCAAATCTAGTGCCTTGGCCTATATCATTCCTGAATGCTTACCTGACTCCAGGGTGAAATCTAGACACACGTTAAAAAAACCGCTATGAAAATGCTTTTTAAAAAAACGTTTTGAAAAATATATTGAATTTGCCATAAGCTCACCATCGCCATCTAGTGTCAAATTTGTATAATGCACTTAAAACAAACTTAAAACCTTATACTTGCAGCTGTATAGCTGAGCCCCAGGTGTCAGCAGTTGCTGACCCCCCATCTTGAATCTTCTAGGAAAAGAATCTGCTTGAATACTTATAGTAGCAAATAGGTGAAGTTTATAGAGCAGGGAAAGAGCTGTTGCTGAAGAAATTTCAGGGGCAGGGGCAAGCCAGCCGGTGACGCAGAGACACACAGGGTTGGTGGCAATTGGCTAAGCATCCCAAACTGGTTAACACATCTTTATCACAGCTAAAAAAAAAAAAGATAAAGTAATATTTTTGGTTCACTCTGTTTATAATCTGGAGGTAGTATACTCACAACAGTAGGCTCCGAGTTAAGAGTTAGGCGACACCTCAGTCATATATGAAGTTGGAAAGATGTCTACAAAGAAGCTACTTCCTCTTATCAGAATTAAACCTGGGCAATGTAAAAAGATGAGGGTGAAAGAGGAGAGTGCAAAATATGGTCTGAAGCTCAACATCAAAAAAATGAAGATCAAGGCCACTGGGCCCATCACCTCCTGGCAAATAGAAAGAAAAGAGATGGAGGCAGTGAGAGATTTTACTTTATTGGGCTCCATGATCACTGCAGATGGTGACAGTAGTCACGAAACATCACCTTGCCGACAAAGGTCCGTATAGTTAAAGCTAAGGTTTTCCCAGTAGTGATGTATGGAAGTGAGAGCTGGACCATAAAGGGTTGTGCCCATCCCAATCCCAAGCTTTACTCTAACCCCCCCCCCCTTCTTTTGAGGGAATTGGCATCTCATAACCCAGTTCCAATGCACAGGCCTCCTGCCGTCACATCTAATTTGTCCCTTTCTCAGGCTGAAGTAAAGTTGGGATCAGGCCCCAGGCTTTGGAGTGGTGGGTTTTCACACACACACACACACACACACACACACACACACACACACACACCGTTGGTGGAGACCCCTCAGAAAGCCTTAAAGCCACATTACAACATTAAATTACTGCAGACAGCTTGTGCAGCGAGTTAGAAATGTAAGGCTCAAAACAGGCAAATTCCCAGCAGCAACAGAGAGCGACTGAACTGAGGAATGCTATCCCCAGAGGGTGCCCCGGGGACCAGAAATGCAGGTTGCAGGGTTATTGGAATAAAGGAGGAGATGGTGCGAGCTCCATGGTTAACTGCCTCCTTGCTAGTGCTGGGGAAAGCAGAAGCCGTATTTGAAGCAGTCGGTATGCATGAGCCCAGTGCCACATGCAATTCCTCTGCAAAAAAGCACATACCCCACAAAGCCATGTTGTAGCACCAGCCTATTTGGGAGATGTCAGCAACATCTTCTTTGGGAAAGTGGCCCTGATTCTTATTCAACACTTTCCTCTTTCACCCTTTCCATTTATACAGTCAGAAGTTTTTACTTGTTTGTTTGTTTTTAACCACCTTTCACTAAAGCAGTTCCAGCAAAAAAAAAAGCAATACAGTCAGAAGTTTTTACTTGTTGTGGTTTTTTTTAACTTATATGCCTGTTGTCTTTAACCATGGGGTTTGAGACAAAAGGCATATAAGTGAGAGCTGGACCATACAAGTGAGAGTTGGACTATAAAGAAGGCTGATCGCAGAAGAATTGATGCTTTTGAATTCTGGTGCTGGAGGAAACTCTTGAGAGTCCCATGGACTGCAAGAAGATCAAACCTCTCCATTCTGAAGGAAATCAGCCCTGAGTTCTCACTGGAAGGACAGATCCTGAAGCTGAGGCTCCAATACTTGGGCCACCTCATGAGAAGAGAAGACTCCCTGGAAAAGACCCTGATGTTGGGAAAGATGGAGGGCACAAGGAGAAGGGGACGACAGAGGACAAGATGGTTGGACAGGGTTCTCGAAGCTACCAGCATGAGTTTGATCAAACTGCGGGAGGCAGTGGAAGACAGGAGTGCCTGGCGTGCTCTGGTCCAGGGGGTCACGAAGAGTCGGACACGACTAAACAACAACAGCACTTTTTTTAACCGCCTTTTACTAAAGCAGTTCCAGCAAAAAAAAAGCAGTACGGTCGTACCATGGTTGTCAAACGCAATCCATTCCGGAAGTCCGTTTGACTTTCGAAAACATTCGACAACCAAGCCGCGGCTTCCAATTGGCTGGAGCTTCCTGCAGCCAATCGGAAACAGCGTCGGACATTCGGCTTCCAAAGAACGTTCGCAAACTGGAACACTCACATCCAGTTTTGCGGCGTTCGGGAGCCAAAACATTTGATTCACAAGGCATTCAGGATCCAATGTACGACTGCACAGCAGACATCATACAAGCCAGATCCCTCTACTATATATTTCCCAAAGTAGTTTGCATACCCTTCAACATTTTCCCGATGAAAATAGGGATGTCGTATTCAATAACAACCACAGTAGCTGCAACAATTTTATTATTTATACCCCACCCAGCAGATCTGGGGAGAGTGTGAGGTGCACATGGGTGTGGAGAGGAGAGTAGGGAATTCTGACATGCTTCACCAATGAAGTCATACACATGGCTGTCTAAAGGAGAGACCCTATAAGTCTTCGTACCTCGGCTTTCGAACGTAATCCTTTCCGGAAGACCTTTCGAGTTCCGAAACATTCGAAAACCAAAAACTCGATATGGAAGCCTCAATACAGAAAACTTGATATGGAAACCGCATGGTGTGTTCATCTTCCAAGGCGTGTTTGAAAACTGAAGCATTTACTTCTGGGTTCACGGTGTTTGAAAACCGAAATGTTCATCAACGGAGACGTTTGAAAACCGAGGTACCACTGTACAGGGTTTCTAGCTCCCTGCACTGCAAGGACTGCTGGACTAGCAAACAAGATCTGAAGCTTGCCTCCAAAATGTTTGTGTGTGTGATTTTTATTTTTAAAGTTAGGTACATTTTAGTTTGACAAATTCTGTCAAACATGTACCTCTTCATCTTTACACACGAGCAAAAGACTAGATTAAGGTGAATGTTTGCACTGAAATTGACTCACATTGACTCATTACAAACACTGTTGCTAAATTTAACAATTATGGAACCAGCCCAAAAAAATAAAAATGAGTGCATCAATATTTTGGATTCTTTCCAAGAAATGTGTCATGCATGGTTCTAATACAGCAGGCACGTCCAACTTCCAAGAGACTGCGATCTACTCCCACTCTAAAAAAACTGCCAGTGATCTACCCATTAGTCCCTGGATCAACCAGGGACATCTTGCGATCGACCAGTAGATTGTGACCGGCCAGTTGGACAGGATGTAGAATCTTTTTGAGGCTGAGGGCTGTGTTCCCCTTCTGGGCTGCCTTCCAGAGGGCACATGATACGCAATAAGTGTCCATTTTACCTCTGTGCGGTAGGTTAGCTTCTACACACAGTCCTCTCTATCCTCCAAGCAGGCAAGAAGCATTATCAGTGTTCAAGGACACTTTCCAGTCTGGCAATAACAGGGCTAGTGAGGCGTGTGGATTGGAGTAAATTCTGAGGACCAGGGGCATTTCGAATAGGGTTTTTTTATGGTGCTGTAAGGTAAACGGCGTTTCCGTGCGCTGCTCTGGTTCGCCAGAAGCGGCTTAGTCATGCTGGCCACATGACCCAGAAGCTGTATGCCAGCTCCATCGGCCAGTAAAGCGAGATGAGCGCCGCAACCCCAGAGTCGGCCACGACTGGACCTAATGGTCAGGGGTCCCTTTACCTTTACACCAGAGAGAGGGTAGGGTTCTCTTTACCTAATTCCCATTACAGTGGTACCTCAGGTTACATACACTTCAGGTTACAGACTCCGCTAACCCAGAAATAGTACCTCTGGTTAAGAACTTTGCTTCAGGATGAGAACAGAAATCGTGCTCTGGCAGCAGCAGGAGGCCCCATTAGCTAAAGTGGTGCTTCAGGTTAAGAACAGTTTCAGGTTAAGAACAGACCTCCAGAACGAATTAAGTTCTTAACCCGAGGTACCATTGTACCTGGTTTGTTTCCCTGCTCCGAACTTGAATTCACTGGTGCTGCCATCTGCATGTACAATGGCTGCTTGAAATGGACACATCTCAGGTTTTCATTTTTATTATTAATATTTCATTTACAAAAATACAGAATGAAAAAAGTAAATGAGAATGAAAAAAGAAAAATATACTGTTACATTCTCATACATTTATAAACAGATGTGTATATTCTTATTATTCTAATGCACATATAATTGTCACTAACCTAATATATTCTGCACACACTCATTCTAAATTTCATTGTATTTATCCAAAGGAAGTCTGTGTCTGTAAGCTGTCTATTCATATGTTGCCGATGTTGTCAAGCCATTTATTAAGGGGAATTGTATCTCTGTTCTTCCAATTCATCAATAATTAGCAACCATTAGGGCGCATAGAATCTATTTTTGCTATCCTGTTGTTCACACCTCAGCTTAATCGTGGCTTCGGTTTTCTAATCAAATGGTAGCTAGTTTGAGGGGAAGTGCATGAAACAGAAGAATTTTCCACAAGATGTTTGAAGCGCATCCTGGAGCTTGCTTTGAGATCAAGAGATTTGTTTGCAAAATGGACCAAGTAACTACTTTGTTTAGAATATATGCTTGAATTACTTGAGGTTCCCTGCATTTCTGCACAAGGATCAGACCTTAGTCTCCCTGCGTTTTAAGATGTGAACAGGGACTTTCCCCCTGTGCTCATGTGTGTTTTTAGGGAAGGGATTTATAGTGATGTTGGCAGAGCAAAGCCACTTCAGAGCTAGTGAGGAGGTGGGGTTGCGGGCTTCACGCCCCCCCCCCCACGCTCCAGCCCCCATGATGCTAGGGAATCCTCGGATGCGTCATCCCTGGGCCACCCAATCGGCTGGCCCTGGGGGCGTGGCCTCGCACATTTAGGTCTGGCGCTGCCGAGGGTCTCCCTCTTTCCCGCGCAGCAGCTAGCCAGGTTTTTCCCTTCCCTCCCACCCGTTAGGATAGGCTCTATGACGATGATATGGACTTTGGTCGGTCGCCGTCAAGGGGCCTGGTAGGAATTTTTCCATTTGGCAGATTGGCACCAGCCACTTGGTTTTCGCCTTGTAGCAATCCGTCACAACTCCCCGGTATTGGCAGTTAGGCATTGGTAGGGGTATGGATCTTTTGTTATGCAGATGAAGGGGGGGAAGGAAGCACCATCACCTTCCCCCAAAATAAAGGGTAATCCGGTAAAGGATTCTGGGGGGCGTGGCCTTGTCTTAGGCCTATGGAGGTGTGGCCCACGGCACACCCCCGAGCGGGGGGAGCTCCTAGTTGACGTGCCTCAGCAGGACTCCCCCTACTGGTGGTTAACCCTCACTGGTCTTCCATCCAGTGGGCTAAAGCCGGTTAATTGTTAGGACCAATACCTAAGCCAATATTGCTCAATTCCTGTAATCAATAAAGTTGTGGCCTAATTTGACCCATTAACTCGAATTCTTGTGTCTCGTGTCTTTATTTCTGAGGGGGGAGGGGGGAACTCGCCACGCAACTTTCTCCATTTTTTCAGATCCCCAATGTGTTTTTCATAAATAGGCTTTGGAGTAATGCTTTGGAGAACAAAAGAGATAATCAGGTTTTCATGCAGGTAAGGATCACATACATCTGGTGTGAAAAGTCAGTAGATAACTGATAAAAGTTCATTGCTACTGCAGGATTATGTCACTCTCCACTGCCTCCTTGGGTGTTAAAAGGGGATAAAATGGGTTCAGGTTTAAAGTCTTGATTCCCTGAGATGATCAGGGCTTGCTAACTGCAGAATGTGTAAGGAAAAGCATAACATAAAGGAAAATACACTAATTGTACAGGAATTCAAATGGAAATGTTGTCTACTCCACAGAACTTTTCCAATATCGATTCACTGTTGCACCAGAGTCGACTGACCAAGCTGCAGTCCGTTCAGGCTTTAACAGAAATACAGGACTTTGTCAACTTTATAGGCAAGCCAGGTAAGTTTTTTCAACTTCATGCAGTGCTTTCACATTGTTGTAGTAGACTTGTAAATCTGGAGGGAAATTAATCCCAACTCGGAGGTATGTATCTTTCATTTTGCACCTACAAAAATGTACAGAATAGCTATAATGATATTGGATGTCACCTTTTCTTGATAGTGGCTACTACTACAGGTTTTTTTATCACTTTGTTCTGATCCAAGTGTATTTCTGTAAACCTGCATAGCGTTATTGACATAATATTTGGCTCTGTCAAAATCATCCTGTAGAATGTAGAGAAGACTCAACTCTTGGCTGTAATACATTTCTATTAGAGCTTTCTTCTGTTCAGTCTTCATAGCTTCATCAATGAATGTCAGTAAAGACTGGTCATTAGCACCATGAAGGAGAAGCTTCAGTTTGCTGCGAATTATGTATGGCAGATAGGTTTCCTAAAGTGGTGGGAAATTGAAATTAGTTTTATTACATTGAAATAGCATTCATGACCTTATTGCATTATCTTGGATTATATTTCACTTAATTATATTTATATTAAAACTTTAATGTCCTCTGCTGCAAAAAAAAAAAAGAGAGAGAGAGATAATCAGGTGAAAGGAGCAAAAAGTCAAGTTATTGAAAACTTCACCTTCCATGTTGTGGAGAATCGTTCTCTAAAAGACAACCGGGTGCCCATAATCCCAGGTGAATAATATTTTTAATGCCCCCTGACCTCCTTTGTTTTGCTTGCTTTTAGTACAGTCTTTCAAAAATGGCAGGAACAGAATAAAAATCTGAATATTCATAGGAAACCAATGTGGACCCATGTCTATTGCGTGCTGGTGCCTAGAAACATGCCTGTTCTATCTAAAAGGGAATATTCAAATGTGTGTTGAGTACACCCCGGCCCTTACGAACTCAGTGCACAGCACTGTGAAAGCATAAAGGCACCACATTGCCAAGAAGAAAATGAATCTGAAATATTTAAGCTTACATGCACCGGGCAAGAGAGGGAGCTGCAATAGGTCTGTACTTGGTGGTCCTCATAAATGACAGTCGTGACCCAGTTTTAGCTGGAACACTTCCCCAGTGGGCTCCCAGGGTCTGTGAGCCAGGGAACATTAGCAAGCGAGATGATGTTACCAAGATAACCCTTTTCCACTCGGAATACTGCTTGCATAATCAATCATGCCCCAGCTTCCCCAATACATTTCCCCATGTAAGCTCACGACTCGATCGCTGTGATTTTTCAAATGAGCTTTCTGTGGGCTGTAAATATCAATCTGCTTAACAAGATCATGAGCTCTACATCTGATGGAGCTGAGTAAACAGGGAGTGGGAAGGGAAAGGCTGGGCTTTTCAGCTCTTTTACGAGTTTGCCTTATTTTGGGGTTTTCGCGAGGGAGGAGAAACCCTAAAGTTAGATAGAAGTAGCGGAAGAACTGCGCTATTGGCAACTGGGGGGAAAGCTGGCTGGCTGGCTGCTCTGTTGGAAAGGAGCAACATTGTTGGTTGCTAGTTCCTGCCTGAGCTCCTGAGCCGCCCTGGCTCCCTGCTTGCAAGCCAGTTCCTGACTTCACTCATCTCCCTGCCCTGCACCCAGCTTGTGCTGGTCCTGTGGATCAACCGAGAGGCAAGGTCCGAGTCCAGTCCGAGGCCGAAGGAGCAATATGGCGGCAGTCCGTAAAAGCTGAAGCTGGGTGCAGGGCAGGGAGTCCAGTGAGGTCAGGAGCTCAGGCAGAAAAGCAGGGCAGGGTTCAGGCAGGAACTGGCAACCTACAAAGTTGCTCCCGCAACTTGGGACTGGGGCTGGCCGGCTTTTGTCTGCCCCGAGGCACAGGGCGGCCCTGATCCTCTGGTGACTCGCCTCTCCTGGCCTGGAGGCGAGCACTCCTCCTGCGGGAACTTAGTTCCCTCCGCCTCTCTGCCCTGAGCCTCTGCAGCTCAGGAGAGGCTGGAGGGTTACTGGACCCAGAGGCAACCTCAGCTTCCTCTGACGGGGCTGAGAGTGGAGCACCTGCAGGCAATGGGTCCTCCATCACCTCAGGAGCCAGAGCAGACTCAGCTGGTGCCTGCACCTGAGGATCCAGCACAGGTGAGGACCCTTCAGGCTCATGTCCCCGCCCCGGCTCAGCTGGTTCTGGAGGCTGGGAATCCTGTGCAGGCTGGGATTCCTCAGGTTCAGCCTCTGAGTCCAACTCCCTGCCCTGAACCCAGCTTCAGCTACTACAGACTGCCTCCACGTTGCACCTTTGACCACGGACCGGACTTGGACCTCGCCTCTCGGGTAACCCATAGGACCAGCACAGAGGCAGAGAAGAGTCAGGCTGATGAAGACACATGGACATCTCCTCTTCCAGCTGCAACCAGCTCCTGCCTGGTCTCCCAGAACCAGGAGAGAGATGAAGTGGACGGAGCCAAGACAGGCACAAAGCCGTCTCAGATTGCTTGGGGGAAACCCTGGAGAGGAGGGGACTAGGGCAGTTGTGGGCAGTTCTGTTTCACCTTAGGCAGCAAAACAAGACACGCCACCCCTAACGGGGCAGACCATCATCATATTCTGCTGCTGCAAGAATTTCACTGGCTACCAATCTGCTGGGAGGTTAAGCTCAAGGTGCTGGTGTTGGCATGCAAAGTCCTATATAGCTTGGGTGTAGGATATAGGCAAAACCTATTTGGTGTTTCACAACTTTCTGACTAGTTGCAGGACCTTAGCCAGACCTAGCAGAGTACACGCAGAATCCACGGAAGCAATTGGCGACTTGGCTGCAGACAGGATAGACGAAGCAGGAACTAGGAACTTGTAGTTAGGTGTTTATTATATACAGTGGACTATTTACAGGAACAGAACATGGATCTTTTGCTAGCTCTCTCTGACACGACTCACAACTCCTACACTGACACAGAACTCTGAACACGAACACTGAACTCCTGAACTAACAGTTAGTAGGCCATTAATTATCACTCCCTTGAGGCAGCTTGGCCAATCAGGGAGCAGTCTCCAGGTCTCTGTTATCACCAGACAGACTTACTCCTTCAGATTGCCTTCTGGCTGGCTGGCTGCCAAACCTTAATCGACTCTGTGTGAGTAGTTGTACATACACAATTTCCCAACATAGGATACCTAAAAGATTGTGTTGCCTCTTATATGCCCAATAAATTACTATGCTCTGCAGGGATGGTATCTCTCCTGTAGATACCATTGCCTTCAGAAGGTCTGTTCCATACAATGTGAGAATCTGCATTTAGTGTAGCAGGGCCTCCCCTTTGGAACTCCCTCCTGTGACATATCAACCATCTCTGTTGCCTTTTTGTCGCCTATTGAAGACCTTCCTTTTTCAACCAGCCTTTTAAGTTGATATTTTTTATCCCATTCTGCATCTGTATTGAATATGAAATTGTTCTGGTACACGAAATTGTTTCAATTGGTTTTTATATATATGAAATGGTGTTTTTTTTTAATATTGCTGATGCTTTTATTGTCCTGGCACTTTGAAATGTTCCATAGGACTGGATTCATAAATGGAAGGAAATAAATAAAACCCATTCTGCTGAATTTTACGACCCATTCTCAATTGCTGTTTGTTTTTATATTTATTGTTCTTTCTTTATATTTATTTATTTTTATCCGTTTGTTGTAGGCCATCCCAGAGTTTTTACTGAGAGGCAGTACATAAATGTCTCGAACAAACAGGAAATGGGCAAGTTTGGGAAATCCTGGATGTACCTGTGTAACGAATAATGAAGACAAGTGAGTTATAGATTCATCCTACCTCATCTCCCCCACAACCCTAGAGGATTCATTAATTCATCTGAGTTTTCTAGGAGAAGGACCAGATCAGGGATGGGGAAACTGTGGTCCCGCAAATATTGCTCAGTTATGACTCACATAATTCCTGAACTTTGACCATGCTGGCTGGGGCTGATGGGAGTTTGACTCAGTGGCTTAGAATTGGGGGCACAGGGGTAGTTGCCCCGGACGCAAAACGGTTAGGGGCATGAAATTTCAACGCCTACCACTGCCTCAATACTGCTGCACACTTCCAACACAGGGCGCAGTTGAAAACTGATCCACGTGAACCGGGAGGTGCCTTCTCCAGACAAGGGAATGACTCTACGGCTACAATCTGCTGGGTGGCACAAATGCCATTAGACAGTTGAATGTGTGTGCGTACTTCGTCCTTTTTCCCTCCCTCCCAAACACCACATACCTTTGCATGGACCCGGGTGCTGGCAAACCACGCTATGCCACTGGCTGGATTCCAACACAATCTAGAGTGCCACAGATTCCCCATTCCTGGGGAAGAATCGTTAGGACAGGAGCATTAGAAAGCTGCCTTGTTCCGAGTCAGGTCATTGGTCCACCTAGGTGTATCATGCTCAGTTTCACCTGATAATTTTTGTACTCTAATTAACAGTGCTTATAATGCTTTGAGGGAAGGAATGTGCTTCAAATATCCTTTAGAGGTGAAGGGTGTATGGAGCCTTAGTTGGAAGCAACCTTATAAGTGTACATTAGGCAATAAAGCACATCTACCTCTCAGTGACCATCCCGCAACACAATAAAATCTGAGAAGTGGCCATTCAGTGAGTGCTTAGATTTAAGGGACGTCTTCAACCACTTTTGAAAGCGTTTTTCCTGCACTGGACGATTTCAGCACTGAGATGATTCTGGCTTCCTTGAAAATATTGTCCTGTTTGTTCTGTACAATACTGTTCCATTGGTAGCCTCGAATGCCTGTGGGTATATAATTATTCATAAAATGTTCTGTCTTTGGTTTCCTGCTGCTTTTCTAAATCGTTCCCCCCTCTTTCTCCCCAGTTACAAAGGGGAAAAGCCCTATTTGTGTTGATACAGTGCACACAACTGCATTTCTATGGCTGTGTCACTGTGGCGTCCAGTTTAGGAGAGGTGCAAAATGAGAGTAGCTTGCCCACTTTCAGGTTTTCTATGTGTGTATGAGGGAAGGGTAGCAACCTGCTGCTTAAAATCGACTCAAGAGACTATGAAGCACTATCATGAGGCTCATAGCCCATATGCTAGATTTACAGCATGCTCTGGTTATCTCCCGCTTGGACTACTGCAATGCGCTCTACATGGGGCTACCTTTGAAGGTGACTCGGAAACTACAACTAATCCAGAATGCGGCAGCTAGACTGGTGACTGGGGGCAGCCGCCGAGACCACATAACACCGGTCTTGAAAGACCTACATTGGCTCCCAGTACGTTTCCGAGCACAATTCAAAGTGTTGGTGCTGACCTTGAAAGCCCTAAACGGCCTTGGTCCAGTATACCTGAAGGAGCGTCTCCACCCCCATCATTCTGCCCGGACGCTGAGGTCCAGCGCCGAGGGCCTTCTGGCAGTTCCCTCATTGCGAGAAGCAAAGCTACAGGGAACCAGGCAGAGGGCCTTCTCGGTAGTGGCGCCCGCCCTGTGGAACGCCCTCCCATCAGATGTCAAAGCAATAAACAACTACCTGACATTCAGAAGACATCTTAAGGCAGCCCTGTTCAGGGAAGTTTTTAACGTGTGATATTTTAGTGTATTTTTGTTTTCTATGGAAGCCACCCAGAGTGGCTGGGGAGGCCCAGCCAGATGGGCGGGGTATAAATAATAAATTCTTCTTCTTCTTCTTCTTCTTCTTCTTATTATTATTATTACAACACAATCCCAGGGCAGTCAGTTTCTCAAAGTCTAGCTGTGTTCTGCTATTTGTCAACTTGCACATCGCTTTTTATAACGAAAGTCTCAAAGTGACTTAAAGGTAAAGGGACCCTTGACCATTAGGTCCAGTCGTGGCCGACTCTGGGGTTGTGGCACTCATCTCGCTTTATTGGCCGAGGGAGCCAATGTACAGCTTCCGGGTCATGTGGCCAGCATGACTAAGCCGCTTCTGGCGAACCAGAGCAGCCCACGGAAACGCCATTTACCTTCCCGCCGGAGTGGTACCTATTTATCTACTTGCACTTTGATATGCTTTCGAACTGCTAGGTTGGCAGGAACTGGGACCGAGCAACGGGAGCTCACCCCGTCGCGGGGATTCGAACCGCCAACCTTCTGATCGGCGAGACCTAAGCTCTGTGGTTTAACCCACAGCGCCACCCGCGTCCCACCAAAGTGACTTACCAGTAAGTTAAAATGGAAAGATGTCATGAAACAGACAGAAATAACAAAGCCAGGTACTGCAAGTGTTCCTCACCACCAAGGAGAAATACCCTCCTCCACTGTACCAAAAGAAAATAGGCCATAAATTAAACCAAATCGAGATCCAAATGCCTGGGGCTGACAATTTTGGCAGCAGCCTCCTTGAAAATAGCATTTCACAACTGGGAGAGGAACACTGAAGAGGTCCATTATTTCGCTGCCACCCTCCCTCAGACAAGACACATAAGGAAATACAGTGGTACCTCGGGTTAAATACTTAATTTGTTCTGGAAGTCTGCTCTTAACCTGAAACTGTTCTTAACCTGAAGCACCACTTTAGCTAATGGGGCCTCCTGCTGCTGCCGCGCCGCTAGAGCACGATTTCTGTTCTCATCCTGAAGCAAAGTTCTTAACCTGAAGCACTATTTCTGGGTTAGCGGAGTCTGTAACCTGACGTGTATGTAACCTGAAGCGTATGTAACCTGAAGCGTATGTAACCCGAGGTACCACTGTTACCTCTGTTTCTGATGGATAACAGAAACAGGGTCATCTGGGTCACAGGAGAACCCCAATGGTCAGAATCAGAGTTATACAACCACACAACACAAAAGCCTGCCAGCAGCTACCTTTGCCTCAGAGGACCACCCTGAGTCTTTGGCGCCGCCCCTAATCCCAAATCTGCAAGCCCCTTACCATTCCTGTCCAATTTTTAGCCTCTTCTGCATGCAATGCGAGGATCAGCTTGCCCCTCCTTGCAGACAGTAGATTTGGTTCAGGGCTGCTAGTCACAGACCCAACAGTACTTCAGAATGTCCTCTAAGTTTATTTCTGTTTTTTAAAAGGGCCGTTCTCTACAGGTACCTGTTTCTGCTTGCTCTCTTTTGCTTGTGGCATCCCATAATCTGGAAGTGGCCACCGCGCTTGTGAGATTATGCCACTGCAAAATCACCCGGTGCCGAAAGCAACCTCGACATTTGCACAAAACAGGGCAGTGCAGTGTGCAAGGTTCAGGAGGGGAAATGAGTTGTTTCTGCTTCTTCGGACATAATGTGCTGCCAGAGTTAGCACAAAGCCTCTTTCGGGATACACAGCTGACCGTCGCAGCTGCATACAAAACAATGCCTGTGTATAGAGTCTCCCTTGCAGATCCCACTGTATTAAAAACAAAAGAAAACACAGCATTTCCTCGTGTGGGTGAAGAGGCGATATGTTTGCAGCCTGCCATCAGGTTTTTCTTCTTATTCTCCGCTCTGTCGTAGCTAACACACTTAACAGACTTCCAGAGCGTCTGTGAGTGTTCATTAGGGCCATCGGTGGCTGGCAGCCCAGGGGCAAAGGATGCCTTGGCTGTTCATCGCTGCTTAATCAAGCTATTTTTGCCCGAAGCCAACTTTGCATGGCAAAGGCAGATCCCAGGGAGGAATGGCACTCCAACCAAAATCCCCAGCATTCAGCTTAACTGTTCTTTGAACACCGTATCTCTCTTCAAGAAGAGATGTGAGTGGACAGGGAGAGGAATGTCCCTGGAGGTCTTCCCCTTCTGCTTCATTCATTCTGTGGCATAAAATAATGTCCTCATTTCCTTCTCTCTTTCCCCCACCTTTACATGAAAGAGGAAAGGGACTGAATGGGCAACGTGGCTGCATTTCCAGAGGTCCTTCAGAGGTCTCCAGCACCTGCTCGGAAAAACATTTCCTGTCTCAGCAGAGGAACCAAGTTAAGCTGGCCTTTGTCCTTATTCACTGTAATATTTTGCTCCAAGCCCTCCTGGCCTTTCCTTAACAAGGGAGACTTGACTAAATGAAACCAGAAGCCCCTGTTGCTTTGTTTTTACTGGTGGAGCCCTCTCCCTTCATCTCGGCAGAAGCAGCATAAGAATAGCCTTCTCGACAAAGCACTAAAACCCATGGCAGTCCTGTTTATGATGCATTATTGCTATGATTTATGACGTGTTAAAGGTAAAGGGACCCTGACCATTAGGTCCAGTCGTGACCGACTCTGGGGTTGCGGCACTCATTTGCCTTTATTGGCCAAGGGAGTCGGCATACAGCTTCTGGGTCATGTGGCCAGCATGACTAAGCCGCTTCTGGCGAACCAGAGCTGTGCACGGAAACGCTGTTTACCTTCTCACCGGAGCAGTACCTATTGATCTACTTGCACTTTGACGTGTTTTCAAACTGCTAGGTTGGCAGGAGCAGGGACCGAGCAACGGGAGCTCACCCCGTCGCAGGGATTCAAACCACCGACTTTCTCACTGGGAAGTCCTAGGCTCTGTGGTTAACCCACAGCACCACCTCCGTCCCTTTATGACACATTAGTCGCTTTATAAAAAGAAGTGTCTCAAAAAGACACAGCAAAATAACTGTTGTTGCGGGCACCTGTCTGTCTTGAGAGACAATGGTAAAAATGTGAAAGGTAAAGGACCCCCTGGACGGTTAAATCCAGTCAAAGGCAACTATGGGATTGCGGCACTCATCTCACTTTCAGGCCGAGGAAGCCGGCGTTTATCCACAGACAGTTTTCCGGGTCATGTGGCCAGCAGGACTAAACTGCTTCTGGCACAACAGAACACCATGACAGAAGTCAGAGTGCACGGAAACGCCATTTACCTTCCCGCCAGAGCGGTACCTATTCATCTACTTGCACTGGTGTGCTTTTGAACTGTTAGGTTGACAGGAGCTGGGACAGAGCAATGGGAGCTCACCCCATCACGTGGATTTGAACCGCCGGCCTTCCGATCAGCAAGCCCAAGAGACTCAGTGGTTTAGACCACAGCGCCACCCACATCCCTAGAGACAATGGAGTGGGCCTCCGGGGCTGAAGTCAAACTGCTGTAGAATCACAGCGTCTGCTGTGGCTGCAGAGACTGGCAACTCATAACTGCTGCCTCCCATGTGGTTTTGCTGTGCTAGCAGCACCAAAGTGACCTCTCCAGGGTCCAAGGCTGGGCAGTGCGTATGGAGGTCCTGGGCTGCCCAGATGACAAGACACACCCCCTCAGCCTTGTTGATGCAATTCAAAGGAAAGCAAAGCAATATAGAATCATAGAATCATAGAGTTGGAAGAGACCACAAGGGCCATCGAGTCCAACCCCCTGCCAAGCAGGAAACACCATCAGAGCACTCCTGACATATGGTTGTCAAGCCTCTGCTTAAAGACCTCCAAAGGAGACTCCACCACACTCCTTGGCAGCAAATTCCACTGTCAAACAGCTCTTACTGTCAGGAAGTTCTTCCTAATGTTTAGGTGGAATCTTCTTTCTTGTAGTTTGGATCCATTGCTCCGTGTCCGCTTCTCTGGAGCAGCAGAAAACAACCTTTCTCCCTCCTCTATGTGACATCCTTTTATATATTTGAACATGGCTATCATATCACCCCTTAACCTCCTCTTCTCCAGGCTAAACATGCCCAGCTCCCTTAGCCGTTCCTCATAAGGCATCGTTTCCAGGCCTTTGACCATTTTGGTTGCCCTCCTCTGGACACGTTCCAGTTTGTCAGTGTCCTTCTTGAACTGTGGTGCCCAGAACTGGACACAGTACTCCAGGTGAGGTCTGACCAGAGCAGAATACAGTGGCACTATTACTTCCCTTGATCTAGATGCTATACTCCTATTGATGCAGCCCAGAATTGCATTGGCTTTTTAAGCTGCCGCGTCACACTGTTGGCTCATGTCAAGTTTGTGGTCAACCAAGACTCCTAGATCCTATGTTTGGCACCAGCTTGGCAGTGGCTGGAAGGAGATGTAAAAGGCACCATCCAACTGCCGGAGGGCCTCCACTCCAATTAGTGTAGGGTTTTCTTAGCCGTTTCTTCTCCTGAAGATGTCCTGCAAGGCAGTGGGTACTGGTTTTTCCTCAGGGTTTATTCCCAAAGCCTTTTTCACAAATGAGTGTAGCCACACAGCAGCGAAGGTTCAGGATCAGAGATCACCTCCCAGAAAAATAATATACAGATTAAAAAAAATATGGGCATTTGAATCCTGCCATTTCCATTTCAGGTGACTCTTCGTAAAGAATCCAGCAGAAGTTTGGTATTCGCCTAAAAATGTGATTGACATTATCTGACAGGAAATGTGTTTGTCCGCCATGTGCACAAACAGTGCGGAACTAGTATCCCTGTCACATTAAGTATGTATTTATTTTAGGCACCATAGTTACCTCCAATGTTGGTGGTGTGCTTGCTCTTGATTTCTTCAGGCTTCTCTGTGTGTGACTTACAATCATACGGACATCCCTGTCATGGTACACCTGTAATGTCCGTGCTCTGAATTGGCAGAGCTGGCAACTGGATAATATAAATCCAGCCTCTGCACATGTAAGCTGAGAGGGAGAGCCCCCTACTCACTTTTTCTTTAGATGCTGTTGTTGTTGTTGTTTAGTCGTTTAGTCATGTCCGACTCTTTGTGACCCCATGGACCAGAGCAGGCCAAGCACTGTCTTCCACTGCCTCCCACAGTTTGGTCAAACTCATGCTGGTAGCTTCAAGAACACTGTCCAACCATCTCGTCCTCTGTCATCCCCTTCTCCTTGTGCCCTCATCAGGGTCTTTTCCAGGGAATCTTCTCTTCTCATGAGGTCGCCAAAGTATTGGAGCCTCAGCTTCAGGATCTGTCCTTCCAGTGAGCACTCAGGGCTGATTTCCTTCAGAATGGAGAGGTTTGATCTTCTTGCAGTCCATGGGACTCTCAAGAGTCTCCTCCAGCACCATAATTCAAAAGCATCAATTCTTTGGCAATCAGCTTTCTTTATGGTCCAGCTCTCACTTCCCTACATCACTACTGGGAAAACCATAGCTTTAGCTATATGGACCTTTGTTGGCAAGGTGATGTCTCTGCTTTTTAAGATGCTGTCTAGGTTTGTCATTGCTTTTCTCCCAAGAAGCAGGCGTGTTCTAATTTTGTGACTGCTGTCACCATCTGCAGTGATCATGGAGCCCAAGAAAGTAAAATCTCTCACTGCCTCCATTTCTTCCCCTTCTATTTGCCAGGAGGTGATGGGCCCAGTGGCCACAATCTTCGTTTTTTTGATGTTGAGCTTCAGACCACATTTTGTGCTCTCCTCTTTCACCCTCATTAAAAGGTTCTTTAATTCTACTTTGCTTCAAAAATTCATTGAGCTAACATCCTCACTGACCTCTATGGTGGTCTCTCCTGGGGCTGTTTTCTGAGGCTAGGCTTGCCAGATCCTAAACTAGCTATACAGCCTGTGAACCTGGGGGTGGGAGGAAAGACCTTCTTTAGAGAGTCCTTCTTTAGTCCAGCAACATCAGACACAATGCCCAAGTGGATGTATCCAAAATGTGTCCTTCCCAAACTTCAAGCATTGGTAGCAATTACAGTGGTGCCCCGCAAGACGAATGCCTCGCAAGATGAAAAACTCGCTAGACGAAAGAGTCTTTTGAGGTGCTTCGCAAGACGAATTTCCCTATGGGTTTGCTTCGCAAGACGAAACGTCTTGCGAGTTCTTGCGAGTTTTTTCCCTTCCCCCCCCCTTTTTCTAAGCCGCTAAGCCGCTAATAGCCGCTAAGCCGCTAATAGCCGCTAAACCGCTAATAGCGCTAATCCGCTAATAGCTGTGCTTCGCAAGACGAAAAAACCGCAAGACAAAGAGACTCGCGGAACGAATTAATTTCGTCTTGCGAGACACCACTGTATTATTTTTATTATCGCCATCCATTTCAGTAGTTAATTTCACTCTGCAGCATCGCTTTTTGCTTCAGCGCTCAGCCTTCAGATATATGGTGCAAATCCAGCAGAATCCGCAGGGATTCTGGCTTCTGCAAGCCTGACAATAATGTGAAACGTGTGACAGGTTCCAAATCTGAGATCTCTGCTGGAGGAACGGCGTCACGTTGGGGAATATCCCTCTTCAGCACAGTCCCACTTCCTTAATTTTTCACAAGCATCGCTGTATAGCTGTCAGATACAGAGAATATCATCACAGGGCTTTTTAATAGCTTATACATTGAACTGCAAGTAAAATAAGAAGGCAAATGTAAGCTGAAACCAAAGAGCTGCAGCCCCTGTCCCTCACTGTTGCTGCTGCGGAGATGGTCAAGACAGCTGCATAAAAACTGGCAGCTTATATGGGTTTTAATGATATGGCTCCTTCTCTGCAGCTCCACATGTACGAGAAGTGCAGAGAACTTGCTGTACCTCTTAGCAGGACCAGAAAGCGTGATGATCTTTAACCAATGACAGAAAGTGATGGGTTATCTAGCAAATTCTGACAAGGTATGTGGCAGGGCCACTTAATTGCCAAAACATCAAAAGCCCATTCTTCTCTAAAAAGGTAAAGGGACCCTTGACCATTAGGTCCAGTCATGGCCGACTCTGGGGTTGCGGCGCTCATCTCGCTTTATTGGCCGAGGGAGCCGGCGTACAGCTTCCGGGTCATGTGGCCAGCATGACGAAGCCGCTTCTGGCAAACCAGAGCAGCGCACGAAAACGCCGTTTACCTTCCCGCCGGAGCGGTACCTATTTATCTACTTGCACTTTGACGTGCTTTCAAACTGCTAGGTTGGCAGGAGCTGGGACTGAGCAACGGGAGCTCACCCCGTCGTGGGAATTCGAACTGCCAACCTTCTGATTGGCAAGTCCTAGGCTATGTGGTTTAACCCACAGCGCCACCCACATCCCAATTCTTCTCTAGATCACCACTATTTCCAGAAGTAACGAAAGAAAGAAAGAAAGAAAGAAAGAAAGAAAGAAAGAAAGAAAGAAAGAAAGAAAGAAAAGAACAAAGAAAAACACCCATACCTCAAGAGGTTTAAGTACAGAACAGGAATTAACAAAACATTTTTAAGCCTAGAAATTCCATCATGGCTAGTTGCCCGCTGATAGTCTTTATCCTCCATGCATTTTCCATCCAAGTATACAAGGTGGAAAGATGATAGCAATATCTTTTTTTTAAAAAAAAAATATACTTTTCAGATTTATACATTTCACTTATTTTATAATCATTTTGACATTTCAAAACTTGATTTCCTCCCCCCACTTTCTGCGGTTCCTTAAATTTATTTTTAATATCTTCTGCATAAGCAAATTAACTTAATTTGTTCATTTATTCATCTTCTTTAAATATATGCTTTTATGAAACTGCAGGTTATTACAATAATTTTGCCAATGTTTTGCCAATTTTATCTGCAAATATTCAGTAAACCATTTCCATTCCTTTATAAAAAATTTGTTATCTTGATTCTTATTCTTCCGGCAAGTTTCGCCATTTCTGCATATTCCATAAGTTTTTGTATCCATTCTTCCTTTGCTGGGACTCCTTCTTCTTTCCATTTTTGGGCAAGTAACATTCTTGCCGCTGTACATGAGTAAGTTTCTATACATTTTAGGTAGTTCTGTCCCTATAATTCCCACGAGAAAAGCTTCTTGGTTGTTTTTGTTACGAAAGTTACTTTAAACATCCTTTTCATTTCATTACATATCATTTCCCAGTAAGCCTTCACCTTACTAGCAATCTCACCTACTTTAGAGAGACATAGTTGGAGTTTATTTACTTATTACAGTTTTAGCCAGACTTTCCTCCACTGGGCTTAGCGTGGGAAATATGAGTTGACCATGTTCCTTGCCTTTCGAATCCAACTGCTCAGGGTAAATTGGGAGTCCTGCAATACTCTTGCACATTTTTAAAAAAAACGACTCAAGTGACAACTGAATCAGAAGCGTGCAACACAAAAGGGGGATGGCAGGTGGTGCTGTGGGTTAAACCACAGAGCCTAGGACTTGCCGATCAGAAGGTCAGCGGTTCGAATCCCTGCGAAGGGGTGAGCTCCCGTTGCTCGGTCCCTGCTCCTACCAACCTAGCAGTTCGAAAGCACGTCAAAGTGCAAGTAGATAAATAGGTACCGCTCCGGCGGGAAGGTAAACAGCGTTTCCATGCATTGCTCTGGTTTGCCAGAAGCGACTTAGTCATGCTGGCCACATGACCCGGAAGCTGTACGCCGGCTCCCTCGGCCAATAAAGCGAGATGAGCGCCGCAACCCCAGAGTCGGTCACGACTGGACCTAATGGTTAGGGGTCCTTTACCTAACACAAGAGGAGGAAGAGAACTTCTTCCATCCCCTTGCTCTGGAAGGCGTCAAGAATCTGCATCTCTATTCCCAGAATTCCTGCCCATTTGTCATTGCTGGCTGAGGCTGGAGTTGGGAGTTCCAACAATCCTTATGGGTTTCCCACCGGCATTGGGTTGGCCACTGTGAGAATAGGATGCTGGACTGGATAGAACATTGCCCTGGTCCAATGGGTTGTTCTTATGTCCTTAGCATCATCTGAAAGGCCACCAGTTATCCACATCCTCTACGAGGCAGGAACTGTTGGAAACAACGAGCGTGGCCTTTTCTTGTAAGTGGCACCCTGCGTCTGCTTGCCAAAAGTCTGCCATATTCTGAAGCTCCAATGTTTTACTGCTTCTAATAATCACATACTGTTCTCTAGGGAACATTTCCTGTAAAATCCCTTCATCTCCCCACCTTCCCCCTCCATTAAAGATAAACAACCCAAATGCCACTGGAAAGAAAATCAATGTGTATAATTACTTCTGCTACTTAAATAGCAAGAAGCAAATGCGTGGAATCTGCAAAAAGTAACAAATATTTCCGAGCCTAAAAAGGAAAGGGCTATTAGCTGTTAAGCCTTAAAATAACCTGATCGATAAAAAGCCAAGTGCTATCCATTCACTTTTAGAAGGAGGCTCTCCACTTCACCTCCAACTGGCATAAATTTATTTTGGTAGTAGTTGCAGCCTGTACATTGGGCTTTGCAGCCCAGCACAAATCATACATCCTTTTTGAGGGGCTGGATATTTTTCATGCGTTATTGAACATGTGCATGTGGGGCACATGCTAAAATAAAGGTAAAGGTAAAGGGACCCCTGAATATTAGGTCCAGTCATGGCCGACTCTGGGGTTGCGGCGCTCATCTCGCTTTATTGGCCGAGGGAGTCGGCGTACAGCTTCCGGGTCATGTGGCCAGCATGACTAAGCCGCTTCTGGCGAACCAGAGCAGCGCATGGTAACGCCGTTTACTTTCCTGCCGGAGCAGTACCTATTTATCTACTTGCACTTTGACGTGCTTTCCAACTGCTAGGTTGGCAGGAGCTGGGACCGAGCAACGGGAGCTCACCCCGTCGTGGGGATTCGAACCGCCAACCTGATCGGCAAGTCCTAGGCTCTGTGGTTTAACCCACAGCGCCACCCACGTCCCATGCTAAAATAGTGATGGATAAAAAGAGGCAAATGTGCATTTTGAAAGCAGGCCAACTGAGTAGGAAAAAGATGTACCAGGAAGTCAGCAATGAAAAATGCAATGAACTTGCAGTGGTACCTTGATTCTTGAACGGCTTAATTGTAGAATAAATCGGCTCCTGAACGCCACAAACTCAGAAGTAAGTGTTCTGGTTTGCGAACGTTTCCCAGAAGCCGAATATCCGATGTGGCTTCTACTTGAGTGTAGGAAGCTCCTGCAGCCAATTGGAAGCCGCGACAGTTTTGGGTGTTGAATGAACTCCCGGAACAGTTTAAGTTCGACAGCCAAGGTACCACTGTATAGCTCTACCAGTGCAATCCTGTGTGTGTTTACTTGGAAGCAAACCCCACTGATTTCAAATAACAAAAGCGTGCATAGGATCGCAGCCTAAAAATACCTGTCTGCACATCAAATGGCCCTGAGAGCTAATGAATGCACTTCTTGAAATGTATAGCTTGCAGAATTTTAAGACATTTGGGTTTCTCAACCCCCGCTCAGTGTTTGGACTCACAGATCTCACCTTCCGAAGATCTATGCACGTCGAAAGGTCACCCAGAGCCCACCACAGCTGCACAGTTTGAGGAAATGTACACAGACAATCCATATTTTTTTACAGTTTGGCTTGTGCCGACTACCTAATTAGGCAAGGGGGAGATCAACGAACCTCAGTAGACAGTGGAAAGATTTTTAAATGGGCAGTTTTCGAGACATACCTTCTCTGCCATGTGTCCTGGCCTTATCGCTTAAGCTACTTCCAGGATTAGTTACTTTTTACAAATTAGCAGACGGGTACTTCGGCCCACAGCCCTGTTAAATCACAGACATTTGGATTTTGGAAGCATTTGTTCACCAAAAGATACGAACTAAGTCCAACTCCAGCACTCTGTGGAGCTGTCTGTAATGCCAGAAATAGGATCATGTACTGATATGTATACCTACTGGGCAGAGCCACTGTAGTGTAGTGGTTCGAGTGCCAGACTAGGACCTGGGAGACCAGGGTTCAAATCTGCACTCAGCTATGAAGTTCACTGGGTGATCTGAACGCTTTGGGTTATTGAGGAAAGGAGTAGAGTCACAGGTGAGATACCACCAGGGCAGAATTGGTCGAGTTGAAAAACGCAGTGAGAACCTTCATAATGGCATACTAAACAAAATAACAGTAATACAGTGGTACCTCGGAAGTCGAATGGAATCCATTCAGGAAGTCCGTTCGTTTTCCAAAACATTTGAAAACCAAGGCGCAGCTTCCGATTGGCTGCAGGAAGCTCCTGCAGCCAATCAGAAGCCGCAGAAGCCCCGCCGGACGTTCGGCTTCCAAAAGAATGTTTGAAAACCAGAACAGGTCACTTCCAGGTTTTGATCGTTCGGGAGCCAAAACGTCCAAGTTCCAAGGTGTTTGACAACCAAGGTACGACTGCAAAGCCAAAAATGGCTCAGGACTGCTATGCCTCTCCCCATATGAACCAACCCAGACTCTGCAATCATCACCTGAAGACCTTCTTTGTGTGCTTCCTCCACAAAAGGTCCAGAGGGTGGCAACATGAGAACATGCCTTCTCTGTGATGGCTCCCTGTTTGTGAAATGCTCTCCCTAGGGAGACTCGCCTGGCACCTTCGTTACGTATCTTTAGGCTCCATGCAAAAACATTCCTCTTCTCCTTCGGGCTAACTAAACAACCGGTGACCTTATAAACTGTGTTGCGGGGGGTGTTGTTTTCATTTGTTACCATGTTGTGTATTTTTGTGTTTTTATGTTGCAAACCGCCCTGTGATCCTTGAAAGAAGGGCAGTATAGAAATTTAATTAAGAAGAATTGACAGAGAGCATCTTAAATAGCCACCCCAACCTGCAGCTGCACATTGCAGGGAAAGTTCAATAATGGACAAGATGTCTTTAAGAGCAACTCATCTGCTTTTACTGTGTGGTGGGGGATAAGTGTTCAGATCACTGGGCTCTCACTTGTGGGGTGCCTCAGGGTTCTGTCCTCTCCCCATGCTTTTTAACATGAAGCCGCAGGGAGAGATCATCAGGGGGTTTGGACTGGGTGTCCATCAATATGAAGATGATACCCAGCTCTACCTCTCTTTCAAATCAGAACCAGTGAAGGCGGTGAAGGTCCTGTGTGAGTGTCTGGAGGCGGTTGGAGGATGGATGGCGGCTAATGGATTGAGGTTGAATCCTGACAAGACAGAAGTACTGTTTTGGGGGGACAGGAGGCGGGCGGGTGTGGAGGACTCCCTGGTTCTGAATGGGGTAACTGCGCCCCTGAAGGACCAGGTGCGCAGCCTGGGAGCCATTTTGGACTCACAGCTGTCCATGGAGGCGCAGGTCAATTCTGTATCCAGGGCAGCTGTCTACCAACTCCACCTGGTACGCAGGCTGAGACCCTACCTTCCCGCGGACTATCTTACCAGAGTGGTGTATGCTCTAGTTATCTCCCGCTTGGACTACTGCAACACGCTCTACATGGAGCTAACTTTGAAGGTGACCCGGAAACTACAACTAATATTTTGGCAGTGCTGCCTAGAAACTGCTTCCATCACAGTTCCAGCTGCTCAGGGGAGGAAGGAGCTGTTGCCTGGCAATGGCCTGTGAGAAAATTGAATACAGTTCCCATCTTGTTCTGAGTGAGATCCAGGCGGTTGGAGAATGGATGGTGGCTAATGGATTGAGGTTGAATCCTGACAAGACAGAAGTACTGTTTTTGGGGGACGGGGGCAGGCTGGTGTGGAGGACTCCCTGGTCCTGAATGGGGTAATTGTGCCCCTGAAGGACCAGGTGAGCAGCCTGGGAGTCATTCTGGACTCACAGCTGTCCATGGAGGCGCAGGTCAATTCTGTGTCCAGGGCAGCTGTCTACCAACTCCACCTGGTACGCAGGCTGAGACCCTACCTGCCTGCGGACTGTCTCGCCAGAGCGGTGCATGCTCTAGTTATCTCCCGCTTGGACTACTGCAACACGCTCTATGTGGGGCTACCTTTGAAGGTGACCCGGAAACTACAACTAATCCAGAATGCGGCAGCTAGACTGATGACTGGGAGTGGCTGCCGAGACCACATAACACCGGTCTTGAAAGATCTACATTGGTTACCAGTACGTTTCAGAGCACAATTCAAAGTGTTGGTGCCGACCTTTAAAGCCCTAAATGGCCTTGGCCCCATAGACCTGAAGGAACGTCTCCACCCCCATCGTTCTGCCTGGATGCTGAGGTCCGGCTCCAAGGGCCTTCTGGCAGTTCCCTCAATGCGAGCAGCAAAGCTACAGGGAACCAGGAGGAGGGCCTTCTCGGTAGTGGCACCCACCCTGTGGAACACCCTCCCACCAGATGTCAAAAAGATAAACATCTACCTGACATTTAGAAGACATCTGAATCTGAATCAGGGAAGTTTTTAATGTGTGACATTTTAATGTATTTTTAATCTTTGTTGGAAGCCGTCCAGAGTCAGATGGGTGGGATACAAATAATAAATTATTATTATTATTATTATTATTATTATTATTATTATTATTATTATTATTATTATTACCGATCTTCTCACCTGAGGAACTGCCTGACAAACAGCCAAGGAGGAGCCCGCAGAACATAGTTTGAAAAATAGTTCGAGCTAGATGAGTTTTTGGGGAGTGAAACCTTTCTACACAATCCACCGTTCAGTCCCCTTTACTCTCGGGTTCCAGCTGGAAGATCAAAATCAAGTGTTGGACTAACCGAAGAATGTTTTTTAACAACGGAACTACGGACAAAATCCAGAAAGTTGAAACCGGCTTCGAAAATACACAGGAAAAATACAACAGTTAAAGAAAGCATCTTGTACATTTTGAGTAAAATCTTTTTTCACAGGAAGTTGCCTTTCCAAATAAGAAAGAGAGTAGGATACACTCGCCCTTTTAATACTCACATTCTAAAAATATTTCTATTGACGTGACTAAGGCAGCAAACTTGCTCAAACCAACTCCATGCGCTGGCTGAACTCCTTTGTAAAGACCATTTCCCCGTCAGAGAGTTGTTTTGAAATGCGGGGCTCTTCTTTTCGCAGGTGACGACTGCAGGGACACCTTAAACCTGCTTGTTATGGCGATTTCCAGAAATAAAACACACCATCAACTGCACATACGAAGCTAGTCTTCGCTCTGTAATGAGCGTATGGGCTTACTCGCCACCTAAGGGACTGCACAAAGCCAAAAGGTTTGTTCAGTGGTTTATTCTGCGCAACGTCCCCAAATGTACCAGCGAATGTCTCAGCAAGGCTAGGGTAAAGTCTTCATTTCAGCTGCTGGGCCAGGCTATTTATAGAGCCGAGGACTTCCTTAAAATAGCCGTCATCTTCTCCTTCCTTTTGTTCGTCCGCCGCCAGCACTTCGTATTCTTGGCGAAGGAGGCTCAGTGTATGGCTGAGGCTGTGATCTGCTTTGTAGCTGTCCCTGCAGGAAGCTAGCAGCACATGCACGGTCTTCAAAACCTTCTCCCTGGCATCGTGCTCTGGCATCCTCAGGAGGTTAGGAATTATCCCGCACCAGCCTTGTTCGACAATGGCTGGGAGCAAGATCACTTGGCTATACTGCTGGGCTCTCTCCCGGAACTGGTCGTCGTCATCCGGCGAATCCCTGAGTGACAGCTGCAATAAAGTTCCTTAAAATTATTATCCTGCACTTTCATTTATTTGATTTTGGTAATAACTTTTTGTTAATTTTTCAAAAGCTTAACATACATACTTCAATACATAAATCCGTCTTTTTCCAACTTCCCACCCCATTTTCTGTGGTTTTTAAATTTCTCTTCCCACCCCCCTTCTGCACAATATCTTCAATGCTGTATTCTCTCATTCCTTCTGTTGCTCATATGTCAAATTCTGCTCATGAATTCGTCATATTTACCGTATTTTTCGCTCCATAAGACGCACTTTTTTCCTCCTAAAAAGTAAGGGGAAATGTCTGTGCGTCCTATGAAGCGAATGCGTGTTCCCTGGAGCCCAATTGCCCAGGGGTGAAAAGCAGATCAGGAGGGGAGATAAGGGACTCTAGCGATAAAGGAGGCTGCCAGAGCATGAAACATAAAAATCATACATCCACTGTTTCGTTCAGAATATTTTTTTTCTTGTTTTCCTCCTCTAAAAACTAGGTGTGTCTTATGGTCAAAAATACGGTATATATTTCTTTAAACAGTCCAAAAAAAGCTTCCATTCTTCAACAAAGCAGTCATCGTCAAGTTCTCTTATTTATTTCAACCACCTTGGACGCTGCTTCGCTTTGCAAATGTGCTAGCAGTTTTATCATCGGGCCTTTTGCTGTTTTGAAATCCAATTTGCAAACATCCATGATGTGGATGCCTAGTCTCCTGTAACCCTTAAAGGAAAGGAAAGGAGAAGCTCTTCTAAGGATTGAAATCAACCAGACCAGAAGCTGGCTGCAACCCAGGCTGGATCTAGACACATTAAAGAAGTGTTTCAGTTAAACACGTTGTAAACTTTGCATGAGAAATCGGGTTGGGAAAAGCGGAACTCCACAGCACCATCTGGTGTCACAGTGCTATAATGCATATACAACGCATATAAAGCGCTTTTTCTTTGCTAGTGTAGCCGAGTCCCTAGTCCGATCTATTTCATCCTTCTGTTGCTTCCACCAGGAAGCGGCAGCAGTTACCGTATTTTTCGATCCATAAGACACACTTTTTTCCTCTTAAAACCTAAGGGGAAATGTCTGTGCGTCTTATGGAGCGAATGTGTGGTCCATGGGGCTGGGAAGGGGGACGCGGGCTTCCCTCGCCAGCCCCACAAGCTCGGGGAGCAGTGGAAAGGCTGCACACAGCTTTCCGGTTCCCCAGGGCTGGCGGTGAGGGAAGCTCGGCTTTCCCCACCGCCAGCCCCACAAGCCTTTCCGTTGCTCCCCGACCTGCTCTTTGGGTCGAGCAGCTCTGGGGTAGCCCGCGAAGCCTCCGCAGGGCAGCGGGGAGCCTTCATCCCGCTGCTCTGCGGAGGCTTCGCGCGGCTATCCCTGGCTTTTGCGGGAGGTGGGGGAAGGGACAGAGCGAGGCTCTCTCACTTCCCCCACCTCCTGCAAAAGCCCCCAAGAGCTGCATTATTTTTTTCTTGAATCCCCCCCCCCCAAAAAAGTAGGTGCGCCTTATAGAGTGAAAAATACAGTAGGTGTGAAGAAAAAGGAGGAAACAGGCTTTTCCCACACAGGGAGCTCACCCCAATCGCCCCCCAAAACCATTATGCTGTACAATTATTAAGCTCCCCCTGCTAGATGAGGGCTACCGCAGTGGTAGTCAAAGGGGAAATTGCTCTTCTTCTTCCACAGGAAGAATCAATGTGGACGTAGCCAAGAAGCTGAGCTCCAGCGGCAAGACTCCCGCATTGGCACGGCCAGCCATGTGCAATAAAAGGGTTGCTTACAGCACGGTGCTGCGAGACACAAAGCTCAGGGAGTTGGGGTGCTGTATTTTTTTTTTAAGCATTCCTGTGCTTTTTTTTTTTTTTGGCAGCCTCCTGTGGTAATTGCTATATATGTGCTTCATTAATTAGATCTTAATCGCAAGGATCTCCTAGCTACTATATTATCATTAAGGAAGATTGCTCTTCTCAACCCATCGAAACAGAGTCAAATCAGCCAAATTATAGGGGAACGCGCCCTGGGAACATGCCATGCTCCCCCGCATCTTGGGCTGCGCTAAAGACTTCCTGAGATGCCTCGCTGTAACCTGCACGTTGGGAATAGCCCAACTCAGGCAGCACGCCACAGTCGGGTTTGCAGCAGCTGCAGAAAACAGGATGCTAGATCATAAAATGCCAAAAGGATAAGCCAAAAGGACAAGCAGAACAGCAGCAATGCATTCTGCAAAGCCAGGTGGCCATTCAGACCCGAGAGACTCGAGGTGTGGCGAAAGCGCACTCACTCAGATGCCCTTTGCAAGACTTGCAAACTCTGCCACCCAACCCCACCCTCCTTGCCTTTTCCTACTTGCTATATCATGAATTTGATGCACAGAAGTGCAAGGCGAAGCTCTACCTCTCTACCAAATCAGAACCAGTGAAGGCGGTGAAGGTCCTCGAGGTGGTTGGAGGATGGATGGCAGCTAACCGACTGAGGTTGAATCCTGACAAGACAGAAGTACTGTTTTGGGGGGACAGGGGGCGGGTGGGTGTCGGGGCCTTCTCGGTGGTGACGCCCGCCCTGCTGAATGCCCTCCCACCAGATGTCAAGGAAATAAACAACTATCTGGCTTTTAGAAGACATCTGAAGGCAGCCCTATTTAGGGAAGCTTTTAATGTTTGGTGTTTTGTTCTGTTTTTAGTCCTCCGTTGGGAGCTGACCAGAGTGGCTGGGGAAACAGAGACAGATGGGCGGGGTATAAATAAAATTATTATTACAGTGGTACCTCAGGATGCGAGCGGGATCCATTCCGGAGCCCTGTTCGCATCCTGAATAGAACGTAAGATGCGACGGCGCGTCTGTGCGTGCGCGGGTTGCGTTTTGCCACTTCCACGCATGCGCGTGACATGATTTTGAACATCTGCGCATGTGCGAGCGGCGCAACCCGAAAGTAACGTGCTCCGTTACTTCCGGGTTGCCATGGAGCACAACCCAAAAGCGCTCAACCTGAAGCACATTCAACCTGAGGTATGACTGTATTATTATTATTATTATTATTATTATTATTATTATTATTATTATTGAGCCAATGGCTATTGAGCCAATGGCCCAAGCACATCTGCAATGTGTTAAACAACATAGGCAGGTTCAACTGCACCTTGAGATGCAGTCTTCATCTCCTTCCATCATCAGCTGAGGAACTGGATGAAACTTCCAGCAGGTGATACCAGCCATGCACTAAATTAGGAGTGGATAACTTTCTGTCCTCCATACTGTAAGACATTGCTCTACAGCTGATCTCCCATCGTTCTGACCTTTGCTGGCTAAGGGCGATGAATGTTGGGGAATCCAACCTCATATGTGGAGAGCCACAGGGCTCCCCCATCTGTGCACTAAACAAGCCTATGTACAAAAATGTCACACTAGGTAAAGGTAAAGGGACCCCAGACCATTAGGTCCAGTCGTGACCGACTCTAGGGTTGCGGCGCTCATCTCACTTTATTGGCTGAGGGAGCCAGCGTACAGCTTCCGGGTCAGCATGAATAGGCCGCTTCTGGTGAACCAGAGCAGCGCACGGAAACACTGTTTAGCTTTCTGCCGGAGTGGTACCTATTTACCTGCTTGCACTTTGACATGCTTTCGAACTGCTAGGTGGGCAGGAGCAGGGACCAAGCAACGGGATCTCACCCTGTCACGGGGATTCGAACTGCCGACCTTCTGATCGGCAAGTCCTAGGCTCAGTGGTTTAACCCACAGCGCCACCCGTGTCCCTAAATGTCACACTACTGAGTTCTAGAAAAAGGAAATATTCAATAAACAGAATAATGCATTCAGAGGATGGCCTCTAATTTGTAACTTGCTGCATCGTGGCATGCCAAACACAATAATCCACGGCTTTTGCAAAGTTTTCCCTGTAAAGAGATTCTGGGCAATGATGAGTCATCGATATAGAGCAAGATAATTGCCTTTTCCAGAGGAGACACACGAGGTTTGAGCAAGCAGATTTGGAGCTGCAACTCTGGAAGACTTAGTTTGAATTTCTGTCTTTGGACGAATTAGCCAGGCAGCAGGAAGCCAGCCACCTTCTTGCAGGGGGACAGTAATAATGCCCTAACTTGCAGGATTTCTGTAAGGGGTGTTAGGTGAATCATTTTTAAAATGGATGAGAGCTGGGGAGACTCTAGCAAGTTGCCACCTGATGCCGTCGTGGTGTCAGTGACTGACAGGTGAACAGCCACCTGCCAATGGAAGGAGGTCACACTTATTCGACTCCACCGTTCCAGTTATTCTACTCCTGTAGTGATGAAAATACAGCTCCCATTCTCTCTCTCTCTTCCCCCACCCCCCCAACCCACTAAAAGGAGGGTTTGGATGAATTTCTCCTTCCAGGGACACCTGTCTCATCCCCGCTGTTATTGTATTTTAGTGTTCTGCTGGGAGCCGCCCAGAGTGGCTGGGGAAACCCAGCCAAATGGGCGGGGTATAAATAAATACCTGGGGACCACCTCTCCCGGTATGCCCCACGGAGAGCCTCAAGGTCCATAAATAGCAACACCCTAGAGGTTCCGGGCCCTAAGGAAGTTAGATTAGCCTCAACCAGAGCCAGGGCCTTTTCAACTCTGGCTCCGGCCTGGTGGAACTCTCTGCCTCATGAGACTAGGGCCCTGCAGGATCTGATTTCTTTCCGCAGGGCCTGTAAGACAGAGTTGTTCCACCTGGCTTTGGCTTGGAGCCAATTTGATTCCCTCCCCCTCTTTCTTTTTCCTTTCTCCTCCTGTGATGAGGCTGCATTTTAATATTTTAATGTTTCAATATTTTAATGTTGTATTTTAATCTTGTTTTTAAGTTGTATTCATTCAACTTATTTTTATTATTGCTTGTTAGCCGCCCTGAGCATGGCCTTGGCTGGGGAGGGCAGGGTATAAATAAAAATTATTATTATTATTATTATTACTCCCGCTAATCTGTGCCGCACAAAAGCTCCGCTTACCTTTTCCACGACTAAGTCATAGAGAAGCGTCACAATGCGGATGTGCAACATCTCCGTCCCTTTCTCTGTGCAGAGATGCCGAAGCACTTGAAGGCCTCCAAGCTTGAGGAACTGTTGCTGAGCGTAGGGGAACTGCCGCAGCATGGACGACAAAGCAAAGAGAGCCTGGGAACAAAACACAACAAGGGCATTGGCGACGCTTCTGGTCTGCTGAAAGCTTTCCCGCACAACTCCTCCGGAACGTGCCCCCCGAGACCTCCCTTGCCCCTAATAAACAATTTGTCTATACAGTGGTACCTCGGGTTAAGTATTTAATTCATTCTGGAGGTCTGCTCTTAACCTGAAACTGTTCTTAACCTGAAGCACCACTTTAGCTAATGGGGCCTCCTGCTGCCGCCACACCGCCGGAGCACAATTTCTGTTCTCATCCTGAAGCAAAGTTCTTAACCTGAAGGACTATTTCTGGGTTAGCGGAGTCTGTAAGCTGAAGCGTATGTAACCTGAGGTACCACTGCATTTTCGTCACGGTTTTGCTTTGGGGAATTCGTAGAGCCAGAGTCTGAAGGAACCCACTAAAGAGGTTTTCGCTCCGGGACACGGCCTCAAAGATTATAATAACAGTCATTTATAAGTAACAATACTTTTTGGTTTCTGAAAATGCCCAGGCACCTGGCATTCCCTACTGGCTTCACAATATTTTGCAGACTTTCACAGACCCCCACCCCCTATGCAGACCGAGTAGAAAACAGGCTCCTATGCAGACCGAGTAGAAAACAGCTATCTCTTCTCCATCACCAATGCTAGGTTTTCTTCTTTCCTTCCTTCCTTTTCTCTTATTATAAAAATCTTTCAATAGATTATTATTATTATTATTATTATTATTATTATTATTATTATTACTACTACTACTACTACTACAGTGGTACCTCGGGTTAAGAACTTAATTCGTTCTGGAGGTCCGTTCTTAACCTGAATTGTTCTTTTTTAAAAAAATAATTTTTATTGATTTTCCAATAAAAAAACATCTAATTGAATATCCAATCATAATACTTCAATGAAAATTTAAAAAAACTACAATAAAATTTAAAAAAAAATTATAGTCCAAATTGTATTTATTAATTTCTCGGAGTTCCCCACGGTCTGGATCTCTGAAGCATATCTCCACATCTTAGTCCTGCTTCTCCTAACCTGAAACTGTTCTTAAGCTGAGACACCACTTTAGCTAACGTGGCCTTCCGCTGTCGCCGCGCAATTTCTGTTCTCATCCTGAAGCAAAGTTCTTAACCCGAGGTACTATATCTGGGTTAGCAGAGTCTGTAACCTGAAGCGTATGTACCGTATTTTTCGCACCATAGGACGCACTTTTTCCCTCCTAGAAAGCAAGGGAAAATGTGTGTGCGTCCTATGGAGCGAATGCAGGGGGGAGGCAGGCGGGAAAAACCCCCAAAAGCCACACACAAGCTTCGTGCGCTCTTGTGGGCTTTTCCCCAGGAGGGAGAAGGGACTGACTGGCCGCATCAGTCCCTTCTCCCACCTCCCAGAAAAGCCAGGAGAAGCCGTGCAGCCCCTTTAAAGAGCTCGCAGCTTCTGCCGGTTTTGCGGGAGATTGGGGAAGCTGCTTCAAAGCAACCACGGAGGAGGGAAGGAAGGGGATCCATGCAGCAGATTCCCTCCTCCCGGGCTCCCTTTGAAGCAGCAAAGTAGGAGGGGAGAAGCTTACACTCGTGTAAGTAGCTCCTCTCCCACCTTCCTGCTTCAAAGCAACCACGGAGGAGGGAAAGAAGGGGACCATGGATCCTCCACTGCTCGTGGCTGCAGCGGATTCCCTCCTCCCAGGCTCCCTTTGAAGCAGCAAAGTAGGAGGGGAGCAGCTTACACTCGTGTAAGCAGCTCCTCTCCCACTTTCCTGCTTCAAAGTGGAGGGAATCCACTGCAGTTGTGAGCAGAGGATCCATGGCTCCGCTTCCTTCCCTCGAAGCAGGTTCGGGGGTGCAGGGGGGAAAGAAGGCAGGAAATAGATGCCGGGCAGGAAGACACAACCACACTTTGACCACTGGAAAGTCCACCTCAGCCTCCCCAGATTTCCACTGAGACGGCCAGGCTAATCTCGATGGCCATAAGTCAGGCTCAGCATTATTAACTGGACTTCGATAAGCCATGGTTCCCCTGCCTACCCTCCTCTGAGGCTCGATTTAAAGCAGCAAAGCGGACAGGAGCCGCCCGCTTTGCTGCTTTAAATAGTTTAGTGCAACATTTGATTAAGAATATTTTTTGTGTGTGTTTTCCTCCTCTAACAACTAGGTGTGCCCTATGGTCAGGTGCGCCCTATGGTGCGAAAAATACGGTAACCTGAAGCATCTGTAACCTGAGGTACCACTGTACTAGTAGTAGTTGTAGTAGTAAAATACAAGTTCTGCCTCTTCCCATTTTTATGAAGCTACATAGAAGGGGGGCGCTTTTAAAAGCTAGAAGAAGCCAAGTGGAAGGAAGAGACTTTGATCAGATGGAAGAGCAGGGAAACTTGAGGCGTTCTGAGCTGCGGAGCATGAGGCTGGGGCTGGCTGGAGAGACACAGAGCATTTCCACATGTTTCAATTAGCAGCCATAGGAGAGACCCCAATAAAGCTCTCTGGATAGAGGTTTATTTAGACACAATTTCAGGGGGACATTTCGGATGGAAACCGCATACAACCCGAGGACTGTGGAACTCCTTTGGCTCTTCTGCATGTACAGTGGTGCCCCGCAAGACGAATGCCTCGCAAGACGGAAAACCCGCTAGACGAAAGGGTTTTCCGTTTTGGAGGTGCTTCGCAAAACGAATTTCCTATAGGCTTGCTTCGCAAGACGAAAATGTCTTGCGAGTTCCTGCAGGTTCCCCCCCTTTTTCTAAGCCGCTAAGCCGCTAATAGCGCTAAGCCGCTAAGCCGCTAATGGGCTTGCTTCGCAAGACGAAAAAACCGCTAGACGAAGAGACGAAGAGTATTATAAAATGTGGAATTATAAAACTCTGGTTAGAGTCCCAGAAAATCAGAGCTCCCGGCTTGCCCTCGACAGCCAATGTTAAATGTCTTCCCGTGCTCTTTCTAGGAAGAAATGAGCACGCAGCGTCCTGTCCCCTCCAGTTCAGCTTCTTCCTCTATTACTTTCTCTCCAGCAATTTAGCGGGTGCTTCTTCTTCTTCTTCCTCCTCCTCCTCTTCTTTATCTAGGCTGCAGCAAAGCCAGGCGGTGATCTTTCAATTCCCACTGCACCACAAATCAGTGGGAAGTAAATCTCAATCATGTTCTCGCTGTACTGGAATTTCGAGGGGTGTTAAGGGACGCGGATGGCGCTGTGGGTTAAACCACAGAGCCTAGGACTTGCCGATCGGAAGGTTGGCAGTTCGAATCCCTGCGACGGGGTGAGCTCCCGTTGCTCAGTCCCTGCTCCTGCCAAACTAACAGTTCAAAAGCACATCAAAGTGCATGTAGATAAATAGGTACCACTCCAGCGGGAAGGTAAACGGCGTTTCCGTGTGCTGCTCTGGTTCGCCAGAAGTGGCTTAGTCATGCTGGCCACATGACCCGGAAGCTGTACGCTGGCTCCCTCGGCCAGTAAAGCGAGATGAGCGCCGCAACCCCAGAGTCGGTCACGACTGGACCTAATGGTCAGGGGTCCCTTTACCTTTACCTTTAAGCACCGCGCCCTGGGTTAAATGCTAATGCAAGGCACAGTTCCGACGAGTGCTGATCCAATCTTCCTTTTGTTCAGAGCAGGGATAGGAAGAAATTCTGTGTGGAGGGTGGGCAGGTAGTGTCAGGTCTGCCAGTTCCTCACCCAAACTGCTGCCTCATAAAAAGGAGCGCCCCTTTGCAGACTACACACAGTCGCTAGCAGCCCTTTTTTTATTACAGTGGTACCTCGGGTTAAGTACTTACTTCGTTCTGGAGGTCCGTTCTTAACCTGAAATTGTTCTTAACCTGAAGCACCACTTTAGCTAATGGGGCCTCCTGCTGCCGGAGCACAATTTCTGTTCTCATTCTGAAGCAAGGTTCTTAAACTGAAGCATTATTTCTGGGTTAGCGGAGTTTGTAACCTGAAGTGTATGTAACCTGAAGAGTATGTAACCCGAGGTACCACTGTATTTGGTTTTGCTGGAGGAAGTATACCTCACGGAAGACCTACAAATCTTACTCCCTAGCGAGAAATCTTGCAACATCCTCTCTTCCCGGACACGTCTCGCCCTGTCTTGTGGCCCTTACTAGCGATTCCCCTCTCCCTTTTACAAATCTTCAGAGCTGTTTTCCCACAAAGTCACGTGTCAACCACCCCTTGCTATTTTCTCCAGCTGCTGTGTGTGTGTGTGTGTTGGGGCAAGGAAGGACACAGTCACAGACAATTAGGGGACCTTGCCTGCAATGGAGACAGTCCGAAGCATCGATACAGAAATACTCTGCAGGAGCTGTTTTCCAGGATCTGGAAGGGGCTTGAGACAACAGGATAGGTTAATTGGGCTGGTCTGAAGTCCTCAGGGTTAAAATCCCCATACTTCCTCAGGACCCAGCAAGGATTAGAGCCAATCCTTTTACAGCAGCCTGTCTCCAAGGCAAGCTTGCGGTAGGATGTGAGCTACGGCTTATTAATGAGCCTTCCTATTTAGCTTCTTTAGGGGGCTGTAGAGAAGAAGAAGAAGAAGAAGAAGAAGAAGAAGAGGAGTAGTTTACGAGTCTACTGCTCTTAACCACTAGATTACGAGTTTACTGCTCTTAACAACTACACAACACTGGCTCTAAGGTGTCAAACCATCACAAGAGGTGTTGAGCAAGTACAGTGGTACCTCGGGTTAAGAACTTAATTCGTTCTAGAAGGTGATGGACTATATGGAGTTGGCGGAGATGACTGGCAGAATCCAAGACCTGGGAGAAGAGTTGGTGGAAGTTGATTGGAAGAAATTTAAAGACTATTTACAGAAACACTGTAAAATTAATGAATGCTAAAATGATGTTGGATTGAAAATAAGTGGCATTAGCAACAAAGTCAAAGAGAGTATGCAAAAATGAATTGATAATGGATGAAAATACAGAGTTTGTAATATGTTAAGATATAGAGTTAAGAGAAGATAAATGAAAGAGGTTAAGAATTTGCTGACTTGATTATGTAAATGGGAATACAAAAAGGGGAGGTGTGAGGAGGTCAAAGAAACAAGCTAATGAATTTAAAGTTAAAAAAGAAAAAAATGATGTTTTCTTTTTCTTGCTTTTTTGTATTGTGTATTTTTGTTTTTGTTTTTTTCTTTTTCGTTGTATCTTGCTTTTGTGTATTTATGATTTTGTAAAATTTCAATAAATATTTATTTTAAAAAAAGAACTTAATTTGTTCTGGAGGTCCGTTTTTAACCTGAAACTGTTCTTAACCTGAAGCACCACTTTAGCTAATGGGGCCTCCCACTGTCGCATGATTTCTGTTCTCATCCTGAAGCAAAGTTCTTAACCCGAGGTACTATTTCTGGGTTAGCGGAGTCTGTAACCTGACGTGTCTGTAACCTGAAGCGTCTGTAACTCGAGGTACCACTGTACTTTGCAACTTAGGAAAACCAGTCAGCAGCGAGCATGGTGTGAATATTTATCTTTATTTGTGTGTTTGTTGCATTTCTATCCCCCCCCCCTTTTCTTCAAGGAGCTCAAGGTGGCATTACATAGTGTGGTGTTTGCCCTCCTAGGTGTGTGACATCATACTGGGTTCATAAGGAAAGGGTTTACTAATTGTAAAATGACTAACCAATGGGAACCCAAGGGGAGGAGTTAGGAGTTAGGAGTTAGAGTTGTTGAGAAGTCAGTCTGGAGTTAGAGAAGAGACAATGAGGATAGGTCTGTGGGTTGGGCTAGTCTGGTGTGAGAGAGTGAGAGAATCTGTTAAGAGGAGTCAGTCAAACAGTTGATATAATCAATCAGAAGGTATTAGGAAGGTATAGGCCGGTAAAGAAGCTAAAGTTAAGAAAATGACAGGATTATTATCTGAGAAACCATAAACTTGTTAATGCTTATAAAATAAACTTGTTTATTTGGTTCAATTTTAACAACTGTCTGGACTCAGTGTTTTACCCGAGAGTAACGGGTTGGTGGCAGTGGGAAAGTGGGCACAGTGGGGGCACAGGGATCAATAAACCGTTAAACGTCTGGGGATCCTGTGTGATTGACACAAAAGGTTCTTCGCTTCTTTGTTTGATCCGCACAACAACCACGTGAGGCAGATTAGTCTGAGAGGCAGTGACTGGCCCAAAGTCACCCAGTGAGTTTCATGGCTGAGTGGGGATTTGAACCCTGGTCTCCAGAGGTCTTAGTCCGACACTCCAACCACTGTAGCACATTGGTTCTCAAAGCAATTTGCAGAACAAGCCCTCTAGTGCAGTAAAATGGAGGAGGAGGAGGAGGAGGAGGAGGAGGAGGAGAAGAAGAAGAAGAAGAAGAAGAAGAAGAAGAAGAAGAAGAAGAAGAAGTTCCAAACACAAACACCACACCACACCCCCACACTATGTGGATGCTGCTAAACACTTGAGATGGACACACACATTTGGACACACACAAATGAGATGGACACACACAAAAGAAAACAAAAAAAAAGGACAATATACTGCAATAAAGTAACTTTGGTGGACTGAACGAGGATGTTTCTCCACTCTCTGCCTCCCTTCCCTCTAGGAGATGGTTAGAACACTTTGTAAGATTAACAATACGCTCAGCGTAGCTTTCAGGAACATGTCGTAAATATATTTCTGCAAGTGCAGTTTTATATAAGGGTCTGCATCTAGTAAGGGATTCTCCCTCGGGAAGCATTTCGCTGTTACATGAACCTATCCATCAGTCTCTTGCACCTTTTTTTTATTTCCCTGTGGCAAGCACATATCCAGAGAAACTCGGGGTTCTAAACACGGGGAGAAGGGAGACATATCCCAGGGCAGCCTTTGTAACATTCTTGGCAGCGCAGCCCTGAATACAGTAGAGCCTCGCGAATTAATACAAGGCGCTACCTATTTACTCTGCCGTTGCAAAAGGGTCTCTGAATTCAACGCAGAGGCTCAGAGGGAACATTTGTGGCTGGCAACAACAACTGTAACTCTGCTGGATAAGATAAGGCTAACTGGATCTCATGCACCAGGAAGTAAATTGATCGCTGAAGAAGCAGCAAAGCACCAACCCTCTCGGGCCCATCAGTCCTGAACATTTAGCTGGGGGCATTATCAGGCGTTGCCCCTTACAAAAGCATCCGATACTGGTCACTGCTGGAGGCAGATTACTGAACCGCATGAAGCAATTATCTCATCCCCTGAATGTCCACTCCGATGTTCGTTAGCCTCCGAAATTCAAGCCTGCCAGTGGGGTGAGTTAAGTTTCCCTCCTGAAAGTCTGTACCGTACAGGGCAGTCTGCCCCGCAGCGCTCTAGAAAAGAGACCACGCAATGAGAGCGCCTTGCCTTTCAAAAGGGCCTCGGTGCTGCGGATGCAATCACAAAAAGCCAATCCTAGCAAATGGCAACGTAACCCAGGAAAGAGCATGCAATTGCGCTTTCTTTATAATTCCCAGAGAATAGGCAGGCTCGAATTGTTATTGTTGTTCCAGCAGAGAATAAATTCAATTAGCACAACGTAAGAACTAAGGACAACTGGAATACAGTGGTACCTTGGGTTACATACGCTTCAGGTTACAGACTCCGCGAACCCAGAAATAGTACCTCGGGTTAAGAACTTTGCTTCAGGATGAGAACAGAAATCCTGCTCCGGCGGCACGGTGGCAGCAGGAGGCCCCATTAGCTAAAGTGGTGCTTCAGGTTAAGAACAGTTTCAGGTTAAGAACGGACCTCCGGAAGAAATTAAGTTCTTAACCCGAGGTACCACTGTACATAAAGACCCTTGCACATGATGGCTATATATTGACTCCAGTTAACAGAGGCAGCATGCCCTTCCTACATTCTTATGAAATGTTGGACTTTCACCGAATTGTAGAGTTGGAAGAGACCCCGAGGGCCAGTGTGGTGTATGATTAAGAGTGGCAGACTCGTAATCTGGTGAACCGGGTTTGCTTCCCCGCTCCTCCACATGCAGCTGCTGGGTGACCTTGGGCCAGTCACACTTCTCTGAAGTCTCTCAGCCCCACTCACCTCACAGAGTGTTTGTTGGGGGTAGGGAGGAAGGGAAAAGAGAATGTTAGCCGCTTTGAGACTCCTTTGGGTAGTGATAAAGTGGGATATCAAATCCAAACTCCTCTTCTTCTTCGTCGTCTCTAGTCCAACCCCCTGCAATTTCAGGAATATGCAGCTGTTCCCATACCAGGATCAAACCGCAGCCTTGGCATCATCAGCACCACGCTCTAACCAACTGAGCTATGTTCAATGGGCACATGTTTGAACCTTCGGATCGCCGTCAAAATTTATTCGAACTGACTAGGTGCCCAGTTTTGCCAGTAGGAGGTGGAACCTAGATATACTTGCTTTTCCTTATCTTGGGATCCTATTAAGATTACAGGACAGAGGGGAACCCAACAAAATGTGTGTGGAAGGGGGAACGTGTTAATATAATATATCTCTAGGCCACACATACTCCCATCGCACTGTTTCCTGCTCTCTCAAAGCTAATTTTATTTCAAAATACAGCACTGGAGCTCTGGGGCATGCTTTAGTTTGCAGCTGACTGAGAATTTGGTTCAGGGAGGAATAGGAAGATAGGAAGGACATTTTTTCAGATCCCACAAGGAGAAAAATGTGCTCGGACCTACACACGTGATGTACAAAAGGTGGATAACCAACTTCCTGAGTAAATTTGCAACCCTGATAAGGTTGCAAATAGTCCTCCAAAACCCATCTTCTACAAGCACCCAACACTGAACTAATTCAGCACAAAAAGATATATATAATATAGAATTTTCCCTCCATAGCGTCATTTTCAATCTAACATATACTGGGAACCACTGTATACTGGGAACCATAGTCTGATACTATAGCTGTGCAAAAGCACGTCAGATAACCGGCCCTCTCAAATTAAATGAGATTATCAAGTCTGGAAATGACTAGGTCTGGCTACTGGAGGAGGAAGATTGCAGCCTAAGGAGCTAAACTTAGCTGTCCAGTGAAGGGATGCAACCATTTTTAATTTGAGGGGTGACTCTTGTTCAGTGCAATGGCCTGATCTGTTTGCACAGCCAAAACACAACCTAGCCTTAGGTCTACGTACGTCCACCTACAGAGGTCTACAGGCGTTCTCGTACAAAATGCAATTATCCAAGCTGCTCCTGAAAGACAGCCAAGCACATATTGCTCTCCCCTTACCTTTTTCTTCACAGCCAGGGGCTGATCTGTGGCCAAAATCACCAGCAGTTTTTGCAAAGCGCCTCCCTCAATTGCAGCAACTTGTATTTTGGGGTTGCTGGGAAGAGAAATGGAACTCATTAGGCTCAGAGATACTTTGGTGTCCTGTAAATTTTGCTGCAATCCGACTTCTACAAAAGACAATTGCAGGGCAGGTTACTCTGAGAAAGATACTGCAAGGTTTTAAACGAAGCCCTTGAGTCCTATTGCTATCAGTCGAAAGCGTCCATGTTTATTTTGCCTCGCAAGGCGCCACCTGCTGACTGAAAATGCAAGCAGCTCTAGTTCATTTCTCACACGGAATATATACCGTATTTTTTGCTCTATAAGACTCCCTTTTTCCCTCCTAAAAAGTAAGGGGAAATATGTGTGCATCTTATGGAACAAATGTAGGCTGCGCAGCTATCCCAGAAGCCAGAACAGCAAGAGGGATTGCTGTTTTCACTGCGCAGCGACCCCTCTTGTTGTTCTGGCTTCTGAGATTCAGAATATTTTTTTTCTTGTTTTCCTCCTCCCAAAACTAGGTGCGTCTTATGGTCCGGCGAAAAATACGGTATTTACCTGTGTGAAATACACACGTCTGCAGAAATAAACAGGAAACCCCCCCAAAAAAACAAAAACAAAGACGTTACTTGCCAGCTGTTGCATGCTCAATAGCGAAGGGATCGTCTTGCCTTAATAGGATTTCATCAGACAATTTGATTTTCTTAGCATCACAGTGCAAGAAAGACGTTCTTGCGTTTCCCTCCCGGTCTGAATGGCTAAAGACCAAAAGGGTGCCTCTGGTTCACACCTCCATAGTCACAAGGGAGGATGTGTAACATCTGCAAGAGGCTGCAGGAGGACGACGACAATCTTGAAGCTTCTTCCCCCCCTTTGGACCCATTTTCCCATCCAAATCGTTGCACGGGATAAAGGGCGTGTCCATTTGGAAAGTCCCAAGTCCGGAGCATGTGAGCTCGCAATGCCGCCACATGGAACTTCTGCGACATCTTGGGAATACAAAACCACGTCCCTCGTTCACACGGGAACACTCAAAGTGGAGCATCAAGACTTTACGAGGTTATTTCATTCGAAATAATAGGTAAAGTAAAAAAAAAAAAGGGGGAAAAGGACCCCTGGACGGTGAAGTCCAGTCAAAGGCGACTTTGGGGTTGCAGCGCTCATCTCGCTTTCAGGCCGAGGGAGCCGGCGTTTGTCCACAGACAGCTTTCCGGGTCATGTGCCCAGCAGGACTAAACCGCTTCTGGCACAACTGGACACCGTGACGGAAACCAGAGCGCATGGAAACACTGTTTATGTTCCTGCCACAGCAGTACCTCTTTATCTACTTGCACTGGTGTGCTTTCGAACTGCTAGGTTGGCAGGACCTAGGACAGAGCAACGGGAGCTCACCCCGCCACGGGGATTCAAACCGCCGACCTTCTGATCGGCAAGCCCAAGAGACTCCGTGGTTTAGACCACAGCACCACCCATGTCCATATTATTTCATTTGAAATAATAATGAACTGAAATAAGCCGAAAATAAAGGAACAATGAATTGTGATGAAGGGGAAATGCAACAGATAGAAAGTATGCTATATAATGCAGCAGGAAAGGGCAGGAATGGAAACCCCTAGGGAAGGAGGGCGGGAAGTCAGCTTATAAAAATTCTTTTAAATTTGTATTGAATTTGAAGTTGAATTGTTAAAAAAATCTTTGAAACACAATCAAAATTAATTGGGGGGAAAGGAGACTTTGCTTGTTGTTGTTTAGTCGTGTCCGACTCTTTGTGACTGCAGATAGTGACAGCAGTCACGAAATTAAAAGACACCTGCTTCTTGGGAGAAAAGCAATGACAAACCTAGACAGCATCTTAAAAAGCAGAGACATCACCTTGCCAACAAAGGTCCGTATAGCTAAAGCTATGGTTTTCCCAGTAGTGATGTATGGAAGTGAGAGCTGGACCATAAAGAAGGCTGATTGCTGAAGAATTGACGCTTTTGAATTATGGTGCTGGAGGAGACTCTTGAGAGTCCCATGGACTGCAAGAAGATCAAACCTATCCATTCTTAAGGAAATCAGCCCTGAGTGCTCACTGGAAGGACAGATCCTGAAGCTGAGGCTCCAAGACTTTGGTCACCTCATGAGAAGAGAAGATTCTCTGGAAAAGACCCTGATGTTGGGAAAGATGGAGGGCACAAGGAGAAGGGGACGACAGAGGACGAGATGGTTGGACAGTGTTCTCGAAGCTACCAGCATGAGTTTGACCAAACTGCAGGAGGCAGTGGAAGACAGGAGTGCCTGGCGTGCTCTGGTCCATGGGGTCACGAAGAGTCGGACACAACTAAACAACCACAACAGGCAACCTAAGGCCCGTGGACCGGATGCGGCCCAATCGCCTTCTCAATCCGGCACACGGACGGTCCGGGAATCAGCATGTTTTTACATGAGTAGAATGTGTCCTTTTATTTAAAATGCATCTCTGGGTTATTTGTGGGGCATAGGGATTTGTTCATTATTATTATTTTCAAAATATAGTCCGGCCTCCCACAAGGTCTGAGGGACGGCAGACCAGCCAATGGCTGAAAAAGGTTGCTGACCCCTGCTTTTAGTAGTGTTTCTTGTAGGCTTTATGTAAACTTCTATTGCCAGCAGAGGCATAAGGACCTCGCTGAATATGAAATAACGGTTATGCACCTTTGGGCTTGCAGTGAACTGCAATGAACATTTCCAGTTCTTATCAAGGCGAAAGGCTTTGGCAGAAAGAGGCATCTGAAAAAATGGCAGTGGGAAGAAACCAAGCCCTTTAATGTAAGCAAGAAGTGCCAGCTACCGTATGAGCTTAATACTGCGACGCGAGAAACATTTCAGGACCGTAAGCGGCAGATGGATGTTGGAAAACCACTGTATAATCAAGCAATGCAATTGGAAGTGAAATATGACTAGCGTAACTTGAACCAGTGGAAATGAGATGTAGACCGTAAGGGGCACATGAGGCATTTGGGCTGAGGCTTTAAGTGTCACAGCAACTTGTTCATAAAACACTCCGCCACAGATTGCTGCTTCAGCGAAGGAATCTCTCCCCCTACCCCAGAGTTTCATTTTTACAGATTATTCCATTAATCTGCTCACTTAAATGTCACATCTGTTCCTTAATATTTTTAATTCAAGCTCATTTTCCACCTCTCCTTGGCTCTTCTGTTTCGATTAACTTGACGATTTATTTAAACACTTATTATCCAGAGCTGCATAATCTTATTCTCGGATCAGTCTTTCAGCTCAGAGAGAATAGGTGCTTCCTCCACAAAAGTCAAGGTGCACCCAGTCATATGCTGTTTCCCTCGAGGACTGAGAGAGGAAAAAATGGGCTGAATTCTCTGGAGATCAGTTGGCACTGCAATTCTTCCCTCTCACATGACTTTCAGACTTCGCCTTTAATCCACAGAGCTAAATGCATCTTAAAAAGTAGAGACATCACCTTGCCAACAAAGGTCCGTATAGTTAAAGCTGTGGTTTTCCCAGTTGTGATGTATGGAAGTGAGAGCTGGACCATAAAGAAGGCTGATCGCCGAAGAATGGATGCTTTTGAATTATGGTGCTGGAGGAGACTCTGGAGAGTCCCATGGACTGCAAGAAGATCAAACCTATCCATTCTTAAGGAAATCAGCCCTGAGTGCTCACTGGAAGGACAGATCGTGAAGCTGAGGCTCCAAGACTGGTCACCTCAGGAGAAGAGAAGACTCTCTGGAAAAGACCCTGATGCTGGGAAAGATGGAGGGCACAAGGAGAAGGGGACAACAGAGGATGAGATGGTGGGACAGTGTTCTCGAAGCTACCAGCATGAGTTTGACCAAACTGCAGGAGGCAGTGGAAGACAGGAGTGCCTGGCGTGCTCTGGTCCACAGGGTCACAAAGAGTCGGACACGACTAAACAACTAAATAGCAACAAAGGTGGAAGATATACCTGAAGGAGTGAGGTCCAGCTCTGAGGGCCTTCTGGCGGTTCCCCCACTGTGAGAAGTGAGGTTACAGGGAACCAGGCAGAGGACCTTCTTGGTAGTGGTGGTTGCCTTGTGGACCAGGGGGTCACGAAGAGTCGGACACGACTAAACGACTAAACAACAACAACAAAAATGCAGTCTCAGGCCTGGTTTGCTTCATCAAGACTGCAGCAGCAGTGTGAGGCTTCAGATCATGCAAAACTACCCATCTCTAGAAGATCCATGGCTCTTCCAAAGCAGTTCCTGTTCTGAATGCAGTATTAATGGACAAACGATACACGATGAGTGATAGTCAATGTTAGTCATGATCAGAGTAGATCCATTGAAATCAACAGGCTGAAGTTACTTGTGCAATGGATTTCAATGGGTCTACTCAGAGCATGACTAGCAGCGGCTATCACTCCCATGTTATGTGCTTGATTTGCCTATTGGGAAAGTGCCTTTCACAACCCTCAGACTCAACTGGATCCACTGGGAGCCATTTGAAACAGAAGTAGCATGGTTTTCAATTAGCATGTTACCATTTGTCACATAGCAGGGAATTTCCTTCTTAATCGGGCCAACTGGACGCGGGTGGCGCTGTGGGTTAAACCACAGAGCCTAGGACTTGACGATCAGAAGGTCGGCAGTTCGAATCCCCGTGACGGGGTGAGCTCCCGTTGCTCAGTCCCTGCTCCTGCCCACCTAGCAGTTCGAAAGCACGTCAAAGTGCAAGTAGATAAATAGGTACTGCTCCAGTGGGAAGGTAAACGGCGTTTCCGTGCGCTGCTCTGGTTCGCCATAAGCGGCTTAGTCATGCTGGCCACATGACCCGGAAGCTGTACGCCGGCTCCCTCAGCCAGTAAAGCGAGATGAGCGCCGCAACCCCAGAGTCAGCCATGACTGGACCTAATGGTCAGGGGTCCCTTTAAGGTCCTCCTGACCTGGACCGTAATGTGTGGCAGAGAAACAAAAGACCCTACCCTGTGATTTCACAACAGGCCCATGTGTTAGGATTAGACTGACAGATACTGCTATTTAACTGTCAAATTGGAATAGGTTTAGGAGAGGTGAAATCATATCCAAAAAAGTGCTGAATTTGCTTCCCTCCCTGTAACCTCTTGCCAGTGATATTATGCATATGGTCTTTTATACGTGAAACACTTGGTCCATATAAATGCACTCAGCTGCAAGAATATTTACCGTATTTTTCGCCCTATAGGACACACTTTTTCCCCTCCAAAAATGAAGGGGAAATGTGTGTGCGTCCTTTGGGGCGAATGCAGGCTTTCGCTGAAGCCTGGAGAGCGAGAGGGGTCGGTGCACACCAACCCCTCTCGCTCTGCAGGCTTCGCGGACCTCTCCGCAAGCAGCGGGAGCGCTCCCGCTGCTTGCGGAGAGTTGCCTGCATGCCGAAGCCTGCGCGTGCTGAGTTCAGCGCGTCCAGGCTTCGCGGACCTCTCTGCAAGCAGCGGGAGCCAGCGCTGGGCTCCCACGGCTTGCAGAGAGCTGCCTGTTTGGGGGCTGGGGCGGGGGAAGCTCGGGGGGGGAATAATTTTCCCCCCTTTATTTCCCCCCAAAAAAACTAGGTGCGCCTTATGGGACGGTGTGTCCTATAGGGCGAAAAATACGGTAAGTCTCCTTCGCGCAATCAGACAAAACACGCCCCAGCTCAGTTCTACCCTTCGCACAATGTACTTGCAACCCTGACTCAACAACGCTCATTTTTAATGATGTTTTGTATTGTGTTTTTAACACGTTATCCTACTAGCACTCAGAAACAGGATTTCCTGGCCCCAGTATACTGTCTGGGAATCAGGCCCCTGCATCCCCTCAACCCAAATCAATCTATTGACAAGATCTGCTGCTTATGTACTTAACTCTAGTCTATTTCACAGGGTTTTTGCAAATATAAAAGGGGGAAGATCACGTACATAACCTTGCGCTCCTAGGTGGAAAATATACAAATATACGTCGCACAGTATAGATATATATACACACACAACACTCTGCCAACCTCGAGAAACAAAAAATAATCCTTGGGTAAAAGCACAGTCAAATAGGAATTTTAAATATAGGATTTATTTATTTATTATTATTTGCTGCTTTGGAAGGGCACCCTTCTAAGTCCCAGTTGCGGGTGGTCAACGTTCCTTCCTCTGACTGCTAAGCAACCGTGATTAAGCATCCTTAGCAATGGTGCTGCCTGCTGACCTTAAAGCTGCCTCTGTGTTTTGTTTTCTAACTTTCTTTAGGAGTGTCTGATTGACTTATTTTTTAAAGAAAGCTAAGTGTCTGGGGTCCCTGCTAGCTTGGGTACATGTGCACCCCCCTTTACCCCCCCCAATCGGCAGCCCTGCTAGCACTTAACTATTGCAGGTATGCGAGGGGGGCAGGGAATTATGATTGCTGGTGTTGCTATTTGTATTTGATCGATTTAAGCCGATTTTTCTTAAGAGCTGGTCCAGCACAGGAGAGGTTTCCCTACTCCTGCTCTGTTGTCTATTAAAAAGTTGAAAACCTGCACAGAATACTGCAAGTGGAACTACAGTCCCCATCATCCCTCACTACTGGTCTTGCCAACAAGGGATGATGAGAGTTGTAGTCCAGAGCCACTTCCGCACTTTGGAGGAGGTGGAGTTGTGGGCTTCACGGCCCCACCATGTGTGCGGGGGCTGGAACCCAGCCCTGCACGATTGGGGGGGATTCCTGGCCGTGTCACCTCCTGGCCAGCCAATCAGCTGGCTCGGGGTGTGTGGCCTGCCTTATTTAAAGCGGGACATGGCCGGGGATCTCCCTCTTTGCCGCCTGCCAGCTTTTCCCACCCTCCCACCCTATAAGGTTTCCTTTCCTTGACCTTGCTATGGACCTTGGTTGGTCGCCGTTGAGGGGCCTGGTAGGAATTTTTCCACTTGGCAAATTGGCACCAGCCACTTGGTTTTCGCCTACCTCGTAGCAAATTGTCACAACTTTCTGGGTATTGGCGGTTAGGCATTGGTATAGTTCTGCAGATGGAAGAGGGGAGGAAGCGCCATCACCTGCCCCGTGTATTGAAGGGTAGTCTGTTAAAGGATTTCGGGGGGGGCGTGGCCCTGTCTGAAGCCTAGGGAGGTGAAGCCTAAGGCACGCCCCCTATCGGTGACCCTGGGGGAATTCCTAGTTGATGTTAACCCCTACTGGTGGTTAACCCTTCCCGGACTTCAAGCAGATGGGCTGAAGTCGAATATACAGTGGTACCTCGGGTTAAGTACTTAATTTGTTCCGAAGGTCCGTTCTTAACCTGAAACTGTTCTTAACCTGAAGCACCACTTTAGCTAATGGGGCCTCCCGCTTCCGCCACGCTGCCGGAGCACAATTTCTGTTCTCATCCTGAAGCAAAGTTCTTAACCCGAGGTATTATTTCAGGGTTAGCGGAGTCTGTAACCTGAAGCGTCTGTAACCTGAAGTGTATGTAACCCGAGGTACCACTGTAATAGGTTAGGACCAATGCCTAAGCCAATACTGCTCATCACTTGTAACCAATAAAGTTGTGGCCTTATTTAGCCCATTAACCTTAATAATTTTGTCGTGTCATTATTTCCACTGGGGGGAGGGGGACTCGCCACACAAACTAGAGCTGGAGACTCTAGATTGGGAAACACTGGATTAAAGGAACTCAACACCCCAGCCTCCCCGGCTTCAGCATCAAACCTGAACAATGCCTGCTTTTAGGGTCCCCTTCTACCGCTGCAGCAAACCCGCCACCCTAACTCAACAACGGCGAGCCTGCGGCCTGCTCTGCCATTCACCTCAGGTCTTCCTCCCCATCTCAACACGCATTTTGAGTGATTATACCTTCTTCCCAGAAACCCTCCAGCCTTCAGACGCCGCCTGCATTTATTTCTACCCGAGTTTTACAAATGGGCTTTAGAAATGAAATACTGCTGACATTTTCCGGCCTCGGAATCGTTTTGTGAATGGGATAATAATGAGCGTGTTTGATCGAATGTAGAGGGGCGGAGGAGGGTTATGGCTCTTATAGCAGGACGGCCAGCTGAGCACAGCATGGGTTGGAGCCTTCTCCCTTCTCCACACGCCCCCCCCCCCCCAGCAAGGTGTGATGTGGCTTGTTTGTAAAGTAGTTCCTTTTGTTCTCCGCCGAGCATGACTCTCTTCTGGTACGGAGGCCTGCCCCCGGCAACTGTTGCCATGGTTTTTACACTTCAGTGCATCGGTGAGGCTTCGCCATGCAGCAGCTGTTATTTACGTGGCAGCGGCTATGAAAAATGGTCAAGGAAGCCAGGAGCCCCCACCGCTTTTTGCGTTGGATCCTGCTGCCTCCCTCCTGATCCGTGCCAAATTAAAAGTTGTACCGCAGAGAAGTCGGTCGATGTGCGCAGGGGAGCCGACGTTTCCTAAGAGGGAAGGGAAGCCTTTGCCCGAAGGGAATGCACATTAGAAGCAATGCTTTTCAGGGAAAACCCACTTTTTGGACAATCCATCCCCCCCCCCCCATACAGTACCATATTTTTCGCTCTATAAGACACCCCAGACCACAAGACGCGCCTAGTTTTTGGAGGAGGAAAACAAGAAAAAAAATATTCTGAATCTCAGAAGCCAGAACAGCAAGAGGGATCTCTGCGCAGTGAAAGCAGCAATCCCTCTTGCTGTTCTGGCTTCTGGGATAGCTGCGCAGCCTGCATTCGCTCCATAAGACGCACACACATTTCCCCTTACTTTTTAGGAGGGAAAAAGTGAGTCTTATAGAGCAAAAAATATGATATATACAGTGCTATTTTTGTAGCAAAAGAGGTGCCGGAACTCACCATGAACGCCTCCCTTGTTCTCTTATAATAGGGACGTGGGTGGCGCTGTGGTCTAAACCACCGAGACTCTTGGGCTTGCCACTCAGAAGGTCGGCAGTTCGAATCCCCATGACGGGGATTTTTACCTTTTACCTTTCTCTTAGAATGGCAATGGCGCCCACTTGAGAGGTGCCAGAACTATCTGAGAAGGCGGCCAAGGTTCACAAGAGACCCATTAAAACATGACTCCATGCCAGCCTCAAATGGGAGCGGGTAAGAAGAGAAGAGAAACCAGGCTAGGCCAAGCTAACACCCCAGAGGACAGGATCACACTTCAAAACGACCTTGACAGATTAGAGAACTGGGCCAAAACAAACAAGATGAATTTTAACAGGGAGAAATGTAAAGTATTGCACTTGGGCAAAAAAAAAATGAGAGGCACAAATACAAGATGGGTGGCACCTGGCTTGAGAGCAGTACATGTGAAAAGGATCTAGGAGACTTGGTTGACCACAAACTTGACATGAGCCAACAGTGTGACGTGGCAGCTAAAAAAGCCAATGCAATTCTGGGCTGCATCAATAGGAGTATAGCATCTAGATCAAGGGAAGTAATAGTGCCACTGTATTCTGCTCTGGTCAGACCTCACCTGGAGTACTGTGTCCAGTTCTGGGCACCACAGTTCAAGAAGGACACAGACAAACTGGAACGTGTCCAGAGGAGGGCAACCAAAATGGTCAAAGGCCTGGAAACGATGCCTTATGAGGAACGGCTAAGGGAGCTGGGCAGGTTTAGCCTGGAGAAGAGGAGGTTAAGGGGTGATATGATAGCCATGTTCAAATATATAAAAGGATGTCACATAGAGGAGGGAGAAAGGTTGTTTTCTGCTGCTCCAGAGAAGCGGACACGGAGCAATGGATCCAAACTACAAGAAAGAAGATTCCACCTAAACATTAGGAAGAACTTCCTGACAGTAAGAGCTGTTTGACAGTGGAATTTGCTGCCAAGGAGTGTGGTGGAGTCTCCTTCTTTGGAGGTCTTTAAGCAGAGGCTTGACAACCATATGTCAGGAGTGCTCTGATGGTGTTTCCTACTTGGCAGGGGGTTGGACTCGATGGCCCTTGTGGTCTCTTCCAACTCTATGATTCTATGACTTTCTAAGCTAAGTGCCTTAGCAACACTGAAGCGTTCTCCCCAGGACGCAAGCAGGGGCAGTGTGCAGTGCTTTTTTTTTCTTTAAAAAATGTTTAGGGATACTCTCATTTTGACTCAAGAAAATCACCATTTTATAGTTCAAATTGGGGGAAATAAATACAGTAAACTGACAAAAGTATGAAGAACGTGCATTACTCATATTGAAATGCTGCCCCTCAATGAGACAAAACTTTCGTCAGTAAAACACCACACATCCACATTCCGCACTGCTTCACACATTAAACGCCCGCTTCCATCTGAGACTCAGGAAACACCAGGATAGGAAATGAAGCTGCCATTGGGGATAGCAACGAAACTAACGATTCACCATGCTAGAGAAGAAACTATTTTTTTTAATAAAAACAACAACAACCCCAGTTTCTTCTCCCGTTAGATTCACAAAATGTTTAGGGGTATGTGTACCCCTGCGTACCCCCAGAAAAAAAGCACTGGCAGTGTGTATGGAGGTCCTGGGCTGTCCAGATGACAAGACCCCCCCCTCTCGGCCTCACTGATGTGGTCCAAAGGAAAGCAGACCAAGACGTTTGGAGTGGACCAAGTCTGGAGTGGAGTCCCAGACTTGTGAAGGATTTACTCTTTAGCCTTTTCTTCTCCTGAAGATATCGCTGAAGGCAAAGGAGGTTTAGGGTCAGAGTTTTTCTTCTCCTAGATGTAACTCACTGCAGCTGGTGGCTAGAGCTGGGAAGGGATATAAGGTCAGCATTTCCCTTCGGCTCTTTGCCACAGCAACACGCTTCCTGCCTTGCTGTGTTTGGCTTTGTGACTCTTTGCTTCTGGACCCTTGACTTTGTGACTCCTTGCTTCTCGACCCTCGGACCCTTGACTTCATGACTCCCTGCTTCTCGACCCTCAGACCCTTGACTTTGTGACTCCTTGCTTCTGGACCCTTGACTTTGTGACTCCCTGCTTCTCAACCCTCAGAACCTTGACTTCGTGACTCCCTGCTTCTCAATCCTCGGACCCTTGACTTCATGACTCCCTGCTTCTCGACCCTCGGACCCTTGACTTCATGACTCCTTGCTTCTTGACTCCCTGCTTCTCGACCCTCAGACCCTTGACTTCATGACTCCCTGCTTCTCGACCCTCGGACCCTTGACTTCATGACTCCTTGCTTCTTGACTCCCTGCTTCTCAACCCTCAGAACCTTGACTTCATGACTCCCTGCTTCTCGACCCTCGGACCCTTGACTTCATGACTCCTTGCTTCTTGACTCCCTGCTTCTCGACCCTCAGACCCTTGACTTCGTGACTCCCTGCTTCTCGACCCTCGGACCCTTGACTTCGTGACTCCTTGCTTCTCGACCCTCGGACCCTTGACTTCATGACTCCCTGCTTCTGGACCCTCGGACCCTTGACTTCGTGACTCCTTGCTTCTTGACCCTCGGACCCTTGACTTCTTGACTCCCTGCTTCTCGACCTTCGGACCCTTGACTTTGTGACTCCTTGCTTCTCGACCCTCGGGCCCTTGACTTCTTGACTCCCTGCTTCTCGACCCTCAGACCCTTGACTTTGTGACTCCTTGCTTCTTGACCCTCGGACCCTTGACTTCGTGACTCCTTGCTTCTCGACCCTCGGGCCCTTGACTTCTTGACTCCCTGCTTCTCGACCTTCGGACCCTTGACTTTGTGACTCCTTGCTTCTTGACCCTCGGACCCTTGATTTCACGACTCCTTGCTTCTCAACCCTCAGAACCTTGACTTCGTGACTCCCTGCTTTTCGACCCTCGGACCCTTGACTGCTTCTCGACCCTCGGGCCCTTGACTTCATGACTCCCTGCTTCTCGACCCTCAGACCCTTGACTTCGTGACTCCTTGCTTCTTGACCCTCGGACCCTTGACTTTGTGACTCCTTGCTTCTTGACCCTCGGGCCCTTGACTTCTTGACTCCTTGCTTCTCGACCCTCGGGCCCTTGACTTCTTGAATCCCTGCTTCTCGACCTTCGGACCCTTGACTTTGTGACTCCTTGCTTCTTGACCCTCGGACCCTTGATTTCACGACTCCTTGCTTCTCAACCCTCAGAACCTTGACTTCGTGACTCCCTGCTTTTCGACCCTCGGACCCTTGACTGCTTCTCGACCCTCGGGCCCTTGACTTCATGACTCCCTGCTTCTCGACCCTCAGACCCTTGACTTCGTGACTCCTTGCTTCTTGACCCTCGGACCCTTGACTTTGTGACTCCTTGCTTCTCGACCCTCGGGCCCTTGACTTCTTGACTCCCTGCTTCTCGACCTTCGGACCCTTGACTTTGTGACTCCTTGCTTCTTGACCCTCGGACCCTTGACTTTGTGACTCCTTGCTTCTCGACCCTCGGGCCCTTGACTTCTTGACTCCCTGCTTCTCGACCTTCGGACCCTTGACTTTGTGACTCCTTGCTTCTTGACCCTCGGACCCTTGATTTCGTGACTCGCTTCTTGACCCTCAGACCCTTGACTTCGTGACTCCTTGCTTCTCGACCCTTGGACCCTTAACTTCGTGACTCCCTGCTTCTCGACCCTCAGACCTTTGACTTTGTGACTCCTTGCTTCTTGACCCTCGGACCCTTGATTTCACGACTCCTTGCTTCTCAACCCTCGGGCCCTTGACTTCATGACTCCTTGCTTCTCGACCATTGGACTCTTGACTTCGTGACTCCTTGCTTCTTGACCCTCGGACCCTTGACTTCGTGACTCGCTTCTTGACCCTCAGACCCTTGACTTCGTGACTCCTTGCTTCTCGACCCTTGGACCCTTAACTTCGTGACTCCCTGCTTCTCGACCCTCAGACCTTTGACTTCGTGACTCCTTGCTTCTTGACCCTCGGACCCTTGATTTCACGACTCCTTGCTTCTCAACCCTCAGAACCTTGACTTCGTGACTCCCTGCTTTTCGACCCTCAGACCCTTGACTGCTTCTCGACCCTCAGACCCTTGACTTTGTGACTCCTTGCTTCTCAACCCTCAGACCCTTGACTTCGTGACTCCTTGCTTCTTGACCCTCGGACCCTTGACTTTGTGACTCCTTGCTTCTTGGCCCTCAGACCCTTGACTTCGTGACTCCCTGTTTCCTGACCCTCGGACCACTGGCTTCTGGACTCTTGTTTCTGCTCCCACACTGCCATCTTGCCCCCGGCCCCGACATCCTCAGCCAGGACTTCGATTGCCCATAGACCGGGCCGTGACAGGCTCCCTTTCCTGCTTGACAAGCCCCACCTGCCCCACACTTCCCTTTATTTACAGCTATGTATAAAGAAATGCAGATCCCGGATGTGTTACAGGATCTCTCCGCCCCACAGAAGGCAGGCCGCATACACTGAGCTGTTTAACCCTGTAGGCTCAGGTTCTCCTCACAACAGCATGTGCAGAAACTGCCTTCTTGACTAGTGGTCTCTTCTGCTCAATCCTCCAGAGCCCGTCTTCGCATGCAGGGGAAGCCCCTAACTCACTGAGAGTTTGAGGCCCATCGGCTACCCTCACCTGGTTTAGCTGGCCAGTCAAAGCCGTTTCCCGGGATGTGGCCACTGCTGCACACTGACAGCTTCAAGGACCCACAAGTGAAAGCGGAGGGCAGGTGGGGACCGAAGATGGACAAACGGCAACATGTTCCCCATCAGAAGTACAGCCTCCAATGCCCCATATACCATAATAAATTGGTTAAACCTTTAAGGTGCCACAAAGCTCCATGCTGCTTTTGCTTCGGAAAACAGCTACTCCTCTAGAAATTGTAAGCACTTGTTAAGCGGCTAAATGAATTGGAATACTCTATGGATAGCTAAAGAAAACAACCAGTACATTTCTTTAAATTTTAAGGTGCATAAAAAGCTTCACTCCCACATAGATGAGTCACAGCGAGGCTCTTATTCTCCTGCAAATTCATGGCAGAGCCATGAAGATGAAGAAAGCAACTCCTTGCTATAGATCCCAAATAGGTACAGTGGTGCCCCGCAAGACAAATGCCTCGCAAGACGGAAAACTCGCTAAACGAAAGAGTTTTCCGTTTTCGAGTTGCTTCGCAAGACGAATTTCCCTATGGGCTTGCTTCGCAAGACGCAAACGTCTTGCGACTTTGTTTCCTTTGTCTTAAAACCGTTAAAACCAAGGGTGCTTTGCTTGAAGAGCTGCAGTTGCGACTTGACTTCGAGGAGCAACTGTTAGCACGCGGTTTGGTAGCCTTTTTTCAGACTTTGCTGATTTTTGAAGCTTTTCCAAAACTTCTTTTGCATCCATTTGGTAAGTTAAACTTTTAAAACTTTTTTTGTGGTTTTTGGATTTTGGGTTGGGGTGTTTGGGATTCAAGGACTTGGTGTTGGGTTTTTTTTTTTTTTTTTTTTTTTGCAAGAATCTGGGAGCTTGTGGGTTTTTTTTCTGCATTTTTATGATTTTTTGTGACCATTGGGCCATGTTGTTTTTTCTTAAAAAATTTTCTGAGTTTGAATTTCTGTGTGCTGGGTGGCTGGGGGAACAGTTGGGGAAGTTTTTGCAGGAATCTGGGAGCTTGTGGGGGTTTTTTTTGAATTTTTATGATTTTCTGTGACCATTGGGCCATGTTGTTTTTTTAAAAAAAATATTCTGAGTTTGAATTTCTGTGTGCTGGGTGGCTGGGGGAACAGTTGGGGAAGTTTTTGCAGGAATCTGGGAGCTTGTGGGGGTTTTTTTTGAATTTTTATGATTTTCTGTGACCATTGGGCCATGTTGTTTTTTTTAAAAAAAAATCTGAGTTTGAATTTCTGTGTGCTGGGTGGTTTAGGGAACAGTTGGGGAGGGGTTTGCAGCAGTTGGGGAGGGGCTGGGGGAGCAGTTTGGGGAGGGGTTTGCAACAGTTGGGGAGGGGTTTGCAATTTCTGTGTGGTGGGTGGGTGGCTAGGGGAACAGTTGAGGTGTTTGAAGACTTTGGTGATTTTTGAAGCTTTTCCAAAACTTCTTTTGCAGCCATTTGGTAAGTTAAACTTTTAAAACTTTTTGGGGGGGTTTTGGATTTTGGGTTGGGGTGTTTGGGATTCAAGGACTTGGTTCTGGGTTTGAATTTCTGTGTGGTGGGTGGCTGGGTGCTTTTGAATTTTTTGGATTTGAAGCACAGCACTGATTCTTGTGTGTGTGTGAGAGAGAGTTTACGAAGGTAGGAGCTGTGCTGCCATGGGACCCAAGAAGACTGCTGCTGCAGAGGCCAGCGAGAGGAAGAATGAGAAGGTGACGCTGGAAATGAAGGAGATCATCCAGAAGCACGACGGCGGAATGCGTGTGACAGACCTCGCCAGGGAGTATGGGAGGAATCCATCAACCATCAGGACCATCCTGAAGATGAGGGAGAAGATCCTTGCGACTGATGCAGCCAAGGGAGTCACCAGGATTGTGAAGAACCGCCCAGCTGTTCTGGAGGAGGTCGAGAAGTTGCTGCTCATCTGGTTAGAAGAGAAGCAGCGTGCAGGGGACACAGTGACTGAGGCCGTCATTTGTGAGAAGGCCAAGGCCTTGCACGCAGACCTCGTCCGGGAATAGCCAGGAACCTCAGGCGAGCCAGAAGTCTTCAAGGCAAGCAGAGGTTGGTTTGACCGGTTCAAGACAAGATCTGGTATCCACAGCGTGGTCAGGCATGGAGAGGCTGCCAGTTCTGATGTTCCTGCGGCTGAAGACTTTGCAGCGGAACGAATTAATTTCGTCTTGCGAGGCACCACTGTAAAGGTAAAGGAACCCCTGACCATTAGGTCCAGTCATGGCTGACTCTGGGGTTGCGGCGCTCATCTCGCTTTACTGGCCGAGGGAGCCAGCGTACAGCTTCCGGGTCATGTGGCATGACTAAGCCGCTTATGGCGAACCAGAGCAGCACACGGAAATGCCGTTTACCTTCCCACCATAGCGGTACCTATTTATCTACTTGCACTTGACGTGCTTTTGAACTGCTAGGTTGGCAGGAGCAGGGACTGAGCAACGGGAGCTCACCCCGTCGCGGGGATTCGAACCGCCGACCCTCTGATCGGCAAGTCCTAGGCTCTGTGGTTTAACCCACAGCGTCACCCGCGTCCCTTTATATCCCGAATAAAACGGGGCAATTCCAGCCAGGGGATTCAACGTTCGGATAGTCTGCAGGCTTTAAACCATAGATCTAATTCCTGTGATGGAAACAGTTGAGGCTGTACCTGGAAACCAACGAGACAATGCTTTGACAAGACACAAGACAAGTGTGGCGAGCGATGGGGCACCACTCAGGAGCAGAGCATGCAGAAGGGACCATTTAAAATCTTTTCTTCAGTTAAAAACATTGCAGGCAACAGAGCCAGCAAAGGCCTGTTGGTCCAAGGCATGGGTAGGCAAACTAAGGCCCGGGGACCGGATCTAGCCCAATGGCCTTCCAAATCCGGCCCGCGGATTTAGTGTGTTTTTACATGAGTAGAATGTGTCCTTTTATTTAAAGTGAATCTCTGGGTTATTTGTGGGGCCTGCCTGGTGTTTTTACATGAGCAGAATGTGTGATTTTATTTAAAATGCATCTGTGGGTTATTTGTGGGACATAGGAATTTGTTCATTTTTATTTTTTTAGTCTGGCCCCCCACAAGGTCTGAGGGACAGTGAACTGGCCCCCTCCTGAAAAAGTTTGCTGACCCCTGGACTCCAAGGTATTGGGAGAGACCCTGTCCACCACAGAAAACACAATGCTGGTCTAGATGGACCAATTAAAGTTCATCGGCAAGTTTGCTTTCAAGGCAAGACGCCACCAGAAGTGCCGCGAAAGAGAGAAACCGGTTTCAAGCACAGCCAAGTTATTTTCTTTGTTGTTCTGCTGTTGTCACCTCTGCTGCCTCTGCCATTCAGCTGATCACTCTAGGGGTGGCTTTTCCCACCACGGCCAACGTGCTGAGTCTTGAACAACAAAGCCACATGACACATCCTGAAATTCCTCCGCGAAGAACGGCATAATAACCAGCCTTTATTCGCTTGCTTAGGGCACTGGTTGTCTGCGTTTTTCTTTCATGATAACCACACACTAAGCACATCACGGTTTTAATAATACACACAGCCTCTAGAAATCTGGATTCAGGCATTCAAAGAAAAATTCATGCAGTGATAGAGAACCTTCACTAGTTTTTTTTTTTAAAAAAACACAACCACGTCAATATTATTTGGACTTATTTGGCTTCTACAGAGGCTTATTACTGTTGCTACAATTCAAACACGTTATGAGGAAGGCAAAGGAAAAATGGACAAATATCAATGCTGTGGGGGAAACAGTGCTTGAACCACACAGCAAGAACCGGGACCGGCCCAACCTTGAGGCAAGGTGAGGCAATTGCCTCAGGCGGCAACATCCACAGAGGCAGCAGATCCCAATGTCAGTCTTTCTCCTCTCCCCTCCACCCTTGTTCCTGCTGTAGATCTTCCCGAGCGGAGAGGGGGACAACATTTTGGGGTTAACACCAGGTTCCAAAATGTATTGAGCCAACCCTGGCCAGAACCATGAATTCACATGAACTGAATAATGGAGCAGAAAACAGTTTCATGGATTCAGTCCTCTACACTGAAGAGCCCGCAATGTGGCTTACAGTTGCCATTATTTTGGGTACATGACATGAATTTCAGCCATTTTCTAGGCACTTCACAAAGGCTGCAACCCTATACATGCAATTACCTGGTAATAAGTCCCACCGAACTCAGAAGGACTTATTTCCAAGTAGATTTATGCATAAGAGTACGCTGTAAATCAATAAGGCTTGCGTTTCTTTCCACTGCCCAGTACTTAATTTCTCTATTGATTTTTTTTTTTTTTAAAGCATTTCTGGCAGGTGTGAAGGTTGTTTGGTAGCCGAAAGAATTTCAGCAGCACGGAAAATTTTCCTTATACCATAAATATCGCTAATGAAGTCCCAGGCCGAAAGCAGAGGATTCTGGAACAAAAAGCTTCAAATGAAATTGAAGAATAAAATGGACAGGAAGTGTCTTAATATTGCCTTTGGTGGCATTACCTTGCTACAGAATGCAGACTAGCCTCTCAGACACGTAATGCCACAGGAAGTCACACAAGTACCGATGATATTTAGTAAGTGGGAGCTTATCGGTGGCTAATAAATAACAGATCCTAAAGGGCTCAGGTAGAAGGTCAACAATACTCACAACCACTTTGAACCATGGCTTACGTGCCACCACAGTGTGGAGCAACAGCAATCTATTCCCACCAACTGGTATCAGTGGGCACGTTTGTTATTCATTCATTCATCTAAACACATTTATTCAAATTATTATTATTCAAAAGCTACAATACAGCTTTGTCCACTGCCATAATGCCACAGAGCGATCATGCCAATCCTCAATCCCTCATCACTGCCATGTTGGATTGCCAAATTCCCTCGATAGGAACCCAGCTACTGATCTGGTTTACTAGACGTTTTCAATTCATATATCCCCTCCACTCTGCAATGAGGATGGCATTAAAATATCCCGTTCTGTGCTCAGAGATGGAAATGAGAAACAGTTCCTACCAAGGAGGACTGGCAGACAAAACAGATGGACTATGAGGAAATGGCGGAACTTACTGGAAGAAAGGGACGCGGGTGGCGCTGTGGGTTAAATCACAGAGCCTAGGACTTGCCAATCAGAAGGTCAGCGGTTCAAATCCCCACGACGGGGTGAGCTCCCGTTGCTCGGTCCCTGCTCCTGCCAACCTAGCAGTTCGAAAGCACATCAAAGTGCAAGTAGATAAATAGGTACCGCTCTAGTGGGAAGGTAAACGGCGTTTCTGTGCGCTACTCTGGTTTGCCAGAAGCGGCTTAGTCATGCTGGCCACATGACCCGGAAGCTGTACGCTGGCTCCCTCTGCCAATAAAGCGAGATGAGCATCACAACCCCAGAGTTGGTCATGACTGGACCTAACGGTCAGGGGTCCCTTTACTTTTACTGGAAGAATGGGAAACCAAGAAGAAGAAGAAGATTAAATAAAGAATGAGGAAAATTTATTAGACTAAAAACTATTGCAAACAACTTAATTCATCAGCAGGATTAATATGAATCGAGAAGTGATATGGGTATGTGTTAATTCTGTTTACTGATTACTCCTTAGACTTCGTGTGTGTGTGTGTGTGTGTGTGTGTGTGTGTTTGTGTGTGTAGAGTCTAAGGAGTAATCAATAAACAGAATTAATTGGGATATGCAGTAGTAAAGGTGAAAGTATAAGAAACCTCTGAGGGGGAGGAGGGAAGTCGAATCAATTAGATGTATTTTAGTATATGTGTATTTGTGTGAGTATTGTAAAACGAAAAATAAAATCATTCAAACACACACACACTGTTCTTCTTCAATAAAAGAGGGAAAAAAGAGACCAAACTGGAACACGTTTTACTATCCATGCTACATCACCATAAACTAAAGGAGTCCTATGGCAATTTAAAATCTTAGTGGACGCGAGACATTCTAAAGCTGAAGTGGTTCAGTACTTCGCTTTGAGAAGGATAAACCCGAAAGGTGCATATATGACCTGCAACAGGACTTTGCCCTCTCTGGAAATCTTATTCAAGCAACGCTTCTCTGCGTTGGTACAGCATACGTTATCATTCGGCGTTAGGTTTCTGAAGGGCCTTGAATCCTTTCAGCAAGACATTTATTTTTATTTTCATTTTTAAAATGAATCACCATCTGATTACCATACTCTCTGCTCCAGCATCTTGTTTCTATGCTGTGAAAAACAGCTGCCTTCCTGGAAACCTCTACCTGAACAACTGAATGAGGTCACTCCTTTCTGCTTAGTGACACTGAAGCCACTGGGCACCTGTTTGGTCAATTTTAAGACCAGTAAGTGGCCTTGCGCAGTTGCCCAGTAACCACAGGGCATCTTTAATCGTTTCTGAAATTACTAATTCTGACATCAAGGAGCAGCAAGCAGTTGACCACACAGCACGGTGGCCGAATCTGTGCCCACCCTGTCTAATGAGGGAGACTATTACTGCCCATTGCTTAAGGTTAATCTGGTCTGCCACATTCTTTCTCAACTGCATCAAGCGGTTGGTCCCTTACCTTTCCCGCCCCGACCTGGCCACAGTGATCCATCTGACGGTCACCTCCAGGCTTGACTACTGTAATTCGCTCTATGCGGGGCTGCCCTTGAAGCTATCCCAGAAACTCCAGCGGGTGCAGAATGCTGCAGCGAGGCTCCTCACAGGGTCTCTGCCATGGGAGCATATTCACCCAGTGCTTTACCAGTTGCACTGGCTCCCAATGGAGTATCGGGTCAGATTTAAGGTGCTGGTTTTGACCTTTAAAGCCCTTCACGGCCTAGGACCCTCGTACCTACGAGACCGCCTCTCCCAGTATGCCCCATGGAGGACCTTAAGGTCCATAAATAGCAACACCCTAGAGGTCCCGGGCCCTAAGGAAGTTAGATTAGCCTCAACCAGAGGCAGGGCCTTTTCAACACTGGCTCCAGCCTGGTGGAACGCTGTGCCTCATGAGACCAGGGCCCTGCAGGATCTGATTTCTTTCCGCAGGGCCTGTAAGACAGAGTTGTTCCACCTGGCCTTTGGCTTGGAGTCAATTTGATTCCCTCCCCCTCTTTCTTTTTCCTTTTTCCTCCTGTGATGAGGCTGCATTTTAATGTTTTAATGTTGCATTTTAATCTTGTTTTTAAGTTGTATTCATTCAACTTGTTTTTATTATTGCTTGTTTGCCGCCCTGAGCCCAGCCTTGGCTGGGGAGGGCGGGGTATAAATAAAATTTATTATTATTATTATTGTATCCACACAGATACTCACCTGGACAGCGCAGCTCCCAGAACGAAGGACGCATATTCCTTCACCAACGGCTCCGTGCTGTTCAGCCCATTAATCAGAAGCTGGAGGCCCCCAATGGAAAGCAAATCTTTTGCATTGTCCACCTATAAAATATGTTGTTCCACATTCAAGCAACGATTTGTGCATTTACACGTAAGGGTGGGTGTTAATTTTTCTATTCAGAATTTACACACGAAGTACAACAATCACGATCAAAACCTGATCCATCCACTTAAAAAAGATTAAAGGCAAAGCAAAAGCCTCTTGCCTTGAATCGTATGATGCCGTCTCGCTACAGGAACATCACATTCGAATTCTGAAGATACAATAATACAAGATACAAAGGGATCCAGAGTGTTGCTTTGCAGAATAGCTCCTTTCATTTACTGAAAGGATCAATACCCAGCAATATCTACCACCAAGGAAAGGTTGGGAGGGGATTTTTGCCCATTCCCCTGCAACCCCCCACACTTCTAAAGGGTCTCTCAACTAGAAGCTGTGGGGGGAGCAGGGAGGAACAAAAAAACCCCACCTCTACACTACCATTCCTCCAGCAGAAGTTTCCTGTGAGCAGAGTTCCACTCAAAGGAACTCTGGACCCAATCCTGTCACAATCATCAAATACAGAAGGAATCACTGAAAACAAAAACATGATTAGCTTACTGAAAGCTTCCTCAGACAATACTCTTAACTGAAAGGAACGACGCTATCAAACAAAGATGAAAATTTATTTCTCTAGGAGACCATAGTTGAGAGCCTGAGGAGTTCTGTGTCTCTTACCAATACAAAATGTTTTATATTTTAATTTAACAGGCAGGGTTAGAGAGTCAGAAATAATCGGGGACTGGCAATAAGCATTTGTATTATTGACTAGAAACTCATCAACCAGAACAAATGAGGTGGAAAGAGGACTTGAGATATTGATCGTAAGATGACTGAGCCAACAGTGTGACACGCTAACTAAGGCTGGGCATTTTAGCCATGACAAATTCCGGCAGGCCTGTCTAAGAAGAACAGGGAAGGAGCAGTACTTTTCTGACACAGCACAGGAGAGGCCATATATGAACCACTGTGTCCAGACTGCTCAGGTTCAAGAAGGTTGCATTCCAGCTATACAAAGTGCAAAGGAACAGAACTAAAATGATAGCTGGAGTTGAGAATTTATCCTGAACCGAGAACTTGGGTCAGTTCAGCATAGGAAAGGCTGACGGTAGGCTAGCAGTCTACAAAACCTACAAGAGGAATGAATGCACAAGGGAAATTTAAGCTAGGTTATGGCCTAGGCATGGGAAGTGGGTGGAGCTGTGGGTTAAACCACAGAGCCTAAGACTTGCCAATCAGAAGGTCGGCGGTTCGAATCCCCGCAACAGGGTGAGCTCCCATTGCTCAGTCCCTGCTCCTGCCAACCCAGCAGTTTGGAAGCACGTCAAAGTACAAGTAGATAAATAGGTACCACTCCGGCGGGAAGGTAAACGGCGTTTCCGTGTGCTGCTCTGGTTCTCCAGAAGCAGCTTAGTCATGTTGGCCACATGACCTGGAAGCTGTACGCCGGCTCCCTCGACCAATAAAGCGAGATGAGCGCCGCAACCCCAGAGTCGTTCACAACTGGACCTAATGGTCAGGGGTCCCTTTGCCTTTACCTATGGCCTAGGCCAGGGTACAAGAATCAACAGAACCCTCTTTTGGTTTCCCTTTTCAAATTCCTCATATATTCTGCCTAAGGCACACCAGCGAAAATTCACTTTGCATTCTGCTCTCGGGGAAATTCTTGCAGCACCACCAGCATTAACTCATACATGTTTACCTAGATTTAAGGCCCATGGATTTTAGTGCAATTTGCTGTTGACTAAGTGCGCTTAGGACTACAGTCCTAAACGAACACTGCTCTGGAAGACTTTCCTTTTGGGCAAACAAGGAACCCATGATTAATTTATAAAAGGACGGATGCCAAGGCTCAGAGCAGCCTAAAAGCTGTACCATGTAAGCCAAAAGCGTCTCCTCAAGCCTGGGAGAATCCAGTGGCAACGTCACTTTCCAAATTACTTTATGTGTCCCAGGTGATAAGCCCTGGCACTCAAAAACAAACAAATGACAACAATGAATTCTGGCACGCCCTGGCACAAATTAAAGACTCTTCATTATTGTGTTCAATTAAGACCTGGCATCTAATAATGTCACGTTCCAAATGTTTACAATCCACTTACACAATTTCACACACGACAGTGTTTACACCCAAACACTTACAACTGTGTTCATCTGTCTAGGTAAAATGCCTTGTGAGAAGAAGCCGGGTGCCACAATTCTGCAACATCTGGTACTGCAAGAAATCTATTTTTACGATTCCACCTTCCCGGAACATTGCACACCAGCTGCCAATTTAAAAAAATCTTACCTGATGAACGTAGTATTCGAGATCATGAAGTGCTGTTATTTTCTCCTCCAGCGTCGAAGTGGAACTGTTGAATTTGTTGATTAATTTAAACATAATTTCAAAGTCTGTTTCTAGTTGCAGATTGAGCTCTCTGAACTCTTCCTTAAGTTTTTCAATGGGACGGAACCTTCTCCTGACATCTTCCTGATGAGCCTTGGAATCAAGGGGAAAACAAACCGAAATAGCACACACCAAAATCAAAACACCGCCAACGTTAATTATTTTGTTTGTGTTTAGGTATATATGAGTAACCTCTGTTAATTCAGAGAAAAACAAGAGGCCATGTATAATTTTATGCATGTTAAAGATGCAACTAGATAGTCTAAGGGACAAAACAAGATGGAAGATATGTGACTGGATCTTAGGTAAAGGTAAAGGGACCCCTGACCATTAGGTCCAGTCGTGACTCTGGGGTTGCAGTGCTCATCTCGCTTTATTGGCCGAGGGAGCCGGCGTATAGCTTCCGGGTCATGTGGCCAGCATGACTAAGCCGCTTCTGGCGAACCAGAGCAGCGCACTGAAACGCCATTTACTTTCCCGACAGAGTGGTACCTATTTATCTACTTGCACTTTGACGTGCTTTCGAACTGCTAGGTTGGTAGGAACAGGGACCGAGCAACGGGAGCTCACTCCGTTGCGGGGATTCGAACCGCCGACCTTCTGATCGGCAAGCCCTAGGTTCTGTGGTTTAACCCACAGCGCCACCCGCATCCCTGACTGGATCTTACGGTTGTTTTAAACTTAAAAGCAGCTGTGGGGAGGCAGGTTGCATTAATTATTCTGACCTCCCACTGCTTCCCATTACTCTCTCCAAAGCTGCGCTTAGACCCTGTAGTCTACACCTTGCTCACAGGAGCTGAGCTGCGGTATTGAACAAGTCTCATCTGTCGCACTGCTCACATACGAGTAGACCGCGACTTAAATATTCAACAGCACCTGCAACAGGTGATATTAAACATATGAATTAGTTTTAAGACAGGAGCCTCAAGAGAAGGAAAATGACTTTCTCCAAGTTCAAAGTCAAGCAGCTGCCAGAATGCAGTAAAAAGACAAGAAATGTGATTTGCAGACAGAAAGCAACACTCCTCATTATTTACTAATTATGTTTTCTTTAGATTCTATTTGCGGCTCTTACAAGATAGTTAATTAAAAATGCTTAACAGATTAGGTTACCCAACAGACATCAGAAAGGGAAATTAGGTGCTCTCCTGTGAAATCTCGTCACTCACACACAGCTCCTGGAAATCAAACCCGACAAGATGTATTTTCCCTAAAAGCCGGCTGGGACTTCCTCCAAACTTTCACACACAAGAGGCTGGAGACTATTCCCAATACATTTTTAACTGACAATTTCCAGCAACGTCATCTTTAACCCTAAGCATTCAGGGAATAATTGAGCTTCATATTAATGAGTATTAATGGGCCACGGTGAAGGGGCTGCATTACAGCTTCCGAATTTTTGCTGATTTAAGAGCCTCTTCCTAAAATGAAAAAAATAGAAGGTTCAAGAGCCCCACTTAAAGAGCAAACAAACCTCCCATGAGCCTATAATACCTTTCGACGTCACAGCCAGGCCCCAAAGCACTGAAAAATGATAATGAATTCCTAAGGAACCTACTTTTAATTGGCAGCCGTGGATCATTTTTGTTTTGTAGCAAGGGAACTGAAAATTAACCTCCATTCCCTAAGGCCGGGGGCGGGCGGATTTTTGGCATTCCCAGACATTGCTGAACTAAAACGTCCGTCACCCATGGCCATTCACCATGCTGGCTGCAGCAGTTGCGAGTGAGGAGTCTCAACATCTTTTTCCTTTTAAAATTTTTATTAAGATTTTCCATAAAAAACTCCAATCATACTAATTTACACATCACATATTTTAGCTTATTGGACCTCCCTCAACTTCTTTGACAATCATTCAAAATTAAGATCCTATCTTCACATTCCTTAATTTTAATATTGCCTTTAGATACTATATTTCTGTCCTTATTTACTTTCTTACAATATTCCTTATATTTTCACAAAGCTTCTTTAAAACACACTAGCGTTGTAAATTTCTCACATACAGTTTTCAAATACTCTGTAAATTTTCCCCAGTCCTCAAAAAACTTATGATCCTTTTGGAATCTAATTTTCCCAGTTAATTTGTCCAGTTCTGCATAGTCTGTTAATTTTGTTCTCCATTCTTCCAAGGTCGGTACTTCTTCTAGTTTCCATTTTTGGGCCATCAATGTTCTTGCTGCTGTTATTGCATACTGAAAAAGTTTACAGTCTCTCCTATTTATGTCCGTTCTTGTTATTCCCAGCAGAAAGGTTTCTGGTTTCTTAACAAAGCTATATTTTAGCATTTTCTTTAGTTCATTATATATCATCTCCCAGAACCCCCTTACTTTCTTACAATCCCACCACATCTTTTTCCACGTGTGGCAGACTTGTAAAAAAAAGTGGCAAGCTTTCGGGAAATGATACATAATGAATTGAAGAAGATGGTGAAAAAGAAGTCATTCCCCAAAAAAACCTGAAGCATTTCTTTTGGGAATAATAGGCACAGGGGTCCCCCCCAAAATTGGTTAAACTATTTAGGTTTGCTCCTACCGCAGCCAGAATTCTTGTATGCACAGAAATGGAAAGAAGTTCCATCAAAAGAGGGGTGGATTTTGAAATTATTGAACAATGTGGAGAAGGCAAAAATAAGAGACAAAGAAGAAGTAAAGAATGGAGACCCTTTTTGGATTATCTGAGGAAAATATTATAGTAAAATGAAATTGCGGACAGGACTTGAAATATAAGCAAAGGAATGAGAATGATAAAGGAATGTAATGTAGGATATATGTTTTAGAGAAATATTACATTCATGGCAGCAGATTTGAATAGAAACATCATGGAAGTAAGGATGGGAAGTCAAAAGCCTTAAGGGAATATTGTATTGAAAAATATGAAAAAAGGAGTCTCAACAACATCTGGAGGACCAGAGGTTAACCACTTCTGCTCTAGGTGGTTAAGTTCCTCCCTCAGTCTACGAGGTCTAATAGGCTGAACTGGAGGCAGCCTATCAAAATGATGAAAAAAACCAGCACCTCTTGCCATGCAAACTGGAGTATTCCATCACTCAGGACTGGTTTTCTGGCAAATCATGGATAATTACTAGAAAGGTTAGGATATTAGACCAAGTAAAACAATGTCAAAGGACGCGGGTGGCGCTGTGGGTTAAACCACAGAGCCTAGGACTTGCCGATCAGAAGGTCGGCGGTTCGAATCCCTGTGACGGGGTGAGCTCCCGTTGCTCGGTCCCTGCTCCTGCCAACCTAGCAGTTCGAAAGCACGTCAAAGTGCAAGTAGATAAATAGGTACCACTCTGGTGGGAAGGTAAACGGCATTTCCATGCGCTGCTCTGATTCACCAGAAGCGGCTTAGTCATGCTGGCCACATGACCCAGAAGCTGTACGCTGGCTCCCTCAGCCAATAAAGCGAGATGAACGCTGTAACCCCAGAGTCGGCCACGAATGGACCTAACGGTCGGGGGTCCCTTTACCTTTTTAAAACAATGTCATCATTGTCTCTCTTAAAAGCACTCTTATTATTTGCCTCAAGTGCAGTGTTAGAATCCCACAATACACAAGCTAGGTGCCAAATGGCTCTTTAAACCAAGGTTAAGTCGCCAAAACAGAATGTCTAGTTTATTTATTTAGTTTATTTATTTATTGTATACTGCCCTGTAACCAGAGGTCTCAGGGTGTTGCTGTTTTGGAGCAAGGCAGCTCTAAAGTCTTATTTTTCAAATGATGGACTGGCCGTGATTGATTATCAGTTAAACATCTGCACCACAGTCCCACCAGCACCTTGGCAGGGAAGCTGAAGCTTTGATGAGGGAAATGAAAAGCTCCCGTGAGAAAGCGTTTCCTGTTGCGGTTTGCTGGATGCTGTCCAAGTTTCTTTTCTTTTCTTTTTTCCCCTAAATCCTCTTTAATCTGTTCAGTTTTGTACACATTGCTTCCATCTGAAACACAGCTGGATACAGCTATAGGTTACCATCAAAGTGTTAAGTTCTCCTAATTGGCAACTTACGCTGTTGTAGAAATTACTGAATTTATGGAACGAAAACCGAAATGTGCGTGAGGAAATCTGAGCGAGTGAAAGCGGTGTTTGCAAGAGAACCACAGGAGAAGGGCTGAATGAACATGTAAAGGTAAAGGGACCCCTGAACATTAGGTCCAGTCGTGGCCGACTCTGGGGTTGCGGCGCTCATCTCGCTTTATTGGCCGAGGGAGCCGGCGTACAGCTTCTGGGTCATGTGGCCAGCATGACTAAGCCGCTTCTGGCGAACCAGAGTAGCGCACAGAAACGCCCGCCGGAGTGGGCGTGGAACCAGAGCAGCGCACAGAAACCTTCCCGCCGGAGTGTTACCTATTTATCTACTTGCGCTTTGACGTGCTTTCAAACTGCTAGGTTGGCAGGAGCAGGGACCAAGCAACGGGAGCTCACCCCGTCACAGGGATTCGAACCACCGACCTTCTGATCAGCAAGTCCTAGGCTCTGTGGTTTAACCCACAGCGCCACCCGCATCCCAAACGAACATTTACGCGTGAGCTATTCCTATAACCGTCAAGAACAAGGGAAGAAAGTAAAGATAAGATAGTTGCTATGCCGTGTGATTAAATCAATATAAGCTAGTAGAAGCACTGTAGCCTATGGACAGTATATAAGTATATAAATGCTTCTGTTTCTTCATATTTGGTGTGTCATCCCTCAACCACTTGCTGGCTGAGGTTGTGTCGCGCTGGCCTTGCAAGAAACAGAAACGTCTTGTTTGAGTCTGGATTTTATTGGCCATCCAGGCTGAACCCACAGGGTATTGGGTTACTGAAGCCCATTATTTCCCCAATTCCACCACAGATTTTCACAAAACCAAAGCCAGGTAATGCATCTAAATGTGGAAGCCGGATTTGTTCATTAAAGTGAGAGGGACATTTGCTTCCCTCCATACCACACCTTGCTAGAAAAAAAGTGACAGCTGTAAAACACCCTTGCTGCTGTAAGATTTAATCTCTGCAACAAAAACAAAAAACTCTACACTTGCACTATATAAAACCCTAGGTTTTTAAAGGGACCCCTGACCACTAGGTCCAGTCGTGACCGACTCTGGGGTTGCGGTGCTCATCTCGCTTTATTGGCCGAGGGAGCCGGCGTACAGCTTCCGGGTCATGTGGCCAGCAGGACTAAGCCGCTTCTGGCGAATCAGAGCAGCGCATGGAAACGCCGTTTACCTTCCCGCCGGAGCGGTACCTATTTATCTACTTGCACTTTGACGTGCTTTGGAACTGCTAGGTTGGCAGGAGCAGGGACCGAGCAACGGGAGCTCACCCCATCGCGGGGATTCGAACCGCTGGCCTTTTGATCAGCAAGTCCTAGACTCTGTGGTTTAACCCACAGTGCCACCCGGGTCCTTTCATATAAAACCCTACTCAACAGGAAGAAATATGATTTAGAATATGATAGACAAAAATGGAGTGAAGCATTAGGGGTACAGATAACAAATGATATATGCGAGTCAAGTATAAAATCAACAGAAATAGCCTCTATGGATGTAAGACTAAGACTTATTCAACAGAAAATAATATTCAGATTCCACTGGACTCCAGCAAAACTATACCAGAAGAAAATAACAAGCGCAGACAACTTCTGGAGATGTGGGAGTAATAATGCGAACTTAGTACATATGATGATTATCTGCCCGATGATAAGATCATTTTGGTGCGAGGTGAGGATATTTATAGCAAGAGTAATAAAAAGAATTTGTTATTTAGGGGAATTGAATTTAATTCTAAATTATATTCCGGAAACGTGGGAGATTTCAAGGGGTCAAAAAAAATAATGGATGTACCGTGCTATATTAGAAGCAAAAAAACTTGTTTTGATGAATTGGAAGAGCCGCAAAAAGATTCCATTGAGCACATGGATTGACAATATGGACAGATTAGCTACATACAAATGAATTGCATGTCAATGCAAATTAAGAATGGATAAATATGAAGAAATCTGGAAGGAATATTTAAGCGATAAGTCGGATAGCGGTGGGAAGTATTGGGAGGAGAGAGAGGTGGAAAAATATTGTTTAAAAAGGTGTAGTTAAAAAGGTTATGCTATGCTTCTAATAGGTTGTGTTATATTCTGGATTATGTATGTTTTAATAGATTATGTCTGAATAGGATGAGAGTGTTGGAGATACGTGCAAATGTGTATGTGAATCCGGTCTTGGGTGTTTGATTTTCGTTGTTGTGTATACTGTGTATATACGGACAATGACAATAAATTTATCTAATCTAATCTAATCTAATCTAGTCATAGGTAAATCAGTGTATTCAAATCTGAATTGTCAAATTGTGTTATTATTTTTATTACTGTTTTTGTTGTATGTGTCTTTTGTGGTTGTTGTTTGTATCAAAAAAATTATTAAATAAATTTTTTAAAAGAGAGACAGCTGTAAAACTAAAGCAGAAATTCTCAGGAGTCTGCCAAAACAAAAAGATTCTGTGCTAGAAGCTTGTGTTTCCCATTTCTTGCCAGGCAGCATAGTTTGACAAATCTTGTATGAAATTTCAAGTGGAAGCCCCGTATCTGTGGCAGATTTTTCGACTCCGAAATTCCATAGCAACTCTGCTTTGAGTTGAGTTTCCCTGAGAGTATAGGCTTCCCTCATCTATTTTCCCCATTTTGCGCTAAGAACATAATAGCTATGCTTTCAGTGCTATGTTTGCTATGTTTCAACGCCATGTCGCATTTTCTCGGATACTACCTTTTGAGCCAGTGTATCATCTGTCTTCATGCTTTTCTTCATTTTAGACAAAGCCTTCTTGAGTTCTTGTGTTGTGAATGAACTCGGGTCGATATCTATGTGCCCCAGCCTTGCAGAAAACAAAAACATGCGTCACACAGATGAACAGTTGATCCGCAGTGAGGAAGAAACAAATATTTGATGGGCAACCCAAATCCTGGCCCTGTCTATTACTTTATTTAGCACAGGACAGACAGACTGTTCGATCTTGCGTTCATTTACTACTGGGTTTTTAATAATAATAATAATAAGCTGGGATTTTGCAATCCAAGTGCATAAATTGATAACACACTAAAACATTTCTAAGTTCTAATTGTATCTCCCTAAAGCTCTTGTATGGGAACAAATAAAATAGGTTAGTCACCTCCCCAAGGCAAAAGCCAGATGTTCACAGTCATGGAAGTCTTAATATTAAACTCTGACATAAACAAGCTCATTTTCAAATGTAACAGATAAACAATTTGGGGGGGGGGGAGAGAGAATATAAACCTACAAAATATATATATATAACTGAAGAAGAGGGTTTTTTAAAAATTTTGCAGTGTATGCTTTGCATGTATAAGGAAGCAAACATTCCAGTCCATCTTAGAGAACAAAAGAAGCCACTATTTTGTAAATTTTGTTCCAATGAACACACTCTTCAAAAAGGGGTGGGGGGGAGCTTCAAAAACAAATAATCAAAGTAAGGGAGTGTCCAAGGAAATTTGCATCAAGCAGATCTGCCAGTCAAGTCTGTCGTTTCTCCTGCAGTTCCCTTTGGATTCTTTCATTTTGAATCTTTTAAGATCATATTTCCTGTCCATTATGTTGAAGGCACACTTTTCCTGGGACAGCTCAGTCGGCAGAGCGTGAGACCCTTGATCTCAGGGTCATGCGTTCGAGCCCCACATTGGGTCAAGAGATTCCTGCATTTCACAGGGTTGGACTAGATAACCCTCGTGGGTTATTCCAATGCTACAGTTCTGTGATTTATATTTGACTTTCTTCTGTAATGTTTCATTCTGGGTTGTTTTATTGGATGTTTTCAAGTAGGTTGAGAATTCCGCCCCCCCCCCTTTAAAAATATAAATCTGTATAGAAATGAAATGAAAAATAATATTGATTTTTTCTTTTAATAAAGAGAGACCCACAAGTACAAGGAGCAGGCTGCTATCCCGGATGCTTCTAAGCCTTGCCCCCATGTCTAAGCACTCAGCAGGCAATCTGAGTGCTTAGACATCCCTGCCTGCACAGAATTGCAGGACTACTGCAATGCGCTCTACGTGGGGCTACCTTTGAAGGTGACCTGGAAATTGCAATTAATCCAGAATGCGGCAGCTAGACTGGTGACTGGGAGTGGCCACAGAGACCATATAACACCGGTCCTGAAAGATCTGCATTGGCTCCCAGTATGTTTCCAAGCACAATTCAAAGTGTTGGTGCTGACCTTTAAAGCCCTAAACAGCCTCGATCCTGTATACCTGAAGGAGCGTCTCTGCCTCCATCGTTCAGCCCGGACACTGAGGTCCAGTGCCGAGGGCCTTCTGGCGGTTCCCTCACTGCAAGAAGTGAGGTTACAGGGAACCAGACAGAGGGCCTTCTCAGTAGTGGCGCCCGCCCTGTGAAACGCCCTCCCTTCAGATGTGAAGGAAATAAGCAGCTATCTTCTCTTTAAAAGACATCTGAAGGCAGCCCTGTTTAGGGAAGTTTTTAATATTTAATGCTGTATTGTTTTTAACACTCAATTGGAAGCCGTCCAGAGTGGCTGGGGAAACTCAGCCAGATGGGCGGGGTATAAATAATAAATTATTATTATTATTATAAATTTCCAAATCACACACATAGGGTCCCGTGCTCAGAAACCCATACCCTACACAGGGATGTCAGGGGTGGGAGTGGGATGCCATACAACTGCAATGGTAGGGCCAGCGCCTTGCTATCACTTCCTCTCCTTATAAGTTACATTGGGAAGGAATGTACCAGATTTTTCCATGTATAAGACAAGGTTGTTTTATTTTAAAAGTATGTTAAAATATTGGGGGTCGTCCTATGCACGGATAGTGGAGAGGTGGGACGGGCAATTGGTGGCTGCCGCAAGCAGGAGATTGTCAATGGCTTTTTTGCGGGTGATTGGTGGGTGTGGCAAGATCCGCTGGCTACTGGCAATTGGGCGGGTGATTGGCGCTTGCTTTTGGCGAACCTGCAGACAGCTGGTGGCTTCGTCGATGTCCATGCGATAGTCTGTGGTGGTCCTGCGGGTGAGCAATTTTCGGTAAAGGTAAAGGGACCCCTGACTGTTAGGTCCAGTCGTGGCCTGACTCTGGGGTTGTGGCGCTCATCTCGCTTTATTGGCCAAGGGAGCTGGCATACAGCTTCCGGGTCATGTGGCCAGCATGACTAAGCCACTTCTGGCGAACCAGAGCAGCGCACGGAAACGCTGTTTACCTTCCCGCTGGAGTGGTACCTATTTATCTACTTGCACTTTGATGTGCTTTCGAACTGCTAGGTTGGCAGGAGCAGGGACCGAGCAACGGGAGCTCACCCCGTCGTGGGGATTTGAACCGCCGACCTTCTGATCGGCAAGTCCTAGGCTCTGTGGTTTAACCCACAGTGCCACCCACGTCCCAATTTTCGGTAACCCCCCACAAAAAATCACAACAAGTCCGGGCAATCGTCCCCAGAAAAACGCTCTGCAATTGTGGGGAATCCCTCCAAAAAACAGCTCAGCAACTCTGGGCAATCTCCCTGCAAAAAAGCTGAACAACTCTGGGCAAATTCCCCCTCTTTTTTCAATTTTGATTCTGCAAAAAGAGGGGGCGTGTTATACAGTGGTACCTCGGGTTCCATACGCTTCAGGTTACAGACGCTTCAGGTTACAGACTCCGCTAACCCAGAAATAATACCTCAGGTTAAGAACTTTGCCTCAGGATAAGAACAGAAATCGGGCTCCAGTGGCGCGGTGGCAGCAGGAGGCCCCTTAGCTAAAGTGGTGCTTCAGGGAAAAGGCCCCCGCTCTGTGACCCCGGAGAGATGCTACAACAAGGAGGAGTGATATTTCTGAACTATACATGTGCCCTGACACATTGCTAATTTCAGAACTGTAAAGGCAATTTCCCTGGAGAAACAGCTTCTCAAATAAAGGATAGCGCTTCCCCCTATTCAGGTCCCAACCCAAAGACATATGAATCTAGCAGGCGTATGCAAAAATTCTCAATGCATCCCAAAATAAAGAAGCGCATCTTCAAAGCAGAAGGGAGGGGGGCAGGAGAGGAGCCTGTTTGTCATCCTAGATTATCACAAGCGAACCCGACTTCCCTCGTGGTAATTATACGATTAAGACTAAGGCAACACACCAACACCACCATCTGGCTTGTTGGAATATCAATGAGCCCAAGCTCTTCTGTAATAAATTTCGCTTTCTCAGATGTATAGATGCACATATCTCATATTTCCCTTGGAGGAAGGGGAGGGGGGAGAGATCCCTTCAAACGGCGAGGCCTGCTGGCAGTCAACCGTTTCGGCTGAAACTTAGAAAGCGCAAGATTTAAAAGAGTGAGTTTTCAACAGGAAAGGGCTGAGCACTGATGAATTGCTAATTCCATCTTCAGATTTCCCCCTGCAGTTCTTGAAATCTCTCTCTTCTGCCAGTTGTTTATAAGAAGTTGACAATGTTGTCTCTTCTCTACTGATCAGTCCCAAGATATTAGCTAAGCCTGAATACCACAGCCCCCACCGGCTCATGAGGACTGACAACCCAACAAAGGACAGGCGTTCTCAACATCCTGTAGCAAACTTGCTTTCCTAGTTTATGTCCTAATGCCTCTGTTTGTACAGTTTCTTAACAAATTGTACAGTCGTACCTCGGGTTACGGGACACGGGTGGCGCTGTGGGTTAAACCACAGAGCCTAGGACTTGCCGATCAGAAGGTCGGCGGTTCGAATCCCTGTGACGGGGTGAGCTCCCGTTGCTCGGTCCCAGCTCCTGCCAACCTAGCAGTTCGAAAGCACGTCAAAGTGCAAGTAGATAAATAGGTACCGCTCTGGCGGGAAGGTAAATGGCACTTCCATGCGCTGCTCTGGTTCGCCAGAAGCAGCTTAGTCATGCTGACCACATGACCCGGAAACTGCCTCGGCCAATAAAGCGAGATGAGCGCCACAACCCCAGAGTTGGCCACGACTGGACCTAATGGTTAGGGGTCCCTTTACCTTTACTGCTTCGGGTTACAGATGCTTCAGGTTGTGTTTTTTTTCGGGTTGTGGACCGCCGAAACCCGGAAGTACCGCAACAGGGTACTTCCGGGTTTCGGCGGTCGCGCATGTGCAGAAGCACTAAATCATGCATTGCGCATGCACAGACGTGCCGAATCGTAACCCGCGCGTGCACAGACACGATGCTGCGGGTTGCGAACGTGCATCCCGCACGGATCCTGTTCGCAACCCAAGCGTCCACTGTACTAGATTTCCTATCTATGGGTCTGGCTTGCGATAGAAGGTACCCCCCAATAGAATGGAGAGGGGGACCATTTTTGGTGGTTCCCCCCTCTACTCTCATCAAAAGTTGCTTCTGAGGGTGGAAGGATACTCTGCGGTGAACTGGAGGGGAGAGCTTAGGAGCAGAGGAAGAGTTGCACAAAATTGACCCCTTATCCATGTTGATATATTGCCATAATAAACTTGAAATGAGCCTTGAAGCCCATCCTTTGAGACACACCTAAAACATCTGCTAAGCAGATGAAGTTGAGTGTGAGACACCCCGTGTAGCTGCCAGAACATGTGAAAGTCTGTGAGCCTGTTTCTCTGGCCGGATAGCTGAAGGGAGCAGAGATCTGTACAGTGGTACCTTGGTTTACGAACTTAATCCGTTCCGGAAGTCCGTTCTTAAACCAAAGCGTTCTTAATCAACTTGATCCCCTTCCCCTCTATCCTTTTTCCTTTCTCCTTCTGTGATGGAACTCCTATTTGGGGACTTCCTTGGCTTTTTTTTCTGGCCCACGTAGGACCAGTCTGGATAGTTGGCCTTGGTGAAGATTTGATGTTTTCATCCCCAAAAAGTTTTTGATTTGAGTTTCTACTGAAATGAGGCTGCATTTTAATGTTGTTTTTTAATCTTGTTTTTAAGTTGTATTTTAATGCATTGTTTTATACCTGGTGTTAGCTGCCCTGAGCCCGGTCTTGGCTGGGGAGGGCGGGGTATAAATAAAAATTATTATTATTAAACCAAGGCGTGCTTTCCCATAGCAGCGGGGGAGTCAATTTACAAATGGAACACACTCAACAGGAAGCGAAACATGTTCTGCTTCCAAGGCAAAGTTCACAAACCAAAACACCTACTACCGGGTTTGCAGAGTTCTTAATCCAAGTTGTTCATAAACTAAACTGTTCTTAAACCAAGGTACCACAGTACATAGTTTTCTCATTTTATACGTAGACCAGTAGCATTGTGCGACTTGTAATGGGAATAATAAATACTTTGGGTGAGGTGGTTACATGATCTCCTGCAACGATTTTGCTAAGTTTTTTGCAGATAAAGTCGCTCAGATTCAGGAAGAGGTAGATGTCACCGTCTGGTACGCAGGTTGAGACCCTATCTGCCTGCGGCCTGCCTTGCCAGAGTGGTGCATGCTCTAGTTATCTCCCGCTTGGACTACTGCAATGCGCTCTACGTGGGGCTACCTTTGAAGGTGACCCGGAAACTACAACTAATCCAGAACGCGGCAGCCAGACTGGTGACTGGGAGCGGCCGCCAAGACCACATAACACCGGTCTTGAAAGACCTACATTGGCTCCCAGTATGTTTCCGAGCACAATTCAAAGTGTTGGTGCTGACCTTTAAAGCCCTAAACGGCCTCAGTCCAGTATATCTGAAGGAGCGTCTCCACCTCCATCGTTCTACCTGGACACTGAGGTCCAGCACCGAGGGCCTTTCCTACAGGGAACCAGGCAGAAGGCCTTCTCGGTAGTGGCACCCACCCTGTGGAACGCCCTCCCACCAGATGTCAAAGAGAACAACTACCAGACTTTTAGAAGACATCTGAAGGCAGCCATGTTTAGGGAAGCTTTTAATGTTTGATGTATTACAGTATTTTTATATTTTTTTGGAAGTTGCCCAGAGTGGCTGGGGAAGCCCAGCCAGATGGGTGGGGTATAAATAATAAATTGCTGTTGTTGTTGTTATTATTATTATTATTATTATTATTATTATTATTATTACTCCTGTCATGGGATTTCACCACTAGACTGCTAGTGCTGTTGTGAAGACGCAGGAAGACTTAACTCTGCTGAGATGGGGGGGGGGGAAGGAACCCATAGAGTTGGGGCTCACACACCAACAATCCATTCCACTGACAGAATGGAAGAATGGAGCAGCTCTAGGAGGCATCAGGGAACTGCGAAAAATGAGGCTGGAGGCCCCACAAACCACAATGTGTCATAGGTTGCCCACCTGACTCTATGGAAATCCCAAACCGTCCTCAAAGGACGGCAGGGAAAACAGAAGCTCATCTGCTTTCTGCTTAGAAAAATAAGAGTTGTCTGAAGCTACCTTACCCTTTACTTTTTTGAGGGTCTTTCACGTCACTTTTCTTATTTTCGTTATCTGGAAGCTTGGCTAATTTTTCTCCTGTCTGAAGATTTAATTGCACATGTAAGCCGGCAGGAACAGCCTGACCTGCAAATAATAATATACAGATATATAAATTAGCACACATTTCTTCTTCTTCTCAGTGTTTCATTTCAAGACCAACATTTTCTATCAAAATTATACAGCAAAAGGCAGAGAATTAGAAATCATGAAACATGACTGAAGTCAAACTCAGTGAAATCTGGGGTCACATCTACTTAATTCAAGAGGGTTCTGAAAGCTTCCCTGTGTGAGGGAAACAAGCAGAAGGTTACTGATGTTTGGGTTATTCCTTCAGAGAAGCTGAGTACAGCTGGTTTAAACTGCTTCTGTTATCTCTTTCTGTCCAGGTCATGCTGACTGTAATAGTGAGGCCAGAAGGAGCCTGGGTTTCACTTTCTTTCTATCTCTTTTCATTCTGGTGTGATGTTCCGTACATAGCGTTAATATCTAAACTTATTATAAGTTTGTAAGGTAAAGGTAAAGGGACCCCTGACCATGAGGTCCAGTCGTGGCCGACTCTGGGGTTGCGGTGCTCATCTCGCTTTATTGGCCGAGGGAGCCCGCATACAGCTTCCGGGTCATGTGGCCAGCATGACTAAGCCACTTCTGGAGAACCAGAGCAGCACACGGAAATGCCGTTTACCTTCCCGCCGGAGAAGTACTTATTTATCTACTTGCACTGGTATGCTTTCAAACTGCTAGGTTGGCAGGAGCAGGGACTGAGCTGCGGGAGCTCACCCCGTCGTGGGGATTTGAACTGACGACCTTTTGATCGGCAAGCCCTAGGCTCTGTGGTTTAACCCACAGCGCCACCCACAAACATAAGTTTGTACGTTTAAGTTAAGTCTGCTGCAATTGGATTTCTTATGCATAATGCCAATCCTGAATGTATTAGATTTGTGACCATTATGTTCATTTGTCTTCAGCAGCAGTAAAGCTCCGTGGATGAAATGCCTCTGGTCTATTTTTTGGGGGAACTCTGCAACGTGTTTAAATTGTTACTCTGCTGACTATACATTGGAATCTACTCTGGATCAATAGATCTGGAGTAGAATTTCAATGACAACCTCTCCTTTGAGCCTTTTTTTTTTTTTTTTTTTTTTTGAGGGGTGGGAGGACTTCCAAAATGGTCAATCCCGTTTCATTGCTAAGCAACTAGACCAGGCGTCCCCAGACTAAGGCCCGCAGGCTGGATAAGGCCTGAGGGACTCATTTATCCGGCCCACAGCAACCCCCGCCGCCTGCCGCCACTGCCTGCTTTTACTAGCGCGGCGCAGCTGCCCACTTCTGGGTCAGAGGAGCACTGGAAATAGCTTGTGCGCATGCGTTATTTCCGGTGCACATCCGGGTTGTAGGAGGCCCATGCACATGCGCACAAGCTATTTCCAGTGCTCCTCTGACCCAGAAGTGCGCCGGAAATAGCATGGGCGCACGCGTATGGGCGCGCGCTCCCCTGCCCTCCGGCCTGCTGCGCAATCGGCGCTGGAGACACCGGCCCGAGGCATGGTAAGTTTGCTGACCCCTGAACTAGGCCCAGCCAGGTCTGATAAGTATCTGCTTTGTTATGTAAGCTTGGGACTGTGTGCTGCCATAGGAACTAATTAGCTGGAGAACCTTCTGGAAAGTGAGGCGAGGGAGGCATGTGTTTGTATGTGGGTCTGAAAAGAGACACAAAGGCCTGACTTGCTCTCTGTGCAGAATCCAAAGTGATGGTTTTGGTGGTCCCGTTAGAAACCTAATGGGGGAGAGTTAATGCTGTAAGCCTTCCATCTTATGTCCGGCCTATGTATGCATGTAAATAAACTTTATTTCACAGAAGGAAATCTCTGCCTCCAATGACATGTAAGGTAAAGGTAAAGGACCCCTGGACGGTTAGGTCCAGTCAAAGGCGACTATGGGATTGTAGCACTCATCTCGCTTCAGGCAGAGGGAGCCAACAATTGTCACAGACAGCTTTCCAGGTCATGTGGCCAGCATGAGTATACCACTTCGAGCACAACAGGACACCGTTACCGACACCAGAGTGCACGGAAAAGCTGTTTATCTTCCCACCACAGTGGTACCTATTTATCTACTTGGACTGGTGTGCTTTTAAACTGCGAGGTTGGCAGGAGCTGGGACAGAGCATCAGGAGATCACCCCGTCACGGGGATTCAAACCACCGACCTTCCAATTGGCAAGCCTAAGAGGCTCAGTGGTTTATACCACAACACCACCCATATCCCACCAGTGACCTGTACTCCAAATTAATCTAACCCAAGAAATGCACCGATTCCCTGAAGGCTCTCCCTGCTCAGAGACAGGAGAGCAGGTAACAATAAATTAGTTAACAGTGCCCTTCTGAACATTCACTAAATTATTTCATATTTAGTTCAACCATTTCCATCTGTCACTGGGCTGTTTGAGTAGATATATGTGAGTAAATTTATATGCAATTATGCTGTTGATTTTGGGGAGGAAATATATTCCCTATGAATAACAAGAATCCAAAAGAGGCTATTAGATAGGTCTCCTGACAGAATTGGGATTAAACTGAAAAATTATTGGCATTTTTTGGTGCAGGATGTAGTAGAATGCAGCCTCTGCCTGTTTCGTTTCTCTTGAGTAGCAGTAATTACATTTATAAAAAAATATCTGCCAACTTTAAATTACCTGGCCGGACAGTTTGCCATTGATTCGTCGGGTAGAATACTTCCAAGTCTTCGGAATCAAAATCGTTTTCCTCCACCACTCCCTCTTGACTGTCCTCTTCCTTCGAATCACCAACTTTTTCTGTGAGAGCAAATTCCTTCGGAAATAAATAAATGAATAAATAAATTATTATTTACACCCCGCCCATCTTAGGACTGTATACAGCCAGCTAGAATGAATGCCTTTTAAGCACTCAGTTAAATAGCTGATTAAATATTTGCATTGAAAACACAGGTTTTTCTCCTGTGCTAGACAGACAGACAGAGACAGAGAGTTAAAACCCCAAAAGAATACAAACGGGTAAACCCACCTTGCCGGCACAAATGAATTCTGATTAGTCAACTTTCCCTGTACTTTTTCAAGATTCAGTTATTAAAGATACTCACTGCAACTCTGTCGTTTAAGCACGAAGGGAAACTCGTTACAAAAAGCAGCAAAGCCACCAAACTGAGCTTAAACACACTGGACCGTGGACAGCAGATGATGCGAGACATTGCAACCTGAAATTAAGACAGTAGATGAATTAAGATTCCTCACCATTTCAAGTATTGTTAGCCCAGAAATGGAAACAAGAAGAAATTCTGACGAAAGAAGAATGGCAGACGAAATTAATGGACTATGCAGAATTGGACAAAATGACAGGAAGGATTCGAAACCTGCGGGACCAGAGATTTACAGAAGACTGGAAGAAGTATATGAATTATTTGAAGAGCAACTGTAATCAACAAATTACGCTAGTGGGACTACAACAAGTTTTGTAAGGAGAAATATACGAAGTGTTACAAAGTAGAAAAAGATAGAGATACAGTGGTGCCTCGCAAGACGAAATTAATCTGTTCCGCGATTCTCTTCGTCTAGCGGTTTTTTCGTCTTGCGAAGCAAGCCCATTGACAGCTTAGCGGATTAGCGCTATTAGCGGTCTAGCAGCTTTTAGCGATCAGCTGAGAAGCGGCTTATCAGCGGAACAGCTGATAAGCGGCTTAGCGCTTAGGGAAAGGGCGGAAAAAAGCGGAAAAAAACCCGCGGGAACTCGCAATATTTTTTCGTCTTGCGAAGCAACCCCATAGAGAAATTCGTTTAGCGAAGCGCCTCCAAAACGGAAAACCCTTTCGTCTAGCGGGTTTTCCGTCTTGCGAGGCGTTCGTCTTGCAGGGCACCACTGTATTGGTTATGTGTTTGAAATGTAATAGGAAAGATAAGAAATGCATACTGAGAGATTAGATTGGAAAACTTTCAGACAGGATTGATGGAAGTCAAAAATTTGAATAAGATGTAAAAGTATGTTTAATGACTGTTGAAAATGATATGTTAAAAAAACTAATTAAAAATTAAATATAAAAAAAGATTCCTCTCCATTTCACCTTGTGACCTTCACAGCATTGTACCATTTTACAAGCCAGCAATACTCCGAAGAATGTAAGAATGCCACTAAGCATTCTTGACACGTAACTGAATCACACGGAAATTAAAGCTACAAATGTGCATTTAACGAAATGGTTTAGTTTACAATATAGGTGTACATTCTATAACGCATAGGGCACAACCTATGTCGACCCATGAGTAGTTGAAGGCATTTTGTTTCTTCTTGTATGTCTGGGCAGATACATAATAATACGTGGGAGACTTTAAGAGGCTTTTCCCCCGGAATGCGTTTTCTCTCTGGATGATAAAAGCATACATGGTCTCCCCACCCACACACTGACTTTGATGGTATAATGATTGTGCTCTATCACTAGCTGCTATTCACTGCTCTCCCATGCTTTCAGCGTGCATGGAGACAGCAGCAGAGAAGCTACAAATTACAGCCCACCAGAATGATTTCAGCTATTATCACTGGTAGGGCAGGTCTGCGGGACCAGACCGCGGAAGCAAACAACAGCGTGTCAAAACCCAAACAGGTCAACCTGCCTAGAAAGGAAACTTGCACTGGAATTTGCCAGGAGGCATGGTTTCAATCATATTTGTGACTCTTAACAAGACAGGTTTCAGGTGCCCCTTCTTTTAAAGGGGCTGTCACCTGGTTTTAACCTTTAAAGCCCTACCCAACCTAGGACCCTCGTACCTACGGGACCGCCTCTCCTGGTATGTCCCACGGAGGACCTTACGGTCTTCAAACAAAAACATCTTGGAGGTCCCGGGCCACAGGGAGGTTAGGCTGGCCTCGACCAGAGCCAGGGCTTTTTCGGCTGTGGCCCCGATCTGGTGGAGCGCTCTGTCACAAGACATCTTTCCGCAGGGCCTGCAAGACAGAGCTATTCCACCAGGCCTTTGGCACAGCCTGACCCCCTCCTTTGGCAATCCTCAGAGAACTCTAGCCCAATGGTTGCCATTAATTTGATTTTGAACTGATTTTATAATGAAATGATTTTAGAATGTTGTATTATGTTGTGTTATTTTACTGTTGTTAGCCGCTCTGAGCCAGGCTTCGGCTGGGGAGGGTGGGATATAAATAAAATGTTGTTGTTGTTGTTGTTATAGCATGATTCCTTTAATTCTGCATACCTGTGCATGCTTGGCGTTTACGAAGTGGCTAACCTAAGCCCCACTCTACACCTGAGGACAGGTGATGCCTGGCACTCACCTGTCTGGCACTCAGGTACGTCTCTCTCTCCTACCCTCCGTTCCCTGTAAAACTGGAGTAATGACCAATCTCTTTGGACTGTTAAAAGAGCAAGCTCAGTATCCCCCCCCAACAAAATTAGAGCCCTTCCCACCACTTCCTTCTCTGTCCTCCATCTTTTGGTTTTGCTTTTTCCAGGATCTCTTTCCTCTCTTCCTCCTCAAGTCTCTTTCTGCTTCCTCCCCCCCAAAAACCTTTTCTTTTTCCTCTCTCCTTTTTTTCCTTTCTCCATTATATTTTATTCACACAAACAGAGTGCATTTCAGGAACCCAAAAGTCGTACAGTGGTACCTCAGGTTAAGTACTTAATTCGTTCCGGGCGCCCGTTCTTAACCTGAAACTGTTCTTAACCCGAGGCACCACTTTAGCTAATGGGGCCTCCCGCTGCCACCGCACAATTTCTGTTCTCATCCTGAAGCAAAGTTCTTAACCCGAGGTACTATTTCTGGGTTAGCGGAGTCTGTAACCTGAAGCGTCTGTAACCCGAGGTACCACTGTACCTGGAATTGTAAGCATTTTTTTTTTTAAAAAAAATTGACACCATTACTCCCCTTGTAAACTACCGTTGTTTTTTGTTTTTTTTCTGGTCTATGACCGTAATAAATTAATTTCAATTTCAAATTGTAAGCATTGTACACTTCTAGCATTTGCAGATCCAGGAACTATGTGCCCTGCTTTCCCGTGGTTAGAATATTTGAGGGCTAAGTTGTAAAACCACTGCCCCCCTACTCCTGTGCCTCTGCTACCGTAGCTGGAAGATGACAGAGGCATCACCAACAGCCCAGTAAAAGGGAGAGGATAACAGGGAGAGGATAACAGAGCTTCTTTATGGCCTCGCTTGCACAACTGTCTTATAAGGTAGGCTGGTTGTGACCAAAGCAATCTAGTGATGCTACCATCACACTCCCAATTAACCCCTATGACCCCCAAGTGGGGTGAATTCTAGGAGGCCATGCTATTCCTTTGAACCAATGCACCCTGCTCTTCTCAGTCAAATCCGTCTTGATTGATCAGGAACAACGGGACTAGCATCCAGCTACCTTCCTCACCTAGGTGTTCTGCACAGGCTGCTCTTTCCCCTATGAAATCCCCCGTTTTCCCTATGCGAGCAGGCACATGGGATATTACCAGAATCCTAGTTTGGAATAAGCACACATCAGATCCCAAGAGTCAAATTATGTGAAGTTTTACTAAGAATTTTAAAAAGCAAGAGACGAGGGCAGCAGATGAAGCAGAAACCACTTTTTTCTTTTAAAGTAAAGTGGTATAGGGAAGGGACGCAGGTGGTGCTATGGTCTAAACCAGTGTTTCCCAACCTTGTGCCTCCAGCTGTTTTTGGACTACAATTCCCATCATCCCTTGCCACTGGTCTTGCTAGTCAGGGATGATGGAAGTTGTACAGTAGTGCCCCGCAAGACGAATGCCTCGCAAGACGGAAAACCCTCTAGACGAAAGGGTTTTCCATTTTGGAGGCGCTTCGCAAAACAAATTTCCCTATGGGCTTGATTCGCAAGACGAAATGTCTTGCGAATTCCTGCGGGTTTCCCCCCCCCCCCTTTTTCCCAAGCCACTAAGCCACTTATCAGCTGATCCGCTGATAAGCCACTTATCAGCTGATCCGCTAAAAGCCACTAAACTGCTAATAGCGCTAATCCGCTAAGCTGTCAATGGGCTTGCTTCGCAAGACGAAAAAAACGCTGTACGAAGAGCCTCACGGAATGGATTAATTTAGTCTTGCGAGGCACCACTGTAGTTCAAAAACAGCTGGAGGCACAAGGTTGGGAAACACTGGTCTAAACAACTGAGCCTCTTGGGCTTGCCAGTCGGAAGGTTGGAGATTCGAATCCCCGCGACGGGGCGAGCTCCCGTTGCTCGGTCCCTTCTCCTGCCACCCTAGCAGTTCGAAAGCATGTCAAGTGCAAATAGATAAATAGGTACCATTCCAACAGCGTTTCTGTGTGCTGCTCTGGTTTTGCCAGAAGCGGCTTAGTCATGCTGGCCACATGACCCGGAAAAACTTGTCTGTGGACAAATGTCGGCTCCCTCGGCCAGTAAAGCGAGATGAGCGCCACAACCACAGAGTCGTCCACGACTGGACCTAATGGTCAGGGGTCCTTTACCTTTACCTTTTTAAAGTAGTATAGAAATGAAATAAATAATAATAACAATCTTCATCATCACCTTCAAATAAAACACACACACACACATATATATACCTCTCTCCTCTGTGACTCTATATTCAGGGGTTCCTCATTAGAGCAGCACTGTAGAAAGGTTTCACTGAAGCTAGGAAAAAGTTTGAAAACCACCATTTCAGGAGACACAGAAAACTCGTATTTCCACATTGAATCATAATCCCCTCCACCAATTCTGCACTAGATAAGATTAACGCCCAAACCCACAAATGAACAAGACCAAACATAACAGTACCTTCAAGAACTGTGTCCCATTTCTACAGCAGTAGCAACTTCAACACACTTTCCCAAATTATATTGTAAGCCTAAAAGTCATCTTGATGTACGATAAGTTCCATTTTTCATTTATCATGCCTCTGTGGAGACTGCAGCCTAAAACAATGTAAGTTGTTCAAGGTAGCGTTTTAAACGTAAATCAGTAAACTTAGTAAAAAAAACTATTGGTTTTTCACATGTATAGAAAACGCAAGTTAAATATGACTTCACCAAGTCCTCCTTAATTAACGCTGCTGTTAATGTTTTAAAAGTGATTATTTACTAAATGATTCCAAAGTTTCTGGAAAGCGTCCCAGTTTTCAACTAACTACAAGACACAGGGCATCCTGTACGCAAAGGGGTGAGGAAAGAGAAATTGGTCCCCAAAGCATTTTTTATGCTCCCTTAGAAAAACCATAACACTTCTGGGAATGCTAAGTAGCTTACTAACAACCGAGGGAGAAATATAAAGGGCTATTAACAAGGGAATGAAAGCCAAACGAATGGGAAAAAACACACTGGAAGGGATATTAACCAAATGATTTTTAAGTAAGTGCCACGGCAGTAAGGAAAGTGGGTGGCATAATAGCATCAGGCTGGCATGAGACTATAATTGTGGCATCGTAAACATATTCTGTTCAAAATGAAGTGGATGTTTTGCCTATGCAAATAATGCCCAAGTTCGGTTTTCAGAGCTATGTAAAAAGGTACCTCAACCTGCTCCTGGTGCAGATCTTCCCAAGTAAATGTCAGAAGACCCAAGTCACGTGGCAAATGCCCACAATGCCACTCCTTCCCACCCCAGCACTGCCCCGTCCAGATCTGGGGCAATGGTGGCACAGGAAGAAGCTCCAGTTTGGACTTCTCCTTCATGGCCTGGGGTTTGTGGTGTTACCTTTGTGGCACAGCGGGCAAAGCTTTCTTGCAGCAGACTTAAGAGGGGACTTAAGAGCAGTATTAGAAATTCAGATATATAAGCGAGGTGCCAAATGGCTCCGTAATCCAAGGTTACGGCGGCCAAAATGGAATGTCTAGTTGCCATTTTGTCACAAGACAGCTCTAAAGCCTCGGTCCTGTATACCTGAAGGAGCATCTCCACCCCCATTGTTCAGCCCGGACACTGAGATCCAGTGCTGAGGGCATTCTGGCGGTTCCCTCATTGCGAGAAGTGAGGTTACAGGGAACCAGACAGAGGGCCTTCTCGGTAGTGGCGCCCACCCTGTGGAACGCCCTCCCTTCAGATGTGAAGGAAATAAGCAGCTATCCTATCTTTAAAAAATATCTGAAGGCAGCCCTGTTTAGGGAAGTTTTTAATATTTAATGCTGTACTGTTTTTAACACTTGATTGGGAGACACCCAGAGTGGCTGGGGAAACTCAGCCAGATGGGGGGGTATAAATAATAAATTATTAATTATTATTATTATTATTATTATTATTCAAATGATGTACTGACTGTGATGGATTATGAGTTAAACATCTGGCTAGTCCAGATGACAACCTTGAGGTAGGTTGAGAGCTTTGAGAACTTAAAGAAGAAAGAAGTGACTTAAAGAAGTCATTTCTTCCAGGGGCTGTCCACATATATATTGGCCTATTCCACCCTCTTTTTCTTAATGGTGATACGGACCATTCATAACGTAGGGACATTCTTCACGACTGTGAGCAGGGTAGTGGGGCGGGGTAAACCAAAGACAAGCGACAAGAATTACCTATAACATTGTCGGCTGCTTTTGCTCAGGCTGCACAGAAATGGCATTTTGGTTCCTGAAGTTCATTCTGATTGTGCAGATAAAATATAACTGATAGAATTCTACAGGGTGGAGTATTAGTGTTTGAAAACGCTCCAGGTCCAAGGATCCCCAGGCATGCACCTTCAGATGGTGGAGAACGTCAGGCACCATCCTGGCACCCGGGCAACTTCACTTGGTCACAAGTGGCCAGTAAGGTAAAGGTAAAGGGACCCCTGACCAATAGGTCCAGTCGTGGCCGACTCTGGGGTTGCGGCGCTCATCTCGCTTTATTGGCCGAGGGAGCCGGCGTACAGCTTCCAGGTCATGTGGCCAGCATGACTAAGTCGCTTCTGGCAAACCAGAGCAGCGCACGGAAACGCCATTTACCTTCCCGCCGGAGCGGTACCTATTTATCTACTTGCACTTTGACGTGCTTTCAAACTGCTAGGTTGGCAGGAGCAGGGACAGAGCAACGGGAGCTCACCCCATCGCGGGGATTCGAACCGCCGACCTTCCGATCGGCAAGCCCTAGGCTCTGTGGTTTAACCCACAGCGCCACCCACGTCCCACAAGTGGCCAGTAGCCAGGTGCAAAACGTGGCTGGCTAATTCAAACACTGCTCAAAGAGGGCTTGAATCACTCCACCCCTCAAGATGACCTGAGAAGGAGATGCGTAAGGGCAGATAATTTTTTTCAGTCCACATTCCTTTCCGAGTAATCTTCTGAAGGCCACATGCTTGTGGGTAACAAGCCAAACACATAAGTTTGACTTTGTAGAGGAGGTTAGATTCTAGGGACAGAGTCACACACTGCTCTGTAGCCATCCAAACAAGTATTATCAGAATTCAAGGACACATTCCAGACAGGCCAAACAGGGTACAAGGCAGCGCCAGTGACCTGGAGAGTTTTGAGGACCCGATGGAGAGAGGAGGACTACCTTCACAAGGAGGTTCCCCACCCCCAGGACTAGGAGCACCCAAACAAGAGCACCCACTAATTTCTAGATCAGCCTTCCCCCAACCTGGTGTCCTCTAGATGTCGTTGGACTGCAACTCCCATCATCCTTGACCCCCAGCCATTCGGGCTGGAGTTGATTGAAGTTCTAGTCTAAAACATCTGGATAGCTGGGGATAACTTTTACTTAAAAAAAGAAGGCATTTCTATTAAGTGTTTTAGATAAAGAGATCCCAAAAAAATCTAAGAGAGGTATTCTTGTATGCAACCGCAGCAGTTTGTATACTTGTGGCCAAGGGATGGAAAGATCATGAGGCTCCAAAAATAACAGATTGGCAAATCAAATTACAGGAATTGGTGGAGACGGCTCAACTGACTAGTAAACTCAGAGGAAACTCAAAGCAAAAATTTGCGGAAAAATGGAATGGTTATAGAAGATATGTTCCAAAATACAATAATAGTTTTGACTCCGTGCTAGCATTCGAGTGATAAAGGAACTAAAAGGAGGTGGACAACAATTAAGGATTTATTATGTTTTCAGAATGTATTGGAAAATTTATATAGAAAGGTTTATTGTTTTGTGCACATTCGATTGTAAGATAAAATATATGCAAAGGGACTTGACAGGAAGTCAAAGTTGAAGAAAGGATTTTGGAAGATAAAAGGGGGGAAATTTACTTTCATTATTATCATTTTGTGTGCGGGTGTGGGTGTGTGGGTGTCTGCACATATGTGTGTTTTTGTATGGAATGTTTTCGAGGAAATAAGACGTTAAATAACAAATAACAAACTAAATATTGATGTATGTAATTCTTATTTCTTAATTATATTTAGTGGTTGTATGGCTGTATTGTTTTTTGTAACATAAAATCATTCAATAAAATCATTCATTCAATCATTCAATTATTTTTTTAAAAAAAACAACATCTGGAGAGCTACCCAAGCAAAACTTTTCCACTTGCCTCCATTAACGGCCTTCAACTTGAGGCAACTAATATAAGCTCATTTATTCTGCTAGCCCTTGTGAATCCTGTACAGTGCTCTTTTGCAAACAAAATCTAAATGTTGATATTTATGCCGCTAACATTTTGGCATTCTGCGTTTTGCATCTATGATGCCATATTAAACAATCTATAGGCTTTTAAACTGTGTATGTAAGGTTATTCTTCTCATTTCTTACCATGTTATGTATTTTTGTGCTTTTATACTGTAAACCACCCCTTGATCCTCGGATGAAGGGCGGTATAGGAATTCAATTAATAATAATAATTGTGTGGTTTTTTGAAATTCTGTTGCAAGTTACTCTATATGTCTATATCATTAAAAAGCAATGTGTTTCAAAAATTAGTGACATGCCAGAACTGTACCACATGTTCACAAGAATGCTAATGGACCAGGCAGGGGAAGAATAAGAAAATTCAATTACTGAGGCAAGTTTTAATGACTATAGTAATATACACACACACAAACATCAAGCACCAAGCTGCCTGTTAATTCTAGATGCAGGAATCATGAAATTAAGGGCCGAAAATACACTGTGAGTCTGCAAGTTAAGAAAAATACAAGCCACCACAAGCAAGGTACATAAAAATTAGCGAAAGCACGCCTCTCGTTAAGAACAGTTTCAGGTTAAGAATGGACCTCCGGAACGAATTAGGTTCATAACTAGAGGTACCACTGTACTTAAAGTTCATGTCACTATTTCACACCAAAAAGGTTGTTTTTTTGGTAATTAACCTAAGCGTGGATGTTATTTTTTATTGATCTGCAAGTTGCTTGCTGAATTTTTCTGGCGAAAGTGTGTAGTATAAATGCTACTAAAAAAATAAATAAATTCCAGACTAATTGAATAGTATCCTCTCAGTGTGTGGTAGAAATGTATAAATGCTACTAAAATATAAATTCTAGACTAATTGAATAGTATCTTCTCAGTCCACGCGCCATTTTGTGCTTTTAAAAGTACTAGACCGCCATTTGACCAGTCAAACACCCAACCAGTCATGTCACGGGTCTGCTGCAATCACCATGCAGAAAATAAAGAGAATGGGCGCCTTTTAAAAAAGCTCATACCTAGAACTAACTCAGTTGGTCTTTAAGGTGCTACTGGAAGGAATTTTTTTATTTTGTTTTGACTTTTAGAAGGCAGCCCTGTTTAGGGAAATTTTTAATGTTTGATGTTTTATGGTAATTTTATTATTTTGTTGAAAACCGCCCTGAGTGGCTGGAGAAACCCAGCCAGATGGGTGAGGTACAAATAATAATAATAATAATAATAATAATAATTTAACAACTATCTGACTTTTATGAGACATCTGAAGGCAGCCCTGCTTAGGAAAGTTTTTAATGTTTAATACGTTATTGTATTTTAGTGTTTTGTTGGAAGCCGCCCAGAGTGGCTGGGGAAACCCAGCCAGATGGGCGGCGTATAAATAATAAATTATTATTATTATTAATGACTGATGTTTTAACGTATTTTTAATCTTTTGTTGGAAGCCGCCCAGAGTGGCTGGGGAAACCCAGCCAGATGGGCAGGATATAAATAGAAATGATTATTATTATTATTTTGCCCAACATGGGGCAGGAACCCACGACACCCTGAGATCTCACGCTCTACCCACTGAGCTAGCCCATCAGCTTTATATGCCTTGGTCTAACTTGTGAGTTATTTTAAAAGGCCAACGGGGCTCATAGTAAAAATATTGAAAACTTCGCCGTTATTATGGAAGTGGAAACGGAGAGAAAACCTTAATTTTAGGAGAAGGGTCCTAGGCTACTCTTCACCCCCCCCCTCCCCGAAATGCTGGCTTTCTAAGCAGGCAGAGGGACTCCCGAAAAGGTCCCTCCATAACCGGAGCGCCCTTAGCCCCTGCCCAGCCCCGCAGCAGACTGCGAGCTCCTACCTGCAGCGCAGTTTGGGAACGAGACCTCACTGAGGACTAGAATGCTGCGCAGTGCGTCCGGGGAGAGATGCAGCGATGCGCGAGCGCCCAGCTGCCTGCTCGCGGAGTTCCAAGACCAACCGCTTCCTCCGATCCGCGAGGACTAGGGAAAAGTTAAGGCAACACGCTCCGCCAATCAGGAGCGGCCGCGTCACCCACCATCCTCTCGCCTTCGTCGCTAAGGGGCTGGGAGGGCGAGTGGCTGGCTCCGCCCATCGAGCGGAAAGCCACGCCCCCACGGCGGGGGCTGACACAGATATAAGAAAGAGCTAGAGAGGACCGTGCCGTGTTTCCTCAAACTGTTGTGGGACTACAGCTCCATCATCCTTTGTTTCGTTTCGTTTTGTTTTGTAATTTATATACCACCCTATACCCAGAGGTCTCAGGGTGGTTCACAGAAAAGATTACAAAATATTAAATTAGGGAATTTAATTTATTTTATTTTATTTATTACATTAAATTTAGGGAAGCTTTTAATGTTTGATGTATTACAGTATTTTAATATTTTTTTGGAAGCCGCCCAGAGTGGCTGGGGAAGCCCAGCCAGATGGGCAGGGTATAAATAAATTATTATTATTATTATTATTATTATTAAATCAAAATAAGAACAATGACCCAATAACAACATACACACCCCAAAAAAGAGCCACATTTTAAAAGAGTATAGGATGTTGGCTGTCAATCGGGTCAACCAAAGGCCTTGTTATTATTATTGTTATTATTATTATTTATACCCCACCCATCTGGCTAGGTTTTGTCAGCCACTCTGGGGGGCCTCCAGCAAAATATTAAAAATACAATAAATCTCCAAACATTAAAACATCCCTAAAAAGGAACGTTTTTGCCTGGTGCCTAAAGGTGTATAATGAAGGCGCCAGGCGAACTACCTTGGGGAGAGGAAATCTTTTCCTCCAGCCCTGTGTTCAAAAGACATCGCTGTTACTTTAATCCTAAGTAGAACCGCGAACGTAGTAAACTTAACCACGTGCGCTCTGGAAAAAGTTCTGCTGACCTGTGCGGGACTCACTCCCGGTAAATATTGTGCAATGTTCTCCTTAGGCTTGCCTGGTGCCTCCATCACATACCTTTAGGTGCCAGGCAGAAAATTCCACTTCAAAAAATAATAATAATTACTGTAGATGAGATAGCTCAGTCAGTAGAGCACTAGACCAGGGGTAGGCAATCTAAGGCCCAGGGGCCAGATCTAGCCCAATGGCCTTCTCAATGTGGCCCATAGACGGTCCAGGAATCAGCGTGTTTTTACATACATGAGTAGAATGTATTGTTTTATTTAAAATGCATCTCTGGGTTATTTGTGGGGCCTGCCTGGTGTTTTTACATGAGTAGAATGTATTGTTTTATTTAAAATGCATCTCTGAGTTATTTGTGGGGCCTGCCTGGTGTTTTTACATGAGTAGAATGTGTCCTTTTATTTAAAATGCATCTCTGGGTTATTTGTGGGGCCTGCCTGGTGTTTTTACATGAGTAGAATGCACTAGACTCTTAATCTCAGGGTCCATTGGGCAAAAAGATGCTTGCATTTCAGGGGGTTGGACTAGATGAACCCTTCTTGTCCCTTCCAACTCTACAATTTTCTCTGATTTTCCCAAGCCTTATTTAAACAACCTATGGCCTTTTAATCTGTGTGGTGGTGGGTTATTTTGCTTGTTACGATGGTATGTATTTTTGTGCTTTTATATTGTAAACCGCCTTGCAATCATCAGACGAAATGTGGTCTAGAATTGAAATTATTATTTTTTAAATAAAATATTTATTAAGGTTTTACAAAAAAGCACATACATACATACAACATAAAATAAGAAAACAAACATAGAAAAAATGCAGAAAAAATAAACAGAAAAATACACAATAAGAAAGATAACAGAAAAAAAAAATCCAATTTTTAACTTTATATTTGTTTAACCGTTTCTTGACTTCCTCACACCTCCCTTTTTTGTGTTCCCATTTACCCAATCAAGTTCAGCAGATCCTTGCCCTCTTTCGATTCTCATTGTTAATTATATAACGAATCACTCTTGCATGTTCCTTATAGCTTAATCACTTATACCGTGTTGTTTAAATTTGACATAGTATAACTCTAATCTTTCACCCTTTTTTAATTCATTTTTGCATACTCTTTCTAACTTTATCACTAATGCCATATTATTTTTTATCCAACATCATTTTAACATTCATAAATTTTACAATGTTTCTGCAATTAGTCTTTGAACTTCTTCCAATCCTCTTCCACCGACTCTTCTCCCTGGTCTCGGATTCTGCCAGTCATTTCTGCCATCTCCATATAGTCAATTACTTGCATCTGCCATTCTTCCAAGGTGGGTAGATCTTGTGTCTTCCAATGCTTTGCGATGAGTATTCTTGCTGCTGTTGTTGCATACATAAAAAATGTTCTGTCTTTCTTTGGCACCAATTGGCCGACCATGCCCAGAAGAAAGGCCTCTGGTTTCTTAAGGAAAGTATATTTAAATATCTTCTTTCACCTTTCACCTTTCTTTCACGTCCACCAAAGGTGAAAGAATGTACCTTCAGTTTCTTTACATTTCCAACATTTATTATCTGGCAAGTGATAGATTTTCGCAAGCTTCACTGGGGTCATGTACCACCTGTAAATCATTTTCATAATATTCTCTCTTAAGGCATTACATGCTGTGAATTTCATACCAGCGGTCCACAACTGTTCCCAGTCCGCAAACATAATGTTATGACCAATGTCTTTAGAACTGAAATTATTAATACAATAATTTAATTAATAATAATTAAACAACGACAATATCCTTTCAGATTCCTGTTTAAAGCTGCAATCCTGGGGAAGACTGAAAACAGCAAGTCTTCAGTTTGGCTTAAGCACATATAAAGGTCGGGTTAAAGGACACCCTCTTGAGAATTTAAGGACATGTAATATGAGAACCAGCCAAAGTGTCACAAAGCCCTATTCTGAATTCGAATGAACCGAGAAACCTGAACTACGAATACAATTACTAGAGACAAAAGGCAACAGCCGAACACGTCATCAGACCCACGTGATCCCTTACCCTTTCAAGAACGAGGAAGCGAGAGTGCGGGAAAGGGGGTGGGTGGAACCTTTTATCATCTCGCGATAGGCGCGGAGCGGGGCGGAGCAGTTTAAAGTGCGCAGCTTCTCGCGCTGGGGGAGCGCATGCGCACAACAGTTCTCCGCTGACCGGACGGCGCATGCGCTAGGCGGATTAGCGGTCTAATACAAGCGTTGTGGGGGCGACGCTTACGCAGCTTCGTTTGTGGAGGGTCTTTTTTTTATTTTCTGAAGGAGGTGGGGTCCCTTTTCCTCACATTACGTTCGTGGTGAGGACCGCAAATGCGTGAGAGGCTCGCTTTCTTTCTGAGGTAGGAGAGGGGTGAGGGGCCTGTGCCTATTCCTGTCAGGCCGAGAAAATGGTGGTTTTTTTTTCACCGTTCCAGCTGAACCGTTGAAAAGACGGACGGAGGGTGGGGAAAAGGGCGCGTTATACTATAACCTGAGGAGAATAATCCGCGCGTGTTGGGGTCGGGCCTGGGAGGCCATGGCGCCGGGGCGTGAGGAGTGGTCGTGCGCATGCGCGGGCGCGAGACAAACCGTGGGGCCTAGTCGGAGACGGGCATGTTGCGCATGCGCGGGTCTTGGGGCGAAAATGCCTTTTTATCCGTTGGCTTCCGCCTCTGGCAGCCTTTTTGTTCTCTCGCTATGGATAGTTCTCGTATCTCTTTCTAATCTAGTTATTTCGCAGCTCGTAAAAATGGTGTCTTCAGCTTAGTTGCTGCTGCTGAGAACTGGTTAAAGGTAAAGGTCGCACATAGTGTTTCTTTTTCTGGGTCCTCTGACCAACGCCATCCACAAAGGAGCCGGATATTTTGTTGCTGTTTTTTTACAAAAAAAAAAATTATTGGTTTTCACAACATTATAAACAAACACATAAGACAAACAAACATAAATCATAGCCTTATTGAAAATTATACTTATTAACGTTAAGTGACTTCCTCGCATCCCCTTGGTTGAATTTCATTGCATATCCTTTTAACGGTTTTCCAAATCACTGTTCTTGTAAAATTTAACTTAAACATTAACATCCTTAGATCTTCACATTATGAAATTAAACATATTAATTCATCCCTTAACATAAATAAAATCCTAAGCCAATTAAGTATCTGCAAGCTGCTTTCAGTTAATTTAACTTAACATATTTAACTAAGTAATCATTAAAGGACCCGGATATTATTTTGAAGTTGCTGCTTTCAGCTATAATAATGCCTGAGGTATATTTGAATAATTGTCTTCGCAGCAAGGAATACCATTGATTCTTTGTCACGCAGTGCGCTTGGTAAACTGGGTTTTTATCAAGCAAACTTAACTTCGTTCACAAAGAAGCCAATGTTTACTGAGTCACTGTCCTCCAATGTAGCATAGTATACATTTTACAATAGTCCTAGTAAAATGCATTGTAGTCGACATTGAGATAGCCAAGTTATTTCTGCACTGAAACAGTGAAGACTGCAGGTGGGAGCTTACAAAGTGAAACAATGCATCCCACTACCATTTTTTAAATTATTGTATACATCCTACTTTGTCACATGCTAGCTTCCCAAGCTAGAACCTTTCTCCTCATTCTAGTTTCTTCCTGTGCCCAGAAAAACAGCAGATGTTTGGTCACACATTCACCATCTGGTTGAGAATTAATCTTGGTCAGCTATATTTGCAGCCCTCTTCCAGATTTTAAAAATCTATAAATACATTTGCATACTCAACATGTCTCATGAAAACTGTTAAAATCAAAATGGCAACCATTCATACATGCAGTTTACTACATTGTGGTCAGAATCTTCATGAAAAACATGCTTATGTAAAGCTGCTTGGCTATTTTGAGTTGATTGATTACTCTCCTAGCAATCTGTAATATCTGCAATCAGAGATGTGTGACTTTTTGGATTTTTCCCCCCTGTTGCCCATACTTGATAAGAGGTCTGAGTTACATACAGTAAACTAAAACACATGTTAATCTTGTTAAATTTACATTCTAAATAAATATTTGAAAGCCCCAGTAATGAAAATTAAGATATAACAATATAAAAGTGTCATACATTTATATGTATTTTTAAATGCAGCACTGAAAATTAACATTCCAAACCCTGAAGAGCTGTGAGCATAAATATAGATCTGACCTGAAAAAGTTCTACATCTTTGTTTTTGAGTTGACTAGTATTGTATCCATTACAGTAGCCAAATTTGACTTCTAGAGTGTGTTCTCATTGTGCTAAATTTTATGAAAAATTTCCAACAGTGCTATTTTCCACCCCACATCTTTGGTTGCAGTGTTGAATTGGTTAAATATTAATCAGCTAAAAAAGTTCCCTGGTTAAATCAGGCAACATATTAACCATTTTAATAGACATGTCTCTAAAAATTGATGCTTAGCGTTGTCTTTGCCATTTGCATTCCACCTTTTCTCACACAGGAGGAATGGCTTTTCTAAGTTGATGCTCTTGAAGATGTAGCATCTAAAAATAAAATGTGTTTCATTCTTAGAAGTTAAATATAACAGTTCAATCTCCTAGATCAAACTTTGTTTCCAGCTTGTAGGCCTACTTATAATGTGATATGAATATGTTGGGATGGGAGGAAAGATCTAATGTGGTATCATCTCTCTTGTCAAATGTTGATTTCAATAATATTTTAAATGTTCTTAAATAAATTCGGTGTTTTATACTTTTGCAAACTTCTCTTAAAAGGTTTTCATCTAATAAGTGATATAACAATTTTGTTAAATAATCATCTACTCTATTCCACCTTTCTCCCTAGTGATAGCTGCTTGCCTGGTAAATCCCATTGAATGGAAAAGCCAGTTTGAGTGCCAATCTGGGAAAAGCACAATATAAATAATAAAATAATAGTACCTCTGAATAAATATGCCTTGGTTTATGGTGTGTGTATCTTAAGTATATGCTTACTGTCTCCAGCACTCTTGGTTCATTTCCATCTAAATTGCAGGTTTTTCTTGTGCCAATACAAAATGCAATAAGTATCACCTTAAAGACCAACTAAGTCAGTTCTTGGTATGAGCTTTCGTGTGCATGCACACTTCTTCAGATTTCGTGTGCATGCACACGAAAGCTCATACCAAGAACTGACTTAGTTGGTCTTTAAGGTGCTACTGGAAGGAATTTGTTTTGTTTTGACTATGGCAGACCAACACGGCTACCTATCTGTAACTGCAATAAGTATGTCACTAAAAACTCCATACCAAAAGATAAAGAAAAGTAATGCTATTAATATTGTCCTTGATTTGTCTGAATTGTACTTGTTGGGGTTCTGTTTGGAATTCATCTAACTCCAGTCACATTGCATGAAAATTTGCTTCCAGGTCCAATTAAAGGTGCTCACATTTGTGCTTAAAGCGCTAAATAATTTAGATCCCAAATATCTCACTGTTTCCATCCCTCTCTTAATGCCTCAAATGGCCTTCTTGGGAGTTCTGCCACCCAGGTCTGGGGTGCATAGCAGTCCAAGAGAGGGCCTTCTCTGTTGAAGCCCCTAAACTGTGGAATTCCCTCCTCACAGAAGTGTGGACAGCTTCATTATGTAGTTTTTATTGTATGCCGAGTACATACTGCAGTACATACCGAGTACATACATACATATTTGATGAAATAAAACTGATACTCCTCCTACCTCTTACGTATTTTTTTAAGGAAAGCAGTGGCAGTACAGTGTATAAATCTCAAGGCCACTTGCAACTGTGAGGCAAACCTCACACTGGTGCTAATTGAAGGTCAAAAAGTGCCCGTTACTTATTTAAATATTTCTCAACTAAACTTTCAGAGGATGTATAACAAAACGATGTGCAGCATAAAAATAGAATACCACAATGGTATAGGTGATTTGACAATATTTTTTCCAAGCATAATAATTCTATTTCAGCAAAGCATTCTCTGAATTCTGGATCTGAAATTTCAATAGACGGTCTAAAAAGTATTTTTCCAACTCATTTGGCGCCAGTTTGAGGTTTGTCTTACAGCTACGTTGAAGTTTTTTTTTTTGCCACTTTCAGTGTTTCTTTTCTTGTGCAGATTCTTGTTACTCTGTTCTGAAAAAGTTTTTTTTTCCTCAACAAGGCTCAGCTTTACTCCAGAATATCAACTTTTCCTTTGTTTTTGTGGGGAGAGGCCATTTTTCTGAGGTTTTTTTTTTTTTTTTTTAGATTTCATCTTTTCACATCTGTGTTTTTTGGTTATCAAGGGTGCTGGGTTTGAGACATCATTTGGTTACCCATACTTCACAGGTTTGAATAAACCAAATTACATATTAGTAATTGGGTCAAAGAAGTGGGAGGATCAGAGAGCAATGGTCTTCCACTGGCTTGGAAACAAGCATTTTGATTGGGAGTGGAGAGTTTGAGGGCATACCAGTGAATGATTGGATCATTTTCTTAGGAAATCTGTTTGTTTTCTTCATCAGGAGGCTGCACTACTTTATCTGTTTTTCATTGAGCCAGATGAATACCAAGAATTCTTGAGGATACACTGAATGTTACTGTGTATCCTGAAACCCTAAGAGGAATATGCCTGCTCAGGGATACTACAAGCAAACCATTTTTTCTCCCCTCTACTCCCAACCAGCTTTGTGTTTTTGTTTTCCAGCTGGCACTCAAAACATCTTGTCCCTTGTGGAGGTCCCAATTGAGTTAGAAGGGGAGGGGTGCCCCCTCTTGGGTCTCTTAACTTTTCAGTAGCCTTTCTGCATATGTTGCAGTTCATCAGAGCATTGTGATTTCTCCCTCTTGTTTCACAGTGACCGTATTCTGGCTCCACTTTTGCTAAGACTCATCACTACCTTAGTTTTCTGTTAAAGGGACTGAGGCATCTGTGAAGCAAATCAAGTCTTTAATTTAACCACAAATAGAATCCATTGCTTTCTAGCCGTGCGTAATTCTTGGTAAATATATACATGGGCTTAATGTAGAAATACACACACACTAGACTGCACTAAATCTACACACTTATTGTACTGTAGCTAATTTTTTTAATAGTCTGCATTTAGGCTGTCCCTAGGGTTCCAGCCTAAAAGCCAAGAATTGCTATGCACAAGGCTTTCTTACAGTTCTGTTAAATAGATATTCTGAATATTAACCATTATTGACTACTTCATTATGGAACTTGCTCCTGCAGGAAGTGAACTTTACTACCTCAATTGTTTTTAAATGGATGCTAAAAAGCTGGTTGTTTGCATCTAATTTTAACTGATTATGGCTGGCCTGGGCTTTTAAGCATAATTTAATTGCTGGTTTTATTTATATTTACTATTTTACTGCTGGTTTTTACTGGATTCTTTTTTAAGTTGATCTGAACCTCCTTTGAAAGGGCTGTGCCAAAGATGAAGAATGTTCTTGAATGTTCTTGATTATGTTTAACTTACAAACATTCGCATAGAATTATTTGCAACTCACAGATGGCTATAAAATATGGCTGTAACTTCAGGTGTTTGCATGTGCAATGCAGTTTCTTTTTCACAGAGACATACATATCACATATAGAAGATACAACCTCAATTGATTTTAAAATGGGCACAATTCAAAATATGGTATGCAAGATTTGATAAAATATATAAGGTTGACAAAATTAAGTTAGTCTGTATTCTGAAGAGCATTTCCTCTCTTTTCTTTTTGCATAAGACATAAAATGATGCCATATAGAATTTATCTTTGTCTCTCATAATCCATTGAGATGTAAATTTTCTTGTAATTAAATGCTCATATTATTCTGTACATTTTGCTCCTATGAAGTTGTCACTTTCCAGTTTTCAGCCAGTTCTATTCTAGCAGCTACTAGCAATGGCCCACTTATGTGATGCATCTCTTTTTCAGGTTCTTAAAAACTATCTAGTGATGTTATTCCAGGATCCTTTGCTAGGTGATGGTAATGGTGTATTTTATGTTCTCAAACATATTTTTAGAGATCTCTCTAATAGAGGGACTGAATCACCACATGAAGATCTTGTTTCTCTGCATCCCTTGCTTCTGAACCTTAAATGGCGTAAGGTTCCATCATGACACTTGACCAAAAGAGTACCTAAATACTGGCAGTGGACTACTTTCATTCATCGAGGGAGAGAATTTGGCCTCCTATTTGTGTTTGCCTCTTTCTCTGCCTGAATTCACACCCCAGCATGCTCTGAGCCATGTAGATTCATCACAATTCTAATTACTTGTTTTTGACAGACTCCCCAACAAAAACTTGCATCTCTTGTAAGACAAGTATTTTTTGCAGTTTACCCTGTAGTGCTTCCCCTTAACAGCAGCTGTATTCAAATTCGTTGGGGATTCAAGTACTACTACTACCGCAAGATTTCTGTTCATATGAGATGGTGAAACTGCGTTGTAGAAGTTGAATCAGATTCTAAACTTGAAAAAGTGGAGGAAACCACATGCTGGCATAAGCTTAGCAGCTCCTTTCTCAAGGAAGTGTGTTGGGTTTGACAGAGGCCCATCTAGTCCATCATTCTGTTATCACAGGGGCTAACCAGGTGCCTGTGGGAAGCCCATAACCAGGACATGAGTGCAATTGTCCTCTTCCATTGTGATCTCTAGCACCTGGTATTTAGAGAGATTGCTCTGATACTGAAGTACGTAAGCCAGTATGACTAGTAGCCATTGATAGCCTTATCATTCCTTCCTGTTTTTAGGATACTAGAAGAAATACCCGTAAGAATGCTAAAGATATCTTCCTAATTTCTTTCTAGTTCATATTCCTTAATCATGTGTTTCGAAATACAGTTAAACTGTATTCCAACTCTTCTTACCTAGGAGCAAGCCCCACTGAATTCAGTAAAACTTCTGAGACGATATGGTTAGGATTGCACTGTTAGCTGAACTACAGAGAAGTAATAATGGCCCTATTTCTATGGGGGTATTGTCCCTATTGTCCCTATTCCCTCTTCCCCAACTCAATTTCTGTCAATGCACTACCTCTTTTTAGTGTTCTGTTTTTAAGGCTTGTTTCTCTCATATCTTCTTTTTCTTTGTAGGTTAACATCGCTTTCATAATAAGCCTGAGCAGTCGCTCCTTGTGTGGAAACCAGGCTGTGCAGTGAAACCATCTGCTGTCCAGCCCAACTCTGTCAGGAGGTACTCTTCAGATGCTCCTGGGTCTGATACTGTCCAAAACCTTCAGCAGCTAACTCAAATCAGAGGTGTAGAGTTCTGAATTTTGTAAGGAACATAACCAGCCTTGCAAATAAGTCTGCCCATTTATATGTGGACTTGAAATACTTCTCAGAATCCATATAATGTTCTTACTTTAGGCCTTTAAGGAACTGTTCTGGGGTTGCAAAAGTAAAAATCAAAGAAAAACACACAATTGGCGGTGTTCCTACCTTGAAGTAATTTCAGAGAGGTAGTCATCCACACTACAGAAAGGAACCCCAGCCTGCTGAAACACTTGAAAAGTGCTTATTGGCTCAGACTTGCACTGTTTTAAAATAAGTTTGTTTATTTCATGTCTTTGAATCTAAAGGTTGACATCCCTTTCCTTTATGACTGAACTTGAATATCAGGCTTCTATGGTTACTCTCACCTTTCTTCCAAACAAGAGCCTGTTTACATTTTATCAAAAAGAGCTTTTGGTAGTAGGGCTTTGCAGGTCTACTGCACCCTCCAGGGCTTAATGCAAGTCAGGCCTTGTAGTGCATTGTCCCAGCATCTGTTTCTAATTCAAGGTTCTGTCTGAATAAATCTTGCAGTACCAGGACACCTATGTATCTGCAGAGCCTTCCTACGTCAATGTATAACTGTAGATGACCCATGCGCATCTACAAAGATGAAATGTGTGGATTTTAAAAAATCATGGTTTAGGCCCCTTTCTTTGATTCTAGCCAGTTTGTTAACTACAGACACCTCTATACATTAAATTAATAGGGTTGTAGTCAGCTAATATATACTCAGAGTAAATGACCCATTGAGATTAATGGGCACGACTAACTTGGGTTCATAAATTTCAATAGTTCTACTCTGAGTAGAGGTTAGTTGCCTACAACCCATAGTTATTTACTAACCTTTGCTGATGACTTAAGTCTCAGATCAAGCAGGATTCTGGGAAGTTAGGTGGTGAGCTATTAAATTACAAATATTCCAATTGACCTCTGTTATCGCAGGTAACGGAATCCGAAAGACAAGCAGTTGCTTTGCTTCTGCAAGGGAAGGTGCTGGCTATATAATCCACATATGTACAGAACGCTAACTGGGCTTGGTAGTGATCTTTATAATTCATCTACTGGGGCTGGCACCTACTAGTCTGGGAGTGAGTCACTTGCTCAATAGACTAGTGGTTGTTTACAAGCCTGAAAAACTTTTTCTTGTGATCAACAAAAGTTCTTGTTCAAACTGTGTGTGATGCTGTTGCTGAGCATGTGATTGCCAGCACCTCATGCACACTTGTTAGAATACCATTTTGCTCAGAAATTCTTTCTGTTTTGCCACTGGTATGGATGGTATTCTTTTCACTTGACATTTGCTCTCTCTTCTACTTCTGTTGACATCTGCTCTGCACTTGCAATACCTGGACCATCCTTCTAGTTCTACACTTGCATCAATGCTTTTCAATTGTTCCCCACCCCCATGGTACTCAATTTGACAAAATGTAACTGGACGTTACAGTGAAAATTCTCGTTACTATAATAGTGACACAACTGGTAATCAGTTAACGATAAGTAACTATTTACATCACAGTGTTTGAGAGCTGTGTGTTAAAATAGTCCGTGCTATCTCTTCTCAGGTGATAAAAGTGCATGTAATACAGGTTTTCAGGCAATATAAATATCCATCTATATGGTTTAGCGTCTTAACACTATCAAAGTTAATCAGATCTTTAGTAAAACATTTTCACTTACGACTGAAACATAATAGGTAATTCTAAGAAAATGAACATTTCATTAAAACTTGCCTGAAGGTTTTGTCATCTTTCCCTGCTAATTGGAGAACTGACCATGGAAAACATTCATTAGTCTTCTGCCCATCCCTAAACTATTCCTCTGTAGGTAGAATACTCAGTATTATAAGACTGCAGTTAGTGGGATTTTCGGAAGTGCCTGAGTAACTTGAGGCCTCAGTTTTCTGTGGAAGTTTATAAAACTTTCACTCTTGGGTACTTTAGAAAAATCTCATGAGCTCTTCTCTTCTTGTAAGATGACTTTGTAGAGAGACAAGTGGGCTTCTTAATGTTCACTGTTGGCATAGGAAGACCGAGATAAGCACTGCAAGAATAAAAAAGGGCTTGTTAAAAGAATAGTCATGTCATGGGAAACTTACTACCACCTGTGGCTATAGCTTACAGTCAAGTCTCATCTGAAAGATAACAGTTGAACAACTTGCTTGATTGGAATAGTGCCATAGCATTTCTCTTCTTTAAACAAAATTGTAGTTTCCCAATTCAAGTATTAATGAGGTCTGGTCTTGGTTGGCTTGAAATCTTAGCGCAGACTAATCTGCCATGTTCACAATGTAATGTTAAAAATATGCAGGTACAGTTCACATGTGATACTAACAACATATTACTTGAATGAGAGGTCTTGTGTGCTTCTACCAAACTTTAAACCTGTTTTCCTTCACAAATCTTATAGTACTAATTCAGTTCTACTGAGTGTAAATTATTTGGTCTCACTTAGTAACTCTTTCATTAGACACATGTCCAGATATCAGCCACTCCTAAGTTCCTGCTCTCATTTCCTCTATAGGCTTAATGTTCAACAATTTGAGTTACATTTCTTGGTTCCATGACCTGTGTATTGTCTTTTTCCTGGAATCCAGAGCAGTAACATAAGATGTATGCACCCTGCTATTCAATAGGGGGCTTGAAAACAGACGGTTCTGTACAACCAGTGCTTGAAAACAGTTTCTCATCAAAACAAAAGTGCACATTGATTGGCAACAATTGGTGCTTATCTGGGGGGAAAGCTAGATTTTCACCTGAGGGCTATGTATAATAGGGTTCTGGGTTGCATCTTCAGTCTGTTGACGTTGCATAATGAAAGCCATGTAAGATCTTAAATTGGTTTTAGATCAACATGATGCATACATTTTAAAACTGCATCTTCATAAAGGGATTTATGACTAAAACTGCTTGTTTTTCTACAGACTTGTCTGGTGTTCTCAGCTTGAAGAAGATCGACAGTCATTATTGATCCCTTTTCTTGGCGTTACCTTTTTGAAGTGAAGTTTACCTAGCTTTCTAGTGTGAGCTTTCTTTTCAGACATCTCTCACGTTTGATCCATAATAGACAATCTATAGTTCAGCAATGTCCAAGTCGTTCCACCAGTCATCTCTAAGTAGGGATTCCCAAGGTCATGGACGTGACCTCTCTGCAGGAATAGGCCTTCTTGCTGCCGCTACTCAGTCTTTAAGTGTGCCAGCATCTCTTGGAAGGATGAACCAGGGTACTGCACGCCTTGCTAGCTTAATGAATCTTGGAATGAGTTCTTCATTGAATCAACAAGGATCTCATAGTGCACTGTCTTCTGCTAGTGCATCTTCCCATGCCTTACAGTCTATATTTAACATTGGAAGTAGAGGCCCACTCTCTCTGTCTTCTCAGCACCGCGGAGATGCCGAGCAGGCCACTAACATTCTGGCCAGCTTTGGTCTGTCTGCTAGAGACTTAGATGAACTGAGTCGTTACCCTGAGGACAAGATCACTCCTGAAAACTTGCCTCAAATACTTCTGCAACTTAAAAGGAGGAGAGCTGAAGAAGGCCCTTCACTGAGTTATGGTAGAGATGGCAGATCAGCTGCACGGGATCCACCGTACAGAGTTCCTAGGGATGATTGGGAAGAGAAAAGGCATTTTAGAAGAGATAGCTTTGATGATCGTGGTTCTAGTCTCAACCGAGTGGTTGACTATGATCATGGAAGTCGTTCTCAAGAGTCTGTTTATGACAGAATGGATTATGAAGATGACAGATTAAGAGATGGAGAGAGGTATAGGGATGACTCTTATTACGGTGAAACCTCGCATAAGTATCGTAAATTTGACAGTGAGTATGAGAGGATGGGTCGCGGCCCTGAGAGATCTCTCTTTGAGAAAAAGAGAGGTGCTCCTCCAGATAGCAATGTTGAAGACTTCCATGGATTCTTACCGAAGGTCTATCCCCATCTGTGCTCTATCTGTGATTTGCCTGTTCATTCCAATAAGGTGAGTTAAGCATCAGATGCTTATTTTTCTTTACTTTGTAGTCCCTGTTGCTTGTTTCTTTGCCTCAGTTTCTATGTTCTGATGACTTGCACAAAGGACTCAAAAGAGTTTGATACATGGTTTATTTTCAGGGCAACACATTAAACCAGGGCTTTACATTAATATTTGTTTCACCCATATGGCTTAACTGCAGGTCAGTTATCATCTAGTCTATTTTATATTTTGCATCTGCATAGTCTCTTAACTTAATTTGGTGCAGAGGTTTTTCATTTTGGTTTGCAGTTATTCAAGAGGCTAGATTCAGCATTCCTTCCCATCTGTCTTGATTGCTGATTGATTTGTAGTTAAGATACGTCCTTGCACAACTATGCTTTTTTTCCTCTTGTCCATGGCCAACCAGAAAGCTTAATGTAGAGTCCTTGAAAAGAATTATAGGATTGCAGCTCACATTTTTAAATGAGTTCATTCTTTTTAAAAGTCACTTTAAAAACTGTTTTCATACTGTGTCTGAGACTTCTCATTTTATCCTCCCCTTTCACAACCTTCTTAAACACTTCAGTCACTTTTTATTACTACATATTGCATCTATCCCTTTTTAAAATCTCAGAAACATCAGTCTGCTGCTGTGCTATATCATGCTCTTGTTGGCATTCTCTACTTATAAGATTACTTCCTTGTTAAAATTTTGATCCAACTTCATTCTTCGTAATTAGGTTCTTGAACAAAATAGCAGGTGTCCTAGTATAGCTGTATTCAGATTTTCTGTTTTACAAACTAGTCATCTATTTGTCAACTGGATACTGTCCTTGCTTTTATTTTTTAAAGCATGATGCGTAGAATTCCAGGTAAGCATGCACATTGTGTTCTTAAGTTGGTTTCATTGGGTTGCCACTAACTGTATTCTCAGAAAATACCTTTATGAAACAAATCTGTTTTAGCAATAGTGAAAAAATGAAATGTATTTGCTCATCTTATTTATTGTTTGATTATCTACATATCAAAATTCACATTTTTTTTTTCTTACCAACAATACCTAATTTGAAGTCTTTATGGGTTACACTGAGGTGAATCTCAGATCTACACAAGTTTAAAGGATGCAGTTATTTAAAACACTAGCAACAGAAAATATCTTAAAATGGCATTTTTGTGATGTTCCATTGTGCACTTAAACCTACTCTTCTGGACAAAAGCTCTTTTCCTTAAAACATCTATTTCTCTTCAGCATATTAAAGTCTATAATTTCACCACAGTGTATATTCATTGATTAATTCAAAGGTTATACATTCTGAACTCTACATGCAGAATTCAGCTAATTGTTAAATGTTTAAAGCAGTTAAAGCTTTTATAGCACTGATAAAAAAACAAAAACCTTAATGGAAAGATGTTGCTAAAAGTTGAGGAGACAGAAATCAATATGCAGTACAATTTGTTCTCAACTGAAGAAGACTTACATTATAAAATTTGTATCATTGAAAGAAAAAATGCATGTTAGAACACCTTTGTATTGTTAGAGTTAAGAGCTACATTGCCAATTTTGTTCCTTAGTGCAAGCAGTTCTGCTGAGGAGAGGGACACATTTTAAGGGGGAAATCTTCTAACATAGGTTATGTTAGACCCGCTATATACCTGTGGGTATAGGACAGTATACAAATTTAATTATTTAATTTATTGTTGTTGTTGTTGTTTCTTTTCTGGAAGTTTAAAGTTAACTTTGTAAGTGGAAGCACTTATGCAATCAGCATGTGAAATTATGGGAAATTTCTTAATACATGCATGCCATGAATCAGGTTTTTTAAGTACTGTATTTGTCATCTTAAAAAAAAACAACCCACTGACAATACAATAAATTCATTTGAGACTGATCTAGCTAAAAACACATAGCCAAGCTTCCAGGAGTGCCTTCCATGGGGCCAGATTACATACGATAGCTGGAAGAGGGGAATTAATTATCCTCCCACCCAGCACTTTATTTGCTGAAGTGCCATCTCGTCATTGTGGACAGTTTTCATCAGGGCTCCCCTTCCCCATTCATCAGATAAGCATGCACATCCACACACCCCTTTATGTCTGGTGTGTGTGTGTTTTAAAGTGAAAGATCCAGTCGTCTTGTCTATTGGGTGATATCCAGTGTTAGTCATACTCAGAGTAGACTTACTGAAATCGTTGGGCTCTGGGCCATTGATTTCAAAGTATGATTTAGATGGATGTCACCAGTCATGTCTAGTTGCACACTTCAGCAGGCAGCTTCATGTTTAGACTTTTTCTGACTAGAAGAAACATATTGCTGTAATTTCAGATGTTAGCCATACACACACACACACACACACACACAAGCTCTAGTGTTTCAGGCTTGGGATTTAAATCTTGTGAGTTTCTAAGTCCTGAACTGTGCAGTACTGAAACAAATTTTATTTGAAGAAAGCTTTTTATTAGGTATTCTGTGGTTTTATTGTGTATTTTTATGCTGTGAACCACCCTGTGATCTTCGGATGACGATGGTATACAAAATTAATAAAAATAAAAATAATAGTAATAATTTAGTAAGCAGGATTTAGGAATCTGGAATGAATAGGTTTTGACACTCAACAGTTTGGTTTGTCTGGGGAAAAAATCTGTGTAGAGTTTGGGGTATTTAAATTAGAGCAAGAAAAGCTTCAACTGTTTCAAACAGATGAACTACTTATGCATTAGTGGGAAAAGGCTGTGGCTGTTGAAGAATGTTTTATCTTTTCTTGGGAGGGAGAGGTGGGAAGTAACGTTAATTATTCCTTACCTCTGTTAATCAATATCACTGCTAATATAATCTGTAGTGGGGTTAGTCAGGAGTGCTTTATCAAATTGAAGAAAGAACCAGGAAAACTCCCATTTACTCAGGATCCTCTGCTTGGTAATCAGACACAAATGTCTGGCGGTCTGTTGAATGCTGGCGTTGATACAGCTGGGCGGGGTATCCTGTTTTATATGGGAACCAAGTGTTGACATCCTTTCACCTTAAATTGTGTGTGAAATTATTAGATTTAGTAGGCCTTCTGTATTTTAAAGTTTATATATTAAATGCCTTATGATTGCCAAAAAAACCAAACATTGAATATGAGAAATTGTACCCATGAATCTGTAGCACATTGCTTTTCATGAATCTGCCATTGATTGCAAATGTCCTTTAAAAAAAAAAAAAAGCAGTCTATGGTTTGCAGGGGCCAGTATTGTACTTTATGCCGCTTCTCAAGTTGGTGACCCCTGCCACAGACCTATCTAGATAGTTACCGTATTTACTCAAATGTAATACTCACATTTTTTTTGGCCAAATTACATCATGAAAATTAGGGTGTGCATTAGATTTGATGCCACATTTACATTTGCCAACAAATACTTTTCTGGTTTCAAGGTTTTTGAAAATTTAGGTGCAAATTACATTCAGTGGTGCATTGCATTCACGTAAATATGGTAATACCATTCCTGGTCACTTACCTATGGCTATCTGTGTTAGTCTTTAATGTTAAACGGGGATTAAAAGCTAGTTAAGGAACTGGTTAATGTTAAAGCATGATTAGTATATGTGATTCTTTCTCCTTTTCATTACAAGCTGGTTTTCTGAATGATACAACACAAAATAAGGCATGCTATCTTACTAGCAGAGTCTTGAAAATAATGAAAGGAATGTGCCCTCTTGCTGCATCTCTATTCCTTCTTCTCCTAAAAGTATTGTTCTGTGCAGCAGCCACAGTATTCAGTTGTTCCTCCCCAGCCTGGAAATGCAGCAGACTATTTATCTTAGTAGGGACACTGATCGCACTGTGGTCTAAACAACAAAACCTAGGGCTTGCAGATCAGAAGGTCAGCAGTTCGAATCCCCACTACGGGGTAAGCTTCTGTTGTTCGGTCCCAGCTCCTGCCCACCTAGCAGTTCAAAAGCACATCAGGTGCAAGTAGATAAATAGGTACCACTCTGGCGGGAAGGTAAATGGCGTTTCCGTGCGCTGTTCTGGATCGCCAGAAGCGGCTTAGTCATGCTGGCCACATGACCCGGAAGCTGTCTGTGGACAAACACCGGCTCCCTCGGCCTATGGAGTGAGATGAGCTCACAACCCCAGAGTCGTTTGTGACTGGACCTAACGGTCAGGGGTACCTTTACCTTTATTTATCTTAGTGGAAATGTACTTTTGCAGAAGCATTGTACACCAACAAAAGGCAGCCTTCTATTAGACTTGCATTGAAAACAAGTTTTAATAACTTCAAAATGTATCTTCAGGTACATGTTTTATATCCTGATAGCTCCTTTTCCAACTTTTTGTAATCATTAGAATGCAAAACTCATAAGCAGTAGGTTCCATCCAATAGTGGCTTTGCACAAGTGGGGAATAACTTCAGTTTACACACAATGAGTTTCACTCAGTATTTCCCATTCACCCACTTCAGCTCCCCTTGTCTCCTGAAAAGCTGCCCTTGAAGAGTTGGGGACCCTCTGTAACACTATCTGATACTATGCAGAGTTGCAGCACATACAGGGGCTTGCTCAGAATTGGCTTCCTAACGTGCTTCCCGCTGGCACAAAGCTACAATTGGATACAAACTAATCTGATGTTTGAATGTCAAAAAGAGGGACATAAAAGTTCGTTGGGCAAAAGCACCACTGAACACTTACTTCAGAGGATACATGTATAGGATTGCATAGTTAGATGGCTGATTTAACGCTCAGGTTTACACTTTTTGCAGAATACACTGGAGTTCTGATTGTCATTGTTTGGATGACACTTTTGGTACCCTTTTGATCATGATACAAGTCTGCTAAGATAAAGGCATTCGTTCACTTACACGTGAGAATTTGGTTGACTTGCAAATGATTCCGTAGGTGTTTGAAGTAAGTTTTAAAATAACTTTGTTGTCGATAATTTTGACTTTGTACTTTTGCTGCAGGAGTGGAACCAGCATATCAATGGAGCAACACACAGTCGACGTTGTCAACTTCTCCTGGAAATGTATGGATCTAAATGATTTTAAATGTCCCTTTTTCATTGTAATTGCAATGTATATTTGTTTCAGGAAACTTCAAAGTTACAGTATACAAAGTTTGAAAACAATTAGCTTATTCAAACTGTTCCAGCAACAAACAAGAATAGATCACATCACATCTTCAAGCTGACACTTGGCGTACTATTTTAAATTTGTTTGAAACATTCCATGAAGCTATTTTATCTTTTGTAGAATATTATACTGACATTTTTGGCAAAGCAGTACAATAGCTGCATAAAAGCCCCAACCTTCACATCTGACTGACATCTACATAATTAACTATTTGGGGGTGAGGTCCATATTAATATTACAAAGAAATGTGGATGGTTGGTTATGGACTTGGGGCTCTTCACCAGACTTATAAACATTTTACAGGTGATAGTCAACTATGACAGCCTGCTTACACACCGGACTTCCCATGTCTTTCCTTTCCCATGTGCCTCTGAAATGTGCTATGGAGAGTTGGGGAACTGCAGATGAGAGACAAGGAGGTCATGTCCGAACTGCTGGTGCAAAATTGGATCTCGCTCCATATCTTGTTAAACCACTCTTCTTTAAAGCCATCTATATTAGCGACTGTGGGACGCGGGTGGCGCTGTGAGTAAAAGCCTCAGTGCCTAGGACTTGCCAATCGAAAGGTCGGCGGTTCGAATCCCCACGGCGGGGTGCGTTCCCATTGCTCGGTCCCAGCGCCTGCCAACCTAGCAGTTCGAAAGCACCCCCGGGTGCAAGTAGATAAATAGGGACCGCTTACTGGCGGGAAGGTAAACGGCATTTCCGTGTGCTGCGCTGGCTCGCCAGATGCAGCTTTGTCACACTGGCCACGTGACCCGGAAGTGTCTCCGGACAGCGCTGGCCCCTGGCCTCTTAAGTGAGATGGGCGCACAACCCTAGAGTGGGACACGACTGGCCCGTTCTGGCAGGGGTACCTTTACTTTACCTTTATATTAGTGACTATGAAAATATTCCATGGCAATCAATTTTATACATGTTAAGGGGGAAATATATTGACATGAAACCTGCTGCAAATCGGTTGTAATTGCATGACCCCAAGTTTTAACATGTTGAGTATGTAGAAAGAATTTATCTCCATACCCTTAATATAATTCTCTCATGGATAATAGTTCATTTTATAAATCTCCCAAGTCTCCTCATCCGTTTTCACAAGACTAAAAGTGAATTTGAGTATTCTGTCATAAAATCTCAGGGTGCATTGAGATGTTGCATTGATTTAAGCAAACTTACAATTCAGGTTCAAATGGTATACAGTATTCAGAATAGGTTACATTATTGCGATATCCACAGAACTCACTTCCAGGTATGTATGCAATGGATTCTGGAAGCTAAAGGTGGATTGTAGTGGCCATTTGGTTTCACATTAACTGATACGTTTCATCAGCTCAGATATATTTTAACAGTACCTTTCTAGTGACAGAAGCCTCTTTGAGCCAGTGGAGACTTCCACAAATGGAAGGGGGCGCAAGGTTCACAAATTCCTCCTTTCCAGTAGCCTCTTCCATCAGCAAAATTATTCCCAAGCCCTCTAGAGCAAATTTGAGAGGCTAAAGAAGGAATAATCTGAAATTTTCTTACTCTTTCTGTTCATGAAAGCTTCTATACAGGAACCTTTCATCAGCAAAGGGACACAATTGGGTATAATCCATCTGAAATAAGATAAGGCTAATAATGCTGAGGGGGTTTTATTTTCTGAATACATATTTTTTTAAAAATTAATGTGCTAAGGTAGAAAATATATCTGCATAGTATCTCTCCAGCCAGGATATGAGTTGCAGACAGTGATCTTACAGACTTTGTTTTCCTTTAAAGATATCCTGAATGGAACCCTGAAAGTGATTCTGGACCTGGAATGTAAGTAAAAACTACCAAGTAGAAGGAAACAAGTTTACAGCTTCTCTCAATACCATGATGCAGATGAGCTCTGGAGCTAGTTGAGTAGTTTCCTAGTATAGTACTGAGATTCAGTGCTAGGGGATTAGAAAATGATCTACTTAGCTTGAACCTGAGCAGTACAGTGGGGAGTATATTTCCAGAACAGCACACATGGATATCATTCAAGGGGGATATCATTCCCTCAAGCAAGCTGAATTCCGCCCTAAGCCACTTAGGTGGCATTCAACTACATTTTACTCATGGTAGACCCATTGAAAGTTTGGTTCCCGGACCTGGGCTTCCCCACTTCCGCCTTAAAGTTTGCATCTACATGGCATAATAATGCCAGCACTTTGCAAAAGTTGAATACATTGCAGCATTTTCCATCTGAGCAGCAGCAGCCATGTATGTGGTTTTCTCCACAAACACACTCCTCAGGAAAATCTGTGGGAAGCCCCATGAAATCCTCCCTTGACATTTACAGTACACTCCAAGGTTAGACACTCATGAACCAGCTGAGGTGGCTGGGGGGGGGGGGGGAGTTGCAACACGTATGTCTTCTCACAGGTCTAATTACCGGCTGTAATGTCATTCACCCTAGAGTTAATTAGCCAGGACACATCCTGTCAAAAATAGATGCTGCCAGACCAAGCGTAATTGTGAATGGCTCGATTTCATTGCCCCGCTGAAAGGCACTGGATCACTTTTTAGTAATCAGAAGAGTTAAAATTGTCAGATATTTAATATCGCCTGTTAGAACGTTTCCACACAAACTGCATGCACGAATATCACTGTCAGAAGTGATGCGTGAATGGATTAGCCACAAGCTTATCTGAAATTTGTGTGAAGAGGCCTGCAGAGTAAATACCCACGACTATCTGCACATAAAAGTAAACTGTGATGTGGTGGGACTCTGGCTCACCACCTTTTGACTTTTAGTCTGACATCTTTGCATTTGTATTCAAAACTAGATTGAAGATTATGTAAATATTTTATTTTATTTGAAGGTTAATGTGGATTCATTTTTGTGTGTGTGAACTTCCAGGGGTGATCCGTTTATGTTGCAGTCAACAAATCCTGCCCCGGGAATTCTGGGGCCGCCACCGCCACCATTTCATCTGGGAGGGCCACCAGCTGGGTCGAGAGGTAATAATATGAAATGCATCTTGAAGTGGACTCTTAAACTTGTAGTTCCTGGCTATATATAGTATGCTTTGCTGGGCAGTAGGGAATTGTGCTGTGCCGATGTCTTAAGATCCGTGTGTCAGGGACAAGCAGGAGTCCAAACAACGGGCATGGGGGCAGGAGGTGGATCTGGGGAAGGCATCAGTGATTTCCGTGGTTCTATACCACTTGAAGCAGAGGAAAGAGGACATGGCTGGGCAGTCAGAGATGGGGGAATAGAAGGTGGGGACTATTGGCAAAACCTGTTGGTGTTTCGCACCTTCCGACTAGTTGCAGGACCTTAGCCAGACCTAGCAGAGTAAATGCAGAATTTATGAAAGCAATTGGCAACTTGGCTGCAGACAGGATAGACGAAGCAGGAACCAGGAACTTGTAGTTAGGTGTTTATTATATACAGTGGACTATTTACAGGAACAGAACACGGATCTTTAGCTAGCTCTCTCATACACGACTCACAACTCCTACACTCGAACTCGTACTAACACACATTCCAGTTAGTAGGCCATTAATCATTATTCCTGTGAGAGAGCTTGACCAATCGTGGAGCTGTCTCCATGCCTCTGTATCACCAGGCAGACTTACTCCTTCACATTGCCTTGGCTGTCGGCCAAACCCTAATTAACTCTGTGTGTGTAGCTGCACATATGCAGATTCCCAACAGGATGTTGCACAGGCGCATCCTGAGTTGCAGAATAGCGCATAGATTGAAGAGACAGACCAGAGAGAATTGGGCCATTAGAATCTCCTCCATCCCCTCTCCCACTGTCTCCAAGGACAAAGAGGGACATAAAGCGACTGGAGCATCTGGAGCTGCCACACGGGAGAAGTCGATGGTTGCTTGCACCCACTGCATCAGAAGAGGGGTTTTTAATGTGCTCATGGAGGCATGCTAGCACTGTTGCTCCAACTGTCCGGATCAGCAAAAGTTTGAAGAATTAGCTATTTAGTAGGAATGGTGCATGTAAATCTTGCGCCATAGGAGCTGATGCAATCAAGTGCTTTGCCAATAAAGAATGAAATTTCCAATAATGTTTCGTCATCGGGGGCTGGGTGTGCTTAGGACATCAGAAGACAGAAAATGGGAATCTCAAGAAATCCATAGCAGTACTAGAAAGCAAACTGTCAAAGAGCAGTGAGAGGCTTACCTCCAATCTTAGTGCTAAGCACCATAGTGCTAAAATCAGAGATAAGTCTGCTCCTGCAGCTTGCACTTTGAATCACCTGTTGTCATATGAGTCTGGTGACTGACAGATTGGGGAACCCAGCTGTCAAAATTCCCCACAAAGGATGGGTCAGTTCTGGATCTCACCTCTGATTGGATTCAGAGCCCTACTGAACTAGGCCACTTGTTACTTACATTTTTAAATACACACACTTTTGTGTGTGTGTGTGTGTGTGTGAGTGAGAGAGAGAGAGAGAGAGAGAGATCTTGTTCCCAGTGCCTATGTTCTACTCAAGATTACAACACGTATGAAAGAATTTGATGTTGTGATATGTCACAGTGCCAACAATCTTGTGAATTATAATCATTGTTTTTGTTCTCTCCCACCCCCTTCCTGTTCCCTTTCTCTCTCCCCCAATGCGATTATTTTAAGGAAATGGAAGTATGCAAGGACCAAGGCACCTGCAGAAAGGCAGAGTGGTTAGTATTGACATAGGAACTGCTCTATAAAGACAGATATTCCCACTGTGTCTATGGTTGTTTTAGACAATAAATATTGTTAATGAGGGTCTGCTTCTCACTTAAGTAGTCAGTTGTGCCCAGGCTGCAGTGTGGAAAGAATTCACTGCTATACCACCTCTGTTTGTTACCCAGGTGAGGGACCACCTTTTAAATAAATCACAGAACCAAGGAAACTAATTTCAAGTCCAGCATCCAGGAGGCTCCCAGCTTCATTACAACTATTGCAATAGGACAGAGCTCAACTCAACACACCGGTTAAAAAAGTCTGCTCCGAGGCACTCCAGAACAAAAGCTTATATATAGTAGTTCAGACACAGCACACAAATAGTCATAAAACATTCTTGGGCACAAAACATCCCCTTTACATACGTCAAGAAAGGTCACAAGTCATTGGATAGTAGACACGTATGGCGTCTTCCTGCTTTCAGCTCTTTCCCCTTCCCCTGCTATTGTTTTTACCTTAGGATGTCCACAAGTGCCTAGGTCATTTGACCATGTTAGGTTACGGATGCCACACGTTGCTCTGGTAACCAAGCCTGTGTTCAGAACTTGTTTACATTTTCTATCTCACTCTTTAGCCCCTTCTTGTCTCTGAGCCTCTCAGGAAACCTCAAGGAGAGATTGGGTTTGCCAGTGTTAACCAAAACAAGCTTGGAACAACATCCATAATGACCATTTGTGCCACTTTCAGGGTTAGATAGGATTTCTTGCTTATGGCTTAGAGAGCACAGGGATGGTAAGGTATGGGAACTATACATAAAAGGGACATGGCTGGCGCTGTGGGTTAAACCACAGAGTCTAGGACTTGCCGATCAGAAGGTCAGCAGTTTGAATCCCCACAACGGGGTGAGCTCCTGTTGCTCAGTCCCTGCTCCTGCCCACCTAGCAGTTCGAAAGTACATCAAAGTGCAAGTAAATAGGTGCCGCTCCGGCAGGAAGGTAAACGGCGTTTCCGTGCACTGCTCTGGTTCGCCAGAAGCGGCTTAGTCATGCTGGCCACATGACCCGGAAGCTGTATGCTGGCTCCCTCGGCCGGTAAAGCGAGATGAGCACTGCGACCCCAGAGTCGTCCGCGACTGGGCCTAACGGTCAGGGGTCCCTTTACCTTTAACTACACATAAAACTACTCAGTGAAGCATTCCATCTTACTAATAGGTTCAAGGCAATTACTATTTGAAACATGGTTAAAATATATACCCTGGGTCTTTGATTGTTATATCAGTGGGATGTTGTCATTGTTCTTCCACTAAAAATCACTTTTAAAAAAGAGTTTGGAAAAGGATTCTACCATGTGAACCTGCAGCCTGTATTTACCTCCAGTTTGATGTAATGTTGCCCAAACAGCTGAGAACATGATACACATTAACTGGCTTTGAGACCCTTCTGCATATTCAAGATCTCAGTGATGGGTTTTTTCAAGTCTCTATTCAAGGCATCCATGCCAACATTTTTTACAAGTAAGGCCAACATCTGCAAGCTTTCTGAGACCGTTTGCTTCCTGCTAATTAGGTCCCCCACCCATTACTTCATACTCTTCAGACTAATCTGAGATGAAAGGCAATAGTATTCTGTTTTTAAATGTTGGCATTGACTGGTTCATCACAAAACCAGCCAGAAGAGATCATGTTCCAAAATGGGATGGTTATTTTAACATTTACTTAGCTTAACAATTAAATTTATTGAATGCTACTACTTGTCATTAACAGGAAACAAGCAGAGTTGTGCACATCATGGATTTTCAGAGAGGGAAAAACCTGAGATATCAGCTACTGCAACTTGTTGAACCATTTGGAATAATTACAAATCACCTAATCTTGAACAAAATCAATGAAGTAAGTGTTAAAATCATGCTGAAGTGTGTTACAGCATGACATTACTTGGGAAAAAAATACTTCAAATGTTGCTCTACTCTACTTTTACAAACAATTTCCTGAACTGCAGCAATTACGGTGCCTCTGTTCACAATCAGAATTTTAACCAGGAGGAGGAAGTGTATGACCCCAAAATCTCTCTTGTACTTGGGAGCCAAGGCTTTGTGATGTCAAAGTAATTTTCTAGTCTGAATAGTTGCAAGAAGAAACTTTAATATGCAAGACTGAAACTGTTTTAAAGTAGTTTTCAACATCCAGTTGCCTATTCCTGGTGTAAAATCATATGTTTCAACATTATTTAAAATATTTGTATCCCATTCTTTAACCAGAAAGGAGCCTAGAGTGGCTTGCAAATAACAGTATTGTTAAAAGTGGATGATGATTGGATTTGCAACACGTAACCCTGCTTTAGAAATGCTATAGAAAATGTACAGTACTTATTGATGCTCCCTTGACAGCTTAAAGGCTACAGTATTTTTGTATTTCATTTTTGCTCATATTTCATTCTTAGACATAGTTCCTCTTCAAGAGGGACACCAAAATTTATTTATCTTCTGCAATTTCAGGCATTCATTGAAATGTCTACTACTGAAGATGCACAAGCTGCAGTAGAGTATTATTCAGCAGCCCCAGCCTTAGTGTTCGGCAAACCCGTGAGAGTCCATTTATCGCAGAAATATAAAAGAATAAAGGTAAAGTCAGTTCCATTAATTTTGCATTTCCACTTGTAACGTACAATCTGCATTCTGTGCTTTAGTTTCTGACATTAAACTAAAGTCTAATTATATATGTATAATGGATTACTGAAATATTCTCTAAACTTCTTAGAAACCAGAAGGGAAGCCTAACCAAAAATTTGAGCCTCCAAAACAAGAACTTGGTCGTGTGATCCATCTCAGCAATCTGCCGCATTCAGGATATTCTGACAATGCTGTACTTAAACTAGCAGAGCCCTATGGAAAAATAAAGAATTACATACTGATGAGAATGAAGAGTCAGGTAATTCATACAATGCTTGCATAACTAGAAATCAGTCCCTAGGTATATTTAGTAAAATGTTGTTTAGTAAAGCATTCTTAAGCATTTGGGTAACAACATAGAAGAAAAATAGGTGCTTACATGAAACACTGAAACTAAGGCTTACAACATCTCTTCCATGGAGAGATGGGCGAGTGCTCCCCACAAATAGATGTTGAGTAGATTCTTGTAAAAGATGTTTCATACCTATGTGTGAATTAGACAAGACGAAAGAGCCAAGGGCATTAGGCGAGATTGGGGGTGGAAAATGGAAGCCGAGCCAGCACATGTCTACTTGTATCTCCACAGCTCATCTTTATAGCCTTATTTTGGTACATGACACCACTATGTTGTGAGTTTCATTGTGAGTTCCATTGGCTGATAGAGTAGAAAGCATTTAGGCATCCCTCTTCAAGAGTTTGAGGCAAAAAGCAAGCTCATCAACTTTATCCTTCCACCAGCGGGGTTTCTGTAATTTTAGTGATTTACCTAGGTTTAACTTTATAGGAGAATCCTATTGAAATATTGGACCCTGAAATGTCTTTAATCACATCCATAGGCTTTCATAGAAATGGAGACCAGAGAAGATGCTGAAGCAATGATGGAGCAGTGCTCCAACAAAGCCCTTTGGTTCCAGGGAAGATGTGTGAAAGTAGATTTGTCTGAAAAATACAAGAAACTAGTACTAAGGGTAGGTACCATGTGCTGGAGTAAGTTTTCATTTTGAGTATTTCTTCAGTAAGTAATGTTGTAATGTGAAATGTGATACTCCACACTAGTCCTATGCAGAGTAGACCCATTGAATGGACACTGACTAACTTAGCTTCATTAATTTAAGTGGCCCATATTCAAATAACTTGGTGTGCTAGTGGAAGCCAGCACAAAGGGGTTGCCCCCCCTCTTCTCCCCAGATCTGGTCTGCAGTGTTATGAGAGAAGGGGGCACCCGACTGAACAATCAGGAGACATTGACATTTTCTACTCTGAGTAGGACTTGGTTGAAAACAACCAAAGTGTTTAGTGTTTCCTTAATAGTTAGTGTAAAAGCCTCTGACTAGTGTTGTTGCCACTTGCCTAGGGATTTGGAGCTGGCTGAAGAATCCAAGACTGATTCAGGCCAGAGGCAGTGGTGATACATTTGGAAAAATGCTTCCCCCCCCTTTTTTTAAATGTTTTATATGAATTTCAACTGTTGTGCTGAATGTTCTTGGTAACGGTGATTATACAGCTTCTCACAAGTTCTGCTCATACGAAAAGCATTTTTTCCTGTTCCTAACAGACAGTAGCTAATAGACAGAGAGACATAATTCCACATCCTGTACACCTGGCACCCACATGGTTACCGCTTATAGTTAATAAGAATAGGGAGAAGCCCCATCCTGAATACCACGGTGCAGATAAGAAAATATCTGAAGTCTTGCAGTTTGTGGCAGTTCTTACTTCAGCTGTGTTTTCATATGCCTTGAAGACTGGAACCATTTTCACTTGAATAGCTGTGCTCAGCTCCTAATACAGAAATCCACAAAGACCTTTATCATAGAATCATAGAGTTGGAGGGGACCCTGAGGATCATCTAGTCCAGGCATCCCCAAACTTGGCCCCCCAGATGTTTTGGGACTACAATTCCCATCATCCCTGACCACTGGGGAGTTGTAGTCTCAAAACATCTGGAGGGCCGAGTTTGGGGATTCCTGATCTAGTCCAACCCCTTGCAATTCAGGAATATGCAGCTGTCCCTTACAGGGATCAAACCTGCAACCCTTGTCATTATCAGCACCACGCTCTAACCAACTGACATTATTATTATTATTATTATTATTATTATTATTATTATTATTATTATTATTACAGATTCCCAACAAAGGAGTAGATCTGCTGAAGAAAGATAAACCAAGGTAATAATCTTTCTGGTAGCTTGAGTTTGTTTAAAAATAGAAAGGAAATGGGTAAGCAAGATTTCCCCCTTTCTTTTTATAGAAAAAGAGGTCTTTCTCCAGATAGCAAAGACTCTGGAAGTGAGAAAAAATGTAAGACTGAAGATAATGAGAAAATGGAAAGCAATAGCACTGAAGATAAAGAAGAGAAGAGAGATGAGGCAGATACAAAGGACAATGATCAGGCAGACCAGGAGGAACCAAGTTTACTCCTTGAATCTGAAGATGAACTATTAGTGGACGAGGAGGAAGCAGCAGCATTACTAGAGAGTGGGAGCTCAGCTGCAGATGATACGGATGTAGCTAACTTGGGTGATGTGGCTTCTGAACAAAAGGAGGCAGCTGGTGATGATGCCACTGCAAAACCCGAAGAAAATGCTACAGCTACATCAACGGCAAAGAAACTCAAAAAGGTAAAGAGAAAACTATCATTTGGAAGAAGTTTATGCTTCACCACGAGATTATTTCTTGCCACACAAAAACTTTCCGCCTTTCGAGAAAAGGTGCTCCTCATAACGTGGTATCTTAATAAGGGTTTCAGAAAGGAAGGTTCTTGTGTAGTCTGTGTGCATATACCCCATAGCTGTTTTGGGTGGTATAGATGACTGTAGTCTGTAGCAGTATCCTGTCCTGTAAAAAGTCTTTTTTTCCTCATTTTATTTCTTACTCATGAGACCATGTGCAAGTCCCTAGCTTGCTTCATCTCTGACCATGAAACAAAGATATGTAGGGACAAACTGCACATCTGCAAGGTACTCAGATGAATTACAATCCTAAACTTTGCAAGTCACAAGTTTAGGAGGGAGGCAACCCTGCCCTGAGGATCCGGAGAGAACTCTTTTCACCAGTGCAAGCACATAAATAAGTAGTATTTGTTGAAGGAAAGTGTCAGATTCCTAGTGCTAACCTTCACCACAGGAACATTTTCCTTGTGGGAGTTTGTTGTGTACATGGTTCCTTCTTGTGCTCCTTGCCCATTCCTGTTGCTTGCAAAGTGGGGAGATACTGAGCCCTGACCCAGTTTTGCGCTGTGGCTGGGGCTAAACTGTGGCCATTGGTATAGTATTTTGTACCCCTGCGCTCCAAAAGTCATCTCTTTTGAGGAGCACTTCCTAGAGAGGGAAATAAAAGTGGGTGTTTGCATGTGATGGAATTACCCTATTGGACTTCAGTGTGTATTTTAAATGAGATCGCTTGATTTGAGAAAAGCCATATCTAATGTAATAAATAAAAATAAATTGTCTCAATAGCGACATGTAGGTGGATTTCCAAGGAGCATGGAAGGCTTTGTGACTCTAGATGAAGTTGGTGATGAAGAAGATTTAGATCACCAAAAACGTAAATCTGGTATTACACCTGCTGTAAAAACTGATGGCAGCATAACAGAAACTCAGACTGTAAGCACAGAAGAAGGGCAGCAAGAAAACGAGGCACTGGAAAATGGTGCTAAAAATGAGAATTTGAAGTCAGAATCCTCCGAGGTGACAGACAGCACAGTGTCGGAAGAACAAGATGATAAAGAAAATACAGAAGGGCAAGAAAGTAAGACTCCGGATGAAAATAGGATTGGACCGTATCAGCCAAGTGTTCCTGTTGGTAAGAATGCTTCAACCTCCTCTAATGTAACGTGTGTTGTAAATGGACCACAAGAAAGAGACTTCCTTTCCTAAAGAGGTATTAGCTTAGAATTTGCCAGTCAGTTCAGGCTCAATCATCAAGACCTTATGAGCACAAACTGTTAAATCACTAAATAGAATACAACACATGTGCACATCATGCCAAGCCATAGTTTAGTATGATGTAATTAAACTGAAGAGATGCGGGTGGCGCTGTGGTCTAAACCACTGAGCCTAAGGCTTGCCGATCAGAAGGTCAGCGGTTTGAACTCCCGCAATGGGGTGAGCTCCCGTTGCTCGGTCCCAGCTCCTGCCCACCTAGCAGTTCGAAAGCACGTCAAAGTGCAAGTAGATAAATAGGTACCGCTCCAGCAGGAAGGTAAACGGCGTTTCAGTGCGCTGCTCTGGTTTCGCCAGAAGCAGCTTAGTCATGCTGGCCACATGACCCAGAAAAACTGTCTGCAGACAAACGTCAGCTCCCTTGGCCTGTAAAGCAAGATAAGTGCTGCAACCCCGGAGTCATTCACGATTGGACTTAACTGTCAGGGGTCCTTTACCTTTTAATTAAACTGCAGTCAGCCTTAAAGTGCAGACACAGCTAGAAGTTCAGAAGTTTTGCTTAACTGCAGTTCAATGAATGTAAATAAGTTGTGGTTTTATGTTGTGAATCATCCTGAGACCTACAGGTATTGGGCACTATGCAAATTACATAAATATAAAACTAACTTACTGTGGTTATTTTTGTTTTCAAAGTGACTAGCTTTATGTAAACCATAGTTAATGTTAACCACAGTTTGTCAGTACAAGCAACAAACTTCTTCCAAACTCTCCTGATTGTGTTGGAAGAGAAGAAGGGAGTGTATGTTCTGAGACTGTCGGACTCGGTCATATTCCATTTATTTCACATTAAATAACAGTTCTGTGAGGTGTGAACCAAACAATTTTATTTAAGAGCATTTTAAAGGCAAGGATGCATGTGTAGCCAGTATGAGACTACTGATTTACAGATCACCTATTCAGTACAGAGGGAACTTAGGGACTCTCTTTCTGGCCCTTTTGTTCTGGATCAGATTTGCAATTATGTGCATGTTTCTATTTAGGTGTGAGCTTTGTGGTGCCCCGAACTGGATTTTACTGCAAGTTGTGTTCCTTGTTCTACACCAATGAAGATGCTGCAAAAAAGGTCCACTGCAGCAGCCTTGCACATTATCAAAAGTTGAAGGTAAGGTAGAATTTCTCACCTTCATGCAGCTATTGGAAGAAGCTTAATTAAAACCTTAGGATAAGTAGCTCTTTGTTAAGGCTCTGGTTTATTTTAAGTGGCAAATTTAATCTCAAGTTATTCTACACCACCTAGTTCAGAAGCTAATGCATACGCCATGTCACAAGCAATCCAGCCCAAATTGGAACTTGGACATTCCATTGTAATCCAAGTATAGTGACTGGATTATGCCCAATGTACACATCAGCCTTACTACTTGATTTACCATGAGATGCAGCAAGCTTAAATTTGAAAAAAATTATGGAATGTTGCTAATGATGCCATTGCAACACAATCCAGGCAACAGAATTCAATCCTCCCTTGTTTGATTATTTGTTACAGAAACACATGGAGAAGGCTGAAGACAAGAAACAGAAAAAAGAGACTTAAATGCAAAAAAAGAGGTTTGACAATTTAAGGAAAAAATGGTTTTATTTTCAACGTTAATCTCAATACAGTAAAATTGGGGAAACGCTATACTACTTAGATTTTAGTGGAATAAAATAGAAGTATAATTCTGTTAGTGTGTTTAATGTTACAGCAAAATCTGCATTGTCAAAACGATCTTTTTTAAAAAAATATGGGAATGACAATACAGCTTTTTGTGCTGATTGATGCTTGAAGCTACCAAGGAAATGTACAGCATTCTGAAGAGTTAAGAAAGGATTTCATCAGCATTAATATTTTCAGGCTTCAAAGAACATCCCTTTAAAACGTTGGTTCTGTTCAGTTCAATATAAGCAGTTAGTTTTTTTCCCTTCTCTGGAACATTCCAGTCTATGTCCAGCTGACTTTCATGATTTCATTTCACTTTTGAGAATCTTTACTAATTTTTTGTGACTTTTTAAAAAGTGGGAATGCTTTATTTTAGCCTCGGTGTGTTTGGTAGTGAATAGAAAAAACATAGTCAGCTTTTAAAATGCTGTGTTTCTTCTGCTTGCGCAGAAAGTAAATTATTCTTCTTCTGACCAGTATTATTTTTCTTGCTTGCAACTTGAATTTAGTACTTTTCATACATCTCAAGTATAAGCAAAAGCAGCATTTGAACCATAAATTGTAAATAGTTACCTTTTTATGTTTGTATTTCAATTCTGATCCTAGACCAGTTACTAAGGTGTCACTGAAATTGGTGGGACTTGCTTCAAAGTAACAACTTTACCTCTTCACATTTGGTTTTATCTTAGAACTGTGCTCTTGATGTACCTTCGTGTGGCCAATGTGATTGGGAGCTTGCGTGTATAATCTGTTTTCATGTAGTTCTATTAATGATTTTAACAGCTTACATATATGTCAATTCAGGTTGTTATAGTGTCAAACCAATAAACCAAACCAGCCATGAGGGTTTTTTTTTTGTGTGTGTGTGTGTATGTGACTCTCTATAGCCAGTTTTTTTTTAATACAGACAACCAGATCATCTGTCATGCTCTTTGCCCACTCAGCTTTTCCACTAAAGGTCAACCAACCAGCTACAATGGTATTAAAGGTTCTGATTTTAAACCTCACAGCATGACCTCCACTTCCATGAAGTTTCCATAATTTATAGTTTGTGTTAACTGTCTGAACAGCATGTGGTATAGCTGGTCTTTACTGTACTTAGGCTAGAATTCAACAACACACATTCCAAAAGAGCTTGTTTAGTGTAATCAGCTGAATTTGTATGTTTAGCTCTGGAGCTAGTATGTGAAACCTTTATTGACAAGGGCAATAAACTCCCCAGTATTTGTCAATAAAAAAATTCATGACTGTAATAATTTGTTTGCATGGAATGGAAGGATCTCTCTGCAATACCAATGCTAAAACATTTAGTTTTGCAAACTTCATGCATAGAATAAGTAAGCCATTTTCAGAAAACATGGAATGTGTAGGTATCTGCATACAGTGGTACCTTGGGTTAAGTACATAATTCGTTCTGGAGGTCTGTTCTTAACCTGAAACTGTTCTTAGCCTGAAGCACCACTTTAGCTAATGGGGCTGCCGCTGCGTCGTCGGAGCACAATTTCTGTTCTCATCCTGAAGCAAAGTTCTTAACCCGAGGTAATATTTCTGGGTTAGTGGAGTCTGTAACCTGAAGCGTATGTAACCTGAAGCGTATGTAACTCGAGGTACCACTGTAGTTGAAATCTGCCAATAGTTGCCTTCACACAATTCACAATAACTTCTAAGGTTAGTGCCATTATTTACATAATATGGAAGCATTATGAAAATTAGGTGTTGAAATTCCCATTAATATATAAATATATAGTTATAGACCCCCTAGCTCTGATTAGTCTTGTTTAGCCATAGCTAAAGGTAGGGCAGGAAGCAGACAGAACTGTGGAGACTGAGGTGAGGGGTGAAGAAAGCTGATGTTCTGGAAAAGGTTTGAAGGAAACAGCCCAAGAAAAAGGAAATTCTAGTGGAATGTGAGTGGAATGTGAGTGGTAAGAGGCAGCAAGCAGAGGAGGAAGATGGCCAAAGGAAGAGAAACACAAGAGACTTAAGATTAAGAGCTAGGTGAAAATGTGGGGCAGCAACAGTTTGGAAGTTAGGACAAGTACCATCACCACCATGTGGGTGGTCTTTAGCCAAAAGAGAGTGAGGTGGTGACAAAGAGGATTGGGAAAGGGAAATTTTTGGAACTCGTGGCAAAGCTGAGTCATTGATAACTCTTTGCCTGTTCTCCTAAAGCTGATCTATCACAAAAACTTGGTATGTCTCATGACAGGCTGAGCATCTCTTCCAAGAAGATGGTCAGCTTGTTCTGTGGTTGAGTGACGACAGCCAGCTCACCTTCAGCTGTCAACATCACTGGACATGCACAACAAAATTAAATGAACATTTAAATACAGGTCCACTGTGCTAGAGGGGTGTGATGGAATTGCCCCTTGATACAGGACTTTTTGACATGAATGTTGCACAAAAGTGGATTGATCACAAGCCAAACATTCCAACCAAACCCACTGATGATACTATTGCAGTGGTAATAGTAAGTACTTAATTCGTTCCAGAGGTCTGTTCTTAACCTGAAACTGTTCTTAACCTGAACCACCACTTTAGCCAATGGGGCCTCCTGCTGCTGCCGCGCCGCTGGAGCACAATTTCTGTTCTCATCCTGAAGCAAAGTTGCTAACCCGAGGTACTATTTCTGGGTTAGCGGAGTCTGTAACCTGAAGCGTATGTAACCCGAGGTACCACTGTACTGATTTTTGATGGAGTGGGATGTATTTTTCTAAAGAACTACCAACTTTCTTTGTGGCAGTAAGAATAACTATTACAAAATATTGGAAACTTGTAAAACCATGAGGATCTAATGAAGAAGTGGCATAAATAGGTGTAGTTAGTTGCCTTAATGGAAAATCCAGCTCAAGTCAGGACACAAAAAAAATACCATTTTAGCTGCATTTGCTGAACAGTGGTTCTGCTTCATCTCATAATGTGCCGCTTGGTTTTTCGGGCATATATCAGTATGCTGGAGGATAGACATCTGCCAAGGTTTGCCTGGGAGATTTTGACTCATCCCTGGTGAATCACTAACCCAGGGTTACCACCATTTACACTTTGCCTCTATATTTAAGGTGTTTTCAAGAAACCTGTTCCATGAGCTGCATACGCACCAAAAGACTTGTGGCACCTTTTAAGACTAACTATAAGCTTTATGTTACAGATAGGTAGCCGTGTTGGTCTGCCATAGTCAAAACAAAACAAATTCCTTCCAGTAGCACCTTAAAGACCAACTAAGTCAGTTCTTCTTCAGATACCTGAAGGTATCTGAAGAAGCGTGCATGCACACGAAAGCTCATACCAAGAACTGACTTAGTTGGTCTTTAAGGTGCTACTGGAAGGAATTTGTTTTGTTTTGACTATAAGCTTTATGGTATAAGCTTTTGTGGCACTGCAGCCCACTGTCAGTTGGCAGGTCTGATGGTAGAGCACGAAACTTAATTTCAGTGTCATGAGTTCAAGCCCCACAATGGGCAAAAGATTCCTGCATTTCAGGGGGTAGGACTAGATGACCCTCGGGGTCCCTTCCGACTCTACAGTTCTATGATGATGATTTTTTTCTGCAGTTCATGCCAACTGAGATTTCAACATGCATCTGATGAAGCAGAGTTTTAGTTCATGAGAGCTTACGCCACAAAACTATTGCTAGTCTTTAAGCGGCAGCAAGGCAGTTTTTTTGCTGCAGCAAAACCAACACGGCTTCTCACCCACCTGGGAAAATGATAGAGAAGGCAGTGTACGTAACTTTCTTTTGGGATGTGGGGGAGGGGTGTGTTGGTAAACGGGGGTGTAAAAACTGATGACGCGTCTTGACATTTCTACACAAAGCTCAGATGCATGCAGAGATGCTACTGCTAAGAATGAACATTGCAGCTGGCAACAACCCAGCCACCTGTGCTGTGCTAAACTGCACACTTTTATGAGGGACTGGCAGATCTGTTGAATGTCATTTTAAGCAGGATGCCTAAAATTTGTTGTTTAGTCGTGTCCGACTCTTCGTGACCCCATGGACCAAAGCACGCCAGGCACTCCTGTCTTCCACTGCCTCCCACAGTTTGGTCAAACTCATGCTGGTACTGTAGCTTCAAGAACACTATCTGTTTCCTGCTTGGCAGGGGGTTGGACTCGATGGCCCTTGTGGTCTCTTCCAACTCTATGATTCTATCCAACCATCTCATCCTCTGCTGGTCTTTTCCAGGGAGTCTTCTCTTCTCATGAGGAGGCCAAAGTATTGGAGCCTCAGCTTCAGGATCTTTCCTTCCAGTGAGCACTCAGGGCTGATTTCCTTCAGAATGGATAGGTTTGATCTTCTTGCAGTCCATGGGACTCTCAAGAGTCTCCTCCAGCACCAGAATTCAAAAGCATCCATTCTTCGGCGATCAGCCTTCTTGATGGTCCAGCTCTCACTTTCATACATCACTACTGGGAAAACCATGGCTTGAACTATACGGACCTTTGTTGGCCTAAAATTATCAGTATCTTAAAAGCTGCGCAGAAGTCGCCTTTTTCTGGTGGGGGAGAGATCCCTAGTCCCAATTAAGTTGGCATGTGTAAAATCAAACCATAGAATTGGAAAGGACTCAAAGGGTCATTTAACCAGCAGTGCACGATCTCATCTAGATCATGATCATGACGGATGGCCATATGTCAGGAGTGCTCTGATGGTGTTTCCTGCTTGGCAGGGGGGTGGACTCGATGGCCCTTGTGGTCTCTTCCAACTCTATGATTCTATGGAAGGAGAGTCCACAACCTTCCGAGAGGGTCCACTTCACTGTCGGAACAATTTATTTTTCAGCAGCTGCACACCTTCCTATATTTCCCTTATATTCACAGCGTCTTTTTTCCTCCCTCTTGGAAAAATGGCGACCATAGAGGTAGGAAAAATAACAAGAGAGTCCCGCTGCGGCACGACTTCCGGCCAACCCCAGAGTGTCTTCCCCCTATTTCGTAGCTCTGTGGTGACTGCGGCCTGCGTATATTTTCAGAGAGGAAGCCCGAGCGGAGACCATAGAGACGGCCGCAAGACGGCGGAAGTGACCTCACATCCGGCCTGCGGAGAGATAGGTTGGAGAGGGAAGGGGGGGGGCCCGGTTGTTGTGTTTCCAAAGAGAAGGGGGCGGCGAAGGAGAAGCGAGGCAGCCGAGCAGAGAGCGGCGAGGAGCGGCTGACCCACTTCTTCGAAAGGTGCGGCTGCAGCGGGAGGGGGCCGGGGCCTAGCGCTCTGAGGCGGCGCCGTGGACGTCGGTCTCCCTTTGCCGCCCACACCCCGCGTGAGGGGAACCTTTCGGGGGGGGGGCAGGACGACGACGAATCCCTCTGAGGGGAAAGAAGGAGAAGCGAGGGGGGGTGGTAGTCGGAGAGCGGCCTAATGGCGCCTGTTGGGGGGTTGGAGGGTGTGTGTTTTTCCCCCCTTCATCCGGGTACCCGGGGCAGCGTACCTGTCTGTTAGGGGCGTGGTGCATGATGGGATACGTGCCACGGCTTTCCGCGTCTAAGTGGACTTCGAACGCTTCGCCCCCCCCGCCTCCCTCTCTCAGGGGGCGGGGCCTGCGCGCTCTTCAGGCGGCGAACAAAGAGGGTAGGGGCGGGGCTTAAGCGATGAGGGGCGGGGCTTAAGCGAAGGCCTAGTTAGAGACCTGCTCCTCCAGTCTTGCTTTGCCTTGTGCTCTTTGCTTTGGCTTAGCATCTTGACCAAGGCAAGGGAGGACTGAAGTGGGGTTTTTTTGGGGGGGAGGGGGGCTTTTCGTTCATATAGGGACCCTGGGGGTCATCCAGTCCAACCCTCTGCAATGCAGGCATCTTTGGCCCAACGTGGGGCTCGAACCAACGACCCTGAGATTAAGAGTGTCGTGCTCTGTCTTGTTGTTTTCCTCTGCAGAAAGGAAAGCAGCAGTGGTGGTGGTGAACACAATATAGAGGGCTGTTGTATATATTTGTTTGTTTGCCATGTTTTAAGGCACACAGTTGGCGCTGTGGGTTTAACCACAGAGCCTAGGACTTGCCGATCAGAAGGTCGGCGGTTCGAATCCCCGCGAGGGGGTGAGCTGCCATTGCTCGGTCCCTGCTCCTGCCAACCTAGCAGTTCGAAAGCACGTCAAAGTGCAAGTAGATAAATAGGTACCGCTCCGGCGGGAAGGTAAACGGCATTTCCGTGCGCTGCTCTGGTTTGCCAGAAGCGGCTTAGTCATGCTGGCCACATGACCCGGAAGATGTACACTGGCTCCCTCGGCCAATAAAGCAAGATGAGCGCCGCAACCCCAGAGTCGGCCACCGCTGGACGTAATGGTCAGGGGTCCCTTTACCTTTACCATGTTTACAACCCTCCTTTCCATCCAAGGAGCTCAGGTTCTCACCATCCCCGCTTTATCAACAAGCCTGTGAGGTAGCACTGGCTTTCACAGGGATTTTGAACTCCTGGGCCCTAGCCCAGCGTTTCTCAAACATCTTGGGTCCCTGGGTGTTGTTGGACGACAACTCCCATTGTCCCCTAGCTAACAGGGAGTTTTCGTCCAACAACAATTGAGAACCCTAGTTTGAGAAACACTGCATGGGCTCCATCAAAGTGTCTGTATTATTTGAAGAGATGTATTGACACAAATAGGGATACGGGTAGTGCTGTGGGTTAAACCACAGGGCCTAGGTCTTGCCGATCGGAAGGTCGGTGGTTCGAATCCCCACAACGCGGTGAGCTCCTGTTGCTCGGTCCCTGCTCCTGCCATCCTAGCAGTTCGAAAGCACGTAAAAGTGCAAGTAGATAAATAGGTTTACCTTTCCGGCGGAAAGGTAAACAATGTTTCCGTGCGCTGCTCTGGTTCGCCAGAAGCAGCTTAGTTATGCTGGCCACATGACCCGGAAGCTGTACACTGGCTTCCTTGGCCAATAAAGCGACATGAGCGCTGCAACCCCAGAGTCGTTTGCGACTGGACTAATGGCCAGGGGTCCCTTTACCTTTACCTATTGACACAAATGGGGCTCACATAAGTGAAGCTGATAATTAGATTCACGAGGGGTGGAAGGCAGCACTGCTGTCACACGGCACACACATTTAACTTCATATGCAGGTTATAATGTGGGCATAGGCAGCTGCCACCATGCTGAAGATGAGCAGGCCAGGGCATGTTAGTGCATTTGTACCACTTGGGTTCCGTACTGGAAGAAAGATGGGATATACCGTATTTTTCGCTCGATAACACGCACCTGACCATAACACGCACATAGTTTTTAGAGGAGGAAAACAAGAAAAAAAAATTCTGAATGAAGCAGTGGATGTATCATTTTTGTGCTTCATGCTGTGGCCACAGACATGTGATTTGATGGTGAGTTTGGGGTAGCCCAATGCAAAAATCCTGAGGATCCATGTGGATCCGTGCTTTGTAACCACGTTTTAAGTGGGGAGGGAAGGAAAAACATAGAAGGGACAAGGAGCACCGAGAGGGGTGTGCGGAGAAGCAGCTGGCTAAGAATGCAGGAGAGGGGTTTTACCGGAGGGAGGAAAGGAAGGCAAAAGTTCCCACACACCCACCCAAGCCAGCCAGCTCCCTCTCTCTCTCCCTCTCTCTCCCTCCCCCCCTGCATGTTGCCTGCGAGTCCGGAGAGGAATTAGAAGGAAGGACGCTCTGCTTTCCCCTCTGCTTGCCTGGAGGGGAGGGGGTTTCTCCGCTCTTTGTTCCGTTTGAGCAAACACAGTAACGAAACAGAAATGGGTGGGCAGTAAGACCCTGAGGAAGAATGCAGGAAAGCAGCAGCTTCCTCTTTTCAAGGCTTCCCTTCTCCAGACGATTTGATATTTGCCTGATTTTTGCCTTCACTCGCGCCAGTCCAGGGACCACACATTCGCTCAATAACACGCACAGACATTTCCCCTTACTTTTTAGGAGAAAAATTCTGCGTGTTATAGAGGGGAAAATGCGGTACATCTGCTAAGCAAATAAAAATAATATTTGATGCAGCAAGTTATGGTGATGAGCACAGGGTTCGGGGGATGTATATTTAATAAACTTACATCCTGTCTTTCCTCTAAAGGCCTCAGGATGGTCTACGTGGCTTTCCTATTCATTTTCCTTCTCTCAACAACGCTGAGAGTAGGAGAGGTTGTGATGGACCAAATGCCACCCAGTGGGTTTCATGGCCAAGTGGAGATAAGAACCTGGATCTTCCCACTCCTAGTCAGATACTTTAAACACCTATTCTCCATGAATTTGTCTGCCTGCAGATTTTTGCCATGATAACTAAAAGGAGCCTCAACCTGCATACTGCATGCATCTGCATCCTGGTTGCATGGTGACAAACAGAGGAGGGCTGCTGTTTTGACGCCTTTCTTGCTGGGAGTCCTAGAAATAGACTGCTGGCCACTGTTCCTCTGCCTCATTTTCTCTCTGAATTCTCTAATCAGATACTGAAGTAAGATGGGATGGGATGACATAGTGTGCTTTGGTTATTCTGCTAGGCACCATCTCTGAAGTCTTCGTGTTTGAAGCAAAATTAGTAAATCAGATGAGTTTCGCTCAGTAACATTTATTCTTCGTTAACTGAGAGAAAAACAAGAATCCAGAAAGGTACAGTTAAGCTGGCAGGTATAGGCATCATATTTCTTACCTACATATTACCTTTAGAGAGAACAGTGGGAGGAAAGACAGGCCACAACAATCCTTTACTTAGTTTTTCTGATGTTGCAGACTGTCACTGTTCCTAATGCCCTTTAAAACAGATTGCTATATCCTGGCTTTTTCAGAAATGTGTTTTGTTTTTGTGTGTGTGTGTGTGTGTATTTTCTTTTGGTAGAAATAGTTTGTGTACCATTCAGGCTTGCAAAACAGTGTGTTGATACTTGGGCTGAAGATTCAAAATTCAGTAGCCATTTATTTTTCCCTCATTCTGTAAAGAATATTTCACTGTTTGAAGAGGCAAATTAGTTTTTATATATATTTTAAAAATCTTACTCTAATTTGCATTTTTATCTAGGGCCATATTTCCAAACTATTTGCTTCCAAGAAACACTTTTTCCACATTATCTTGTCAGATGAGGAACTCCCGCAAAACTGCCATGGGACCCCAGAGCATTGTGGAGGATTGTTGGTACGAACTTCGAAACTTAATGTACGCAGGGACAGCCTCCTGCCCTGTGTTAAGTCAGGATGCTGTTCTATAATATATCCCATATTCCTCTGCATTGTGCTTTGTAGAAGATTCAGAAATGGTGGACAAGCTTGCTTTTCAGTGAAGCTTGTTGACAATTACTGATCAGAAACCTCTGGTAAGTTACTGAGGAGCCTCAAGATTCCTCTGAGCACAGTTTGGAAGCCAGTGATCTAGAATTTCCATATACAATGAGGACACTCTCCCGTATGGGGAAGAGAGAGGTTGGGCAGGTGTGAGAAAAGCTGTACCTACTAAAAGTTGTGTCTTCTGCATATTTAAATAAGACATTTGATGCAGTTTCACTACTAAAGTCAACCGTACCTGGTCATCAGCAGTGCCTGAGAGCCACATGGAAGCTGATCTGAACTCTTCTGCAGAAGACACGAATAAAATTATAATAAACATTAAAGATACACTGACCTTGCCTACCCTTGCAGCTGTCTTATCCATGAATCAAATTATATATCATTGGTTTCAGTACATAATATCACAGGGTAGATGGAGAACCGGTTCTTTTAGAGCTAAGTTATATAACTGTTTGGTATTTGCCCACATACATCATCTCTCTCAGGTGAGGTTTGTGACGTCACAATCTCATTTGACATCAGGATCCTATGAATTGCAGGATTTAGTAGGAAGAGACATAGAGCTGCCAGAGGGAAGTCTGTACTTAAACACAGCTCCCCTTGATTGTTGCAAATGGAGAGAGGAACATGATGACATTTCTAAGGTGACTTGCAATCTAGTTTCCCAAGCTAAATAATAGAAATGGTGTACATTTTGAAATCAAAAGTGGACACAGAACAATAATTATTTTTTGTTTGAACGTAATAATCAGAGATGTTTTAAGCAGAGCCTAGAACATCTTGCAAGATACATTTTAAAAACTAACCTTTTAAGTGTTCTGGCCCTATCTTTGAATCTGTAGCAGTAGCAGAAGGTTGCATCAATATAACGTGTTCTCGTTTACATAGTCAGCAGATATGGTACTTATAGTAAAGAAGACTTTTAAATTGCAAGTGACAATAATTACAGCAGTTTTGCTATTAATAAGTAGTCTCTGAAATGTTTGGTCAGCTGTGTAATAAACCCTCCAAACACCATGGGGCTTTATTATGATGTATAGTCCGACAATAAATGCTTAACTAAGTATTGCAGAGCTAACCTTGAAACCTGACCATGCTTCTCAAAAGAGAAAGAAAAATAACTGGTATTTCTCGCAGTGTTGGTACTTAAGTAACTTTGACTCCATGCCCATCCTCTAGCATAAGCATCCCTTGTTACAGTGTTCTGCTCAGAAGATGCGCCTGCTGGTGGGAGATGAGTGGGGGGGAGCACTTCTGCCAACTCCCCCTTTAATATGTAGCCCCTTGTAGTCTCTAAAAATCTGCTCTGGATGGTTGGGACTTTGGAAGGAAGGATTGTCAGACAGGGGAAGTCAGCATCAAAAAGCCTTCAGTGTACAGAAAGAGCTGTTCCGTTATCAAATGGCCAAACGTCTGTTAAATCAGGGATGGAGAACTTGTACCCATCAGAGATTGTTAGATTCCCTATATTAAATAGTGGTTTATTTTTAAATGCAGAATTTGTCGCTTCAACAAGTGGACTTTCCTTACTCCATTGGCAGAACAATATACAATGGGTGTTTCCAATAAGAACTTAGTCCTCTCTGTGTTCTGAGTGGTGGTTGAAAAACATTTCCGTCGCTTCCAGTGTGTTAAGGCTGGAAATAATACAAAAGAGGGATAGACAGAAAAAATATATAGGAATAAATAACTTTCCCAAGCATTCTAAACTCCCATTGTTCTAGGTGCGTTTTGCGACAGGGAATTTCATAAATGCAAGCAGTTTCTGAGCTCTGGGCACAGTATTGCGCCTAAGACAGGGGCCAGCAACCTAAGGCCCATGGGCCACAAGCGACCCATGGGGGTTGTTTAACCAGCCCATGGACCCCGCCCACCCACTCGGTCTGCTCCCGTGCACCACACTAAACCAGCGCGGAGCAGAGCAGGGACCGACTTCCACGATGCTGGCCAGCTTCCCATTGGCTACAGGAAGCTCCTGCAGCCAATGGGAAGCTGCGCACGCCTCCGCGCCGGAAGGAGCGCTGGAAATAGCATTTGCGCTTGTGCACCCACACACACACCGGCCCACCGCTGCATCTGCGGGACTGTGAACCAGCCCAAGCCACAAAAACTTTGCCGACCCCTGGCCTAAGATTTCAGATTAAAATTGCCGCTGTTACTCAGAAGTAAATGTCAGCCGGTCTTGAAAGATCTAAACTGGCTCCCAGTACGTTTCCGAGCACAATTCAAAGTGTTGGTGCTGACCTTTAAAACCATAAACGGCCTCGGTCCTGTATACCTGAAGGAGCATCTCCACCTCCATCGTTCTGCCTGGACTCTGAGGTCCAGTGCCGAGGGCCTTCTGGCAGTTCCCTCCCTACGAGAAGCCAAGTTACAGAGAACCAGGCAGAGGGCCTTCTCGGTAGTGGCGCCCGCCCTGTTGAACGCCTTCCCACCAGATGTCAAAGAGAAAAACAGCTACCAAACTTTGAGAAGACATCTGAAGGCAGCCCTGTTTAGGGAAGCTTTTAATGTTTAATAGGTTATTGTAGTTTAGTGTTTTGTTGGAAGCCACCCAGAATGGCTGGGGAAACCCAGCCAGATGGGTGAGGTATAAATAATAAATAATAATAATAATCATTATCATCATTATTATCAACCAAGTTAAATGGGGCTTCCTCCCAAGTAGAATGTGCATGGATAGGGGACCTGAAAACTTTATTTTTTCTTTTTAAACCCAACATGTTTTGCTTAGGCTTTCGTTGCCTTGTTAATGTACTTTTAATGTATGATGTGCTTTTAATTTGTAATATACTAGCCAGTTAGTTATGGTGGTTTAACTGGTGTATGTTAAAGTGTTATCTACCTCAGACTCTCACAGTATTGCTTAAAACCAAAACAAATTTTGAAGTGGGATCATTGAAGGACTGGACACTCAAGATGGGTGTCTCTGCCATCAGTTGTATAGACCTTTAATATGTGTTAATTGTGGTGCCAAATATATATATTTATGTGAAGGAAAGGGGGTTTAGGGAAAATCCTGGGCTTTTCTGCACAGTGGAAGGAAAGGAGGACCTTTTTCTGTCTCCCCACTTCCAGCCACTCTGAAGACTGTAGAAGGGACCCTCTTAAGAATATTAGGGTGGCTGGCAGGGGAAGCACGGATATGTTTTTTGCAGTCTTCAGATGAGGACTAGACCATGTGAAAAGTGAACACAAGATTTTAGCTGCAGTTCGTTCATTTCCAGCTTCATCTTCTTGTTATAAAAAGTGTGCCTAGACATTCAATTGTTACACCCATAACCTAGGTTTAAGGTGCCATTTAGCTCCTAGCTTTCGTATTTCTGTTTCTAATACTGCTGCTTACTAGCCCTTGAAGCCACCCCAAACAGGAAAGCCTTGCAATGCTTTGAGAAGGTGTTCAGAGTCAGAATTTGATAGACTGCTAGGGTGAAGGACATTCATCAACTATGATAACCACACTGAATATCCCTCTTGCCTGCCCCTTATTGATCAATCTAGTTACATGATGGTCCAGCCAAGAAGGCACATTTTGGTGTTAAAGAAGGAGTAAAGGAACGAATATACTTCTGAGATTTGTTAGGTCCACACGGTTGAGGGCTTTTGTGGTTCAAAGCCCAGGCATCTTGCTTTGGGTGCAGAAAGTAGTGACATTCCAGGGCACACATTAGTGGACTATTGGTGTGTGACCACAGAGCCTAGGACTTGCTGATCAGAAGGTCGGCGGTTCGAATCCCCGCGATGGAGTGAGCTCCCGTTGCTCAGTCCCAGCTCCTGCCAACCTAGCAGTTCAAAAGCACCTCAAAGTGCAAGTAGATAAATAGGTACCGCTCTAGCGGGAAGGTAAACGGCATTTCCGTGCGCTGCTCTGTTTTGCCAGAAGCGGCTTAGTCATGCTGGCCACATGACCCGGAAGCTGTACGCCGGCTCCCTCGGCCAATAAAGCGAGATGAGCGCCGCAACCCCAGAGTCGGCCATGACTGGACCTAATGGTCAGGGGTCCCTTTACCTTAGACTATTTTTAACTATGTTAAAAAATATTAAAATATATTTTATATCTTAACTTGGTAACATAACAAGAAACAGTACCCCCCTCCCAAACTGAACAGCTTTCAAAGTTGCATCGGTTGTAGTGAGAAGGACAAAGTGCAATTAAGTTGCCTGCCAAGTTTTTGCAGGTAGAACCATTCTTTAGCAAAAGAGAATGGTGCTCCTACCAGTACTAAGTAAGATTTATCTCCATCTCAACTGGAACTAATACACAGTGAAAGTGGTTTTACAGACTTTGGCCAGGTTTGTATGTTATGCTGCATCAAACCATGACTTCTCAGAAGTCTCTAGGAGAAGAGATTGCAGTAGCTTTGCTGCTTCCTGTTCATGAGATCATGGTTTAGCACTCCTGGACAAACCACAGCCCATCAACCATATGACAAACTTGGTTAGAGCTCACGGTTTGTCAGGAAGGAGCTAAAGCATTAGCCTGGGTTTGGATGACATGCTAAGCCAAAACATGACTTAGTGCAACAGCAGAAAGACTGGGGAGGAGCAAGTGGACAAGAGTGGCATCCCATACACACAATGCTTTAGGCATACTAAAATTAGTGTGCTAAAAATGCCCAGTGCCTTAATTTTTCCTTCAAATTTAAATGGTGGAAGGGAATGTGTGCTACTGATTTTACACATATTTAAATATTTGCACTATTTTATTCCCCACCCCACCCCCCATTAATGCTTTGCATTTGAGGCAAAGCCACTTTTAAGTACACTTAAGTGAATCTTTTTGCCAGTCATATTTTCAGGGTTTTTTTCTGGCTGTTGGTTTGAGTGTTGTGCAGCGTGTCAAAACTTAACATGGCACAGCTGTTTAGTTTTGCTTAGTAAATAAAGGTAAAACATTCAACTTGGAACATCAGAAAATCTCAGGTTCAAACATTTCTAGCACCCCACAGCCATGAATGTAACACTGTTGAGAGATCAAGTCCTATCATGTTTTGCACCAAATTAAACTTCTGAATATAATTCTCAAGGGAAACCCCATAAAGAGCTGTTTCACCTCAGGGTTCCAACATGTGAATGAAGACAGCAAGGTATTCATTAGATGGAAAGGATTTGAGACATCTTTCAATATGGGAGCTGATGAAAGATACATTAGCTTAACATTGTAATCTGCATCTACAGTGGTGCCCCGCAAGACGAACGCCTCTCGCGCGCCTTCCCCTCTGTCCCCGGAGATTGCGGGGCAGGCAACGGGGAGAAGCAATCTTCTCCCCGCCGCCCCTTGCTTTAAACAGGTCTGGGGACAGAGGGGAAGGCGCGCGGTGCTTCCCCTCTGTCCACGGACGGTCTCCATAGGAACGCATTGATTGATTTTCAATGCATTCCTATGGGAAACCGTGCTTCGCAAGACGAAAAACTCGCAAGAAGAAAAAACTTGCGGAACGAATTAATTTCGTCTTGCGAGGCACCACTGTACTACAAAGCGGAGACTGGCAAGGCTAAACACCACCAATTAAAGTTGTCTGCATCTTCTCATCCCTCCCCCAGTCAGAAAATATGCTAGATATTATTGCCTTGCTCTTATATTTCAATTACCAGTCAGTTTCCTTGCATCCAAAGGGTACTTAGATAGCATCTTGTTCAAACCTGATTGAATATTGACTATTGGACACACCCACACACACACACACACACAGAGAGAGAGAGAGGAGTGTGTAGAGATGACAAAATACAACCTTGCAGGAAAGGCTTTGAGGAAGATGAAGGACCCTTTGCTATCCGTTAATCTTTCTGCCAGAAATTATCAGAACTGCTCTCCACTATTTCTCAGATTGTCAAACAAGTCAGTTTTGCCTTGCATATTGTCTAACTTGGACCATAATTGCATTATTTTTCACAGTCCGTGTAAAATACAGGTTTTAATCTTTGTGTTTGGTTTCGACCCTAAAAGGGCCAATAGGAGAATTTTGATACATGCATAGTCACATAAAGTGTTAGATACTTGTCCATAGATATTCCGTCTCCACTGCTTGAGGAGGAAAATGCAGGAACAAGTCTTCCCAAACTGTGTCTCTTCCAGCATTGCAGACACTGGATCATGTTTCACTGAAATCAACAGGGAACTTTCAAGTAAGTGCAATTATGGATTGGACTGAGCGTCTTTAAGACCATGGTGTTTTTTTCCCCCCTTTCAGGCTTAAGCTCAAAGGCACAACCATGAAAGACCCAAGTCGCAGGAGTACTAGTCCAAGCATTATCAATGAAGATGTGATCATGAATGGTCACTCTCATGAAGATGATAATCCATTTGCTGAGTATATGTGGATGGAAAACGAGGAGGAGTTCAACAGACAGGTGGGTGAGCAGATAATGTGACACCTTCCATATGTGTAAAGAAGAAGTGTGGTTTTTTTTGGGGGGGGGTGTTATTTGGTATCATATTTTATTGGAAATTTCAGAAGGACTCTTGCCTCTTTTCTGCAGATATAGCCTTTGCAAAGAATTTTTGTTCTCTCAACATGTATCTCATTTGCCTATATTTTCTTCCAGTTCTTTCCTTGATAGTCTTGTCTCTCATTCTGAAACACAGCTTGGTACTCCAGTTGCTTAATCTCTGCTCTCTGCTTAAATTGGATACTTAGATATAGAGGAATGCTCAGTGCTGTAGCTATTGGGGGGGGGGGCTAGCCAGGTTTATTGCACCGGGTGAATTTTCCAGAAGAGTGCCATTGAGGCTCCCAGGCTGTGTGTGTGTGTGTGTGTGTGTGTGTGTGTGTGTACACACAAATGCACATGGTGGAGGCAAAAGGAGTCTTTGACCCAGATGAAATAAAGCCTAGTTTTGCCCCTGAATGCTAAATAAATACCGTATTTTTCGCACCATTGGACGCACTTTTCCCCCCTTAAAAAGTAAGGGGAAATGTCTGTGCGTCTTATGGAGCGAGCCAGCAAGAGCCGCTGCTCCCGACAAGCTCTGCGCAGCTCTGCCTTTAAAGCAAGATCTGCATAGAGTGTGTCTGCAGCTCTGGCTGGGTTTACAGGGAGGCGGGAGGAGGGACAGCCGTCTGTTGCTCCTTCCGGCTCATTGTAAACCCGCGGCTGCTGGCTCGCTTAGAAGCAGCAAAGTGGGAGGGAAGCCGCTTACACCCGTGTAAGCAGCTCCTCTCCCAATTTCCTGCTTCAAAGCAACCACGGAGGAGGGGAGGAGGGGACTCATGGATCCTCGCTGCTCGAGGCTGCATTGAAGCAGGAAAGTGGGAGGGGAGCAGCTTACACCCGTGTAAGGAGCAGCTTACACCCGTGTAAACAGCTCCTCTCCCACTTTCCTGCTTCAAAGCAACCACAGAGGAGGGAAGGAGGGGACCCATGGATCCTTCTCGCTGCTCAAGGCTGCAGCGGATTCCCTCCTCCCGGGCTCCCTTTGAAGCAGGAAAGTGGGAGGGGAGCAGCTTACACTTGTGTAAGCAGCTCCTCTCCCACTTTCCTGCTTCAAAGTGGAGGGAATCCCCTCCGTGGCTTGCTTTGAAGTAGGGTTCGGGGGTTCAGTGGGGAAAGAGGGCAGGAAATAGATGCTGGGCAGGAAGACTTTGACCACTGGAAAGTCCACCTCAGCCTCCCCAGATTTCCACTGAGACAGCCAGGTATGGCCATAAGAGCTGGAAACTTGCATGGGCTGTTTATTTAAAGACGAAAACATGCATTCATGTGAAATAAATCCTCCCAGGTTCCTGGACACAACCCACACTTGATATTCACACATGGATGATGATGATAATTATTATTATTATTATTATTATTATTATTATTATTATTATTTATTTGTACCCCGCCCATCTGGCTGGGTTTCCCCAGCCACTCTGGGCGGCTTCCATAGAAACCAAAAATACACTAAAATATCACAGATTAAAAACTTCCCTGAACAGGGCTGCCTTAAGATGCCTTCTGAATGTCAGGTAGTTATTTATCGCTTTGACATCTGATGGGAGGGCGTTCCACAGGGCAGGCGCCACTACCGAGAAAGCCCTCTGCCTGGTTCTCTGTAGCTTTGCTTCTCGTAATGAGGGAACCGCCAGAAGGCCCTCGGCGCTGGACCTCAGTGTCCAGGCAGAACGATGGGTGGCAGCCGATGGATGGCATTGGCAGCTGGAGGGGCAGCATGGTTCAAGAGCAAGTCCTGGTTTCAAGCTTCAGATCAGCTCTTTCGTGGTGGCCTCAAACAACCCTTTGGCTGCAAGGGGAATCCCTCCCTTAATTCAGGATGCTACAGTCTACACATGCTGTGGCTGCCTGCCCTTTTCCCTGAGCTGTAAAAGCACCTTCAAGAGGGTGATGGGAGGTGACACAGTCATCTTCCAGATGTGCAAAGAACCACCCTCGCCACACTAAACGTGACAGGAAGCCTCACACCCAGATCTGAAGCATTAATGGGATCCTAGGAAGCTGCCTTATAAGGAGTCGGACCCACTACTCCATCTAGCTTAGTAATGTCAACACTGACTGGCAGCAGTTTGCCAGAGTTTCAGGCCTGGAGAGGCTGGGGATTGAATGTGTGGTGTTCTGCATGCAAAGCCACTGAGGTTTCAGCTGTTCCCTTTAAAGACAAACTAAGATTGTAGTCCCCATGGTTCTGAAGAAAGGGCTAATTTAAACAGGAACAGAGGGACCTTCCCTGTACCACGTCAGGACCCCTGAGCCCATTTAGCTCAGTTTTGTCTTCACTGATGGGCAGAGGCTCACCTGGGTTTCAGGAGACACACCTTCAGTCCTACCTGGAGAAGCTTTCAAGGACTGAACTTGGGATCTTCTCCATGCTCTCCCTATTGAGCTATGATGGCTCCCTCTCTTCTCCTCCCCTCCTCCTATGCAGGAGGCCTATCTCGGCTTGTCATTATAATGTATATATGTCAAGGGCTTTGAGATGCATATAAAATCAGGCTCAGCATTATTAACTGGACTTAGGTAAGCCATGGTTCCCCTTCCTTCCCTCCTCTGAGGCTCGCTTTAAAGCAGCAAAGCGGACAGGAGCCACCCGCTTTGCTGCTTTAAATAGTTTAGTACAACATTTGATTCAGAATATTTTTTTTCATGTTTTCCTCCTCTAAAAACTAGGCGCGCCTTATGGTCAGGTGCGCCCTATGGAGCGAAAAATACGGTACACAAGTTAGCAAGGCCTTCTGAGATTGAAGAATTCCTTGCCATGTGTAATTTTTAACTTACTAGCCATTTCTAACCCTCATATTCCACTGTCAAATAGTATCAGTGATTATCTATGTGGGGCTACCTTTGAAGGTGACCCAGAAACTACAACTAATCCAGAATGCGGCAGTTAGATTGGTGACTGGGAGCAGTTGCCAAGACCATATAACACGGGTCTTGAAAGACCTACACTGGCTCCCAGTACGTTTCCGAGCACAATTCAAAGTGTTGGTGCTGACCTTTAAAGCCCTAAACAGCCTCGGCCCCGTAGACCTGAAGGAGCGTCTCCACCTCCGTCGTTCTGCCCAGACACAGAGGTCCAGCGCCGAGGGCCTTCTGGCAGTTCCCTCGCTGCGAGAAGCCAAGTTGCAGGAAACCAGACAGGGGGCCTTCTCGGTAGTGGCACCCTCCCTGTGGAACACCCTCCCACCAAATGTCAAAGAGAAAAATAACTACCAGACTTTTAGAAGACATCTGAAGAATACCCTGTTTAAGGAAGCTTTTAATGTTTAATAGGTTATTGTATTTTAGTGTTCTGTTGGAAGCCGCCCAGAAAGGCTGGGAAACCCAGACAGATGGGCGGGGTATAAATAATAAATTAATAATAATAATATCGGGTTAAATGCTATGCGTTGCTATATTACAAGAATAAGAAGTAAAGTGAAAAGGCAATTTCAAACAAACTCATATTAGTGTTAGGAAAGAAGTGAGGTGTGTTCTGATGGCCTCTCAGACTCCCCCCGCCCCCCAGCCATTTTTCATTTGGGTCTTACTTCCCATGCTCTTAGTAGCTGTCATTAAAGTTAGCCTGCCTCGTTTTACATAGGATGTGTTGTCAGCTCATGTGGGATGGGAACTAAAGGAAATAAACTATTGTGCAACTAAATTATTGCACAAACTTGCCACGTTAAGGCTACTTGCTGGAAAATATGACTCTTGCTAGAACCAGCTGAATTTAAAAACAAACAAACCCCAAAAACCTTTATTTTCCATGATGAAAATACTGTTAAGTAGTTGGTTGAGCAGTGCTGTAGCATTTTCTGTGCGTGACCCCTGTGAAGAAGCCTTAAGATTGGTGGCTGCGGTAATGGTAAAGTTTCTCTCCTATGTTTTAAATACAGATCGAAGAGGAGTTGTGGGAAGAAGAATTTATAGAACGTTGCTTCCAAGAAATGCTGGAAGAGGAGGAAGAACATGAGTGGTTTATTCCAGCCAGAGATCTCCCGCAAACGATGGATCAAATTCAGGACCAGCTCAATGATCTTGTTATCAGTGACAGTTCGTCGCTGGAAGATCTGGTGGTAAGTGCCTGGTTTTAAACACTTGAGTTTATTTGTACCAAGACTGCCTACAATCCTTGTCAGGTATTTATTTCAAAGAGGAGCTAAAAAAAAGTAAATGAAGGAAATCAAGCCACTTCATAACAGAACCTCCTCTTCTGTCTTGTTCTCCTTCTCCCCTCTCCCTCCCACTTAATGTCTTTGCAGTAGAAAGAATGGAGAGAAATAAGGAAAGCATGTTTGAGAGTTAAGAGTCTAGGAGAAATAGTCTGGGGCTAGGTGGTTAAGAGAGGGAAAATGTGCTTGTAGACCTACGGAGCAGCTCTCATTTTGGCTTTTGGATTCTGTGACAATGTGGCTTGCATGTCTGGTGGCTGAAGCTGGAGGTGGCCTCCATGTCTGTCTAGCACCTGCCATACTATCAAGTCCGTTGGTAGCGTGCAAATTGTAATAACACATATCCCAAATGCTGGGAGGCTCGGTGCAATCTTCTGAATTTAAAAAGGCAATACTTTGGGATCGATGAACGAAGTGTGCCTCCAATTTTAGTAGACTAAAAGCATAGAACTAGCCAAGGTAACGTATTTTCCTTTCCTCGCACTTTCCAAGTCTGTTCCAAAAACACCTTGAGCCTAGATAATGACTAAAATGAGGGAAATTGGCTGAATATTGGAGTAGACCCAAAGTTAGTTGCATTTTGGCACCATTGATTTCATTGGGACCAAAGTTCAGCTACTTGTGGGCACCTAAAAATATCTGCCTGAGCAGTTCCATTGAAGTCAGTTCCATTGAAGTTTCTTTCTTATGTGCACATGAACCACAATGCCTAGACTGAACAATTGCCTTCCCACAGGGGGAGCTCACCTGCAATATTTGTGTGAATTGCTGCCCTGTATATTTTTTTCCCTTGCCTATCAATCTTCTCTGAGAGGCAGGTAATTTTGACAACCTCACCAGAGTCCTTACTTAATAAAGCACATTTGTGTGAGCTGGCTCACAATTTGGGAGTTTCCTACCTTAGTACATACTCTGCACACAAATTCAGCAGAAGTTATCAAAGCAGTTGTTTTTGGACGGATAAACTTGCAGAAACATGTGAATCTTTGCTATTTCTTTCATTGATAGGAACCTCGTGTTAAAAGTGCAGTGACAAAAAAAGTCATAGTGAAGCCTCAGGTACAATAATAAACAAGAATGCAGTATTCAGGAACTCTGGTGTGTTACGTTAAAACCAGAACTACTTAAAAGTAACCACAAAATAACATCTAAATTGCCACATTAATGTTTTTGCTGTTGATGGTTAAGGATTCACTGTTAAGTTTAGAATTGGGAACAATGAGTAAGACATCCAGGCTGCTCTGTTTTAATCCATTATCTAATTAGGTGAGCCTGTGAGTTAGGCTCTTTGACTTCTTTTGTGACATGGCTGTGAATCCATAGGCATGGTTTTTTAATAGAAGCTAATAGGCTTGTACCAAATGTATTACGGTGTACTCTTAAGAAGGGAATTTCCTAAATACTCTTTATATATCATGGAGGGGGCTAAACATCCAAGGATCGGTATTAATTTGGTGACAATTTGTTCAAAACTGTGGAAAATCAATAAAAATAATTGGTAAACACCAAGGATCCTTCAAGCCCTACATTCAACTTTCAGATAACTCTGTCCTTGACAAACAGTGAGGTTTCTCTATGGTTTTTACAACAGTTTCTTAATCTTAAACATTAAAAATTTAATGTTTGTGCCCAGGGGCTTTAGCTCAGTAGCAGAGAACATGCTAACTCAGTCTTGGTGAGTTCAGGACTTCCTCTGCATGTGAAGACAGAGTCCGGCAGATTGAGTGGATGAGACCAAGATTGGGTCCAACAGTCGACAAGGCGGTTTCTGCACGAGCTGTAGAGGGAAGTGAGGGGCAGATGGAGCTTGACAACCTGGAAAGGTAGCTCATCCAGGAGAAGGAAAACTCGGGTGCTCAACCTCCAGCTGCCTCGCAGGATGTTTTCGGGAGAAGAAAGGGCTAAGGAGTAAACGAGACACAAATCCAGAGTGGATGGAGCCTTGTATGCCTCCTTCCTGCAATTCCTGCTGCTAAGCTGCTTTCCTTTGCACCACATTAGTGAGGCTTGTCATCTGAGCAGCCCAGGACCTCCATACACGCTGCCCAGGTTTGCACCGCGAAGCGGTCACTTCGGTGTTGCTAACACACTGGGTTAGCACTTGGGCCAGTCACACTTCTGTCTCTCAGCCCCACTCACCTCACAGAGTGTTTGTTGTGGGGGAGGAAGGGAAAGGAGAATGTTAGCCGCTTTGAGACTCCTTAAAGGGAGTGAAAGGCGGGATATCAAATCCAAACTCTTCTTCTTCTTCTTCTTTGACTTCAGCCCCGGAGGCACACTCCAGTGTCTCTTGATGCCAACAAGACACTGTAATCTCCAGCTAAAAGGATTAGTGCATGATGGCAAAGACTTCTGGCCTGAGATCCTGGAGAAGCAGGCATGTCCATAGTCTGTTTCGGGGGCCTAATTCAGCCTGCTGTTTGGTTTAATCCAGCCTCTGTGGCAGTTTATTTCCTGGGGTAAAATCCTAAGAAAAGCTTAACAGCTTTGGTTGGCCCTCATCTCATGCATGTTCACTTCATCAAATCTGGCCCTCTTTGAAAAAAGTTTGGACACCACTACTGGAGAGTCACTGGCCCTCAGAGCAGACAGTACTGGGCTATATGATCAACTAGTTTGACCCCCGTATAAGGCAACTTCTTTTGTTTCTATGATAAGACTACCTTGTTCTTTAGAATATTTTTCTGTGATTGCATCTTGCAGCTCTTGGCTGTTAAGAACTTGAACCTTGTGCAAATGCGTCATAGACGCATTTTGCTCCATAAACTCAATCTATAATGTCTTTTTTTCCCCCCTCCAGGTCAAGAGTAATCTGAATCCAAATGCAAAGGAGTTTGTTCCTGGGGTGAAGTACTAAATATATGAGTAGACTGGGCCCTCTTTTGGTGGATGTAGCACAATTTCCACACTGTGAAGCCAGTATTAGAAGATTTAATTGTTAAAACGCTCTCTCTTCTTGTCACTGTGTTACACTTACGCATTGCCAAAGTTTTGTTAGTCTTGCATGCTTAATAAAAGTGCTGAGACTGTTATTAAGTCAACTGCTGTCAGAGGTTAATGGAATGGAGAAGAAAAAAAATAATAACACTTACAATTGGACCCAGGCTCTTTTTGTGAATGAGACAGTGAGGTTGGAAGCACCAGTCAAGTTGAGAAATGTACCAAGTTTCTGAGAAACTCTTGGAATTCTACTTTTAGAAGGATTCGTGACAAAGAGTGGTCTGTTTTAGCTAAAGCAAGAGTTGGTGTCGATATGCACCTGATAATGCCTTAACATGAAAATAAAAGCAAGGTTTATCTGATTATGCAGATTAGCTGGATTATTTCAGAACTGCTACTAACTCTTCCCATGATGAAGCAAAATTTCACATCCTGCTCTTCTTTTTTGAGAAGAGCGTGGATAATGTATTATACACAAACTGCTTTTACAGACCTGTACAAAGTCCTTTATCTTGGCTACCAGATCTGGTGGAGGAGAAACAAAAATGACTGGCAGATGAGATTGTATTACAGCAAGTTATCATGTTGGAATGTTTGTCCCACTAATACATTTATATTTAAAGTGATGCGAGGTTGTGCATCACAGTTTCTTCCAGAAGTCCAGAAACATGGCACTGCCTGTATAAAATTTTACAACCTCAAAAGAGTTGGTTTTACCTGTAAAACTTTATAGCATTAGTGATTTGAGTGGTGCTTTTCCCTTGCTTTGTTTAATCATCCACTACACAGTAGTCTGCAGCACAATTTTTTTTTAATACAACTAGAACAGTTTTGGCTTCTTAAACTTCATATTTGGGTAGCTTAAGCTGCCATACGTGTTCAGTGTGAATAGTGTTTAAGTTGAAAATATTGTAAAAAAATTATATTTTTTCAAAAATATTTAAAAAAATAAATAATAGTAGAAACGACTTCTTGGTTTTTTATTTCCTGAGTGTTCATCTTTTTCTTGTGTGCAGGCCTTGATGGAGAGAGAGAGGGTAATAGACTTGACATAAGGAAAAGATGTAAAGGATGTGTGCTGTTATTTGTAAAGTGAAGCAAATTAGGGAAGACATGGGCCTGAATTAATGTTGCCCTTTTTTAAGATTACTCCTTGGCATGTAATTTCACTAAATGCCAACAACTTTAAGCCTGTTGCTGTGGAATTAGCCTTCTTTACTTCTTAGGTACTGACAGTAACTGTAGTCTTGCACCTGGTTACATGCAAATCAAAGCTATCTTAAGTCTTTGGCACCATACATTACCAGATGCAGGGTAACAGCGATTTTTTAACTGTCAGAGATAAATTGTAGAGAGTGCTACTTACGCCCTGTATTTCATTGTACATTGACAATAAAGGTATTATTATTATTATTATTTATATTATAGTTTCAGAGCCATCATAAACTGAGCTGGGAAACAGTGAGGAGGTTTCAGTGGAGGGGATTTCAGAAAAATGCTTAATTAAGACTTAATACCTTTCATAGTAATGTGGTTCAAGGTTTGGTGTTATTAGCTAGCATATTTTTTTACAGCAAGGTCATTATAATAATTGTTTACTTTTAAGTGTCCACAACACTTTACTTAGAAGTGTACTGGAAACAGAACCGGTTCCTTGAGGAATCCAACCAGTCCTCATATTTGTGTATGTAAACAATACCTTCCACCTGTTGCATCATTTCTTGCCCAAAAAAAGTCCCAAATTCCTTAATTTGAATCACAACACTAGGCCAGCTGTAAAAATCAAAGTAAGTTTAAAGCAATTATACTTGACGGAATCATTTTGACTGTGGGATTTACTTATTTCGACAGGAGGATACACACAATTCTGCTAATGGCCTCCCAAAACATAGCACCAATACATCTTTTTCTTCCAAGCACATACTGGATAGACAGAACTGAAAGGGGGTGGCAGAATTCTGCCCATGAACAAAGGTGTCTTGCAGATTTACAGCTAAACCGTTCACCAGGCTGAATGTTAACTGCTTTCTCTTTAACTCAACACGTTGGCAGAGGAAAATCTCCTCTGCTGGTGTGATTTGCTGGAGGCATGGGGTATGATTTAAATACCCTAGTATTGTCCAAACTTCCATACCTTACAGGAGTCTCTTCAAACTTTTGTACATATGACTGTAATCTCTGCCGTGTTTGCTGTCTGTTCTGGTGTGCTGGAATCCCTCTTTGTTCCGCAGTGAAAACCCATGAAGACTGGACAAATTGGCACATATTTTAACCACTGGATCCTTCTAATCACACCCATTCCAAATGGAAAATCGTAACTCTTCAGTTTTGCAGACGTGCCACTGTTTGCATGTGCCCCAGCCTTCCATTGTACTAGACCACGTTCCTCTAGAGTCCCTGGGAAGGAGTATAGATTGGGGGGGGGGGTGTTCAAAACAAAGAGGAGAACCATATAATCTCTTAACAAAATAAAGCAAGTTTACAACCGCAGCTGCAGCAGTCTTGGCCAAATGGCGACGGACAGTAGTTAAAAGAAACTGCAGCCTCTGGCCAGTCCCTTATAATGGTTCAATTGCTAGACGCTCCATTTTGCAAATGGTTAATTCAAACTTGGTAGAAAGCACACAGTTCTTACCATCTGCAATATGGATCGTTCATACAAACAACCCTCCAGCAAATGCGTAACACTCCAAATTCAGAAAATGGTCAGTGTGTGTGATCAGGATTCTACTAAAGAAATTCTTGCTGCGTTTAAGTGTAGACACATATGTGTGTGCCCGACTACTCCACAATCACCGCATATGCAAGTGTGCGCTCTCAAGCCCACAGCAGTCGATGAGTCAATGTCAATGTTTCCACACTCCACCACTGTTAGGTCCAGTCGTGGCTGACTCTGAGGTTGCGGCGCTCATCTCGCTTTATTGGCCGAGGGAGCTGGTGTACAGCTTCTGGGTCATGTGGCCAGCATGACTAAGCCGCTTCTGGTGAACCAGAGCAGTGCACGGAAACACCGTGTACCTTCCCGCCGGAGCGGTACCTATTTATCTACTTGCACTTCGACGTGCTTTCGAACTGCTAGGTTGGCAGGAGCAGGGACCGAGCAACGGGACCTCACCCCGTTGCGGGGATTTGAACTGCCAACCTTCTGATCGGCAAGTCCTAGGCTCTGTGGTTTAACCCACAGCGCCACCCGCGTCCCGTTAGAGGGGTAGGAGAGCTAAAAAAATTGTCACCTCTGACAAGCAATGCTCGCCTTGGGTTTCGGACAGAGTTTGGATTTGATATTCTGCTTTATCACTACCCACAGGAGTCTCAAAGCAGCTAACATTCTCCTTTCCCTTCCTCCCCCACAACAAACACTCTGAAAATACTGCAAGGAAATGAAACTGCTGTACCTGGGATGGTATTGTCCAGTATGAATGCAATGCCACCTCCAACAAACATTTCTGTGGTTAAGAGCACTGTTAATATTTGGTCCACTTCAGCAATACCTAGAAATAAGATTGACAACATGCCTATCGTATCACAAATTCAAAACTGCTTTTGGAGCTTGAACTGAAAACTGCAGATGGATTGAGCATGAAAATGTTAAATTTAGCTAATTAAAAACAATCTGTTTACAGTTGAAATGGTGGTATATATGCTTTTGTATGTCATTTTCTCCTTCCCCAACTCAGCTTTTCCATGGAGTTCAGAACCCTATTTTCTTATACTAACTCATTTTCCTACAAACGAAAGGTGGCACATCAATCAAACCTCACCATCAACACATACCCAGACCCCAAGTTCTTTGCCCTCATTTGCCAAAGATAAAAGTCCCAGAAAGCACATGTTTTTGGTTTGGTAGGTTTAGGCAATCTAAAGAAATGGAGTCTTTCTGCCTCTCTTTCCCACCCAATCCACCCATCGCTCCATTCACACATGCAGTGTACTGCACACCGTATTTTTCGCTCTATAAGACGCACCAGACCACAAGACGCACCTAGTTTTTGGAGGAGGAAAACAAGAAAAAAATATTCTGAATCTCAGAAGCCAGAACAGCAAGAGGGATCGCTGCGCAGTGAAAGCAGCAATCCCTCTTGCTGTTCTGGCTTCTGGGATAGCTGCGCAGCCTGCATTCGCTCCATAAGACGCACACACATTTCCCCTTTTTAGGAGGGGAAAAGTGAGTCTTATGGAGCAAAAAATACGGTAGTTATCTCATTACTCAGTTTCCTTTCCTTTCTCTCTGACCTGCCCTTTGCCCCCAAACATCCTTAATGACTGAGAAATCATGGCCTGGTGACTAGCTTTTGACACCTCATTCGTTTCTTTTTAGCCATCAGGCTAGGACAGAAAAAGTAAAGCTGGTTCCATCAGTACATGATACGTCGCCACTCCATTCTTCTAGGTCCGGCTTCCTCAAACTCGGCCCTCCAGATGTTTTTGGCCTACAACTCCCATGATCCCTAGCTAGCAGGACCAGCGGCCAGGGATGATGGGAACTGTAGTCTCGAAACATCTGGAGGGCCAAGGTTGAGGAAGCCTGTTCTAGGTCATCAGTGCAGAATTCAGTTTCAAAAGCCATTCCTATTTCAAAAAATCATGCCCATCGAATTAAGAACATGTGTCAGAAGCTGCCTGATGTGGAGCCAGACCATTGGTGTATCGAGCTCAGCATTGTCCACCCTGATTAGCAGCTGCTCTCCAAGGTTTTGGAAATGAAGCATTTCCCAGCCTACTTGGGGATGCTGAGAATTGAAGCTGGGACCTTCTGAGCTTAATGGAACTGTGGTCCTTTCCCCTGGCTAGCAGACATTGGGTGTGTGTGGCTGTCATCAGGACAAAGGCTGAACGACCTGGGTCAGAACAATATGGGATTGGGGGGGCAACTCCCATCTCCTGCGGGGGTGCAATTAGTGCCAGCACCGTCCGTTAAGAGTTTGGGTGTAATCTTCAACACCTTCCTTTCCAGGGAGGTGCAGATTGCAGCTATAACAAAGGCGGCATTTTTTCATCTCCACCAAGCTAAGCAGTTGGCTCCTTACCTCTCTCGCCCTGACCAAGCCACTATGATCCAGGCGACGGTCACCTCCAGACTGGATTATTGTAACTCGCTCTACGTGGGGCTGCCCTTGAGACTGACCCAGAAACTCCAGCGGGTGCAGAATGCCACGGTGAGACTCCTTATGGGGTCCTCACTGCGGGATCACATTCACCCGGTGCTATACCAGCTGCACTGGCTCCAGGTGGAGTACAGGATCAGGTTTAAGGTGCTGGTTTTAACTTTTGAAGCCCTATACGGCCTAGGACCCTCATACCTACAGGACCGCCTCTCCTGGCATGTCCCACAGAGGACCTTACAGTCTTGAAACAAAAACATCTTGGGGGGTTCTGGGCCACAGGGAGGTTAGGCTGGCCTTGACCAGAGCCAGGGCTTTTTCGGCTGTGGCTCCGATCTGGTGGAACGCTCTGTCACAAGAGACTAGAGCCCTGCGGGACTTGACATCTTTCCGCAGGGCCTGCAAGACAGAGCTGTTCCACCAGGCCTTTGGCCAGGGCACAGCCTGACCCCCTCCTTTGGCAATCCTCACAGAACTCTAGCCCAATGGTTGCCATTAATTTGATTTGAACTGATTTTATAATGAATTGATTTTAGACTGCTGTATTACTTTACTGTTGTTAGCCACTCTGAGCCCGGCTTCGGCTGGGGAGGGCGGGATATAAATAAAATATGATGATGATGATGATGTACCATGCATATCACAGAATCCTAGAACTGCCACAAACAATTGTAATCACAATGCGGAGCCACAAGATGCCTGAAATATCTATGTGTGTCTTTCGTTAGAAGCCAGGCTGGCACATACAGAAGCTGACCAGACTAGCAGGAGACACAAGACTGACAACAAAGCTTCGATGCTGTTCCTGCTCCAGCTCAGGAGGAGGGAACAAAGGGGTGGGAACAGAGGAAGGGCTTCTGCTGGCTCTCTCGCTCTCTCCCTTAATTGTAGGACCAGCCCAGTCCTGAGGTTCTGTATGCCTCTGATTAGGCAAAGACTTTCCAGCGACTTTTCAATACAGTGGTACCTTGGATGCAAATGCAACCTGCATCCATGCATCAGCGCATGCAGCGATTTGCCGCTTCCGCGCATGCGCGTGATGTTCTTTTGAGCGCATGCGCATGCACGAGCATCGAAACCCAGAAGTAACACGCTCCGTTACTTCCGGGTTGCCGCGGAGTGCAACCCGAAAATGCTTAACCTGAAGCTACTTCAACCCGAGGTATGACTGTACCTGTGTTGATAGCATTTGGGCGCGAATCTAAGTAGTTTGGGACGGTGAGCCCAAAAAACATTGCAAAGCCCAGGATGAAAAGGTTGCGGGAGGAGTTCATGTTGACAAACTGCAGGTTGGAGAGCCCCACTGCTGTGATCATGCCTGCAAATGGGAAAGAGGAAAAACTTTATTATACATGCGCAGTGGACTTCTTAAAGATAAGGTTGCAGGAAAGGCCAGTGCAAGGGACCGACTTCCCCAGTCAGTGCTGCTTCAGAACAATCCTTGTCTGTAAACTGTTTTTCTGGGATCGCACACATTGCAGCAGTCCCAAGTGAATCTTCTACCTCTAAAGGGTAAGGTAAAGGTAAAGGGACCCCTGACCCTTAGGTCCAGTCGTGGATGACTCTGGGGTTGCGGTGCTCATCTCGCTTTATTGGCCGAGGGAGCCGGCGTACAGCTTCCGGGTCATGTGGCCAGCATGACTAAGCCGCTTCTGGCAAACCAGAGCAGCGCATGGAAATGCCGTTTACCTTCCCGCCGGAGCGGTACCTATTTATCTACTTGCACTTTGACATGCTTTCGAACTGCTAGGTTGGCAGGAGCAGGGACCGAGCAACGGGAGCTCACTCTGTCGCAGGGATTCAAACTGCCGACCTTCTGATCAGCAAGTTCTAGGCTCTGTGGTTTAACCCTCAGCTCCACCCGCGTCCCACTCTAAAGGATAAAGGTAAAGGTAAAGGTACCCCTGCCCGTACGGGCCAGTCTTGACGGACTCTAGGGTTGTGCGCTCATCTCACTCTAGAGGCTGGGAGCCAGCGCTGTCCGCAGACACTTCTGGGTCACGTGGCCAGCGTGACGAAGCTGCTCTGGCGAACCGGCACCAGAGCAGCACACGGAAACGCCGTTTACCTTCCCACTAGTAAGCGGTCCCTATTTATCTACTTGTACTTTTGACGTGCTTTCGAACTGCTAGGTTGGCAGGAGCAGGGACAGAGCAATGGGAGCTCACCCTGTCGCAGGGATTCGAATTGCCGACCTTCTGATCAGCAAGTCCTAGGCTCTGTGATTTAACCCACAGCTCCACCCGCGTCCCACTCTAAAGGGTAGAGAAACTGTATTTTGACAGGCGGTGGGTGCCATCTATAGTGTCTGGTATGGGTACAGTCAGGGGGGTAAATCAATCAATCCATCCTTAACTAAAAGTAGAAATTGTAGAAAGATTTTGACAGATTTTTTCTGAGCACTTTGGGTCAAAAGAAAGTAATTTAAAGCAACTGTTGCTGAGGCATTTCAAAACTGTTGAGCTTTTTCTTACAAAAATGCCAAACACCCCTGCAAAAATCTGGACGTTTGGCAGCCCTAATGGCAGGTGGGTGTCCAATCCCCCCAAAACAAAATCTTGGCTCTGCCCATGGTATCCAGTGTTTTGGATCCCTGCTGGAAACAAATAACCCTGTTGCCCCAAGCACAACGTCACTAGTTCGGGATGGGGGGGGGCAGAGACCATGATACGTGGGTTTACACAATGAAATTTCAATCAATACAAGATTCTTTATATTTTCAGTGCTCAAGGGAGTCTTTAGTGCCCTCCCCCCTGGCTAAATTACACAAACTAAGGCTGCATACACATTATACCAGCAACTTTTTTCAGCCGTGGGCTAGTCCACCATCCCTCAGACCATGTGGTGGGCCGGACTATATTTTTTTTTGGGGGGGGAATGAACAAATTCCTATGCCCCACAAATAACCAGAGATGCATTTTAAATAAAAGGACACATTCTACTCATGTAAAAGCACGCTGGTTCCCGGACCATCCACGGGCCAGATTCAGAAGGCGATTGGGCCACATCCAGCCCCCAGGCCTTAGGTTGCCTAAAAGGTAAAGGGACCCCTGACCATTAGGTCCAGTCGTGGCCGACTCTGGTGTTGCGGCACTCATCTCGCTTTACTGGCCGAGGGAGCCGGCGTACAGCTTCCGGGTCATGTGGCCAGCATGACTAAGCCGCTTCTGGCGAACCAGAGCAGCGCATGGAAACGCTGTTTACCTTCCCGCCAGAGCGGTACCTATTTATCTACTTGCACTTTGACGTGCTTTCGAACTGCTAGGTTGGCAGGAGCAGGGACCGAGCAACGGGAGCTCACCCCATCGTGGGGATTCAAACCGCCAACCTTCTGATCAGCAAGTCCTAGGCTCTGTGGTTTAACCCACAGCGCCACCCCCATTGCCTACCTCTGCACTATACTTTTAAAGTACAGCCCCCTCCCCACCAACCCCAAACGATTCTGGGCACTGTAGTTTGTTAAAGGTTGCTGAGAATTGTCACTTACGAACTACAGCACTCAGAATTATTTGACGGGGGGGGGAATGTGTTTTGTGCTTTTAACATTTTAGTGTGTGGGTGGGTGGGTGGGTGGGGGTGTGGGTGTGTAGCTTTAACTGTGTGTTCAGATTTCCTTAGTTCTCACATTTGATGCAGGTCACCCTAAAATTCAACCTTTCAACTTTGGATATTTTTATGTATCACAGAACATTCGTATCACTTCTTTGAGTCCTTTCTAAGGGTGCTTCCAAAGTCTGTTGCTAGTTCTGAGCTGGATTCAATCACATACTAGTAAATCAAATGTACACATTTATATTTGATTGGGGAGGGGCGAGTCTTGCACAACAAACCCAGTTTTTTGCTGTAAGGGAAGTAACAGGAAAATACACTGGAAAATGTAGCGAAACACTGTTTTGATGCAACAGTCACCTAACCTCCCTGCAAAATATCAAGATGAGTGTTCATTAAATAGCCAGTGTTGCCTAATCCATCTGCAAGCATATCAGGTTGAATGCTCAATAAACAGGTTGTCTGGAAACACCCTAAGATATATTAAAGCCCCTTTTAATCCTAGAAGTATCAGCAAATCATGCAGAGTTAACTGAGAAATTCCTGCAATAAGGACACTTTAAGGGGCTAAGGTGTGCCTAGCATTTTGCAGAAAATAAACACACCGGGAAAGAGTAATGTGAGAATGAGATTGCCCCAAATAAGTGTTTTATGGTCATCCTTAATTTTTTAGTACTGCTTTACTTAAACGGACCAGACAGTTTTGCTTTTCTTAAGGAGACTATTGCTCTGCCTCCGAGTAGCTGGCAAAATAAAATACAGCTATGTCAGATTTGGAAACATTTGTGTGTGTGTCTGTTCTGAGAGAGAATATTAAAGTGGGAGAAATAATATTGACAAATCTCCTTTAATATATAGATGCTTTCCTGATACTTTTGCTTTTGTGTTTTTAGCTTGGGAAGTCTCTGAGTTGTTTTTAAACTGCTACAGCTTTGCTCTTTGTCAAAACTTTGCAAAACACACTTCACTCTTCACTTTAATTTAATAGTCCTCATGTGGCCACCTCTAAAACTTTCATTCAGATAAATGTGTATTCTGGAAAAAGAGGAGGAAAAATAGGGCAACCTCAGACCTAATATCTGAAAGGCTGGCAGGGAATCAAACCGTTGCAAGCTTTTACTTTGTTCAGGTTCAGCTGTGGTTTAAATTGTGCTTTTGGCTCTGCTTCAGTGAAACAAAGGCTCCTTAACCCCCTTGGCATAGATGAACTAAGTTTGTTATTGACAACTGAGCTGCCAGACATTCCTCCCCTTATTTCAGGGGCTTGAACTAGATCACACTCAGGACCCCTTCCATCTCTACAATTAATGATTCTATGATAAGGGCTGGAGGGAGTTGTAGCTGAAAACATCTGGACAGGACCAGGTTGGGAAAGGCTACAGTATCTTAAAAAGCAGAGACATCACCTTGCCGACAAAGGTCCGTAAAGTTAAAGCTATGGTTTTCCCAGTAGGGATGTATGGAAGTGAGAGCTGGACCATCAAGAAGGCTGATCGCCGAAGAAATGGTGCTTTTGAATTATGATGCTGGAGGAGACTGTTGAGAGTCCCATGGACTGCAAGATCAAACCTCTCCATTCTTAAGGAAATCAGCCCTGAGTGCTCACTGGAAGGACAGATCCTGAAGCTGAGGCTCCAAGACTTTGGCCACCTCATGAGAAGAGAAGACTCCCTGGAAAAGACCCTGATGTTGGGAAAGATGGAGGGCACAAGGAGAAGGGGATGACAGAGGACGAGGTGGTTGGACAGTGTTCTCGAAGCTACCAGCATGAGTTTGACCAAACTGCGGGAGGCAGGGGAAGACAGGAGTGCCTGGCGTGCTCTGGTCCATGGGGTCACGAAGAGTCAGACATGACTAAACGACTAAACAACAAACAACAACTGTCATTAAGGTCCTGGTCATGACTAAAAACACATAGCTATTTCCACATGACGACTTCTTCTTCTTCCTCAACAATCACTTGTAGCTGAGTGAGATTGTCTTCCATGAATATGGCCTTAACAGTGAGTTCAGAAGTGATTGTGGAGGCCAATTCTGGATCCACAAGTCCTTCCACAGTGGGGACACAGGTTTCCAGGCGGGAGTTGATCACGGTGAGGGTTTGCCAAGCGTGCCTTCCTCTTAGCACATTTCTTTCTTTCGTCCTGAGTTTGAGCATCTTCAAAGTCCATGACACCTTTGGTAAAGGCTGTTCTCCAACTGGAGCACTCACAGGCCAGTGTTTCCCAGTTATGCTTATACAGTGGTACCTCGGGTTAAGAACTTAATTCGTTCTGGAGGTCCATTCTTAACCTGAAACTGATCTTAACCTGAAACACCACTTTAGCTAATGGGGCCTCCTGCTGCCGTCGCCGCGTGATTTCTGTTCTCATCCTGAAGCAAAGTTCTTAACCTGAGGTACTATTTCTGGGTTAGCGGAGTCTGTAACCTGAAGTGTCTGTAACCTGAAGCGTCTGTAACCCAAGGTACCACTGTACTAATTTTTTTTTAAAAAAAAGATTTGCCTTGAGAGTGTCTTTAAACCTCTTTTGTTGTCCACTGGTATTTCGCTTTCCATTCTTAAATTGGGAATAAAGTAGTTGCTTTGGAAGATGATAATCAGGCATGATAAACAATATGACCAGTCCAACAAAGTTGAAGTTGAAGAATCACTACCACACTAATACAAGTAAATGACTATATTCTACAGGTTTTCTTGCACATTGCTATATTTATAAGAAATAATAATATCCTGCTTACTGTATTTTGCACAGCAGAATAAAGGTAACTTACCAAACAACGTGCAGAACATCCCTCCAAGGATGGGGTCAGGGAGGGAGGCAAACAAAGCTGTAAATTTGCCAATGGTTCCCAAAATGAGCATGATTCCAGCACCGTACTGTACCACTCTCCTGCTGCCTACCTGTATAGGAAGAGCAAAAACACGAGTAACATCATATGTTCGTCCTTCACAATACTGTTATTCATCTCCATGTCTGCTTCCTAATTTGCTGCAGGAAGAAGGGGGTTCTGTTGCATCTATTTACTGGTGGTGTACTGTTAGCTAGACTATTAACATCTCCAGGATGGGAGAATTTGCATTTCTTTTTATAGTACCTGACAACTATAGGCTTTGCCCTTTCAGTCGGGTTTCTAACTGTCATAAGAGATCGTTGGTCCCATGTTTTCATGAGCAAAGTGAGGTTTTAAGCTACAATCCTGTGCACACTTACCTGGAAGTCAAGGTAAAGGTAAAGGGACCCCTGACCATTAAGTCTAGTCATGGACGACTCTGGGGTTGTGGTGCTCATCTTGCTATACTGGCCGAGGGAGCCGGCGTACAGCTTCCGGGTCATGTGGCCAGCATGACTAAGACGCTTCTGGCGAACCAGAGCAGCGCATGGAAACGCCGTTTACCTTCCCACCGGAGTGGTACCTATTTATCTACTTGCATTTTGATGTGCTTTTGAACTGCTAGGTTGGCAGGAGCAGGGACTGAGCAACAGCAGCTCACCCCGTCATGGGGATTCGAACCACCGACCTTCTGATCGGCAAGCCCTAGGCTCTGTGGTTTAACCCACAGTGCCACCCACGTTCCTTACTTCCTTACCTGGAAGTAACTCCTCTTGAATTCAGCCATCTAAGCTATGTGCCTTTAAATTCTGCATGTGAAGCTGACTTATAACAGGTTATACGGAGGATACTTGACATGGTGCCCCTCCAGATATTGCTGGACTTCGCCTCCCATCATCCCTGAAAATGGACCATGTTGGCTGCCGATGATGGCAGCTGGAACGTAACAGAATCTAGGGGCTGTAGCCTTATGGAGTTCACCGATTGGGTCTGCGTTGCTCCGGGACAGGAGGAAGGAAGTCAAAATGACACCGAGTTGGTCAAAGAAAGAGTTTATTCTGCTCTCCGGATAGCAGAAGGCACTTGCGTGGTGGGTCCACAGCAAAGTCCAAAGAAATGACAGGTTTCATGCAGTTTATATACTCTCCAGGCATCCTCTCCCCCTTCCCTAGCCGCGTTAACTTGTATACACAGGTTGACATCACATATGTTCCTGCTCTGGTACTCTCATCCATAAAAAGGATCTTCCTTCCTGTACTTCTGACCATAAAAGGATCTTCCTCTTCCTACTCTTATCTGGGGGGGGGCACGTCATAATCTCCGGGAACAAGCTTTTGGCGTTTTCCCCGGACATTGGTCTTGTGAGTATTTTGTGGTCCGCACATAAGATAAAGTTTTGACGTGTTTTCGTTGTTTCCTGGGGAGCCAAGGCCATGCCTGGCCTGTTCTGATAAAGGACAGAACTGTTTATGCAGTTGTGTCTTTTATTATGGTGTTTTGCTCAACAGTTCAAGTTTTACGCATTTAAAAGTGCTTTCTTCTGAAAGAACAAAAGGGGGGGGGGTTGAGTCAGTTTTTAAAACTTACTACACAGAAACCCATTCCTTCAGGGCTACCTCTCAGCCAGGCCTCTAACCTAGCACTCTCTGCTCCAGCAAACAGCAGCACTCCCAGGTCTCAGGAAGAAAATGGGAGTCTCGCCTCTCCTTTCATCTCCTGCAACTGACTCTGGAGACGCCAGGGATTGTACAGGTGGGGCATTCTGCATGACAAGCAATACAGATGGGCGAATCTTTCTGTTATGTGCTAAGTTGAATAGGATTCAGAATGCAGCAGTCTGATTGGTCCTAGAACAATAGGATTCAGAATGCAGCAGTCTGATTGGTCCACAGGAGCCACCCAATCCAGCTCCAGGTGGAAGTGAATCCGCAACCTGATTGGCCTACAGGAGAATCCCGGAATTAGCCAATCACGCGGGGCCCATTGTGTAAATAATGTATATAAGGCAGACATTCTGGGGGACCTTCTATTCCTCCTCACCACTAAGAGCTGAATAAAGAGCATGAAATCCACTCTCGACTCCGAGTATATTTCACTTTCAATGGACAATCTTGGCACCAGAGCCACACCTGTAGAACCACTGGTGCAAAAAACAGTCTCTGTAGGAGAGCCCATTCATTCACATATAAAAGTTCTGATGCATGCTTCCTGATGTTCTGTCCTTACCAGAGGGGTAACTTGGCCAGAGATGGAGCTATAGTTCAGTGGCCTCTGAAAAGCCACAGCTTCTCTGCCCCCTGACTTAGTTTATACAGTTTATAAAGATGTTAAGGACCTCTGCCAACCTTAGATGGACCAACAGTCTGACCTAGTCAATGGGAGCTTCCTCATCTTCCTAGCTCTGCATCCACTGGAATAATCCCAGGATTCCATGGGAGGCTGTCAAGTACATGAAATCAAAGTAACCAGAAGCCCAAACTAGGATGGGACTGGAAGATCAAAACCTGCTGCTGATCTTGCCCAGGTTCCAGAAACTGGGAGCTGCGTTCTGCTTCTGGAGCGGAAGAGAGAAGCAAGCAGCTGCTGCGTTCAGCTCCGGCAAATGTTCCCGACTCTCCTCCCAGCATAGCCCCAGGAACCGTGACTGGCAGAAATCCAGCAAGAAACAGAAGGCGCCGTCAAACATTGCAGGGTGGTACCTTGGTGATGCCCAAGACGCCAATGTTGGGGCTCGAGGAAGTAGAACCATTGCCAGTGCCCAGCAAACCAGCAATGATACAAGAGATTCCCTCTGTAAAAATGCCCCTGAGAGGGAAAAGAGAGAAAAGAACTCCAGTTGTTGCATTAGGTTTTCCACATGCCTACCTCCAACAGTTTATTTTATTTTATTTTATTACTTTTTTGCAGGAGGGAGCTGCAAAAAATAAATAAAAATCAAATGCAGTAATACTTTCCTTTTTTATAATTTATTTTCCTGCCTGCCACCCAGCAAATGCCCAGCCTTCAAGTGCTTCCGTGGTGAATTACAGTATTAAACGATCACAAAGCAATCCAAAGCTATGATGCAAAGTATCACCATTAGCAACATAAAATTTAGACCATATATGAGATGTGATATCTTTATTGTCATTGTCCCATGCAGAACAATGAAACTGAAAAACTACATAAAACTCATAAAAACTACATAAAACTACATACAAACTACATAAAACATTCAAAACCCCCTAAAAACTCTGAAACCCCATTTTAAAATACACTATACTATAGAGACCCCTTATACTGCGTTTAGAACCAGAATTGCATTTGGGTAGAAACAGTTTCTCAGGCGGCTAGTCCTGGTCTTTATAACCCTGTACCTTCTTCCAGAAGGCAGAAGCTGAAAGAGATCATTTCCGGGGTGCGTACTATCCTGCGCTATCTCTGCCGCTTTCTTATGGCACCTGGAAGCGTAGATTTGATCCAAGGTGAGAAGAGTGCACCCAATTATTCTCTCTGCAGTCTTTACAGCCCTGGACAGCATTGTTTTTTTCCCTGGCCGTGCAGCTCCCAAACCACACACACAGACCATAAGTTCTGTCCTTACCAGAGGGGTAACTTGGCCAGAGATGGAGCTATAGTTCAGTGGCCTCTGAAAAGCCACAGCTTCTCTGCCCCCTGACTTAGTTTATACAGTTTATAAAGATGTTAAGGACCTCTGCCAACCTTAGATGGACCAACAGTCTGACCTAGTCAATGGTCACTCTCAACAGTACAATGGTAAAATGCCATCAACAGGTCCTCTGAGAGATTGTTTTTCTGGAGGATTCTCAGAAAATATAACCTCTGCTGCGCTCTCTTCATCAGGTCTTTGCTGTTTTCTCCCCGGGTTAGGTCGTCTCTCAACTCCATTCCCAGAAATCGAAACACTGAGACCTGTTCCACGCACTTCCCCTCAATAATAAGTGGCTGAATATTCAATTTACGTTTCCTAAAGTCCACAATGATCTCACAATGATGCAGTGGCATTGCAAGATTATGTGATGGATTATATCCCGAACCACTTGCCCTGCTCTGCTGCATCCCATATTCCAGATACTCTGAAGGAGGTACACCCCAAAAAGCAATCTCACCAACAGGAATAGGAGCAAACAGCCTCCTTTCCCCACCAAACTCCCAAGTCTATGACCATTCCTCATGCTTGGAGACAGGATCGCAGCACAGTGGGCTAGCGTTTCCAGGCAGAATCCAGAAGGGCTCTTGTTTGAATTCTGTACAGATGTTGTTCAAGCAGACAATCCTGAGTTGATTGAACCAATGGTCTCACTTGCACACCCTCCAACATCCTGGGGACGCAAATCAGGACGCGCCATATTTGGTCCAGAGCTCTCGCACATGCGCAGTAGCACAAGACCCCAAAGCAAACGGCTTTTGTTCCGGCACTCTGTCAGTTCACTCGTGCCAGAACGCCAGACCAAAAAAATGGGACATTTTGGGATCTGGGATTGGCTTCTGTAATTCCAGGATGTCCCCGGTGTGACGTTAACATAAGAGAGAGCTGGAGGTGAAATAGTTAAACAGGTTACCCAATCAGGACCCAGGGGGGTGGAGTCAGAGGGACTATAAAACCAGCTCTGGGAGGAGTTTGTTGGGAGTTGGGGAGTTGGTTGGAGTGGGAGTGAATTGGGATAGAGTTTGGGGGTAGGTTGAGTTAGTGTAGCGAAATAAGCTGAGTCAGAAACAGTTAGGAACTAGGAAGACAAGTAAATATCTGAGAGGTGGTTTAGTGAATGAGAGCAGATAGCGGAAGTTATAGGTCTGGATAGGCACCCCATGGGAAGCGGGAGGCACTGTGGGTTAAACCACAGAGCCTAGGACTTGCAGATCAGAAGGTCGGCGGTTCGAATCACCGCCACGGGGTGAGCTCCCGTTGCTCGGTCCCAGCTCCTGCCAACCTAGCAGTTCGAAAGCACGTCAAAGTGCAAGTAGAAAAATAGGTACCACTCCGGTGGGAAGGTAAACGGCGTTTCTGTGCACTGCTGTGGTTTGCCAGAAGCGGCTTAGTCATGCTGGCCACATGACCCGGAAGCTGTATGCCGGCTCCCTTGGCCAATAAAGCGAGATGAGCGCCACAACCCCAGAATCGGTCATGACTGGACCTAATGGTCAGGGGTCCCTTTACCTTTACCTTTAGGCACCCCATGAATGTAATTGACTGATACTGTTTATGAAACCACACTCTTGTTAAACTGCAATAAATAAACAGAAGTTTATGTTCCAATTTAACCCTGACTGGACTCAGTATTTTACCAGGCAGGGCCTGGGTGGTGGCAGCGAGAAATAAAGTGGTGGCACAGGGATCAATAGACGGTGAATCGTCCAGGGACCCTGTGTGATCGCCACACCCGCTTAAATTTGGACTGTTGAGTGGCAGACACCTTGTGCAAGACCGTTTCCTCATCCCCTCCAATTTGTTTCAACAGTTCCATCATTTGATGTGGGAACAACTTCGGGAAATTTCAATGGAATCAAGTGCCGTATTTTTCGCTCTATAAGACGCACCAGACCACAAGACACACCTACTTTTTGGAGGAGGAAAACAAGAAAAAAAATATTCTGAATCTCAGAAGCCAGAAAAGCAAGAGGAATCGCTGCGCAGTGAAAGCAGCAATCACTCTTGCTGTTCTGGCTTTTGCTCCATAAGACGCACACACATTTCCCCTTACTTTTTAGGAGGGAAAAAGTGAGTCTTATAGAGCAAAAATACGGTATATTTAGTAGGATAGGCCAGCTTCCCACACAGAGACAATGCAGGAAGGACCCCTGCAGTTTAGATTATTTTAATCCATGAAAGGTGGGAGTCCAAGAAGACCACAGGCTCCCCATCTCTGACCTAGTGCCCCGGCTACTGAACTACCATTCCCTGAGGCAATGCGTCAAATATCCATGCAATGCAAGGAAGCTGCATCTCTCCTACCTGTTAATGGCATGCACAGGTGGAGGTGGAGCACCTGCGAGCCTAGCACAAGCATAATAATCGCCAATAGACTCAACGATCCCACACAAGGTAGCGCTGAACATGCCCAGCACGGCGGCGGCTGTCACTGTGGGGATGCCCCACTGGCCTAGAGCAAGCAAAGGGGAGCAGCTGTTAGCTGGAGAAGAACATTGCCTTCGCTTTAAAACTGAATAATAACAGCAGCAATAATCACAATAAATTTTATTATTTGCCCCAGCCACTCCGGGCGGCTTCCAACAAATATAAGCAGTGGCGTAGCGTGGGTTGTCAGCACCCAGGGCAAGGCAAGTAATTTGCGCCCCCTAACCCGTGGATTTGCACCCCCTAACCCTAACCCCCAGATGTTGCGCCCGGTGCAGCCGGCCCCCCCTGCACCCCCCACGCTACGCCACTGAATATAAGAGCATAATAAAACACCAAATATTCAAAACTTCCCCATACAGGGCTACCTTCAGGTGTCTTCTAAAAGTTGCATAGTTCTTTATCTCCTTGACATCTGATGGGAGGGCGTTCCACAGGGTAGGTGCCACTACCGAGAAGGCACTTGGCCTGAACACTTTATTCCTCATCCAAACCACATCAACTCTCTCACAGATTAACCCACACAATCCTTTATACCAGGCCAGTCCAACACGCGGCCTTTGAGGGCATTTTTGACGGCCTTCAACAACATTTGACTCACCCCACCCTTGCAACCTTCCCCCTGCTGTTTACCAAGCTTTGGGAAGGACGTGTGAGGGCTCTGACAGGGTCCTAGAATCCTCCTGCCTCATTCCCAAAACCTAGCTAGGGACATATCCTATACCCTTTTAAAATGTGGCTCTTTCCTGGGGGACTGATATTGGGTTATTGTTTTTATTCTGATTATATATGTAGTGATCTTTTCTGTGGACCGCCCTGAGACCTCCAGGTATACGGTGGTATATAAACTCAATCAATTATTATTAATAAATAATAATAATAATAGCAACAACAATAATGGCTAGCACTTAGTGAGTATGTGTGAAGACAGAGATTCATGAAATTTTGGACTCTTCCCCCATAGATGCAGCTATGGACTATCCTGAGGGCTGTGGCTATGGGGGGTGTTCTAACGAGGTTCTGCACATCATACATTTGGCATGCAGGTGGCGCTGTGGTCTAAACCACTGAGCCTCTTGGGCTTGCCAATCAGAAGGTTGGCTCCCGTTGCTCGGTCCCTGCTCCTGCCAACCTAGCAGTTCGAAAGCACGTCAAAGTGCAAGTAGATAAATAGGTACCATTCCGGCAGGAAGGTAAATGGCATTTCCGTGCGCTGCTTTGGTTCGCCAGAAGCGGCTTAGTCATGCTGGCCACATGACCTGGAAGCTGTCTGCGGACAAACGCCGGCTCCCTCGGCCTATAGAGCAAGATGAGTGTGCAACCCCAGAGTCATCTGTGACTGGACCTAACGGTCAGGGGTACCTTTACCTTTACAGTTGCCAATAAGTCCCTACTCAGCTCTGAAGCTTACTGGGTGATTTTGACCCCACAGATCTACCTCAGAGGGTTGTTGTGAAGGTGGAAGCTGGGGAGATGGAGAAGCAAGAGTCGGAAAGGAATATCCATCGTTACTTACAAGGGTAAGGGAGACGGAACCACGGTGCAATGGATATTATTTCTCCTCTAGCGTCTGTTCTGGCCTTGAATCCATAGGCATCTACATCACGAGGAAATACATCTGTCACTGTCAGAATGTAACACAGCAGCCAGACCACCAAGATGGCAAGAATGATCTGAAGAGGAAACAGATATGGCAATGGTACCCACTGCTTTCACTGCCCTAACTTGCCACACACAGCATTAGAGCAAATCCTGTGAACATTTACTCAGACGTAAATCTTGCCAGGGACGCGGGTGGCGCTGTGGGTTAAACCACAGAGCCTAGGACTTGCCGATCAGAAGGTTGGCGGTTCAAATCCCCGTGATGGGGTGAGGTCCCGTTGCTCGGTCCCTGCTCCTGCCAACCTAGCAGTTTGAAAGCACATCAAAGTGCAAGTAGATAAATAGGTACCGCTCCGGCGGGAAGGTAAACGGTGTTTCCGTGCACTGCTCTGGTTCGCCAGAAGTGGCCTAGTCATGCTGTACGCCGGCTCCCTTGTCCAGTAAAGCGAGATGAGCGCCGCAACCCCAGAGTCGGCCATGACTGGACCTAATGGTCAGGGGTCCCCTTTACCTTTACCTAAATCTTGCCAAGTTCAATGAGACTTACTTCTGGGAAACTGGACAGGATTGCAGCCTGACTAATTCAAAGAGGGGAAGGGAAACAGGAGCATAAGCTTTCCCAACTAGTAGCTGTACTGAATTTACATAATTTTATTTATGTGTGGTGGTTGTTTTGAACTCTCTCTCTCTCATATGTGATTGTTTAAACCATAGGTAAGCAAACTAAGGCCTGGGGGCCAGATCCGACTCAATCGCCTTCTCAATCCGGCCCACGGACAGTCCGGGAATCAGTGTGTTTTTACATGAGTAGGATGTGTGCTTTTATTTAAAATGCATCTGTGGGTTATTTGTGGGGCATAGGAATTCATTCATTACTATTTTTCAAAATATAGTCTGCCCCCCCCCCCCAAGGTCTGAGGGACAGTGGACCGGCCCCCTGCTGAAAAAGTTTGCTGACCCATGGTTTAAACTATTTTTATGGATGTAACTGTTGTAAATCACGCTGGGGTGCCTCAGGGGAGGCAATCTGTAAATTAAATAAAAGTCTTTGCTCGTTCCATTTTGAAATTATTTCTGGTATCCAAGATGACAAGGCTCCAGAGAGGCTGTTGCATTATACAACCCACAGGTTAGGGTCCTTTCAATATGACGTGTGTGCCTGCAATAAACGTGCTTCAATTTTTACCCTCATCCATAGCACGGAATCCAAACATTGCTTCTCTTGAAATTGCATTTTCCTAGCATCCATCCTGCTACGTTTTGTCACTGGGAACATTAGATTCTTCCCTGAGACAGCTTTTTCAGCACCACTGCGATTGCTGTGAGGAACGGGGTTGTGCAAGTTCAAAAGTCCCCTATTTGTCATCCCGAGTGACACTTTTGTGACCATCAACACGATTAATTCCTCACTCACAGCATTCACCACATGTCAACCCTTTAATTTCTTTTTATTGCGTGAAAATGGAAACGCCACGTTTTTCTTCACCCTCGAGCCAAAGTGAGCTCTCAATAGAAACAGAGAGAGAAGTTCCCTTCCTAGTTTCACATCTGTGTCTTGCTAAGGGTTTAGCTACATGTTCTACGCATCTGCAAGTTAAACATGCACCCGGGACCCCCATGAGTGGGGAAACAGATGGGGAAAGTGGCAGGAAACGGAAGAGTTAAATCCTGTCCTTTTTTCCAGCTCCAAATGGAACAAGAGGCGTGAGGAAGTCCAAAGATGTTTATGAAATGATGATATCTGAAATTGATATGTTTTTATATATATTTATTGTCAAACAAAATTTAATAAATATTATTTAAAAAAACAAAAACAAATGGACAATTTGGCCTTCTGGTGTTAGGTGTGGGGTGGAAACTGTTGGTTTCTGTGTGTTGCCACTGTGCAGTGCTTGGAGTCACAGGACTCTGTTTACATTCCAGAGATTCCATACTGTTGGAAGTCTCACGGAAGACAGGAGACGGATGTGATGTTTACTGGTTTCCTGTCCCTTTGTTTTTCAGTTGCTCTCTGCTCTCGCAGAGAGAGGGTGTATTTCTTTTCTGTCTGTGTAGTTTAGTAATAAAACTCTTAGCATGTAGCTCATATTTCTTGTCACTTCTGCTGCTTTGAAACTCTGCGGAATGGGAACGTGTTTGGAGCCGTATTAGAGGCTCAGGTCGTTAATTATCGTCGGAGGGCGATTCCGGAGGAGCTCGGTTGAACGCAGGTTCCGACAGAAACGGCCTCTTGGGACAAGCTGACAAATCTGGCCTGCAGACAGGAGGTTCCCCACATCTGTGATCTAGGATATGGTAGGGGTGGTATATAGTGGATTTCCTTGGAGGGATGTTGACAGTGGACAGCTTAAGCCAGTGAGGGACTGAGGAGAACCAAACTGTCCCCTCTTTCCCCACCCTTCTCTCTTTCTGCCACTCTTTCTCTCTCCCTCTTTGCTAGTGAAGGAATATTTCATTCTCGCCAGGTGATTTTCATTGATACTTGGCCCCGTAGACCTGAAGGAACGTCTCCACCCCCATCATTCTGCCCGGACACTGAGGTCCAGCTCCGAGGGCCTTCTGGCGGTTCCCTCACAGTGAGAAGTGAAATTACAGGGAACCAGGCAGAGGGCCTTCTCGGTAGTGGGGCCGCCCTGTGGACCACCCTCCCATCAGATGTCAAGGAAATAAACAACTATCTGACTTTTAGAAGACATCTGAAGGCAGTCCTTTTTAGGGAAGTTTTTAATGTTTGAGCCTTTATTGTGTTTTTCATGTTCTGTTGGGAGCCACCCAGAGTGGCTGGGGAAACCTAGCCAGATGGGTGGGGTAGAAATAATAAATTATTTTTATTATTATACTCTGTTGAGTTCCCTTGAACCAGTCATTTACTCTGAGCTTAAAACTATCCGACAGGGCAGGAATGAAATGGTGGTAGGGAAGCCATATTTTGAAGAGAGAGAGAGAGAAAAAGAGGACACATTTGTAGACTTCTGCTTTTAGCTATGGATCGCTATGACGACTCTCATTTTACATGCCTATGAAAATGAGGACGTGTCCTGGAAAATAGAGGATATTTGGTATGTTGTTTTTGGAATTAAAAGGCGCAGTCAGCTTAAACCTTCCAGTGACGGACCAGAGTGAAGACTTGCTCACTCCAGTCTGCCCATCAAGGCCTTGATTAGCCGATTCAAATAAAGAATTTTGGCGGGAAGTCCCACAAGCCGGGAAAGAATTCCTCCATGTTTTTTGGGGGGGGGGCCTAAGCCAGGCCGCAACGGCCTCCCACCCAGAATTCAGGTAAGTGAACCTTATATACTACCCTGAGGTTGTTTTTGGAATTAAAATGTAATAAATAAATAAAACAAGCCCTTGGATAATGGAGTGAAATCATCAAAATCTGACCAGACTGTGACCATTGAACAATGGGGATCTTTCTTACCGGGAACATCTTGAAGATCTGAATTCGGAACACAGTGCACCCTTGTCCCCATTTGTAGCCGGGGAGGAGAAAAGACACATTTCGCAGGTACTGAGCAAACAAAATGATTAAGAAAATCGACCTGTTCAAAAGAGAAGAAGGCATCGTGAAAAGCGGAGATCAAGAGCAATCAGGGAACAGAAACATTAGAACCAATTGATGCAACTTCAAATTGCACGTCTTTTGCTACTGTTGAGGATTCACTTGTCAAGAACGCAATGTTATCTGTGCAGTTTTGACTTTTACATCTACAAAAATCGGCATTGCTGGCAGCGGCAAGTCACATGAACTGGCCTCGAATCTGTTCTGGATGGAGAAATTTAACTGCACTGGAGCAGGATTTGGCCTTATAAAGTGATTTGTGCTTAGGAATTACAACTCTGCTGCTGTTCTGTTCCTTCGCGGATTTGATTCGTTCTTTCTCCACAAGTTGAAAAATTAGTGCAGTAGAGTCCCTAATGTCCCTCTGATTTTAATCTGTCACTAACACCCACTGGGCCCATCACCTGCTGGCAAATAGAAGGGGAAGAAATGGAGGCAGTGAGAGATTTTACGTTTTTGGGCTCCATGATCACTGCAGATGGTGACAGTAGTCACGAAATTAAAAGACGCCTGCTTCTAGGGAGAAAAGCAATGACAAACCTAGACAGCATCTTAAAAAGCAGAGACATCACCTTGCCAACAAAGGTCCGTATAGTTAAAGCTATGGTTTTCCCAATAGTGATGTATGGAAGTGAGAGCTAGACCATAAAGAAGGCTGATCGCCGAAGAATTGATGCTTTTGAATTATGGTGCTGGAGGAGACTCTTGAGAGTCCCATGGACTGCAAGAAGTTCAAACCTATCCATTCTGAAGGAAATCAGCCCTGAGTGCTCACTCGAAGGACAGATCCTGAACCTGAGGCTCCAATACTTTGGCCACCTCATGAGAAGAGAAGACTCCCTGGAAAAGATGGGAAAGATGGAGGGCACAAGGAGAAGGGGAAGACAGAGGACGAGATGGTTGGACAGTGTTCTCGAAGCTACAAACATGAATCTGACCAAACTGTGGGAGGCAGTGGAAGACAGGAGTGCCTGGCATGCTCTGGTCCATGGGGTCACGAAGAGTCGGACATGACTAAATGACTAAACAACAACAAACACCCACAAACCTTCTGTTTCAGTGTGTCTGAAGAAGTGTGCATACACATGAAAGCTTATACCAAGAACAAACTTAGTTGGTCTCTAAGGTGCTACTGGACAATTCTTTATTTTTATATATATTTCGACTGCGTCAGACCAACACGGCTACCTACCTGAATCTAGACCCACAACCCTGAGATAGTTGAGCCCACATAGCAGTAATAATTCATGTCTAATAATCTCAGAGTACTTAGTTTGCTCTGGATTGTACCCAGTATATTTAAGATCAGTTTTTATTTTCTGATTTTACAAAGATTTTATGTCACAGTGGAATATATATCAGGATTTAATTGAGATATTATAGGGTCAAAGCTGACGTACCAGAGAAACACATTTTGGAATTTAAACCTGAATCTCGATAATTGTCAAAGCAGTAGCTAGAAAATCCTATACTATTCTGTGACCTTTTCCTTTATCTCTCCCTTTCGAACGACATCATTACAACTAACATATCAGTGAGCACTTTACACATTTCATGTAAAACTGAGGATCAAGTAGGAAATGCTCCAAAATTAGACGCATAATCACACACAAGGGAATTGGCCCGGCAGTCGAACAACTTGATGAGGAAGTCTTTCGGCAACTGGCTAGTTTGTGCATCTGCAGTTTGTTGCTTTTGAGATTATGCAGTACAGTGGTACCTTGGTTTAAGAACAGCTTAGTTTATGAACAACTTGGATTAAGAACGCTGCAAACCCGGAAGTAGGTGTTTTGGTTTGTGAACTTTGCCTTGGAAGCAGAACATGTTCTGCTTCCCGTTGAGTGTGTTCCATTTGTAAATTGAGTCCCCCCGCTGCTATGGGAAAGGACACCTTGTTTTAAGAACGCTTTGGTTTAAGAACGGACTTCGGGAATGGATTACGTTTGTAAACCAAGGTACCACTGTAGTTCTGCAACTCGACTTTTGCGTCAATTTGAAATTCTGCAGTACTGAAAAAGTGGTGCTTACAGTGCTGCAATTCCCCAGTGTGATCCCGCTCTGTCGCCGGCAGCTTGGAACACGGACAGCCCAATTAAGGAGACGGTGGGAGTGACGGTGAGGGGCCCAATGTAGTTTAGCATGGCCCCAGGGAGGCCCACCAGACCAGTGACCACCTCAACCAAGCTGGAAACAATTATTGCTCCTTGGATCTATGGGAGAAAAGAGACACAATGTGGATCAGGTCCTGTTTCACCACAGATACTAGTATTGGCGACAAGAAATGTGGGAAGAGGATATATTGATTAAATTTTTTTTTTTTTAAATAAAATATTTATTAGGGTTTTTTATAAAAGAAATACAAAGATAATAAACAGCATTGCTTTGTTATAACAAAATTTCATAACTTCTTTGGACTTCCTCACGTCTCCCGCTCCCACTTACATCGTTAATAATTTTTTTCAAGCAAATTATCATCTTATTTGCAAATTTATAACCACTCAATTCAATATAGTGTAACAATTCTCCAACAAATTTTTGTTTCTCTTAATCTCATTTATCATCAATTTCCGATCCAATTTAGTGATGGCCAATTATTTATAACCAAGCATCCTTATTAACATTCCTCTAAATCACAATATTTTTGTAGATAAATCTTAAATTTCTTCCAATCTTCTTCAATCCTTTCTTCTCCCAGGTCTCGAATTCTGCCAGTCATCTCCGCCAGTTGCATATAGTCCATCAGCTGCATCTGCCATTCTTCCAGTGTGGGTAGATCTTGAGTTTTCCAGTTCTTAGCGATGAGTATCCTTGCTGCCGTTGTTGCATACTATATTGATTAAATATTATCCTTCCTCACTCACGCTAGTGAGCTAGTAAAGGTAAAGGGACCCCTGACAGTTAAGTCCAGTCGTGGACGACTCTGGGGTTGTGGCGCTCATCCTGCTTTATTGGCCGAGGGAGCCATTAGCAAAAATATATCCCTGCCCGTTTTGGTTCAATTTGTTTTTACTGAAAGATTTCCATGGATAACAAAGGTCCATGTAAGAAAGATGTTAATTGATTAAGTTAATTTTATTGGAAATTGGTATTGGAAGACTGCTATAATGAGCTACATAGAAATACAGCTTGAGGGATTTGAGGAAGTCATTTAATAACAGTTATAAAAATATGATTATAACAGGTAGGATAAATGTTTGTTTGTTTGTTTTTTATATGGTAATGTTTTTTTTCTTTTATGTTGTTTATGTTTGTTATAAATTTGAAAAATTAATAAAACAATTTGAAAACAACAACAACAAAGGTCAACGTAACGTCTCCGTTTTCAATTCAGAGAGTCCTCTCTACTGGGTAGGCCAGGCTTCCTCAACCTCAGCCCTCCAGATGTTTTGAGTTTTGAGACTACAATTCCCAGCATCCCTGCCCATTGGTCCTGCTAGCTAGGGATCATGGGAGTTGTAGGCCAAAAACATCTGGAGGGCTGAGGTTGAGGAAGCCTGGGTTAGGCATTGTGAGGTTGGGGGGAGGGGGGAAGAATGGGGGGGTAATGATATTTCATTCTTTTGCATAGTGTATGTGCAGAGAGGGGGTTGTGTTAGCACCACAGCGCTGGTTTCTTCACCTATTCATTTATGTGTTTTCGTTGGCGGTACGACACGTTGGCGAGCCCAGAGGGTTGCATTCAACTGACTGCAGTGAGTTTTGTTTGTGCGTTTGAGGCAGAGGGAGGTTGATGGGTCAAATTAGCCTTATCGATTCATATGCTTCCGTTTTTGTTTAATATGCATTACTTCCAAATAGCTCCTTGGCTATGACAGCCTGTGTTATGCCCACCTTGGAAGAATGGCAGATGCAAGTAATAGACTATATGGAGATGGCAGAAATGACTGGCAGAATCCGAGACCTGGGAGAAGAGTCGGTGGAAGAGGACTGGAAGATGTTTAAAGACTACCTGCAGAAACACTGCAAAGTTTATGAATGTTAAACTGATGTTGGATATAAAAATAATATGGCATTAGTGATACAGTTTGAAAAAGTATGCAAAAATGAAATAGAAAAAGGGTGAAAGACCAAAGTTATATTATGTCAAAATTAAATAATATGTTAAAGGTGTTTAAACTATAAGGAGGAAAGATCAGAGACATAATAGAATGAATTAAATAATTAGAAATGAGTCTTGAAAGAGGGTAAGGATTTGCTGTATTTGATTGGGTAAAGAGGAACACAAAAAAGGGAGGCGTGAGGAAGTCAAGAAAGAAGGTTAATTAAGTATGAACTTAAAAGTTGGAGTTTTTCTTTTTCTTTTAGGTTGGTGTATTTTTAAACTCTTTTTTCTGTATTTTTTTTCCTGTGTACTTTTTTGTATTTTTGACTATGTTTTTTTTGTTGTTGTTGTGTGTACGAATGTGTTTCTTTTTGTAAAATCTTAATAAATATCTTTTAAAAAAAAATAAAAAATGAAAGCCTGTGTTACGTTAGAGATGAGACCCCTTCCAGGAAAAGGCTGCTGTTCAACTTACTTCTCTCATCCTCGGCTGCCAAATGTGGGACGTGTTTAAAGGTAACGTCCAGTTGCCATAGATCTCCCCTGCATAATGAGGCAAGAAAGGTCAACAGATAAATATAAGCACAAGGCCAGTAAGCAACCTGTTTAACAGAGACCGAGAGAGAATCAGTTAGCAAATGAAGCATGTCAGCTAATTGCAGCAAAGCCTTACTGTAATGGTTATAAGGGGTTGCTCGTGCTTAAGTTACCGCCACTGCTGGCTAGGTTACCTGGTTAAACCTGTCCTGGCTAACAGCCCTTCACTTCATGGCTGTCTCAGTCGCTGGCAGAATCTGTCAGTGGGCGTTTTTTGAACCTCTTCCAGCAAAGAAGTTCCTTCCAGTAGCACCTTAAAGACCAACTGAGTTAGTTCTAGGTATGAGCTTTCGTGTGCATGCACACTTCTTCAGATACACTGAAACAGAAGTCACCGGACCTTTCTATATAGTGAGAAGGTGGGGAGGGGTATTACTCAGAAGGGTGGTGGGAATGGGTGATTGGCAGATAGCTGCGATGAGCCTGTTGACGACTCTTAACGACTGCAATAGGTCTAACAGGAAAAAGCAAGGGGTGAGAAGGTGAAAAATGGCTTTGTCATGTATAATGAGATAAGAATCCAATGTCTTTGTTCAAACCAGGTCTCTCCATAGTTTTAAGTTTGGTGATAAGTTGCAATTCAGCAGCTTCTCACCAAATTGCAACTTATCACCAAACTTAAAACTATGAATTGCAACTTATCACCAAACTTAAAACTATGGAGAGACCTGGTTTGAACAAAGACATTGGATTCTTATCTCATTATACATGACAAAGCCATTTTTCACCTTCTCACCCCTTGCTTTTTCCTGTTAGACCTATTGCAGTCGTTAAGAGTCGTCAACAGGCTCATCGCAGCTATCTGCCAATCACCCATTCCCACCACCCTTCTGAGTAATACCCCTCCCCACCTTCTCACTATATAGAAAGGTCCGGTGACTTCTGTTTCAGTGTATCTGAAGAAGTGTGCATGCACACGAAAGCTCATACCTAGAACTAACTCAGTTGGTCTTTAAGGTGCTACTGGAAGGAATTTTTTTATTTTGTTTTGACCATGGCAGACCAACACGGCTACCTATCTGTAGCAAAGAAGTTGTTTGACGCCAAGTCTCCTCCTACTCTCCCTGCGCGGAAATCTTCTGCGCAGGGAGGGAGTGGGCAGAGGTGTGCCCATGCTCTCCCCACTAGTTTCGGGCGAAGAGTCTTGGAGACCCCTCTCCGAATCCCCCATCTGCCCCCCTTCTCTACTGGTGTTGCGCTGATTTCCTTCCCCAGCTGATGGGCTTCCTCTCTCCCTGCTGGGCCCCTCTCCAGCATCGCTCGGGAGCCTTGCCTCCACCTCTGACTCCGATGTCAGTTCCCTGACACTTACGCAGCGTTACTCAACCTTTCTGAGTGAGGCACTTTCCACACAGTCAGCAATTAACACAACAAGTGCACAGTTGTTAAACGTTTGTTGCACGCAATCCAAGCATTCCCCCTTCCAAGTCTGCACTTCTTGTTGCTTCCCAGCGCCAGACACATAATATTTTTTTTAACGGAGCACTGAAATTCTTACCCATCCTCCCACTCTATCCCTGCACATTCACTGCTATAATAATTGCCGCATGAGATATGGTTGCAAGCTCCCTCTCTATTAGCAGAAATATGGAGTGAACAGCTGGTGAATTTTCAGCTCTTTTAAAAAGAGTTACAAACTGATGTGGACACTGAATTTAAGCTTCGAAAAGTGAGGATTTTAGTATTTATTGCATTTTAGTCACTTTTTAAAAACAAAAACTAACCCAAAGCAGCTAACAACATAGTACAAATATTAAAAACTAAATATAACAATCAGGATAGGCATAACCGAGAGAAATCGAAATTGGCAGATTCACAGATTGACTGCGCATTATGTTACCATCTTGGAAGCATGGAGAGGTCCCTCAAATTATTCTTGTTCACTTGCTCTCCCCTCTATTTAAATCTCCCTTTGTATAGAGATTTTCAAAAGGGATACATGACAAATCTGAAGAATCATCAATTGTGCAGGCTGTTTATGTTAGCCAGATTTAATATGTTTCCCTCAATGATAGTAAGAGGAAGATAATTAGCTCTCCCAGAATCAGAGCATCTCTGCAAATGTAGTAAACAGGAACCTGATACTTTGGAGCATATTTTCTTTTCTTGTGATTTTGGCAATTATGCCAGAAGACAATTATTAGAGGCCTTACAACTCAACAGGCTCAATTCTATGCCACCAACGGTTCAGGACCTGCTCTCGGACAGGAACGATCAAATTACTTTAATAGTGGCTGAATTTTTGAGTGCTGTCCATGTAGAAAGACTGGGCCATTATAAAGAGATTTAGAGGTTCTTAATTGATTGGTGATGCGGTAGCGTTATATTATATTATTTATGCAAATTGATTTTCTCTGGAGTTAAAGATCTGACTGGGACAAACCTTGTTATGCTGAATTTGTATTTTGCACAATTTGTATACGGTGTTTGTTTGATAATGTACAGTTTGCTATGCCTAATAAAGGATTGACTTTTATTATTCCTGTTCTATCTCCTAACAACCTTCAGGATGAAACAAGTTTGAATTACCTTCTGGAGGACATTTCCATTTCTCCAAGGCCAGAATAGATTTGGCGGGAACCAGGAACGCTAAGGCGCTGGCTTGAAACAGAGGCAACCTGGATTGCCAGAAAGAAAGAGAGTGTGACTTGCAGTGGCATAGTGTGGGGGGCGCGGGGGGGGGGGGCGGCCGCACCGGGCGCAACATCTGGGGGTTAGGGTTAGGGGGCGCAAATCCACGGGTTAGGGGGCGCAAATTACTTGCCTTGCCCCGGGTGCTGACAACCCACGCTACGCCACTGGTGACTTGCCACCATCAGCCTCCCACAACTTCCTTAAGTTCACCAAAGGGTGGGGAGGTGGGGAGCTGAGCAAAACATACCTAATTCCCACAGTGCTTTGGATAAGAGTCGTGATCCCCACGCAGCTGAAGATGGTACCAATGAGCTGGCTGATGGTGTATTGGTCCTTTCCTACGCACAGGGATTCTGCCAGTAGGAAGGGAACTGCGATGGTGCCACTGAAACATGTCAAGTAATGCTGGAGGGGGGAAATGGGAAGGAGGCTAGGTCAAAAGAGCACCTGATTAGACACGTTCCCAAAATTTAAACCGCAGCTCAGGACCGCAATACTTCCGTATAAACCTACCCCTGAGATTTCAGCCTCTGAGGCCCTTCTTCACGTGCCTCCTCCTCAAGAGGTCCAGAGGGTGACAACACGAGAACAGGGCCTTTTCTGCAGTGGCTCCCCATTTGTGGAATCCCTCCCTAGGGAGGCTCGCCTGGTGCCCTCCTTTAGGCACCAGGAGAAAATGTTTTTCTTTAAGACACCAGTCTGGAGGGACCCTTATGTGACTGACTGATTGATTGATTGATTGATTGACTGATCAAATTTGTATCCCGCCCTATACCCGTAGATCTGAGGGTGGTTTACAACATAAAAGAACAGTACAGTGGTGCCTCGCAAGATGAAAATAATTCATTCCGCGAGTTGCTTCGTCTTGCGATTTTTTCGTCTTGCGGAGCGCGGATTCCCCGGGTATTAACGGTTTTACAAAAAAGGAAGCAAACTCGCAAGACGTTTTCATCTTGTGAAGCAAGCCCATAGGGAAATTCGTCTTGCGAAGCACCTCGAAAATCGGAAAACCCTTTCGTCTAGCGAGTTTTTCGTCTTGCGAGGCATTCGTCTTGCGGGGCACCACTGTATTAGAAAGCACAAAATGCACAATAAAAACAAGAACAGGCCTTTGGCTGATTAACATTCTATGTCCTTTTAAATGTGTTGTGGGATTGAGATTATAGGGTAGTTCTTGTTTTTATTGTGCATTTTGTGTTTTCTAATACAGTCATACCTCGGGTTGAATGAGCTTCAGGATGAGCGCGTTCGAGTTGTGCTCCGTGGCAACCCGGAAGTAACGGAGCGCGTTACTTCCGGGTTTCGCAGTTTGCACAGACGCTCAAAATCACGCCACGTGCATGCGCAGAAGAGCCGAAACGTGACCCGCGCATGCACAGACGTGCGGACACGGGTTATGTTTGCTTTTAGATGCAAACAGGGCTCCGGAATGGATCCCGTTCGCATCTAGAGCAGTGTTTCCCAACCTTTTTTGGGCAAAGGCACACTTGTTTCATGAAAAAAATCTCGAGGCACACCACCATTAGAAAATGTTTAAAAAATTAACTCTGTGCCTATATTGACTATATATAAAGTAACTCTCTTTAATAGGAATCAAATAAACACAAAGAAAGTATTTTATAATTACTTTATTATGAAATAGTAAGTACCGTATTTTTCGTCCCATAGGACGCTCCGTCCCATAGGACGCACCTACTTTTTTGAGGGGGGAAATAAAGGAATTTTTTTTTCCCTTTATTTCCCCCCTAAAAAACCAGGTCGGGGAACAGTGGGATGGCGGTGCTGCGCCTCCCCGCTGTCCCCCGAGCTTGTGGGGCTGGCCCATGTCTGACTGGCGCGAGGGGCGCTCTGCTTCAGGGCGCCCCGCGCGTCCGGCGTCCGGCTACAGTCCGCAGCATGGGGAACCCTCTGTTTCAGGGCGCCCCATGCGCCCCCCGGGTGCGCAAGGCTTGCCAACATGAGCGCGGAGCACGGGGCGTCCTCCGAAGGGCGCCCCGTGCTCCGCGCTGCCAGCTGCCGCCCGCAAGCCTTGCGCTCCTGGGGGGAGATCCCCCGGGTGCGCAAGGCTGGCCAACACCAGCGCGGAGCACGGGGCGTCCTCCGAGGGTGCCCCGTGCTCCGCGCTGCCAGCTGCCGCCCGCAAGCCTTGCGCTCCCGGGGGGAGATCCCCCAGGTGCGCAAGGCTGGCCAACACCAGCGCGGAGCACGGGGCGTCCTCTGGAGGGCGCCCCGTGCTCCGCGCTGCAGGCTGCTGCCCGCAAGCCTTGCGCTCCCGGGGGGAGACCCCCCGGTGCGCAAGACTTGCCAACACCAGCGCGGAGCACGGGGTGGCCTCCGAAGGGCGCCCCGTGCTCCGCGCTGCCAGCTGACGCCCGCAAGCCTTGCGCTCCCGGGGGGAGATCCCCCGGGTGCGCAAGGCTTGCGGACACCTGCGCGGAGCACGGGGCGTCCTCTGGAGGGCACCCCGTGCTCCGCGCTGCAGGCTGCTGCCTGCAAGCCTTGCGCTCCCGGGGGGAGATCCCCCGGGTGCGCAAGGCTTGCGGACACCAGCGCGGAGCACGGGGCGTCCTCTGGAGGGCGCCCCGTGCTCCGCGCTGCAGGCTGCTGCCCGCAAGCCTTGCGCTCCCGGGGGGAGATCCCCCGGGTGCGCAAGGCTGGCCGACACCAGCGCGGAGCACGGGGCGTCCTCCGAAGGGCGCCCCGTGCTCCGCGCTGCCAGCTGACGCCCGCAAGCCTTGCGCTCCCGGGGAGAGATCCCCCGGGTGCGCAAGGCTTGCGGACACCTGCGTGGAGCACGGGGCGTCCTCTGGAGGGCGCCCCGTGCTCCGCGCTGCCAGCTGACGCCCGCAAGCCTTGCGCTCCCGGGGAGAGATCCCCTGGGTGCACAAGGCTTGCGGACACCTGCGTGGAGCACGGGGCGTCCTCTGGAGGGCGCCCCGTGCTCCGCGCTGCAGGCTGCTGCCCGCAAGCCTTGCGCTCCCGGGGGGAGATCCCCCGGGTGCGCAAGGCTTGCGGACACCAGCGTGGAGCACGGGGCGTCCTCTGGAGGGCGCCCCGTGCTCCGCGCTGCAGGCTGCTGCCCGCAAGCCTTGCGCTCCCGGGGGGAGATCCCCCGGGTGCGCAAGGCTGGCCGACACCAGCGCGGAGCACGGGGCGTCCTCTGGAGGGCGCCCCGTGCTCCGCGCTGCAGGCTGCTGCCCGCAAGCCTTGCGCTCCCGGGGGGAGATCCCCTGGGTGTGCAAGGCTTGCGGACACCAGCGCGGAGCACGGGGCGTCCTCTGGAGGGCGCCCCGTGCTCCGCGCTGCAGGCTGCTGCCCGCAAGCCTTGCGCTCCCGGGGGGAGATCCCCCGGGTGCGCAAGGCTTGCGGACACCAGCGCGGAGCACGGGGCGATGGGATGTGGGAGGGAGCTCGCTCCCCGCCCCGCGTGTGCTCGCCGCCGCCGCCCCGCCTCTCGCCACCCGACTCGCCCGCCTCCCTCCCACGGCACACCAGCCGACGTCCCGTGGCACACTAGTGTGCCGCGGAACACCGGTTGGGAAACACTGATCTAGAGGTACCACTGTACTGTCGTTTCATGTTGTAAACCACCCTGAGATCTACGGGTATAGGGCAGTACAGTGGTACCTCGGGTTACATACGCTTCAGATTACATACGCTTCAGGTTACAGACTCCGCTAACCCAAAAATAGTGTTTCAGGTTAAGAACTTTGCTTCAGGATGAGAACAGAAATCGTGCTCTGGCGGCGCGGCAGCAGCAGGAAGCCCCATTAACTAAAGTGGTGCTTCAGCTTAAAAACAGTTTCAGGTTAAGTACGGACCTCCGGAACGAATTAAGTACTTAACCCAAGGTACCACTGTATACAAATTTGATCAATCAATCAATCAATCAATCAATCACATAAGGGTCCCTCCAGACTAGTGTCTTAGTTCGTGTGTATTCTGCCATGTGTATTTTCTCTTTTGGGCTGTTGATTGCGCAAACATTATTAGCAGATATAGCTCATGCATGCCTAAAAAATACCCATCGTCTTTTCCCAGGTTTCTTCCAAATCTTTATGTGTCTTTTCCCAGGCTTTTTTTAATATTAAAAAAGCCTGGGGAAAGACATATAAAGATTTGGAGAGAATGTGGGAAATGATTGTTGTTAAAAAAACCCTGAAGTTATGGTACTGAGATTGTATAGGACCTGATAGGCTTATAGAGCAAAAGACTTTGTCCCTGCAAGATCAGCCCATCCCTATAGAAGAAGCCACCGCCAAAGAAGATAAGATTGGGGAAAATTAATTAAAGAACTATGCAAGACATATTAGTTAATTTGAAACCCAAGAAAGAAGAGGACATTGGCTTTTTTTTTTAAAGGCATACTTTAAGGCATACTTTTTAAGGGTTGTGTACGGATTTTTACATTAGTAGAACTTTTAAAAGTCACTTGCATTAAGATGAATAAGGTTTTAAAATTGGATTGTTAAGAATGTAAGGCTGTACGGACGTGCATGAATAAGCTAATATAATGGAACCAAGAGGGGGAATGGAACCAAGAGGGGGAATGGAGGGAAGTCAACTGAGTTAAGATTTAGGATTTGAATTTATATATTTGTTTTGCTTTGCTTTAAATTTGTATTGTTGTGGTTTTGCTTTTTGTGGGGGTTTTTTTGTTATTTTGGGGGAAATTAATAAAATGTTATCTAAATGTTATCTAAAAAAAATACTAATTGTGAGATATCCAGATCACTCCTTTTAATAGCAAAAGGTGTCAAGCAATAGGTAAAGGTTAAGGTAAAGGAACCCCTGACCATTAGGTCCAGTCGTGACCGACTCTGGGATTGCGGCGCTCATCTCGCTTTATTGGCAGAGGGAGCTGGCGTACAGCTTCCGGGTCATGTGGCCAGCATGACTAAGCCGCTTCTGGCAAACCAGAGCAGCGCACGAAAATTCCATTTACCTTCCCGCCGGAGCGGTACCTGTTTATCTACTTGCACTTTGATGTGCTTTCGAACTGCTAGGTTGGCAGGAGCAGGGAACAAGCAACGCGTTGTGGGGATTCGAACCGCCAACCTTCTGATCGTCAACTGAAGCCAAAATGACTTGTCCACACGCTCAAAGAAACCCCAAGGGTTTGCAGAAGTATTTTTAAAAATACCTGGAGGAACCCCAAATGTCCAAATACCTCCCCTACAGTCCCGTTCAGTTCCTGATATCATGAAAAACACACCTGCTATTCATAGAACCATAGATGCATAGAACTGGAGAGTATGAAAGGGACCCGATGACCATCTAGTCCAACCCCCGGCAATGTAGGAATATTCAACTGTCCCGTAGGGAGATCCAACTTGCCACCTTGTTTGTGTATACAGCTTAAGTGTGAATATGCACCCAATTTATCACTAAACCAGCAGCTGCAATTATAGGACACTATTTAGAATTTGGGACGCGGGTGGCGCTGTGGGTTAAACCACAGAGCCTAGGACTTGCCGATCAGAAGGTCGGCGGTTCGAATCCCCATGACGGGGTGAGCTCCCGTTTCTCGGTCCCAGCTCCTGCCAACCGTTTCCGTGTGCTGCTCTGGTTCGCCAGAAGCAGCGTAGTCATGCTGGCCACATGACCCGGAAGCTGTACGCCGGCTCCTTTGGCCAATAAAGCAAGATGAGCGGCACAACCCCAGAGTCAGTCACGACCGGACCTAATTGTCAGGGGTCTCTTTACCTTTACCTATTTAGAATTTACTTGGGTGGAGGGGTGGCACAGCGTCTTAGTTAACTCTGCACGGAATTTAAAATGCATTTTAAATAAAGTACAGAGGGAGAGTCAAAAGGGAAGATCAAGGCAAACAGTTCCATAGAAATCAACACTGTAAATCAACAAGGCCAATTATTTAATCAATGTAAACAATGAATGGAAAGTTATAAGCACCCTATGTGTGCCCCTAGTAACTTTTACTCCCTGTACTTTTGCAACAATAGTATTGCTAACGAGGCTACTATATCATATAACAAAATCTGAATACTTAACAACTAGAGACCTTGATAAAGCAGTTTCAGGAAAAAAGCAGCGTGAGAGTTATTTGGAATGGGGGAAATGCACAAAAGTCATGAGGAACAGTTGAGTTTCTTTGGCTCCACTCCTCCAAGCACGTCACAAGTGGAGCTTGATTACACCTTTACCTGAAATCCCAGCAGGATGCAGAGATACCAAGGTGGCGCATCTTCAATTCTATAGATCATATCAAAATCCTTCTGCTCAGGATATATTGGTGGTCCGGCATGGTTCCCATCAGCCTTTTGCTGGAAATAAAAGAAGAGGATTGTTAAGAGACTGAACCAGGGATAGCTAACCAGGGATAGGTCCTCCAGCTGTGGACTACAGCTCCCATCATCCCTTAGTACTGACCATGGTGAGGGAAGCTGTAGACCATCACATCTGGAGGGAATCAGAGAGTGGAATGCAGGAAGAGTTTGTGTTCTGGCTTGAACCTGGCGCTGCTGTGCTAATGCGCTGGGTGTGATCAAGGCAGGTGGGCACATTATAGCCACATTCCAAGCCACATTCCAGATGTACCTGTGGGAGGGGGAACAGGGCTTTGCAGTAGGAGGGGAACGGGGTGTCTGTGTTGGTTTGCCATTTCGTTGCTCTTCCAAGAAATCTCCCACCTGGCTGAAATTGAAGCCGGATGAGGGGAAACAGGCATTCACTTCCAGGTGAGGAGAGGCTGCCAGAAAAATCTTGCAAACAGGTGTAGGCTTTGCTGATCAAAGAATACTAGCTGAAACATTACTAAAGGAATTCATAGTTCTGTTGAGAATCCCCAAATAGTGGAGAGCCGTGGAATGACAGCCACATCAACCCAGCTTTGGATGAACTGTTGGAATCCATTATGAAATATACTCGGAGTCGAGAGTGGATTTCATGCTCTTTACTCAGCTCATAGTGGTGAGGAGGAATGGAAGTTCCCCCAGAATGTCTACTTTATATAAATTATTTACACAATGGGCCCCACGTGATTGGCTATTTCCGGGATTCTCCTGTAGGCCAATCAGGTTGCGGATTCATTTCCACCTGGAGCTGGATTGGGTGGCTCCTGTGGACCAATCAGACTGCTGCATTCTGGATCCTATTGTTCTAGGACCAATCAGACTGTTGCATTCTGAATCCTATTGTGCTAGGACCAATCAGACTGCTGCATTCTGAATCCTATTGTGCTAGGACCAATCAGACTGCTGCATTCTGAATCCCATTGTGCTAGGACCAATCAGACTTCTGCATTCTGAATCCTATTGTTCTAGGACCAATCAGACTGCTGCATTCTGAATCCTATTGTTCTAGGACCAATCAGACTGCTGCATTTTGGATCCTATTCAACTCAGTACATAACACATTATATAAGCAGTATTGCACGTATGTGATTATTGGAGGATGAGGATAGTGATGGGGGGAGCGCTTTTTGCAATGTTTTGGGGGCAAACCAATACAGGTACCTCCTTACACATAAAGATTGTCAAGGGGGTGCCTCTTAAGGGTGCCCTCAACTTCTGAAGTGAGGATTGTATCTATCGGAGAGGGAGTGCCTTTTCAGTGGTGGCGCCCCAGTTGTGGATTTCTTTTCCCAAAGTAGTTTGCCAGGCACCTACTATACTGTCCTTTCTACATCTACTTCTTTTTAGATGCAGTTTCGTGCATCTAACTGTTTTATGCTGCTTTTTTTCTTTTTCCCTTTTGCTGCTGTTAGCAGCATCAGAGGAACTATTCAAAGAGCTAGGAGCTTGACTTGAGACAAACAAAATGGTACTCAAGTAGCACATGTTGTTCCACAGAGCTACAGCCCAGTATTCCTTTCCGTACTGGGCAATGTGCCCAGGAGTCCTGGGTTCAGTGTAAGAAGGTGAAGGCCAGAAAACAGTAAATGTGGCAAGCCAGACCTCAGGGGAGACTGCAAGAGTTCAGCAACGAATGCTTTCTTTACCTGCCATCACTAGGGGTGCTTTGAGACGTGCACAGTTTAGCAGATCCAAATCACTGCTGTCATTTTTTGAAAGGTGGAAGTGGAATACCAACTCTGATTCCACACCCTGAGAACCCAAATCACATCCTGTTGTTAATTGGGCTCTCTCTCTTTTATAATAATAATAATAATAATAATAATAATAATAATAATAATAATAATAATAATAGATTGCTTATACCCTGCCCATCTGGCTGGGTTTCCCCAGCCACTCTGAGTGGCTCCCAACAGAATATTAAAAACACAATAAAACATCAAACATTAAAAACTTCCCTAAACAGGGTTGCCTTCAGATGTCTTCTAAAAGTCAGATAGTTGATTATTTCTTCGACATCTGATGGGGCGTTCCATAGGGTGGGCGCCACTACCAAGAAGGCCCTCTGCCGGGTCTCTGTAACCTCACTTCTTGCAGGGAGGGAACTGCCAGAAGGCCCTTGGAGCTGGACCTCAGTGTCCAGGCAGAACAATGGAAGTGGAGACGCTCCTTCAGGTATACTGGGCCGAGGCCGTTTAGGGCTTTAAAGGTCAACACCAACACTTTGAATTGTGCTCGGAAACGTACTGGGAGCCAATGCAGGTCTTTCAAGATCGGTGTTATGTGGTCTCGGCGGCCGCCCCCAGTCACCAGTCTAGCTGCCACATTCTGGATTAGTTGTAGTTTCTGGGTCACCTTCAAAGGTAGCCCCACGTAGAGCGCATTGCAGTAGTCCAAGCGGGAGATAACCAGAGCATGCACCACTCTGGTGAGACAGTCCGTGGGCAGGTAGGGTCTCAGCCTGCGTACCAGATGGAGCTGGTAGACAGCTGCCCTGGACACAGAATTGACCTGCGCCTCCATGGACAGCTGTGAGTCCAGAATGACTCCCAGGCTGCGTACCTGGTCCTTCAGGGGCACAGTTACCCCATTCAGGACCAGGGAGTCCTCCACCCCTGCCCACCCCCTGTTCCCCCAAAACAGTACTTCTGTCTTGTCAGGATTCAACCTCAATCTGTTAACCGCCATCCATCCTCTCTTTTCCCAATCCCTGAGGTGGTTCTGGGTAGATTTTTATTGGGACTATTGTATGTGGGGAAAGGAGTAAACGCTCCCTCCCTCCAGTGCTCGCCCTTTGCATGAATCCCTGCCCCATCTGCCCCAGGTGCAACTGAGAGGCTGCAGAGTAAAGAAAATAAATACAGCAGTACCTCAGGTTAAGTACTTAATTCGTTCTGGAGGTCCGTTCTTAACCTGAAACTGTTCTTAACCTGAAGCACCACTTTAGCTAATGGGGCCTCCTGCTGCCACCACGCTGCCGGAGCACGATTTCTGTTCTCATCCTGAAGCAAAGTTCTTAACCTGAAGCACTATTTCTGGGTTAGTGGAGTGTGTAACCTGAAGCGTCTGTAACCTGAAGCGTATGTAACCTGAAGTATATGTGACCCGAGGTAGCACTGTAGAAGGTAATACAGTGGTACCTCAGGTTGCATGCGCTTCAGGTTACAGACTCCGCTAACGCAGAAATAGTACCTCGGGTTAAGAACTTTGCTTCCGGATGAGAACAGAAATCGTGCTCCGGCGGCGCGGCGGCGGCAGGAAGCCCCATTAGCTAAAGTGGTGCTTCAGGTTAAGAACAGTTTCAGGTTAAGAACGGACCTCCAGAACGAATTAAGTACTTAACCCGAGGTACCACTGTACTATTTGGAAAGAGAACTGTTATGGTGGTAAGAGTTGGTCCCTAGAGGGGAGAGATGGTCTATAGAGAAAGAAATGTCTAGAACTCAATCTACAGGATAGGTCACTACTATCCTGTATAGGGAGAGCTGTAGAGGCTGGAACAGCAACACATTCATGGCTTATCTACACATGAGGAAATACTGCAATTCTTCTGTTATTACGAGCTCTGAGAGGAACAGGTGCTTAACTGGGGAAGCACAAGAAGGGATGCTTTCTTCAGGTGCCCCATGGCTCGTTTCACAGTAAATGAACACCGTGGAAGCCGCTTTTATCAACCTGGGAATAATCCATACATTTCGAATGGCGCAAAACAGCAAGTTGGGTCATGTACGGACTGGCACCTAACTAAGTTTGGCCAAAAGTAGCATTAGAAATTGCTTGAATGTTGAGTTGGCCATCTGTCACCATATGCAGAATGATAGTCATTGAAAACTTCTGAGATAGGAATATGTACAGTGGTACTTCGGGTTAAGTACTTAATTCGTTCCGGAGGTCCGTACTTAACCTGAAACTGTTCTTAACCTGAAGCACCACTTTAGCTAATGGGACCTCCTGCTGCCGTTGCACCACCACAGCACTATTTCTGTTCTCATCCTGAAGCAAAGTTTTTAACCAGAAGCACTATTTCTGGGTTAGCGGAGTCTGTAACCTGAAGCGTATGTAACCTGAAGCGTATGTAACCCAAGGTACCACTGTATTAGAATCAATGTGAAGCAGGGTTGATTTGTATTCTTGTTTGAAGAGATTTCCTTTATTTTAAGCGAAAGTCCCATGTTCTGTGAACTCCATGCAACATCTGTGGTCTGTTTTGATTCCCTGTTTACCTTCCACAGTGCTAAAAAGAGTTTTCAATGTTTGTTCTCTGGTCTCGTGGTTTCCTTATCCTCTTATAATAGCTACAAAATACACTTCCATCACCTTTGCCTCATGTAGAGATGGGGGAGAAAGTTGGTTCATTTGGGGTTGAAAGGGAAATCTACCTACTTACCTATTGCAGCAGCCTCTATAGCCGTGCGGCACCTCTCCAGCCGGGAGAGCGCGCGTGGGGCTAAAGAAGCCGCCTGCGACCCTCTCCCGGCTGGAGAGGTGACGCGCGGCTATGGCAGCAGCCTCTCCGCTGCACGCCTTTTCGCTGCTCCCTGACCTGCTCTTTGGGGCTGGTAGTGGGCTTCCCCCTGCCAGCCCCAAAGAGCAGGTCGAAAGGAACCTGAAGCCTGGAGAGCGAGAGGGGTCGGTGCACACCGACCCCTCTCGCTCTCCAGGCTTCCAAGGTAGCCGCCTGATGGTGACTGAACGCACCTTAAACAGCACCTTGTTTTAGAGGGGGAAAACAAGAGGGGGGGAATTCTCACCCTCTCTGCGCAGCGCCTCCTGCCGCTTCGCTGAAGGGGCGCTGGGCAGAGAGGGGGAGAAATTTTTTTTTCTTGTTCTCCCCCCTCTAAAACAAGGTGCGTCCTATTGTCCGGTGTGTCCTATAGAGCGAAAAATACGGTAATTCACGCTTTAAAAAGAGTGCGCAAACAGCTGAGTAATGTGTACAAAATCACATGTACTACAATAAAGTGTGCATATAAATGCACATTGGTGGAAAAAAACATTCAAAACCACATTGTTTTAGGCGAAACTGCTGCTGCAAAAAGAAGTGTGTACTAGGCAGAATTGTGTACAAGCGTGTATTTGGAAGAAAATTGCAATAAAATGGTGGTGAACTTGCATGAGGAGTTTTTTAAAAAATGCAAACCAATGTAGAAATGCAAAGAATCAAACCTAAGACTAGAAAAAAAATGATAAAGAGAGAAACAAAAACTGACAGATTTCCTTATCCCTGGCCTTAAGCCATACTTAAACATTTCCAAGCCATAAATTTCATGCAGGTCTATATGTTAATTTGAAGCAGTCGATTTACCTTGAAGTGAGCCGGGCCTTCGGAACTGCGTCCCATTCCTATGCAGAACCAAAGAAAGAGGAAGTCTGACTCCAGGCATATTTATAATCTCTGTGAGGACTTTAGCCAACATACCAAAGATTGCCTGTCAATCTGTAACCGCAGCTATTGGCTGCTGATTGTGAAATAAATTTATGGTATTGAAAGCTCACACATCAGTCCCTATTGAGCAGGGCATTACACGGATAAAACTCATCCCTACCAGAATGTCAGTTTTCACAGCTTCGTTGGCTAAATATTAATAGAATGGAGTTATTGCACAACCGACTGGCTAGATGATAGTTTGCACAAAAATTCGACTCAGGCAGCCAGGATCCAAACGTGACATTCTGTTGGAAACCACAGAAACGAAAACATCTCCGTTAACATTGTTTTAATAGGTGGGTAGGCAGCGAGAAAACAAACCAGCCCACACTGTTTTCTGTCATATTTTTCTTTAGTATCCCTTCCAACCCCTTCCCCAAATTGTACCACATAACCCAGTAGTACACTGTGTAAATTACTTTAATTTCTACATCTCCACAGCCAAATCTCAGTCTGCACTGAGACACTAAGGTTATGAATGAGATCAGGCAGTTTCATTAACGATATAATTGTTAGAGAAAGAATAGGATGTAGAATAGAAAATAAACATCGCGGATGGTATCCAGCATAACTCAGAGTAGACCCATTGAAATCATTGGACCAAAGTGACTTAAGTTTACTAATTTCAATGGGTCATCTCTCCATAGGACTTGGTTGGATATCGCCCACTAGCTGTGAATCAAAAAAGCCATATATTATCAGCTTGACTGTGGCAGTTCTTTTCAAATCTGAAGATTTTTAAAAGCCAGGATATTGCATTAGAGATAGGAGCACCATAGGCACCGACTCCATGGGGCCTGAGGGGGCCCGAGCCCCCTCAAAAATTCGGTTGGGGGGGCTCCGCCCCCCCAATAATTTAAGAAAATTATTAGTTATATTATGCTTTGTAAAATCACAAAATTATGTTGGTATTTTTTATTTTCCTTGTTTGACGATAGTTACCTTTTAAAATACATTCAGTAATGAGTTAAAACAAAGCCACTCCCGATCTAGAGAGGGGGTGGGGTTGCGGGCTCTCGACCCATCAACAATCTCGTGGGGCTGCCGTCAGCCCCGCGAGAAGCGGGGATTCCCCCTAGCTCATTAATATTCACCGCCCACGGCGGCAGCCAATCGGCTGCCGCAAAGGGCGGGCCCTCACAGGTTCACTTAAGGTCGGGGCAGCCCGGGGCTCGCCCCTTTCGTTCCCCCAGCAGCAGCGGTTTGGAGGTCTTGGGCCCCCCCAATATTTTTTATAAGTCGGTATGGGCCCCCGCCCGCCCAATATTTTTTATAAGTCGGCACCCCTGAGGAGCACATCTGCAATTACCTGCCCCTTGCTGTTCTTCACAATTCATATCTGCTTGGGTTGTCTCTTATCAGCCTTTCTTAAGCAAATGTGCTCCACCAACATATATACTCCCAGTGAAAAGGTGCTTTCTTCCTCCTTTCAAGAGTATGACTCAGGATTCATTGTTTTGTTGCTAGTGCAGCTTTGGTTTTGCCTTTTTAAAAAAACAACAACAAAACAACACTGAATTTGCATGTGCAGTGCCAGTACACACTCTAATATCTTTGCCCAACTGTGGCAAACCCCACCCACCCCAGTTCCTTGAGCCATTTATCATGGGATTGTGAAGTAATCGAGGTAATCTAGGGCCATAAATAGCCCTCCTTGGAAAAAAGAAATAAATAAGATGTCTGTTGGAGGGGAGGTGCTGAATAGGTGCAAAATGCAAAATCTGCTTAAGAATGATTTAAAAGGAAATGGAGGATCTGTGATTCTGTGAAGGGGAAGCAGCAATAGTGGAAGGGTGAGATGAAGGCTTGTTACTTATATTTGGGGGAGAAACGAGTGATTTCTGCTATTAGATGATGTGGAAAGTTCCTGTTGGTTTTCAAAGAAAGTGCTTACACAATACAAAATTTAATCTTACTAAAGCTTAGTTAGGCTGGCCTAATAAAGAAGACTCGGGACATACCTGGATATGAAGTAATATAACCAATTAATTTTTTTGTATGCTTAGGACTAAACAAATATGGTTCTTCGCTTTCTCCCAAACAACAGTTCAGTAGCAAAAGAGTCCTGTAATTTAGCGTAGCCAAGGCTGGCTCTGTGTTTGAATCCTCTGTGTTCTAGATCATTCCTTTGATTATCTTGACACCATTTTCCACCAGCCCATGAGACTGTGGATATCTAGGACTCGGAAGTATTCACAGGGTCAGTGTTCCTTCACATTACAAAGGAACACAGGGTCATTCCACGCCAAATCATCTGATTTTAATACTTGACCGTGCTCTCACAACTCAGATTTTCTTTTTAAAAAATTATTATGTGTAATATAAAAATTATTACCTATGAGATAACCTCAAATGAAGAAATTTTTTTGGTCCAAAATTGAGCACAGGACAATTTTTTGAAAATTTTGATTTTTGCGCTATTTAGGCTAATGCAATTTCTGCGTCAGGTTAGAAAAAACCTCCTGTTTCGCTTATTTTTCATGGTGCCAGGGTGATTTGGCATGGAATGACGCCACAGGGATGCCATGTTTGGTCCCATCACTGTGTTTGCATGTAACATCCTGCCCTCAGAAACACACTGCGGATGGAGCATCTAGAGAGAACACTGATTGCACCTCAATTGTAATGCAACTGTGAGTAGGTCTGTGAGAGGGCATTTTTGGTAGTGACACCTGCATTGTGGAATGCCCTCCCATCAGATGTCAAGGAAATAAACAACTATCTGACTTTTAGAAGACATCTGAAGGCAACCCTGTATCAGGAAAATTTTAATGTCTAATGTTTTACCATTTTTTATGTGTTGTTAGCCGCCAAGAGTGATTGGGGAAACCCAGCCAGATGGGTGGCGTATTATTATTATTACAGTGGTATCTCGGGTTACAGAAGCTTCAGGTTACAGACTCCGCTAACCCAGAAATAGTACCTTGGGTTAAGAACTTTGCTTCAGGATGAGAACAGAAATCGCGCAGCGGCAGCAGGAGGCCCCATTAGCTAAAGTGGTACCTCAAGTTAAGAACAGTTTCAGGTTAAGAACGGACCTCCGGAACGAATTAAGTTCTTAACCCGAGGTACCACTGTATTATTATTAGGTCACTGCCAAATGACTGGACAACAGGTGACAGGTACATATTTAATAACCACAAGGAAACATCATGTTTTTTCAGAGTGCCTACTACTATTACAACAAGAACAATGACGAAGAAGGAACAACAATGCCAATTTTAATGTACAAATGGTTTAAAAGGACGACACATACCATAAATATACTTCTGCAGATATTGTAAGCTCTCTCTAATCCATCTCTAAACAGTTGCACTCTTTTTCACCTCTTTGTCCCACCCGAGACCAGAAACAGGTTGGACAAGCCCAGGCTTGTCATGCTATAAGGCCTATTTCAGAGAAGGCAGTCTGGGTAAATAAGGAAATGTATTTCTGTTGACAGCCAAATTTCATATAAGTGTATAACTAAATCTCATTTTTGTAAAAGAGGAGTTGGTTCACACCGTACTTCCTGGTTTGCACGCTGCACCTTCTGCCTAAGGTGGCAAACACACACACCCTGCTTGGCAGGGGGTTGGACTCGATGGCCCTTGTGGTCCCTTCCAACTCTATGATTCTATCACACACACACACACACACACACACACACACACACACACATATATATATTCCACCTGAAAGTCAATAATAAGAGAGACAGGTACACTTCAGCATGGAGCATTCCACAAATGGGGAGCCGCCACCAAAAAGGCTCTGTCATGGGGCAGCACCAACCAGGCACCACCACCACCAAGGTTTCACCTGACATTAATTCTGATGTGTTTCATATGTAGCCTGATCATTTTTACCAGAAATGTTTACATGGTCCACTCCTGTGGTACCTTCTGCTCCATGCTGGTGATGCTCAGAAAAGGCACTGTTGTTGTGGCCATGTAACCACGCAACAGGGACGCGGGTGGCGCTGTGGTCTAAACCACTGAGCCTAGGGCTTGCCAATCGGAAGGTTGGCAGTTCGAATCCCCACGACGGAGTGAGTTCCCTTGCTCGGTCCTTGCTCCTGCCCACCTAGCAGTTTGAAAGCACGTCAAAGTGAAAGTAGATAAATAGGTACCTTCCAGCGGGAAGGTAAACGGCATTTCCGTGCTCTGCTCTGGCTTCACCAGAAGCGGCTTAGTCGTGCTGGCCACATGACCTGGAAAAACTGTCTGCGTACAAATGTTGGCTCCCTTGGCCTGTAAAGCAAGATAAGTGCCGCAACCCCAGACTGGACTTAACTGTCAGGGGTCCTTTACCTTTAACCACACAATCCACTCTAATCATCTGGATGGGATAGGACAATGTTCTATAAAAGTACAGGATGAGCTGCCCTTTAAAATATCTACTTGTATAGAAATCCTCTCACAGAAAGGCTTGTGTCCATAGCACTACACTGATTTCCTCAGGTGGTTTAAAAGATACCCTGGTGGGCTTTTCTTGAGCCATAGTTTGTTCTTGGTGAATCATAGAATCCTAGAGTTGGAAGAGACCACAAGGGCCATCGAGTCCAACCCCCTGCCAAGCAGGAAACACCACCAGAGCACTCCTGACATATGGTTGTCAAGCCTCTGTTTAAAGACCTCCAAAGAAGGAGACTCCACCATACTTCTTGGCAGCAAATTCCACTGTTGAACAGCTCTTACTGTCAGGAAGTTCTTCCTAATGTTTAGGTGGAATCTTCTTTCTTGTAGTTTGGAACCATTGCTCTGTGTCCGCTTCTCTGGAGCAGCAGAAAACAACCTTTCTCCCTCCTCTATGTGACACCCTTTTATATATTTGAACATGGCTATCATATCACCCCTTAACCTCCTCTTCTCCAGGCTAAACCTGCCCAGCTCCCTTAGCCGTTCCTCATAAGGCATCGTTTCCAGGCCTTTGACCATTTTGGTTGCCCTCCTCTGGACACGTTCCAGTTTGTCAGTGTCCTTCTTGAACTGTGGTGCCCAGAACTGGACACAGTACTCCAGGTGAGGTCTGACCAGAGCAGAATACAGTGGCACTATTACTTCCCTTGATCTAGATGCTATACTCCTATGGATGCAGCCCAGAATTGCATTGGCTTGGTCACCATCTTTTTGTGTAAAGAGTATAGCTTGGTCACCATCTTTTTGTGTAAAGAGTATATCTCACAGTACCCATTCGTTTAATTTTAAAAAGAAACAAGTGATTAGCAAGGAAAGAGTAAGGTGAATGGCGTTGTGAGTGGCCTTTGGAGGAGGCTGGATCAATTCTCCCCTTATGGTGAGGAATGTGTAGCAGAATTATTAGACATAAGAACAAAGAGAGGCAGAATGCTAGACGGTTGGCAGAGGAAGTTGCTTATTCCAGTGTACAGTCATTGAATTCAGGACTTTTGGCCAGTGTCAGCAAGGAAATGGTTAGATTCAGCACTTACAATTCAGGCTTTGCCACATATACTCAGATCAAAGTCCATCTCTTTAACCACAGCTCTTTTAACTAGGGGTCTATTAATAAAAGTTGCAGAGAAATTAAGAATTAACTTCTTTGCAAGGCCTCAAAGAACAGTTGCTACTGTTTTAGTTGAGAAGCAAGTTTTTACAGGCTGGTGGGACCGCAAATACGCTAAAGAAGGTTCCCCTCCACCTTCCTCAAGGATCCCACAGATTGTCCCCCAAATCCAGTTTTTAAAAAAATAAAAATAAGAATGCAAGTGCAAACCACACATATAAGATTAATGAATAATCGGGAAGAATACTACCGGAACCTTTCCTCTTGTATTGCTGAAACTCTAAGAGCAATAGCCGTTAGGGGAGGAGGGAGGAGGAAAGATAAAAGCAACTGAACTTCATAACTAGATTCCATTCTGTAGAAAAATGGAGTCTGTTTATCATTTACTAAAATTACAAAAGGCAAGATTTTAATCTATACTCGTTAGAAGGAGTTTATTATATAGATCACATATTATTGCTTTGATATGTGTTTAGTGTTGTTGATATTGCTATCATTTAATAAACATAAGGAAAGGCGGGAGGTAGAGATTAATAATTATATACAGGTGCAATATATTTATTCTTATGTCTTTTATGACAGTATCTTAAATGAATTATAAAATATCTCCACTAGTTATATGATATTTATTACAGTGGTGCCCCGCAAGACGAATGCCTCACAAGACGGAAAACCCGCTAGACGAAATGGTTTTCCGTTTTGGAGGTGCTTCGCAAAACGAATTTCCTATGGGCTTGCTTCGCAAGACGAAATTGTCTTGCGAGTTCCTGCGGGGTTTTTTTTCCTCCCCCCCCCCTTTTTCTAAGCTGCTAAGCCGCTTATCTGCTTACCTGATAAGCCGCTAAAAGCCACTAAAAGCCACTAAAAGCGCTAATAGCGCTAATCCACTAAGCCGTCAATGGGCTTGCTTCGCAAGACGAAAAAACCGCTAGACGAAGAGACTCGCGGAACGGATTAATTTCGTCTTGCGAGGCACCACTGTATTATTATTTGTGTATTTATATACCACTCTTCATCCAAAGGTCACATTTAGTTAGTATACAATTGAATATTATCTCTGTCAAAACCTTTTACTTTTTTATGATTTTTACTAATGCAGTAGCATATTTATATTATTCTGTGCTATCAAAAAATATATCTTTTTCTTTCTTTCTTTCTTTCTTGCTTGCCTGCTTGCTTTCACGAATGCATACATAAAGCCAGCAAACACACATGCAGGAAAAATGAAAAAGAATACATTCTGCTGGTTTATTTATTTTTTAAACCCAAGATTCTACTTTAAACACATCATCATAAGGCCCTCAGACTACCTTCCTGAAAGGTCTTATAATGGAATTGCTGATACAACTTGTATAAGTCAGGTACCAGTTTGCTGAAAGTCATTAAACAAAAAACCTTGAATCCAGGCAATATGGAGGACGAGTCTGCTGCAGATCTTAGCAATTTGTGATCTAAGGTCTTGTCAAGCATGTTATGGTGGCTTCCAGGCTGTTGCTATTTTCAGGTGCGATTCGTTCATATTCCGGCAAATTCAGGTAGTGCAGTTATAGCTGATCGGGAAGTCTTGCACCCCAAACCCAGGAAAATGCACCGGAAAGTGTGGGATAATGCTTGCTTTGATGTGATGTCAATTCACCTTCCCACAAACATATCACAATGAGTGCTCATTAAATAGCCCACTCACAAGTCCTTTTAAATGTGTTTGTGAGAGTGATGGGTTATTGATTTCCTTTTGATTTCCTTCTTGTTTTTCTTCTGCATTCTGTGCTCTCATTTTGTAGTTAGATGTTGTGAAACTGCCCAGTGATCTGCGGATGATGTTGTTGTTGTTGGCGTCCGTCTGTCTCGAGAGACAATGGAGTACACCTCCAGAGGTTGCAGTCAAACTGCTGGAAAATCGCTGCGCCTGGTGTGGCTGCAGAGACCGGTAACTTGTCATTGCTGCCTCCAGGGGCCGGCTTACCCATAGGCACTAGGGGTGTGGGGCACCCAGGCACCGGACTCTCAGGAGTGCCAAGCCAAGAGTCCGGGGCCGAGATTTGGAGTCAAGGGATTGAAGAGCCAGGCCAGACGACAGCCGGTATAGAGCAGAGCTCATCGGAGCGCCGCAGGCTTTTCTGCTGCGGGCCCTAAGGCAGCCGGCTGGCTCTCCCCTCCTGCGTGCCTGGGATTGGCGGGCAGGAGGGCACAGCTTCCCTCCCAAGCCTCTGTGGGGATTGCTCTCCTCCCTCCAACCGCAGTGGCATGGGAGAGAGTTGTGCGCCCCCCAAAAAACTCAACAACTCTGAGCTGCCCCCCTAAAATAGCTCAACAACTTTGGCCTGCCCAAATTGAGGGTGCTGGGCAGTTTTTTGCACCCCGGCGCCACATATGCTGGCTGCTTCCCACATTGTTTTTGCAGCACTGAAATGACCTATCTGAGGCGCAAACCTGGACAGCGTGTATGGAGGTGCTGGGCTGCCCAGATGAGAAGACCCCCCTTCTTGGCACCATTGATAAGGTGGACAAACTGCCCCAGAAAAAGCATGATGTGTCTGTCTCCCATCCGAGGTACTACCCATCCCCTGGCATATAATTTTAATTCGTCATCATCTAGTATCTCTCCAAACAAATCACGATGAATGTGAAATGAACAAGTTGTCTAATGGGACGCGGGTGGTGCTGTGGTCTAAACCACTGAGCCTCTTGGACTTGCCGTTCGGAAGGTTGGCAGTTCGAATCCGCTCGATGGAGTGAGCTCTCGCTGCTCTCTCCCAGCTCCTGCCAACCTAGCAGTTCGAAAGCACACCAGTGCAAGTAGATAAACAGGTACTGCTACGGCGGGAAAGTAAATGGCATTTCCGTACGCTCTGGTTCCATCTGTTGCACCAGAAGTGGTTTAGTCCTGCTGGCCACATGACCCAGAAAGCTGTCTGTGGACAAATGCCGGCTCGCACAGCGAGATGAGCGCCACAACCCCATAGTCGCCTTTGACTGGACTTAAGCATCCAGGAGCCCTTTACCTTTTACCTTTACCAAACAGGTTGTCTAGAAGCACCCCATGAAAACATTATGGGTGAAACCCTCTGGGCATGACAGCTGAGCTATGTCTTAGTTGGCGCTGCTGCTATTTGCCTCTTGCCATGCTCTGATCCACACAGAGTGAAGATCAGGACTCTGCCGTCCTTTTCCGTTATGCTAACTTTTGCTGCCACACAGAGGCACTGCGGAGGAAAAGACAGGGGGAGTTCTACTGCCAAAACAAGCTAATGAGTTAGAGGAGTTGAGTGCTAGCTGTTGGGAGTTTGTTACTGGGGTGGGGTGGGGGGAATTGTAGTTCTGAAAGGGGTAAACCACAGTTCCCAGAATTTCTTTGTGGGGCAAACTGCTTTAAATGTGCAGTGGCGTGCGGTGAAATTTTTCGTAGGGGAACAGTTAGGGCCAGAGGTGCCACCATGTGAGGGCAATTGGGGGGGCAGATGACGGGATGTGGGCATTGCAGCTCTCTCCCTAAACTGGGCAGAAGCTCCCCAAATTTGGGAAGGAGGTGCCAGGCCTCTGATAGGATGCTTGAGCCCTGCTGCCTCCTTCTTAAAGCTGGGCGGATCTATGAGTCCTGGTCTGTACTATGATGTGCTGTACATTTTGCAAAACGCTTTTGTTATGTACTGAATTGAATAGGATCCAAAAAGCAGCAGTCTGATTGGTCCTAGAACAATAGGATTCAGAATGCAGCAGTCTGATTGGTCCTAGAACAATGTAGCAGTATGATTGGTCCGCAGGAGCCACCCAATCCAGCTCCAGGTGGAAGTGAATCCGCAACCTGATTGGCCTACAGGAGAATCCCAGAATTAGCCATTCACGTGCGACCCATTGTGTAAATAAGGTATATAAAGCAGACATTTTGGGGGAACTTTCATTCCTCACTACTATGAGCTGAATAAAAAGCATGAAATTCACACTTGACTCCGAGTATATTTCAGCATTACAAGACGATATCATTGTTAATTGTTTTTCCATCACAAAAAACCCTACTAAGAAGGTATGGAGTTATGCAACCCCTGAGCCAAGGAGATAAGTCACTATAAAACCTTTCGGAGACATCTGAAAGCAACCCTGTTATAGGGAAGGTTGAATGTGTTATGTTTTTACATATGTTAGGACCCACCCAGAGTGGCTGGAGCACTCAGTCAGATAGTCAGAGTATAAATAGTAAAATTATCGTCATTATTAAATAGGACACCCCTATTTTCACTGGAGAAATGTTGGAGGGTGTGTGTGTGTGTGTGTGGTATCCAACATTAGTCATGCTCAGAGTAGACCCATTGAAATGAATGGACAGGGCTAACTTAGATCCTTAGGGCTAACTGGGTATATTTTAAGTAATCGTACCCTCCAACATGTCTTGAGTAAGCTGTGATTGGATATAACCCTATATATTCCTATATATTAATTTTTACTTATTGTCATCAACCACGGAGGCCTGAAAGATTGCCCGTAAACATTTAAAATAAATGTTTGATTCAAGGCCAAATCAACAGAGCATAACAGCTCAACTGGTTTGGGGAGTTAAATGAGAATTGGGAATCCCCTTGGCAACTGCTTAGACCCTCACACAGAGAATCACTTTACATTTTGAAAATTGTCATTGTAAAGGAATCCACTCTGACTCATTCACACAGGGGATGGGAGCAGTGAAGATTACTAAGAGCGATAACATTAAATTTTAACCATTCTTTCAACAGAGACTTTAGAAAATCAACAATGCATGTCCTGAACCTTCACTGTCTCGCTCGGTTTCTTTGCAAATGGCGGCTCTGAAGTTTTTCCTTTTAATTTGTATAATATCCACCTTTGGCCAAAAGAAGAATGTTGCTGCTCTTCAAAGGTAAGTATTTGTTTTCTAATGAGAGAGATGGGAAAACTCCACATAGAATAGAAGCGTATTGTCCAATGGTTGAACCTAACATGAGACAGATATCCAAATATGCTTATTACTTTTTAACCAAGATATATAGATGAGTGTAGAATGTAGCAAAACTTCTCTTTTGGAAACATAAATTCTTAGCTGTTACTCATTACATGAAGTATTTGGTACGGTCAAATTACAAATGGACTTGTATACTGTAATGTTGCACACTGAGACTAATAGCTAAACCCTAGACCTATACTCAAAGCAAGTCCCATTGAGATCAATGGAACTTACTTCCAAGTAAGTGGGCATGCGATTGTGTCCTAAAATAAGGAAACACTATTTTCATTTTACCAAAATCTTAAAATAATGACTCCCATGTGTAAACAGAACCCATTTCTGTGAGAAAAATGAGTCATTTGGGTTAGGGTTCATTTTGTCTAAGTGGTGTTATGCTTTTCAGAAGCAAAGACAAATATACTGATTTGGGAGCCAAAACATAAAAGAGAGAAACATAAAAAAAAATGCCAGGAGAGATTAAACCATCCAAATCTTCTGCTCTTTCCAACGTACAAGTTTAGGATAATGTTTTGAGACACCATGGACTACAGAAAACTTCATGGGCTTTGATAAACTCAAACATTACATTGAACTAGACTTCGAGGAAAACTGAACATTATTATTATTATTATTATTATTTGAATATATATATTGCCCAATACCCGGGAGTCTTAGGGCGGTTCACAGAATAAAATCAAAATACAAAATAAAAATAAAAACAACAACCGAATAACCTCCCCCAAAAAAGTACATATTTTAAAAAGCCATAGGATATATTCTCCCCATAAAGGCAGACAAATTTTTCCCACAAGATGAGTATGCCTCTTCCCCAAGATCGTACGGCACGAGAACGATCATATAATGCACAGACACTAAAATCACAGTCTCATGGGTTTACAGTGCAATTCTGGGCATGTTTACTTGGAAGTAAATCCCACTTGAATGTGAGTTATTCCCAGGTAAATCAATCTGGGAGGACTCCAGTGTAGCGCTACAGTGGTGCCTCGCAAGACGAAATTAATCCGTTCCGCGAGTCTCTTCGTCTAGCGGTTTTTTCGTCTTGCGAAGCAAGCCCATTGATGGCTTAGCGGATTAGCGCTATTAGCAGCTTAGCGGTTTTTAGCGGCTTAGCGGATCAGCTGATAAGCGGCTTAGCGGCTTAGAAAAAGGGGGGGGGAGAAACCTGCAGGAACTCGCAAGACATTTTCGTCTTGCGAAGCAAGCCCATAGGGAAATTCGTTTTGCGAAGCGCCTCCAAAACGGAAAACCCTTTCGTCTAGCGGGTTTTCCGTCTTGCGAGGCATTCGTCTTGCGGGGCACCACTGTATTGCAGTCCCTCAGTCTGAGCAAACACTTCCCCCCCCCATGTGCTATTCTGGGGGGGCCCTCCCACCTCACCCCCTGAGCATGTGGGGGGCTGGGGGGGCAAGAGGGAGGGGGAGGCCCCATTGAGCCAGCGGGAGCCCGTGTTCAAGCTTCTGCTAGTGGGACACAGTTTAATCTGGCTCGGTCCATACTTCGGCTTAATGTGGTTGTGAACCGCTTGTGCCTCCTTTAATTTCCTCTTCTCCATGTGGCCTCTTCCTCCAACTACAGTGGTACCTCGGGTTACAGACGCTTTAGGTTACAGGTGCTTCAGGTTACAGACTCTGCTAACCCAAAAATAGTACCTCGGGTTAAGAACTTTGCTTCAGGATGAGAACAGAAATCGGGCGGCGACAGCAGGAGCCCCCATTAGCTGAAGCGGTGTCTCAGGTTAAGAACATTTTCAGGTTAAGAACGGACCTCCGGGACGAATTAAGTTCTTAACCCCAGGTACCACTGTACTGTTGTTCCACACGTTTGCCTCCCTAAAGCTGTGGTCTAAACCACTGAGCCTCTTGGGCTTGCCGATTGGAAGGTCAGCGGTTCGAATCCCCATGAAGGGGTGAGCTCCTGTTGCTCTGTCCCAGCTCCTGCCAACCTAGCATTTCGAAAGCACACCAGTGCATGTAGATAAATAGGTACCACTGTGGCGTAAGGTAAATGGCATTTCCATGCACTCTGGCTTCCATCACGGTGTTCTGTTGCATCAGAAGCAGGTTAGTCATGCTGGCCACATGACCCAGAAAGCTGTCTGTGGACAAACACCTGATCCCTCGCCCTGAAAGCAAGATAAGCGCCGCAACCCCATTGTTGCCTTTGACTGGACTTAACCGTTCAGGAGTCCTTTACCTTACCTTTACCTACCTTATACTGTATGTAGTTGATGTAGCTTTCTTATTCGGATTTTCAAAGCGGAGCGAATCTCCGCATGGACATGGTGTGGAATCGAAAGAGGCAGAATCCGCATTTACCCAACGTAAGGACAGGTCCTTAGTCCAATTGGTCCGGGTTTCTAGCAGGGTGGATTTGATTTAAATCACAATTTAAATCGCTAGTCAGTAAGACTTTATTTATTTACTTACTTACTTACTTACTTACTTACTTACTTACAAAGACTCCTTCTTGCTGGTATAATCTTAATATTTATAACCAGCTGAAGGTTTCATTTTTGGAATAATACATTTTCAGAGTAGTTTTTACAGTTATATAAAAAATTACTGATTTGATTATACTATTAGAAATACATAGATCGATAATTATGGAATTATTGTGAGGTTTAGTAAGTTAACTGTTTATATTTGGACAACTTTTCAGCTGTACTTTATTGGAAGGAGAAAAACAACCATTTCCTTAATAAAAAATTAAACAGTTTATTTAGCCAAGACAATAACATTATAGCATATGTATCCATGTTCGTTAACTGATGTGGTCAAACAATAAAACAAACTGACTTTAGCACACATGAAAAACTTAAAATAAATCCTTATTTCCTGACGGGCTATAATGTAACTTAAATAGAAAACTATCTTTAGAAAGATTTTTGCTCCAAAAGCATTTTATTCTTTAAAAAATCCAATTTAAATAAAAATAATAATAATCTGATTTATTTATTTATTTATTTATTTATAATCATTGTTTTTTATCCATCCTGGTTTCTAATAAGTATATTTTAGTTTTGGGCTTTGTGCCTGCCCTTCCTGTGTAGGGCTGTGTTTTGCAATGATTGCCCAAGAGCAAGGTTGGCATAGTTACTCACTGTGTACTAAATGAGGAATAGAGAGTACAAGAGATTTAAAATTAAAATTAAACCTCCTCCAAGCAGTTTTAGAATGGTCTAGCTCACAGGTGTAAACAGTGGAGTAGCGTGGGGGTGCGGGGGGGGCGGCCGCACCGGGCGCAACATCTGGGGGGGGGGCGCGCTCGCCACCTCCGAAGTCGCCGAAGAGCCTCGGGCGCAGGCTGTAGCAGAGCCCCATGTCTCGTGGAACCGACGAGCTGTGCGCGCGTCCGGGCTGAAGGCGTCCGGCAGGCAGCGGCTCTCAGTGCTCGCCGCGGTCCCCGCGCGTCAGGGCTGCAGAGGGCGTGCCAGGCAGCCCCTCCTCACAGCCCCGCCACCGCCGCTGCTGCTGCTGCTGCAGCTGCTGGGCCATGTTGCATTTTCCTCGCCTCTCTGCCCTCCTCTTCCGGGCAAGCGGCGTCATTTGGGCGGCAGCGCCAGCGGCGCCGCGCCTCAGATCACCTGACATGGACCCGCCGCCGCCGCCGTGGCTACCTTACCGTAAATACCCCAGCCCAGGCAGCAGCAAGAAGAAGCTGGCAGCAGCGGCAGGTTAGGGGTTAGGGGCGCAAATTACTTGCTTTGCCCTGGGTTAGGGGGCGCAAATTACTTGCCTTGCCCCGGGTGCTGACAACCCACGCTACGCCGCTGGGTGTAAATGACTCACTTCAGGACTGCAGCATCAAACAGCAGCTTGACCTGTGAATAGCACATTCGCACATTCAAATGCCACAAGCAGAACTTTCCCATCACCTCAGAAGCAGTGCGCAAGTTTGTTAAATCCTATCGAAGTCAATGGGAATCAAGCATCTTGGCTGTGTAGAAGCAGGCAGGCCTTTTAGCTTGGCTTGATATCCTGAAGGGGGCCATTAGAATATTGTTCTCTATATGATCCCCCCCCCAAAAAAAAACCTGTTTAAGGTGAAGTTTTTCCAAAGGTTTTTCACCAGCCAGAAGAACAAGGCCTTTTCTTGCTTAAATGTTACATTGCAAGGTTGAAATGTTACAGAGCAAGGTTGAATATGTGTTATTCTGGCCCCAGACGGGGGAAAGACTGAAGACAAGGAGGGTAATGCAGGAGACAAAGCCCCATTTTATTCCTATCAGTATAAATCACATGTTTTACATTTGAACATGTGTCGAAGTTCATGGCGTGGAGAGGCTGGTGCAGGAAGAAGGGGGCAAGCAAGCCCATATAAGGTCAAGCCCATATAAGGACATAGGAAGTTGCTAAAATTACGATTTCCCAGAAATCAGGTGGTATTATTCTGCAAATGTATAAAAGGGCTGGCAAGCCCAGAGAGGGCGGACAGGCAATGAACTTTACCTTGTCCGTACCTTTTTTTTGTCATGGCAAAAATAAATAATTTTACTGCTATCTGACTGACTCTTTGAAGCGATTTCTGATGATCCAAGATAAAGGAACAAAGAAAAGGTCTAACATTTTTGGCTTCTAATGGCCCCCTTCAATCCCAATTAAAATAGCCATGCTAACATACCCTCCAACATTTCTCCAATGATAATAGGGACGGCCTATTCCATAATAATAACAATAATTTTATCATTTATACCCTGCCCCACCTGAGTGGGTTGTTCCAGCCACTCAGGCTTCCAACTTATATAAAAACATAATAAAACTATACAGGGCTGGCTTCAGATGTCTTCTAAAGGTTGCTTAGTTACTTATCTCCTTGGCTCAGGGATCGCATAATTCCATACTCTCCAACATTTCTGCTATGAAAATAGGGACATCCTAAGGAAAAGGGACGCGGGTGGCGCTGTGGGTTAAACCACAGAGCCTAGGACTTGCCGATCAGAAGGTCGGCGGTTCGAATCCCCGCAACGGGGTGACCTCCTGTTGCTCGGTCCCAGCTCCTGCCAACCTAGCAGTTCGAAAGCACATCAGAGTGCAAGTAGATAAATAGGTACCACTCCGGCGGGAAGGTAAACGGCGTTTCCGTGCACTGCTCTGGTTTGCCAGCAGCGGCTTAGTCATGCTGGCCACATGACCCGGAAACTGTACGCCGACTCCCTCGGCCAATAAAGCGAGATGAGCGCCGCAACCCCAGAGTCGGCCACGACTGGACCTAATGGTCAGGGGTCTCTTTACCTTTATGGAAAAGTAGGATGTTCCGGGATCAAATCAGAAACCAGAACAGCTTCTGTAAATCCAGGACTGTCGCTGGAAAATAGGGACACTTGGAGGGTCTGTACTAATTATTATTGTTATTTATTAAGTTTCTATACTACCCTTCATGTCAAGATCACAGGGTAGTTTACAATATAAAACCACAAAAATACGTAACAAGCAATAACACTATCACACACACACACACACACACACACACACACACACACACACACACCAGTTTTAAAGATCTTATGTGTTTAGGCAAACTCAGCCCTCCAGATGTTTTGGGACTACAGCTCCCATCATCCCTGACCACTGGTCCTGTTAGCTAAGGTTGATGGGAATTGTAGTCCCAAAACATCTAGAGGGTCGAGTTTGCCTATGCCTGGTTTAGGGTGTTTAAAACACCAGTGCAAGTAGATAAATTGGTTCCGCTGCAGCGGGAAGGTAAACGGTGTTTCCATGCGCTCTGGCTTCTGTCATTGCGCCAGAAGCGGTTTAGTCCTGCTGGCCACATGACCCAGAAAGCTGTCTGTGGACAAACACCGGCTCCCTCAGCCTGAAAGCGAGATGAGCGCCGCAACCCCATAGTCGCTAAAAACAGGCATGTTTTGAGAACCCAGCTTTTGTTGTGCCCTTCTTGCCCCTACCTGGCTAGCGTCGATGCTTGGGCCCACCCGCTTGACAGCCATCACCAGTGTCTGTGGATTGTGAGGCTTCTTGAAAACGCGCTGGGTGGTTTTAAGAACTCATAAAAGCATCCCTGGCACACTTTTTTTGAGTTCTACTCATATTAGGGGTCTGGTGGTTCCTTTGCATGTCTTCAGTGCTTCTCTGCTACCAATACAGTGGTACCTCTGGTTGCGAACGGGATGCGTCCCAGAGCCCAGTTCACAACATGAGCAGGTCGCAACCTGCGTCTGCGTGTGTGCGGGTCGCGATTCGCCGCTTCTGCGCATGCCTGTGCCGTCATTTTGCGCATTTGCGCGAGCGGCGAAACCCGGAAGTAACCCTTTCCAGTACTTCCGGGTCGCCACGGGACGTATCCTGAAAGAACGGAATATGAAGCGGACATAACAAGAGGTATGACTGTAATCCACTTCCCCCCCCTCTCTCTTCCAGTGATCAGGTTTTGTGGGCTCTTCCGCATTCGGACAGACATGTTGCGTTCCTCCAGAATTTGACCACTACTTTTAAGGTAACTGCTTCTGGGGGGAAGCCATTGCAATTAATGGGTGGTGTTATCCAACATTCCTGTTCTGCTCTTGCAAAAGAGACTTCCACAGATCAAAGCGGTCAGGGAGTGTGTGATTCATCCTGTTTCAATTTTTATTTCAAAGAACGCAATTCTTTTTGTCACTGGGCCTGCAGACAAATGACACCTTACAGGAATTGCACAATGTTGCTTCCCCTTCTCGGAGAGCTTGCATTCTCCATTCCATGTAATGGTCGTGATAGAGGCATTTATTTTCATGGTATGCACGTGCTAACACAGTCATCATCAGTCTTCCCAACATGCTTCAGGGCTGTCCATATATTTACTATTGATGTGCCAGTCAGAAGGTTGGCGGTTCGAATCCCTGCAACGGGGTGAGCTCCTGTTGCTCTGTCCCAGCTCCTGCCAACCTAGCAGTTCGAAAGCACGTCAAAGTGCGAGTAGATAAATACCGTATTTTTCCACGTATAAGACACCCTAATGTATAAGACGACCCATATTTTTTTAAACCCAAAATTAAGAAATTAAGTTGTTTAGCTTTCTTGGGGGGTGGGGGAGGTCACTTCCGCCAATTGCTCACCCGCCTGCCTGCCACTGCCAATCACTTGCCACAGCCTCCAATTGTCTGCCCGCTTGCTGACACCAACAGTTCACCTGCCCACTTGCCAAAGCCACCAATCGCCTGCCCAATTGCCGAAGCCACAGCCAGTCGCCAGCAGGCCTTGCCGCAGCCGCCAATCACCCACCCAATCACCGCTGCCAATCTCCTGCTTGCTGCTGCCATTAATAGCACGTCCCCCACCCCTACATTCACTATCTGTGTATAAGACGACACCCATTTTTTGCCTAACTTTTTTTAGCAAAAAGCATTGTCTTATACAAAGAAAAATACGCTAGGTGCCGCTGCAGCGGGAAGGTAAACAGTGTTTCCTTGCGCTCTGGTTTCTGTCATGGTGTCCCGTTGCGCCAAAAGTGGTTTAGTCATGCTGGCCACATAACCTGGAAAACTGTCTGTGGACAAACGTCGGCTCCCTCGGCCTGAAAGCGAGATGAGCTCTGCAGCCCCATAGCCACCTTTGACTGGACTTAACCGTCCAGAGGTCTTTTATCTTACCTTTTTACCTCATTCAATTAAACAGCATTTGTTGCCATTATATATATCTTAAGCTCAACCAGCTGTTTTGGGGTTTTGGGGGGGTTTTTTGGGGGGAGTGGGGGGGTGGGGGGGGAGTGGGGGAGTTTTGTTTTTTTAAAATAATTTTTTATTAAAGATTTAAACAAAACATATTATCCAAAAATATCACATCCTTAATTTTCCCCATTTTCCTCCCTCCCCACACCCTCCCATAAAGGACCCCCCCCCCCGATTCCCCTCAGTTCCAGTTTTCGGTTTCTCTGTGAATACTGTTCTCTTCATGTTACAAAATTGTATAAATCCTTAAATTGTCTAACTGATTATTGTCAGTAAAGAGTTTGTGAGTGTTTATTCAAAACCTGCCAAGGAGTCCAATTCACTTTGTTTCGTCTTCAAATACTTTGTAAAGGGTTCCCATTCATCTCTGAAGTCACAATTATCCTTGTACCGTAGCTTATGTGTCAATTTTGCCAGTTCTGCATAATCCGTCAATCTCTCTTGCCATGATTCTTTAGTTGGGATTTCTTCGTCCTTCCAACCTTGTGCTAGGAAAACTCTTGCAGCCGTTGTCACATACATGAAGATATTTTCAGCTTTTTTGGCAGGTCTTTTCCCACAAGCCCTAACAAAAATGCTTCAGGCTTTTTTTACAAATGTTAGATGGAACATTTTCTTCAATTCATTGTATATCATTTCCCACAAAAAAATTGATTGCATTGCAATCCCACCACATATGATAAAATGTCCCCTCCTTTTCCTTACACTTCCAACATATATTTGATCTAGTTTTGTACATTTTCCCTAACTGCACTGGTGTCAAATACCATCTATACATCATCTTCATATAATTCTCCTTCAACAGGGAACAATCTGTAAAGGGGGGAGTTAAACAAATTGCACTCAGGGCTTCTGGGAGGTGGTGAAATTCATGATGTCAACAACAGGCATCAGCCAATCCGCAAAATGTGCAGCTGACTTTTGCTACAAGCATTTCCCTCGGCTCAGCTCAGCTCAGGAGAACCTACTTTTGGGCTTCACACAGGCACCCAGTTGGTCCTTGTGAAAATGGGATGCTGGACTTGATAGGCCGCTAACCCAGTAGGACTCCTCATTAGAGTACAGTGGTACCTTGATTCTCAAACGCCTTGGTACTCAGACAGCTTGGAATCCAAACACTGCAAACCTGGAATTAAGTGTTCCGGTTTGCGAACCTTTTTCGGAAGCTGAACATGCACCGTTTTGAGTGTTACACTTCCGGTTTGAGTGCCACACTTCTGTTCTGAGTGTAACGCTGAGGTCTGTCTGTTTTTGCTATTTATTTTGTGATTTTGTTTTTGCAGCTCTTTTTTGTTTTGTTTTTGTGACTGTGTGGAACCCAGTTCAGCTACTGATTGATTGTGTGACTGCAGTACATTGTTTATTGCTTTCATTTCATGGATCAATGGTCTCACTAGATAGTAAAATTCAAGTTAAATTGCTGTTTAAGGGGTTCTTTTTAAAAGTCTGGAACGGATTAATCGATTTTGCATTACTTTCTATGGGAAAGCACACCTTGGTTTTGGTACGCTTTGGTTTTGGAACGGACTTCCCAAACAGATTAAGTTTGAGAACCAAGGTACCACTGTCTTGTTCTTAGACAGCCTGGGGAAACACTTTCAGAAACACAAGAGTTTTTCTACCTGTTACCATTTGCCATTGTGATTCCTTTTAATTAATCCAACATTTATTTCAATTTTGTTTAAATGTTTTTAAATAGATTGTGCTGTGGCAGCCAGATTCCCCCAAGAACATCATGAAGAGCAAAGAGGTGCATTTCTACGTCAATGTGTCCGATGTCAGCGATGTGAAAGCGGCGCTTAACCAATCGACCGTTCCGTACAAGTATGAGACTCTTATTTCCTGCTATTCATGCACGAAACAAACAAGAATCTAACCATTTTGTTAAACGGTACGCTCTCTCTTCCTTGTTCAGAGTTTTGCTGGAAGACGTTCAAAAAATGGTTGAGACACAAACTGTCAACGACACTGTCTCCCCGCGGAGCTCTTTATCGTATTATGAACAATATCACTCTCTAAAAGAAGTAAGGCATTCTCATTGTTTCTCTTCTTTATTATAAATATAGTTCTGTTGATTTCTGATATACATATAACAAACATTTCAGAAAAAGTAGTAATAGTAGTAGTAGTAATAATAATAATAATAATAATAATTGTTATGTACTGAAGTTCTCACCCTGGGCCAGCAGGGGGAGACTGTAGATAGTTCAGGTCCACATATGCAAATAAGGGATCGAAAGTGACGTTCAGTGATTGGATAGTTACAGAAAGTTGTTACAATTACGTTGTTCTGGAGCTCTATATAAGCAGGCTGGCTGAACCCTTCCGTTCAGTTCTGTTCTGGCCTGTGAATAAACAAGAGCTGTTTGAAGAATTGCTGTGTCGTCTGATATGTTCACCCACAACTTAACAATAATAATAATAAAATTATTTATACCCCGCCCATCTGGCTGGGTTTCCTCAGCCACTCTGGGCGACTTCCTACAAAATATTAAAATACAATAGTCCTCCAGACATTAAAAGCTTCCCTAAACAGGGAATTCCAACTTATTCCCTCTCCCCAACCACACACTTCTAGGATGGACCAGTCTATTTAAAGTTTGCCAAAGTCCAGTCTGTGATTTCTGTGGTTGCCATTCTTCAGGGTTATCCGGAAAGTATTTTATTAAAAGGTACCATATTTCAACAAAATTGTCTACATCATTTATATAATTCAACACATTTATTTGTTTGCATTTATATACCATCTTTATCTCCCAAGGATCAAGGTGGTTCTCCCCATTCCGTCCTCACTTAACCTAGAAGTTATCTTAAGAGATGGAGACTGGGTCACCCTGTGAACTTCATGGCTGAGTGGGGATTCGAACCCTGCTCTCCCAAGTCCTAGTCCAACGCTCTAACCATTATGCCACACTGACTCTTCGAACTCATCGTTAATTTTTCTCACACAGAAAGGCATTCTTATTGTTCCTTGTTATTATTCTGTCCTATCTCAAATGGGCTGGTGGGCTGAGACACTTAACAGAAACTTAAACCTTAAAATATTGCACCTAGCCTGGTCTCAAGAATAAACAATGTGGCTGGGTGCTACGTCATATGAGGAACCGAATGCAATCATTTCTAAGCAACAAGTTTCATTAGAAATATACTGTAGATGGCTTGAAGATGAGATACATGAGAAAATGAGAGTACTTCCAGTTTTATACAACACTGTTCTTCCTTTTTCTTTGAAATCATTTTTATTGGTTTTACAAAAACGAAAGTACAAATAAACAGAGAATATAAAAAAATCTATATAAAGAGATTCTCTGAATCTCAGGACTTCCCCCATTCCCTCCATGGGGTCTCATTTTAAACATCTACTACAGTGGTACCTCGGGTTAAGTACTTAATTCGTTCCGGAGGTCCGTTCTTAACCTGAAACTGTTCTTAACCTGAAGCACCACTTTGGCTAATGGGGCCTCCTGCTGCTGCCGCACCGGCGGAGCACGATTTCTGTTCTCATCCTGAAGCAAAGTTCTTAACCTGAGGTACTATTTCTGGGTTAGCGGAGTGTGTAACCTGAAGCGTCTGTAATCTGAAGCGTATGTAACCCGAGGTACCACTGTACTTTGTATTGTTGCAACATTAAAGTTGCATATTCATCCATACTCCTATTTTTATATCAAACCATATTATCCATAGTAATTTTTACACAACAAGTGAAATCAAAATCCTGCTTTTGTTTCCATATGGTTACAGTGGTCTCCTAAGCAACTTATACATTTTTCCCATTCTTTTATAAAGTTGTTGTCCTCTTGGATTCTGAGTTTTCCGGTCAGCTTTGCCATTTCAGCATAGGCCACCCATTAGCTTGATTTGCCATACAACACTGTTCTTCCACTCATGTAACAGACTTCGGCTCTTGCAGCAGAACTTCCCTCCTTCATCTTCTGTGCAGCCCTGCCAGGTGCCCTCAAAACCAGCTCCCAAGGGTTGGGGAACCCTCTGAAGCAGATGATGGGGGCATGCAAGGAGAAAGCTCTCTTAAATAGGAACTTCGGCTGATTCACTCCAAATTAGTGCCAGTGTTGGTTTTTGGAGGGAGGGAAGATACCTCTGGCCCTCAGTTTGGGTATTGGTTACTCGGTTTTAGGGCCCGTCCAAAAACATGGGGTCTGTGGTACAAAACAGCAGAAAACAAGTACGGAATTTTAGAGAGAATCAGACAACGTTGGATTTTGGGGTGTTAACTGTGAACCCTCGTTTGATGTATCAGTTTGTGCTGGTCCCATGGGTTACCCGAGAGGCGAGGTCCAAGTCTGGTCCGTGGTCAAAGGTGCAATGTGGAGGCAGTCCGTAGTAGCTGAAGCTGGGTGCAGGGCAGGGAGTTGGGTGAAGTCAGGAACAGACAAGCAAGCAGGGAGCCAGGGCAGGTCAGGAGCTCAGGCAGGAACTAGCAACCAACAATGTTGCTCCCGCAACTTGGGACTGGGGCTGGCCGGCTTTTGTCTGCCCCGAGGCATAGGGCGGCCCCGATCCTCTGGTGACTCGCCTCTCCTGGCCTGGAGGCAAGCGCTCCTCCTGCAGGAACTTAGTTCCCTCCGCCTCTCTGCCCTGAGCCCCTGCAGCTCAGGAGAGGCTGGAGGGTTCCCGGACCCAGAGGCAACCTCCGCTTCCTCTGACGGGGCTGAGAGTGGAGCACCTGCAGGCAATGGGTCCTCCATCACCTCAGGAGCCAGAGCAGATTCAGCTGATGCCTGCACCTGAGGATCCAGCACAGGTGAGGACCCTTCAGGCTCATGCCCCAGCCCCGGCTCAGCTGGTTCTGGAGGTAGGGAATCCTGTGCAGGCTGGGATCCCTCAGGTTCAGCATCTGAGTCTGAATCCCAGGCCATCACACAGTTCCTCAGTTTGGGGGGCAGTACAAAATGTGAGACTCACAGTGCAAAACAATATCAAACATGTACGACACTTTGGCATCAGTTTGGAGGGGATTCTAAATCTCAGGGTTCCTGTGTAATAAAGCTCAAGGAGCAGAAGGGGAGGTCTCTTGTGTGAAGGGAGCACTGTCTTGGATGCAATCCATTCTTCCGATCAGTGTAAACTCCTGGAGTGTTAAATTAAATGGCCAGTTCTAGGTATGAGGAAGCAAATGGGGTATGCTTTGCTTTCATATTTAAAATAGGCATCGATGTAGATTAAAAAAAAAATTCTACTTATTCCATTTTAGATATACTCCTGGATGACAGAAATAGCTGCACGACATTCGGATATCCTCCAAAAAATACACATTGGGGATTCTTATGAGAAACGACCACTCTATATTTTGAAGGTACAGTTTGTCAAGAGCTCCCCACCCGTACCAGAGGCCTTGCGTGGATTCCCTTTTGAACCCTGAGAGAGTTAGAAGAATCTCTGGAGTCAAGCTTGTGGAATTTATCTACCGTGAGGCCGAGTGAGGCAGCTGCTTTGGGCAGCAGATACTGAAGGGCGGGGACTAGACAGAGCTGTTTGTGCCATTTGTCCTGGCCTACACTAGCCTTATGCCCCCATCCTGTCCCATCATCAGTGTAAAGGTAAAGGGTAAAGGGTCTATTAGGTCCAGTCGTGGCCGACTCTGGGGTTGCGGCGCTCATCTCGCTTTACTGGCCGAGGGAGCCGGCGTACAGCTTCCGGGTCATGTGGCCAGCATGACTAAGCCGCTTCTGGCGAACCAGAGCAGTGCACGGAAACGCCGTTTACCTTCCCGCTGGAGCGGTACCTATTTATCTACTTGCACTTCATGCTTTTGAACTGCTAGGTTGGCAGGAGCAGGGACTGAGCAACGGGAGCTCACCCCATCGCGGGGATTCGAACCGCAGACCTTCTGATTGGAAAGACCTAGGCTCTGTGGTTTAACCCACAGCACCACCAGTGTCCCATCATCAGTGTAGTAAGGTTGAATTCCAAGTCTGACTGGCTTTTGTAAATAGAATTAGGCAAGGGAAAAAGGAGGTGACAAGCACAAGATTCAAGGACCAGGGTAGCACCTGAGAAATGTGTTTTCAGGACTTGCCGTATTCCGGTGAGTGTAATTTGTCCTATCTGTCTTCAATGCTGAATTTTAAGTTGATGGAATTTGCCCTGGGAGCTGATGGTGAAGGGTGAGTATCATTTTTTAGTAGTAGTAGTAATGTCAAATATTCAGACAGAGCTACTTTCTCCACTGAGGTAGGAAAAGTAACTTTTTATAAACAGAGATCTGGGAGGGGGGGATATAGTGGTACCTCAGGTTAAGTATTTAATTCATTCCAGAGGTCCGTACTTAACCTGAAACTGTTCTTAACCTGAAGTACCACTTTAGCTAATGGGGCCTCCTGCTGCTGCCGCACCACCGGAGCAGGATTTCTGTTCTCATCCTGAAGCAAAGTTCTTAACCTGAAGCACTATTTCTGGGTTAGCGGAGTCTGTAACCTGAAGCGTATGTAACCTGAGGTACCACTGTAGAACACTTTTCACCTTGACAAATGTGCTTTGAATCATAGAATTTTACACACTGTTGTTATGCATCGTTTTACTTTATTTTTATAGCGTGGAGATTCCAAACTGTGCTAGTTGTTGTTAAATGTGGTGTAGTTTTTATGGATGACATTTGACAGGGATTTCTTTAGAAAATTCTAGGTTCAGGTGGGTAGCCGTGTTGGTCTGACGCAGTCGAAATATATATAAAAAATAAAATAAATTGTCCAGTAGCACCTTAGAGACCAACTAAGTTTGTTCTGGGTATAAGTTTTCGTGTGCATGCACACTTCTTCACATACTTCAGATATCTGAAGAAGTGTGCATGCACACAAAAGCTCATACCCAGAACAAACATAGTTGGTCTCTAAGGTGCTACTGGACAATTTATTTTATTTTTTATATATATTTAGAAAATTATTCAGGAAAAGGATATGACCAGGAATCTTGGTACCATCTAGAAAACCCTATACAACTGAACTTTCTGTTTCTATTCTCTTACTAGCTTTCTAACAGAGACAGAACTCCAAAGAATGCCATTTGGATCGATTGTGGCATCCATGCCAGAGAATGGGTTGCTCCTGCGTTTTGTCTCTGGTTCATAGGACATGTAAGTACATGGCATATTTCCCCCAAACAGACCTTATTTAGACGTACATGGAACACCCATTCGTGTACAGTGGTGCCCCGCAAGACGAACGCCTCGCAAGACGGAAAACCCGTTAGACGAAAGGGTTTTCCGTTTTGGAGGCGCTTCGCAAAACGAATTTCCCTATGGGCTTGCTTCGCAAGACGAAAATGTCTTGCGAGTTCCTGCGGGGTTTTTTCCCTCCCCCCCCCCTTTTCCTAAGCCCTAAGCCGCTTATCAGCTGATCCGCTAAAAGCCGCTAAACCGCTAATAGCGCTAATCCGCTAAGCTGTCAATGGGCTTGCTTCGCAAGACGAAAAAACCGCTAGACGAAGAGACTCGTGGAACGGATTCTTTTCGTCTTGCGAGGCACCACTTTTCGTCTTGCGAGGCATACAGAATGTCAAATAAATACAAAGGGGCCCTGCTCAGAGGAGGAGCAACCTGACCCTGTACCCGGACAGGCGCTTGCCCCAGGAGGCGTGGCACGGGTTCTGGGAGCATGGCACGCCGCACGCCCCGGGAGGTGCCGCCGATTGTGGGTCGGTATTTTGTCCCTCCCCTCTTTGGAATGGCAACTGGGGCGGTCCACCCATCCCCCGCCCTGCCTTGGAACTTCCCTGGCCCTGCTTCCAAAGAGTTTACAGTATAAAATAAATGGAGGGGAGAGCAGGGCAGGGCAGGGACAAGGGTAGAATAGGAAGGATGCTGGCAAATGAAATTCCACTTACTTAAAACACTTGATTAAGTTATTGATGAGGATTAAGTGGTCAAGCCCAAAGCCTTTGTTAGGGACTTTCTGCCTCTCCTACGGTCTCTCAGTCAAGTGCATGCCTTCTAACATTTCTCTGATAAAAATAGGGTAAAAGGGACCCTCACCATTAGGTCCAGTCGTGACCAACTCTAGGGTTGCGGCGCTCATCTCGCTTTATTGGCAGAGGGAGCCGGCGTATAGCTTCCGGGTCATGTGGCCAGCATGACTAAGCCGCTTCTGGCAAACCAGAGCAGCGCACAGAAACACCGTTTATCTTCCCACCAAAGCGGTACCTATTTATCTACTTGCACTTTGACGTGCTTTCGAACTGCTAGGTTGGCAGGAGCAGGGACCGAGCAACAGGAGCTCACCCCATCATGGGGTTTCGAACCACTGACCTTCTGATCGGCAAGTCCTAGGCTCTGTGGTTTAACCCACAGCGCCGCCTGCATCCCTTAAAAATAGGGACATCAATAATAATAATAATAATAATAATAATAATAATAATAATAATAATTGTCAGGTCTGCCTCTAGATCCCAGCTCACAGAGGACCAATGCCTCTATAATATACAAAGTCTTTATTGAAGTTTAGTTTCCATTTCAAAGCTCTGGGCGCGCAGACCCACGTCTCGACGCTAGACCGGCTAAGTCCCCTCTGACTCACTGCTCCTCCCACACCAGTTTAAGATCCTCGCCCGGCTCCACCTCCTACGCTGTTCTTTCCTTCGCTGGGTCCTTCTGCCCTCTGGGGTCTCCTCCTTCCTGGACTCCTCTGACGCTGACCCCCCTTGGTCTTCCCCTTCCTTCCGGCGGGCTTTAGGACCTGGCTCCCTACCCGGGCTCCCTGCTGTGCCGCTCGCCTGTACATTTGAACTTGGCGCGCGCGCCCAGCCGGTAACCTTCCTCCTGACCGTTTCCCCGCTTCCTGATGTGGGCGTGACCAAACCTGACTCCTCTCCTCCCGCTGGTGGTGAGAGCACTGGTCCCGATTCCTGGGACTCCCCCTCCCCACTGCGCTCTGGTGGGGAAGCTGGTCCTGATTTCCAACTGCTGCTCAGGGACTCCCCGCTGGCCCCTTCCTCCTGGGGCTTCCCCCCTGGAACCCCCCTCGCTCTGGCCATCGGCGCTCCCTTCTGTGAGTCCTCCGATTCGCTGGAGAGGCTTGTGGAATAACTTTCCACTGTCACTGCCTGCGCCCCCCTCGTACTCCTCCTCCTCACTCTCCATTTGCTCCCCCTCCTGTGTCTCTCCTTCTGAACCCCTGACAATAATAATAATAATATCCTTTATACCCTGTCCATCTGCCAGGATAGCTTCAGCCACTCTGGGCTGCTTCCAACAGATATAAAAACATAATCAGGCATCAAACATTAAAAAAAAGCTTCCAGGACTGTCTTCAGATGTCTTCTAAAGGTTGTATAGTTACACATCTCCTTGGCTCAAGGGTTGCATAACTCCACACCCTCCAACATTTCTGCTATGAAAATAGGAGCATCCTAAGGAAAAGCAGGACGTGCCGGGATCAAATTAGAAACCCGGGATGGCTTCTGTAAATCCGGGACTGTCCCTGGAAAATAGGGACACTTATAGGGTCTGCAAGTGCCCCCTTGGTGGGCTTATCTGGTGGTGGCAACTGTGCTCTTGGAAGTATTGTGTATCTTTCTCTACCCACCATTTTAATTTCCCACAATGCTCCTATAAGATAGCCTCATTGTGAGGTGGTAAGAATTCACCTCTACACCACTTTGTTGGTTACCCAGGTGAGGAACAACCACCTTTTGAATAAACTACAGAACCAAGGAAACTGTTTTCAAGTCCAGCATCTGGATTTAGGGACTGTGGTGCAGGAGGGGATATATTGTGAGATTATATCCTTATCCAACTTGTGCTAACAAGTTCCCAAAATATCAGCAGAGTTTATAGACATTCCCCTTTTAAGTTCGCAATGGTAACGTCTGCACAGATTCGCTAGAACCTCTATAATAATTACTCTGGTAATTTCCCCTTTGCTCCCTCTTAAAATACAAGACACGACACAGTCTTTATAAAAGAGTTTACTCACGTTCTGTTCACAATATGATCCCAGAAGGCAGACAGGCTTGAAAGGTAAAATACATTTAGAATCTATCTTATAGGAAGATAGTCCTTTCCTCCTCTCTTGCCTGGGAGCCAAGAGGGCATCCTGCTTCTTCAAAGGAAGATGGCAGAGAGAGAGAGATGGCTGCCTGCCCTGTGCTTTTATCATTTACCTGCACAGGTGAGGCCACACCCACCTCTGGTCACATGCAGAGGAAGTTTACCTGCTTGCTGGACAGACATCCCTCCCCATGTCTTAACATGTACACTCTAGGAATGTTGTCATTGACTGCTCCTGTGTTTTACATCCCACAGGGACCCAGTGTTTATTATAGCTATTGCAGTAGGACAGAGCTCACTCAACTCAATGTGCCAGTTGAGAAGGCCTGCCCCGAGGAACTTCAGAAAAAAAAGCTTATATAGTAATTCAAACACAGTGCACAAATAGTCCTAAAACATTTTCACATATGTCATGAAAGGTCATGAGAAGTAAAACACGCATGGCTCCATACTGGTATCTTCGGCCCCATAGTCACCTTGGAGTGGTCCCAGTGTGTCCAGGCCATTTTAGGTCTCGATGTCTGATGTTACCTGGCAACCTAGCCTTCAGTGAAAGGGAGGAGAATAATAAAATCCTCTTCCTGGGTCTCCGATAGCTTCAAGGATAGTTGGTTTGCACTCGGGTGCATTTGTACCGCTTTCAGGGGTAGATAAGGAGAGATGGAATGCAGTATATTGGCAAATGCAGAACACACAAAAATCAAGCCTAATACATTCTAAAAGGTTAAATACAATTAAAGTGAAATATGGAAACCTTATTAAAATAATAAAAAATATACACCTGGGGTCTCTAATTCTTATATCGGAGAGAAATTTCATTGGTGGCTCACAGCCATCCAGCATTACTCAAAGCCCCAGACCTGAGGGGATCATGATGTTGTGTTTGTTTGTTTGTTTGTTTGTTTGTTTGTTTGTTTGTTTGTTTGTTTCTAAAGCTGGCTCAAGCCCTGACAGACACTATGGCCCTGTCAATTGCCAAATGATATAAGATTCTAATGCCCACGCTTGAAGTGTGAAGGACATGATGGGAAAGGAATAAGCATTTTTGAACAGGGCTGGCTAAAACATGCACAATCACTTAGAGCATGGGAAGGCAAACTAAGGCCTGGGGGCCGGATCCGGCCCAATCACCTTCTCAATCCAGCCTGCGGACGGTCCGGGAATCAGTGTGTTTTTACATGAGTAGAATGTGTCCTTTTATTTAAAATGCATCTCTGGGTTATTTGTGGGGCCTGTCTGGTATTTTTACATGAGTAGAATGTGTGCTGTTATTTAAGATGCATCTCTGGGTTATTTGTGGGGCATAGGAATTCATTCCTCCCCCCCCCCAAAAAAATATAGCCTGGCCCCCCACAACATCTGAGGGACAGTAGACCCACCCCTTGCTGAAAAAGTTTGCTGCCCCCTGACTTAGAGAGCTTGAGAGGGTGGAGGTTTTGTCGTCGTTCGACACTTCCCACCAAATCTCGTTCTTTTGTTCTCTGTAGGCCACTCAGTTTCTACAGCGAGATCAGGCCATGGCAAGACTTCTGCGGCACGTTGATTTCTATGTCATGCCAGTAATGAATGTGGACGGTTATGAGTACACCTGGACTACTGTAAGTACGCATTTTATAGAAGAATTGTGGGGTTTGGTTTGGAGCATCACAAAGCTCAAGAATACCATGAAATGGCTAGCTATTCCTAGTCCTTCCACCTGAAAAGATCCAGTGAGGGGTGGGATAAGTTCACAATCTTAACACAAAATGAAATGCATGCTCTTAAGAATGCTTTCTTCCGCATTGTTGGGTAAACTAACCTTTTATTTAAAAAATATAGAATATAAAATGTACCCTGGTTTCATATAATACCATGTATACATAATTAGGATTAGATTGGTTTTTCTTTCTTTTTTCTAAACTATAGAGCTTTAAACCTGATGGTGACAACCCATAGCGTTGAGGGTGTTCTGACTTCATGGAACCATTCATGTTGTTGTTTAGTCGTGTCTGACTCTTCGTGACCCCCTGGACCAGAGCACGCCAGGCACTCCTGTCTTCCACTGCCTCCCAGTTTGGTCAAACTCATGCTGGTAGCTTCGAGAACACTGTCCAACCATCTTGTCCTCTGTCGTCCCCTTCTCCTTGTGCCCTCCATCTTTCCCAACATCAGGGTCTTTTCCAGGGAGTCTTCTCTTCTCATGAGGTGGCCAAAGTATTGGAGCCTTAGCTTCAGGATCTGTCCTTCCAGTGAGCACTCAGGGCTGATTTCCTTCAGAATGGAGAGGTTTGATCTTCTTGCAGTCCATGGGACTTTCAAGAGTCTCCTCCAGCACCATAATTCAAAAGCATCAATTCTTCGGCAATCAGCCTTCTTTATGGTCCAGCTCTCAGTTCCATACATCACTACTGGGAAAACCATAGCTTTAACTATACAGACTTTTGTTGGCAAGGTGATGTCTCTGCTTTTTAAGATGGGAACCATTCATAGCCATCTGAAATATTGGGCATGAGTGATGTTACCCACCCACCCTTTTTCTTGTTCCTTTTGCTTAAGCATTGAGTTGTATCCAACAGAGCAGACCCATTGAACTTAATGGACCTAAATTAGTCATGTTTGTTAATCTCAATGAATCTATTCAGAGTATGACTAACATTGGCTACAACCCACTGATTTAATATTATGTGTATAATTTCTATAGGAATATTGACTGACGTGTTCTGAAGTCCAAAGTATTTTGGACGGGAAAGGTGCAGTTGGTTGGCAACCTCCCCCCCCCCCCCCGGTTATAAAATAATAATGTCTGTCTCATCTAGAAGGATTCCCATCTGTTTTCATCTTTGGCATTCTCCAAGATCAGCCACACTGAATAATTTTAGGTTCTTCTTCTTGTAGCCCCGTGTAGAGAACAGCATGTGCACAGGACAGCTGGAGTTGGAAAGGCATTCATCCCTCCATTGGAGGACAAACATTTTCTATCCAGATTTCCTTCCATGCCAAGGGGAAAGGAGGAAATAAGTTTAATTGTTACCACACGAAGTGAGCATCTCCTCTGTGTCTCCCTGCAGAATTCAATAGCATTCTTCTTCTTAACGAGACATTTCCTTTTCTTGTCATTAAGACGTTGGCTTATTTTCCCACTTATCTTCCTTTGCTTATCTAGTTGATGACCTTTCCTAGTTGGAAAAATAGTTATCGACACAGAGCTCTTTCTAAGAAGCATACTCAGATTGGAAACAAGATTGTAGCCCTGGTTATAGTGTCCAAAGGTCACTCCTGTCTGTGTCCACAAGCAAAACTTGAGCAAGCAGGGTGGATATTATCCATCATAATAATCCATTTATTCATCTCACATCTGCAACGGGATTTATGAGGGCATTTTACCTTCTAGGGAGTTAAGTTAAAGCAGATCAAGAGACACAGAGTCAGACCTGATCCCCTTTCCAGATGCTGTGATTGGTTTAATAATATACATTAAAGACTGCCGGTATCAGCCTTAAAATACTTTTGAATCTTTTTTTAATGGGGTGTATTTGTATACAGAATCGAATGTGGAGAAAAAGCCGTTCCCTGCATGGCAACAACAGATGCACTGGTACAGACTTGAACAGAAATTTTGATGCGGGCTGGTGTGGTAAGATGAATTTGTGTGTTTTTTAAAAAGACACCTTTTCTGAATATGTATTTTGTCCTTAAACCAACAATCCTCTCCACCTACCTGGGAGTAAATCCCGCTGAACTCAGTGTGACAAACCTCTGAGTAGATGTGTCTCGTATTTCACTGAATCGTCAGCTGGGGCTGAGGGGAGTTGTGGTATAAAACCAGATTGGGAAAACGTTGCTATGTTTAAGCCCCATATGACATGTGAATTCTAGATTGATGGTCTAGCTCTATAATAATATATTTATTATGTATATGTCACCCCTCTGACTGGGTTGCCCCAGCCACTCTGGGCGGCTCCCAACAAAATATTGAAAACACAATAAAACTTCAAATATTAAAAAATTTCCCTGTACAGGGCTGTCTTCAGATGTCATGTCGTTGTTTATCTGTTTTGACATCTGATGGGAGGGCATTCCACAGGGCCGGCACGTCTACCGAGAAGACCCTCTGCCTGCTTCCCTGTAACTTCACTTCTCTAAAGCTTACCCTTTCAAGAGTTGCAAAGTTGTGTACTCTAATGGGCACAGATCTTACCAGGTTGTACAGGTGAAATAAAGTTTTGTGGATCTGCAAGTTTAATCAGACAAGCCATTAGTAATCCGGATTCCATCATAGTTCCAGTCTGGCATCTATACATTTTTCCTTTATTGTCCTAAAAAGCATACTACTAGAGATCCTTTCTGAGCTGGAAGTATCTAAATAGCTTTGTGACCAAGAAGAAATCAAAAAGGAAATGTTAAGGATTACTCTGGAGGTCGTGAATGAGGAAGATTTCCTTGCCTCGGTGTATTTGGCAGATGTATACGGCCCATATCTGTACAAGTTTAGAGCTCTCTTTCCACCTATCCTTATCTCCCAGGGTGTTAACTGAAGTTCTCACGGCCTTGATGGCCAAACCTCAAGTCGATTAGTATGCCTTTCCAATTATGGGGGAAGTGGGTAAAGAAAAGTTTTTTCTCCCTCTCTCTCACTATTAGAACTAGATTTGGTTGGAGGATTTGGGACAGACAAAAGAGAGAACTTATTGATGCCGCACATAAACTACAGAACTTGCTCCCACTACAGGCAGTGTTGGCCATCAGCTTGAATGATTTTGAAAAGAGGATTATACAAATTCATGGCCGATAGGGTTGTCACTGGCTACAAACCGTGATGGTTAGTTTCCACCTCCTCCATATGCTTCTGAATACCAGTTGCAAGAAACCACCAGAGGAGAGACTGATGTTGCATTCAGCTTCTGGGCTTCTATGAGAACAGAACGATGGACTAGATTTGCTGATGCCCCGATCCAGGAGATTCTTGTGCTCTCACGTGTTTGCCTACATTTGGATAAGCTGATCAGCAGATCTTCACCTTAATCGCAATGTTCAAGTTGTTATTAAATATACTGGGTGCTGTGAGTTCTCCCAGGTCTATGAGATCCTGGATTAGTAGTTGCCTTTCTGCTTAAAACTTGCATTACCATAAATTGGCTAAGCAAGATTTCCCATCTATTTATACTACAGGAATCTATAAAATGTCACGTATGAAACAGCCACCAGTACTATACAGGTAGAAATATCAAGAGGATTTTTATAGACGAATGGCAGCTTGAATTCTCTGCATTCCAGTCTTCCTGAAAAAGAAGTCACATATAGGATTGGACCTTTCACAGATTATGGCCATTACGAAACAAATAATTGAATAATACTGCAGTAGCAATGTATGAATCCAGTAATGTTTCAATATTTAATTAAGTTTTTTGATTTTATAACATAAATACAGAATTAAAAATGCCCCTTATTTGGTTACTCATTGGATTCATACATTTTAAAGGAAATCGTTTTAAATCAGCTGCTTTTGTTTTTTTAAAGGCATAGGTGCATCTGATGACGCCTGCGATGAGACATACTGTGGACCTTATCCTGAGTCTGAACCAGAAGTAAAAGCTGTGGCTAATTTTCTCAGGAAGCACAAGAATCATATTAAGGCATATATCACCATGCACTCTTACTCCCAGATGGTTCTGTTTCCATATTCTTACACAAGAAATAAAACTAAAGATCATGATGAGATGGTAAGTAGCCTACTACTCACGTTTTATGTAGCCCTAGAGACCTGTCAGGGACGCGGGTGGCGCTGTGGGTTAAACCACAAAGCCTATGACTTGCCGATCAGAAGGTCGGCGGTTCGAATCCCCACGATGGGGTGAGCTCCCATTGCTCGGTCCCTGCTCTTGCCAACCTAGCAGTTCGAAAGCACATAAAGTGCAAGTAGCTAAATAGGTACCACTCTGGCGGGAAGGTAAATGGCGTTTCCGTGCGCTGCTCTGGTTCACCAGAAGTGGCTTAGTCATGCTGGCCACATGACCCAGAAGCTGTACACCGGCTTCCTCGGCCAATAAAGCGAGATGAGTGCCGCAACCCCAGAGTCGGCCACGACTGGACCTAATGGTCAGGGGTCCCTTTACCTTTTTAGAGACCTGTCATGGTCCTGCTTTTGAAGTTGGGATTCCCCACCCCCAAAAAGCGATTTCCTTCATAAATTGCTAAACGCTGGCAGTTTCTAGGCTCGGTTCAAATGTAACGCCAAACAAGGATTTGACATCATGAGAAGGTGCAGCAGAAAGCTTCTTCGTGTGTTCCCTCCTCCTTCCGATCTAGCTTCCCATTTCATCAAACCATAGTTTGCTTACAAACCAGAATTAACCATCCTTTGGGGATCCTAGATTAAAAACCAACCACTTTCCTGTTTTCAGACAAAATGGCCAATTAGCTGGCAGGAACTTCTAGCGTCCTTTCCCTTGCATGTGGAGGCAGCACGTGACGTTACTCAAGTCATGGTTTGTCATTACATCTGAATTGAGCCACAGTGTCTGAATAAAGCTGCGTTGTCCAGTGGTACCTCGGGTTACATACACTTTAGGTTACATACACTTCAGGTTACAGACTCTGCTAACCCAGAAATAGTACCTTGGGTTAAGAAATTTGCTTCAGGATGAGAACAGAAATCGTGTTCTGGCGGCGCGGCAGCAGCCGGAGGGCCCATTAGCTAAAGTGGTGCTTCAGGTTAGGAACAGTTTCAGGTTAAGAACGGACCTCCGGAACGAATTAAGTACTTAACCCGAGGTACTACTGTATTCCACCTGTTGACTCTTACTAAGGGATCTGAGAGACTCTGACCATTCTGTGCTGTGCGTTATTTGTGATACTTAAGACTCAGAACCACATTTGTGAAGCACAAAATATTCAACGTAAAACAGTATTTTGGAAAAAGCTCAATTCTTGGAAGACTAGAACGCCCGACTGTTCCTACAGGTGTAAATAGGTAGGTAGGCATATTGAAGCTTTAAGCCAGGGGTAGGCAAACTAAGGCCTGGGGGCTGGATCCGGTCCAATTGGCTTCTAAATCTGGCCCGTGGACAGCATGTTTTTACATGAGTAGAATGTGTCCTTTTATTTAAAATGCATCTCTGGGTTATTTGTGGGGCATAGGAATTTGTTCATTCCCCCCCCCAATATAGTCCGCCCCCCCACAAGGTCTGCGGGATAGTGGGATAGCCCCCTGCTGAAAGTTTGCTGACCCATGCTTTAAGCCACACTGTGCAATGAATGTAGTATGGATAGGAGAGATAATCTAGCCAGTTTTTCTAAACTTGGGTCTCCAGCTGTTTTGGGACTACAACTCCCATCATCCCTAACCACTGGTCCTGCTAGCTGGGGATGATGGGAGTTGTAGTCCAAAAACAACAGGAGACCTAAGTTTCAGAAACCCTGATCTAGGTGATATAGTCCAACATCTGACCAACAACCATTGGCTACCCTGTCTAGAATTATGACTTTCCCACATTCGAATAGAATTAATTTATGGAAACATGCATAAAATAGTATACCTTATATTCAGTACTGAAGTGGTCTGGAACATTTAATTGCACGGATTAGCAAAACTAGAATTACAGCAAATGAAGTCTGAGAGCTGGTTCGTCTTTCCACCATGAAGTTTCCCAACCCATGGGATGAAAAGGAATTAGGGGGACCCTGCAGGAAATATTTGGATTGAATGCTTTTATGGTCAGTATTTATTTTGTTGTGGATCACTTGAGAATCCAAAGGAGGAAATAAAAAACTTTCTGGAAAAGTAAGTGGATTGAATCATCAGGTTACAAATGCATGGAGCTTGAACTTGCTTATAAAAACATCTTGCAGAATTAACTACAGCTGGCCTCTGCCCTTATGGTAATATAAAGGTTCTTCCAAGGATTTGCAGAGAGCACTATCGCTAAAATCTGCTTGCTTAGCTAACACGGCTTTACTGACATAAAGCAAATATAGATTGCTTTTGTATATGTCATGCCTAAGAGTGTTTCTCTGTATAATTAAGGAGACTTCATTCTGGAAGTGTTGGGTTTTTTTTACAACAAATACATTTAATGTCGTTTTGTTTTCTTTAAACCTGGCGGCACTGAACAGTCCTGGCTTTTGATTTAGTCAGATTTCTTTTCCTTTTAGCTAAAAGAAAGTGTACATAAATTTCTTGTTAGGCTTTAAGGTTTTGTTTTCCAAAACATTATTTCCTTCGCAATATAAGCAGGCACTGATTGAGATGATGGGTGGATAGATGCTCACAATAACAGAGTGCACCAATTCTTGGAAGACTAGCACATACTTTAAAGAGTAAAGAATGAAGCTTTTTATATTACTGCATATATAATGGCCAATAAATGGGCCAGGAATAGAATGGCATGATTATGACATAACATAGAAGTGAGATTTCTATGTAAGTTTTCCTAGAGCATTTTTTTTCCTAAGTTTGCTTCTCCTATTTTACTTTATTGTTTTCAAACTGTGCACTAAAGGGTCAGATTTTTTTTATGCTTTAGAATCCTTGGCTTAGCCACATCTCTGTATATCTGCTTGTGTAAGTGTCTTAACTATGTCTAAGTGTCTTAACTATTTAAGGATAGTTAAGTGTCTTAACTATTTAAGGATAAGAGCAATAAGTGTAAGTGTCTTAACTATTTAAGGATAAGAGCAATACCAGAAGTGGAAGAAGGCAACCTAGCTGAGTTTTTGACCAAAGAATTCTCCAAATTTTGGAGCTTAGAGGAAAAGGATTTTAAAATTGTTTCGGCTTTTAGGCTCGGAAGACTTTTAAAGAAAGAGAAGCCCAGAGACTGTTTGATAATATTGAGGTCAAAGGAGGAAAGGGATAAGATTTTGGGCCTACACTACGGAAAGTCACTGGACATTTTGGACAAAAGAATTGAGATCTACAAGGATATTCCTAAACAACTGCTAGATCTTAGATCTAACTATTTGGAGTTGACAAGATTACTAAGGAAGAATTCAATCATCTTTAGGTGGGAATTTCCTCAAGGACTATCTTTTACCTTTAGAGGGAAGAAGATCAAAATCAGAACACTGGAAGATAGAGATAAATTTCTGAACGTACACGGAGAGGACCTTCACAAAGGAATTGACCAACTTCCAGGGCCTGAAACACCAGAGGTACCTGCACCCTTGGACCCTGAAGATTCTTTGAATAAGGTACCACCCCTTGAAAAATAACCAGATTTATCCAGGATGTCTCTGCAACTTTTGAGTTGGAACATAAATGGCTGTAACATCCCGGAAAAAAGGAGGAAATTTTTTCATATATTAAGAAAAGAACAATTGGACATTATCTGCTTACAAGAAACACATGTGACTAGGCTCCATAGAAAGGTGCTAATAAATAAAAGACTTGGTCAAGAATTTATATCTTCGGACAGAGTAAAGAAGCGAGGAGTGGTGATATATGCAAAAGAGAGCCTGTCACCTAAATTTTTATTCAAAGATGAACATGGAAGAATATTAGCAATTGAGATACAACATCAAGGAGAAAAGATTCTGATATTAGGAATTTATGCACCAAATGACGGGAAATCGGAATTTTACAAGAAGTTGCATGAGATTATGCTGGACTATCTGGACTACAACAACATCATTATGATGGGAGATATGAATGGGGTCGTATCGACGAACATGGATAAGTCACAAAATCAAAATGTTACAAAAGACGGCAGACTACCAAAGACCTTTTTTGAAATGACTGACAATATGGACTGGATTGACATTTGGAGAACTAAGAACCCCCTGGGAAGAGAGGGAAAATTTTTCTCTGAAGCCCAACTGACTTGGACAAGAATCGACCAAATATGGATAACTAGAGGTCTGGCACCCAAGGTTAGAAAAGTGGAAATCTGCCCAAAGACCTGCTCCGACCATAATGCGCTGAAGATGGATATGACACTTTTGCCAACCGGCTCCTTTAGATGGAAGATGAACGATAGCTTGTTTAGAGATCAGGAGATTATTAAGAAGGCCCAAAAAACTCTGAAGGATTATTTTGAAATAAATATGAACACTACGGTGGAAAAAAGAACTATCTGGGACGCAAGCAAAGCTGTGATGAGGGGGTTCTTGATACAACAGAACGCCGTAAAGAAAAGGATACAAAATGAAAGGAAAGATAAGATCTTGCAGAAAATTAAAGAATTGGAGAAGAAATTAAGATCAAACCCGAAGTCACAGCCGATTCTGAGAGAAATCAAATTATACCAAGCACAATATTCTAAATTGATAAACCAAGAAATAGAATGGAAGATTAAATTAATGAAACAAAAAACTTTTGAATCGGCGAATAAATGTGGGAAACTGCTTGCTTGGCAGTTGAAGAAGAGACAGAAATTAAATACAGTTACAAACCTAGAAATTGAAGGAAGAAACATTCAGAACCCCATGGAAATTAGAAAGTGCTTCCAGAGATACTTCAAAAAATTATACACTCAAGGGCCGCAAGATGAGGTTGAGATTAAACAATTTTTGGAAAGAAATGGACTAACAAAGTTGTCACAAGAAAACAGATTAATCCTGAACAACAAAATAACACAACAAGAGATTGAACAAGCCATTCAGAACATGCAACTGGGCAAATCTCCAGGGCCAGATGGCTTGACCTCCAAGTATTATAAGACATTAAAAGATTATCTGATCCAACCGATGATGGAGGTCTGTAATGAAATTATGGAAGGGAAGAAGGCGCCGGAATCGTGGAAGGATGCTTTTATCACATTGATACCAAAATCTGAAGCTGAAAAGACACAACTCAAAAACTACCGTCCCATTTCCCTTCTGAATGTGGATTACAAAATATTTGCAGACATTTTGGCAAGTAGACTTAAAAGAGTTCTTAATGAAGTAATCCATAAAGACCAGGCAGGCTTTCTCCCAGGTAGACATATGTTTGCTAATACTAGGAACATTATTGACATTTTGGAACTTCTGCAAACAGACATAAACACAAAAGCTGTGTTAATTTTTATAGATGCGGAGAAGGCCTTCGATAATATTTCTTGGAAATTTATGAAGGGAAATTTGAAAGAAATGGGAGTGGGACGGGGGTTTGAGAATGGGATTGATGCTATATATTCAGAACAAAAGGCCAAACTGATAGTTAATAATGTGGTTACAGAAGAGTTCAAAATTGAAAAAGGAACACGACAAGGCTGCCCGATTTCCCCTCTGTTATTTATCTCGGTTCTGGAGGTGCTCTTGAACATGATCAGAGGGGACCGGTTGGTGGAAGGGATTCAGGTCGAAGCGAAACAATATAAACTTAAAGCTTTTGCAGATGACCTAGTTTTGACCCTGCAGGAGCCAGAATCTAGTACGAAAAGAGTATTACAATTGATACAGGACTTTGGTCGGGTGGCGGGATTTAAATTAAACAAACAGAAAACCAAAGTGTTGGGAAAAAATTTGACAGACATAGAGTCGGAACGGTTTCAGAGAGAAACAGAATTAACTATGGTTAAAAAGGTAAAGTACCTAGGGGTAAACATAACAGCAAAAAACCTGAGTCTATTCAAGGATAACTATGAAAAATGCTGGTCTGAAATTAAGAGAGACTTGGATAGTTGGACAAAATTGAAGCTTTCTTTGTTAGGCCGAATTGCTGCTATTAAGATGAATGTATTGCCAAAAATGTTGTTTTTGTTTCAAACATTGCAGATTGTGGACAAAACGGAGTGCTTCCGGAAGTGGCAGAAAGATATATCTAAATTTGTCTGGCAGGGCAAAAAGCCCAGAATTAAGTTTAAGATGTTAACAGATGCGAAAGAAAGAGGGGGCTTTGCCCTGCCAGACTTAAAGTTGTACTATGAAGCCGCAGCTTTTTGCTGGCTAAAAGACTGGCTACTTCTCGAAGACACTGACGTGCTGGACCTGGAAGGTTTTAACAATGCTTTTGGTTGGCATGCATACTTATGGTATGATAAAGTTAAGATCAATAAGGCCTTTAAGAACCATATTGTCAGGAAAGCAGTGTTTAATGTCTGGACAAAATATAAAGACTTACTGGAAAATAAAACTCCAAGGTGGCTCTCACCTCTGGAGGCTAAGGCCCTAAAAAGACCCAATATGGAGGCCAAATGGCCAAAATATTGGGAAATATTAGAAAAAGATGGAGACAATTGGAAATTGCAGAGTTTGGAGAAAATGAAGGATAAGGTGCGAGACTGGTTACATTATGCTCAGATTAAAGAAGTTTTTAAAAATGATAAAAAGTTAGGGTTCCAGGTGGAGAAATCGAAGTTAGAAACTGAATTGTTAGAACCAAAGACTAAGGTTCTATCTAGAATGTATAACTTGCTGTTAAAATGGAATACACAAGACGAAATGGTTAAATCGGCTATGATAAAATGGGCACAGGACATTGGGCATAACATTATGTTTGAGGACTGGGAAAGGTTGTGGACCACTGGGCTGAACTTCACCGCATGTAATGCTCTGAAGGAAAATGTTATGAAAATGATATATAGATGGTACATGACCCCAGTTAAACTTGCTAAAATATACCATTCGTCTGATAATAAATGTTGGAAATGTAAAGAAAATGAAGGAACATTCTTTCACCTCTGGTGGACATGCCCTAAGGTGAAGGTCTTCTGGGAAATGATATATAATGAACTGAAAAAGGTATTTAAGTATACCTTCACAAAGAAACCAGAGGCCTTCCTCCTGGGTATTGTCGGCCAGAAGGTGTTAAAGAAGGATCGAACATTTTTCATGTATGCAACAACGGCAGCAAGGATTCTTATCGCAAAAAACTGGAAAACTCAAGATCTACCCACACTGGAAGAGTGGCAGATGCAGCTGATGGACTATATGCAACTGGCCGAGATGACCGGCAGAATCCGTGATCTGGGAGAAGAGAAGATGGAGGAAGACTGGGAGAAATTCAAAATGTATTTACAAAAACATTGTAATTTGGTTGAATCTTAAGAAGGATGCTGGATTATAAAAAACTGCTCACCACTAAATTAGATCTAAATTTGATGATAAGTGAGACTAAAGAAAATATAAATTTTTTTGGGAAGAAGTGCTAGATTATATTTGAATGAATGGACATGAGATTGAAAACAAGTTGATAATTTGTGTGGAAAAAATTTTAACAATGCAAATGGGAGCGGGAAACGTGAGGGAGTCCAAAGAAGTGATGAAATTGTTATGACAGAAATAAGATTGTTTATTATGTGTGCATTTATATTTTAAAATCTTAATAAATATTTATAAAAAAAAAAAAACAAACTGTGCACTAAAGGGTCAGATTTTTTTTATGCTTTAGAATCCTTGGCTTAGCCACATCTCTGTATATCTGCTTGTGTAAGTGTCTTAACTATGTCTGGAGCTTAAACATAAATCTACATAAATTAGTGCAATTAAGGTTTTTTTTCTTAAGTTAATTAACTTTTTTTCTGCCTTTTTTAGCAACTTCTGGCAAGCAACGTAGCCAATACCATTAAAAGTAAACATAGAAACCGCTATGTTGCAGGACCTGGTGCACAAACGATCTGTAAGTACCTAAAATGCTACAGTAAGAACGTAAAGATTTTAGTATCTTTGTGAACAGGACATGAATAATAAGTATTTCTGGCTTCTTTCCATAGATTTAGCTCCAGGAGGTTCAGACGACTGGGCTTATGACCTTGGCATAAAGTATTCTTTCACTTTTGAGCTTCGGGACAGAGGAACTTATGGATTCTTGCTTCCTCAGAGTTTAATTAAACCAACTTGCCATGAAGCGCTTACTGGAGTCAAAATAATAGCTGATCATGTTATTAAAAACATGTGAAAACCCCTGTATTCAATTTGGCGCCACACAGTATAGTATCAGCTAACTTACCTGGCCCATAGGGCAGACTAATTTAAGTTGCTTGGTATTTTCATTTCAGTGAAAATTAAACTCTGACCCATGTACTTATCCTGTCTTTTATTGCAATACTAATAGCATGCCTAGTACTTGTTAACTTCTCCACATGGCTTTATAAATCAACCAGAAGACAAACTGTCAGTTCCAAACTCCCATTCTCCAAGGAAAAAGGTTGGAAGATGCCAATCTGGAAATGCGTTAATAGCATGTATATTGCTATTCATAGCACATTCATAGAAGATAGCTAGATGTAATCTCCATGCGGAGGCATGTGGCCAAGAATGAATCACTGCTATGTTCTCTTTGGAAACATCCAGTCTTCTGGCCAGCCACTACTGGAAACAGAACACTGGGTTAGATGGTAAGAGCTGTTCAATACCTGTAGTGGAATAGATTCCCTTGGAAGCTGGTGGTTTTTAAGCAGAGATTGGATGGTCATCCACCACAGATGCTTTAGCTGAGATTCCTGCATTGCAGAGGGTTGGACTCGATGACCCTCAAGGTCTCTTCCAAGTGTACAATTCTTTGATCCTCATCTTGTGTAGCAAGGCAGTTTTTATATTACATCAAAAGACAACTCTGAGAATATGCAGGTGTAAGATGAAGAAGTTTATGGGCTTTGTTCCCTGAAGCTCACTTTCATTACGTACACTATGCCCTTTTTGGCACAATCCCCTTTTTGGCACAAAATTGGTTCCATCCATTGTCTGGCACTCATATAATGTTGGTAAAGGTAAAGGTAAAGGTACCCCTGACCATTAGGTCCAGTCGTGGCTGACTCTGGGGTTGCGGCACTCATCTCGCTTTATAGGCCGAGAGAGCCGGCGTACAGCTTCCGGGTCATGTGGCCAACATGACTAAGCTGCTTCTGGCGAACCAGAGCAGCACACAGAAACGGCGTTTACCTTCCCGCTGGAGCAGTACCTATTTATCTACTTGCACTTTGACGTGCTTTCAAACTGCTAGGTTGGCAGGAGCTGGGACCGAGCAACAGGAGCTCACCCCGTCGCGGGGATTCAAACCGCGACCTTCCGATCGGCAAGCCCTAGGCTCTGTGGTTTAACCTACAGTGCCACCCGCATCCCCATGTTGCTAATGTTGGTATGTACTGCTAAAACCTAAAACATCAGCACTTCAGCTTGCAAAATAGGGAGAAGCAGTCATAAGCAACAACTCCATGTGATTTATCTTAAACCCCACAAAGGAGGTTACATTTGTACTGCACCCTTGATCCCATTTAATCATTCTGAATGTTTCCATTCACTTCAGCAGAACAGGGTTCTCCCTTTCAGACTCTTTTGCGGAGATGTATTTCTATATTTTTAGTATATAAACTAATTTCATTATAAGGGAATTGTTATTCTCAGGTAAATCTACATTGTACTTCGAGTATTCTGAAGCAAGGGGTTACCGTATTTTTCGCCCCACAGGACGCACCGGCCCATAGGACGCACCAAGTTTTTTGAGGGGGAAATAAAGGGAAAAAAATTTATTTCCCCCCAGGCGCTTGTGGGGCCGGCAGCGGGGAGAAGCGCTCTTCTCCCCGCCGCCCGCCTTCAGACCAGGTCCGGGGACAGTGGAAGACGCGCTGCGCCTCCCAACTGTCCCCGGAGCTTGCGTTTTTTTTTGGCGGGGGGAATGAATAAAAAAAAATTATTCCCCTCCGGAGGGCTCCCCGTGCTTCGGGCGGCAGGTTGCCGCCCCAAGCCTCGCGCGCCCGGCAGGACCTCCCACCGGGCGCGCAAGGCTTGTGGACACTCGCCAGGTCTGCAGGCTGCTGCCCGCAAGCCTTGTGAGCCCGCGGGAACTCCCACCAGGCTTGCAAGGCTTGCGTATAGCTTCCTGAAGCCTGGAGAGCGACAGGGGTTGGTGCGCACTGATGCCTCTCGCTCTCCAGGCTTCAGCGAAAGCCTGCATTCGCCCCATAGGACGCACACACATTTCCCCTTCATTTTTGGAGGGGAAAAAGTGCGTCCTATGGGGCGAAAAATACGGTATTTCTTACTCAACCCTTGTTCCTTGGAACAGGTGTGTCTCTTTACTAGCCAAGCAAACAATTTACCTTTGGTTGGGGAAGTGTTTCCACTTAGGAAGACGGAAGCAACGGTTATAAAAGCAACGCATTCATCTGTAAAAAGAGCTACCGCATGATTAACTTCTGTGTTGCTGAAGCTAAATCATGCTAGCCAAAAATGAAGGTAACAGTACAATGTTCACACACTGAGAAAACAAGACTTTATGTGGTTGTATTTTTGACATGAATGCTACAGACTAAACGAGGCACAGCTTTGCACTAAATGTAAAAAACCTCATTGATAAGAAAATTTTGCAGAAGAAACTTTATACACAAGCCTTTTTTAAAAATCTCATGTTTTTTCTTAAAAATTTAATAGCAGGTGACAAAACAAGTCTCCAAAAATGGACATCTTCACACACTTAAATACAAGTGAGTTCTTAAATAAGATCTGTAGTTAGATGTACTAAAAACATGCAGTGAACCAAACAGAAAGGTCTTCGAACTGTTGTACAAACAACCTTCTTTGTTATCCCATCTCGTAATGCACACTGTACGTATGGAAAGTGTTTTCCTCTTCTAGCACAAACATACTTCTTCACAGGAATCAAGATGGAAACATCAACTATTATCAAACAGTGAAAAGGCCAGAGACACCGACCAGCTCAGGACATGCAGATTTCTGGGATATACGGTTGTGGAAGCTTAGTGTCCTCTGTCTTTTCTTGTCCAGAAACTTGGCGAACAGTCTTGCGTTTAAACAACCGTAGACTCAACCGCAGTAACTCATTGTCTACTACTGGAGGATTTGTGTAGGTTTGTTTGGTTGTGCCCTGTTTGAATGGAGAACAATTGCCAAGTTAGTCACAGCTGCATGGTGGGTTCAGACACTGTCACTCTATGAACTTAAAGATGTTACACAACTAGTGCTAATGAACAGTGCCTGGTTTATTGGAAGAACATTTAGCAGTATGTCTGAAAAATGATAATTTCCACTGGTATCTAGAATTATTTCAGGGGAGAAGAGCATCTTAAAACAGCCACTAAAGTGAGAAGTCATCAGGTCTTAAAAGCCTCTAGTGTTCAGTCATTAATTAAATTTCTGCCACTTTTTAAAAGGGAAAAAATTGGTATATGGACAAGTACCAAACCCATTTGCAGAAGAAACCTAACTTAGGCGGCTTATGAAACAAGGGGAGGGTGCGTCAAGTTGGTTTAGATGCCTATAAAGATGATTCCATAGAAACAAGTCTCAAAGTTAAAAGATCAAGTCACTTTGCAATTACTGAGTGTTAAACACGTGTTTCTGTGATGCGGTGGGCCTGTTAGGTGCACTTGCCTTTTCATTTTTGACTAGCTGCTTGCGGATTGCGGAGTCTCTCCTAAAGCACAGGGCCTTGCAACAGGGACCAAGATTACACAGCAGGCCAGATCGTTCTTCCTTTCGCAGCAGGGCAGCCATGTTCAGGGCCCCAAATTCATGTTCAAACAAGTTCTCGGCGTCTACAGAAAAGCAACATAAAGAATATAATATTAAGAAAACGTTGGTAAAATGATGGATAAGACACCAATATACAGCTGTGCTATGTCAAGAGAAGAGTGTGTGTAACTAAAGTGAATGATGGAGCACCAAATTTGATTACTAGGGTCATCAGGAGACTACCGTATTTTTTGCTCTATAAGACTCACTTTTTCCCCTCCTAAAAAGTAAGGGAAATGTGTGTGCGTCTTATGGAGCGAATGCAGGCTGCGCAGCTATCCCAGAAGCCAGAATAGCAAGAGGGATTGCTGCTTTCACTACGTAGCGATCCCTCTTGCTCTTCTGGCTTCTGAGATTCAGATTTTTTTTCTTGTTTTCCTCCTCCAAAAACTAGGTGCGTCTTGTGGTCTGGTGCGTCTTATAGAGCGAAAAATATGGTATATTTGGCCCACACCCCAAGAGTTTCTCTGATCCTTTATTTCCCCCTCAGGTAAGTGAACAGTGGCTTTTCACTCCTATACAGAAAATTAAAACGTTGCACTTGGGGATACTTTTCAATGAGAGTAAATATTACCTTCCATATCGCTTACAAGGATCTTGGATGGCTTGTGCGCAATGTTTCAATATTTCAAAGGAGCAGCAACACATACAAAAAACCCCTTACACACGTCATACTTATTGGGCATGTTGCTACTTGAATGGATATTTCAAACCACTGATTTGATACAACCTATACAAAACTAACAATATCCTTGGATTTTTTTTCTAGCTTCATTTGGACACATCCAGCAAGCCAATTATTACCTTTAGGTTTCTCTATTGTTCTCTGGCACGTTTCTTTAATTTTGGTGAAGAGTGAAGGGCCGGCGAGTTGTTTGGAAATGCCGACTCTCAACATAACAGCGCCGGGAGTAAATTTCAGAAGAGCAGCTCCAGCCTCTCGCGGCTCTTTGGGCTGCTTTGGCATTAGACTAGACCAGTCTACATCTATTACATCCACAGGATCTGAAAACACACACAAAAAAGAAGTTATTCCTCCGCTCAAAAGTACATATAAGGCAGAGCTGAAAAAAATTATGGTCTCACTTATTACCATACAATGGATGCCACAGTCATTTAAATGGCTAGAAATCTGGAATTCACAGGACATCTATTTCTGAATAAACTACCGTATTTTTCACTCCATAAGACACACTTTTTTCCTCCTAAAAAGGAAGGGGGAATGTCTGTGCGTCTTATGGAGTGAATGTGTGGTCGATCGCAGGCTCCCTTTCTGGCCCCGGCCCCTTGCCCAGGCCTCCATTGCTGAATGTCCTGCAGACAGAGGCTGTTTGTTTCCCCAGCGACATGTGACTGGCTGATTAGATTATCTGTCTGGAAACTATAGAAACAGCTCCCTTTCCTAAAGAACTGTGAGTTGAACCCCATAAAAACAGGATTTTTTTCCCTTTGCAAAGGAAGCTCAACAACTTTGAGCTGATCCTCAAAAAATGGGCTTTTCCCCTTTGCAAAAGAAGCTGCACAACTGTGAGCTGCTCCCCCCAAAAACGGGGCTTTCCCACTTTCCTCCTCTAAAAACTAGGTGCGTCTTATGGAGCGAAAAATACGGTAAGTGACAGTTGCCAGCTACTCTCTAGCAAAGGGGGATGGAAGAGGAGAAGAGAGGAATCTCTTGAGTTTCTTCCTTGATGAGAAACATTGAGAGAGATCTTCCTTCATTCTGGCTCTGGCAAGACTTAATAATTGGACAGAAGTTAAACAGTAAAGTTTGGGGTTTTTAAAAAAATATCATGGCACATTTTTAACTCTTTCCAAGTCACTTGGCTATTAAGCTTATTTCTTATTATCTTATTGGTTGCATTTATATCCCATCTTTTCTCCAAGGAGCTCAAGGTGGCATACAGAGTTTTACCCCTCATCATCTCTACAGCAACCCTGTGATACAGATTAGGAGGCGAGGCAGTGACTTGCTCAAGTGGGATCTGGCTGGGTTCAGACATCGCAACCAGTGATGGTTTATTAGACTGGGAACAAGTCCTGCATCCATATTTATTCATTTTATTCATTACATTTATACACCAGCTTTACCTTCCAAGGATCTCAAGGTGGTGTCTATGGTTCTCCTCCACATTTGATCCTCGCAACCACCCTATGAGGTAGGAGATGGTCACTAGATCAAAGTCACCCAGTGAGCTTCATGGCTGAGTGGAGATTGCTCTTAAAGGTCCTAGTCCAATACTCTAACCTCTACGCCACAACGGCTCCTTTCCTTTCCCCACCCATCATGTTCCCAGCTTTGGTGCTGAAGTCATGACTTCTTAAAACTATGGTTTCCCATGATCTGGACCAGGAAGCTGTACTTTAAGAGCTGTTTACAAACCAGAAACTGATATGTTATTCTGTTATTTGGAAGGGATACAAAACTTAAGAGAACAGGGAAATTTCTCTCCCCTTTCCCGTGACTAACAGAAGTGGAATCAAGCAAAATCACAAAATGAAGGCCATTCATTTAATGTGTATAAATTAGGCAGGCTGCAGAGTACAGATTATCTATACATAGAAGCTGTGCAGACATAAAACAAAAGGGTTGAATTTATTTCAATTCACACAGGCTTGACATAAAAGGGATTGCTAAAACTCACCTGGCATCTTCTTCTCATCCTGTTGATCCTCCCTCTTTTCAGCATCACCAGCCAAAATTTCATCCAGTTCATCATCACTAATGGGTTCATATTCTCCGGCACCGGATCCCATTGACTGCATATCATCTATTTTGACTTCATCATCTCCACCTACAGAAGAACAGTGCCAAAAGATATCTATTTGAACTTTCAAGCTCACCTATACCAACATCAATGAAATGCAGACCTTCCATGGCTTGGATTCTAATGTCTGAGAGTCCAGTTCAATTTATAGAAAAGTGATCCCACTAAAGCTGCCTATCTCTCTCTACCCACCCCCCACAAAATGCTCCAGAGTCTTGGGCCCCTCTTTGAAATGGCATGGGATGTGGGTGGCTGAAGCACAAAGGGCAAAAACCAGAGATCACCCCTCGATGTGAGCAGATAGCAGTTTTTGGATCCAAACCAAATGTGAGCTGCATATTATATTTGGGAAGACTTTTTAAAACCCATTTGGTTAAGAGTTTTAACAAGAAACTTTCCATACTAAATACACATCTTTGTTGTCATTTTAAGCGCCAACTGAACATGCTGCAGGAGATGAGATTAGGATCTCCTACTGTTCTTGTTAGGGACGCAGGTGGCGCTGTGGATTAAACCACAGAGCCTAGGACTTGCCGATCAGAAGGTCGGCAGTTTGAATCCGCACGACGGGGTGAGCTCCCGTTGTTCGGTCCCTGCTCCTGCTAACTTAGCAGTTCGAAAGCACGTCAAAGTGCAAGTAGATAAATAAGTACCACTCTGGCGGGAAGGTAAACAGCATTTGCGTGCGCTGCTCTGGTTCGCCAGAAGCAGCTTAGTCATGCTAGCCACATGACTCGGAAGCTGTACGCTGGCTCCCTCGGCCAATAAAGCGAGATGAGCGCCGCAACCCCAGAGTTGGTCATGACAGGACCCAATGGTCAGGGGTCCCTTTACCTTTACCTTACTTGTTAGCAGGGAAACAGTGTTTGAAGAGAAATATGTTGCAACCTTTTCCTCCTGTCTCTTTCCCTTGGCATAAACTCCTCACTGCAACTGGCTCTAGGAGGCAGGGCACAGAGGATGCAGATAATGCCCATGTCCCTCCCCAATCCTGTTAGAGCAACTGTGTGTGTGAGAGAGAGAGAGAGAGAGAATGAATGAGAATGATTTGCATTGGAGATCATGGAAGAAGAGTCAAACACACTCTTCTAGAGGCATCTATACTGTTCAGGGCTCTGGCTACACTGCTGAGATGGTGTTGTGAATTGGACCCAAGATCAGAACCCTCAAACAAGAAGATGATGAAACACTCAATTCTCCATCAAGAAGATTCATTCAGGTATTTGGACAGCAAAAACAGACCGATAATACATCACCTTCTAAACGTTCCACTTTCTCAGCTTCAACCCCATCTTCAAATCCTTGCAAAGGTCCCAAGTCTTTATCTAGCCTTTCCTTCTCCAGGGAGGTAGAGTCCAAATAGATCACCTCAAATTCTGGATGCTCCTTGCCCGGTTTTGTTTCACTGTGCTTGGATAACTCTGCTTGAGAGGAAATATTGGCACCTCGATCTCTCTCAGGATTCTCCAGGAGTAGCCTCTCCTTTTCACGATCTGTATCCCTTCGCTTTTCCCGCTGTCTCTCTCGTTCGCGAATTCTGTCCCGCTCTCTGTTCCTTAACCAGTCTTTGGCTGTATCTCGGTCCCAATCTCTCTGCCTTGCGTCTCGTCGGTCCCGTTCACGATCGTGCTCATGCCTGTCTCTCTCCTGCACCCTTTCCCTGCTATCGAAGGACCCAGATCTGGAATGACCTTGGCGATCCGATTCAGGAGAACTTCGCCTGGAACTGTGGCTCCTTGAATCCTGTCGATCTGGATAAAAGTGTTAAGCAGATGCATGACTATGTTGTACATGGACTACACACCTAACAGAGCTTGGCTGAGAATAAGCCATGTTCCGCCAGCTCTCTTCTTGCTCTTCCCCTTTGAAGGTGATATTCTGGTTTGTTAGAACACGGTTTCCCCTGATGTCCACGCTAGGAAACTGTGGTTTAAGTGCTGCTTTACAAACTAGGGTATGATCCTATGTGCCCAAACCCCCACCCCTACAATTCACTGTTTCTTTGGCAGACAGGAAAAACTCCCTCAGCAAATGAGTCAATCTGGGAAGGGTTCCTGGAAAGCAGAAAGTCTGGATGCTTCTGCTCTGAAGATGCACTGTTACACCTTCCCACATTTTTGCCCTTGAGACTGACCCAGAAACTCCAGCGGGTGCAGAATGCCGCAGCGAGACGCCTTACAGGGTCTTCGCTGTGAGAGCACATTCATCCGGTGCTATACCAGCTGCACTGGCTCCCGGTGGAGTACAGGATCAGGTTTAAGGTGCTAGTTTTAACCTTCAAAGCCCTATACGGCCTAGGACCCTCGTACCTACGGGACCGCCTCTCCTGGTATGTCCCACAGAGGAACTTACGGTCTTCAAATAAAAACATCTTGAAGGTCCCAGGCCACCGAGAGGTTAGGCTGGCCTCAACTAGAGCCAGGGCTTTTTCGGCTGCGGCTCCAACCTGGTGGAACGCTCTGTCACAAGAGACAAGGGCCCTGCAGGACTTGACATCTTTCTGCAGGGCCTGCAAGACAGAGCTGTTCCACCAGGCCTTTGGTCAGGGTGCAGCCTGACCCCCTCCTTTGGCAATCTTTACAAAACTTTAGTTTATGGTTGCCATCAATTTGGATTTTAATTAACTTTTATAATGTTTTTATAATGTTGCACTGTTTTGGTGGTGTTAGCCGCCCTGAGCCCGGCTTCGGCTGGGGAGGGCGGGATATAAATAAAACAACTTCTTCTTCTTCTTCTTCTTCTTATATTTATCCCCAACCAGCAAGGGCAGAATATATTTGTGATAGTACCGCCTTAGAATACAGGCAAAGGTGACGCTACTAAGGATCTAAGCAGTTGCCATTGAACATCTAAAGATGTTCCATGGTTAGAAAAGGCATCATGGTTTGTTTATTGTTTTATGATGCCATTTTAAACTGAAAGCCGCCACGGGAGCTTCTTGAGTCCAAATTCACGCAATTAATGAAGACAATAACGAAGTCTACAAATCAATTTCAAAACTTAAAGAGGGCGTCGCATCAGGAAAATCATAAACCAACAACCAACCTTCAAACAATGAAAGGGAATTGTTTTATGAGGCTAAAGATTATGAAATGCATGCAACACTTGGGTAAGCGGAAGCCAGCAACTTTCCTCTCCCCATTGCAGCCTCTCCCTGGTGTTGGCTGATGCTTAGCAAAGGTCTGAGGTATTATGAGAATCTGAGGAAAAAGCGGGCAGAGGCAGCTTGTGCAAGCAAAGAACACAAGTGGAACTACCTGAAGAGGTGCTGCGGCTGGGAACCCCTCGTTTTAGTTGATCAATTCTCGACTTGCGCTCTCCGGCAATTTCTAGACACCTCCTCTCTCTCTCTCTGTCGCCGGCGCTGCTATGCAGGATCTTCTTAATGCCGGCCTGGTCATCTCCACTACGATGTGCAGAATCATTGGAGGGCGAGCGAAGTCGACTGGAGGTACGGCTCCGATTGCTACAAAGACTGCTGCTTCTCTTCTCTTCCGTAGGTTTATGGTGAGGGGGCTCCTCAACCACGTGAGGGGGCTCCACAGCTTCAGTCCTTGCGCGATGGCTAGTTCTGTGGGGCTCCTCAGAACTTCTCTCCAGAATACTTTCCCCACGCTCTGGAACGTCCTCATCCGACCAGTCGCTAAACGTTGTGTCCTCTCTCTTGGGTGCAGCTTCTACGACCACAGATTTCTCAGGCACTGCTTCCACCAGCTCCTCTCTGGTGGTTACCGGTGGTGTCCTTGGGCCTTTTTTCTTTTTCTGGTGTGGGCCGCTGTCCTCATCAGAAGCCTCAGAATCTCCTTTAGATCTTTTGCGCTTCTTTTCAGTGCTCTTCTTTTTCTGCGCTTTCTTGGGAGAAAAGACCTGGGCTTTCTCTGGAGCCGGCTCGCTAACAAAGCGCTCCAGCGCAACGTCATCTTCTTTCTTCTTCTTCGTGGCCTTCTTCTGTATTTTAACTTTTTTCTTATCTTCGTGCGCATGGTCAGCAGCCTCTCGTTCTTCAGAAGCCCGGTTGCTTATGTTTTCTTGCACACGGCTCCTTGAACTTTCGTTGGTCTCCCGCTGCTCTCGCTGTTTGTCCCCAGAAGAGGAACTCCGCTCCTTGAAATCACTTTCCTCATAGTGTCTGGAGCTGTTCTTTCTCTCCGGCTTTCGGTCGCTGTCTTTCCACCGGCTCTGCTTGTCTTCTGAAAGGTGCGTAGGACTAAGTGAGCGCGATTCCTGAGGTCGAACAACCTGGCTCAGTAATCTGCGTTTTTCGTCTGTGAAAGATGAAAAATATGTCATGACACTTCTTTTCTCAACAGGCCCTTACATCTGATTGTCTCGCTTAGGTCACAACTAAGTGGCCTGCACATATCCAACATTAAGGGACACAATTCCTTGTATGTCCGTTGCCGGTTACATTTTTAAATGCCCATTTTTTAAAAAAATAACAACCACAAGCACATTTGACATGAAAGATGCTCATAAGAAAACCGCCATCAATACATATACACCGTTTCCTTATCCTATAAATACCACCTGAAAGTAAAGAAGGATACTCTAGAATATCTTTGGCCAGACTGCACATTTAACATCAGTGATGTACTTTTGGTGAAAATGTTTCTGACTTTTTAAACCAGAACATTTTCTGTTTCATAAGCCAATCCGCAAAGAATGGATAACAATTTCAATTACAGCATGAGGAAAGTCTGGCAGTTTCAAAATTATTAGCTTTGTTTACTAAATACAAGTACATTAAACATGGTAAATTAGATTAAGTTCTAATTTTTGGAGTTTTGTGCTCGCACAGCCAACAGTCAAGGAGAACTTGCAGACTGACATGTTAGTCGCCACTGTTAATTAACTCAGCCTTCATTGTTTTTTCAAGTTCCACTCATGTTTTTAGCTAATCTGCAAAAGCTCTGACATTTTCACATCTTTATGATCATGGTAAAGTGCCTCAAAAATGGGCAGGGGAAGGTAAGTATTAGAAATAGGACGGACTTTGAAATGTAAAATGCAAGATAAATGCTTCACTTAAGAAAGCAAATCTCTGCAAGAATGACAGCCTTCCACATACAACTCAGCAATAAAATACTTACTGACATACAAAGGCATATACTGTACTTTTAAGTCATCCTTTGCCATCTCTGCTTGCGAAATGAAAGCAGTTACTTCTAATCTGCATCTAGCATGGGGGCTGCATGCTTTCACTTACTCTGATCTTCTCCACTGTTATAGGCATCGCTATCAGGTGAATGCTCACGGCGGCGCTTAGGTGATTTACGAGGGCTGGGGCTACTTTCATTTCTGTGACGTTTTCTATATCAGGCCAAAAAAACACAATCAAATTTAATGCACTTCTAAGAAATCTCTCATCTTTCACCATAAAAACAAACAGAACTGTAACAAATTGCAGCGAATTGCACTACATGACCTATGGGGGTCCTTTCCAACTATACCATTCTATGAGATAATTTTTTTACAAGGGATCAGTAAAGTGTGCGCTAGTCTTCTTTAAAAAACATTTTTTTTTACCATATGGCATATGAACCTTCAATGTATCCCCAATCAATTATCCTTTTGCAGGCCTAACCATACAGGCATTTAGTCCTTTTGCCATCTGGTGCTGCCAAACTGGCCATTCTAAATATCAGTTCATTTTCTTTTAAAAACCAAACTTACTTTGACTTCCTCTCTTCGCGGCTATCTCGTGTGGCCCTTTCTTCCCGGATGTCTTCTCTTTTGTCTCTGCGTTCTTCTCTTCCTCTCTCCTTGTCCTCCCACTCTCTCTGGCGCTCCCTTTCCTTCTCTCTTTCACGCCCTCTCTCTCTTTCACGCTCTCGTTCCCTTTCCCTTTCTCGCTCCCGTTCTCGCTCCCTCTCTCTTTCCCTCTCCCTCTCCCTTTCTCTGTCGTGATCCCTGTCCCGTTCCCTGTCTTTATTATCCCTTTCTCTCTCGCGTTCTCGCTCACGGGCACGTTCACGTTCAGCTTCTCTCTCGCGCTCCCTTTCTCGCTCCCGTTCGCGCTCTCTCTCCCTCTCCCTCTGTCTTTCATCTCTTCGGTCTTCACCCCTATCTCCCCTTCGCTCTTCTAATCTTTCATCACGTTCGACGTCATCGTTCCTTCCCTGGTGTCGTACTGGCGAGCTTGGTCTCGGATCTGAAATGATAAAACATGTTTCGTTTCCCTGCATAAACAGACAGACTTCAACATCCAGCTAATTATTTGTGTATTCCTGCAGAAGGGAACCTCCAGCCCAAAAGTCTGGCAGGCTTCCCCACTGGTCACATAAGGGCTCTTTGGCCAAGCCAAAGCGCCCTACATCTACCCTACACCTGACATTGGATTTGCAGGCACCACTGCTCAGCCAAACAGTGGTGCTTCTAATACTTTGGGCTTCTAATATTGGCCCAAGTTACCAAACTAGTTAACAAGTAATATGTTTGCTGAAGTAGCAGGAGGACCACAGTCAGTCCATTTCCTTCCTTCCCCCCCAAAAAATGTTTTATTAACAATTTTCAAGATAAAATACAGTAAAAATCAAACTAAATCAAAACAGTCAAAAATCAAACTAAATCAAAAATCAAACAGTCTACGGAATAAGAATATTTAAAAAGTCAAAAGATAAAAAAGCAAGAGAAAAGGGGGGGGGGACCTGTAAGAAGAAGAGGAGTTTGGATTTGATATCCCGCCTTTCACTCCCTTTAAGGAGTCTCAAAGCGGCTAACATTCTCCTTTCCCTTCCTCCCCCACAGCAAACACTCTGTGAGGTGAGTGAGGCTGAGAGACTTCAGAGAAGTGTGATTGGCCCAAGGTCACCCAGCAGCTGCATGTGGAGGAGCGGAGACGCGAACCCGGTTCCCCAGATTACGAGACTACCGCTCTTAACCACTACACCACACTGTAAGGCCCTTCAGCATATTTCTATCATGTATACCCTGTCATTTATCCACATACAGAGGTGATAAGACTCTTCCACCTGGGAGCCTACTTCTTCTCCCAGTCTCTCACCCTGGGGAGACCCTTTCTACCTGCCTTTCTTTCATGCAGGGAGCCCATTTCCCTCTTTATTCAATTGTTAACAGTCATTCTCCCCGGTGCATAACTGTCCTTAGGAAACTGTTCTGCTTCAGCTGCTTACTGATACAAGTATAAACAGCGCCTACCTCTCTCTCTGTTGTCGCGCTTGTCCCTTTCCCCATGCCTTCTTTCGAAGGAAGAATCCCTCGTGTGTTCACGGTTTTCGTAGCGATCCCTGTCGGGATAACTGCTCCGAGATTCCCAGCTGTCGTGGTAGCTGCTGCTGGTGTTGTGGCTGTCGACCTGAGATCCCCTTGCTCCTCGACTACCTAATGAAAACAGACATGTAGAAAAGCACAGGGAGATGGCCTGCTGCCGTGCTGAAAGGTTACAGGATCGCTAAAACCCTTTTTATAATCTAAAAAAAGTTTATAATTAGTTTTAACTTAAAAATACATGCATGGTGAGAGCCAGTGTTGTGCCAGCGGACTCAGCAGTTACTTCCCCTTCCTCTCCTTGCACTGTAGCCTCCTGTGACTCTCTAAATATGCTGCAGTGTCTTGTAACCCCCTGAAATGGATCTGGAGTCCGGGACAGGAGAGGAGGGAGAAGACGACAGGGCAATCCTATTTGCATGAGCAGAAGTCTGCTGCACAAGTGGGACAACCCTGTTGAGTTCCACTACCAGACTGTTATTTTCTCAGTAGGTACACTGGTGAATTAAAATTGTATCCCCTAAACTTGATAGTTTACCTGCTGGGTAAGAAATCTTTTGTGAAAGGGGCAATCACGTGAAGCAGAGGTGGAAAGGATCAGAGTGGCGATGTAGAAAAATACAGTCTAACATTAGATCTCTTAACACATAAAAGCAAATGCTTATTAAAAAGGCAACAATCAAGTGGATTTCTACCTTCCCATTACCCATCTGCTCCTTAGTATTTCATAACTCTTTGGAATACCCACAAGGTTGCAGATAAATTAAACAGGATGGTGTCTGTAGTTCGTAAATGGGGCAGAAGGCCGCCAGAATTTTAATGGTGAAAGGAGATTTAGTGAAGTTCAACTTTAATGAAATTTGCCTCTGAATCATGCAACAAAACCCCAGCATTTCATTTATTATACCTTTGTCCGATAATTCAGGTCCTCTTCCTCTACTTCTTCCAGAAGTTCTAGATTCATTTCTACTCTCACTTCTCGAGTCTGTCCTCGTTTCGGAACGAGAGCTCTCTTCTCTGCCATGGGTTCTTCCATAGCTACGTGATTCCTCCAAATACTGCTCTTCCTTTTTATGGGAGTCTCGGCACTCGCGGTCTCTGTAGTCATGGGTGTCCCGTGCAGAACGCAGGTCTCTCTGATCGCGACCTTCTTTATTGTCTCTGCTACAGCCCCTTGTGTCCCGTGAGTCCCGGGTGTCTCGAGATTCTCTTAAATCCCTACGGTCTCTGTTATCCCTGGTTTCCCTTCGATCCCGCCCATCCCGCCCATCCCTCGATTCTCGATCGTCTCTGTGATCCCGGGGAGTGCTCTGTTCTTGGTCATAGTCACGTTCCTCTCGAGTGTCTCTCTCTCTTCCCCTTTTTCCTCTCGTCTCTGAAAGTGAATTTAGCACACCTGCAGTTGAACAGTCAATTGCACAAACAGTCCTAATATCAAACTTCAATCTATTAAAACTACAAGAAACGCTGGAAGCAGAGTGACATTTTTAAAGGGTGATGGTGGTGCCCATCCAATGCCTTAAGACACCTATGCTTCTTAAACGAAAAGTCACACAAACTCCCTCCATCTCTTTTGGAGGGGGCTAATGTGTATTTTGTTCAATACTCCAGGCAAAGCTTGATATATATCTAATGCGATCAATCAAGCTGTTGTGGCAAAACACATTTTAAACATATTTAAAAACAAAAAACACTGCATTCCATCTCCCTTATCCTGCAACACACTGAGCTCTGTTCACAGCAATTTTACATTATGGTTTCCAAAGACTGCTGATTTGTACAAAGTTTTGTTTTTGTTTTATCATTTTGCACTCATCCTGCTTCTCTTCTGCCATTCTACTCTTGTGCCACTTCAGAGAAGTCATTCTGAATCTGCTCAGGCTTTCACCAATGTGACTAATTTAGACCCATCAGCCTCCTATCTTTAACCAGCTATCAATAATAAAAAGTGCTTTCCATTTATGGCATGCCTACTGAATTTCCACAGGAGTTTTTGCATAGAGACAAGAGTTGCAAAGGCTTTTGAAAAACCAGGGTATAAAATGTTCACTGATCACACGGTTGTTAACACCCTCAAATAATTCTAGAAAGGTGATGAGCAGTAACTTCCCTTTGCAGCAGCATATTCGTTTTCTTCCCCGGCAAGCTCTTTTATTCTAAAAGATTTACTAATGGTTTATTATTAACTCCCGGGACAGGAGTTAGATCAACAACCCCATTAACTTTTCTCAATAAGCTTGATGATGCTAGTAATGCTGTCTTTTGTAGTTAATACAGCAGCCAGCAATTCAATATTTGAGTTTAACAACTCTTGGGAGAAATAATGCCTGGCCTCTTGTAACTTTAAAAAACTGTTCTTACAGACTACAAGTTTGTAGTATAAAAATAAAAGTTTGCTTTTATTCTTATCCCTAGTCATACCATCCCTCCTTTCGTGGCGTCGATCGTGTGACTGTGAAATCCGTTCACGATCGTGCGACTGTGAAATCCGTTCACGATCATGCCGGCTTCTCTCCCGCACTGGTGAACGATGCCTTGAAGGGGTCTGTTTTTGCTGAGAAGGTGAGGTTCGGTGAGGATAAGGAGACGAGGAACGGCCTACAGGTGGGGAAACTGTCCTTTTGTAAGAGGGAGAAGGAGTTCTTTTGTGACGTGGCGAAGGAGAACGTCTCTGAATGGAGGAACCTGACTGAGATGAGGAAGAGTGATGTCTTGAGGACACGGGAGAATGGTGCTGAGTTGGTGGTGAGGCAGACCTGCAGACATAGAAATCGGGGGGGGGGGGAATCTGTGGAATGAGCATCCTGAGCCTTATATAACAGCCTTTCAACTGATGAAAATGAATCCAATACAACGGGCCTAAATTTACAAAATATTTCTCTCTGATCACAAAATAATATTTACATATAATTTCATAACAATGCTGCCCGTCAATTTGCAATTAGCTTACACTGTGACCAAAATGATAATGTTGTGGACTCAGAAAGGCAAGTAATTTTCTGACAATCATTTTATGCAATATATAATAACATCAGTGTGAGATTCAAAGACAACCATAGTGTGTAACAATATGATTTCAGATGTGATGTTCTACTTTGATCCTGAGTAACATGACTAATAATGCAGAGACTTAGGGTTTATCCAAGCAGCTGATGGATTCAGACAGCTTGCATTCTCTAAGTATAGATATATGTTCCAGATAGGGACTGCAGTGGAACCTCGGTTTTCGAGCGTCTCAAAAGCTGAATGTTTCGGCTTTCGAACACCGCCAACCCGGAAGTAATTGCTTCCGTTTTTGAACGCGCCTCGGAAGTCAAACACCTTCCGAGGTGTGTTTCTCCATTTTCTCAATGGATTCTGAGGACTGTCAATTGAGCCTCCATTGTTGAATGTTTCAGAAGTCAAACTGTCTTCCAGAACGGATTACATTTGACAACTGAGGTACCACTGTATTTTAAATACTGTCTAGCAATAAGTCTGCATGAGAAACAAACTGCAGACTTCTATCTGGAATGGAGTTAATATAACAATTATGGAGTACAGTTCATGTCTAAGTGGGTGAGATGACGCTCCATTTTCTGACCTTTTTAGAAGCGTTTGAGTAGTCTCAGGCTATTATTATTGTACTAATGCCATGGCTCTTTCTCACAAGAGCTCTAAACAACTTATGTATAGATCCTAAATGGTTTTACCACCTGGGGAGTTCGCAGAGCCAGAACTTGCATACCTTTGGCAACAAATCTGAGCATGTGTGTATCAAATCACACCAACCAATATTGTCGCTAACATGGAAATCAGCCTAACTAGCTATTGGGGGAAGTAGGACAAAGGACCTTCCACACCCCATGTTATAGCAAAAACTTTTTAGATATCATTTTTTCAGGCTTTTCTGCAAAATGGGGTGTCTTGGAACGTTTTGAGTATCAAATGTACCACACACTGTGTGTAACAACCATTTTGTTGTACATTTAACATCCCACATATGAAGATACATATATGTGTTATTTCTAGACTGTTAACCAGGGTTGAATTTTTTCTAGATTTCAGGTTTCTAGACAGTGTATAGCTATCAATTTTAATATCAATCATCAAGAGTGAGTCAATCCTAAGCACCTTCACACATTATTATACAAAGCTACCACTCTGCAAGCAGAGATGTATGTTCCTAGTTGCCACAGGATTTCCCCACAATCCCCTGGTTGAAACTTAAATCAAATATGTGGAAAAAGCGGTGGAACGCCTGAGCCCCAGGATTCCAATCTGTTTGGTGGCTTGGTCAGTAAAAGGTAAACATGTCCCAGGTTTAGTAGATGTAAAAGTGTCCCATTTTCAGTAATCAAAGTATCTTGGACTACACAAGTTCGGTATTTCAACAAACATATCTATATAAGGAATTATTCTACCTGCAAGATGGCGAAATGGAATGCTTATGGCTGCTGGATTTAGCTGGAGCCCAAGATGTCTGCCTTCTCCTTGTGGTAGGAGAATATTCTCTTGAAGGAGAAGAATTACTACCAGACTGTTCTTCTGGACTAGGCGAACGTCTCTGTCTATGAGAACTTTCTGAGGGATCTCTGAGGAATATACAAACAGCAATAGGTACATGGTATCAACAACATCACCTTGACATCACCTTGCCAACAAAGGTCCGTATAGTTAAAGCTATGGTTTTCCCAGTAGTGATGTATGGAAATGAGAGCTGGACCATAAAGAAGGCTGATCGTCGAAGAATTGATGCTTTTGAATTATGGTGCTGGAGGAGACTCTTGAGAGTCCCCTGGACTGCAAGAAGATCAAACCGATCCATTCTGAAGGAAATCAGCCCTGAGTGCTCACTGGAAGGACAGATCCTGAAGCTGAGGCTCCAATACTTTGGCCACCGCATGAGAACAGAAAACTCCCTGGAAAAGACCCTGATGTTGGGAAAGATGGAGAGCACAAGCAGAAGGGGATGGCAGAGGACGAGATGGCTGGACAGTGTTCTCGAAGCTACTGCATGAGTTTGACCAAACTGCGGGAGGCAGTGGAAGACAGGAGTGCCTGGTGTGCTCTGGTCCATGGGGTCACGAAGAGTCGGACACGACTAAATGACTAAACAACAACATCATCAACAACAACGACATGGAGACTGCTTGCGGCTTTGGTCAGCATGTCTTTGGCTAGAGATGAACTTGCACCCTTCTCAGAGCTTTTTGCAGTCCTTTGATAATGCACTGGTGAGAACTGTTAGACCTGGCAGGTATCTATGGAGCTGCTATCCAGTTTGGGGGATGGCGGCACTAAGTAGCTGCTGGCAACCTCCTGAAAATGGTCTCCCTCTGAGGTCCTCCAAGTTCCACTATGCCAACCACCTGAGGGCCACCCAAGGTTTAGTGTCATCAGTACAGCGATATCCTAGCTGATGAGACCGAGGTCTGGTATTTTTGCTGCTCTCTCGAAGCTTGGCAGCCATGGGAGATGATGAACAAGCCAAGTGAAGCTCAATTCCTATCCAATTGTAAATAAAGAAGGGAACCAGGAAGAAATGCCATATGTGCTGCAAATGGTCATCACTTAGCTAAGGTGGGCCTTGTTGAAGACTGCCTTCCATTTCTGGATTTCAGGTGTTGTTTGCTCACCTTCAGATAGCAACAGGTAAGTTCCAAAACTTGTAGTGTATCATGTGATCAGGAAAAGATAAACAGACTACAAATCAAAAGCCTTAAGTGGTGGCAAGCTGGACATAAGCCCTTGAGTGTTTAGTACAGTGGTGCCTCGCAAGACGAAAAGAATCCGTTCCGCGAGTCTCTTCGTCTAGCGGTTTTTTCGTCTTGCGAAGCAAGCCCATTGACGTCTTAGCAGATTAGCGCTATTAGCGGCTTAGCGGATAAACGGCTTAGAAAAAGGGGGGGGGGAGGAAAAAAAACCCGCAGGAACTCGCAAGACATTTTTGTCTTGCGAAGCAAGCCCATAGGAAATTCATTTTGCGAAGCACCTCCAAAACGGAAAACTCTTTCGTCTAGCGAGTTTTCCGTCTTGCGAGGCATTCGTCTTGCGGGGCACCACTGTAGTCTACAAATTACAGATGTAGCAAAATTAGACAAACAACTATACACAAAAATTAAAAATACCTTTGTTTCTCTTTTTTCTCTTTATTGTGTCTTTCAAAGTCACGGCCTCTCTCTTTCACCTCCCTTGGCTTCTCTTCTAACCGCTCTTTTGCTTTGTGTTTCTCCTTATGTTTCTTTCCTTGTGCCGTGTCTTCTTGTATCGGCGGCGGAGGGCTAGGCGTACGAGGACCTTTCTTTTTACTGTGGTTAGTTTTCGAACTCCTAAAACAGGTTGAGAAAACAAGTGTGGGAAGGGTTAATCGATGTGCCTGTAATCACAAAATGCTACCTGAACTAGAGCTGCACTCCAAAAGGCTGGGGGAAAGTTGCATAAAGTTTCAAAGCAACTACAACCACCACCATATATTCTCACTCCAAGTCTGCTGTAGCCATTGAAAGGGAGGACTGCTGCTCACAATGTGGTTGCCATGCAGAAGCCTCATGCAGCCGGCTCTGCATGATGGTTACTCTACAGCAAGAGATGTTTCTCAGCATCAACTTGCTACACGTGATTGAGGCTAATCCATCTGGTGAATCTGAGCACACAAAAGCTTGTCCAGGGCCACCAAGAGGCTGCTACAGTTGCACAGAGCTGCACTGGTATTGCAGCTAAAAATTGAGCAAAAATGCCATTGGGTCCCCTAACAATGTAAACTGATATTGAGTGAGTGTTCCTTTACTGAAGGTACATATTCAAATTGGAACAGAATCAAGTACAGTGGTACCTCTGGTTGCAAACAGGATCCGTTCCGGATCTGTTCCTGCTGCATCCCAAGGAATCTGCAACTGGAGGACTGCTTCTGCGCTTGCACGCAGTGCGTAAGGCGCTTTTGCGCATATGGCAAAACCCAGAAAAATACTTCGGGGTTTGCTGCATTTGCATCCCGAAGTTTATGTATCCAGAGGGATACGTAAGCGGAGGAACGACTATACAGAGTAACAAAGTATTATTTCAAAGACAGAAAGCATACCAGATTTCAAAACAGAAAGCATACCAGATTTGATTTAATAATAATAATAATAATAAAATTTATATCTCGCCCATCTGGCTGGGTTTCCCCAGCCACTCTGGGCAGCTTACAACATATATAAAAACACAACAAAACATCAAACTTTAAAAAAAAAAACAAAATATCCTATACAAGCATCAAACAAACCAACAGAAACCAATAAAGCAACAGAATCCAATAACAAAAAATAATAAACAATTTACAATTATACTCAATGAAAATAACCGCCTACCCAAACTAAACATTTAACCAATACCAACCCAACAAAAACAAAACAGGAACCAAAATTAGAACCATTGAAAACATTTTAGACAGTTGCCCCAATCCAAAAGTTGATTATTTACATTTCATCATTGTTCAAAAAGATCATAAAGCAGATTAAGATACACAAAAATCAATCCATTAGATTACATAATTATCCCGTGTCATATCTAATGTTTTGATTATAATTTCCAACATTTCTTTCCTTTGAAGCCAAGAGAAATTATTTTATTTTTACGAATAATTTTACATTTATTTCTCATGAACTTTTTAAACAACAGTTGACATAAAACTTGGTTTTTGTTACTTCATCCTTGGTTAAGAACAGTGAAATGACCATTTAATCTGCTGAGAGAAATCTCAATCCACTGAGAATCTGCAGGGAGACCTGTTTGCCACCTTGCAAGCAGAAGTTAGAGGTGGTGAAGTTGCTTTAAGCATGCTTTGGTTGGTGCAGACAATGAAAATCACACTTTGCGAACACACTGCAAAGCAGAGTTCTGTAGCTTGGTTTGCAGTCAGTCTGAATTATGGCTGAGATACCTAGGAATAATTCTTAACTTTGGATAAAGAAAATGAACTATGCTTGCATGTTATGTCAGCAAAAGGTCATCCCATTCTATCCACAACATTCACAACAATTCAAGGTATTTATTACTGCAGATGTTATTTGAAGCTTAACAAATTTCAAATGACATAAATGTTGTTTATTCATGTCATAAAAATTATCTACCATTTGATTGTAGAAAAAAACGCAAAGCACTTTTTCCTCTAATACTTAGGGAGCTCTGGCTAAGATAAACAACCAGCACCATCCATCCCCTTCAACAAATTTTAGGCCACACCACCACTCAAGGAATAACACACATTTTCTTTTACCAAACATGCATATATACTAACCTCTGTTGGTCCAAGAGGGGTGAAGAAACTGCAGAAGTCTTTTTCTCCCTCTTAGCGGTTGAAGAGGAAGATTTGGGGCTTGATCGCAGTTTTGGAGATTTGCTAGATTTTCTGGCTGAAGGTGAGGATAATTTTGACCCAACAGCCTCTGGAGAAATCTTAACAAAGGGAAACAATAAATTTGTTAATGCCCCAATTTGCTTTACATTGCTACGAGTCCAGCAACAAAAAGTCGCAATGTGGAATGCTTCTGTTGAGATTTTCTGCTCCATTTCTTTCTTTCCTCTTCCAGCCAGGCTGTGTTCAGCAAACTTTGGGGTTTAATCTGCAAATACCTTCCTCTTGGGTGGGACGCAGGTGGCGCTGTGTGTTAAACCACAGAGCCTAGGGCTTGCCGATCAGAAGATCGGCGGTTCGAATCCCTGCGACGGGGTGAGCTCCCGTTACTCGGTCCCTGCTCCTGCCAACCTAGCAGTTCGAAAGCACGTCAAAGTGCAAGTAGATAAATAGGTACCGCTCTGGCGGGTAGGTAAACGGCGTTTCCGTGCGCTGCTCTGGTTCGCCAGAAGTGGCTTAGTCATGCTGGCCACATGACCCGGAAGCTGTACGCCGGCTCCCTCGGCCAATAAAGCGAGATGAGCGCTGCAACCCGAGTCGGCCATGATTGGACCTAATGGTCAGGGGTCTCTTTACCCTTTACCTTCTTCTTGTTTACGGGTGGGTGTTAGTTTGGGCTACAGGCACTTCATAAACTTATTTGGTATTGGGTCCACAAAGCAGGGCTGGGCAACTTGTGGTATTCTAGATATTGGCTGCACTATATCCCCCATCATCCCTGACCACCATCCAAGCTGGCTAGCGCTGATGTTTCTTGTAATCCAACATCAAGGGCCACAGGTTCCCCATTGCTAATCTAGATCACCCCCAACTACTGGTTTAACAAAGAGAGCTCTCTGTGGTCTGACTGCACTTCATTTCACTCATGTTCCAGTGTGGAGTGCTTACGGCTCCAGCCACTCAATTTCATTCATTCCCCACTGCCCCATCAAAGAATCAGTCAGTATTCCATGTTCATTAAGTATCTCATTCACCATTTGCCAGTTTTCTTCAACTTTTCTTCCTTTGCATCCCACCCTTTTGATTTTGAGGAGGAATGGCCACATCTGTGCTCAATCCCAGCTGTATTAAATTATCATTGTCTCCACAGATGTCTCTGGGCATTTCTCGCCTTCATCCCTATGGACATTTAAAACAGCTTCTCTGTGTGAACTAGAAGTGATGTACCCAGGCAGAGAGGTGTTTATGTATACGTAACTGTTTCTGTGAAAGTGAAAGCTGGACCATAAAGAAGGCTGATCGCCGAAAAATTGATGCTTTTGAATTATGGTGCTGGAGGAGACTCTTGAGAGTCCCATGGACTGCAAGAAGATCAAACTTATCCATTCTGAATGAAATCAGCCCTGAGCTCACTGGAAGGACAGATCCTGAAGCTGAGGCTCCAATGCTTTGGCCACCTCATGAGAAGAGAAGACTCCCTGGAAAAGACCCTGACGTTGGGAAAGAAGGAGAAGGGGACGACAGAGGACGAGATAGTTGGATAGTGTTCTCGAAGCTACCGGCATGAGTTTGACCAAACTGCGGGAGGCAGTGGAAGACAGATGTGCCTGGCGTGCTCTGGTCCATGGGGTCACAAAGAGTCGGACATGACTAAACAACTAAACAACAACAACAACTGTTTCTGTCTTCCAAGTCTGTCTTCTAATTCCTGTCCCTTCTGGTTTCCTGCACCCCCTCAATCTCTCAACAACATGCCGTTGTTTTGTGCCCCCACCCCTTTCGAGTTCCTTCCCCTAAATATTCTTTTGTACTTTTGTCTCAGGGTTACTCCAACTCTGATACTTGCTTTCTGGCTGTGGTTTTGGCTACGGAAGCACAGATACAAAGACAACTTGATTGGGATATACACGCATGTTATGAAGACATTTATCAAACTATCGCTGAAAGTTGAGATCATGGAAATCATTCAAATTTTTTTTTTTTATCAATTATCCACCCTTCAGTCTAAGAACCCAGGGTGCGTTAGAGCATTAAAGCACAATATTAAAAACAATTGAAAACTACAATAATAAAAATGAAGTAAAAGGATAAAGAGTTGTGCACTGGTTGCTAATTTGCTACCAGGCCACATTCAAGGTGTTACTATTAGTAGATAAGGGACACGGGTGGTGCTGTGGGTTAAACCACAGAGCCTAGGACTTGCCGATCGGAAGGTCGGCGGTTCGAATCCCCGTGATGGGGTGTGCTCCCGTTGCTCGGTCCCTGCTCCTGCCAACTTAGCAGTTTGAAAGCACGTCAAAGTGCAAGTAGATAAATAGGTACCGCTCCGGTGGGAAGGTAAACGGCATTTCTGTGCGCTGCTCTGGTTAGCCAGAAGCGGCATAGTCATGCTGGCCACATGACCCAGAAGCTGTATGCTGGCTCCCTCGGCCAATAAAGCGAGATGAGTGCCGCAACCCCAGAGTCGGTCACGACTGGATCCAGTGGTCAGGGTCCTTATTAGTAGATAAAGCCCTGAACAACTTGGTTTATGGGCTCACTCAACCACTTTGATTGGCAGAACTATTAACAGGCACCACACAAAACCCGCTCCTATTTGGTGCCTGCTAAAAATATTTTTTTGACATGTCTACCCTGATGTCTAGAAAGTTGCTATGAGCCTTAATCTGTTTTTAGTCTATTATTCTAGCTTTTTTGTCTTATACTAATATTATAACTTAGTGATAATTTTATTGTTTTTTGTAAACTGCTTTGACTTTTTTCTTTACATTCAAGCGGCTTATAAATTTTATGAAATAAATAAAAACAAATTGCTGTGACTCCACATTTATTTGTGGAGCTAAAAGGAAGCTCAAGAGCACGTAGCACACAGTATATGCCATTATCAGCAACAGATGCGTCACTAACTACTATTATCCTGAAGGCTTGTTCAAATCTTAATTCTTAAACTTTTATTGGCTGTGTGGTGTTTTATTTTTGAGATACAAACCTCCTTTTTAATTACTATCTCTTCCCTTTTCTCCATGTTTTCTTCTTCAAGCTTCATTAACTCTCTCTGGATCTTCTGACGCTTCATTTCCAAAGAAAGCTCGTGGTCATAATCGTAGTTAACGTCTCCGTTATCAGAATCTTAATTTATTAAAGCAAACAAAAGAAGTCAGTGAAACGGTATCCTTGACATTCTCTATACAGTGGTGCCTTGCAAGACGAAAAGAATCCGTTCCGCGATTCTCTTCGTCTAGCGGTTTTTTCGTCTTGCGAAGCAAGCCCATTGACGGCTTATCGGCTTAGCGCTATTAGCGGCTTAGCAGCTTTTAGCGGCTTATCGGCTCAGCGGATCAGCTGATAAGCGGCTTAGAAAAAGGGGGGGAGGGGAAAAAACCCGCAGGAACTTGCAATACATTTTCGTCTTGCAAAGCAAGCTCATAAGGAAATTCGTTTTGCGAAGCGCCTCCAAAACGGAAAACCCTTTCGTCTAGCGGGTTTTCCGTCTTGCAAGGCATTCGTCTTGCGGGGCACCACTGTATTAAAAACATGTCAACTATAGGATGACTATAATTTGATACAATCTTGGGTCCCTGGCTGTTGTTGGACTACAACATCCCTGACACTGGTCCTGCTAACTGGGGATGGTGGGAGGTATAGTCCAACATCAGCTGGGGAACAAAGTTGAGGAACACTGATTTAATGGATAAGGATATTAGGGTTCAGGGTGATCAATGTAACATTACTAGGAATCAGGAAGACACTGATTTTTAGAACGGAAATTGTTCAGTGATGTCAGCGGCCTAAACTATGTTACCCTGAAAGGTAATTCTTTAAATTACCTATTTTTAAATAATGCTTTCCCCAAGGAGTTCCGGGTGGCATAATTGGTTATTCATCTCACTTTTATCCTATGAACAACACTTAGTCTAACACAAGGAGATTTAGACAGGGGAAAAGGTGGGCAGAAAAATGTGCCATCACCAATGCTTCTCCACTCCATCTGAACTGCTTTTTCCTGTGCTAAAGGGACCATTCGACTATTATTAAATGTGCCTTTATATAATACATTGTCTGATCGTTCTGAAAGCCTTATTGTTATTTTCATTTCTCTCTCCATTCAACAGCGATGTTTTGCTCTCCCTCTGGACTCTATGTAATGCTTCCGCAGTGCATATTTTTAATTTTGAAAAGAGAGATTTTAAAACTAGACAAACCAATACACTTTTCTTGCATACCATGTATCCAATCTTGTCTAGTCTACTTTCTTATTTAAAAACTACTCAGGATTCAAAAGCTACTAAAAATAATTTTATTTCAGGAGATATATTTATTAAGAATTCAAGTTCACTCCTTTGCAGTTCTCTCAGTCCATTTTTTATTTTTTATTTTGGCTCCATGAATCTAGTAGGCCATGGCACCTACCGTCTCTGTTTGTTTCCCAGTCGGGATTTTCTTCTTCACTTTCTGGAGTTCTCTCCTTGGTAATTTTAATATCTTCCTTCCCCCTGTGCCTCCCCCTGGAGGACTCTTTCTACAGAGGAAAACAAAACAGGCAAATTCAAACAAAACAGGCCTTTAGAACTGTGGGCGATGTGTGTGTGTGTGTGTTGTTTTGTTTCTTACTACGTTATGCATTTTTGTGCATTTATATTATAAACTGCCCTGTGATCCTTGGAAAAAAGGTGGTATAGAAATTCAAATAAATAAATAGTAAGTCAGTTGATTTTTAAAAACAATAGTTGGAAGCAGGCACATTTAGGAGGGGGGCTGGGGTGTTTCCCCACCCCCCTACTTCATGATTCTAATTGCTTTTTTCATGAAAACATTCAAGAAGGGTTTGCTTTTTCCAAGTTCCATCCAGATATTAAAAAAAGAATAGGTTGAAAACTCAAGACTCATAGAACATACTCTTCCTTCTAGTATGCCATGTGTGTCAAGGAATACTTACAACAAGAACTGAAAAAAGAGAAAGGCTTAGTTCAGATATAATGATTAGAATTCTAAAAGCTTGGGGATTGAACAATTAGGAAATAAAACAAGGCTGTTGATATTGGTTCTGAATGAAGAGTTTCCTTAGCGTCCAAATTCAGGAAACTGGTTGGTTCAAATGTCAGTTTATTCACAAATCAGGATATTAAAATATGGGTGGGATCCAACTAACCAGCCGTGCAAGTGGAAGCCCACAAAAGGACCTCCTCTGGTGTAAACTGGGCTTCCCTCCCCTCACACACACCCTGAAACCAGCTCAGGAATTTCTATGCTATCTCCTGTGGTGGGATTTCAAGTCCTCAAAACAGAGCTACTGAACCAGCTGTATGAAAAACTCACTAGTCAGAAGGGTGCAAGTTACTCAGCCAGATGTCTGGAAATGTTAGAGCTTAATTTCCAGTAGGACTTGTGTGGGAGACAAGTCCTGAAATCAGAGAGGAGTAGCTACTGGATAGGTAGAAAGCAGGGGTGAGCTGAATCACTAAGGCAGCTCTGTAACAAGGGTGCTGGATGTAGAGATCTTATATCCACACCATTAAGCCTTTGTGGGCATATAGAAGTTGTGCAGGAAAGGGCCCGGGGAAGTTAAGAGGACAGCTGTATCTTCATTTCCAACCCTTAATTTCTAAAACAACTGGAGGCTCCATTTTGCATTTACACACTCATCAGGTAAATGCTATTTACTTTTCAGGCCTATGTTAGCTTACTAATTTATTTTACAAAGACCACCTTTGAAAAAATGTGGCAGTGTGATGAACAGCACGGAATCAGCAATAAGATTACATTCATAAAACAAATGCAAGATACTCCAGCAGAACAAATTAATACATCAGCATAGATGGATCGTTCCCTGGCAAATGCTAAGTTTTAAACAGCTACCCTATGAGACTGGTGCAAGTATGCAAAAGACCACGATGTTAATCAGGGGAAAAAGCATTGGTTTCAGGGACACAAAAATACTCCCGAGTATATTTTAACTGTATAAACAAGAGGCAAGGTGGGGTGATATATTCCTTTCTTCCATATCAAACAAGTGGTGGTAACCACCCCTCTGCAACCAAGCGGAAGGAGATGCATTTCTGAATCTTTAACCTCCCCAAACGCAAAAACTGTGCTCAGCTCCTTGGCAGGAAGGTACAGGTAAGAGAGTCCCTTACCTGTCCCTCAAGCATGCTGCATTCATTACTGCAGCAAACTGGACTAGGAGGCTTAATCTGCAAAAGGCTTGTCTCTTTGCCCTTTCTACAACAGTCACCACCTTAAAAAGCCTGGGTCTTCAGGATCCAGTGTTTGGCTCAGAATGTGATAGGGCCAGAAACTTGAGTGTTGAATGGGGGAAATCAGGGGCGGGGAATGTGGCCCACTAACACCCCCCCCTCAACAAGTTTCTGCATGGCTATGAAATTTCGCAGGTTGGTTAGGGAGAACGAGTAGGCTGAAAGCCATATAATCATATACTGCCTCTATCTTGTTGGCTGATCAGTACGGTTATGTCAAGCAATATTCATAAACACTAAAACTGCTCAGGATTATTGATTTGCCATGCGTGGTCATGGGTCGACAATCAGATTTTAAAATGTCCCATTTTCAGCCTAGCTACTGACCAGGGTGCCTTGGTTTATGTTTGGACCAAATGTCAGGGAACTAATAATTTCAATACCCTCATGGGTTAGTCAGCTCCAAGCATTTTAATATATACAAGTAATGATATAAACAAACCACTCACACGTGGAACCTGAAAATGAAGTTTTCCTTCCGAATCAGCCAGCTATTCCATCCAAAATGCAAGATTTCCCCACACTGCTTCAATTTAGAACTTCTATAAACAATCCAATCAAGTGTTGTTACTTATTTCAGCCATTTCTTTTAAAAAGAAAAGCTGATTATTGTTATGGGTTTGGGGGTCTTGACTGAGGCAAATGACTACGATTTTGTCTGACAAAATCTGATGTGAAATTAGGGGACATACTAAAAAGCACTTGGGAGTCCTAGAGTCTCTCACCAGACTTGGAAATGTGTCCTTCATGAGCATTTTAGACATTCATGAGCATTTGACAGAGATGTGGAGCATTTTACATTATTTTCCCTTGGTCAACCATATTTTAGGATCCTGAAAAGTATTTACATTCTGAACCACTGAAGTCTTAGGGTAGCGTCCAATGAAGTTGTCCCACTAGTGCAAGGATTTCCACCTCTGCCACAGAACTTCTTCCCCCTGTGCCCACCCACAATCTGTTCCGGGAGTTACCTCAACAGTGTGGACCTCTTTTGTGGTGGGCGGGACAGGAAGAGGAAGTCCCATTGTACAGTCCTTGTGTTTTAATGGGATGACTTCACTGGATACAATCCAATATTTGGGGGGGGGGTAAGTTAACCCTTTGGAGGGTTTCATTTCATTTTAAATAATTCTCATTTCATTTAAAATAATTAAGGCTGTAAAAAGACACCTTAAGAAGCCATTAGAAGACTGGTTTCTTAGAGAATCTGAAAAGCAACAGAAGCTTCATATTTCTTAAGCAATGCACATTCTAACTAGAGCTTTCAGCTACCAACGTTGTCACACAAAGTAAAGATTCCAGGCCCCAGAAATCTATGTCTGTACAGATTGCATAAATATCTCAGTTCTCAATTTTTGTACAAAGAAAGGAAAAAAAAGGATTTTTGTTCTGGTTTATATCCAATTTAGCACAGAGGAACCTTTCTCAAATAAACTACCATGTCTTCCTTCTAGTAGTAAATACCACAGAAAATTGAAGATTGTGTTCTACTGAACCCTAATGAGTTTACCTTGTATATACGCTGAAGCAATTTTGGCTAGGTTTTAATATAATATTAAACATACCATCTTTTTCAATTGGGCAGAGGTGAAAATCTTAAGGGAGTTTTCACCACTGTTGTGCAAATGTTCCCTTGCATGAGGCTTTCTGAGACCTTCTTCCAGTGGAGCTAAAAAAACTGTCCTGTGGTTTGGGGAATTGTTTGGAAAAGTCTGATGTAGCACACACAAAGCTGGCAGAAACTGGGTCCAGGCTTCTTATGCAAGTGAACTTCCAACCCTCAGGAGATGATTGGTTGTCACAGGAGGCAAGCTCAGTGGAGAAGAGAGGTGGAAAAATCCCTGTTATATGCACACACTTCCGCTCATGTATGTGTGGGCCCAATCCATTATCTACATTGAGAAGTTAAGGCCAAGATTAAAAAAAAAAAATTAAAAAAAATTAAGAAGTCCTACCTCTGGTGCACCCAATGGCTTGGACTTGCTCAGTGATTTTTTTCCCTATGAATAGGAAAATCTCATGTTATGTCATAAACTGCTTTGCCCTATGTCAAAAGGGGTTTGTTTTCGGCATGGACCAGGCAGGGACGGTGTGATGTGGTACAGTGGTGCCTCGCAAGACGAAATTAATCCGTTCCGTGAGGCTCTTCGTATAGCGGTTCTTTCGTCTTGCGAAGCAAGCCCATTGACAGCTTAGCGGATTAGCGCTATTAGCGGTTTAGCGGCTTTTAGCGGATCAGCTGATAAGCGGCTTATCAGCGGATCAGCTGTTAAGCAGCTTAGCAGCTTAGGAAAAGGGGGGAAAGGGGGGGGAACCCGCAGGAACTCGCAAGACATTTCGTCTTGCGAAGCAAGCCCATAGGGAAATTCGTTTTGCGAAGCGCCTCAAAACGGAAAACCCTTTCGTCTAGTGGGTTTTCCATCTTGCGAGGCGTTCGTCTTGCGGGGCACCACTGTAATGTTGTTTGAGAACACAAACACAGCCCTGCTTGGGAATACAGAACTAGTTGTTAGGGTCAATGGATCCTGACCAGGGAATTCTAAACACATCTTGGGTAACTGGGGTTAAGTGCAACACAGTGCTTGGTTTTGTTCCACATTAGGAAACCCTGCATCCCAAAACAACTGAAGAAAGCAAGGAGATACATGAACATCCCATGCTCACCCTGACAGGAGAAGATTGCTCTTCTGTATTATGCTTCTGTGGTTCAGCTTCAATTTCTTGACGCTTATTCTTCATTCTTTCCCGAAGATCCCCTGTAGGCCTTTCGGGTGACCTATACAATACAGACAGAAAATATAACTGCTTCTACATCCTTTTTAAAAATACAGTTTACAGGTTTGAGATCTGCAGTTTTATAATACAGTTGTGCTTTGCCATCATGTTTCCTGTCTTCACTCAGCTCCTGCCATGTAATACCCTAACGTCCAACCCTAAATAAATGGCCATTAAAGCTACCCAGTATGAAGAAGGCTTGCCTAACCCTTTTAAACAAGTTTAACTGTTGTTCGGGAACTGCACAAAAAGTATGAACTACCATAATCCAAGGAAGTTCCCTGCCCTAGAAAATCATCCCTTACCTAAAGGAAATAAAATAAAAAGTTTGCCTAAAAGTTTCTTTATGTCTTCCACTGTATGTTAGCAATTCACTTTCATGAGACCCAATGCTTGATTAGGCTGAGATGTAAATGTCATTCTACTGCAAACAACTTGCATTTTTATGGTCGCCAACCTTTTGGGGCCATTGGGCACACTTGGAATTTGGAAATTTTGGAATTTGGTGCCGTGGCCACCAGCCACAAGATGGCCATTGAGGGAGGGGGGTGGCATAACATAAAATGGCTGCAACATCTAAAAGAGCAGCAAAAGAGACAGGACTACACAAATGGTACAGTCATGCCCCCACATCAACCACCCCATCAATGGGCTGGAAAGGCACCTCCATCAGCCCCCACCACGTTCACTCACAGAGAAAATCTTGTTATGCCTCTCCTCTGTTCAGAACATATGGGAGGGGGGCTAGGTATCCAATCCTAGCATCCAATGAAATGCGAGCATGTTTAAGGGGGCATACTCCATGTAAAAGAGGCCGAACCAGTGCAAACAAGAGCTAAACAGGACAAGCAAGCTGTCTTTTGTGCACTGTGGACTTTGGAGGTGTATTTACTGAGATCAATCACAGGTGCCATAGGAGGCTATGGTGGGCACACTGGCATCCATGGGCACTCTCCTGGTAACCCTTTTTGTAGTTTTAAATATTTTTTTTCCCCAGAAAATACATAACAAGCTAACAATCTCCCAGCCTGCCCCAGGGCAATTCAAAATACATGATATATACAGAACACCAGATCTAACTTTACAAGTAAACCACTGAAGGTTAACTCTGAACATAATTGATCTTACTTGGAACCTTAACAAAATGAAGGAAATTCCAGGTTAAAAACAACAACAAAAACCTATCAGAATGATTCCTGCATACTCTTAGCTGATCTGACATTTTCCCATGACTAGGATATGCCAAACTTTATCCAGTCGCTGCTTTCCAACAACCAAATGAGCCATCTTATAATTATGTGCAATAATGAATTCAGGAGCCATTAAGAGATAGTTTAAACTTGTAAGAGGTGCTATAATGCCTTTTAGATCAATCAAAAAGGAGGCACAAAAGCAAGTGAACTATAAACAGAGCACCCTAAAATTTGAGTTATTTTCTGAAGACTATCTTACCAGAAAACTGAAGTTATGCAGCACACTACCCCAGTATTCCTATGAAAATCTGAACATGCCTAATGCAGATAAAGTTATGTGCAATATCCAGTTCTGTGGAGTGGGGCTGGGACATAAGAAGAAAAGCATGAAATTCCACTGGACAAGTGAAAGCTTTGAGGGTGCTTGAAGTAGCTCTTACAATCCTGGTCTGCATTTATTCTTCTACATGACAGAAGAGTATGATACTCTCTAGGTGTCATTGGAAAATAGAGTTGGGAGTCCAACAATGTCTGCAGGGCACCACAATCAGCTTTTGCTGATTGTTCTACATTTCCCAAAGTTGAAAAAAGTTCTGATTTGAATCTGAAGCAATACAAGGGTCAATATTTCTTCACCCTGTGCTAACTACTCAGCCCAGCTCATTCTAAGTACATGCTCAATTGGAGACAATATATCTAGCTATGAAAATAAAAGAAAATAAAGCAAACATGACTGAATAAGTTGTGAACTTGTGAAGATGAATCTCAAGGGGGAAAACCTTGGCATCTTGCATTTATTTTCATCGTATCTTAACTAAAGTTTATAATAAAATATTATCACTCAAAAGACGAAATGGGTTGATTTTGGGGGTAAAGGGAGGAAAATACATCCCATTCTCCTGAGCTTAAATATTTAGTTTATTTAGGAAGTCTTAACTGTAAGGAAACTAGAAACAGGTTTCAAAGAGCTTCCTCTCTCTTCTGCAAGTAAAGAGACTCTTTGCACATTACTCTTTCAGGTGGACACCTCAAGTGCGCACCTAAAAATGTAAACTGTGAATGTGAAAAACAGGTGTTCAAAACTACACATGTAATACGCATATACTCAGGGGAGACCAAGGGTTGGCTATGGCTTCCTGTTGAGCAGATACTCTTGAAGCAAACCTGGAGTGGTGGTTGTGACATAGAAAATATTACTTCCCATTCTTTAAGGTGAATCAGAATGTATTTCTCATTTTAATTTTTTTAGCTAACCCCGCAAGTAATACTGTAAACAAAGGAGGTCAGTAATTAAATCTAATATTGGTAACAAATTTACCATGTGATTTTAGGCAAGCCCTTATTCTCTCAGTCCCGTCACCCATCTTAGTAAGAATTATTGTGTTCATGTATAAGAAAGAGCCAGCTACTTTGAATACTGTACTTAAAATATGCTACAAAATGTTGTTTGGATTTAGCTCAGCTTAAAATCCAGAGGCAAAGAGAGTCTTAAATCTGAAGAAGCTAAGGATTTAATTCAGCAGAAAATTCTAGAACCTTAGATGTTCCAACAATATTTATGGAAACAAGCTCCATTTCAATCTCCGAATACTTATTTCATCCATAAGTAACAGGTGCCTTCTGATGCTATGTCAAAAGGATTCTTTTTATGGTTTAAGTTCTAATATAAAATATGAAACCAGAAAAACCACGTACCTAAAAAATCTTGCTATTCTCCATATTCAATTTTTAACAAATCAAAATTAGAAGTAAAGAGCCTCAGGAATTGAGCTATAAAGGAAGCATATCTGGAGAATCAAAATTCATGAAAAGAATTTCATTTCTACTTCCTCTTTATAAATAAAATATATTCAAGTAATGTAGGTAAAGGTGAAGGACCCCGGACGGTTAAGTCCAGTCAAATTCGACTATGCAATGAAAGTTTTTCCAGATATCTGTAATTTTAGAATGTGTTGGATTACTTTAGTACTTTGTGTGAATTGCAAGTATTCAAGAAGGCCATATTATGCAATCCAGAGAATAGTATTGTTACTCTTTATATAAAAACTTTACTCTCTTTAAGAACAAGTAGGTAGCCATGTTGGTCTGCCATAGTCAAAACAAAATAAAAAAATTCCTTCTAGTAGCACCTTAGAGACCAACTAAGTTTGTTATTGGTTTGAGCTTTTTTATTTTGTTTCTCTTTATTTTTTATTTTTATTTTTGTTTCTCTTTAAGAAGTAATTGTTCATTCAAATAGAACCCTTATACAACTGCCTTAGAGCTAGTATGAAACTTGTAATTTGGGGGGAGGAATGAAAATGAGGACTGTACCCATATTGAAAACTAAGTAATATACAGTACCTGAAAACACTATAAAATAGTCCAACCATCTCTTTCATAGACAATGTTCAGTGCTTTCAGAGAGCTTTCTGTATATTTTATATGTTCTGAGAAGCAGGGCTTTTTTTTCAACTGGAACTCAAGGAACTCAATTCCAGCACCTCTCAAGGTGGGCGCCATTGCCATTATAAGAGAACATGGGAAGCATTCATGGTGAGTTCTGACTCCTCTTTTTCTAGAAAAATAGCACTACTGAAAAGTATATTGTTTTAGCCCCAGGGAAACAGTATTTTATACCTAGAACACACTTGCGTCAGATTTTTACACGTAAGTTAAGCAGTAAACTCCTACTTTGCAGTTACTGGGGGTATTTCAAAAGGCATTGTGCCCATCAGCAATAGTTCCAACAATTTCTTTTATCCAAAAGGAAATCTAGTCATGGCGCAATCCTCCTCAAGAAAGTGATATGCATCCCTTAGTACTTTCCTACATGCAGCCTAATGCTACACACATATCCACACATACACTAAAATCACAAATAAGCTCTCAAAGTAACAAGTATCCAGTTTTAATTATTTCTTTAAAGGTTTATGGTTTATTCCAGTTCATACTAGCTTTGGCTATGATTCTAAGAAATACATTTTATTTGACTTGGAAACAGTTTTTCTCGAAAGGAGTGGAACTTCCATGTAAATGGAGAGGTAAATGGATTTAATAAAACATGTGGTTTTTAGTAAGCAGAGTTGTTCAAGTGTTCAGTGTTTGAAGGACAGCAATGTTCCTTTAATATACTGATGGTTGTGCTCCTCTACTTGCAATTCCCCTTTCCTTATGTCTGCAAAGAACACCTCTATAGAAATTTCAACTGTGAACAGACATCCTTGCTCTAACTTGACAAAACACAGTATTTTACAATATTATGCTTCCAGTCTAGAAGGCGAACAAGAGGGAGGAGAATTTGTTCTGGAGAAGGGAGCCTGCAACCCTGCTCCTGATCTCTCAACTGTTGTCAAGAGATCATCTGTGTTACATCTGCACTTGGGATAGGTCCCCTTGCAAGTGTATAGAGAGCACAGAAATCTACTGATTGCAAAGACTCTCCGTCTCCCCTAGTCTAGTAAGCATATTTGTACATGAAATTTATGAGTAACTATTTGGCAAAACTAGGGATGCGGGTGGCGCTATGGGTTAAACCACAGAGCCTAGGACTTGCTGATCAGAAGGTCGGCGGTTCGAATCCCAGCAAAGGGGTGAGCTCCCGTTGCTCGGTCCCTGCTCCTGCCAACCTAGCAGTTCAAAAGCACATCAAAGTGCAAGTAGATAAATAGGTAGGCTACCCTCCAGCGGGAAGGTAGGCGTCACCCTGCGCTGCTCTGGTTCGCCAGAAGTGGCTTAGTCATGCTGGCCACATGACCCGGAAGCTGTACGCCGACTCCTTAGGCCAATAAAGCGAGATGAGCGCCGCAACCCCAGAGTCAGCCACGACTGGACCTAATTGGTCAGGGGTCCCTTTATCCTTTATTTGGCAAAGCTACTTTGCACGCGCACGCGCGCACACACACTTAAAAAAACACACACTAATAAATACACATTTAGGTTATATTTAAAAGAAAAATCAGTTTTATGTTACTAAATCAGATCCAAAACAAAATGTGGCCTGGATTAATTAAACAATTTAGCACCCTACTCAGCCCTATTCTCTTTCCTCTCTCTGCCTGCCACTCCCATTTCAGGACTCGACTTTTTCACTCCCTGCCTCCTATTTCACAGCTCTCACTCATTCCCTGTTCTCTGTCATCTCTCTGCTGTTACTGGTCTTGCTGCCACATAGGAACCTCTGCTCCCATCATCCCTCCTGCTTCCATCCTGTAAGCTTCCTCTCCTTTCCAGCTCTCCTCTGGTCCCTAGGCTCTTTCCCTCCCCCTTCATTTCTTGTTCTTCCATTGCCTCTGTCCTCTCGGCTGTCTTCTCTTCTGAGCTCCTGTCATTTCAGCTTAACAGCACCAGGCAGAATTAAATGCCTCTCTGGGTTGCACATGCAATTGCTGTTCATTGCTCCACACCTCTCCCTCGTGTAACTGCAGGCATGCACAATCTTCCTGGGGTTTTTTTTTATTTGCGGGGGGAGATTTGCCCCCTATGGTTTTGTAAAAATATTTAATGGCGCCTCGGGATTCGCCTGGTGGTCCCACATTGGCTACAAAGCTGAAGGCATGCTACGACGGAGTATATCAGTGATATATCGTCACTATGTATAATCAAGACTAGCAAATGAATTTACACGAAGAAATCTACTGTGGGGTGAGGAAATAATATTTTAATCTTCTGTTTGGTTTCGTTCTCCTTTCATCACTGGTGCCCTGAATCTATAATACCTACAGAGTAGTTGTTTGCTGGCTGAGTACATCTTAACATCTTTTAGTCTGCAATCAACAAAAGCATTTACAAATGGGAAGCAAGTCCTCATTGCAATTCCATGCTCGTGTGAGAATAATAAATGTCAATCATAACCTTGTGCTTCACATCACAGCTATCCTTCATTCTCTGTCTCTTTTATAATAAAAAATAAATGATTCCTAAAAGCATCACGAGACATACAATTTCTCAGCAATCGTTGACGTTGCAATCCTATACATGTCTACGCAACTGTAGGTTCCACTGCATTAAAAAGGGCTTACTCCTAGGTAGCTGTGTATAGGATTATAGCCTAAATCTCCTACAGAAGATCTTTAACTGCACAGTATTCAATCTTAATTGTAAATTAATTCCATATAGTAGATATTCAATCTTAAGCATTTTAGCTTTAAAAAATGCTACATAAAGTGAAAACACAGACAACTGTAGCTCTTCAGGAGTTACAAATCAAAACAATATTTTCACTTAAAGCAGTATTTTTAATCCTGCCTTCTGGTGGTAGAGACACAGTTATGAAAGCACAGTTTTGGCACAAAGGTATGCTACATTGTGAATGTACAGTAAACCGTTTTACTGTCTAGCTAATAATAATGACTGTGGTGACGTCATAGGTTGAGATTTTTAGTGTTGTATTAAGCAGCTACAATACAAAATTTGAGCAAATCAGAAGCTGCAGTAACATTATGCAACCATACATTTATTAGGGTTTCCATTCCCATTTGACATCAGGTAAAATTGTTCAAGCAAAAGTTAATATGCAACAAGAACATTTTATCAATCTGAAGTTACACTCAAAAGGCAAGGCATAATCACACTTCCAAATTAATTGTATTTTTAATAAAGCCATATTGCTGCATTGTAAGTTTTAAAGAACTACAAGAAAACAGCTTTTGCAAGCATGTGAATATAAAGCTGAGTTCTTCATTTACCTTCTGTAACTGCTGCTAAAGCCTTTACCTCGTGGTGAAGGGCCATGTACGAATCTACATGTGTTCCCATAGAGGCAGTTGCCAGTCTTCAGCCAGTTACGGCACTGTGTCTAAGAGACAGACATTACTGGGTGAATTTCAAACTAATTTTGGAAGTACTGCTTGTGTGAAAATTCACAAAACAAATAATTCCACATATTATTCCCACCCAACAGTAACTTGATGAAAATCAATAGTCTTAGATCTGATAGTGATCCTTTATGAGACTTTGGATTATCCCAAGACATTTCAAAATGCATTTTCATTAACTACACTGCCTCGCCACATCTCTTCACCAACTAAGGGTCAAAATTGCACTTTACCTTGATACGTAATGCAGGTGAAGACATTTCTTTTCTCCAGGCCCTTAAATAGTTTTCAGCATTCTTAATAACCTTGGTTCATTTTATCAGCCAGTGTTTTAATATTGTTTATTGGTGTTGTTTAATCTGATAGGGATTTCTGCTTTTATATGTGTGTCTGTGTGCACACGCACACTTGCAGAGATTTGTTCTTAAGTTGTTGACGTATGTAGTTTAGTCATGATTTTGTACTCCGCTTAGCTGTATGGTGCTTATCTCATCTAAATAGTAGGTGGCCTCATAACAGGCTTTTTAAATAGGCGTCTCATAAGTTTAATGTGTACTACCTCAGATGTGAAGTGTGCATGTAAACATTTTCTTGTCTGTGTGTCTCTTTTTTCTGATGACCAATCATCTACTTTAAAAGAAGCAAGTACAATTCATCCATGCACACATCACATCCTACAGGGTATGGGTACATTTTGAACACAAAAGCAGAAATAAATAAATGGTCCTCAATAATTATAGCACTCAACAGATCTGAGAAATGGCACTGAGAACAAATTGCCGTCTTGCCACACCCCACAGAAGGGTACTTCAACCGTTAACTCCCTGCATAATTCAGACTATAGGCCACAGGAATAAACAAGGTGCATTACATCAAGGGAACCTGCAGAAGAGGAATGTCTAAATGGTTGCAGCCATGAAGCCAAGCTGCACTAAACAGGGCAAGACAACACCACCACTACCTTAACAAGTCTGTAGCCAATCTCGCTTGGGGAAAATGTATTCTCTATTCCACACATGGATACCATATCATGAAATCAAAAGTTAACCGCAGATTCTCCCCAGGAAATATCGTAAGAGAGTGCAAGCCAATTTGGATCTAGCATTCCTTGCTTAGTAAATCATCATTTATTAAGCTGGGGAAAGCATCAGCTCCACATGGCCATCCGCTCTCATCACATGGTGTTGCAAATGGGATAGATTCTGGTTTAAGACCCTGATCCTAACATTAAACCCACACTGCCCATTTTGGATGCAATGAGGATCTGTAAGTTAGTTTAATCAGGGCAGCAGCACCAAAGTTGGCACATGGAGAAATGAGCATGTGGGCCCAACACTCCTTCTCATCTCCCTGAACCGTATTTAGAAAGCCAACAATGTTACTTCGGAACATGGCTCTGTCCATTCCACCCAGCCTCATCTCCTGGTTGTGCTATGCTCCAATGCCCCCAGCATAATAATCCACAAGGCATCTGACTGCAATAAGAAAGCCTTCATAAACTCCCACAACTGAGGGAAGTGAAACACTATTCCCAAACATGTCTGCTCTACGAGAGGAGGGGCTACATTAAATACAAATAATACTTTTCAACTCACCTCTGCAGTACTTCCAGTGCTGGGTCCAAGTCTTTCAAATACACTGGGTCTTCGGGATGTGCTATCAGATATGGTCTTGGTATTTTCCACTGTGACCTTCCTTCTAATTTTTGACATTTTGTACTACTTCAACCAAAAAAAAAAGCAACACTGTAAAATTCTCAAGCTGATCTATTGCAACTGAACTCATAGAAAAAATCATCTTCAGGAGTTTCTGCAGAAATCAAAGCAACAAATACTGGATTGTATTCAAGATGAATTATTATGATTTTTATTTCATACTAGTTATAACCAGGGCCCATGTTTATGCTAGGTTTTGGCTTCTTTATCCTTCCTTCACTATCATCTCAAATAATATCAACTCTAAGTGGCACCTAAAACGGACTTATAAAGCTAGACTTTTTCCCTTTCCTAAACAATAATTATATCTGTAGCAGCAACCAAAAGTATTGCTGGCATCAGATACCAACGTGCCTAGAAAAAATAATGCCAAATAGATCAGTCTTTGTGTCACAGTAGTTTTTCTGAATCAATACCAATGTTTGTAATGTAATTCACTGTTCTGGGTGGCTTCTTTCAGAGATAAGATGGGCTGCTTCTCCTTTGAGCTACACAATCCATTACCAGCAAGAGTTCAAGGGGTAAGCATTGGGATAGATGTCAGATCCCAGCCAAAAATACAAACGTGGAACCTACTTGTGCTCAAATGTATCCAATAAGCCCTATTTAGCAGCCAACTGTGAAACTAATGCAATTTAGACCCATCTGTAAGATGAACTGCGTTCTTGATCTGTGTAATTCAAGCCAAGTGGCACTCATCTTTTTCTGAGTATGATAATAACATCAAAAGTTTGCATATTTTCTCACTATTTAAGTTAAGTTCTGGTGCATGCTAATTTATAGGACTGGTTTTTCCAGGGAAAAGGCTTTCATTTTATACCGTATTTTTCGCTCTATAACACGCACCTGACCATAACACACACGTAGTTTTTAGAGGAGGAAAACAAGAAAAAAATATTCTAAACGAAACAGTGGATGTATGATTTTTGTGGTTCATGCTGTGGCCACAGACGTGATCTGACGGTGAGTTTGGGGTAGCCCAATGCAAAAATCCTGAGGATCCATGTGGATCCATGCTTTGTAACCACGTTTTTGCGCCATTGCAGCCCCATGAAACAGTGGGTGCGTGTGTGTTTTTTGGTGCAGGCTATAGCCATGGAAATGCTATGTGATCTGATGGTGAACTTGGGGTGACCCAGTGCAAAAATCCTGAGGATCCATGTAGATCCGTGCTTTGTAACCACGTTTTAAGTGGGGAGGGAAGGAAAAGCATTCAAGGGACAAGGAGCACATGTGGGGTGTGTGGAGAAGGATGCTGCTAATAATGCAGGAGAGGGGTTTAAGGGGAGAAAGAACACGCATGGGGTGTGTAGAGAAGGATGCTGCTAATGATGCAGGAGAGGGGTTTAAGGGGAGAAAGAACACGCATGGGGTGTGTGGAGAAGGATGCGGCTAATAATGCAGGCGAGGGGTCGAAGGGGAGAAGGAACACGCATGGGGTGTGTAGAGAAGGATGCTGCTAATAATGCAGGAGAGGGGTTTAAGGGGAGAAGGAGCTTGCATGGGGTGTGTGGAAAAGGAGCTTTTTGGCGAGCTGAGCGGGGAAGGGGGAGGGAAAGAGCACTGTTGCTTTAAAGGAGCCAACCGGACAGCAGCCACTTACAGCAGTGTAAGCAGCTCCTTTCCTCTCCCGCTTTCTTCCTTCTCTTCCTCTTTGCTGCTTTACACAGCTAATGGCTAATCCCCTACAACCCAAGTCCTGCTCAGTGGATCAGCGGAGACGCTGGGAGAATCGTAATTTCCCCCTCTCCCTCATCCCGTGCCCTCCTGTCCCCAGCAGCCTTTTTAAAAACTTTTTTACTGGTTTTCACTGCGCTAGTGGCTCAGAGCTCTCCTGTGCCCTGCCGTCCCTCTGCAGCCTCATTGCTCCGTTTAGAGAGCGGACCTTTGCTAGCTGAGGCTGCAGCAGCTGTTGCTGGCTACGCCACGCTTTTTCCGGCTCGCTATGGCTCCCGTCTGTCCCTCCCCCCGTGTAAGCGGCTGCTGCCCGCTTTGCTGCCATGGCTCTACTTCCTTCCCTCCCTCCTCCTCGGCTCCTCCCCCTCCTCCTGGCTGTAAAGCAAGCAAAGCTAGAGCCGCGCAAAGCGGGACAGAAGCCCTGCAAGTGGCTCCCGCTTTGCTTGACTGGCGGCAGCCATGGCTCCGGTCGAGTGCATTCGCTCCGTAACACGCACAGGCATTTTCCCTTACTTTCTAGGAGCAAAAAAGTGCGTGTTTTGGAGCGAAAATTACGGTAATCTTAATAACTGAAATTGCAAATCCAGCATGTAACCAACACATCTGTTCCACTGATGGGAAAATTGCAGCTCAGGGAGGATGGCAAAGGAGCAACTGTTTTCAAAATGAGAACTCATTAAGTGAATAGCATAAGGAATACTTAACAATAAATTGGAACAATCCCTTTATCAGGAAGGAAGATGAAATGAACACCAACATTTCAGGCCCAAGAAGGCAATTTTCTCACTGAGTTAAGGGGCATCTACTGTGAATAAAGCTTGTCCTCCGTGCACACAATATTTGTGCGGGAAGTACCGTATTTTTTTGCTCTATAAAGCTCACTTTTTCCCTCCTAAAAAGTAAAGGGAAATGTGTGTGCGTCTTATGGAGTGAATGCAGGCTGCACAGCTATCCCAGAAGCCAGAACAGCAAGAGGGATTGCTGCTTTCACTGCGTAGCGATCCCTCTTGCTGTTCTGGCTTCTGAGATTCAAAATATTTGTTTTCTTCTTTTCCTCCTCCAAAAACTAGGTGCGTCTTGTGGTCTAGTGCATCTTATAGAGCGAAAAATACGATAATTGCAGGTAAATGTAGTATTATACGAAAGGCATTGCTATCGGTGAACCTGTTGTTGGATATCATGCTATACCAGTATCAGCACAGCAAATATGTATTCGTCTCTCACAAGTCAATGGCTGTGTTTGCCTCCCGCAACAGTCTCTTGCTACCCCGCTCTACCACCTTCCTTTAAATGCCTTCTCCAACTAGTGAAACAGAAGCAACCTTGATTACAGAAAGTGAGTAGTGAGAAGACACATTAATCACCAGTCTTGGTTCAGACAACATACTACAGTGGTACCTCCAGTTGCGTTCTGCTCGTTACAGACTTTCAGCTTACGAACACAGCAAACTCGGACGTGTTTACTTCCGGGTTCACCACACGCGCATGCGCAGAAATGATCTGCACGCTTCACACAGGTGCAGAAGCGCTCGATCGCGCCACACACATGCGCGGAAGAGGCACTCTAGTTGTGGGCTTTTCAGGGTGAGAACGGCACCCCAAAACAGATTAAGTCGGCAACTAGAGGTACCACTGTATATTCAAATCTCGGCTTACCTGCCTAAAGTAGCAAAAAAGGACTGGGGAGGAGTAAAGCAACTGCAAGCATAGACAATTCATGAAATCCTGCTAAGCCAAGGTTCAACTCAGTATGTCATGGCTCCTAGCATTCCTATCCCATTTTCTAACACTGGAATCTATAGCAAGATAGCAAACGTGGCCCCCTCCCAATGTTGTTTGACTATAACGCCCACTATCTATTACCTACTCTAGCTGAGGCTGAAGGGAGTTGTGGTCAGGGCTTTTTTTCAGCTGGAACTCACCAGAACCTAGTTCTGGCACCTCTCAGGTGGGTGCCATTGCCATTCTAAAAGGTGTCTAGGGTGTTTCGGCACCTCTTTTTCTAGAAAAATAGCACTGGTTGTAGTCCAACATCTGGAGGGCATCGCACTGTCTATACCTCACTTGTAATGTATAAACAAAATAAAAAAATTCCTTCCAGTAGCACCTTAAAGACCAACTAAGTTAGTTCTTGGTATGAGCTTTTGTGTGCATGCACACTTCTTCAGATACACTTCTTCAGATACACACTTCTTCAGATATTTCATGCATGCACACGAAAGCTCATACCAAGAACTAACTTAGTTGGTCTTTAAGGTGCTACTGGAAGGAATTTTTTTATTTTGTTTTGACTATGGCAGACCAACACGGCTACCTATCTGTAATTGTAATGTATAGTAGAGGATCTCATTTTAGAACAACAGGGTAGGTTCCAGGTATTTTCCAGAATATACATTTGCCTTAAGATTTTTCAGGGGAGGAAGTGAAGACATTCTAGTCATCTTAAAAAAATAATACACAATATTGATTTTAAATTTGTACTGTAACCTCTCCTGTTATCTAACCTGACTTTATGCTCATTAAGTTGCTATGCAATTTATGAAATAATTCATTTCTAAAATGGGGGGGAGGTTACATGTAAAGGTACAGTTTGCTTTCCTATATCATGATGCATCCTCCAAACGCAGCTTTGATTCAAATGTGCAAAGCAGTAACAAAGGCCCCACTCTTCAATATTCCAACCACCTTCGCTTGCCCCAAATTTTAATGGTTTAGTGTAGAACAGTCCCATTTGCAGAACTTACTGGGGATCGGTGGGCCTTAAACAATATGTACTCAATTTCAGTGGTCTCTGTGGTATGATAATACCATCACCAGCTGTCAAGCCAACACAGGACTCTGGGCATCATCCAGTCAAGTCTCACAAATTCCTACAAGGTTTGGAGCTCCTTCCAAAACAATTTGTTTGCCATCACAGAATTGTAGATTTGGATGGGAACCTTAGGGTCACCTAGCTCAACCCCCTGCAATGCAGGAATTTCAATAATCCTAAAATAGTGGCACTTATCTTTTTTAAAAAAATAAAATTGGTCCATCACAACTTCAATAGGCTGCTTATTTTATTTATATCCCAACCTTCAACAAATTATCAAGGCAGCTTATAATATGGATGGGGAACCTGGGCTCTTCTGATGCTGAAATACTACAACTCTTTATCAGCCCATGCCATACACTTGGGAAGAGAAGTTACAGTTTAAATATGCCATTTTCAACAAGATGAAAATAGAAAGATCACTTCATGAATCAACACTACTTCATTTTCCAACTATCTGGAGAAATATTATTCTACCCTGGGACCCTGCAACCAAATGGTGCAGTAGATGTTGGCAGGGCTTCCCCCTCCATTTTTCACCTCTGGATTTTAGGTGGACACACAGGTGACCACCTACATTAAATTATTTGGATTGTTCAATGATTTATGTGAACACCCACCCCCCTCTTTCATCTCTGGGGACATTTTTTTAAAAATCATATTTATTAAGTTTTAACAAAAAGAAAAAGGGTTACAAAACAGTACACAGTAAATAAAAAACACACAAAAAGAATACAAAAACCAAAATTTAACATAGAAAGAAAAATAAAAAATAAAAATCCCTCATTCTGATATCTTATCATTCATTTGCTTATTTTCATGACTTCCTCACGCCTCCCTTTTTTGTATTCCAATTAATAGTTAGTTCAGCAAATCCATACCCTCTTTATTTACTCTTAGTTCTTTGTCTTCACCTATTATAACTTCAAATTTTCGTCTAATATCAATCCAGTTTTACATACTCCTATTTTACCTTATTGCTAAAACCACTTCATTTCATTCCAGCATCATTAACATTCAAAAATTTTATAGTGTTTCTGTAAATAATCTTTAAATTTCATCTCTGGGGACATTTAAGAATAGCTTTTCAGTGTGGACCAGAAAGTGACTTACATATACAATAATATGGTTCTTTCTACCCAATCAAAATGTGTGTGTGTGTGTGTGTGTGTGTAGATATAGATATGTAAATAATATAATCTGTCTTACTGTATCAACAATTAATTCTATTTCCCCCTCACTCAGCCAACATTCAATGTTATGAGGCTGGCAGGCTGGGGGGAGAGGACTATACACCCTTATAATTTTTACTGCAGATATTTTTGTACTTGTGCAGATGTTTGTGGTTACCGCTAAGGTGACAAGCAAGCAAGAGAAGTGCCGTCAATATGGTTCTGGCTGCAAAAGTACAAGTAAGCTTTAATTACTATCAGTATATGGTTATCTTAAAAAAACCAAACATATGGGATTCTCAAGCAAGTACAGTGGTACCTCGGGTTAAGTACTTAATTCATTCCGGAGGTCTGTTCTTAACCTGAAACTGTTCTTAACCCGAAGCACCACTTTAGCTAATGGGGCCTCCTGCTGCTGTCATGCCACTGGAGCACAATTTCTGTTCTTATCCTAAATAAAAATTCTTAACCTGAAGCACTATTTCTAGGTTAGCAGAGTCTGTAACCTGAAGCGTATGTAACCCGAGGTACCACTGTATACCAGTTTTAAAAATTCATTTGATCTAGAGACCTGAAATTTGTTGGCTGCCAGAAAATATTATGTTTCTTGTTTTACTATTGTTTTAACAATAGCTACCTTTTTTCTTGTTTAACTGTTGTTTTAACAATAGCTACCACAGCGCTGTATACTAGTTAGTTCAATTCTGAATACAAGTTCAAACTATGGCTGGATAAAATTGATTCCGACTGGACACTGTTCAATGTTCCACAAGTGGACTTCCACTTGCACAACAGAAATTCTCCTTCCATTCCTCCCTTTTCAGCACCCCCTCCCATCTTAATATGCTCAGTGGAATCTCCTAACACTCTGGAACAAATCTGGGGGGCAGATGGGGGCTGGCAAATCCATTCTACCAATTGTGTCCTTTCCACTGACAAGACAGACACTGCTGCATATCACCCATTAGGGTTCCACACATATAAAACACAGAACTGGCAAGTATATCTCACACATTGAATACTTAAAATGTGCCTGTCTATTTTTAAAAATATTGCTGACATACTTATTTAAACTATTGCTAGAGGCAATATCAGATTATTTTCAACTGCATTTTTTTCCTTATCGCCCTTTCATCATATCCAAAGACTGTTTCACAAAACTAGGTATTTAATCACCATAACTAATTACAAAACTGCCTGTGCAGACATGAAGAGTACATGTGTATAAAAAAATAGGTCATGTAGTGTTTTTTGCATGCTTCCTAACTGGATCATGGTGCTAGTCTTTGAAGGCAGTTATAGATCTAAATTTTCTCAACACTCTAATGAAAGTACAATTCACAGAGTTACTGGGGGGAGGAGGAACCATAATAGGCAAACATAAAACATAAACTGTGTAGCATATATATGTTCAGAAAGCACCTCTTACATGAGAATTGCATGTAATGCACAGGGCCAGGAGCTTGAAGACAATTTCAAATCCTAGGTGAATATGTAAAATTTACAAAAATATGAAATCCATGGGAGAGGGGGAAAATGGGTCCCCTTTTTAGTAGGGGGTGGAAATTTTGGGACTAAATCTATGCAATAATTTCTTATCAAATGTCAACTTATTTTACGTTAAAACGTGTTGTGTTTTCACACAAAATGCATTGTGTATAACTTAACTACATCCTTTAGTGCATTTATGAAATACACATAGCAATCCTATGCACACTTACTCAGAAGTGAGACCCACTCTATATACTGTACCTTACTACTGGGTACGCTTGCATAGTGCGTAAGGGTAAGTTGTTTCAGGGGAGCAAGAAACTACAACAAGGAAGGGGTTAAGTCAAATGGACTGCATACATGCATTTAGTATCTCTAAACTAAGGACTCAGCTACACTGGTAAAGAGAAAACGCTTTATATGCGTTATAATACTGTGAAACCAGATGGCGCTGATGTCTTTTGTCAACAGGATTTCCATTATGAAATTTAAAATGTGTTTAACTTAATCACTTTTTTTAATGAGTCTAGATCCAACCTAGATCAAAAGTCTCCAGAAGAAGGCAAGAAGCAATTCACAAGTAATGAAGGCCCTATATACTCCTCTCATAAAGACGGCAGAATCTTATAGGTGCAGAATGTATCTCAGATATGAATTTTGTGTATGTTTTCAGTATACACAGGAATTATAATTCTCTGATGCTTTATGCAGATTGTATGGTGGTGGTGTTTGTTATTTATTAAATTTCTATACCACCCTTCATCCACAGATTGAAGAGCAGTTTAAAATATAAAAACACAAAAATACATATCACAATAGCAAACAATAACAGTATCCGCCCTCCACCAATTTCAAAGATCTTTTATGAAAATCTTTATACTACATATTCCAAAAGAAAAAAAAAATACAAATGCGAAGTTATCACTATTCCCCAAAAATTCCAGTTATTTTTTTCGGGGGGGGGGAAATTAAAGTCTTTGGGAAAGAAACCAATTTTTCCACCCATAATTCCCCCCCCCCTTTGCTTTCCCAATGCCATCTGGTGTATCAGAATCAAATTTCTAAGAATTTCAGCAACCAAATATACTCTTCTTTTCTATTTCCACCACCACGTGGAATCACCATGTGGTAACACTTACTTCCTTTTCTATGAAAAATGAAACAGTCTCACATTCACTGTCCTAGAGAACGGTATTTTCACACTTCCTACCCTAATGGAACACTTCATGCACCAATTTTCTTGCGAGAATTCCCTTCATGTGCAAACTGTTCTAGGGAACACATTTTGGGGTGAATTCCCAGTTCACACAAGGTACCTCTGGAAATGCCAACATATATGTTATCAAGGAAAATTGGCACTGGTGGTGGGTGAACTGTATTTCAGGCAATTTATGCACTAATACTGAACTTCTCACCAAGAAACCTCCAGAGTTCCTAGGAACACAGTTACTATTATTCATACCAGCTTCGACCCAAGAGTTTATACTCATTGATAGGACAAACACAGGATCAACCTCACATGCTTCAACTGTGGGCTAATAAATCCAAAACAGCCAATTCCCTCACACTGCAGTTACATTTTCCTGCAATTTTTATTACGTTCATAATATTTATTAGATCTATATGCCACCCTTCTTCGTAAGATCTCAGGGCAGTTCAGATAATATGAATGTGAAGGTTACCTTTAAAAAAACATAACCTTTTGCCACTCCTCTGTATCCTGTTTGTGGTTTTCTATGGATGTTTTAAGGGTAACTATTGAATTTAGCTCTTTTGAAATAAAAGACTGCCAGCAAGATGCATTGTAATAAGGAGTTTTCCTTATTATTATTACAGCCTAAATATTGGGGCAAACCATTTGTATTTGCTTGTTACCAAAGTCAGAACTATGATCCACAGCAACATCTTATAAAAAGAAACATTGTTAACTTTATATCCAAATTTCAGTAGGACTGAGTATGGGTTTTTAGTAAAATTGGATGGTAGTATAGCAGCAACTTAAGAAAGGGAGTTGGTGTAGAACATGCACCAACTGAATAAAGCACTCTCTGAATAGAGTCAAATGACTTAAGACTGCAATTTTACATACTTACCGAGAAGTAAGTCTCACTGAACTAAGTGGGACTTCTGAGTAAGCATACACAAAATTGCAGTTCCATACACTTACCTGGAGTAAACGTCACTTAGCACAGTGAGATTTGATTTCAAGTAAACATGCACTGGCTTGTGCTGCACAGTTCTAAATCTTTCTGATAAAGTAATCAGATTGAAAGAAAGCAGGGAATTTCAGCTTCCCACACCAAAATAAAAAACATTATATCTGACAAAATTTCATTTTCTATATAAATACTAAAAGGCATGGAATCCCTGCTATCCTCCTTTGAATATGGGCATTCAAATACAAGGAAATCGGAGGGTAACGGGCAAACATTACATTTAACTTTTTACCACTGCTTAGTCTACAAAGCTAAAAATAAATACTATTTTACCACAAAACTAATGTTGCAGTTCTGTGTACGCTGACTTGAAAATATGTCAGAACTGATTTAGTAGTCCTAGCAATATATCTTTACTCAGAGGAGATGAATGCCACTATAGCTATGGTGGAAGAATAGTGGTAGATAAACCTTTTCATAAAAACAGCATCATGTGTTTTCCCAAACATGCATACTCTGAAAAAAGTCCCACTGAAAACAGTGGGGCTTCCTTTCAAGTTCATTCGGTTAAGATCCATTAATGTCCTGCTAACATGTTCCAGCAAACATCTGTGGATTCAATGCTGAAACTGATGGTATATATTTTGGAGCACGGAATCTTTTGGCTCAGAGTGCCCGATTTTTACCTCCCCACAGCCCTGTGGGGCAACTTTCACAAGAGGGCATGACCACCACCTGACAGAATGTGACTGATAGGTGGGCAGTCTCACCTGCCTGTCAAAGTAGGCCCTTGAAGTGTGGTGGAAGGAGAATGGTGGGCCAAGACTGGCCCACACGCCAGAGGTTCCACACCCCTGCTATTCCAACCCTCTTCTAAATAATGCTGTGCCATAAATCTATGAAAACAGATCACAGAGTGCAAATTTAAATGAGGAAAACTGTTTCCTTCATATTCTGTGGCCTAGCTGGCCACTGTCAGAGATGCAATGCTGCACAGAAGAACCCCTTGAATCCAGCAGGTTTCTTGGGTTCAGGGAGGCAAAGGAACCCATGCCTCTGGTTCAAAGATCTACTTCAGCATTCAGTTTTCCACACAGTTTTTTACCTGCCTGCCCATCACCAGATTCAGAGTACAAGTTTATCTTAATTCCCACCCAATATATTTGCAAAAACAAACATATACCCATCACTAAGCACCATGTGATACAGGGTAGCAAATTCAACTGAACTTTTTAAAAAATTGTTTGCAGTGAATAAACTCTGCACATTCATGGTGTGAGGGCTTTAGAGAAGTTATTTAATTTAGGGGTTTATATCCCATCTCTCAACAACTTGTGGCATTCTGGATGAAATGTTCAGAACATAAGTGCTTTCATAACCACTGTAGCCTGCACAGACCCCTCCCAATACTATCTCATACTACACTTATGGCAACAAAAGATTTCTTAATGTACTTTAACGTACAATAGTATTGAAAGTGATTTTCAATCTTGTCCCTCCTTTTTCCATTGCTAGAACTTCAGCTGATTATTAGTTTCATGCAAACACCCATATATGCTGCAATTTTCACAGCAGTCAGTGTCAGTCACAGCAGTCACCTGCTTCTCAATTAACACCCAAGACTTCTTTCCCACTCTTGTCTTTTGCTTCCATTTTCACCACTTGTCCTGTGGGCTTATTCAAGGTCAAAATAGCCCCTGTCCTCATGCTGAAGAAGAGTCGGCATTATTTGTCACCTCACTTGGCTGCTATTTCCTTGTCAACTCACAGCAAGATCCTATACTGGTGCTTTGCCACCAGTGTTAGAAACTCAGATATTTAGACTGGATGCCAAATGACTCCTTAAGCCAGGGTTACAGTCGCCAAAATGGGAAGCCTAGTTGTTACTTGGGAGGCCAGAGGGCCCGAAAGTCGTATTTTCCCATATGACTTTTTGGTTCCTGAAATTCATTGATTGTGCAGGTCAAACAGTATTCTACAGGATGTGTTGCTAAGTGTGTGAAAACAGTCAAGATCCAAGGATCCCCAGGCACCCCACACCTCCAGACAGGGGAAGACGCCAGGTGCGATCCTGGCACCCACAGGCATCTTCACTTGGTCGCAAGGTGCAAAATTTCAAACGCTGCTTGCTGCCTCCCCAAGGCGGGATGTGTAAAATTGGCTAAAATAAGTGAATACAGTCATACCTTGGGATACATACGCTTCAGGATAAGTATTTTAGGGTTGCGCTCCGCGGCGACCCGGAAGTAATGGAGCGCATTACTTTGGGTTTTGCCACTTGCGCATGCGCAGAGGGTCAAAATGACGCCATGCACGCGCATCTTACGTTCTGTTCAGGATGCAAACGGGGCTCCGGAACGGATCCCGTTTGCATCCCGAGGTACCACCGTACAGTGGAACCTCAGGCTGCGAACAGGATCCGTGCGGGAAGCACATTCGCAACCCACACTGTTCGCAACCTGCAGTGCTGCATCTGCGCGCGCACGGGTCATGATTTGGCACTTCTGCGCATGCGCAAAGTGCGATTCTACGCATGCGCGAGCGCCGAAACCCGGAAGCAACCCATTCCAGTACAGTGGTGCCTCGCAAGACGAAATTAATTCGTTCCGCAAGTTTTTTCGTCTTGCGAAGCACGGTTTCCCATAGGAATGCATTGAAAATCAATCAATGCGTTCCTATGGAAACCGCCTTCAGACCAGGTCCGGGGACAGTCTGTCCCCCGACCTCTTCTGAAGGCTGGGGGGGGGGGACAAGGGCTTTTCTTCCCACTGCCAGCCTTCAGAAGGCTGTTCTGAAGGCTGGCGGTGGGAAGAAAAGCCCTTCTCCCCACCTCCCGCCCCGCAAGCTCCGGGGACAGGAGGGCTTTGCTGCTGACCGCCAGCATTTTAAAAGCCCCCGGGACAGCGGAGGTCTTCTGTGAAGGCAGGCGGTGGGCGCTTCCCTGCTATCCCGGACCGCTTTCAAAATGCTGGCGGTGGGGAGCAAAGCCTTTCGGCCCCCGCCGGCCTTCCTGGACCTCTTCTGAAGGCCGGAGGGGGGGGGCGCGAAAGGCTTTGCTCCCCACCGCCAGCATTTAAAAGAGGTCCCCGGAGATTTCCCTATGGGCTTCCTTCTTGCGAAGCAAGCCCATAGGGAAATTCGTCTTGCGGAATGACTCAAAAACGGAAAACCCTTTCGTCTTGCGGGTTTTTCGTTTTGCGAGGCACCACTGTACAGTGGTGCCCCGCAAGACGAACGCCTCGCAAGACGGAAAATCCGCTAGACGAAAGGGTTTTCCGTTTTGGAGGCGCTTCGCAAAACGAATTTCCCTATGGGCTTGCTTCTCAAGACGAAAATGTCTTGCGAGTTCCTGCGTGGTTTTCCCCCCTTTCCCCCCCCTTTTCCTAAGCTGCTAAGCCGCTTATCAGCTGATCCGCTAAAAGCCGCTAAACGCGCTAATCCGCTAAGCTGTCAATGGGCTTGCTTCGCAAGACGAAAAAACCGCTATACGTAGAGCCTCACGGAACGGATTAATTTCGTCTTGCGAGGCACCACTGTACTTCTGGGTTTGGTGTGGTGCACAACCCGGAACTGCGTAACCTGAAGCATCAGTAACCCGAGGTAGCGCTGTAAATAGAAGTGGACGGGAGAACTGCTGGGCGGGGGGGGGGGGGAGGATTACTGCTGCTCCTTCCTAAGAGTTGGAAGGGACCAGCCAGGAACCTTTTGCCCCACATGGGTCTCGAGCCCTCGAGATTAAGAGTCTCCTGCTCTACCAACCGAGTTACCTCAGGCCTACAAAATATAAAAATGAGGGTGAAATAACGGGGCCCCCCCCGCCCCCCCCCCCACGGCCCAAACGACTCACCTGCTTCCTCCGCCCCCGACCTGCTCCTCCTCCTCCCCGCCGCCGCCGCCGCCGCCCAGGGCGGAGAGGGGGGGAGAGGGCGAGGGGGGAGTCCGTCCTCCCGGGCCTAAGAGCCGCGCCACACGGGGAGGAAAGCGGGGAGCAGGCCTTGCTCCGGCTGCCGCCGCTTCAGCAGCAGTAGCAGCAGCACCACCACGACGCCCTCTTCCCCTTCACGGCCCTCTTCGCCTGAGGGGGAGAAAAAATCACCACAGCGCAGGAAGCCCACTGCCGCCCTCCCCCCACCCCAACGGATTCGGTTTCCCCCCTCCCCACTGCGCCTGCGCGACCAGCCACGGCCGCTCCTCCTCTCGCGGGGCCTCGCTTCTGCCGCAATGGATACCGGAAGCGGAAACCCCTCCCTCCGCCGCCGTTTCCCTCAGACCGAGAGCCTGACGGAAGGTGCAATATATAAGCTTTCCGTTTATTATCACGTTAGATCGTGAGGTGATTTGCGCAGCAAATAAAATAAGTCGGGGGATAAGCGAGAGGAACAGGTTCCTCAGCGGCATAACGGGGAAGGACTGCTCTCCGTTCTTTCCTTTCAAAACCGAAAACACTTGAGCTTCACGCCCGGGAGGGTCCTCTCTACCCTCTGGATGACTCCAGTGCTCGTCTATGTGGAATATACGGGAGTCGTAGCCAACCCAGACTCGCTCCTCTCTATGGGTCACACAGCCTCAGCTTCCGGTATTTGATCGGAAGTCGCGGCGCTCTAGGGAACGGCGAGAGGTGCGCCGCTCTAGCCCGCGGAAGCCTCTGGGGCGAAAAGCTTCCGAAGTGCCAGTTAGGCTTTGCAATGGCGATTTCCTAGAAGAAATCCGCGTTAAGATACATTATATATATGAAGATACATTATACATTAAGATACATTATAGATATAGATAAATATATGTGTGTGTGTATATAGATAGACAGATATACACTATATATATATATATATATATATATATATATATATATATATATAAAGATACATTATACGTTAAAATACATTATATAAATATATAAATAAATATATAAATATATATATCCCCGGTGTGGTGGGTGGGTGGGTGTATGTGTGTGTATATATATATATATATATATATATATATATATATATATATGATACATTATACGTTAAGATACATTATATAAATATTTTTTTAAAAAAATCCCCGTGGTGTAAATTTCTCCTCGCGAGGAGGACGGGTTTATTGGGGGGGGGTGGCGAGGTGTAAGGCCCCCATTCATACGCGAGGACTACAACACCCAGATTGCCCTGCGGTGGGGATCCTGCGCCACGTGATCTCTCCGGGGTCGTCCCTCCGGTCCTCCCTCTCCATCAGCTGGAAAATGGCAGTGCTGAGCCCTGGGGAGCGCTGGGCTGAAGGTAACGAACCCTTCAAGCTGGTGGTGCCATCGCCTCAGAGCCTGGGCAGGCTGAGATTCAGGCTGAGGATCTAGCCTTAAGGTGGGAGATCGGCATATGGGGCGTGGGATCTCAGATCGCCTCCGCAAAGAAAGCCTTTTTAAAAGGGCTGACCAGGGTGAGGGGTTGCTTCCTTTTGCGTGGCAGAAGCTCTCTCCAGATGCATCCCTCAAATGCATGAATCGCCATCCTTAGTTGGTAGAGAGGAAGAGGAAAATGCTGGAAGAGGTCCAGTAGGTCTGGGGCATTTCTGTGCCGAGCTTAATTGCATATAAAACAAGGGCTTGGGTGCTTCTTGAGCTTTGCACACACACAAAATGTTCCCCACTCCTTGCAGTATCTTTCCCTGCCCGTGTGTGTGCCTGTGTGCTTAACATGCGTATCTGCTGCATCCCACCGCTACGATTTGTTTTTATTCTGTATTAAGGTGACTTTCCCTTGTTTTCCCCCCAGTAGATTAACACAGCTCCCCATTTGGTGGCTCTCAGATCATTGAGGGCTGGAGTGAAGGGTAGACTATAGGGCCGAAGGGGGCAACAGGAAGAGGAGATGCGGAGATGGGGTGTGAGAATTGAAGTTATCTTCAGTTTGGGGGTTTCAAGGCCAACTAAGGAAAGCATAAAGGAAGAAACTAGTGGAGCGAAAACTGGATTTTAGTGGCATACCCTTTTGTTTACCATTCTGTGTCAACATCCTATGCCATTGTGCAGATTGCAAACATGTTGCCTTAGTTTACCGCTTTAAATAATGAAGTCCCACACTTACTATTATTATTTCATTTCTATTTATATACCACAAACTCATATAAAATACATCGGTGGCATAAAATACATCATGGTGGCGACTTGTGTATGTGAAAGAGCCATTGTGGGCCAAGTACCACAGACAGAACTTTTGTTCTTTATTCCCCAGAGGAGCCAACAGGATTTTCGGTTCACTTTATGTGAATTGGACCCTCCAACCCACCCTCAAAAGAGGCACCATATGCTTTGTGTTCTATGTGAGTTAGTGTCCTATTGCAGGTGGAATGGAAGACCCAAAAATAAATGGCCACCCAATTCCAACCCTAAACCCAAATCTAGTCTGCAAGCCTGTATGCACTTGCCTGGGAGCAAACGCCATTAAACACAAGGAGACTTAAACTTCTGAGCAGATATGTATACCATTGTGCTGCAAGTTAACTATACTGTGCGGTAAATTCTTAATGCTTTTCTGGTCTTTAGCTCCTGCGGAACAGGGACCGCACTTAAGCATCTTTGCAAAGTTTTCACATTCTGCATTTGCCATGGGGGTGGGACTCTTTAACATCCACCTTCACTTACTGTGTAGTAGCATTTGAGGAAAATTAACTGTCTTTCTTTGCAGCATTGATTGACGAGCTCAGAAGAAATGCATGTACATCGGAGGAAATGAGAGACAACTTTGATTACTGTGGGTGTAGTGACTGTAAGAGGATAAAAAAGGAACATCTCTGTGACAGTGGCAGGAGTCAGTCAGCGTCTGGGGAAGGTAGCATGACCTACACAAAAGAACAACTACTTGGGGTACAAAGGTAAATACAAAACCCTTCTGCCTAGAATACTAGGCTCACAGCCTGTCCATCTAGTTAATGGGTAAATCAATTTAGCTGATCCACAGAAGCCAGATTTAATATGAGAAACTGCTAATAGGGTTTTTTTAAAAGGAGGCTATTTTAATTCTAGTATTTTGCTGTACAAGTCTGTTCCATCCCATTCTTGCACCAACCTGTATTTTTTTAAAAAAAAAACCTTATACAAAAATGATGTAAATATGTATTTTATCCAATACATCTGCATTTTTAAATGTATTCCTTTATGCATTTTGGTACTTCTTTGAGTCAAAAACCTGATCATAAAATTCAAAGAAATGTGAAATTTGAAGGACACATTGCCATCTGTACATAAACCTGGGAGGTGCAAATTAGGACAGTTTTCTTATAATTCAGACTGAATGGTTTTTCCCGCCATTAAGTAAGTCTTATTCCCAGATAACTATGCATAGGATTGCAACCTATGCACACTTCCTACCCTGAATACACTGAGACTTAAGCTTGTTTACTTTGATGTTAGGTTTGTGCTATAGGTTGCATTGCCGATCGCATGGTCGGCGGTTTGAATCCCCGCGGCGGGGTTCACTCCCGTCGCTCGGTCCCAGCGCCTGCCAACCTAGCAGTTCGAAAGCACCCCCGGGTGCAAGTAGATAAATAGGGACCGCTCACCAGCGGGAAGGTAAACGGCGTTCCGTGTGCTGCGCTGGCTCACCAGATGCAGCTTGTCACGCTGGCCACGTGAC